>NC_081837.1:25828069-27054706 GCF_030867095.1 Alligator mississippiensis | reverse complement strand
CCGACAATGCAAGACAATTGACCTCATTAATACATTTGTTATCACGGGCCCCACATATAAACCTCCTGGGTCTCCTTAACTAAGGCAGAGCTAGACTACGTTGAACAGGGTGGACAACTAGCTGCTTTGTAAATAGAATTGGATTAAAGACGCCAACTGGGAGTGCGGCAAGATCCATTGCAAAGTCCATCTCGGCACAGCCACGACCAGGGCAGCGCAGGACTCCAAGTGCCAGCATGGGCACAGCAGAAGCGCTCCCATCGCGGCCCACTCTGATTTGAACAATCCTCCAGTTCTGCTGAATCCCTGTCGTCAGCTCTTTCAGGTGGGGCATGAGAAGAAGACAAGGAGAAGACCAGCCCCAAAGGAGCCTGATAGATCCTTGTTTGAGCCGTTCCATCGTCTCCATCCGTACAGCCACAAAACCATGCCAACAAAAGACGCAACCAAGGAAGAGGTTCAATCTCAAGTGCTGTAAAGCCCTCCTAAGGAACATGCCCTCCAGCAGCGCCTCGGAGAGAATCGTGCCAACTGCCCCGATGCCCTTGATGCCACTGACCGCTCGAAGAAGAGCAAGAGCTTCAAGAAAGGCATCCGTGAGGTGTGCCAAAAATGTCAAGGCTTCCTCACAAAGAAACCTCAGGACTGGATCAGTGAGAATGATTGGGAAATGCTTGCCTTCCAAATGGACAGAGCACACAGTGACGTCAGCTCCAAATAGAAGTGCCCACTTTCTTGACCTTCAGTACAGATCAGTCACTCGGCAGCCCCTGCCACATGGACAGTTTTGCACACGTAGGGGAAGAATGCATCTCCCGCTATGTGTGTGTTAGTAAAAACCACCATTGAGTAGGTGTGTAACGTAATAAAAAGACGGGAGAATTTATTAGTGCTGCAAATCCTTCTGAAATTTGCTGTGGACTCACCTAAGGCCTTCACTGCAAAGAAACTGCTTGGGTTTGGTTTAGCACATCCTTCTGCTCGTTTACCTAGTCATTGCTTTCCATTTTCCCTGAGGGTTTTTTCCCCCACTACTTGCCAAAGGAGGCTGAGCCCTTCCTGAGGCTGGAACAGGCTCAGGTTTCAGATGGCAGATCCCATTCCTCTTTCTACACAGGTACTGTCCATGTGGGAGCTTTGCCCTCTGAGGTGCAGCTCCCTGGCCTGATACCAGCAGAGATCCCAGGAAGGGGGAGCACATGGGGTGCTCCAGCAGGCTGCAGAGAGGCTGCTCCTGGCAAGGGAAACCCCATGGATCTGGGTCCATTAAGGCAGTTTTCCTTACGTGTTCCTGGGGATAACTGTTCTTCTGGTGTGGTTTAGCACCTGCCAAGGTGTTGGGGCTTAAAGCCACTTTATGGACATGGGAAGATCCTCCCTCGCTTGCTTCTGCAGCTATGTCTGAGGACAGGCAAAACTTGGGGGCATCCGAACCCCAAGCCTCCGTGCCTGGGCCTTCTGGTTCTAGGGCCACTTATGGTCTGAACTGACTCGCTGATTTGGACTTCATTGGGCTGATTTGGCTTGGAAAATGAAAAATGTCTTTAAGAAATAAAATGTGCCTCAAAGAATGCTAAGAAAAAAAATCCATTCAGCTCTGCGCACAAGTGCTGTCCTTCAATCCAGTTGGGTGCTGTTCGTGCTGTGCGCTAGGGTGTGGACAGTCCAGGTTGCAAACCTCAGTTCCGGATTTGGACAGATCCCAGGCAGGTGACATGACACGGGCTCTTTAATGTGCCTTTTCTAGTGCCCTCCACACACAGGAGAGGACAGTTCATCTGAAATAGGCCTGCTCAGGCATAATTGCAGCTGCGTAATCACACTCCTGTCTCAGTTCCAAGCACAAAATAACCATTGTACGGTCATTGTCTCGATATGCAAAGGTCCGTGATGAGAGGCAGGTCCGTGACTAGGGGCTTTGGGTAATCGCTAGAGTGTGCCCCCATCACCACTCACCCATCACTGTGAGACTTGCTATTGAAGCAAGAGGCTTGTGCACGTCTTCTGTTAACGTGGGGATGAAATGGCACAACAGCAACCAGACAATACTTCTCAGGAGGAAAACCTGAATCCCATGCCAAGGAAAACCGAGAGCACTGAGGATATCTTCTGCTGACGCCTACATCTGCCTCTGCCACCATCATGAAATAGTCTCGCTTCATCGGCATGTTCCACCATCAATCAATTTTATCTTTATTTTTGAATCACTCTTAGCCCGGCAAGCTCGCTCTCCACTTTGCGAACATGGGTGACCCTAGTAGAAGTACAGAACAGCAGACAGCATTCCTCTTGAAGTCAACGATAGCAGACAAGCCTCTCTCCATCACATCTCAGTAGCGATCCTTGTGAGGATGACTCGGCAGCGAGAAAAAGAAAGCAGAACAAAACGCCCGCATGAGTGAAATCCCCTGCAATTTCCACATCAGGACAATGAAGCCCTTTCTGCAAGGCACTTGGGTGGGCTCATTCTGTGCAGCTTTCTTCATGTAGCCATTGTTAGTAGCCAGCGTATTGCAGACTACACGGACACAGACACTTTGCCCGTCACTGTAAGCTTTGGGAAAGGCTCTTGTGGGGTTGGTGCTTGCAGGAGGAGAGGCCAGAACTGGAGCAGGATACTCAGCAAAAGAGAAATAGAGAGAAACACAAGCTCCTCTCCCACGCCAGCCACAGCCTTCCCACTGTAACCTTTGGTCACAGCTTAAACAGTGCCCCGGTGTCCCTCCCCTTGCGTTGCAGCACCCCACTACGACTGGGATTTCCTCAAACTCCCCACGCAGCAAAGTGCATATTAGGAGAGAGCAAAACTAACAGAGGATCAGCCTAGACCCGCTGTGCTCCTTCAAGCTCTCCAGCATATTTGGGAAGACCTGAGACACTGGGCAACACTCCCTCTCCCCAGCAGGTCCTCTCCTCCATGATCAGGTCCATGTTAGTATGTCAGTGTAGGAAGTACTGTATTTTTCAAAATACAACATACCCGCTTTCCAAACAAAAAACAAAAAAAACAACACTGCTGGCAATCCCACTGCTTGTTACATGCAAGACTAAGGGTGAGAACAGTTCCTGCCAAAAGCAGAAGTCTACTCTTCATGTGATCTACGGGGTGCGGAGCTATGAGTGGGCTCAGGCTCCGTACCATGCTCCCCAGTTAGGTACTACAAGTCACAATTTTTTTCTCTTCCTTCCGACTTTCAAGAACAAGGTGTATATGACATGTTGGCGCATGCTGTATGTGGGGAAGTATGATATGCACCTTTTATTTGCACCATCCTGCCCGACTTGAACGTCACTCATTCTGTACGTGAACCTTTCCAAATGAAAAGACCAGTGTCGTGGAAACACACGCAGCATACTTTTGGGTCAGGTCAGCAGAAACTTTTATTCAAAAGAAACTACAGCTGTAGGGGGGATTCCAAAGTGACATGGATTTCCCAGGCACTTGGAAGGGGTTCTCCCCCAAGAGCAAAATCAGGAGACTTATATACTTTTTAACAGTCTCTTACAACTCACGTGATCATATAGTGAAATTAGCATGAAAAGCGGCTATAAACATTACTTCATTACTTCTTTGCTGTAATCAGGATGGGAACTTATGGGGGAGGCGAGGTTAGTTCACAAACCTCCTTCTTGCACCTGGAAATCAGAGTTGTACATAATTTTTGCTATCTTCAAGGCCGCGGTGAGTGAAGCAGTTGCAGAGGAGTTACAAAGAACAAACACTTTCCCTTATCTGTTCTACTGTAGAGAGCCAGCAATTCTCCACAAAGCGGTTATGTCATCTTATAACTCAAATGATCAAAGTTTAAGGCATTTATTTTTTTCTGATTTCAGTCCCCACTTTGAGACTATTTAGTCTCACGTTAGCCTTAAACTTCCATTCTCATGAGCCCCTATATTTCATCATACAGCCTTTCATGTTTTCTTTCAATTTGCTCACACTTCTGTAACACCATTATTCTAGACTCTGCCGCGGGTTTTCTTGCCTTGCCTTGCTAAAGCTTCTCCTGCTGGCTTTCACGCAGCAGAGGATCAATTGCACTAAGACATAAAACATTGTCAGAACTATCAAGACAAACAATATTCCATACAGGATTTTCTTGCCAAGGGCCCCGAAATCTGGGAGCCAGGAGGTTAGCCAAGACCACATTTCTTCTAGACCCCAGTCAGTATTTTTTGAGGCCACTTGATGTAGGACCCTTAACTGATTTCGAATTTTACGAATTTTGCCTCTACTCTTGGGGAGATTATCCAGTTAGCAGGGGCAGCCCTCCTTTCCTTAGGAGCGGACCGATGAGCAGCTAACAAGTAGTGTCTAACGAAGCCGCCGTTAATTTTTCCCCATTGCTGGAGGGATATAGGTACTCCGATCATTGGGATTCCTTGGTGTAGGTGCGCTGGGCTGTGAGAGCATATCCAACAGTCACTTTTATTTCCAGCTTGAGCCACCGTAAGGGAGATCTGCAAGTACAAATTTTTCTCCCACCCCCCTTGGGTGATACTAAGATACCCAAGTGTGATGTATCAGGATATCAGTGCCATTTTTAGAGACAGGAGGGACAAAGAATTTCAACAACAAACATAACCAGCACCAGTAAGTAAAAGAACACTACCAGCCAAACCCAGGATGGCAGCCAAAGTCTTTCTTCATCCTCTGGGCTCAGGTTACCTAAAGGACTGAGAACGTCGGCTCTTGGTCTTGATCGAGGTGGTGATCTTCCGAGTGGGAGCATTTACTTTCTTCAAGGCCGGAGATGATATCTTTGTTCTTCAACTGATGAATCCGGCTGGGCTGAGGTGTTGGGTTCAGGGGAGAGGTTACTAGCACTTGCACCCTGATGCTCCTCACTTGCCTGAGTGAGGTCCTGAGGGTCTTTGTCCTTGGCCTCAGGGAAAGGTCCCAACCTTGGTTGGAATTCAGCTGCTTCGGGGTCCAATGGAGGTGATACCTTCTTGCAGTGCGAGGCGTGAGTCCACGTTTGGTGACCTTGGCAACGAACAGCAGAATTAGTGGTCAGAAGTACCTGGAAAGGTCCCTTCCATCTGGGTTGAAGTGCGTTTTTCCGTTGATAGACCTTTACGTAGACCCAATCTCCTGCTTTGAGGTTGTGACAGGGAACATCTGGTGGTTGAGGTAAGGCTTCTTGGACCTGGGCTGAAGCCTGATGTTGAACCGGTTGTTGCTGATGTGGGAGTCCCAGGAGAGCACGGTTTGAGCAAAGGTCAAGGATATCCTCTGCTGGCTCCGGCGGTGGGGGCGCCCCGGGCAATGCTGGATACATCGGAGCGGTGGCCGGCATGTAATTTGGGGGAGCAGCCAATTTCTCCCGAACAGCTTTTAACTGCTGTTTTAATTTTTCTTGAGAGTCTTTTAGACTTCTAGTTTGAGATTCTGTCTGCCTTTTCAACATTTCATCATACCAATAAAAGACTGCGTCCCACTGGTTTTGTGGTGTTTTGGATGCACGGGACTCTTAAGTGCACTATTTTATCCTGATCAAATGTTCCTTCCTGCGGACAATGCTTCACGGGATCATCCCTAGTATACCAGTTCCACTTATCCAGGTACTTGCAAGCCTCGGGAGAATAGTGTGTGTACATGAAGTACGCCGGAGTCCCCTTAGGGGGGATGGGAACTTGTTTAGACTGACTTGTTCCCATTTTCAGTCACACAGGGAGACGTAGGAGAGGCTTATTTAGGATGTCCGGGCCGCTCAGTGCCTTGCCCCGCAGTTTTTCACCGCCCAGACAAAAGGCTTCTGACCCGACACCGGCTCATAAAATGGAAATGGGGAGGGAAACACAAGAGGGATCCTTTCACTCCTGCTCTCGGCAGAAGCTCCTGGGACAAGGGGTTTGGAAAAGACAAAATCACTCAGACGCCCTGTCCACTGGGTCACGAGGTTCCAGCTGGGCCCCTTGCTTTCGACGCTACCTTTTTAGGCAGAATCAGGGTGGCTAGACCCAGCCTTAGTCCCAGACCTGGTCAGTGGCTCATTTGTCTAAATACACACACACACATTCATTCAATAGCCAGATGGAAAAAGACCAAATCACTGGGAAGCCCTGTCCACTGGGTCACGAGGTTCCAGTTGGGCCCCCTTGCTTTCCAAACTGCCCTGTCAGGCAGAATTGGGGCGGCTGAACCCAACCGTAGTCTCAGACCTGGTCAGTGGCTCATATTTCTAAATACACACACACGCGCATTCATTCAGTCAGCCAGACCTCCTCCCCCACACCGCCTTAGCTAATTAACTACAAGCCCGATGTGCTGTTGGATGAAGGTGCTTCAAACAGTTTCTCCCTGTATAAAATGTATGTTACCAGACACAAAATTGGATCCTTTACCAGACAGAAAAGTTTAGCCGGCAGTAAGGTTCAGACTGACCTGGGTCTTGTCATTACCCCTGGTGACACGTCGGCATGACGATCTTGTCTTTTCTTCTCTCTTAGGTGTCTGGTGAGACTTGAGACCCCAAGCATTCTGCTTCTGCCTTTTATGTTCAGCTTCACAGCTCAACAGGTAATGGAAGTTAAATGGCTCATACTGAGCAGCCAAGTAAGGCAACGATGCTGCAGAAGCAAGATGGGTGTGAACTGCTTCCCTGGGCATGCTGGCCTTGGGGAAAACCACCAGATCCCTCCTGGCTGGGAGGAGAGCATCTAACAAGTTGACAGTGTCCCAGTAGAAGCTCTCGGGGGTGCCTCCATCTGCAAGCCCACTTTTCACCCGTTGCAGCCAAGCCCTTGGCCAATGGGCGAGGCTCCACTGTTCACCGTGACACTGGATGCTTGAATGTCGCCGGGCCACCTGAGTGGCAGTGCCGAGGTGAGTTGGGCGGGGGCCTGTGACAAGGTTACATGAGAGTGAGGGGGCAATCTCAACATAAGGACTACCAAGCCCCTCTGTTGGACTGCACGGGCCCAAGGCAAGGACACAAGAGAAGAGGCTGCAGAAAACTACAAGGAGTGAGAAGCCACTTACATGCTCAGACAGGCAGAGGCACCGATGCTGTCATCCCATGGACCCATCCCAGCAGATCGGGAAGGGGAGGACGGAGGGAGGGGACGACGGGGGTGGACGGGGAGGGGAGGAGTGCAGGGCTTCACCTCCTCAGGGTGAGACAACATGGGAGCAGTCAGGCAAGCTGGAACCTGCGGGAGAAGGGCAGAGTCAGGACACGCTCAGTGTGGGGTCCCTCCGCTCACCCCCGGGAACAACCACGGGGTAAAGGAACGTCTCCCCAGCAGGGAGCAGGACGTGGCTCTCACACATGGCTCAGTGGGGCTTTCTGTCCCAGCGGGCCTGGCCTGGGCCAGAAGCTCTGATTCCCAGGACGAACCCCTGGCAACAGGGTCCTGAGGCCCAGAGGTGGGCAATGAGGGGCCAACCCAGGAGATAGCTGGTCCATGCAGGGCACTAGGGCCCTGGCAGAGAGGTGGGATGGGTCATCCTGAGTGGCCTGGAGGTGGGGGGCACCTGATCATCATGTGGGCTGGTGGAGGGGCAGCCCCTCAGGCCTCGGTCTGGTTGGGGTGCAGGGGGGAAACTCACCTCCTTGCTGCCCCCAACCTTCTCCTCCTCCCCTTTGCCACAGTGTCAGCCCTGCAGGTGGGAGGCAGAGACACTGGTCACCTCCCGTTCACCCCCAAGCCCCCAGGCTCCGGCCACTGCCACCACCCCATGCCCAGGCCTCCCCTCTCTCCATCACTGATTTTGTACCAGGGACTGGCCCTGGGCATCCTGCCAGACCCACCTCCCTTCCTCCCGCTGTGCTGCCTGCGCCTAGCTCTGGTTCCTGGCTGCCATCTGGACATACATAACAGGGACGGCTCCCAGCACAGAGAGCCCAGGCCTGCAGCGCCACTGTCCCAGCCCTGCCCCTAGACATTCAGGGCGCTGGAGGGAGTTGTGGGCAAGGCACCTACTGAAGACACACTAGTCATTTCCCCTTCACTCACCTCTTCCCTTTCTGGGCTCCTGGCCCCCAGCCCGTCCTTCTCCCAACCTGCGAGACCCTTCCCAGGACCAGGAACGGGCTCCTGGCTCCAGCCCTCCTTCAGCTCCCCTCACTGATCCCACGCTCACAACCTAACGCTAGCAAAAGCATCATGTTTGCCAGCTGTAGGGCCACTTATGGCTCTAGACTGACTCACGGAGCTGGCTGATTTGGCTTGGAGCATGAAACATTTCTTTAGAAAAAACCCCAAAAAACTAGGAACATCATCATACTTTTCCCCCTGTCTTGTCATCTTTGGACCCTGCAAGGCTTTGGTGCACAGGGGCAGGGGGTCACAGCCCACGTCTACCAGGCAGAGGGCCCTTGTCTGGATGTAGGTGTCCTGATTTTGGAGGCCCTCTGCCTGGGTGCTGGCTTCCACAGTGGAGGGAACACTTGCCTGTGTCCTGGCCTCAACCCCCTGGGAGGGGCGTTTCCTCCTGATTGCACAAGAAGCAACTGGTCAGAGATGGATCATGGACTGAATTCAAGCCCAACACGCCCTTTGACAGAAGAACTCCCTGACCTGCAACACCCCTGCTCCCAGCCCGCCAGCCTGCCCTGCAGCGGGAATGCTGCACGTGACACCCCCAGCAACCCCACACACTAGCAGTATATAAAGCATCAAACCTCTCCCTGTGCCCTAGTCCTTTTGGACAGCGGCGAGCCTCTGTTTGTGTGCTCACCACTCTCCTGGCCAGGGGTTGCCCCTGGCAGCCCGTGTCGGCCAGGCAGAGGGCCCTGGTCTGGGTACAGGCATGCTCGTGGCGGGGGCCCTCTGCCTGGGTGCTGGCCTCCACAGTAACAGGCCGGCACTCCTCCGCGACCCCCTCCATAGGAGGCTGTTGCAAATGAAAAAACAGTGGCAGTGAGGACAAAATGCAAGCCCCTGGCGCAGTGCTGGCAACCTGGCAGAGTATGGGGGAGGGGACAGCCAGCCACGAAGCAGGGGAGGTTGGTGCAGCGCAGACCTGTCAACCCACCGGTCCCACACTGTGACACCCACAAGGCTCACGTGGTGCCCAGCACCGCACACACATGCCCTCCACCCACAGAGCCAGGGCAGCACCCAGCCCCTCGAGTGCAGGGCCTGGCACAGCGGGACACAGCCTTGCCCTGGGCACACACAGGCGCACACACACTCCCCGTCTCCCTGGGCAGGGGCATGCAGAGCAACTCACCTCTGTGGGGCTGTCCTCCAGAGCCTGGCCCTGCTCCCTGTGTGCCTGGAGGGCCAGCACCAGGGCGTGATTCTCCTGTTGCAGCTCCTCCACTTGAGTCTGCACCACAATCACCCCAGCCCGTCAGACCATGCCCACGGCTGCACCGAGTATATCGGGCACCGAACAGCGGCACCTCCCAAGGCACCCGTCAGGCCCCACCTGTCCCCACACGCAAGGTGCCAGGACTCTGTTCCCCGCTTTCATGTTTCTGGGATATACCCAACTGGCCAAGCTCAGCCTCAGCCTGCTCCCTCCCCTGCCCCACAGCCGTGCTGGCCCCGCCCCCCTCTTTCCCCCACAAAACTCACCAGGAGCTGCTCTTCCCTTTGCCGAGCACTGTGGGGACAAAGCACATTTGTGGGCTCAGGGAGACTGACGGCGCCATCCCACAAAACAGCCCTTCCCCAAGGACAGACTCGCACAGAAGCAGGGACGGGCCCTAGGCTTCAGCCCGAAGCCCTGCGCCGCACCCCAGGAACAGCCCGGTGCCCCCCAGCCCCACACCTACCAGGACAGGAGGACTGCTGCGTCCTGCTCCTGTTGAGCCAGGCGGGCCCTGAGTGCCTTCAGCTCCAGCTGCAGGAAACAGGACCGTGTGGGTTAGAGAGGCCTCACACCACTGCCCGTCTGTCTGTGCACGGAGCCACCTCTTGCCCCATCTGTCCCTCTGGCCCTGCCTTTGCCCTCCATCCCACAGCCCAGCCCCAGGCTTGTCCCTCTGCTCCACCCCGCCGTGCAGCCCTCAGCCAGCCCACTTGGTCTCATCACAAGCCCCCTGGCTGCTGGGACCCGCTCACCTGCTGCTGGCGGTACCCACCGCGGGGTTTCTCCTCCTGGGGAAAGAAAAAGCGTCTGGGGCAATGGGCTCCCTTAGGCAGCAAGGTCCCATCTCCTCGTGATGCAGGGTTGGCGGCCCCCCGAGCCCCGGGTCTGGGCAGGGCTCCTAGAGCTGGGCCCGGGAATCCCAGGGGTTGGTTGTTATCCCCTGTCCCACGTGAGTCTTCACCTCCCAGCTCCAGGTGCCCCCAGAGCCCACGACCCTCCCTTATTCTTGGAGGGCACCTGGAGTTGGTGGGAGTCGGAGACTGTCCCCCGGGGTCCCATGTGCTGCATGGGGCTTGGAGGGGCACGGGGCACCTGGGGAGAGACCCCCACCCTCACAACTGCCCATCCCACTCCCTGGGCAGGGGAAAGACTCACGGCAGTGGAGGGGTGCGGCCACGTCTGGCCCCTGACCTCACTTGCCACCCTCACAGCTCCCGGCCCTGCAGGGAGAGAAGGAGCCGCCCATCAGCTGGGCCCACGCTGCTGCAGGGCACAGGGCAACCAGCCCCTCTGGGCCACAACGAGTGGGGGAAGCTGCCAGGAGTCCTGCATGCTGCATGGGCAGGGCCTTCCTCCATGGGGTTCGGGTGGGAGTCCGTCAGGGGAGCAGGACCTTGCCCCCTCCCCATGCAACCACGCAAGTCCCTCCACCGCTGACGCAAGACCCAAACTCACCAGGTGCAGGGTCCCTCCTCTCCTGCACTTCTCCAATGGAGGGGACAGATGGGGACCCCTTAATAGGCGGCAGTTTTCTTTTGGCCCACCCTTCTGTGCCCAGGCTGGCATCTGGTGCTGAGAGGACATGAGGGCTGAGCGTCAGGCTGGGTGGCACTGAGCACCACTTTTAGGATGGGGATCCCAGAGCCTGTATGAGCGCCACCTTGCAAGGGAGCAGAGGGCAGCAGGGCCATTGCCAGGAGGAAGGCTCCCAGGGCTGGGGCATGGGCAGGGGCTGCAGGGCCAGGACCTGGCCCAGCGTGAGGAGCCCATGGGGGCCAGTCCTGTTCCCCTTCCCCAGGGAACTTGCTGATGAAGAGCAGGGGGTGACAGCTGGGGCAGGGGGCGTGGCACACGTCGGGGGCTGTCCAGATTGCACCTTGGACAGCGTTGGCTTCACCTGCCAGCTGAACCCTGCCAGGAGGGGAAGCCACACTGCCCTGTGGACTCTCGTGCTGCCCAGCCCTTCTTGCTCCCATGGCGGGGCACGTGCCCAGGTCTCACCCAGGTTGCTGGAGCGCAGGTGCACGGGGGACAGCTTCTCCCGCCGGAGCATCTGCAAAGAAACACAGCCCTGAGCTGAAGGAGGGAAAGAGGAGCCGGACTGCCGGGAGCAGGGACGAGGCACAGGGCCGAGTGCTGGGCCCTTGCCCAACCTCAGCCCCTGCTCACAGCTTTCCACATCTCCCAAAAGTCGCCAGGACAGACCCGTGCCATGTCCCCAGTGCCGCCCCCACGGCTGAGTGAGAAAGGGCACTCACGTCTGCAACTGGTGCTCGCCTCCAACGCCTGGATAGGAGGATGGACTAAACCTAACTACCTAACTAATGCCTAAGGAACTTCTAAACTAACTAAGAAACAAACAAACAACTAACTAACGAATTAATGAAAAAACTATTGAACTATCTAACGAACTAACAAACAACCTATCAACTAACAGACTACCTACCTAACAAACTAAGACACTAACTAGCTAACCAACTAACAATCTAACTAGCTAATGAACTAAGAAACTACCTAACAAACTGCTAAACTAAGGAACTAACTAACCAACGAAATAAGGCACGAGGACGAGGAAGGGCAAGTGGTGCGGGCGAAGGGCGGGACAGCACTGGGAGGAGCCGGTACCTGAGAGTGAGGCTGGCCATTGTGATGTCACTGGGCACAACAGCTCTTTTGCCATGGCAACCAGGGGTCTCCCTCCCACCCGGGCAAGGTGCTGAGTGCGGGGGCTGTGGGCGCCTTTGGCCTGGCCTGGCCTGGGGGTGCTCCCATCCCGAGACGACCTGAGCCCCTGAACTCTTTGGGCGCATTGTCCATCCTTGTCCGTGTGGCCCAAGCAGTGACCACCCTGGCTGGAGGGTCACAGCAGTGAGCACCCTGGTGCAGGGGGTCTTGGTTAAACAGTAGCCCCCTCTGATCACTGCCCGGTGGGGTCAGGGCACATCCAGTGGTGATTGGGGCTGGGAACACAGAGCCCAGCTCAGCCTCAGCCCCTTTCTATGCAGGGCGGGATGACAGGATCCCGGGAAGAACAGGCCGGCCGGAGCAAGGCTCAGCATGCACCTACCTCCAATGCAGCCTCCCCTGCCCGGCGCTGCTGGGCCTGGTCCCGGTGCAGCACATAGACAGTGCCCTGTGCTACACAGAGCAGTGCCACATAAAGAGCCATGTGAGAACCATTCAGCTGCACACCACCCCGCCCCACCCCTGCAGTGACACTTGCGTGCGCTCACACAGAGCAGTGACACCCAGGTGCACACACAAACACATGCGCCCTGCCCCATCTGCAAATCCAGAGTTACCATGGCCTCCACCCCTGCTTCTGTCAGAGAGAAAAAGCTCCCATTCCTTAGACTCTTACAGGAGCCTCCCAATGATGAAGCACCCCTGGACTTTCACTTAATTTTAACCAGGGAACAGCTTTGTATGTTTTGAAAAAGTATTTTATCTAACCAAGGGCATAGAGTAGGTTGTTTAGGCTGGGGGAGATCGCTTGTTGCTTAGTTGCTTAATTGCTGGCCTCGCTAGAAGGAAAGCTGTATCAACAAAGTCCGGAGCTGGAAGGGGGGTTACTTGGGGGGGAGCTGGAAGGGGGGTTACTTGCTGGGCTTGCTATACATTTCATCACATCAGCAAGTTTAACCTGTTACGTAGCTATATAAGGCAGACACCCTCTGGGGTGTGTGTGCTTGCTTTGCGAACGATTGCCAAGCACCACTTTCTGCGCAGAAATAAAGATTAAGTTGGATCCTTCACCCCTGTGTGTTTATTGGCACAAGCGCACCGGGCATGAACTCACTGTCCTTTAGGGACAACACCAACATGATCCCTCGTGGGGGTTTCCTCTTGCCCCTGTTCAGATACAGCTCAGCTCCCCAGCACGGTGCAGTCAC
Source organism: Alligator mississippiensis (assembly GCF_030867095.1). Classification (NCBI taxonomy): domain Eukaryota; kingdom Metazoa; phylum Chordata; order Crocodylia; family Alligatoridae; genus Alligator; species Alligator mississippiensis. The sequence goes on along the minus strand of NC_081837.1, from coordinate 27,041,545 downwards.
TAGGAGTGGACTTTCCTGATGGTCCTCTTGTCCCACACTCACCCCCGCCACCAGCAAGGGGATGGGGTGAACACGTGCAGCTCAGAGGGACACTCCCTGGGCTCTGTTACTCCACATGGGGAAGGGGGAGCAGGGACAGGCATGCTCATAGTTGTGACACAACCAAATCGCCAACAGGACACTTGTGGGCTTCTTACATGAACCCAAGTGCCAGGGATGGGCCCAATGATAGTGCTTGCTCTATGGCATGGGTCCCAGGGATGAGGCACTCAGACCCCCATGTCTTTGGGGTCTGTCCACGAGTCACCATTCAGCTGAGACCGGGGGGGCGGGGTGGCAAACAGCTTGATCTTTATTAGGAACAGGATTCAGCAACTCACAAGCTCACAGCTTGCAAGGAGAACTACTACTACCCACCAGCACAAACCACACCTGCAGGGCATCACGGGGAGAGACTGGGTCATCCCACTGCTGGCCCCTTCAAGGGACCTCCCATATACCACATCCCCCTTCTTTACTCGGGGAGCTCCCTCTTAACTACTTGGATGTTCATCAGGCGCTACTTTAACTGGGAACGTTTCAGGATCATGGAGCCAGAGGTTGCTAGCACTTGGCTCACCAGTGGGCTCTAGCCTTTACCGCTATCCCATTATGGTCCTTGTTCTTCACAGGAAATCTCACCACACGTCCACTCTTAGTTGGCGTGGTGGCATCAGGTTCCTCTGGGCGACAGGTGGATTCTCTGCAATGTGATGAAACTCTTGCTCATGGTGGTCTGGTTTGTGTTCTGAAGTTTGCTCTGCTGCCATTTCTTGAGGTACACCAACTTGTCGTGCTGGGACTGATGAGTGATCCTATCCTAAGTGTCTTCTGTTCCCCCTGTAGACATTACTGCTGGGAGCTGTTGCTACATAGGAATGCGGTTAATTCCTTTTTGCTGTGACCGACGCTGGTGTCCAACTTGTACTTGTTTGCTTCCCTACTTTCTCCCTGTGTGGTAGAGGCAGCAGGAATGCAGCTGTGCAGTCATAGCGCTCCTTCTGGTGCCTCTGAAGGTCCCACAAGTTGTAGGAGGCGATTGATGGTCGTCTGGGTGTCAGCACCGCCGTTGTAGCAGGGAGGGGACTGCACAAGAGTCTCCCCATCAGAAGCTGCGCTGGACCTTACTCAAGACCGGAAATGGGCATGTTGCTCAGATTGAGTAAAGTAGATCAGAGCCGTCCTGCAATGTCGTCTTAAGCATTGATTTGATGGTCTGCACTGTGCAGTCACAGCCTGCCATTGGATTGTGGGTACCCGGGGCTAGAATGGGTGATGGTTATGCCCCAGTCAGTCGCAAATTGTTTCATCGTGTGACTTGCAAATGACACGTGATCACAGACGATTTCTCTAGGTATGAAATGGTGAGCAAACACAGACTTTGTTTTGCCTACTACCATGCCAGCTGTTTTGTCTGGCAGGTGCAAAACTTCAGAGTACTTGGAGTAGTAGTCAGCTAGGACCAAATAAGACTACCCCCATTGGTCATAAATGTCTGCTGTCAGTTTTAGCCAAGGCAGGTCTGGGATCTCATGTGAGATCATGGGCTCTTTCTGATTCCTGGGTTGGAGCTCTTGACAAGGTGCACAATTCGCCATCCATTGCTCAACGTGGGCGTTCATTTTAGGGCAATACATGATTCGTCAGGCTCCTGCTTTCGACCTTTGTTTGCCTTGATGTGTCGTGTGAAGTAATGTCAACATGCTGGTCCTCTCATCATCTGGAATGATTATTTTTGGCCCAATTATAAGCAAGTCATCCTGAATCTGGATTTGGTCTCTGAGAGGCCAGTAAAGCTTTAGTTCAGGTTTGACAGGTTTTTGCCTGCTTGGCCATCCATGAAGATGCTGTGCTGTAAGGGCTTGGAAGTCCTTGTCAGACTGCGTGTGGTCCTGTAATTGAAGGAGTAACTGGTCGCTGAGTGGCTCCGTTTCCATCAGACCGTGATTCACCTTTTCTGAGTGGAAAAGATGCGGTTCAGGAGCAGGAGTGAACATTGTGGCTTTAGAAAGTGTGTCAGCCACTAACATGTCTTTGCCTTTGGTATAGTGTATCTGGACGTCATCTTTTTTGTAGCTGCAACTGCATCCTCTGCAGCCGTGCCAGAGCCTGTCCTTCGCAAAAATCGCTTCCAGGGGTTTGTGGTCTGACTAAACCCATACCTGGGTGCCATACACATATTGGTGGAGCTTTGTCATGGCGAACACAATTGCCAGAAGGTCTTTTTCAATCTGTGCATAATTTCTCTCGGATTGTGTTAGAGCCCTCGAAACATATGCACCTGGTTGATTCTGCTGAAGCAGACATGCTCCTAACCCGTCTTTGGACGCATGGGCTTGGATTTCCAGCTGCTCTGCCGGGTTGAAGTACCTGAGCATAGGTGCTGTTTTGATGGTTTGCTTGAGCTTCTCCAGGGCTGCCTGATGCTTGGGTCCCCATTGCCACATAATGTAATTCCTGAGAAGCACTCTCGGTGGGGCCGTCAGGCTGGACTCACGTGGAATGTATTGCACCAAGTACCGAACGTTTCAGAGGAGTCTCGGAAGGCCTTTCTTCAGAGCTTCTGAATCTATTCGGAAAAGATTCAGAAAAGATTCAGTAATTCAGAGATTTGGAGGCTGCCTGTATGGGGAAACAGAAACTTAGAAGAGGGGTGGGGAGCAGCAGGGAGAGGGAGAGCAGGGAGGGAAAGACTGACATTTCTAGGTGGCCAGTGGCATGATTTCTTTCTGACTGCCTTGCCAATTACAGTGTCTGTGGGTAGGGACATATAAACAGCATAAAAGCCTTTGTGTGCAGGGTTGCTGTGCCTTTTGTGATCTGGTTCTGTCTGAAGAACAGCAACAGAAAGGTACTGTGCTGCTGCCTGGCTTGGTTCGTAGTCAGGAGTTGCAACTTGCGTGCTCCTTTTTGTTGTTAGAAAGGACTGGATAGGATTTAGCTTAGCTTAGCTTAGTTTAGTTCAGCTTATCTTAGAATCTCTTTACTTAATACTATCCAATTCATTTTTTTCAATTTATATTTGCTCTCTTGTTTTATGTGCAAACTTTGAAAAAAGAAAGCTCAGTGTTTTCCTTGCCAGCGTGATCCATCACTGTGTAGGGAGGCACACAGATTGCACACATACACTTATACACACATAGAAGAAGGAAAATCAGATATTCATAGGAGACGAAGAGAGTCAGATTATACATAGTAGTTCTTAGTTATTAATATTATTATTAATATTTATATATATGCAAGTCAGATTCAGATTGAGTCTAACACAGAACTCAGGGTCTTAGAAGAAGGAGATATATCATTTTAGGTACACATTACAACACAGAAGAAGAACAAGGAGTACAGTAGCAGTCACACATTTGCATTAATAGAACATCACAGAAGAAGACACCATATATAGTTAATAATATTCAAAGAAGAGTCCAGTGCACGCACGTAAAACAGAGGGAATAAAACACACAGCAGAGTCACACTCCACATTCAGAATTCATAAAAGATAAACACATCCCGGCAGAGAAGAAGATAGCCAGCACACATTTTTTACATAGGCATTCATACTTATTAGTGAACCAAACAATCAAACCAGAGTCCAGTGCACAAGCGCAACACAAAAAAAGAAAACACACAACGCCAAAGGACTCTCTCTCACACACACACACACACCCTTTTGCAGCACAGGGAAGATTAATATGAAGCGTGCTGGAAAGGCAGGTGCCAGGTCTTCTGGCAGGGGAGGGAGATGCTGTAGGGGGAGAGCTACAGCTGCATGCCCACCCCCCACCCCCAACATAGATGCATTCTCTTCCCAAGCAGCCATGATGCTTCTGCTGCCAGTGGAAGCAAGGAGGTGGGAGCAGTGTCTGCACCTGACATCCCTGCACCTGCACCACCTCCCCTCAGTCTAGAAGTAGGCACCAGGAGCGAAATCACTGTCTCCTCCACCCCAATGTCATCTCTCAACATGAGCCTCCCACTGCCAGAGGAGGAGCTGGAGCTGAAACCAGGGGTGCTGAGCACCCTGACTAAAACAATTCTGGGGACTGAGGGGGAATCAGAGTTTGCGTTCCACACCCCTCAAAATTCCCCTAGATCCAGGTCTCCTCAACCTTGGAGGAGGTTGAGGTTGTGGAGGCAAGTGGCTCAGCTGAGGCAGCTCTTCCCACTGCTGTGTCTCAGCCTGCTGAGGAGAGGGATAAGGCAGGATCCTCACCCTCAACCCAGAAGCGGGCGAGTAGCGTAGCATGGTAGCATTTTGAGCTGGCAGATGGTCCCAGGTTTGCCATCTGCCAGCACTGCCAAAGGCACATCCGCCATGGCAAGGATGTGAGACACTTTTCCACCACAGTGATACTGCTACATCTCAGGAGACACCACCCCCTTTGCCCTTCTTCCTGCTCAGCCTGGTACCAGTGTGAGTGTGCCAAAAGGGAAGTCCCCTGCTTGCTCCAAAGCCCCCTTCCCCCCAAAGCAGAGGCAGGCCACCCTGGACCAGTGGGGGAAAGCTGCAGACAGAGCGGGGCAAGTTGCAAAGGCAAGCGAGATCACCCACACCATTGGGGAGATGCTTGCTGTGGATAGCCAGCCCTTCTACCTAGTTGAGCGGCCAGGGCTCAGGTGGCTCATAGCACTTCTGGCCCCATCTTACAAAGTGCCCGCACACAGCACCTTTAGCAGGACGGTGGTACCTTCCCAGTATTAGACATGCAGGGAGTACTTTAAAGAGGAGCTGTGCAAGGCAGGGCTGAAGGTTGCCTTGCACTTCACCTCGGACATCTGGAGCAGCTGGGGTGGCAGTCACGCCTACCTCTCCCTCACAGGGCACTGGTGCAATCAGTGAGGTTGTCAGTGGGCTCTCCTCCAAGCTGAGGTGCTGAATGAGTCCTACACGGCAAGGACGATCATGGGGGCCATGAATTGCATGGTGCAGGGGTGGCTCATTGGGCAGGCCAACCTCACTTGCGGGTTCATGGTCACCGACAATGGGGTCAATATGGTGAAGGCTGTCCATGATGCCATCTTTGTTGGCATCTGCTGTGTGGCACACAGGCTGCACCTCACAGTCAGGGATGCCTTGGAAGGGGACAGGGCTGCCAGTGATGGCACTGCCACCACCACTGCTACAAGCCAGGTGATTTTGAAATGCAGGAAGGTGGTGGGCTACTTCCACCGCATCATCAAGGGGAGCAAGGTGCTGTGGGAGAAACAGGTAGAGCTGAGCATCCCACAACACAAAATCATCCAGGAAGTGGAGACTCAGTGGAACTCCACATACCTGATGCTTGCAAGGCTGGTGGAGCAACAGAAGACTTTCCATGAGATGGCCTTGCTTGGGGAGATCAGGATCAGCAGCCCCCTGAACAGAGCTGAGTGGGGTACCATTTCCCAAATCTTGCTGGTCCTCAAGCCCTTCCTTGAGGCCACCGAGACCCTTGGCGCTGGTAATGACCTCCTCAGCCAGGTGATCCCTGTAGTGAGGGAACTTGAGAACCAAATGGAGAAGTTCCAAGGGATCAATGTTTCTGGCTGGGGCAAACTGCTGTCACTAGATGTGCAGGCACTGGTGAGGCGGCTGAAGGAGAGCATCAGGAGATGGCTGGATCCTTTGCAGTCCAGTACGATCCACATGATGGTGGGCACATGCGACCTGAGGGTGAAGGGGAGTATGTGCACTGGTAGCACCAAAACCCTCGATCACTGGATGCAAGTGTTGGTTAACAATGTCAGGGAGGCCGGCAGGTTGCAGTGTCAGAATTCCACTGTCTAATCTATATTGAGTCCATGAGTTTCTGTACCGAGAAGGTAGATGAAGTAAAGTTCATAGGCCCGGCTATGAAAAGCAGTTTGCACTGTGATTTGTTCCCTCTCAGGATCAGGCCTGAGAGACTGGAGGCAGAGTGGGTTTTTTTGGTGAGGAATGTGCCTCCACAGGTAGCTGGGTACTGCTGTCTTTGATAGATTCTGGTGTGCAGTTTGTGGGGATGCTGGAGATAATTGGCAGGTTTTGTGTTTTGAGCTGTAGGAAGTTGACTTCAGTTTTGGTGATGAGGTTAGGTGCTCGTTTGAATGTACAAACCACCTTTCAGAGCTGGGCCTATGAACTGCACTTCATCAGCCTCCTAGGTAGTAGGTACAGAAACTCGTGGACTCAATATAGATTAGACAGTGGAATCCTGATACACTGCGACCTGCCGGACATGTGACTCCCCAGGTACCCCTGCACATCCCCCTTTCCACCCCCACCTCCCACTCCAGCCTGTCCCTCATCCCCTGACGCCTCCATTTCCATTTTCACTGACTGCTTTTATTGCCTGCACTGCATGCCAGGCCAGCCTCTGGCTTCTTTACTATTCCTTCCATCCAGGACCAGGAGACACACCAACTGCAGGTTCTTCCTCAGCCTGACAAAGGGTTTTTCAACCCGAAAGCTTCCTAAGATATATTTTTTAAGTATTACTTTCTTTTTCATAATAAACATATAAACATAAAAACACAAGATAAGTCATCACACACCATGAGTAACATCATATATCCAACACAACACAATATTTTTACTTCTTGCTGTCAATTCCTTGATAAAAAGAAAGGCTCTGTGACAGTTCCATCTGGGTACCTTTGATGCTGCTGCTGCTGGTGCTATTGGTGTTGAGCCAGATAAGTTATTTTGACCTGCTGTTGTTTACAGTGGTGGACCAGGCCTAGGCTGTAGGAGAAGAGGAGGCCTCACTGGGGCACACTGCTGTGTTGTGCAGAGGCCCCAGTGCCAGTGAGGGTGCATCTGAACACAAGTACACACACACAGACACACATAGAGTTGCACAGTGAGAGCATACCTTAACAGACACGCTAGAGAAGAAGCAGCTCCTACTTGAGAGGAAAGAAGGGCTCTCTGACTGTTTGGCTACCTGAGATGCTACTGCTATTGCTCAGTCAGTCACTAAGTTATTTTACCTGTTGTCATGTAAAGTAGTGGACCGGACTGAGGCTGTAGGGGAGGAGGAGCCCTCACTGGGGCACACTGCCTTGTTGTGTAGAGGCCCCAGCACCAGGGAGGGCACACCTTAACACACAAACAGTATCACGCACCCACATCACGAGTTTTGCCTGTTAGCGGCCAGAGGTTCAGGGCCCCAGAAGCCAGACTCCCCCTACACCTATCTCTTTGACAGCTGGCAGGCTTCGTGACTTAGCAGGCCTGCAGTACTGTTTTTCACCCCCCTATGCCCTAAGACAGACTGACACAGCTGGCAGGCTTCATGTCCTCAGCAGGGCCTGGCAGGCATGCAGTAGTTCTTTTCACCCTCCTGTGCCCTAAGAGAGACACAGTCACACAAGCACCCACATCATGAGTTTTGCCTGTTAGCAGCCAGAGGTGTAGGGCCCCAGAACACCCCCCACCCCTCCCCACACACACACACCTATTTGACAGCTGGCAGGCTTCGTGGCCGCAGCAGGGCCTAGCATCCGGGCCTGCAGTAGTTTTTTTTCACCCCCTGCGCCCTAAGAGAGAGACAGTCGCACAAGCACCCATGTCACGAGTTTTGCCTATTAGCCGCCAGAGGTACAGGGCCCCAGAAGCCAGATTCCCCCTGCACCTATCTCCTTGACAGCTGGCAGGCTTCATGTCTGCAACAGGGCCTAGCAGGCCTGCAGTTTTCACCCCTCTCTGCCCCAAAACAAACACAGTCCCACAAGCACCCATGCCACGAGTTTTGCCTGTCATCAGCTAGGGGTGCAGGGCCCCAGAACCCAGACTCCCGCTGTACCTATCTCCTGGAGAGCTGGCAGGCTTTGTGGCTGCAGCAGGGCCTAGCAGGCCTCCAGTTTTCAACCCCCTGTGCCTTAACACAAACACAGTGTCACCTATGTCACGAGTTTGCTTGTCAGCAGCCTGAGGTGCAGTTTACCAGAAACCCCTGCACCTATCTCCTTGAAACTTGGCAGGCTTTGTGGCCTCAGCAAGAGCTACTACCCCTGCAGTTTTCACCCCACTGTGGTGTAACACACACACACACGTGACATGAGTTTTGCTTTCATGACTTTGAGGTGCAGTTTCCCAGAAACCCCTATACCTATCACCCTGAAGCCTGGCAGGCTTAATGCTCTCAGCAGAGGCTACCACTCCTGCAAGTTTCATCCAAATCAGACAAAAAACAACAAAGTTATAGATATTTCATTGATTCCCCATTATACTCTATGGCCGAATCTCCGAATCTCAGCTGTATCGAAGCAGAAAACTGATTTGGAGCTATGAATTGAATTGCCAGCATCCAAATCGGCTGAATCCAGATCCGAGTCGAATAGTTCCCTGTTCGCACAGGCCTAGCACCCAGTGAATCCATACCTGATGCTACCTGGGGAATCAGCAGTGTTCTCATATCCATGATGTTTAATGTGAAAATTAGAAGCTCCCAGTGCTTGATCTGAACAAATAAGGGCCAGATCCACAAGGTTATTTAGTCACCTAAATGCCCAATACATTTATTGAAATGTCCCTAACACCCTAAAGTGACAGCTGTAGTAGACACTTATCTGCCTGATTGAGTGTCCTCCCCCCTCCTAGTGTTATACATCTCTAGACACTGTTCAGGATTTTTTCTCTATCTGTATATTGCCCAGGGCTCTATCTAGATTATTTTTAAATGTTTCAAAACCAGGCTTTGAGCAATTCCCTCATGGGAGTCTGCTCACTAGCACTGCCTTCTTTAACCTTTGTGTGTTTACTTTCATTGTACTTATGAAGGGATTCATGCCAATTACACCAGCCAAGGTACTGGTTTGATGCGTCTCAGCAGCAGAGGCTGCATTAATCTATCTGACGGCTAGAATCAATGAGAATTACAGGGTCTGTCAGCATCCAACAGCTTTGATGTATAATTCCTTTTGTATTCATTACAGTCAAGTCCTATGTTTTCTCTACCACGAGGGGCAGGAAGGGAATCCTTAAATGGATAACATTCAGTCTGGTGATTTACCTCACTTGACTTCCTTATGATCAAGGATGTTCAGGTTTAGAAACAGTTATCATTATTGTCCCCTCGTGTATCTTACCATTACAGTCATCTGTACTGGCAAATGACATCATGGAAGGCTGTTTTGACTGTTCATCTGTTTTGGGGACCAGGATATCCATAACATTTCCTGTGCTTCTCTGTGTAAACAAGATGGCATAACCCACTTTTAAAAAGTCTGTTGTCTAGCCCATCAAAACACTGCTAATAATTCCAACAGAATCCTTTGAGATTATGACTCCAGCACTACAAGCAGGCCTTATGGAGTGCTGTTGATAAAAGTAACTAATAAGAAAGATTATTTTCAGTGAATTGATAAGTATCAGACTGACATCCCTGGAGACACACATCCTCTATTCATCCGCAGACCAGAGAGCCAGCTACAGGTTGAGGCCTCCTCACAGGGTCGTATCAACGGCCTGTCCCCAAAGGGCCAGCTGTAAAGGCGAGAACCAGTATTTTGAAGAGTTCTGATTGGAAGAGGTAGGCCTATAAAAGCATGCTCTTGTTTCCAAAGTGCTGGGGTGAACTTGCATAGTGATCTGGTCCTCAATGTATTGGGACTGGCTTCATTAATGTATTCTTTCGCCTAGCACACAGTTTCTCAAACAGGCTCTACCTGCTGGGAACATGCCTACTAAGCAGGGCTACACAAGGAGCTTGCTCTAGCTGTAGGGTGACTACTTGTCCCTAACTGGCAAGACAGCCCCCAAATGGGAACCTCAAGTCCCGTCCTGGCCCACTTGACTCCAGTACAGCATTTGTTCTGGATCTGCAGTATCCTGCAGGGACTCGAGTTTCCCCTGGCACACTGGCTTTGCTCCAGCCTGCAAGGGGCTGCCAGGAATTGGGCGCAGGGGGTGCCACGGGCATGTGCCTGCCCACACACGTGCAGGTGGCTGGGATTACAGCCAGGCACCCTGGAGAGTAGCTGGGGGAGGTGGCTTGGGGGCAAATTGAGCCCCCACAGTGAGAGAGGGAGGGAGTGGGGCAGGGACTGGGAGTGCTGCCCAGCCAGGGTGGTGCATAGGGTGAGGGCTGAGAGTGGGACAAAGCCCCTGGGGGCTCTTCCAAGGGTGGGGGGCAGCTCCCCACCGCTGCACACACTCAAGGTGGGGGCCATAAGGAGACACGTGCCCCCCAGATTTGTATGCGGTGCCGGGGCAGGCGTGTGGCCCCGCCACTGCTGGGTGGGCAGGGCAGAGGCACGTGCTCATCACGCGCTTGCCACAGGAAAGGCAGCAAGGCGCGCAGCAACCCTGCCCAGGCAATGCTGGCCGCCCCCTCCCAGCGCCGCCCATTGGTTCAGCCCCGCGCTGGGGAACAGAGCCATGGGACCAGCACACGCCGTAGCGGGGGTGCTGCATTGTGACCCCCCCCACAGTGGTACTGCCCCGCCCCCCAGTAGCGGTTGGCCGGTGGCGTTTCCCGTCCCCCCCGCCGGGTGGTAGGCGCCGCGCTTGCGGATTGGCCGCGCGGCCCCGCAGTCGGTGCTGCGGTTCCTTAGTGTGCGGGGCGCTCGGGGCTGCTGCGTCGTCCCGGTTCGGCGGAGCGGCAGGATGTCTGCGAGTAGGTGGCCGCGGCCTGGGCTGTGGGGGGCGTATGGCGTAGGTGGGAATGGGCTGCGCGCCGCCATGTTGGGGGGGGCGTTCCCAGGCCCCCGGGATGGTGGGGTGGCCCCCTGCGGGGGAGGTGCGAGGGGGCGGGGTCGCCGGTCCACCCCGCCCCGCCCCTCGCTGCGCCCTGGGTGCTGCCTGGGAGCAGTGAGCAGGGCTAGGCCTTACTTCTGCGTGACACATAGGAGGGGGGGACAGCATGTCTCCCGGAAAGTGTCCTCCGCGGGTGGGGATTTCCAACATGGATTCAACATCTTCATTTCTTCTTTTAAAAGTTGAAACTCCCACTGCAAGAGGCCTGACAACAGAATTGTAGGAGTGCCCCTTCCTGCCCGCAGGAGGTCAGCAGGCAGCCCTGGGCAGTAGATGGACCCATTTTTTTTTTGAGTTTGGGTTGCTCAAACTTGTGATTCCTTTTATCAAAAGGAACCAGAGAAATGGGAGCATCTGAAATGCAAGTGCTCCAAAAGTCCTCTCATTTTGAAATGTGCGTTGCATGTTGTTAAGAAAAACAAGCTTTAAAAATGGCCCTTCAGATTTGGGAGATGGGACAGGTCTTTCGTGCTGGTTGCTGAGTTTAGGCAGCAGGTTGATCCCAGCCAGGGCCCCTGTGAATTTTTCAGAAGTTCAGAAAAAGTGATACACCAACAATCCCAGAATACCTAATCTTTCCAAGAATACTCCAAGGCTCACCCCTCTGTTAAGCTTCTAGAATAAATCACAGTGGAAGTTTGTAAAGGGCCTCTGAGCATTAGTATCATACTGCACACGCCAAGTATTTTTTTCTAGTTTATTGGGTTGTTTTACAGTCTCCTTGTCTGGTTACACCTGAACTTTGACAAAAAGCGTCTTGCTTTGGCAGAAGGTTGCAAGTAAGTTGGGGAGATCAAAATTAATCCTCTAATTTAGAGCTGATTATGTTCTTATCTGATGAGCTTCCTTCGCTGCAACTCCATAATGTTTTTTAGTTCAGTGTTTTAATTCATTTTGATATCTTTAAATATGTTAGACCCATGATTCTTGAGCCAGATGTTGTTGGGACCCTTGGGTGCCTTGAGATCTTTCCAAGGGTGCTGCAGGGTGCCACAAAATGTTAGCACTGTATCCTGATTCACAGGATAAACTCAGAAATTTCAACTAGGAATCTGTAATATTGGAAACATTCTGACCTTTTGTGGTCTTTCTCAGTTCTTTGCAATAGAAGATTATTACTATTATTATTATTTCTTTTCCTGTTATTCTTCTGCAGTCAAAGGAACTGGATTGATAAAATGGTAAATGAGGATTTTACTAGGTCGTCTGTGTGTAGGAGGCATGGTGGACAGCATGAAGGTGGGGAAAGAGTGACACAGTGAAAAGAATAAGAATAGCATGGCATGGGATAGAGATGCAAGCCAGGCAGAATCATGTAATATCCTCAAGGTGTGGACCCTGCGAGGCGCAGCTTTTTGGAGGGGAATATGGAAATGCCAGGAATAGAGAAATAACATCAACTGTATTGGTGGAATTTGAAGTGTGGGTTTGAGAAGCTGGGAAAGGAGTTGCAATACTTCAGCTGTGATAGAATCATGGCATGAAACTCAGTTTGATTAGTGTGGACACACCTGAAGAGACAGATTATTAGCTGTTTTTTAGAGTGAAAAGTAACAATGTTTGTCAGGGTCCTGGATGAGAAAAAGAAAAAAAATCAGAGAGAATCTCAAGGTTGTCAGGTTGAGTGGCAATAATAGTGGCATTGATGGAAGAGGAAAGAAAAGTTCAGGGTTTATATGCAAAATTTGAGATGATCTTTCCCAGACCATGTGCCAGAAAGAGGCATGAACCTGGATAGATGGGAGAGATTGACTGTGTCATTAGCATTAAGTTAACAGTGATGTGCTCCTGTTTTTCATCTCTTGAGTTGGTCTTCAGATTTGGATTAGATCACAGATGACTTCAAGAAGTATTTAAAAAAATTGTTATACAAATTGAGAGAAGTTTTTTGGGTTTTTTGAAGCCTCTTTTTTAAAAGCCTTTTAAGCTCACCAAAAGGGAATGTGTTTTTGAAAGTCCAAATATATTATGTCAGCTGGCTCCCCCTTGTCCACATGCTTGTTAACACCCTCAAAGAACTCCAGCGGATTGGTGATACGGGCTTGCTCTTTACAAAAACCATGTTGACTCTTTCCCAACAGATCATATTTGTCTATGCAGATGCTGATTTTATTTTTCACTATAGATCCTACTGCCTTGCTAGGGATAGATGTGAGAGTCACTGGTCTCTAGTTCTCAGGATTGCCTCTGGAGCCCTTTCTGAAGATGGGCGTTATGTTGGCAACCCTCCAGTCCTCTGGCACTGACTGTTTTTCACAGTAGGTTATGTATTACTGCCCGCAATTCAGCAGTCTTTCAGAACTCTGGCGAATGCCATCTGGCCCTACTGACTTATTAGTATTTAGTTTGTTGATTTGTTCTAAAACTCCCTGTTTTGTCACATCAATGTGATCCAGCTCTTCAGAACTACCTACTAAAAAGGATTGATTTGGCATGGGAATTTTCCCCCTACCTTCTGTGGTAAATACCAACGCAAGAAATGCATTTAGCTTCTCTGCTTTGGCCTTATCACTTCTGAATGCGCATTTTACACCTTAGTCATCCAGTGGTCACACTATATCTCTTACTGGCCTCCTGCTTTTGATGTATCTAAAAGGGCATGTCTTCCTTTTTTTTGAAGAAATGCCCTTTTGCCTTCAGCAGCCTCCTTAACTCTGCTGTTGAACCAGGCAGAAGTTTTGTTGGTCCACTTGGTACTTGTTTTCATCTGTGGTATACACTTTTCCTGAACCTCTAATATGTTATTTTTAAACAGCTTTCAAGCTGCTTGCAGGCTTTTTACTAGAGGTGCACCGATACATCAGTCCAATATCAGATCGGTACCAGTATAAAGAAAATTGGCTGTATCAGAAATTGGCTGGATGCGGTCGATAATTTGGCCAATAAATGTTGTGCATGGTGCTGCCGCAGTACAGCATGCAGGCAGCAGGAACACAGCCCAGCAGTGCTAGTAAGTCCATTGTGGTGGAAGGGGAGGGGGGAGGGAAGGGAAGGGGCATGGGGGGCAGATCAGCCCCCCCTCATGGCAAGGGCCAGGGCACAGGCAGGCACTGCCAGCCATGGCGGTGGGGGGGAGGGGGCCACGGGACAGAGCCATGGCTCATCAGGGGAGAGGAGGGGTGTGGAGGTGACTCCCACCACTGCTTACACCCCGGGAGGGCATGGGGGGGTGTACCCCCAGATCTGTGTGGGGTGGATAGGTGGGCTGGAGACAGGGTTGTGCTGGGTTCTTCTCATCAAGGCAAGGGCTATGGAGGGGGCTGCAGCCACCCCAGATTTTGCCATAGCTCCCTCCCAGTGCCACCACCGTTGGCCTCCTGGCGCAGTCCCAGCTCTTCCATGGCATGTGGGTAGAGGCAGGGGTTGAGCCCCAGCACCGCTGCGCCAGGTAGCTGGCAGTGGCAGTGCTGGGAGGGAGCTATGGTGAAATTTGGGGTGGCTGTAGCCCCCACCCTGAGCCCAGCCCCTGGCAAGCAGCCCTGGCTGCAGCCTGCCCACTGTTTCCCCGCCCTGCCCTGTGCAGATCCAGGGGCCCACACCCCGCCCTGGTGCCCTTCTGGGGTGCAAGCAGACGGAGGAGCCTCCCCCCTGCCCCCCTGGCCCTGTCTGGGCAGTGCCTGCCACTGCCCCCTCCCTCACCACGGGGGGGGGGGGGGGGATGGGCCCATCCCCCCCACCCCTTCCTTCCCCTTCCACCACAATGGACTTACCAGCTAGAAGCAGCTCTCTATGCTGTATCAGAAATCGGATCGTATTGGCCGATATGCCTCCTTACAAATCGGATATTGGTATTGGCCCCCAAAATCTCTATCAGTACAACCCTACTTTTTATGTTTTTGACTGCTCCTATAAACTTCTCTTTTAGCCAACTTCCTATTATTTGTGTAACCGTCCTTCCTGAAGTTGTTTATTGGAGTGGTGGACTTGTTTGGCTTATTGCAGGGGTGGGCGAAATATGGCCCATAAGCTAGATATGGCCTACCAACTAATTGGATCTGGCCCACTTGTGGGCGCCCATCCATTGATTGCATCTGGCCCATGGCTACCCCTGTGGTGCTCTGTGTGGGGCCAGGCCCCACCCAGGGCAGCCTGCACTGCACTCCCACTGGCCTCCTGCCCTGGCTAGCATATCCAGCTTCTCAGCTGGTCTGCAGCCACAGCTACTTGGGTATTATTGAGCTCCCCCCACTTCTAGCTGTTCCTCCTCCAAAAATTGCCCATGGAAAAATTGGCCAACTGTGGCCTCGGCTACACCACAGTCCAATGGCTGGGAAATTGGCTCTGAGGTCAGACCAAGAGAGTAGTGGTCAATGGCAGTGAGTCGTTATGGCGCTCCTTGACCAGTGGCATCCCCCAAGGCTCTGTCCTTGGACTGGTTCTCTTTAACATCTTTATCAACGATGTGGACATTGGTGTCAGAAGTGCACTGGCTAAGTTTGCCGATGACACTAAACTTTGGGGCATTTTGGGGGCCACACCTGAGGACAGACTAGTGATCCAGGCTGACTTGGATAAACTTAGTAAGTGGATGGACACAAACCTGATGACGTTCAATACCAATAAATGTAAGGTACTCTACCTTGGGGGGGAGAGGGGGGAGGGGGAGGAGAATCCACAGCATACTTATAGGCTTGGCAGTGCTACGCTTGCTAACACCACTGCTGAAAGAGAATTGGGGGTCATGACTGACCACAAGATGAACCTGAGCCACCAATGCAATGTCACAGCTGGTAAAGCAAACAAAAACCTGGCTTGCATCTCTAGATGCTTCTCAAGTAAATTTCAGGATGTCATCTTCCTGCTGTACTTGGTTTTGAGGCCTAAGCTGGAGTACTGCATCCAATTCTGGGCTCCACAATTCAAGAAGGATGTTGAGAAGCTTGAGAGAGTCCATAGGAGAGCCATGTGCATGATCAGAGGACAAGAGAATAGACCTTATGAAGAGAGGCTGAGAGCCTTGGGACTCTTCAGCCTGGAAAAGCACAGGCTCAGGGGCAACCTCTGGTGGCTGCTCATAAGCGCATAAGGGATATACATCAGGATCTGGGAGAACGTCTGTTCACCAGAGCGCTTCAAATAAAAACAAGGACCAACGATCATAAACTCCTACAACACCATTTTAGGCTGGACATAATAAGAAAAAAATTCTTTACGATCTGAGTCCCCAAGACCTGGAATGGACTCCCTCCAGAAGTGGTGCAGGTACCTACTCTGGAATCATTCAAGAAACGCTTGGATGCTTATCTTGCTGGGATCTTTTGACCCTAGCTGACTTCCTGCCCCTGGGGCAAGGGGCTGGACTTGATGATCTTTGAGGTCCCTTCCAGCCCTAACATTTATGAAATCTATGAACCGCTTCAGGCAGCAGGTAATGCAGGGAAGCTGTGGGGAGGTGTGCCAAGCAGCAGATGCCCACCAGCTGTGTGCATGGGAGGGTGCAGCTGGATGGCTCCTGCCCCAGCTCCTGGGGCTCAGGCTCCAGCTCCTGGCAGCCTTCCACACACTCGGCTGTCTGGCACAATGGGTAGCTACTTGCAGGTGGCTGAGTGGGTGGAAGGTGGCCTGGAGGTAGAGCTGGAGCCCTGCATGCTAGAGCATGAGCCACCCGGATCACTCCCTGGCATGCATCTACATGGTTTCCCCATGTTACCTGCTGCCCAAAGCAGGGACAGGAGGAGGCATCTGCTGGAGGCAGGGGGAGCTGAGCAGTACCTGGGCAGCTGCGACATGACCGGGGCTGGGGCAGTGCTGTCTGGCAGACACAGGGTGAGTGCAGATAGGGCTCAGCCCCGTGTGCCGCGCTGCAGGGGCTAGATGTGAGGGAGGGGAGGTACAGTTTGCACCTGCACTTGAACTGTGCAGGCAAACTCTGCTGTATGTGCCCCCTCCTCCCTCCACTCCTGGCCAGCTCCCTGGACCTAGGGTGCAGGCAACCCCATGCCTACCCCACCCTTCGCACACACCCCATGTCCACCCTCCACAATATGCAAGGATGCGATTTTATTTCGAGCTATTATGTGATTGCCTCTATATATTCTACACTACTCAAAAAAAAATAAATCTGGAGAAAAATATTTTTAAATAGAATTTAAATGCGTTACAGATGTTTGGGTTTTTGGGTTTTTTGGGGTTTTTTTAAGTATATGATTTATTTTTTTTATCTATAGTGTTGGTTTTTTTTAAATGATATCTTCTGAAAGATTTTGTATGCAGCCCTTGATGGCTCACCAAAACTGATTAAGTGGCACTCCAGCCGAAATAATTGCCCCCCGCTGGCTTGCTCCCTCCTGCCAGAAAGTTGAATGTGATTGTTATGGTTGCTATGGCAGAGTGCAACCAACAGCTCTTCAACCAGATTCTGTGCGTTACTCAGGTTTAGATCTTGAGTTGCTTCTCTTCTTGTGGGTTGCAAGATAGAAAGCAGTCCTTTATCGCAGCCAGAAATCTTGCTTCCACATTTTGCCGTGATGATGTGTTTACCCCGTCTGTGGAAAGGTAGCTGAAATCTCTTGTTTTTATTGCTTGTCCCACTCTAGCAGCTTCTCTGATCTCCCTGGGCATTTCATAATCACCTTTACCTTTCTGATCAGGTGTTTGGTAGTACAATTCTACAGGTTCTTGCTGTCCCAAAAAAGTTCCCCAGTTCCTGATTAACGTAAACGCCTCCTCACTCTGCCATCATCTCATCCATGCACTGAGAGTCAGGAGCTCTGCCCATCTCTCTAGCACTCCGCATGGAGTGGAAAGCATTTTGGAGAATGCTATAGTGGAGGTCTTGGACTTCAACCTCCTGCCTTGGCACCTAAATTTAGCTTCCAGGACCTCTCCCCTCTGCTTTCCTATGTCGTTGATACCGACCTGGGCCATGACCACTAGTTCCTCCCCAGTACCTACTAGTAGCCAATCTATACAACTTATGAAGTCTTCTACCTTTGAACCTGGCAGGCAAGTCACCATGTAGTCATCCCAGAAGTCACAAACCAAGCTGTCTGTATGTTCCTAATGATCAAATCCCACACTATGATCACCTGCTTCCTTCTGTCCTGTGGGGTCCCCTCCCTTGGAGGAGTATCCTCGGTGCAAGAGGAAACTGACATCAGCTGGAAGGTGGGTCCCATCTAAGGAATAGCTTCTCTCCTTCCCAGCTTGATGCTCTCCATTCCTGAGGCTGTCATCCTCAGCAACACAGGAGTTGCTACAGTGAAGGTGGGACTGCTCTACTTTGTACCTGAAAGCCTATTCTATGCATCTCACTGCTGTAGTTCCACCACCCTAGACTCAAGAGAACATACGTTTTCTCTGAGTGAGGAGTTCCTTGCATTAAGCATGCACACAGGAAATCTGTGAAGTTCCTTTTCCAGGCAGTGTTCTCTCATATTATTATCATACATTATTTTAAAGTGAGAGTAACGGATTGGGTTTTGCCTGATTAGCTCTTTTTAAGAGGCTTATGTTGTACTCTTCACTGAAAGCATTTTATATTCTCTAGCCTTCGGAACATCCCCACTCAAAATCATCCTATCAGTGGAATGTAAAGTGTCAGTTCAGCAAGACTCAATCGTTTTGTTCCCAGGGGCCAAATGAGGGATGTGGAACCATTCCATGGGCCAGATCAAATCCCATGTGCCAGGATCATGCCCTGGGGCCCTGCCCTGTGCAATTTCCATTCAATCCTGCATGCAGAGGTCAGCTTCCAGGGTCCCATACTGTCTCCATCCAGCCCTGCACCCCAGGATTGTGCTTTAGGGGCTTATGCCACCTCTGCGCAATCTCACACACTAGGATTAGGCCCCAAACTGCATGGGATGCCCAACTTGACTTACAGGGCCACATCTCATGGGGCTCCCCACAAGCCCATGGGGAGCTCCATGTGCCAGATAAGACTCTGGGGACTGGATCTGGCCTGTGGGCAGGGCGTTGAGGACCCCTGTTCTAGTTAATTTCAGAAAAGTATATGAAATAGTTGAAAGTGGTACCAGGGCATCTGAGTCCACAATATTTTGTTGTTCTTACAGAAAAGTGAGTTTGTATTTACATAAAATTTCTCTTTCCTGTTTTCTGTTGCAAATGAAGGGGGAAGTGCTATACAAAGAAGATATTTAAACTCATGCAGAGTGATGTCAAATGCAAAAGTAAACAGTATGCAAATAAACATTTTTTTGTTTTAATTAAAAGTTTAGGAGCTACTTTTAACAATAGTTAATACAAGATTCAAAAGGAATTTTTTTTCTTAATTATTGTTTTTTAAAAACTTCAGGTCTGAAGAATTATGGAGAAATCCAGTTTTAACCTTTGTATGGAGAACCCATCTGAAAATCATTGAAAAGTTACTGACTTGAAACATTTGTATTAATAATTAACTGTTATTAACTGCCTACAGCTCTTAGACCCTGAAGAAGAGAGTATTTTTCCTGTTGACTCTCATCTAGGCACTCTATAGCTCAGGTTTCATTTGAGTAAATTGTAAGTGCTTAGTTCTACTTATTGGAAATATTTTTTTTCTCTTGTCTTTTCTTTTAACAGACTCTGGAAGTTACAGTCAATCTGGGGGCCAGCAGCAAAGGTATGTATGCAGTTGCTCTTTTCCTCCCTCTCTATTTTGTGCCACATTTATTAGTGTTCTTTGGGATTGCAAAGTGTGTTTTGTTTAATTCAGGATTTCCCACCAAGACGTTTGATGTGCATGATGATACATACTCAGAAAGGTTCAGGTGCACAGGACATCCTATTTTGGGCCCTTGTTACAGTCTTAAGTTCAAGTATAAATATCTATGAAAGGAAGAAAGCAAACATGCTTAAAGCAGGCCACAGATGCTAACACTTAAGGACATGGACAATGTCATAAATATACAGCAGTATTTTTCCTTTTTTTTTTTTTTTTTTTTTGACTGCCCAAAGTTGTTCACAGGGGTATCAGCAAGAGGTAATGCAAGTATGGTATGTATGAGCAAAATAGAGGTACATTTTCATCCAAGAACTATGGAAGGGTATATAAACCACCACTCTGAAATTGATATATGTAAAATTTAAGGGCTTTTAAGAATAGATTCAGAAAATAGCTACAAAGGTATTTTCTGCTACAAACCAGTAGTTTTTTGTATCCTTTAGCACAATAACCAGGTGCCTTGAATTCCTTTCAAGGATGCCATACAATATTAGCACTGTTAGGTTTACAAATACAATTCATAAGATAAACCCAGAGATTTCAAATAAAAATCTGTAGTGTTGGGCTTTCTGAGTTCTTTGGAACAGAAAAAACAGCTCTATTATTTTTCTGGAGGTAAAAAAGAGTGAAAACTAAGAACTGGCATTTTCAGAGAGGTGTCTTGAGTCTAAAGAGGTTGAGAAACCCCACTGCTTTAGCAAATATTAGATGAACAGGAATTCATAAACAACTGACTTCAGACATCTGTATGTGTTTTAGATTTGTCTCTTTAAGTGATCTGGACTCATGTGATAAACTTCACTTTAAGTATTATAGCAGCTTCCAATAAGGCCCAGATCTCATAATAGCAAAGTTTTGATCAGGGTATTGATTTGAATTCTTCCTTAATGGCCTCTACAGATCGTTGTGCTTTTCAATCAGCGTTTTATCAATGCATTTCTAATGTGCTCATCTCTGTAATACAGTATGTAAGTTAAACACAAATAACAAATGGTTAAATTAGAAATATTACCAGATGCAGGTTCTGTACAAGAAACCTGCAATTTACTTTTTCAGGTAATATAAATAGGTAGTATAGGTTAAGATGCATTTATTAAATAAATCCCTTATTTCTTTTACAGTTATTCATCATACAGCAGTCAAGGCAATCGGAATTATGGAGAAGGGCAGGTAGGTTGAAGCACAAATGATGCTTTTTAAAGTAACTATTTTTCTGAGCAAGAAGTGATTCTTATGTGGCCCTGTCTATGTTGGGCTGTGGAGCTATTTTCATCGATCACGGGAGTTGCACTGGTGTAGCCCCCAGTCTAAACAAAGAAATGTGTAGGGGGGGTTTCTCTAGCATTTACTGCTGCTGAAAATCTGTCTCTAAATTATAGGGTTATTCTGGCTATGGACAGAGTGAAGAAAGTTCCTCTTATGGACAGAACTATGGAAGCTATCATGGAAGCTATGGACAAAATCAAGCAGGTTTGGCTAGCTTATTGAATTTATTTTCTGTGGTTAATCTGTGACTATTGAGTAAATAATTTCCTGCACAATTTTCAGGTTATGGACAAACTTCACAAGGATATAGCGGGGGATCGAATTATGAAAATCAAAATCAGAGCTCATATGGCCAACAGTCTTATGGCAACCAGGGACAACAGAAAGAATCATCTGGAGGGTGAGGAGACAAATTAACTTTGTCAGTTTCAATTTTTCTTGGACAGAGATACCTGGTTAGGGCCTTAATAGAACAACATTAAATCCTCTACAACTCCAAGTTCCGAAAACTTTAAATGGAAGTGTAAGTTAAATGGCAAACTCTCAAATGACTGTATTTTTGTAACAGTTCTCTGTCCAGATTACTAAAGCTAATTTATTGCTTTATGGGCATAAATAAAATCAGATTTAAAAAACAAACCATAATGCAGTATGTTCTAAAAACTCTGTATAATTGTGTGGAAACTGGAATACCAGAAGACATTTGAGGTCTCGCCTGCCTCCCTCCCACCAGGACCTTTCCACCAATTGGCACCAAGGGATGGGGTGGGGTAGGGCGGCACGAAGGGCAGCCCACAATTAAGATGGCCCCTTGTTCCTCCTTCCCCCAGGGCCTTTCTGCCAATCATTACCAAGGGGCAGGGCTGCTGCAGATTCCTCACAAAATTTGCTCTGTGCATTGCGAGTGGGCCGCAAATAGCCCTTTGTCTTGCTGTGATTTGTGATGAACCATATGATGAGCCAGTATGATAAACTGTATTCTCCTGTGGTTCTAATAGTTTGTTTTTTCTTTTCCATTGGTTAGTTTTTGCTGTTAATGTAATAGCATATCTTTGATTGTAATGGTTTACAGTTTCTGCTTTCTTTATTTGGAGCCATCTAGATTCTATCCAAGTCAGCAGTGAAATGTTATTTTATTTAAAATGCTAACTCCTGGACAAAAGACTAGGAAGTTGTGCCAGAATGACTGTGTTCCTGCAGCCATTGTGCTGTGCTTTGGTATTCGATGAGTATAAACTCTCTTTGCTTCTAATACTCAATCAAGTGTTATTCCTGTTTGTTTTAAGTAGAAGATCCTCTTCTTATGAACAGAAGTCAAACTATGAGCAGCATCAAGGCTCATATGACCAGCAGTCCAGCTATGGGCAAAAAGACTCATATGACCAGCAGTCCGGCTACGGACAGCACCAAGACTCGTATGACCAGCAGTCTGGCTATGTGCAACACCGGAGTTCATATGATCAGCAGTCAAATTTTGGGAAGAACCGAGGTTCTTATGATCAGAAGTCAAGCTATAGCCAGCAGCAAGGCTCATATGGTCAGCCACAGCAATCCTATCAATCTCAGCAAAAGGCAAACTACAACCTCAACACACAAGGTAAAGCATATTGAATGAGTGCAGTGATTTTAAGTTACATTAAGAAGACTTTGATATTCTGTTCCATGAAAAATGTTAGGCTTATTCCTACTGGTGGGTCATTAAAGCCCTTTTTTCTACATTTTGACATAGGCTTTTCTTGTAGTACTTTATACAGAGATGAAAAACTCTAATTTCACAAGGTTTGGTAGAGCCTTGTGTCTGTGAATGAGAGAACTGGTAGATTAGGGTTTTCTGTGATTCTTGGATGAACATATTGTATAAAGTTATTGTTAACCTATTTCTTGTGTGTGTATTTGGAAATATGGAGCTTGAAAGGGTAGCTCTTGGAACGTCATATGTCATGTTCAGTGCTAATTTTATAAGGCTTTCCTGCCTTGCAGTTGCCTTAGTTGAATTAAACAATATCTTGATTGGAAAGGAAGACAACTGACTGAAAAACAGCACCCCTTTTTATTAGTATTTGTTTTTCAGTCTAAAGTGGATTTTTAAGGGGAGAGAATAGATAAGTATATGTAAAGGGTGAATCGCACCCAAAAGGCATTAGGGACCAAATTTCTGCAATGCTTCAATTAGCTAGCAAGATAAACATGGATAAATTTACTTACATTTGTGTAGTAAATGTTGCTACTTTTGTGTTATTTCTTTGCTGACAGTGGTTGAAACAGGTGGTATTACCATAGGCAATTTAAAACTGTACAGGGAATGAATGGAGGAACAATGGAACCTGCAGAAAAAAAACTTGTTTATCATTACCTTGCACACAGTGTGCACAAAGAAGTGTCTGTCCAAGGAGTTAGTGCAGAATACCGGGTGCACTGTAAAATGACATCCTAGTTAGTAGAAAAACCAAGAGACTTGCAACTACTGCTGAAGAGGCAGAAGGAGTTAGAAACTTGAGAAAGAGGTCTTCTCTAAGTGGCATTACAGAAGCTACAGGTTTAGAACTGGCTAGCATTAGATCTCTCTCCCAAAACTCTGTGCCTCCCTCTCTTTGCTTCTTCCTCATCAGAGCTTTTTGGAAGTGGAAGGAAATGAATCTCCTCAGGTAGAGAAAAGGCACCCTGAAATCTGTCTTTAGCTCCCTGCGTAGTGTTCTAATCTGCTCTGTTCATCACAGCATGCACCTCTCCACTTGATAAATAAGTAAGGACATGCCAAATTCATAACAGAAGTGGGGTGCATAGCGGCTCCTTTAATCTTGCAGGTTCCCCTGTGTGCACCCTTCCCCCCTCCTGTAAATGGTGCCATATTTAACACTGCAGTTTCTGCCTCCCTTCTGATCAGGAGCGAGTAGCAGGGCCCCTCCACCAATCAATGGTGTGGGGTGCACAAGGGAACCTGCAAAATTAAAGGAGCTGCTGTGCAGCCCACTCCTGCCATGAGTTCGGTAGATGTCTATAAATATGTGATTAGCACTGTGGTTCTTAACCTTTTTAGACTTGGCACCCTGGTTGAGAATCACTGGATTAGCATCTGAATTTTAACTTTTCACATTATATTACTCAGATATCCTTTTTCCAGGGTAGGAAAATTCATCCTGGGGTTTTTAGACAGAAATTATGTAACTACCATACGATTCTGAGGAATATTTTAGAAGATTGAGTGAGACATTGGAGCCTGTCTTGGTTTTTTAAGTCCTTGTGATTGTTTTGGAAAAGATGCAACAATTTAAATATAAATTAGACTTTAATGGTTTTTAAATGACAAATTTTAAGCATACTGTTTAATCAAAATTTACATCTCAACTGTGTTTTGTGGTTTCCTTAGATGATCATCATGAAAAGAGTAGGTATGGAGAAGAGAATAGAGGATATGACAGGTCACAGGGAGGAGGTAGAGGGGGATATGACATGGATGGAAGAGGTCGTATGTTTGGATTAAGGTAAGTGATTTAATCCTGGTATCTGCAAACATCATTTTTATAGCTTGCTCTGTAGCTGTATTAGTTTTAGTGTATAATTTAGACCAGGGTTATCAAATGGGCCTGTGGACCAGGTGAGTGGCTCGGGGCCTGGTCAGGCCCACAGACTGGCCTGTGGCTTGTTTCGTGTGGGTGCTGCATGCAGAGCACACCCCAGTCCCACATAACATGTGCAGCATGTGTCCTGGTTCATCCCTATTGCCACTAGGGATATAAATACCAATTAAATAAATATTTGTAATTACAACAAGTTAAACAATTAATTAGCCTAGCATGGGGTTGGAGATGGGCATGGTAGCACTGGGCTCCAGCCTGTGGCTGTGCCAGATGATGGGGGAGGAGAGGGTTGCTGAGCACCAGGCCAGTGCCTGCCCTGCCCTGTTGTGGAGGAGGGAATACGCCCACCCACTGGGAGCAGCACCGGGAGCCAGGGGCCATAGCAGCCCTGCCAGACAGGCAGCACAACCCAGGAAGCCCCAGGTGGTAGCAGCCAGTGTTGGGCGACAGCTGCTGGTCCTCAGTTTCCCAGGGCCACCTGCAGCAGTGCAGGAAGAAGGAGAGAGGCAGGCAGCAGCCAGCAAGGGGCTTTATGGTGGGCCTAGGGTTACCATATTTCCTGAATCAAAAATGAAGACATCTGTGAGAGGGCGGGAGAAGTGGGGGAAGAGGAGGGACAGGCATATGATTGGGGGGCAGCGATATGCCTGTGCCCTGCCTCTGCCCCTCACTCCTGAGCTGCAGCCCCTGCCCCTCCCCCCCCAGCCCTGCTGCCCAAGCAGCTCCCATCTGCATGCTTACACATGCACACATATGCATGTGACTCCTGACAGCCAATCACCTTGCCCACTGCTCCCAGCCCCAAGCAGCCAGCCTGGGAAAGCAGAGGCAGAGCAAAAACCCAGGCATTTGCTCGCATTTCAAAAAAACGCCTGGACACAAGGGCAGGGGGCCAAAAAAGAGCACGTATGTAGGAAAACTCAGACGTATGGTAAACCTAACTGGTGCACTGTGAGAGAAGGAGAAGGCACCCCCTAGCCTCCATCCCGTCCCCCCTACCACCTTATGTTTCTTGCTGGGGCACTGTAGGGCTTCCCTTCCTTCCTGGACTGTGACCAGCCCCAGGCTAAATGATAACTAGCAAGCTAGAACCAGTTATCATTGAGCTGATCAGTTAAACAATTAATCATTTAATTGTTCACATCCCTAAACCCTACGTGTAGCATGCATGCCAGATACAGCACTCAGGGTGGTCCAGGGCACACTGCATGCACTGTGTGGCTCCAGACTTGCAGGCAGTACCATGAGCTGGATGAAAGGGCTTTGTGGACCATATCTTTGTCACCCCTGACCTAGACCATACTATGAACTTGGAATGTAGTCGGCTTTCGAAACTACAGTATGTAGGACAAGATCTAAAAGCATGATCAGAAAGCACTTGGCTAAGTGTTGTTGCTGATGATTATGGAACAGCTCTTTTTAAAAAAAGATCAGCCATTGAAGCCATTAAACATTTTTACAAAAATAAACATATTCATTGAAAAGATAGAGAGGGGACTTAAATATGGAATTCAGACCCAAGGCGTGGCTAATTATCTGTCACTAGTTGGGCTAATAGGCTAAAACAATCATAGATAGCAACCTAATTCACCAATTTTTGCTGTAGCTAGAAAACCTTAGGTTTCTACATTTATCTTTAACGTGTTTAATTTAATCTATGTTAGTAATCCACTTGATTTCATGTGTGTGTAGGCCATCAGGATTAGGGCCTTAGCTTCTTTTTAATATCCCTGTAAATTGTCCAAATTTACAAGTAAGGTTAGTACATCACAGTTATTTCCTGCAAAGTATACTTTCATCCCTGATTATATAATTCTGTAGGTGGAAAATATGCAGGAATTCAAACTAAGTCAGGAATCGAAGCTCTTGGTTACCCATAACCTGTTTTGTATTAACATGACCATTCCACTACCATGCTGTGCTGCTTTTATTGCTAAACCCTGTGAGGTGGAATGGGAAATATATTTTTTTTAAGCAAGCTCCTTTAGGATCTTTTTCACTTAAATCTCAACGTTTCAAGACAATTCTTTCACGTACAGAACATGACATGACATTGTGCAGATATGTATTTTGTTGAACAAATTGTCTGTAGATTCTTGTCCAGTACTAAATTGGTAGGTTTAACTTGTACTATAAAAATAAATGACTGTTGTAATTTGTTTTATGTGCTTGAGCTAAAAGTGAAATTGTGTTCTGTAGCAGTGGTAGCCAGCCTTTGGCATCTGGGCCCCAAGTGGCATGGATCACCTCTGTGTGGCACATGCCATAATGGGGAGGGGGCAGGTACCTCAGCAGCATAGAGCAGAAAGCAGACCATCAAACCAGGCAAGGAGCATGGGGCGTGGTGCAGAGTGGCACATCAGGCAGGGAAAGGGGATTGGTGTGATGCTTAGGGAGGGCTCAGGGCTTAATTTGTGGCACACCCACCAAAATGGTCGTGTCATCGTCGTTGTCGTGTCTCCTCCTCTTCCCCCCCCCCCCCCCAGCCGTTCTAGAATATGTTTTAAACCAATCCACTTATGTAGAACAAGATTGTGTTATTTCTAAGATGGTTGGTCCCAAGTTGCATTTAATTGTGGCCACTTCGATAGTATAGACGGACCCTGAGTTTTGTTACTAGACAGATGGTAAAATTTCTAGAAGCCCATAAATATATAGTAGATGAATGTTAAAGATATAAGAACTTCATGTTTCTTTATTGTGTTTTTTTTCCACTAATATATACATAAGTGGCAGCAAAGTCTCTTCAAGTGTTCACTTTCAATTAGAATTGAGTTTCAAAACTGTAGCTGATCCATTGTAGGCTAGAGTCAGTACTTTCATGATAAAACATGTATTTTCAGGATTTATAACAGGTTTTTTAAATGAAAGGAAAAAAAGTGGCACACAACTGATGGACATTGTCTATTCCAAAGTTGTTTGCTTACAAGACAAAGGAAGATAAATTAATAGGTGTGAAAATAAACTTCTTAAGCAACATTTTGTTTTAAGCACCATTTACTATAACAATATAGTTAATCCCACTGGCAAAAAATCGATGGAAAGAAAAGAGCGGTGGGGATTTGAAAATCACCGAGGCAACTACTGAAATATAACAAAATAGTTCTAATTCCTTTACAAGTTGTCTGTCTTCCTCCGTTCAGTACTATGGACATTAAATTTAAATTCTGACTTCTGTAACTGAAGTGTCATTGAATATTTTATCCCAGATGAAACTGCCTATTGTAAGTTTGATAAAGGAGTCTACTTCTAATGACTTTTTTTACTTCAGATTCTATGATTTCCTAGAAGAACAAAAGCTTCAGGTTAAATAACAAAAAAAAAAAAAAAAAAAAAAATGTGTGTGGTGGGGAACAACTTTAGTAAGTAACAAATTGCGACTTCTAGTGTCAGGGAAAATGTTTTAAATGTTCTTTTAACTACGAAAAACAGCTTGTGTTCATCTGTTGCTTCTGCTTCTAGTGACTTTTCTATAAATAGTGTTTTGTCTTTTAATTGGTCCATTTCCATTGGCATAAATAATTAACTAGAAGGGCTTGCCTAAACACAGTTTTTGTATTCCTGTAACAATATAGGCTTAAACAGCATGGGAAGGGGGCAGTATGTATATTGTACTTGAGAATTCTAAAACACTGCCCATTTTTAAATCAATTTGAATAGATTTATTTAGCAAAGGTATAATGTTTGTCTCTCAAAATGTTTTTGCTGCATTATGATGTGTGATATTTCTACCAAATCTGAGATCATGGTCTTTGAATGTCCTTTCCACTAGCCATTCACAAAAGTTCTCTCTCCTGGCATGTAAAATAAAAAAGCAAACACAAAAGGCTGTCACTGTTGCAGCTCTTCTGGTGACAACACTCCCTCCCTGTTGCCCAGCTATTCATGTTCTTGCTATTTTGTCATTTAATCCTACTCATTACGTTGTTCAACACTGCTTAGTTTAAAAATGCCAATAACTAGTTGTGGCAGGCTAGCTTTTGTTTTAACCAAGGGGATTTGCCCATTGTAGAGGTATTTGTGCACTTGTGAAATTCCAGGATATTGTGGTTACAGCCTGATAATTATTTTTTAAACAAATTTGATAGTGTATTTCCATGAAAGTTCTGGATAAAAGTTGCTAAAAGCCTAAAATGCTCTGGGCTAGTATGACGGGTCTGATTCACTTGGTATTACGATTCAGGAGTCAACAGCATACAGTTCACTTGTAAAGTTCAAATTCATGACCGGTGGTGGTGGTAGGGAGAATGTTAATAGCTTGTGAAAATCATTGTTTGAATCCAGTAACCCATATTCCTTAATTCAGGATTTCTAGATCACTACTACTTTTGCTTAGGATGATTACTCTTTTGTAATCATGCTCAGTAACTACTGTTTTCAGAATGACTTTCTTATAAAACAGGTTTTGGGGGTTTTTTGGTGCATCTCTTCGGACTTCTATATGCCAAATAAAATTTAACTCAAGCCCCAGTTTTCTAGTTTTTAAAACTGATGCTCAGTTTCAGTAGTCTAATTTTGGCAAATAACAAGTGTTTGCACCTGTATCATAAACTTTCTTTTAAAAAACAGGTTTATAACTAAAACCCAAGCAAAACCTTTGTAGTTTTAGCAAGCACATGGACTTTAGGGAGATTACATGCTAGCTACTTATATTATTCCGTCTGTCTTCTCTCTGCTACCTCCACCAATCAAATATGGGGAGATGCACTACAGGGCTTCTGTGGGCTTGTGGATAGAACACAACAAGCTGAGGCTCATTCTGATTCCTGTTTTTGGCTTGGCCTCCAAGTTTCTTGAATATAATTACTTTCTTTTCATGCTGGGTCCCCATCTGAGAAATGAGTTTATCTTACAGGTTTATTGTTTAATTCAATCATTTTTAGCAGTTGTCTTAGTTCCATCAGTTGAAAGGTGCTACAGAAGTACAGAGTGGGCTTGTTACCTTAAATCTGAAAAAGTTTGCTCCATTATTGCAGTGTAACAATGATTATGACCATTCCATTTTTTGTATCAGAATGCATGGGCCTTAGTGGATGATGATTCTACCTTTGTTATCCTTGTGCAGTCCTTTTTCACTTCAGTTGTATGGGTGAAATTAGAACAGAATGTCTCCAAAAATATAATTATCATTTTGTTTAATGTAGAACTTTTCTGTGGAATGTTAAAGTTAAACCTCGTTGTAAAGATGTTCTCTTACAAGTAGTTTATTTTCTTACAAATTAAAACTGTGTTTTGCTGCTAGTATCAAGAAATTGTGGCCTAACCAAAGTGATTTGTGCTACATTGCACAACAAGGGCGGGTCCAGACAAGCATGCACGTGAGCAATACAGCACTGCATGCTGCACATACGGGCATTGCCCATGCTGCTTATTTGCAGCACAGGGGTTCTTTTTTTTTTGACACTGGGAAGATCCTGGTGTTAAAAAGCCCATGCCTGAAAAAGGGTGATGCACATGGTGGTAGTCTGCCACCCAAAACCAGAGCCTTGCCAGCCTGAGCCACACTCCGGCTGCTGGCCAGGTTCCCTGCTGCCGGATTGCCACCGCTGGAGCCCTGAGAGGCCCCCAGGACCGCAGGTAAGGTTGCTGGGGCCAACCCAGGTGCTGGCCCCAGCCTCTCCTACCCCACCCAGGGCATTTGCTGCATGCCAGAGTGCAACTACATGGGCATTCCCTGGGGAGAAGTAGCAGCATATTGTGCTACTGCTGTTTGTCCCTGGGGAAAAGCATGTGTGCGCTTGTTTGGATGTACCCCTAATGTTTTAAGGTAGTGTATATGTGTACTATCAATCTTCACATAGAGCTTGAAAAAAATAAGCAGGGGCACTGTTCAGTAAATAGATAGTAATATTAATAATTTGTGTGTCCATGTGAAACTCCATACTTAACAGCGTGCACTTCTCCTGTCATCATATCTGTTATACTTTCAGTGGTTACCTCCTAGTTATGGGCAAGCCTAAAGGAACACATTTAAGGATTTGCAGACAGCAATAAAAAGCCTGTGGCAAAATCTTCACCTTAGTAGCTATAGTTATTTTTTCAATTATGTCTGGAGAGATCAATGTATATCAGAAGGAAGAATTTAGCCCTTGGATTTTTAATATCACTTTTCCCAATATACACTGCTTTTTCTCTCTCAAAGTAGTTCTATGGTATAGAACTAAAAATGGTAATACTGTACACCATTGATAAAAAATGTAGTAGAAAAGCTGTTTAAAAGGTTTTAACGGAATGATGCTGCTTTCTTCAACTGGAAGTAATACCAGTTGACACATCCTTCTCCTGTAATTCTTGATTTGTGAAGCAGTGGTAATAGCCATTATACCTAAGGTTCTGGGATATACCAAGAGATTTGATGATAAAAATGAAGCTGGATGAGTTATCAGAACATCAACAAAAAAGCTCGTCTAATGATCCTGTTTTCATAGCATTAGGTATAATTTTCAGGAGAAGTGGCAGGTGTTCCTTATGGCTGCCTGGAATTCAAACTTTTGTACCGATAGCATTACTGAACTTTTTGCTGATTCTTGACTGATGTAAAGGATTGTTAAAACCTAGCACTATTGCTGTTCAGCTCCCTTACACAGTCAACATAAGGCAGTACACAGTGTGGCACTACATAGTTACAGTGTACATACATCATGTATATTTATATTAAGAATTCAGTTGCTGAACTATCTAAGAGTCTGTAATTGACCTAAATTACAAGTCTTAGTACAGTATAAACTCGAGGCTGTACTGTATTAGCTGGTTAAAGCAAACGTCTTTATGGGAACTTACCCCTCATGTAGGATGTTTTGGGTACATATTCACGTACCTCTTTTAATGAAACTAAAATCTAAATTCATTCTAAAATGAAAAGAAATTGAGCTTTATGTCCCTGGGACCCTAGCAACAGTGCTCAACAATACCAGGAGTGTAGCAAATGTAGAGTACATGTGAAAAATGGACCAAAATGTATAACTTAGAATGAATATAGGTGTCTGCTACCTGATTGATGGAGATGGATGCATTAGTTTAGTTGGTCACATGAGACCAAGCAGATTATTGATTGCGAAGCACATTAAGACAAAACACTTTTTTTTGGTCTTATTCTGGAATCATGGGGTATCCATTTTCCATTTTTACCCTCCTGTCAAAGTTCTCATGTTTCATAAAATCGTGGCTTCTTACTATCAATTACATCCTGTGCGTGTCTCTACCCACATCTTTTCTGCTACATATCAGCAATCAAAAAACATGCACATGGCTTATAGTTCAGGCCTAATGAATTGGGGAGTAATACAGAATTTGAACATGAAATTAGTCTGATTTCATTTACTATAAATTAGTGTCTATAGTTCTAAATTAACAAGTTTTTATTCAGTGGCCTATAATAAGGAGGATATGGAGAACGTTGTCCGTAGCTTGGAGTGAATTATGGGTAGCAGGTTTCAAATAGAATTTTTATGACCTTGTTTCTCGTTTTACCTTCGGTCTTTAAAATGATCCGTCCTTTAAGAGAGGCCAGCCTTAAATGTGTTGGAATACATGCATTATCCTTTTTATATAGCTGAATAAAATTGTTTATGTATAAGTAATTGCCACTTAGTTTTCCAAACAACACACGGTACAATAGCAACTTAAAATCTGCAGCAGCAAGCTATTAAAATACATCTCAGTTATAGATAATATTTCATGACTGTAAATACCATTTCAGGTTATGTCATGTTATGCTAGCTGTTACTATACAAGTTCTCCTAACTAAATTACATAGTACCTAATAAAATTTTGACCCTCAAGTATTAATTTCAGACACAGTTTTTTACCCCTTTTGTAGAAAACTTATAGATTGCAACTTTAAAAAAATGGAACATACCTTGCATTCAGTATTCTGCATTTTCTACAACAGAACATGTATGTACCACATTCTAAAACAATGAATCCCATATTGAAGTGCCCTAGCTATCTTCGTTATCCTTTATTTTGGGTTCTTGACCCATGTTTGGAGTCTGACGGATTGAGATGGGTTTGATTTAAAAATTGAAGAGACTCCTTACTGTCAGTATGCTACTACAGAGGCTCCTTCTGCTGAAGACTCTGTGAAAGTTGGGAATGGACAATTAGTTGAGTATTTACTTGTATTTTTTTCTTTATCTTAGTTACTCAGCATGGAAGTTCTTATGATGAAGAATAGATGAACTTGTCAGGTTTCTTATAGATAACAGCTATAGAGAACCTTTACTCCCTAACTTCGAGCAGACAGTTCTAAAATATTTAAATGATCTGGCAATTAACTTGAAGAATTCTACTGATATTTTTTCCCCCTTTATGGCTTTAAATATTGAGTATATTTAAATCTTTCCACATGAATGTAGTTAAAACGATAAATTCTAGAGAATACTGCCAGCATGGAAATCACACTTGATAGAATAGTCTTGGGGAGATATCAGGCTTTTACTTGTGATAAAATTGACTTGGGAAGGCATAATAAGCTTGTTTAAACTCCATTTATAGTCTTTCAAATAATTTGTTAATATGTTAACTTGGTCTACATCTTATGCCACAGGTCTCAGAGTGAATTAATTGAAACTTCTCCAACTCTGCCACTGAAGCTTATTCTTATATATGCACGCTTTCTGTTTAATCTGAAATTTCTAGTAGTACCATATAGCCAAATTTCAACATCTTCCCAGATTTTTTCCCCAGAGCATGGTTATTAATGCTAATTTATCCCCACTTAATGAATGCATAACAGCTGAGATATATTCAATTTAGTTCATTTTGTTCCTAGCACAAAGTGATAATTACTCTGAGCTATTACTTGTATGTACATTTAAAGCCTGTTAACTTTTTTAAAAGTATGCCTGTCTTCAAAACCCACCTTTTAAATAGTATCCATTTGGAATAGCATTTAACTTAACACATCTACATACCTGTCTTCATTTCAGCAACTCAGTGGGAGCCTAGCTGTTAGACATTATGCTCTTTGAAATTATTCACTTCCAGTTAGCTAATTTTTTAACTTAAATAATTAGCACGGTAGACATAGAGGTGATGCTTTAGGCAATAACTCTCAACTTGTGATCAGTTAAGTGTAGATTGAGCCTTGGGCTCAGCACATAGAGACTTAAGGAAGAAATCATTTCTTCAATTTTTCCTCTGCAGTGGTGGTGACCCTGGTGGCTTCAAAAATTTTGGTGGTAAGTGCCGAGTATCAAAAATGTTTCAGTGGAAATTCTGTATAAATCTAAGAGCCACCAATACTTTGTTACTGTCCAATAAACGCATTCTAGCATTTCTGTTTTGCTGAGGCTGGTGTGTTTGTGTGCTTTTAAAAATCAGTTTTAACAATAAGCTGGATTTTTACTCTGTCAAATTGCATGAAAGAATTTGTGGGGACCAGTGACCTTTCCCGGATTTTGTTTTGTTACAAATGCTGCTTAGAAAGATACTAGTGACAAAACTGGTAAACTGTTTGGTAATCTGACAACCAGCATTTGCAAGATAACACCAGCATAACATCAGTGTGGCAGCTGCCACATACTGCAAGTTAAAGAACATGTTAATATTCTACAGATGCCTGCTATTGAACATTTTAATCTAAATACTTTCTAAACCTCTGGTTAAAATCCTATATTTTTAGATACATTGCAAACATAACTTGAATACTTGTCATATTAAAACAAACAAAAACAAGAATTCCTTGGTTAAAATAGTCTTCCCTTTTTTACCTGTCCTGTTCTGTAGGTCAAAAGGATTATGGACAGAAATCAGATGCTGGTAAGAAAACAAGGAATTTGGATTGCATCTTATAGTTCAGGATTTTTTGGAACGTATGTACTCCTAAAATTCATGCCTAGAAATGTGATGTGGAATGTACTGTTTCAATATGGTTTAACCTGATGGGCTCTTTTCTGGGAAAGATCAAGCCTGTTAACGGTATATAAGAACTTGATAAGAGTAGGATTTTTCCTTGTTTACGTGCCACAACGTCCAGCAAGTTAGAACAAACTTTTTCTAGTGAATTTTGGATCAGCTTGACTCTGACTGTGTAACAGTGTTAATGCTTCCCTGTAGATGCTGAAGTTCAGATAGTTTTCTTTTAAGAACGGACTCCTCATAATAAGATAGTTCTTACGCTTGAATGCATCCTTTTATATTTTTTACTCCATTATTGCTCTTCACTTTTTCCCCTTGTTGAATTTGAAACTAGATTTAAATGGAGTTACTTTGTTTATAATTGCATCTTTTGGACAAGACGCTTACATTTTCCTAACAATGTTGGCACTTCCAAACTTTACATTTTTTAAAATATTTACATCTCAACTATGTTTTAATAGACTTCTTTTTTGTATAGAAGACATAAGTTTTGAACCAACTGGAGTGTTCCAGTTAGAGGCATACTGTGAAGCCTGTCTGTCAATCAGTCCAGTGTGCCTTTTGTTATGCTGCTCCAAATCAAGTACTGTGCTCCTGCAGTTCTCAAGTTGATACAGTTAGCTTCAACAGCAAAGACTTCTTGACTTCACATACTAACCAGAGAGCTCCAAAAATGCCAGTGATCTCAAAGGCACTTGCTGGGCCTTGTGCATCCAAGTTTTTAAAATGGAGGGGATTTTCTTTGATGTGGAAGCATATTAATTTTTTAAGTGCTGTGATATGTAACAGCTGCTTCTGGCTAATCCCTACAGTGGTGTTTAGTTAAAAATAACTTAATTTTTTTAATAGATACAGAGTCTGATAACTCTGATAACAACACCATCTTTGTGCAAGGACTCGGAGAGGATGTTTCAACAGATCAAGTGGCTGACTATTTCAAGCAAATAGGTATTATAAAGGTGTGTAAGGGGATACATTATTAAGAAGAGGCTTTGCCAACATGTTAGAACAACAGATTCCCTCTGTGCTGTTACAATTCAGGGTGTTTCCTCTCTATTATTCCCCAGCAGTTGGAGATCATTTTATGCTCCCATTTCACAGATGACAGCTTACTTCAAAGGAACTGTGGGCACTACCATTTTAGTAGCCCAGATCTTAGCTGCCATTTTTCTTGTTCTACTCCTAGCTCTATATTCTTTTTTTCTCCACTTAATGGACAAATATATCCCTTCCTTTAGCAAGTCTCTCATGTTTCAGTAAGTTCAGTAGACCCAAGAATCTCTTCTACCAATAGTGTCTAATTGCACCTGCTCTTACCATTAACTTGTTTGACTAGTCATTTCTTCATTAATTCAGTACATGTTCAGGAAATAAATTATTTCTTTTTTCTCCAGACCAACAAAAAGACTGGCAAACCTATGATAAACCTCTATACAGATAAAGATACTGGGAAATCAAAGGGAGAAGCAACAGTGTCTTTTGATGATCCTCCTTCTGCTAAAGCAGCTATTGACTGGTTTGATGGTAAGATATTTTTTTCCTGTTACTCATGGGGGAAAAAATATAGAGATTGCATATTAACACTTGCTCAAATTTTGATTATTCCAGTTCTTGGAATTCTATTTCAAAGAGATTCCTGTGCACCCCTAGTGTGATAATTTAGTCATTAAGAAAGAAAATATACCATTTGAATACTATAACTACATGCCAGTTGTTATTATGTGCCATTTAGTCTGAGAGTGGGTGTTATCTGATGTTATTCAGGACAACACAACTTCTCACGTCGAATTGACAATGGTAGCAACCAGGGGAATACAGATTTAAAAGGGGGAGAAAGTATGACAATATTGGTATTACCAGTATTTGTTAGTGCCTAGAGGTCCCACTCCACGTTAAGGCCTGATTGTGCTAGGCACTTTGCATTTTAATAGTAATTCCTGTCCTTCAGAACTTACTATCTGAATAAACAAGACAGGCAAAGTGAGTTTCCTGTCAATGGCAGAGTTGGAAACTACTGACTTCTGTTCTTGGTGCCCTGTCTACTAGATTGTTTTGCCTCCCTAATGCTTCAAACCAAATCCTGTTAAGCAAACAGCAGTGTCTTAAGCCCTTTTGTGGTAGCTCTTTTTATCTGCATTTTGCACCACTCCCATTTTTCCCCTCTGTCTGTCTGGCTAATGTAGATACTTTAGCACTACATTGATACAAGTTGGAACATAAGCTCCAGCATTGCATTAGTTATCATAAATAGCTGATTAGAACTTGAAGTTATCATGCTAGTTTATTATTTCCTAAGAACTTCATAAAAGCAACTGTGTTGTTTATTATTTTAATCATGAGACAATTAGCAAAACCAAAACAAACATCTCTTTTGCCTTGTAGTTAGTAAGTATTATGTAGCTAATTGAAAGCACAATTGGACAAATTTTTATACTGTACTGAAGTTCTACAGATGCTGAATTTTCTGGAACTTGATCTCTTCTTCTCTCCACTAATGTGCTGCTAGCAGTGATGCCCTTCTATAATAGAGGTTCAGATAATATCAATGCCTATTCTAATGGCTTTGTGTTTTTAGTGGAACTTGGCGCACACAGTTCTGGAGATCTGTGCCCAGTTCTGGAGCTGACATAATAAGCAAGAAGAAATCGAATATCAGTTTTCACTGTTGCCTTTTTTTGGATAACATAATGCACATTAGTTCAGTTTAAATGTTCCTGTATTATGTACTCAAGCAGTAATAGGTCCCAAGCATCCTGTGATGAACCTTAAGTTTATAAAGCCTGCTAATTGTGACTTTAGTCCCTATTCTCTGCCTGACTTCAGATTAACACAGCTAACTACTCCTCTTTAGAGAGCCAGTCTAAGTAATGCTTTGAATATTACTGAAAAAACTTGCACGTAATATATGAATGATTTTATGGAGCATACAGGTGACTATTCTTTTTCAGTGTGGTCTCCTTTTTCAGCAGTGGCCTTTTCCCACCAGTGAAAAAAGAGTGTGAATCCCAACATTGTAAAGGCCCTTGTCTTTGTTGCAAAGCATCTGTCACACAGCCTGTCTTTTTGGTGGCGTCCCGAAAATGTTGCCCTTGTAGTCAGTCTCATTTTCTGGGCCGCACAGAAAATGGGGCAATATAGCCCATCCAAACTATGGGATTGTCTCTGGTGCACAAGCTGATGTGTGGGCGAGGGTTGCCATGTGGAAGCAGTACCGCAGACATGTCTCTGTCAGGCTCTTTGTATACAATACTTCAGTTCCTTCAGGATCTCCGCATAGACCACTCTGTTTCCTGTTGCTTCCTTAAGCAAGAATCAAAAAGGAGAGTAAGCACCCTCAATGTTCCTGTCTTGCACAGGAGATAAATATTACTAGGCATTACTTTCTGACCGGCCTCCTACGAAAGTGCATTTCTTTTTTTCCAAATGGAAACCTAGGTTGAAATGTACAAGAACTTTTTTATCTGATTGGGGAACAAGATTATTTAACTTGTAAGCAGTACTGGTGACAAGAATGCCAGGGAAATGCATAAGCCATCACCTTAGGCTCTTTTAACTTGAATTGCAACTAGACATCTTTGCCATCTGTGGTGGACATTAGGGTTGTGCAAAGTTTCAGTCACTGATTTGATTTGGAGGAGATTTAGCCCGATTTGGTGGCCAAATCCGAATCAAATCAAGAGACCCATTTAATCTCTCCGAATTAAATCGGAAGCCTATGTCTTTTCTACATACCTCAAGGTACCAGGTGCGGCTTGTGAACACTGATATGGTGGGGCAGATGGAGCATCCCACAGGAGCATAGGGGGGCCCCTGCATGCTCAGCGGCAGACCCAGAAGTGGACCAGATGTACATCCAGTCCACTTCCAGGTCCACCACAGAGCACGCAGGGGACCTGCCCCCCGGCTCAGTGGCTGGTGCCTCCTGGGTCTGGGGGGGCCCCCCTGCGTGTTTGGCGGCAGACCTGGAAGTGGACTGAAAGTAGATTGATAGATTGTTAGGGGCTGGAAGGGGCCTTGTAGAACATTGGGTTCAGTCCCCCTGCACTAGGCAGGAAAAGACAACTGGG
Source organism: Alligator mississippiensis (assembly GCF_030867095.1). Classification (NCBI taxonomy): domain Eukaryota; kingdom Metazoa; phylum Chordata; order Crocodylia; family Alligatoridae; genus Alligator; species Alligator mississippiensis. The sequence continues at coordinate 27,003,352 of NC_081837.1, read as the reverse complement.
GTCAAGTGACCCCAGCAAGGTGACTGTCCAGTCTCCTTTTGAAGCCTTCCAGGGTAGGTGACTACACCACGTTTGCAGGGAGTTTATTCCACAGTCTGGATGCCTTGACTGTGAAGGAGTTTTTCCTGGGATTAAGCCTGAAGCAGCTTTCCATGAGTTTGTATCCATTGCTCCTGGTCTTCTTCAGAGGTGCCCTGGTGAACAGCTGTTCACCAAGTTCTTGATGTACTCCCCTGATGTTAGTGGCTTACCGCTACAAGTCCCCTCTCAGCCTTCTCTTCTGTAGGCTCCCAAGTCCCTCAGCCTCTCCTTGTATGGCTTGTCTTGCAAGTCCCTGACCATACAGGTGGCTCTTTTCTGCAGCCTCTCAAGTTTTTCCATGTCCTTGTTGAAGTGCAGCACCCAGAACTGGATGCAGTACTCTAGCTGCAGTCTCACCAGTGTGGAGTACAGTGGGAGTATCACTTCTTTAATTTTGCATGAGATGCAACGGTTAATGCATGCCAGCTGCCCACAGCATTGGCACTGCCGGCTTACGTTTATATGATAGTCGATCACAACTCCTACGTCCCTTTTGGCCGTGGCGCAAGTCAAATTGTCGCCACCATATGGCGTCTGTTTGCCCCCATATGGAGCACCTTACATTTCTGAGTGTTGAACTTCATCTGGTTCCAATTTGCCCAGCTCTCCAGCCTGTTCAGGTCTGTCTGTATCTGCAACCTATCTTCTGGCATGACCACGTTCCCCCATAACTTGGTGTCATCTGCAGACTTGGCCTGGAGCTTTTCACCCCCACATCCAAATCATTGATAAAGATGTTGAAAAGCATCAGTCCAAGAACCGACCCCTGAGGGACACCACTAGCCACTTCTCGCCAGGATGAGACAGATCGTTCATGAGAACTCCCTGGGTCCTACCTTGCAGCCAGTTTTCCACCCGCTGAACTGTTGAGCAGTTAAGCCCACAATCTTCCAATTTTTCCACAAGGATATCGCAGGATACTAGATCAAAAGCCTTTTGGAAGTCTAGGTATATAATGCCGACCTTCTCTCCTGTGTCCAGGTGGCAAGAGACTTGTTCGTAGAAGCAGCTGAGATTGGTAAAACAAGACCTACCCATGATGAAGCCATGCTGGCTGTCGTTCAGAATCTTACCCTCAATAAGCGTATTGCACCTAGATTCTTTAATAAGTTTTTCCAGGATTTTTCCTGAGGTGGAGGTTAGGCTGATTGGCCTATAGTTGCCCAGGTCCTCCCTCTTCCCCTTCTTGAAGATGGGTACAATGTTGGCCCTCTTCCAATCCTCAGGGATCTCCCCTGTGTGCCACGATTTCTGAAAGAGTTTTGACAGGGTTTCCGCAATGACCTCAGCCAGCTCCGTGAGCACTCTTGGGTGAAGTCCATCTGGTCCTGGTGACTTAAAAATGTCTAGCTTTTCTAGTTGGTTTTGCACCAGCTCAGCATCCACAATGGGAAGGCTATAATTCTCACCATGCCCCCTGTGATCCTTATCTTGCTTGTCTTTCCCCTTGGTCCAGTGAAATACCAAAGCAAAGTGGACATTCAGGAGTTCAGTTTTTTTCCTGAGTGTCCATTACCAGCTGTCCTGAGGTGTTAAGCAGAGGCGCCATGCTTCCATTTGTTTTCCTTCTGATCCCTACATAGCTAAAGCATTTCTTATTGTCCTTGACTCCCTTGGCTAATTTAAACTCAGTCACCACCTTAGTTTTCCTAATCATTTCCCTACAAGTGTAGACCACTGTGTGTACACCTCTTGTTTCATTTTCAAGAGGACTGTGATGTCCCTATTGAGCCAGGAGGGCTTGCCAGCCCTTCTGCTACCTTTCCTCTTCATGGGAATGGTTTTCTTTTGTGATTCAAGGATTGTGTCCTTGAGGAACAACCATTTGCCTTCCGTCCCTGGTCCCTCATCGCCTCTCCTACTAATGCCCTGAGCCTGTTGAAGTCCTCATTTTTGAAGTCCAGGACTTCAATCCTGCTAGTTGATTTGTCAGCCTCACGGCAGACAGTGAACCTGATGAGCTCATGGTCGCTGTCACCCAGGCTACCCTCAATGTTCAAGCCACACACCAGATCATCTCCTTTGGCCAAGACCAAGTCTAGGAGAGCGGTTGGCCCTTGCGCTTCCTGGATAGAAGAGCTCCTCGATTACAGTTGAGCAGCTACATGACCAATCCGACCTAGCCAAGTGTTCCTCCCAGTCTATGTCTGGGTAATTGAAGTTGCCCATGACAATCAAGTCCCTTGCATGTGCGGCCTCTGTCAGTTCTTGAGAGACTCCGGATCCAGCTCCTCCCTTTGGTTCAGTGGCCTGTAGTAAATGCCCACACTTAGGTCTCTCTCACCTTGCTTCATGCCCCCCCGCTGAAGCTTGACCCACAGGGTATCAAGCTGCTTATCTTTGGAGCCAACGTCAGCCTCCAGCGAGGTGTACTGCTTCCTCACATAGAAAGCTACCCCTCTGCTTTTCCTCCCTGCTCAGTCCCTTCTGTGCAGGATGTAGCCTTCTGCAGCTACACTCAATCATGCGAGGAGTCCCACCAGGTTTCCATGATCCCTACCAGGTCTTGCTGCTCGCTAGAGAGCAGGAGGGCTGGCTCTTCCTGCTTGTTCCCCATGCTCCTGGCATTGGTGTACAGGCAGCTGAGGCCCCTAACTAACGCCCTCGATTTCCTGAGATGCTGTGGGAGAACTGTTCCCTTAGCATTTTCAAAAACAGTTATCTTAGTGTCCCCCACGTGGGAGTTTTCCTGTGTGCCAATCCCCAGGCATACTCCACTTAGTTTTCCTGTTCCCCAGCAAAGTCAGTTAAAAGCCCTGTCTAGTAGTGGAGGTCTCAGTGATGCCAGGACGTCTGCGGGTACAACAAGTCACCGCCATGCCTGTTAAGTACTTCTGGTCCACCTCCGGGTCTCCCCCCACACGCACGCTCCCATGGGACGCTTCATCCACCCCACCATCTCAGCGTTCATGAGTTGTGCCTGGTACCTTGAGGTATGTAGAAAAACCATATAAAGCTGTGTCTGTGGCCGAATCGCTGAATCTCTGAATCAGAATCAAATCTTCAGATTCATCTGAGTTGAATCGGGACAGTGATCTGAATCGGTGAATTGAATCACCGTCCCCCGAATTGGACCGAATGTGAATCCAAATCGAATACTGCCCGCTTCACACACCCCTAGTGGACATAATATCTGAGCTGATACTTTCGGATGTATATGAGGATTTTGCCCGTTGTCTTTTTTTCTAGTAATTTAACGTTGCAGACTACTGTTGCCTGTTGAACTTGTTCATTATTGAAGTCCTGTGAACTGTGTTCACCTTTTCCTTTTATTCTAGGTAAAGAATTCCATGGCAATGTTATCAAAGTTTCTTTTGCAACCAGAAGACCTGAATTCATGCGAGGAGGTGGTGGTGGTGGTGGCCGTCGAGGTGGTACTAAAACTTGGAGGGCCTTTTCCTTTTGAAAATTTAATGCTTTCACTTGTGATCGCTTTTAAAGGGTAGCTTCATAACAGTGACTTTTAATTACATACTGCATTATAGCATAGACTTCCGGAAGGCATAGTAGAAAGGGGTGACTTTTGGGACAGGAGGGACTAGAGGTGGTACAAAGTATGTGCAAGTTGAGTAAAACTGAATTCTGTACTTCAGTTTTTTTGGGGGCTATGTGCAATTTTGCACATTCCTTCTGATCTGGAGATATTGTAGTTTGAAGCTTATCTTGGCTTAAGATAAAGCACCGACTTTAAGGTTGGGCATATGGAATTGTTCAACCCTGTGTGTCTGCCTTTTGCCTTTGAATTTTAAAATACTTTCTCCAAAATCTTCAAAGGAGACTAAGCAGGTTAGTCAGCCAAGTTTCTCCTGGCTCTGAACAGGAGTTGGGTATGTAATTCCTTCACTTCCCCTTCAAAATCCCAGGCACTTTGTATAGTACATCTATCAGATGAGTCTGTTGGATATTAATCTTCATTTTGCAGGAAGAGCATTTTGCCCAGTGACTGGGAAGAAACACTAGTTTTTGGCCAAGGAGTTTTGGAGGCTAAAAAACAAATCCTTTTAAAAGCTGTGTTTGGTGTGAACGTTCACCACTTCTACACTAAAAGCAAGTGTTGTGGTGTTCTAGTGTCTACATAGGAAGAACACTAGAGGTATTTAAGAGGGAGCCAGAGGGAGTATTTTTTTTTAGCTCTTACGAAGTGACTTGGTCTGCCCATATTTGTTTGCCATTGTATCAAACAGTGACATTTTTAGTAATGCACATTTAAAAAAAAATTAACTGCCAGATACAGGATTCAAACAGGGTCAGGTGTTGTAGTGCGGGTAAGAAGTTGTATAGAAACCATACCAAGCAGATTTCTCTGGCTACCAGGTACTGTTCCCACACAGTATTTTTTTTTCCTGTTGCCATGAGTTGAACTCTGCATCTGACACGCATCTACAGTTAACAACATGTATTCATTGGGTTTACTGACATTTAGAGACTGGTCAGATGCTGCAACTTCTAAGGGTTAGTTACTTTGAGATTTATATATCTTTTAAAATATTAAACATATTGATAATTGCCTCTTGGCTACTTTTAAAGTCTAGCATTATGTGGGAGACTCTTTTTTCAATGGTTTTTCAATTTCATACTTTATTAAAGTATACAATCTTATACTTTATTCTCATTGGCAAACTGATACCCATTTCTGGAGTTCCAAGTTCATTTCCTGAAACTAATCTAGAAGAGGGAGGGAGGTATTAAAGCATCTGGCTACTTTCTTCCACCAAGAAAGTCTATCACTTGGGCTTTGAAACCAGTGATAGTTCTTCAGTAATTGTTTCTCATGAGTAGGTCCATAGAAGCAATTCCCCTAGTTTATTCTGATTATAATTCTGTCTACAGGTTCACGAGGTGGATATGGAAGAGGTGGGGGCTTCCAGGGTAGAAGTGGGGAACCCAAAAATGGTGATTGGGTTTGTCCTAACCCGTAAGTGTTACTTTGATTGAGCAGTGGTTTTTCATGTATCCTCTTTGAGTTTCCTAAGCAACTGAGTGTGTGGAATCTTTTTGTCTTTTCCAGGACCTGCAGTAACATGAACTTTGCCCGTAGGAATTCCTGCAATCAGTGTAATGAGCCCAGACCAGAAGATTCGCGTCCATCAGGAGGTGGGTACAAGATCAATACATATGTAACAAGTTGCTGCTTTGAACGTTCATGACATTTGCTGCATTTTTGTAAACCTGGCTGAAATTTTGCTTTTATGCTTCTTCCATGCAGACTTCCGTGGGAGGGGAGGCTTTGGAGCTGAAAGAGGATACAGAGGACGTGGTGGTAGAGGCAGTGACCGGGGCAGTGGCTATGGTGGTAAAATGGGAGGAAGGTAAGTATTTGTTATTTCATACCTACCTGTGGGATGTAGACTTCAGGAATGTGTCACACCTTGAGATGGATGGAAAAGGCAGGTGGCATGAACCATGTGTAGCAGTATTACATGCATGTATGTTTTCTTAGTTTAGTTGTATGCACAAAATATAGGTGTATATTATAGGCACATGCAGGTAGACCTGCTTCGGAGTGTTCTGTGGGCATGATGGTATAGTGGAGCCTTGTGGGGGTGAGTAATTTCTGATTGTAAGGAGTGAGTCATGCTACCACAGGCAGGGCTAAAGAACTATCTTTTTTTGTTTCAGGAATGACTTCAGAAATGACCAGCGGAACAGACCATACTAAAGACCACTGCAAATGTTCCATTTGTCCTTTCGATGCGTTTAGTAGTGAAATCACCAGTTCCACCTGCTGCTTTACCCTTGGCATCTTTTGGATAATGAAATAACATGAAACTAGATTCTTATTTTCGTGGGAGTGACTGGGGCAGTTTTTGGTTTTGGATTTTTTTTTTTAAGCAAGTCCATTGAAATTGTTAATTTCCAACGTTTTCCCATTTTTTCCCTTTCAACTCTTCAACTGGATGAACTGTAAAATATTGCCAAAATCTAACATGTTTTGTAAGACAACAATAAAAGCTGATTGTTTTATTTGGGAAATCTTACACAGTTTCTTCCAATCATTTTATGACTACGGCCTATATTTTTTTCACTCGACATTCTGCAGCTTACCCATGAAATAAATAAGAGTTTTCCTTACTTTAAATGGCAGATATCCCTAAGTACCTAGCTATGTAGGCCCCCTGTGGCTTAGTACTTGGAGAACCCACTTTCAGTACATCTTCAATCTCAAAACTTATGTAGCTAATGGCCCTTCCCCTCTTTTTCCCCTGTTTACTTCCTGAGCCGAATATGGAGTCACTTTACCTACAGCAGTGATTCTCAACCTTTTTTGTACCAGACCCACTTGTAAACATCAGTGGCCAGTCCTGACCCAGTAAATAGTTTAAGTAGAAAACAGCCCCCCACCCCTGCTGGTGCCCCTCACTCCTGACCTGCTGTTCTCTGCCCCCAGGACACAGGCCCCCAGTGTGTGGGGCACGGGGGGCCCCAAGCACCCCTTGCAGGCTGGAACTCTGCCAGCCTGCAAGGGAAAAGCCACAGTTTCCCACATTTTTCTTCTTTAAAGGAGAAACCATTTTTAAAGTTTGTTTGTAACCCTTTCATACATTCTTGAGACCCACTTTTGGGTCATGACCCACAAGTTGAGAAACGCTGCCCTAGAAGTTTCTCCTACACAGGCTTGGTATGCACTGTTGTTAGAAAACAGAAGGTGGCAGTGTGTTCCCATGTTATTATCTAGGAATGTGATCTGTTCCTCTCTGTCTCTGTTCTTGAAACCCAGATAGAAATGAACTGAAGTTAGTGTAGCAGCTAGCTATTTCATAGCATCCTCAAGGTGAATTTGAATCTAGTCCTGGTCTTAGAGATTAGTACCAATGCAGACTGCACCAGCCATTCAACAGGGGAGCCATCATTCTGAATTGGTGTACTGTTAACTCCTGCTTTGTTTGGTACCAATGACCATCACACATGCTAAAAGGGGAAACAACCCCTGTAGATCAGGGGTAGACCACCCCGGCACAGGTGCCAGAACATGGTGGGCACAGGCATTTTGCTTTACATGTGAGCCTCATGGCGGATGGTGGGGAAGTCCTGGGGCTTTGCTGCCACAACAAGGATTGGGCCACTCATGGCTTCCCTACCATCTGCCCCTGGCATGCTAACACCTTACAAGTCAAGGTTGGCACTCTGCTCAAAAACATTGCCAACCCCTACTCTAGATTGCATTGACATCCTTGCTAGTCCAGGTTCTAAATTAGAAGCACTTCGTCAGTGCAGCCATATCCGTGTACTCTACCAATGCAGCACCCCAACCATGTACCAAGCTTATGCTGGCAAAATTGTACTTATGTCAATATGGCTTATTAGTTTATTTCAGTCCCTGAGCAAAATAAACTGTTAATTAAAGGGCAGCTTTGCTGCCATGACATGCTGCATTAGCAGAAGAAGTGTCTATTGGGGATTGCGTGTCATGCTCCTGACCAGCATTGCTATCCACGCAAAGGTGTGTATTGTAGACCTAAGTTTAGCATGTCTTGCTATTGATTAATAATAAAAAATCAGTGAAATACTGTGCCCGAGTGGTGATATTTTAGGGCAAATCAGCCAAATGCAAGTGAAATAAGCATCTTGTAGAAATCAAACCAACTCTAAGCAAAATTCTGTTTCTTCTGACCTGGTTTCAGTGAGAAGGAATGTTTTCTATGCATTGGAGCTCTTCCAACCACTCTGAAATAATTTAGGGGGAGAGGAATATATATGACTAGCTGCCATGTGGGCTAAGGGAAAGGAAACAAAGGAACTGTGTAAAAGGAGCCTTTCATTGCCTTGTAAAGTTGAACAGTGGTGGGGCATTTTCTATTTCCCCTACCTAACTGCTTTTTATAAAACCCTATGTGCCTTGAAATGGCTTCCAAAAATACATGAAGTGGAAGAGAGGAGAGGGAAAATTAAATGTGTAGGTGCATTTTCCCTTTTTACAGTCTTAATGCATATTTTTCCCTGAGATTTGCATCAGTTGACCAAAGTTTGCACCATGGCTTTCTGTAGGTTACAAAGTGTGTTCTAGTTTAAAACTAAAAATCGGAACGACGGTAAGCCTTTGTGGTAGGAATTTCCAGAATAGAGAACTACTATCACCTCTTGTGTCTTACACTTAATGTTTCTATTGATGCATCCCAAAACTGCATTCACCTTCTGTGCAGCTGCATCACAGCAGACTCACCTGAGTCTGTAATCTGTAATGCTTCTCTAGTACTGCCATCCAGCCAGGAGTCACCCATTTTGTATTTGTATTTATAATTATTCTTCCCGAAGTGTAGCACCTCACATTTGTGAGCATTCAACTGCATCCTGTTACTTTCAGCCCAACTTTCCAGTCTGCCAAGATTCTTCTGACTTCTGCTCCTGTCCTCCATGTTTGCAAACCACAGTGGGAAGGATTGTAAACTTGCTGAAGAAGCTTTCTATGGCAGTATCCTAATTATTAATAAACATGTTGAACAGCACTGGGCCCAGGATGGACCCTTGTAGGACTCCACTCGAACCATGGTGGGCAATTCAGGCTGGGGGACTGGAATGAAAACCTATTTAATGTAGAATGACTTGAACCAAGTGAAATTATGCCACTCGTAAGTTTAAAAAATATTTTACTTAGATTTTGCTCTTAGGTGCCCATTGCCTGCAGGCTTTGATCTCCAAGCAATGCAACAGCAAGCCTTCTATTGCAATATGTGGAAATGTTTTTTGCTGTCGAGGCTAATTTAGGAGGAAGCAGAGGATTGAAAAATAAGAAGCAAAGGGAGGAAGGTTAGCAAAAGTGGATAAGAAACCAAAATTTTAGGAATGAATGAGAAGATAGAAGGGAAAAGGGGGTCAATTTGTTTAGCACAATTACATCATCAAGGAGGAAGCACCTAATCAAGGATGAGGACCTGGGAGCTGAGCAAAGGGCAATAGTGATGATTCTCACCCAGGGTGCTGTGGCACCCTGGGGTTCCTTGAGATCTTTTCCAGGTTGTTGTGGGGCTTCACACAATGCTAGCACTGTAAGGTAGACAAACGTGATTCACAAGACAAACCCAGAGATTTCAAATAGGAATCCCTAGCATTAATATTCTGACCTGCTGTGGTCTTTGAGTTCTTTTCAATAGAATAATTGTTCTTATTATTTTTTGGTTGGCAAAAAAAATCAGTGAAAACTAGGAGATAGCATTTTCCAAGGTGGGGCTTAAATCTAACCAGGGGTGCCTGGAGTTGAAAAAGGTTGAGAACCACCGGGCTTCTGCAGTTTAGCAATCCTGGGATCCTATTCTGGCTGTAGCAGCATAGTGGTGCCTCATACTGGTGTAGTGTTGCACCCCATTGTCCTGGTAATAGTTCAATTTTGTGGACTTGAATTGTGGCATAGGTCATGCTCCTGTCTAGCAACAGCTGTCACTGCCTGGCACATTTGTCACAGCAGCAGGTTTGTATACACTTGGCCTCAGTCATTCACCTAACTGGGGAAAACTGAATTGCACCCTCCTTTGAACAGTTTAATCCAAGTCATCCCCCACCCCCCCATCTTCATCTGGGATTTGAGTCACCTACCAGCCCTATTCATTCCATATTGGGTGTATTCCTATTGAGGCCCAAATAGTAACTCATTCCCTTTCCCTTTAACTAAGAACACTTAAAAACTGTCAAGTCAGATGCTGCTGTTCAGGGTTATAAATCATAGCATTATTGGAGGCTAGCAATCTGTTTTTAAGCAGCTAAATGACCAATTAAGTCTCCCAAGCAAACCACAAAACTGCTGAAGCTGATACCAACTTTGCTGCTTCCCAGTCAGCGGTGAGCTTGTACATCTGCTCTGTTTTTACTGGATTTAGCACTGGTAACAGAAGATCATAGTTAACACTGTTTGATATCTCATGAAGCTAAGGCACTTTATATTGAAAGTTGGCACATAAAGATAAGGGTGTAGCATAAGCCAAAATGATTGACTGCTCTCAGTTGATACTTTTTCAAGGGCAGGATAAATGTGGTGGAGTTGGAATGGTACAGACTGTGGCTTTGGTTTAACCATATCAGTGTCCTGCTGTGTTTCTACCAGGTCCTTCAGTACGGTGGTTTTCACAGAAGTGACCTGCTGAAGATCAGTGGAACAAGACTGAATGAGGAAACAACTAGCATCCAAGTGTAGGGAAAAACCATAGCTGGGGACTCTAAGAGCTGAACCCAGAAGTGAATCTCTCTTTCCAGACCAGGTAACACCTGCTAGTAACTGTCTTCTAATTAAACAAATTTGCTGTTCCTTCCAGTTACTGTCTTGCACGCATGCTAGAAAACATGTTCAATTTACTGCAAAGTTGAGCAAATTAGCAAACTGAAGCCAGTGCGTCTCCTCATGACATTATTTGAGGAGTTCTGGCTCTTTGTCTAATGATATTCTATAAATAAAAGCCATTTATAAAAATAAACGCTGTTTAGATGTTAGTGCTCCTCTTCATTGGAAGATCTCAAAGCACTTAACAAAGGTTGTTAGCATTTTACAGATGAGAGGAAAACTGAGGCAGAGATCATGGAATTGCCCAAGGCCAGTTACTGAGCTAAAAAGAATGCAGAAATCCTTGGTCTGTTTGGTGCTGTCTCCAAGACCAGGGCTGGCCAACTAGTACCCTGCAAGGGTGTCACATGCATCCCCCACATTCCTTCCCAGCCACTGCACCCTGCCTCCCATAGCTCCTGCTGCTACAGCAGCTGGGGTCCCCAGACTCCCTCTCCCTTCTCTGACTTCTGGTTCCTTCTCTGTTTCTGGGGTGGGTCAATGGGAAGGCAGTGTATGTGTGTGGCATGAGGGAGAGCTGGGCTGTCTGCAGCAAGGGAGACAGAGGCTGCCCACACTGCATGCATGGCCAAGAGGGAAGTTGACCTGAGCTGCTTGGACTGAGCACGTGGTGAGCGGGGGAGAAGACCTTGGCTGCTTGCACTGCCTGCAGGCAGGAAAGAAGGGGAGGGGGAAAAAGAGGTGGTTCCTTGTATGGTGGGAGTACCCTGGGGTGTTTGACTTATGTGGTGTGTGGCCCAGGGTCTGGTGCATGTGATTCCCCATTGTCCAGAAGTTGGGCAGTCCTGTAAACTGTACTACACCAAGGGGGTGAAGTCTCTGGCCTAAAGCAGTCCAAAGGCAGTACTGTAGCTCAGGTGTTCGTGGCTGAGGTCATAAGGAAAAATGTTAGCAGAATATAGGGGGCTGAGCTCTCTAGGGCAAATCATCTGGTCCTTTCCTCAGTCCCTTGCATTTGGGGAGGCAGGGAGAGGGGGACTGGTGAAGCTACCATTTGGGAATATAATAAAACATTAGCAGAATGTTCTTAAAGATGCATCTAATGCTTACCAGACTGAAAAACAAGTTTATTAAATGAATCCCTATAGAAAGGTGCCAGCACAGAAGCCACAATGCAATGAAAATAGCTCATCTTGCAACATGCTGCCAATTCTGCAGAGAGAGGGGGCCAATGCAACCCATCCCAGAAAGGTGCTCATATACCACAAGCATGGGAATACTGAATTAAATCTTGGTACTACTAAGGCCTTTCAAATCCAGTGGAGTCAGGACTATACCCACTGGAAACAACTAGATTAGACAAGAGATGCCATCTAGGTTCCTGAATGATTATCACCAGGCTGCATTACATTTCCCCCAGTAGATGGTGCCAGCTCATATTTTCTTAAAACAGCTTCCAATCACCTTATAAAGGCTTTCTAATGGACTACAGCTGTCAAAATTCACTAAAGATTAGGAGAGCCTTTTTTTAAATAACCAATCAGTTTTAAGGTATGATAGATTCTTCTGTCATTCAAATAGGGCCCTGATTCCCACAAAGAAGACAGATGCTTAACTGCACTGCATAGCAACGCGTCCCATTGGCTGCAATGGAACTGCTCAAAGCACAGACACTTAACCATAGGCATGAGTCTGTGGGACTGGAGCTAACTCTGCAGGGTGTTGTATTTGGGTATTTAGCACACCCTCAGCCCAAATTACTTTAATATAAAAATAGTTTGCATGACTCTGCAAAGTGGCTGGTTTAAAAGCTGGAGCACATGTGACCATTTGCACACAGGCCAAGGGTTCAAATCCAGTCCTGTGCCACAGGTAACTAACTTGTCATTTAGGTGTGGCCCCTAGGTAGTCAGCTAGGGGTTCTTCCCCCAGTTTCATTATAAAACCCACCTCTGTTATCATTCATGCTAATCAGACAGCAAAAAGGTAAAGGAACAAACATACTATCCTAGTCCATAGAAGTTATTTTCCTCTCTTTTCATCATTAGAGTATCCAAGCATCTTCCAAACAATGTGCTGGTTTTCTGTGACTGGATGTCTCTTGTATCTGCTCCCTAGGGAGGAGGGAGGAAGAATTGAGGGAGACAGGAAGGTTGTTCTGGAAAAGTTTTATTCTGGAGTGGTTGTTTTCAATGTCCTTGCGGATCCCTGTGTCTAGCAGACGGGGCAGGTTGGGGTTGTACACATGGCACTTCTGGCGGAAGCTAGTGGGATTTGTGAGGGAAATTGTTTCATGCACAAGGACTGACCTGCAAGAAAGTGCTCTCTCTTATACAGAAGTGTTGCCCTTGTGATAGGCTAAGCCTTGGAAACCTTGAATGATAGAAAAGTAGGGCTGGATTGGATGGAAAAGTAGGAAGAAACCTTAGGAAGGCATCTAGTCCAAACACCTCCTCAAGGCAGGATCATCCCTAACCATTCCTGCCAAGTGTCTGTCTAACTTTTTCTTGAAAGCATCCAGGAATAAAGATTCTACAGGCTCCCTGTTCAGGTGCTTAAGCACCCTCGTAGTGAGCAAGTGCTTCTTAATATCCAATCTAAATTACCCTTGCTGCAGTTTAAGACCTTTCCTCCTTATCCTGTTCCCTGCAGCCACAGAGAAGTCCATCTCTGTCCATCATAGGACTTGGGAGTGAAGGACAGATGCACAGACAGACAGCTGCCCATGGCTCTGTTGCATGACCTGCCTCCCTCCCTCCCTCACCTTTGGGGCTTTGAGCTGCACCCCCACCCCGCCCGGCCCCTTCCCTCTCCCCCTCCCCCTTCCCCTTCCCCTCCACAGACTTACCAGAATGGCACTCTATATGCACCAGAAGAAAAAATCCCGAGATTTGATCTCTCTATTGGGAGATCATGAGTCAGAATTAATTTGACTTGGATATCAGGAGTCTCAGGATTTTTTCATGAGACATTGGCATTACTGTTGACGTGATTCACACTGTTGGTCTATAAACTTGTTCCACAGCTCACCTCTGCTGAAATCAGACAATGATTCATTCGCTGCTCAGCTGTTGGCTTGGCACTCTTTACATGCTATAGGTTTAGATAAATCCTAATGGCTCCAGACCTGATGTTCCAGCAATAAAATCTCTTCTCCTGTTAAGTTTTTAGATTAAAATAACAATGTGGGGAAGGGGTGGTGAACATTCAGTGTGTGATAGATCTACCCTCTCTCTGGAGCCACTGGTCTAAATTCTGGACATCTTTTCACAGTTGGAGAATTAAGTTAATTTTGTTATGTTTTTTAATAAGACTATAAAGAAATATCTGGAGATTAAAGAAAGACACTGGAATTCCAGGCCAGAGTCAGGGTTTGTAACGTTGATTTTGGCCAGAATTCCTCTCCCCGTGCTCTCCTACAGTAGATCGATTGCCTGTCTGCTAGTCTCCAAAGAGGTGGCTGCTTTTCAATGCTGAATTGAACGATTCCTGGACATAGGTCCCCATAATGTTTCTTGCATTCTTCAGTAATTAAAAGCTCTTTGAGCCTGCTAAATTTGAGCCCCTTTCAGTGTGGGAGGGTAAAAAGTAGTTGAAATCTTCCCTCTGTCAGTTTTGAGTTCAATCTCACCTGTGGAAGGTCTTCAGGTCATTTCAGGTTTGGATGATTTGCCAGAACAGCTCAACTCTTATTTCTGTTCTGGGGCCAAAACTGTCAGGAGAAGCAACTTCTGAGATTCTACAATCCAGACTCCATTCCCTGGCCCTGCATCAGCCTCAAGCTGAGCACGGTCCCCTTGGCTGTCCTCTAACTTGTTGAGAGGCTCCATCCTCCAAGAACTACAGTGACTAGCTCAGTAATGCTTGGAAATTCAGTCAGAGCTGAAAGGTGCTTCCCTTGCCCATCTCTAGGGTACAAGACGAGGCATCTTTCCAGATGGCTCTATGCAGTGCAATAAGGGATGGACAGAGTTTTCTGTTTTGTTTGGCTCTAAGCCAGTTGCTTTCCCCTGGTCAGTGGTCTTAAGTGGAACAGCAGATGGTCAGTTACTTCCTAGATACATCCACAGATGCACTTGTTTTTAAAGGAACCGTTACTTAGAGCTGCATTAAAGCTTGGATCTGATTGCCTGACCATTACTGGAGAGCAAATCAATACCAAATATTCATCCTGAACCACTCCACCCTATATCTCCCTTCTTGTTCTTTATCTCCCGCCACTCCCCTCTTGCTCTGCCAGGGATCTAAGCTTTGTAATTTCACTCTGCAGTGGTGCCTGCAACAATTCCAGTCTTGCCCCTCCCTTTGCTTCCTGCCTTCTACCAACTCTTATGCCTATAAAGACTTCCCTGTTTTTTGTCCCCTGCCCCCACACTCCCCTCTCTCTTTATTTAAATCCTTCCGAAGGCCCCCAGATGCTACTCTACATCAACAGCCTTCCAGCTGAGAGCAGCGTCCAGTCTCTTAACCTGTGTGCCTTGTCTGATGCTGAATATCTTAAAGAATGAAAATTACTTTAGGCAATTCCCATCTCCTTACCTGTGTCTTGTATTTCTCCAGGAACCCTGTTGGCCCCTTGCAGATAAAGCATGAATTAATAACAAAGCTAGAGAGAAAGATCCCAAGATTAAAAAAAACAAAACCATGTGTTGCATGCCATTATAATTTAGTTCAGCCCGTTTCCTGGAGCACTATCCATTGCTAGAGAATGCTGCTTGCTTTCTTTCCACCTCTTCATCTTGTCTCCCTTTAGAGCCCAGAACAAAAGTCACAGGACCTGCATCTGATCCCGTAGATCGAGAATAGCACCAGTGAAATCCATGGAATTACACTGGTGTAAGGAAGGAATTGCTGGGTCCATCTGCTTTGCCTCCTGCAAGGTGCAAGTCTCTTCTTAACACCTTTCCAGGCTGGAAGCCCAGCTGCAATTTTGACATACTACCCTGATACAGGTCACTTGAGGCTTGGATCTAGTGTAAATGCTGGTCATGTGTCAATGAGCTGCTGAGTCTGGGCTGTGCCTGGAGGAAAGGGGCTTAAGTATGGTCTCTTTAACATCTCCTTTAATGCCCTGGAAGAGTTTGGAGCTGCACCTGGGTTTAGTTAACTCTAGTGCAGAGGAGATGCTGTACTGGGAGGTAGGGGGAACTCCAGCAGGGAACAAAAATGAAGGCAATATCAATCTCAGAGCAAACGGGTGACTTTAATCGGAGAAAGAAACAGCCACGGGTTTTTGGAGAAGGAATCTGCGCCAGATGCTTTCATTGAGAAGCCGGCAGGGTTAAAGGGACTGCTTGTGTCTTCCTGAAGAGCAAGATCTTCAAAGATCCTGGAAAATCCAGTGCAGGAACCTGCCCTGTGCCCCTCACCCGGGCAGGGAGGCTGAGGAGTGGTTCACCCCAGGGAGCAGCAGCTGCCGGGCAGAGGAGTGCAGGCCCTAGCCCTAGGGTGCTGTCCTCCGGGCCGGGCCCCGCCATGCGCTGCACAGCCGGGACTCGTGCCTGACATGAAGGCGAGCTCAGTGAGGCAGGCACCTTTCCTGCCCGCCTTGCGGGGGGGCCGTGGCAGACGAGAAGCCCCCGGGCCCGCAGGTGAAGCCCCCGCGCAGCGGCGGAGCAGGGGGAGGGTCATGCCGGGGGCGGGACTCGCCGGGTCGCAGCGGCCCCTGCTTCCCGCCGGCCGCGGGCGCCGAGATCCCGGGAAGGGGCAGCTGCAGGGCCGGGGAGGAGCCGCGAGCACCGCCCAGGGCGGGCCGGGCACGGGCACGGGCACGGGCACGGCGCTGACGGGCCGCGAGCGGGATGGAGGCGGCGGCCGCGCTGTGCCTGGCGCTGGCGCTGGCGCTGAGGGCGCTGGCGCAGCCCGCCCCGGGGGGCCGCCTGCAGCGCGGGGCAGCCGAGGTGAGTCGGGGCCGGGCCGGGCCGGGCCGGGAGCCAGCGGGGCTCACCTGCCGGCGGGTGGGCGCAGCGCGGGGGACTCGAGTCTGTGCCGTCCTTCGGCTTCAGTCCAGCCCGGGGCCGCCGAGTTAGCGGGTCGCTCCGGCTCGGCCCGCGGGCGTGAGGGTGAGCCATTAAAAAAAAAAAACATACTTTTTTTTATTATTCTTCCTCTCGGGCTTTTCAGCCCTCGGGAGTCGCATCTTTGAACGCTTCTTCTCTAGCACGGGGCCAAAGAAGGGCCGATCCAGCAGCTGGGTTGCTAACGAGACTTGGGTTTGCTTCCCCGCTCTGCCACGTGTTTCCTTCAGGGCCTTCGGCAAGTCACTTGGTCTGTCTGTGCCTTGGTCTCCTATCAGCGGGCTGGCAGGACAGCGGTACAGCGTGCCGGGCGCTGAGGATAAGCACGCCAGCGGTTGTGAGGCGCTGGGATGGCCTGGCGATGGGAGGCTGGGTTAGAAACAGAGGTAGCTTTCATTTTTTTCACTTCTTTTTAAATTCATGCTGAAATTCTTGCCTAAACCTGGCTCCCTGGGGTGGCCCTGAGGAAAGCACCAGACTTGCTGTTAAAATGGCAGAAGTTGACAACTTGGACTGCATTAACTAGGAGTGAGAAAATTGTTCATCATGTCTCTTCCTGGCTTGTATTGTGCTTTTTTTTTTTTCTTCAGAGTCTCAAATGAAAACTGGTAAAAAAAAAAAAAAAAAAAATAAGGCTTATCAAAGGGCTGGGCAATTATTTTGGCTGAAGGGCCACTTAGCGAGTCTTGGTGAGCTGTTGAAGGATGCACACACACAATCTTTTAGAAAATACTATTTCAACAAATCATAGATGAAAAACAAATTGCATAGTAAAAATCAAATATCTACTATAACATACTTTAATTTTATTTAAAAGCGTTTTTTCTTGACTTATATTGAGTAATGTATATAGAAGAGATTGCATAACAGCTCAAAATGGTCTTACTCTTGTATATTGTGCCAGGGCACCTGGGTGCTAGGTCCCAGGGGCTGGCCGGGGTGGGGGGAGGAAGGGGGCAGGGGTGCGGGCAGCAGAGCTCACCTGGGCAGTGGGGTCCACAGCTCCCCCCACATGAGAGTGAGCCTTGCCCAGGGCACTCCTGCCCTGACCCTAGCCATGCAGAGCTTCCCAGTGGGGCTGCTCCCAGTGCTGCTGCAGCTGCTCAGGGACTGCTTGGATGCCCCTGCCTGCAGCAGCTCCTCCTGCTGCACCGCTCCAGGCAGGGATAAAACTTCAGCCAGGTGGCTCCTATCCCAGTGTGTAGGGCTTTGACTCCAGTTCCTAGCTGCCTTCCCCAGTACATGGGGCTTTGGCTGCATCTCCCAGCTGCCTTCCACCCACTTGACCACCCACAGGTTGCTGTTCATTGCATTGGGTGGGCAGAGTGGGTGGAAGGCGGCCAGGAGCTGGAGCCCTGTGTGCTGGTGCAGGAGCTCCCCAGTTACAGCTTGCCATCCCCCTCCCTGCCAGCCTGGAGCAGTGAGGGGGTGGGGAGTAAAGTAGCACCTGGCTGGATGCAGCTGTACTGGGAGCAGCCCCACCAGGAAGCTGTGCATGCAAGCTGTGGGTGGGAGCACAGCCGTGGCTGCCCTGGGTGAGGCTTGGCTCCATGCATAGTGCCTTGGGAGCAGCCAGGGACCAGATGCAGTCAACTGGCAGGTGCCCCCCAGGGGCAGGATCCAATCAGTTGTGGGGCCCGATCCAGCCCCTGGGCTATATTTTGCCCACCCCTGTGTAATCTTAAAAAATGTGAATGTTGAGGACAACTCCTTCCCAGTATCCAGATGGAGAAAGGGAGGGTTAGAATTTAGACAGGATTAGAATAGGGGATATATTGCATGTCCTACTCCCACACTGAAGAAACTAGACCACGCTTAGCTCCAGATTGGGAAAACAGGCACATTCCTAAATCGCTGCAGCCAGCGAGACTCAATTCAAACAAACGGCTCAGGCTGAAGTCCCGTTTGCCTTGAGGAGACTGAATCATGTACTTCATGTTAAGCAAATGCTTCCCTGCTTCCTTGAATTTGGCTTTATGCACAGCCCAATTGGCAAAATCCCTGTCAGCTTTCCAAAGGAGACCAGTTAAAATAGGCAGTTTAAAATAGGCAAGTGGGGTTAACAGGCAAGCTGGGGTATCACTGAAATCCTTTCATCTAGAGTTTATTTTTTTCTCTCCCCCAATATCCTGGTTGTATCAGACCTCTTGAATCTTCCCTCCCCACTCAGTGCCAGGCACAGATTTCAAATATGCCCCATGTGTATTTTGTCTTTGCCAAGAAATGCTCCCAAGGGGCATGTCCAGATGAGTGCACAGATGTGTTTCCCTGGGGACAGGTAGCAGCCGTACAAAGTTGTGCTGCTGCTCCTTGTCCCCAGGGAATGCCCATGCATGTGTGCTGCAGTATGTGGCAAGTTGCCCCAGGCAGGGTAGGGGAGGCTCGAGCCAGCACCTGAGCTGGCCCCAGCAGCCTTACCTGGGGTTGTGGGGGCCTTGGGGGGCTGCAGCCACAGTGATCCGACAGCAGGGAGCCTGGCTAGCAGCCAGAGTGTGGTTCTGGCTGGCCAAACTCCAGTTTCTGGCAATGCACACTGCTGCCACGTGCACCACCCTGCTTTTTTTTAGGTGCTGGGATGGGGGGGTTTACACCGAGATCTCCCAGTATCAGCTCCCTCCCCCCAGCACTGCAAATTAGTAGTACGGAGAACGTCTGCATGTGCAGTGCGTGAATGCTGCAGGCTCATCTGGACTCGCCCAAGCGTTCCTAAACCCTTTGTCTATTAGGTCTCCAGAACATGGGCTCTGTGTGCACAGAATGGATTGTGCCTGTGGTGGTGGGAGAGGATATTGCCTGCTTGTTTCTTATGAAGTGCTGGGGGCAGCCTGCCTTGCAGTGTGATGCATCTTGTGTTTCTCCTCCCTTGGTGTCCTGTGTGTGGCTTTAGTGTAGCAACACAGGCTTAAGCAGCCTTTAAAGGAACTGAAGGCATAGTCACCTGATGGAGTAACTACAGTGGCAAGAGGAGAGGATGCTGGTGTGAGAAGACTGGCAAGTTTTCCATCCTGAATGAGTAGTATGTAGCAGAGGAAGAACAGCCTCATAGTTAAGTCAATGCATTAGGTCTCCTGGCATGCAGGTCTGAACACGGTGGTGTCCTTTTCTTTGGTTTTGTCTATGTGGATCAGAAGTTCCTTGGGATGGCAGCTTTCTCCATTTATGTGCCTATACAGCGCCTGGCAAATAGGGAGGCCCCTGCACTTTTTGGTTGCAAACGATATAGCAATAAAAAGCAATTAAAAAAAAGAATTTTTTCAGTCCAGCTCTGGTATAATTCCTACCTTACCAGGACCAGTGTTACAGCAGGGGATGAGAGGCAATTAGTCAGATGCTATCATTCCTCACAGGAAATGTCCTGTAATTGGAGGAGGAATAAAAGGTTCATTAGATTATAACTGCAAACAGGTGCTGTTGATAGCACTGATATGTCAATGAGTTCAAAAGATTTCAACATGTACCTCCATGTGTATAACAACAACCCAGTAATATGAGTCACAGATGTTAATTTGCAGTGGGAACAATCCTACTTTCTTTTCAATTCAGTCACAGAACAATCATCACTTGTTGCAGAAAATAACTCTCAGGAGTCAAATATTTGAAAGCTTCTGGAGCCAGGCAGATTTAATGTTCTTGTTAATTATTATTATTATTATTATTATTTTAATATTGACTGCTGAAGGCCACAATTTTTTCCTCAAGTTGATATCGGTTTAAAAGACAAAGATGTGCACAGCAGCTTCTGCAAACTGGTTTGTCAGGTATTCTGGTATCTGAGGTGAGGGACCATATTCTGTCCTCAGGCAAAACTTCCCTAAGGAGCTTGGTCTTTATTCTCAAGATTTTGAGAGAGATCACCACTGACCTCACCAATGTGGGGCCAGCTGGATTGGTCTCAAGGGGCAATGGTTGCAGTCTCAGAGCAAACCAGAAGGGCTGCATTTATTTACAACAGCGCTCATTTTCTCAGCGTCAGTGTTTGAGTGATAGCGTTTACAGTAAAAGGAGCCTGGAGTCAGGGAGATTAAGTTAGAAAGGAGGAAGGGGGAGGTGCTGCTCTGGTCTAGTACCCAAGTCGAAGGCGAAATTTTGAAGTATTTCTTCTGTGAAACGCATGTGTATTGAAACAATAGAAATCATATTGTGGTGGCACAGCAGAAAAGAATGGGTCCCCATTGACATGCAGCCCTGAAATTCTGCACACGTTCACCTCTTCCTGGTGACTGTATTTTTACATTTTCTTTATCTTAATTTAATTTTTAGAGTGATTTCAGCTTCCCTTGTGGCTGTATTTGAAATTCAGATAATATCTTAAGTGACTTGTGTTTCAGTAACAGGTAATATTTTAAGTACTTGTGTTCCAGTAGCATCTGTCATCTACTCGGGATCTTTAAATGTGAAGTGATCCAGCTTTTCAGTAGGCAGTGGCCTTGACGATCTGATCAATAAAACTACTTGGTCCACACCATCAGTAAGAGTAGCATCCCCCTCCCTGGTCCCTGCCCTGATCAGTTCAAAGCATGAAGAGATTTAAAACATACAGACACACTAGATTATACCTAGGTTATAAGATCCATCTTTATCAATTGATCTTCTAGGGCAGCAATTCCCAAACCTTTTCCAGCCATTATTTACATTTGGGTAATTTCATTTGAGTCCATACATAATGTTACTACTTTTACTATTGTAAGCCCTGCAGTTAACAAGGAATGGGATTGTAGTGCCTCAGCTTCTCTGCTGTTACTGTCTCCAATGCCTGCTTTTACCTCATGGTTCAAGTTAAACCCAGGGTATCTTATCCCTGAATGAAACTGGGCTAAATCAGCCTGGTTTAACTACCACTTACCATGAGGTAAGAGTGGACATGGGAGTAGGTGCTGCAGAGCCACTGAGGTTCAGTGAATGGCTGCTCCTAGATAATTAAGGGCTTATTGTGTATTGGTGCCACTGAGCACTCAGACGCAACATACAGCTTTGCATATGCTATGCTCTGATCCAAAAGCAATAGAGCTGGGTTTATGCAGCACAAAGATAGGTGAGCTAAAATGGCAGCTCCACACAAACACCGCTACAGTGTTTCTGGTTTGGGGGGGTAATGTGGGCACAGAGTAACATGGCATGTCTGAGCGCATTGCTGCCTGGCACAGCATGATCATGCTCTACATGCCCTCCTAATCTAGTGTTAGCTGATTAATTTCATGTAGGAGTGGATTTGAAGGAGGGACAGGTAAGACAGGATGTTCTTTGGGCATCAGTTCATGAGCAGTGTTCCATGTATGGGGAAGGGTAAAGCTGTTTTTCATTTTAATCTGTGACTTACAGATCTTGGTTACGGAGTTAAGTGTCTTTTCAGTGATGGAAGAAGCTAGTACTCTTCATGGCAGTAATATCTCTGTGTGTGCGTCTGTGCTAAAGAAAAAACCCATGAGGAATCTTTCCAAGAGGTTATGAACACAAGCAGGAATGCGGCTTGAGAGTGTGGGAAAGAGACTGACATTTTTAAGATGGCTTTATATCTAACCAGATTTTTATACAGCAGGGACCAGATGAGAATAACACAGTTAAAATGTGTCCTCCCATTGCAGCCTTTAGCCATCCAAGGATGCTATGATAACTTATAAAAACTCATCAATCCTGGTAGTGTCCGTGGAAAGCAGGTGTTGCCAATGGGGAAACAAAGGCACAGTAGGGACTTTTTTTCAGAGGGGCTGAATCCACAGGGGCATTTGAGATATTGTACCTTATAATTTTAAGCCCTAATCCTGTAAAGGGATTCTGCTAGTGTCAGGGTAACACTGCACTAGGTTAAGAATTCACCTGTGCATCTCCTTGTAGGACAGTGGGCATATCCCCTCTCCCCTTTCCAGAGGAGCAGGAGAGGATCCAGAGGGCTGCACTGATGCAATCACACCCCCTCAACAGTGTAGCTCATCTGATGAGCTGGTGGCTGCAGACATCTGGGTCCCCTGCAGAGTCTGAGGTGTGGTTGGAGTCCTGGGCTGATGGGGGGATACTCAGGGGGACCATGCAGGAAGCAGGTGAGGAAGAGGGGACCCAGCCACCGCTGCTTCTGTCCCTATTTGATGGGGGATGGGGAAAGCGACAGGCTGCTTGTGCCCTGCTTCAGTTGGGGGCTGCAGGGAGTGGCTGCATGGGATTCTGGGCTCAGCAGCAGGGGGGTCACTGCTCCTTGTCCCCTCCCCCATGATACCCCCACACTGGCCTGGGGGGCTCCAGTGTTGGGGAGTGGCTACATGGGGTGCCGGGTTGAGCCAGAGAAGGTGGCAGTGGGGCTGGTCCCCACCATCCAGCACCTGCTCTCAGCCAGTGAGGGACATCTCGGGGGATTGAGCAAGGAATGGGTGCTGGAAGGGGGGGACTGCCCACCACCACTGCTGCCCTGAGCAGAGCCTGGCACACTGCAGGCGCTCACCAAAGCCTCTGACTGGAGTAGGACACAAGCCACCCTGGCGCTCCCCTAGGCCTGGGTCACCCTGGAACAGCAGCAGCAGTGGGTGGGTCCCTACTTCCTACACCCAGATAAAATGGGAGGGGAGTGGAGGGGTTGCTGACTGCTGGAGGTGATGAGGTGCCCAGAGTGGACTGGGAAGGCAGAAGGGAGTGGACTCCCCCACTCAGACCTACTTCAGGGACTCAAAGTCCTTGGCAGCTGCTGTTGCAATGCATTCTGCCCACAGGGCTGTGTGCATGTGTATGACTGCAGCCAACCTTGCAGTCCTGTACCCTCCTTTCAAAATCTTAAGTCTGCTTCTGCATTGTAGTCCTGAGTCTTTCACCGCACTGATTGGTAGCTCCAGTCTTGCAATAAGGAATGCAGTAGTTTAAGTACAGACCTAGGACTCGCCTGCATTCACTCAAATGCCAGCCATTTTATCCACACAAAAAACCCCAGCTTTCCTGTTACAAAATATAACCCAGCACACAATGCCGTGGCAGTGGTCTTGAGCTGATTCAGATGTTGATGTCTGGGCTTGGAAGGATGGGGAAGTGGAGAAAAAAAATGAGATTCCTTGAGGATTTCTGAATAGTGCCAGATGGGACTAGTAACCAGATGGAGAGGTCGAAGCATAAAGGACACAACATCTGATTGAAACTGACATTCAGCAGAGGTGGAGGGCAGTCCGGGTGTTTGGAATATAAATCAATTCTAAATCTGCCAGAATCCATTTGTCTCGGGGTCAAAATCTGACTGTCCTGATCCTGTTTCTGAGGAGAAGGGAAGGGGCAGGGTAGTTTTAATTGTATGTGCTTCTTGGCTGTGTTCCACCCAGGACACTTGATGGTTTAGAACAAGGTGTTTCCTCAGCTTAAGCCATCAGTAGGGATGTTTTTCAGAACAGTAACTGTAGTTACCCTTGAGAGCTGTAGGAGAGGACACAGATACAGTATCCATGACACTGCAGTCTCCTGCTGTGCAACCCCAGACAGGACTCGGTTCAGAACTGGGTTGTCAGACTGTTCTAACGCAGGACAGCTATTCCCTATAAAAGTGTCCAGCAAAGTTCATCATCTTCACTGGGCTGTAGTGGAAAGCACTGCATCTTCCGAATTCTAGTTCAGTCTCTGATTCCTCCTTTGGGCTCAGGCAAGTCACTCCACTGACCTGCCTCAGTTCCCCCATCAGCCAATTGAAGGCAGTGTGCATCACCTCACAAAAGCGCTCTTTACCTTCAGTGAATGATACTTTAACCCTGGAAGGGTTAAATTACCTTGGCCACCTTCATTGCCTGCCTGCCTGCCAGACTTGAGCCCCATGTCTAATGCTATCCCCCTGTGCCCAATAAGCCCCTTTCTGCCATGCTTTGACCTGCTGCCTGGGGTGCTGCCTGCCTTCCAAGGACAGCCCTGGCTCTACACCAGCCAGAAGAATTTCTCCCTTGTTCTGCTGCATCCGTCTACTTTGGAGAGGGAGCTGGGCAGATTTTCCTTTACTACTCAGCTCTTCATTTCCTGCTGTTTTTCGTACTGTATGGAAATAGCATTTCCCCTTCTGTGGCTAAGGGGGAGGCAAATCCCTAAGGGAAATTCCCATTTCTTTGCAAGGCATTTAGTTACAGCCACTAGCTATGACTTTAATGAGGTTTAATCATTTAGATTTAATCATGTTACATAGCTATATTAAATCCTCCCCCACTCTCAGGTTCCTTGGGATGGGCATTAAGAGCCCTGGAAAGTCCAGGGAGTGTATCCTTTATTGGTTGGAGCTGGGAAGGCTTCAAGTCGAGACTTGGAGGTTAGGTGTTATGTGTAAAGACTTCTGCTGCAAGAACTTTGGCTTCTTCAGATTCTGATTGTTGCCATAGACAGCAGTACCAGAACTCATCCCTTCCGGCATAAGGCTTATGCTTCTGTTTTGGTAGTTCTCTGCAATTGGCTTATTGTCACCCCTATAAATAATAATTCCATATCTGGAACATCCA
This sequence comes from Alligator mississippiensis, assembly GCF_030867095.1. NCBI lineage: Eukaryota > Metazoa > Chordata > Crocodylia > Alligatoridae > Alligator > Alligator mississippiensis. The sequence continues at coordinate 26,978,609 of NC_081837.1, read as the reverse complement.
CAGTTTGCCAGTTTGTTACTGGACAGAGATCTCTGGAGTTACAGAAAATCAAAATTCCTTTGCTGCTGTCACAACCCAAATATTGCAGCCTTGTGCCTGAGACTCTAAAAATGAAACTGACCAGAAACTAAAGAGAAATGGACTCATCTATTTTGATTTTCAAAGCGGGTAAAACAAGGAATAGAATACATGTGGCATCATTCAGTAGTTATTCCAGAACCTATGTATTTTCGCACAGATGCACAGGAATAGCTAAGCCCCTTAAAATTCATACCCACCAAACTTTCAAAGGTAGACAAGCCCTGAGTGAGTAAAAACTTAAATTAGATTTTTTTTAAATGAATGAGGTATTATTCAAACCCAGGTGAGAAAATGTTCTTAAGACACTTAAGCACTGAGTATGCTTTAAAAAAATGTTTGTGAAGGGTTTTTAGACCTCATTAAAAATATGCTTTCAATTCATGCTGTTGAGTGCTTTACAGAGTGCATTTATTTGCAATGAAGTAATAATTCAGAGTATTGAATAATAATGTCAAACACCTAAAGCAAGAGCTGGCAATACTGTAAATTCTGTAGAATAAATGCAAAGGCATCACAAAGACATTGTTCCTTGTTGATTAGTCCAGGTACTGCATCTCACTGAACAAGATTGGCTTTTATGATGATGGACCGGCCTCTGGCATGGCTGTGGTACTGAGATCCGGAGCCTGTCTCTGTTTTTCCTCATTTAGGGTGTTCCTGCAGGAATCTGAGCAGAAAAGCTGATAAGGAAAAGGGAGTGCCTGGGAGAACAGAGCTGGTACAGTACTATGGGGTCACTGCATCTGCTGTTCTCTGAGTCTTGGCTAAAAGCTGAAGTAGAACTGTACTCTCCTGTTGGCAACTATGAAATGGAAACTGCTTGGCTCTTGCTGAAAGAAGATAATCACAAAGAACAATCCAAATAGTGGTTGGAATCAGGAGGGCTGCTTGCAATGAGATGGTGCTAATGAATTTAATGTCATGCACTTAAGGATGATAATGTGAAACCTATCTTCTTCTCCCTCACACCCTTAATGTATTTATTCTTTCAAGCAAGGTTCTTTGGGTAAACGTGAAATCTTTTATTAGACCAAATAAATAGTTGGAAAAAATGTGTTTGACAAGCTTTCGGGCACAGACACCCTTATTCAGGCATAGGGAAAGTCTGTATTTATTTTTGCAACATCTTTGTGAGGGAGGGTGCTGCTATTTTCTAGGTGGGGAGCAGAGGCAGAGAGGTCTTATCTGCACATCATTTTTGGTATTATAATCATGCTGATATAGTTAAATGGCAGAAACACCCTGGAGGGGAATCCTGCTCTTTTAAAAGGGTTTATGCTAATTTAGCATAATATGATTCGGCAAAATAAAATCAACTCTGCTGTAAGGACTCTGCCTGCACCAAGGCCTTTGCTGGGTGTGAGAGAACCCACACCCTTAGCTGACAACAGGCACGTCCAGACGAGCATTGCTGTGCGGTATGTGGCGCGGCAAACGCATCTGCAGCACCGTGTACCTCACAGTCAGGCATTCTCCATGCTGCAAGAGTGCACTGCCTGTGTGTGCGCTGCTCCAATTTTTCCCCTCCCCCCACAGTTTTTTTTTTTTTAACCCCTGGATATCCGGGGGTCAAAAGAGCCTGCAGGAAAAAAACAGAGCAATACAGGCACAGGCAGCACTGTGAAAAGCAGAGCCTATCCACCTAGAGCCACACTGCGGCTGCCAGCCAGGTTCCACCCGGCAGGATCGCTGTGGCTGCAGCCCCAGGAGGCCTGCACCACCCCAGATAAGGCCGATGGGGCCAGCACAGCCCTGGCCAAGTATCTCCTACCACCGCTGGGGTAACTTGCCACACGCCAAAGCATGTGTGGCATGGGTGTTCCCTGGGGGCAATAGCTGCAGCTCACTGCTGTTTGTCCCTGGGGAACCAAATGTCTGCTCTCATCTGCATGCAGCCAATGAGGCTAGGAAAACTGGGAGAGTGTAGGCTGGGCCTAAAGGCCCAAGGCATTTGGGAGTTGAGCTGACTAAGCAGCAGTTAAGCACCTGAGTGAAATCATTGGAAAATAAAGTGCTTCTATACTTATTTGGGTCTGATTCAAATCACTTGCCCAAGGCCATGTATATGGAATAGCTGGCAGAACAGGGAATTGAACCCAGGATTTTGATCCCATTACCCAGCTGTGATTAGACCATCCTTTCTGATTTAGAACAGCTGAGTTGAAGGACAACGAGAAGAATACTAGTACTGGAGAATATGACCTCTGAGGAGAGCTGCTCAGTGACCTGAGTTATACGGTGAGAAGAAGGTATAAGCACCTCTGAGGGTAAACACAGAGATTCTGTGTTCACCCTATGTGTAGTAGAAAGAGCTGTGGGCCAATTGCAATGGGGAAAGAGTTCAGAAAAGACCTCAAAAGACCGGAGGATAGCATTTAGAACTGGAGAAGGGAGTGGGCTTGCAAAAGGTGTTTCAGATGACTATGGTTTGATCCTGGTCATAAAAAATTATGTCGGATCTCCCATTAGCTCCATCAGTGCAGGTTATAACTCAGTTAGTAGCAAGAAGTGTGATTTACCTACCAAGAAAGTGGTAGTTACAGCTGAAGAGATTTTTAAAACAGGGCCCATAAGTGGGAATATGCTTCCATCACTGCTGGAGTCAGACTGCATCACTGATTCAGTTCCTGCTTCTGACATTTCTCTTAACTGGAATGAGGAAAGAAAACTGGTCCATTTCACTTTGGTTTTTAGTTGGTTTCACTCCCATTCTCAGGCTATAGCAGGATGCTGCAGGGGGCAAGTTTGTTTTTCAGATAAAACTTTCCATCCAGATGGGAAAATATTTCCTGGGAATATTTTTATTGTTTTTGGGTTGTGTAAAATGCTAGGGTCATTGCACTTAAAAGAAGACACTTACATTTGTATCAGTCAGAGGCTGACAACATCCCTTTGTTTAAATTAACAATAATAATTAAAGAGCACTCCTGATTGGAAGAATAAAGCGGCATGCTCTCTCTATTCAATAACATGCTCAGCTCCTTTGCCAGAAGAGGCAGCATGCTGTCTCAACAGATTTCTCCTGAGACCTGATCTGACCCCTGCCAAAGGCTTCTGCAAGCTTTTCTGTCCATTTCATTGGGAACAAAATAAAGTTCTGAGAGCTCAGAGCTTTCCTCTTTCCCCTGATGCTTTGAACAACTTCAGTAAGCTTGGTAACCTTTGACCATAGACTGCATTGTTAGCACATGATTGTCTATGGTCAAACACCTAGCAGTATTTCCTCCCTGATCTCCATCACATCCTGGCTAAGAACTTGAAGACCCACAAAAAAATGATTGCAGTGTTATGTAATAACTGGGGGGGGGGGCATGGCATTGCAATCAGGCAGCACATATATTCATGTATACATACACCCATTTACACACGTTTCTGTTCCATGATGTCTTAAGCCTTTTAGATTGCCAACAGGTAAAAGCAAGTCCCTTTAGCTCAAATGGTAGGGACTTGTGTTTTATAAGCAGGGGAAGAGAAATTGTGTCTCCCTGCAACCATGTATGCAACATCTAGATAACTGAATCCTAGGTGCAAATCTCTTGTTTCCAAATAACCATGTGCAAATGGCTGCTGTTATTCTGATGCTTCCCTCCTGCCCCAGTAGTGCTTTGGTTAAGACTCCCCTTTTTCCTCTCTCCGTGGTAGATGTTCCTGGAGAAGTATGGCTATTTTGAGACGCCGGCTCCACGCATGCACAGCCCGGCTCAGTTCCGAGCAGCAGTGAGGTAAGAGCCTTCCTTCCAACAACAAAACCAAATGTAGAAATGTAGCAAACTGTGACACCCTCACCCAGCCCCCAGGTTCTGGGACTGGAAGGGCTTCAGCCCCTTGTAAGGGGTCTCTGAGTGGCTAAGGCCTTTAGCTGTGATCTTCCCCTTTGAACCAGACATGAAATCCCACCTAATCGTTTTTACAAAATGCAGCTGCCGTGCTCAGCTTCCAGCAGCAAATGGGCTGATCTAGTCCCTTCAGTGCAGTGTTTTACTACCCTGATTGTTTGCCTTTTATGGTCTGGTGTCCTAGTTAGAATACTATCTGCAGTTCAGGGCTGACAGGAATACGTCACGACTGCTGGGATGATATTCACACTAGGAAGGGTCCTCTTGTTTTTAGAGAATGCTTTTTGGCAGAGGAAGTCAGAGTGATTTACAAGGGAGATGGCAATCCTCTGTCTCTTACAAGTGGGGAAAGTGAGGCACAGAGCTGTCATGACTGGCCCAAGGTCACTCAGCAAGCCAGCAGTAGAGTTGGGAGTAGGACCCAGATGTCCCAAGTTCTAGTCTTGTGCACTATCCACTAGGTCACTCAATCCCTTCTGGCATATGATGGCATAGAGGGTAGGCTGCTGTTGATGTCTCCAAGGAGCTGTGCTCCTCTTGAGAGTTGAATAACTGGTCACTGCCAAGTCTGGGATTTCCCACCCCCAGCACATCCTCATTCATCAGTTTCAGGTCATGCAGAGGATTTTCTCCTTCAGAGGGAATCTGGCTACGCAGCTTTTCCCCTCCCCATGTAGTCAGTATGTGAACATCAGGGAGAGATGAATTTAGCACTGGCAAACCCAGCACCTGTTAGCCTATGTCTACACTGGTGTGATGGCAGCTTTTGTTGACCCACCAAAGCAAGCTACATCCTCTCTAGTTTGGGTCCCCGTGACAGTGAATCCTTTGGCAGCCTGGGGTCTAGCATGGGCTACGTGACTCACTCAGGAGCCTGGGGAAATACTTGGGCAGCCAGCTCAAGTGGAGTTTCACAGTACTATTGGCAGTGGAGCTAGCTGGATAAAAGCTCGCACTGATATGCCCACATGGACTGCAACTGCACCTGTGTATTATAATGTAGATCCAAACTAAGAGAAGGGTGAACCGTGTTCTCTGGGCTTCACTGCCCAGTGCAGTCAGTGAGAGTTTTGCCGTTGACTTCCATGGATATAAGAGTTGACCCTATAGGTGCAAAGTGCTGTCACATTTTCCATAAGGTACCACACAGCTGTTCTATGCCAGTGATTCTGCTTGTGAACCAGTGCCTGAGAGCTGGAAGACACCAAGTTCTGCTGTCACAATGCACAGCCATTTGTTTTCCTCTGCCTTTCAGCATGGAAAGGGGATGCAGCCCTTTGCACTGAGGCTGATGCTTCCCCTTCTTTTCCAGGGAGTTCCAGTGGGTGACTCACCTGCCAGTCAGCGGGGTCCTGGATGCTTCCACAGTCCATCAGATGAGCCTGCCTCGTTGTGGGGTGAATGACGCTGAAAGCCACACTGCCTGGGCCAAGCGGGTGCATGCTGTGTTCTCCGGCAGAAGGGCCAAGGCAAGGCGCAGAAGGCGTTTTGCACAGCAGAGTAGGTGTTCTCATTCTTTGCAAAGATATTTCCTTAGTGCAGGCTCTGAGCCAGTAAAACCTGGGCCCTTGCCCACCTACAGGTGGCTGAACTTTTACATACTGTGACTTGATTCACAGAGCTCCTATCACGCAGCTGAGATGCTGTCAGCCAGGCCAGGACTGCTGCATCTTCACTGCTGCTGGGACCTGAGTAAACTTCATTCCTTTTACTGAGACTAGGTGCACACCTGGCTGTGCCTACACTTGGTGTCTGATTGCAATGCCTTTGGGCACCTCAGTTCAAGCATCTTGCTGTTCAAGGTGTAGCTGTTACTGAAAGCTGTAGATTCTCTCTGCTTCTGAAAATTGGGATACTTTGGTTTTTGGTGCCTGGGGTGAAAATGTTGGCCTTTCCCTTTACAACAGTAACCTGCTGAGCATCCCCTAGTGTTTGCAGGGAGGGAGAAGGAAGCATCTGCTGCCAGCTTGTCCATTGAATCAACTTTTTCTGAGTGTCATCATGTACTTATTGCTGAAGGACCAAATTTGTCACTAAGGTTAGCAGAACTAACTCCGTTGAAGCCAATATTTACCCAGGGCTGAATCAGGCCCCCTGTCTTTTGTAAGCTGCCTTCCAATCCACACAGTAGCAAATTCTCCCTAGAGAGAACGGGTTGGGAGCAGCTGTGCTTGAGACATGGGAAAAGTTAATGAGATGAGGTAAATGCTCTGTGCAGGCTCAAGCTGCCAGCGACAAGTCTGCAGCTGTTCTAGCTGCCGAGGCAAAGGCAGATGGGCTGGGTTTCAACCCTGGGAACAAGTTGGTTACTCTCCCTCGCCGTGGGATGGTTGCACATGCCTAGTTTCCCAAAAACAGAATATGAATCTTAGCATCTTACATACAGGCTGTATCTTGGAAGGGATCTACAGACATAAGGCGTGGGGGAGGGGGAGGAGAGGGGCTCATGGTACGTAGGAAAGGGAGCTTTGCAGAAGCAATGTGTGATGAGATGGAGAGAAGACAGGGCAATTATTTACCATATAGACTAAATCAGGGATGCATAAGATTTCATAAGCAGTGGCTGCTATGGGGGATTCTTATGCATCTCTAATTTGATTAGTTTGTAAAGGGCAAATCTACCCTGCTTTGTACCTGACTTAAGACTGATGCAACTAATGTCCTCTCTGAGACAGAGAGAGGTTGGAGGAGGATGACTGCAGAGGAGATGGCTAATGTGCCAGCAGTGGAGAAACTGTGCACTAGGGGAGTTCCTAATGGAGAAAGATCAGGAAGAGCCATAGCTAGAGATGAGCAGGAGCAGATCTATGGAGGAGATGGGTAACTTGGGGCTGGATCCTGAACTAACTGGAGAGACACTGGGCTGCACTGGGAAGGGTGCTTAGGCCCTGCTGCTTTGAATGCATCAGGAGGGGAACAGCAGTGTTCTGCCCGAGGCCAGAGCTCAGACTGAGAATCCCTGCTGTACATGAGGCATCATGGACCTCAGACCACTGCTCTCACCCCAGATTACTGTGCCACCCTCTCAGTTCTCCTTGCCTCCCCACCTCTGTTTTCCATGGGCTGTGTTGCTGCTGAAGCCCCCGCAGTAAATGTGCAGGACACAACCTTGGCACCATACCACATGATGGAGCAGCCTCCCAGTTAGTGTGGGCATCCCAGGGAAAGACATAGCAGCTGCTGCTTCTTTGCTGCACCTGTTTCCTTGGAAAAATGAACAGAACGTGTGAAATATCCAGCCTGGCAGGACTTGCACTCAGACAGTTCATCTCATGCAATAGTCCTTGCACTGCTGGTCTCATAGGAGAATGTCGCCTGCCCTGAGAAGTCCTGCCTGGGGCTGGCCAGTCTTGCCCTAACCCAGCCCCATTTCTATGGACATGCTCCCCTATGACCTAGCTGCTACCATCTGCAGTGGCTACCCATACCTGCCTGAATTGAACCATGTCTGGCTTTAATCTTTATGTCCAGGGCTCTGAAGTCATGGCTGACAGTCTTTAAACAACCAACTGCTTAGAAATGACAGCTGTGGGCCATAAAAGAATGATAGATCCTTGATAGAGCTGGCAGTTACAAGCAAAGATCCTTCCTGCCACCAGCACCTACTCTCTGGGATTTCTGATATTTAAGATAGGATCCAGGGGCTGAGGCGGCTCCTCCCCCTCTTTCCCTCCCACCACTCAAACCACCATCTGTCTGATTTTCTGGAATAGGGTCTGTCTATCTCTAACACTTGGGGATCTAAGCAGGGTTCCTACAAGCTTTTTTTTCCCCCAGACAAATCAGGGTTTCTTATACCTGACAACTGCAGCACCTGCAGATCACTCCATTAAGTCATGTGAGTAGAGGAATATCTGTGCTGGCTGCTCTGTACAGCCTTGTGGGTGGGTTGTGGGTTTGCAAAAAAAACATTGCTCTCACCGTTCTTGGGGAAACATCACAGGAACTGCTATGTCTTCCCCTGGGATGCCTACACTAACGGGGAGGCTGATCCATCGTGTGGTATGGTGCCAAGATGTCACTAGAGAGTAGGTGGGTATAGGAGAACCTGGATAGATTAGTGAAGAGCCATAGAGAAGGGATCTTCCTGGACTTCAGGGAAGTACTGGAGAGCTAGATAACCAAGAGGACAGATTTATGGCCCTGCTGTGAGATGCTGGAGAAGAGACCCAATGATTAAATCTGGAGTCTTGGGATGGAAAATGGCATGTTGCATCTTACAGAGCCACACAGGATGTATCTTTGATCACATATGCATACATGCAGCAAGTCCATCACCTGTCACAAACATGCAGCTGATTCTGGGATGGAAGGTAGCTGCCTCAGATTACACAAAATGCAAGGAAAGAGGAAGCATTGGCAGAAATCTTTGGCAATGTTCTGAGTTCATGGAGATCTTGTCTGTCAGATCCATGGGAGTCCAGGTGTACCTCTATATTATGGTGATGAGCAGCACAGCAGAACCTACCAAGCCTTGGAGATTTTGCACTTGAAGCTTTGATGTTTCCTGTGGGTACAGACAGGAAATGAGAATGTGGAAAGGGAACCCCTGAGGCTAGTAGGCAAGTACAGAGGGTGCAAGAGGAGTGAGCTGAATGACAGGAAAGACCTGGGTCTGTGGTGCAGAGGGGAAGTTCCTTGAAATACTCATGATTAGACAAATGGAACTTGAGGTGAACAGTGCAGGGTGCAGTGTTTGCTCTGTGTTGGATCTCATGTCCTCCATCCCCCAGGCCTTTGCACACAGTGCCCGTGTGTCCCAGTTCACACCATAATCTAGTTATGTGCATCTGCTCATAAAGCTGACACAGATGGTGGTTGGGCTGATTACCCAGGGCCTGCTGGTGTGAGCAGTCCCATGGAACTGAGTGGACAGCTGGGCCCTGCAGGCTCTAGGGAGTGGCTGGCAGGATAGCAGTGAGCTGAGCCAAGTGCTGGTCTCAGTGAGGATCCTGGAGTGCAGAGCCTGATCCTCCCTCCTGCTGGGCACCACCTGGACTTCACTGCAGTGGGTGAAGCAGAGTGAAGGGAAAGAGTATTGTGGTGGGGGGGCACCACTCCCCTGTGCTGACAAGAATCACTGCTTTCAGCTGGCATCCCCTTGCTCCTACTTCCTGTAACCCTACATCTAGGACTGGATTCTGCTTTAGGGCTAGGGTCAGACATTCAAAAAGCCTGAGCCTGAATTGATGCAGTCTTTGTAAGTTAGTCTAACCTGGCTAAGCTAAATCAGTTTTGTAACTGGACAGACATCCCAGACATGTAGGCACATGCCTACAGTGGCTCAGGCTACAAGCCAGGGGTGCTAGAGCAGCTCTCCCTTCCTTCCACAGCATGGAGCTGAGGGGGGGGTGTGGCCAGGCTACTGCAGGATGCGGTGAGTAGCCCAGCAGGAAATTGATAACAGTATTTAACACCCAATTAAGAAAACAAGGAGGGACATTACCAGCTACTTGTTGATTCTGTCTGTTAGTTCATCAGGGACCTAGCCAGCATGTGGTCAGCTAGCTAATACACAGACACCTCCTCAGGAAGGCAGAGGGGATGGGGGGAATTCCTGCTTAACAGGGGGGGGCTGCAGCCAGGGAGCAGAGGGGTGGGGCCAGCCCTGCTGTGGAGCAGAGAGCCCCGCCTGGCCCAGAGAATATGCCCAGATGCTTGGGGTGTCTGGGACAGACATTGCATAAACCAGTTTGAGCCAAATCAGTTAAGTCTGATACTACGTTCAACCAGATTTATCTCAAACCTGTTTAAGCCCTTCTCAAACTGGTTTATGTGCACTGAACATCTGTTCTGTTACAGGTTTAAACAAGTTTCTGATCGCTTAAACTGGTTTATGTGTAATGTCTGTCCCTAGGAGAAGCCCATGGGGTCAGAGGGAGTGAGAGGTGCCTGTCTGGTTCCAGACTGAGCCCTTGCAGCCCCAATCTATTCACTAAAGCCTGGAGAGTCCTTCAAGGAGAGTCCCCTGGAGTGTGAAGGCATCTCAGAGGAGGCAGCAAAGCCAATTCACTGGACCAGTTTAGTCAGGATGAGTCAATCCGGGGAGGAAGCTGGCATGGCAGAAGCTCCATAGTCCCCCATTGAGTGAATATATATGATGGGATGAACCATGCAGTGTGGCTGGAAGCTGGGGCCTGAACCCTGGTCCAGCCTAGTGGGCCTTTACTGATTAAATCAGGAGAGAAATGTTTTGATTGTGCTTTGGGACCCTTAACCTGTGCATGGGAGGGCAGCTTCTTGCACAAAACAGGATCTTGGGTTTCCCTGAAAAAGGGACATTCAAAGCTTGTGCTCATCATAGGGCCAGGACTTGGTGTAGCACCTCTCTCTGTCCCCTTCCTTCCTGACAGCCTGGATCCCCACTGCAAATACCCCTTCCAGTCTCCTGCAGGGAGGGAGAATAACTTGCCCATCAACCTTGCTGCTTATAGCAATGTTGGTTTGAAGCACCAGCGGGTAGCAAGCTACAGAATACACTTGCTTCCTGAAGCTTTCCCTGGCTCGGGCTCTTCCTAAAGATCCCCTCAGAGCCATCATGGCAATGGTCACAGCTGCCTCTGTGCAGTGCCCTCGCTCACCTTACTGGAGTGAGAACAGGACCCAGGACAATGCCTAACACCTCCCCACTCTCTACCACTTGAGGTTATAAATTTTAGCCCCAGTCCCGGGCTGCCCTTGCAAGAGGGAAGGGAGCCTGCTGGAAACATGCATCCCCCTTGCATTAATCCTTTTGGCTCCAGCAGCAGGAGTTGATCCAGCTGCACCTGTGACAGGAGATATGTGTGTGTGGAGGAATCCATGATGAGAGCCTGAAACTCACTCTGCTGGCTGCAGAAAAACTGATCTTCTCCCCTAACACCAGAGAGATCAGCTGCTATGAAAGTGCTGCCTCAACAAAACAGGATAAGTGCCAGGAAATGGGCAAGACTTACTGGGGGAAAGCCATCTGTCAAGGTTGAGCCTGATCTTTCCTGGATCCTGTTGCTAGCTCTGCCTTCAGTTGCTCTTATTTGGGTTTATAGACACTGGCTCTTACCCTGGTGTAAATCATTGGTTTACCACAGCCTGAGATTAGAATTCAGCCCATAGAATTCAGGAGCAAGCTCGTAGCTCTGCCTGCAGTTGCTTGAGGTAGAAAGGGCTGATGCTAAGGAGTGAGGGACACCTATTGCCCACACCAGCCTGAGCTTGGTGCCTGCCTGCTGCAGGGGCAGGGCTGCCCCTTGCACCTTGTCTTTCATTTTCAGTTGTTGAACTGGGGCCCTGTTGATTTCATCTGGGTTCCAAGTCTGTTTCACTTGGTTCCTGCACTATCATTTTGTTGTGCTGATGGGTTAGAAGAGCTGCAGGATAGGCACTAGATTTTCATCCACACTGGTCACACTCATTAATTCACTTCTGTTAATGCACATTAAATTTAGTACCTCCATTGTGAGGTACTAGAAAAAGGTACATTAGGCTGTTTTAATGCACATTAGCGAAAGTGCATGATTCTTTGTGACACTTTAATGTGCATTAAAATAGACTAATGTGCATTAAAGCACTACCCCTGTTAAGGGCCAAATTCCAATGAGAACCATCCCTGGATAAATCTCAAAGAGCTCTGCAGGGGTTAACATGGGGCAGCCTGGGACAGACTTGGCCTAGGATCTCAGGCCTGTTTCTCTTCAGTATGGTAGTCTCCTCTCCCTGCTTTTCACCAGCCCTAAATATTGGGTCTGAGTGAATCTCTTAAGGAGAGTTGCCTTAGGGCTACTGCTGCCAAACTGTGTGTTTGGACTCTGGTGACAATGAACACAGATTTCTGCCCCTGTTCAGCCTGGTGTGTTGGAGAAGGGGTCCTAGAAGTGGAAGGGTCATCAGAATCCATTTAGATATTCAAAAAATCTCTTGCTGTCAGCTGCTTTTGACAGATTATAGCTAGTGCAAAATGCTACACCGGCACCGCTTTCTAAATATGGCTTGAAACACAATGGGGAGAGTGCCTGTCTATCTCTTAAGTAAGGTTTCAACACAGCATCTTCCCTGGGTAATGCCCCACCCATATAGCAAAGTTATGTGAAGCATTTCCAGAGATGCAGCTCCCAGGCATTGCATCTAGCTAGCTGGTTGGTTATTCCTGCTGGCTCTGGCTGTAGACAAAGATGCTCAGCCCTTATATAAAGCATGTGTGTGACCCCAGGAATTTCTTCACAACCAATTGAAACCCACTCTTCTTGTTCTTTGGCATCAGCATATGCATATATAGCATTCCAAGGTTCCCTGGAATTATGATGGGCAAATCAGTGCAACTCCATTTGACAGGGCAATACTGATCCTTAGGGAGGCCAATACTTTGGAGGACTTGAGTGTGAGTCTCTTCTCTTCCACAGACTCCCTGTGTGACCTCAGACAAGTCACAGTCAGTTCAGTCATGCAAATACCACTGCCTTGCCCTGCCACTCAGATAAATACCCTATAGACTGTGAGACATACAAAAAACTAGAACTTGTGGTTCCAATATGATACCTTTTATTAGATCAACTGGAAAGTGGCAAGAAAATTGTCCTTTTCTGCAAGCTTTCAGGATCAAAGTCCCTTCGTCAGGGTCTGTGAGGCACATAGATACCACAGTAATGAGAACTATATGTTTATCCTGGTTTCGGTGTCCTCTGTCCATATCCACTGCACTGCAGGGCAGCAGTTCACTAAATGCAGATGTGTTCCCCTCCCACCTCCTGGGGAGATGCAGCAATAGGTGCCAAGGACATTCAGCTATGCTGGGATAGTTGCATTTGTGTGTGTTCCTGACTCCCAGCTGGTTTGGGGCCAGGTCCATATACAAAACCGATGTAAATTACCCTGGAGTATGTGTTCATCTGTCTATGACCTGATTCTTGCCTGCATTTGAAACTGCAGGTTGATTCAGAGATCAAAAGCGTGTTACACAATGGCTGGTACACAGCATGCGAGAGGCAGATGAACACAAACCCCAGCCTGCCTCGTGCCATAGTTTTGCGGCTTGAAGTGCAGCATTGTTGCCTGTTGACCCTGGATCTGATCTCTGCCACATAGGCCCCCAGCAGGGTTTGCATGAAGCAGCTTATTCCCAGAATTGGGTTTCATCCCAATGAAGAGCAGTAGGGGCTCCCATTTCTGTTTCTCTGCAGCTTTCTGTGTGACCTTAGCTTGGGGTCTGTTACAGACTTGAATATTATTCCTTCCTGATAGCAAGTTTCAAACCTGTCAGTATTTTTTCTGGGAATTGAATCTTTTTGGCTGGCCCCCAGCCCACAGTATTTCTGGTTAATAGTTGCAGAAATCTCATTCTTCTTAGGCTATTGTAGCCACAGTCACATCCAGCCTTCTCCATGTGGCTAAGGTCATTCTGGTTCCTACATCCTTGGTATTTCCTTCCCCCTGTGGGATATTAGTTTTGAGAAGCAACCATGTTTTCATTCATTGAAATCCATAGGTGCTAAGTTATTGGGTCAAATCTTCAGTTGGGGGGAAAGTGGATTAGATACATTGACTCCAGTAGAACTGCAGTAAGAGTGCAGACGCATAGTATGATTCCCATGAAGTAATTTATCCTGTATTTTAATCTGTAGTAAATTTATTCCATTGTAAACAGTGGACACATAACTAGGCTGAGCTGTCTGGCTGTCTGCAGTAGGTGCTTTTACAGTGTCTGGCCACTAGGTGGTGGGGCACCAAAGAGTTACCCCATGGATGAAATAGATTAAGGTAGGGTGCTAATCTTCTGGCCCCTAGGCAAGATAGGGCCTACAGACCTATGTCATCCAGCCTGCAGGGCTCCCCAAAGGTCGACAAAGTTAGCGGTAGGAAAGCAGTGGCAGTATTAATTGCCACTTTCCCGTCGCCAAACTTCCAGACCCACGAGGAACTCCACTGGCTGGATAACATGGCCCTGCATGCCAGATTGGGCTGGAGCAGGTCCAGATCGGGTCAGTTGGATCTGAGTGCACAAGTTTGAGCTGGCATGAAGTTGGATCAAACCAGCACAGGATCAGGCCCATGGACCAACCCTGCATACTATCCATGCACAGGATCCAGCCGTCAGACCAACGCCACGCTTATCTGGTCAGCAGGTTGGAAGGTTGGGCACCACTGAACTAAGGGAGCGGGCTTACAACACATTCTACCTGCTACTGTGTACTAAGAGGTAATTTTGCCCTAGATTTCACTGATTTGTTGCAGAGTAAGTGGGTTGTATGTTTGCAGCCTTGGGATCCAGGGGAAGAAGGTCTTCTTGTCCAAGTACAGTTGCTCCTCTTGGTTTGGGTAGCTGTGCAAGGAGTTGAAAAGGTATCAGTCAGCCTCTGTGATCCAGCTTCTCTCCTTACTCAGGCAAAATCCCCATTGATTTCTGGTACCAGGGGGCACAGACCTTCCTTTCCCTGGGAGACCAGGTCTGATTTAGTGGTGATATAGAGGGTGGTGGCAAGCATTGCATAGTCAGGAAGCAGAGGAGCAGAGAGGTCATTCAGTGGGTTTGAGCCATCCTCTACGAAACACAGGTAGATCTCTGCATAGAAAGGGCTGCTGCCAGGGAGCAGAACAGAGTCCTAGCAGCCTCTTTGCAACATTTCCTTCCTCTCACAGGTGGAAAGTGGTACAAACGGCACCTCAGCTACCGGATTGTGAACTGGCCTTGGTACCTGCCCCAGCACCAGGTGCAACTGGCTGTGAAAGCAGCCTTTGAGCTCTGGAGCAACGTCTCCTCCCTGGTGTTCTGGGAGGCGCAGGACGGCCCTGCTGACATCCGCCTGACATTCTTCCATGGTGACCACAACGATGGACTTGGCAACGCCTTCGATGGGCCAGGTGCTAATCACTCCCTCCTCGTAAGCTGCTCTTTTACCATGTGGACTCTTACCAGGCAGCGAGAAGTGGGCGGTGGGACAAGGCAGGGCTGCTCCATCCCATCAATAAAGCTCCTAATGATGAATAGCATGCTATGCTTCAAGAAAAAGGGTGGGCTTGACTGCTCTTGCATTGGGCTTTAGTGGTGTTCCTCCTGATTTACACCAATGTGAGACCAGTATAGGTGGGGTAGAACTTTCTAAGGAGGACCTGAGTCAGGACATTGGGATGGAGGGTGGCAGTGTTTGAATAATGCTCCAATCTGAGTAGAGAATGACTTGTCCTGGAAAAGATAGATGCCTCACGGCCTTTCATGACCACAGGCACTTAAGAATGAGAGGCCCAGCCCCAGCTGGTGTGAATCATGGGAGCTCCATGGATTTCAGTGGAGTGAGGTTAATGTACAACTGCTGGGAATAGGGATGCTAGTTCTGTGCCACCTCAAAGATGATTAAAGTGTTGACCTACTGGGGGATGGCTACAAATTTCCATACCTTCCTGACCTGGGGTGAGCTGCAGATTGTTATTCTCAGTGTTTGGCTCTGATAAAATGTGATGCTTGTTATTAAACTGTTACAGATTTGAGAATGGACCCACAATATGGTTACTACAGCATTATTTGCTCTGGATTTTACTCCATAGTAAGAACTGGATGCACAACAAGCATTCCCAACCTTGCTGCCTGCTATAGGCACTATTACAACATGTAGGTGCTGGGGGCTATTTTGCACTGTGCAGGAGCACTACCCAGGGATGAAAGTGATTTAAGGAGCAGACTCATTGGTGATATACTGGTGCAACTCACATCACTGTCTAGTTACTCTAACCCAGAGTGGAGTGATTTACTTTAGTATAATGCCCTATGTTGTGTCTCCTCTTTGCTTTTAGTACAAAATCTTTTTAACATGTGGTATATCTTCTTCTTTCGCAAACTCCGGATCACAGGCTTTTAAAAACTCAGACTATTACCTCCCATGTCCATCACACCCTTTCTGAGGTATTGAGATCCCTGGTATCACTTCAGTTCATAGAGCCTTGAGGCAGTAGACGATGAGTCATTGCAACATACTTGGTCCCACACCCAGTGCTTACCAATGAATAACAGAAATCATTTTAGCTTCTCTGTTGCTAAAAAGATTAGTCCCCGGTATCCAAGATCAGCCTTTTTCAAAGGCTTTTTAATTCCCACCCAAAACACTGTTGCAGTTAGTTCAGGCCATCAAAATGATCAATTCATTTAATCTTAAAGCATTATTGTCTTGGGCTGAGCTCCTTTTCATCATCTCTGGAAATAAATTTTTAAGTCTAAATTTTGTATTAGATTCTCAATTTCACCAGCCTGAATAGCACTGCTGTGGGGCTGTTGGTGTCTTAGGGCCTTGTCCCACATTACATTTTATGATGTGTTAACCACACTTAAAACAAGCATCAGTAAATTCAAGCACATAAATGTGCTAAGAGCTAATCATGTTACACTATAGTGGAACTGCTCTATGGAGATGATGTTAGTGGTCCTTATTGGCTCTGATGCAGGGCCAGGGCTGGGACCTACAGTCAGTGGTTTGTCAACTGCACACCTGGCTTCCAACCCTGTTCAGAGGGCTGGGAGCATAGTAAGCATTACTGTGCGACTGCTCAGAAAACTTTCTAACACGGAGTAATGCTTACTACTTTCTAAATAAAACATATCCTAAGTGTAACATGCAACAGGACCCTTAAAATATTCAGTGAATGTTTGTGGAGCATCAGATGGAATAACCTGGGCTGGCAGTTCACATCCAGCCTGGGTCAACCCTAATCTACAGGTCTCATTGGCTGTGTGAACTGATGGCAGCTCCTAGTGGAGAGACTTGCACCTCGCCAAACCACCACTACCATTTACATGCTTGTTGGTAGCCTCAGTAGAGTGATCCAGGCCTGAGTAGTCCCTTCAGGAGACTTGTTCCTCAGTATAGATCTCCCTCATCATTGGGAGGGTGTGGAGGAAATCCTCCCTGCCAGTGCAGCACCGGGGGTGGGACTTGTCTAGAGGGGGCTGTCTATGCGGCTGTCAGTCTCACATCGGCACTGTATTTGTTTGCACATGGAGCTGCTGCTGTGTTCTTAACCCTCCTGCGCCCAGGCATCCAGCCCAGAGTGCAGAGCTGGGTGGGGAGTCTAACCTCCTCTGCCTCTTGTGTTTCACCAGGGGGGGCCCTGGCCCATGCATTCTTCCCCCGCCGTGGGGAGGCCCATTTTGACAGTGATGAGAGATGGTCCCTGCACAGCAGCAAGGGTCGCAACCTGTTCATCGTGGCAGCACACGAGATTGGGCACACCCTGGGACTGGAGCACTCGCCCGTCAAGAGTGCCTTGATGTCTCCCTACTATAAAAAACTCAGCAAGGACTTTGTCCTGAGCTGGGACGACATCCTCGCAGTCCAGAACCTGTACGGTGAGCTTGGCTTTCTCAGAGCCTCTTCTGACCCTTGGTCCTACCCACGAAGGGAAATCCATGTTGAATGCCAGGGAGGCAGGGCACCAGTCACAATAGGACCTCCTATTTAAAGGGCTTCAAGAGAGTGTATGAAGCCTTACAGACAGAGGGACAAAAGGACCTAAGATCCTTGGTCATAGCCCCCCTGGGTGGAGTCTATGTCAGTTCAGGGTCACCATGCAGCCTGGGTTTACCAAATAGCTGGGAGAAGCCACCTATGTTTTTGCCTGTCCTCTTCCTATCACAGGGAAGCCTTCCAAGGGCTCAGCTGTGCAGCTTCCAGGGAAAGTGTTTGCTCATTTCCAGGACTGGAGCCGTACCTTCCCAGGTGGCACTCAGCAGCAAGGCAGACATGTCTCTTATTACTGCCACTCCTTCTTTGATGCCATCACTGTTGGTGAGCGTGTGCATGTGAACCAGTCTCTCAATGGTGGGCCCTTGCCTGGGACCCTCCCCCTGAACCACCCTGTTTACTGGAGTTGTTTGCCTTCCTCAAGGTCATTTATGAAAGTCAGAGGTGGAAAGGACTGAGATATTAAAGGGCTCAGGAAAGACAATGTGTAGTGAAAGACATACCAGGGGTATGTGGCATGTGGCAGCAGTGCCTCCAGGTGGAGGTGAGAATAGAGGGAGAGGGAACTTGCAACAGTGTTGATACTAGAGAAGAAAGGGTCCCCTAGGGTGAGTAGAGTGAGGAAGAAGTGGAGGGCATTGAGTGCAGGTCCAGAGGCAGAGAGGAAGTTGTGGTAGATGCAGTGGTGGAGCCACTGCTGCAGTGCCCTTCCACACACAGATTTATGCCCTGGTTGGTGCTGCAGGGGTGAGGTTGGTTGTGGGAACCTTGGCTCAGGTTCTTACCAAAGGCCCCTTGCTCATGTTCCTCCTTGTTTGCACAGATGCAGATCACAACCTGTACATCTTCAAGGGCAACCACTACTGGCTGGTGTCAAAGAGGGGCAATGCCACAGAGCCACAGCCCCTGCAGACCCGATGGGCAGGGCTCCCAGCTGGCATTGATGCGGCTACCTGGTCAGAGGCAGATGGCAAATTCTACTTCTTCAAAGGTAATGAGACCTGAGGATGGAAGCGGGGAGCAACAAAAATCTCCCCCTTATGTCCTTGCTCTCTCTTAGTGTTGTCTGTCCGTCTGTCCATCTGCAGCAGTGTCTGGGGGCCAGGGCACTAGAGCTGTAGACCACCTAGCACAAAGGGTTCCTGGTCATCACCAGGTCTCTTTGATGCCACCATAATGTACACAATAAATAGCAGTAGACTGGGAACTGGGACTCCTGGGTTCTATTCCCAGCCTGCCGCTGATTCACCGTGTGCTCTTGGGGGAGTTCTACCCATTCTCTGGGCCACAGAGGCAAATGGCTGTTGGGATAGCATGAGCTGTTAACTGAAACACCCGAAGGCCACTCAGAATGGGGGCTTTGTCACTACAGCTGGGCAGGGGCCAGCAGCCCCTCTTCCCCCTTGCTCCACCCCTTTCTGTGGGTTTGGGATCAGGCACAGCTTGTGAGCTGGACAAGCTGTTTGAAAAGAGCTTTTGTTCCCTTGCTTTGCCATAACCCAGCCCTGCCAGGGTAAGCAAGTGGCCAGAAACAGCCAGTGCTGGAGTTAAAGCATGGGAGGAAATGGTCACAAGCCAGGGATGACATGGAGATGCTTTTCTTCTTGCTATTATTTCTTTGTATCAGCACCACTGCTGGAGGCACTAGCTTGGGCTCTGGGCCTTGCAGTGCTGAGCATGGCATGAGCACCCACTGAGAAGGCAGTGATGAGGCAGCAGGTTGTGAGACAAACAAATGGGGAGTGGAGGGAGAAGGATTATTGGACTGCGTTGGTGCCATCTCTCACGTGTCAAGCAGGTGTCCTAGCTTACACAATTCAGCCTTATGAACAGCACACCAGCCTGACTTCTGTTTCCTGCTCTTTCCTGATGGGTGATTATGGGCCTTTCTCTGTGCCTCAGTTTCCCCTCTCTCCCTTCCTCTCTCCTACCTAATTAGTTTGTGGTAGTTCTGTCATTCATCTCCTGGCTCCCATCTTCCTCAGGCTGTGTCCTGCTGCCTACACAGTCTCCGTCCATGCTGACTTAACCAGTTTTGTCTCTGCTCCTCCTCAGGTGGCCGATGCTGGCGATACAAAGGCTCCACAATGGAGGCAGGATTCCCCCAGAAGTGCAGCGCTAGCAATCTCCCCCGACACCCCAACGCAGCCCTGTACTTCCAGCAGCTCCACCACCTCGTCCTCTTCAAAGGTCCCAAGTACTATGTGGTGAGTGAGGAGACGCTGCAGGTGGAGCCCTACTACCCCAGGAGCCTGAGGGACTGGAATGGGGTCCCAGCTGAAGTGAATGGTGCCCTGACCCACCACGATGGCTTTGTTTACTTCTTCCAGGATGATCAATACTGGAAATTTGACCAGGGCAAGTTGCAGGTGGTGATGACTGGGAAATGGGCCACTCAGCTGCCATGGATGGGCTGCTGGGACGTGAATTCCAGTCAGACTCTCTTGTGAGCTTCACTTGAAGGGACCATGACACCAAGGTGCTGACTGCCATGGGCACAGACATATGTAACAGAGGGCAGTCCTGAAGATGGTGGCTGGGATCCCCTGTCTTGTCCTCTGCTCATAGGAGAAGGACTCTTATTCCACAATGCATGTGGCTCACCAGGTTGGGTCTTTTACCCAAATACCTCTCATCAGTCATCTACTTGAACTCCCATCTCAGGTTTGCATCACAGTGACTGTCCAATGTAATCAGAGAGTCCCTTGCCCTCTGAGGAACAGTGGACCTATCCCTTCATCCTGAGTGCACTTCTGTGGGTCAGGCTCCTCTACGCATACCCCCCTATACACGGGCAAAGGCAGCCCTTTTACAGAGCACTGAGAAGATGCTGTTCTCAGGAGACCAACCTCCCAGTTCAATGACATCCCCACTCGCGAATAGGGATCGCTGGTGCTATGACTGGGGAAGCCTGATCAATCTGGAATAAACAGTCCTGAGCTGTGAGGGTTGCGTTGGTTGGAATCTTTTTGGATGAAAAAAAATTGAGGGTTTTTTTTTTTGTCCAGAAATATCCTTTTTGTTTTTTAATATTAAAAAATCCACCTCAGAACCCATTTTTTTCCAAATATGTTGCTTTTTATGTTTTTATGGGAATTTTTTATTAAAATGGTTTTTTGACATTGGTCATTGTTTGTTTGTTTTTTTCACTAGACCATTAACCAAAACCCCCTCCAGGGTTTTTGATAAATGAATAATCATGGTAGTATTTTCACTTCAATAAAAAAAACAAAACACACAAGAAAAAAATAGGCCCATGTTAGATCTCTGAAACAAACATAATTTGTAAATTATTTGTGAATTTGGGCTGATTTCCTCCACTTTTCCATCATTTCTGGTCTTGGCTGTGTTGGCTGGAGATGAATGAGAATGAATTTGCCTTGTTTCATCTTTTCAAAGGGCAATTTCAGAAACCAGTATCGGGTGACATAACTCACTTGTTGGGAGATCCAGAAGAAGGTGCAAGTTGCATCACAGATTCATAGATTGTAGAGTCGGAAGGGACCACAAAGGATCATAGTGTCTGACCCCCTGCCCCAGGCAGGAAAAGGACCAAGGTCAGACGACCCCAGTCAGGTGCCTATCTAGCCTCCTCTTGAAGACCTCCGAGTCAGGTGATAGCACCACCTCTCTTGGAAGCCCATTCCAGATTCTGGCCACCCTTACTGTGAAAAATTTCTTCCTAATGTCTAACCTGAATCTACTCTCCACTAGTTTGTACCCATTATTCCTAGGGGTGCCCTGGTAAATAGTGCATCTCCAACTCTCTGTTGTCTTCTCTTGATAAATTTATAGGCTGCTACAAGGTCTCCCCTCAGACATCTCTTGTGAAGGCTGAAGAGATCCAGATCGCTCAACCTCCCCTCGTAGGGTCTTGCATGGAGGCCACTAATCATATGAGTGACCCTCCTCTGCACCCTCTCCAGATTTTCCATGTCCCTCTTGAAGCGCGGTGCCCAGAACTGGACACAGTTCTCCAACTGCGACCTGACTAGTGCCCCATAGAGGGGGAGCATCACCTCCCTCAATCTCTTGGTCATGGATCTGCTAATGCACGACAAGGTGTGGTTGGCTTTGTTGATGGCTTCATTACACTGTCGGCTCACGTTCATCTTGCAGTCAAATATGACTTCAAGACCCCTCTCAGCTGCCAAGCTGCTGAGGACGTCATCCCCCAACCTGTAGGTGTGCTGGGGATTCCTCCTTCCTAGGTGGAGTACCTTGCATTTGTCTTTGTTGAATTGCACCCTATTTCATTCTGCCCATTGACCCATCCTGTCCAGATCGGCCTCAATCTACTCCCTGCCCTCCAGTGTGCCAACTTTGCCCTATAACTTGGTGTCATCTGCAAACTTGGACAGGTTGCTCTCCACAACTTGGTCCAAATCGCTGATGAAGATATTAAATAACACTGGTCCAAGGACCGACCCCTGCGGGACACTGCCCACCCCTTTCCAGGTCAAAAACGACCCATCCACCACCACTCTCTGAGTGCAGTCCCTAAGCCAGTTTGCCACCCACTTGACTGTTAAGCATCCACTCCACAGCCTGCCAGCTTCCCTATGAGAACAGAATGCGAAACAGTATCGAAGGCCTTCTTAAAGTCCAAGTAGATGATATCTGCCTCAGCTCCAGTGTCACGGCAGTGTGTTACCTGGTCATAAAAGGCTGTAAGATTTGTCAGGCAGGATCTACCTATAACGAACCCATGCTGATTACCTTTCCCCTGCTGGGCCTTCACAAATGCACTCTTCAACAATTTTTTCCAGTGTTTTCCCAAGGATAGAGGTAAGACTGACTGGCCTAAAGTTACCTGGCTCATCCCTTCTCCCTTTCTTAAAAATGGGCACCACGTTGGCCCTTTTCCAGTCCTCAGGGACCTAGCTGGAGCACCACGAGTGCTCTAACAGCATCACTTTAGATGGGCATCCATTTGCTGCCATGTAACTCAAGCACCACACATGGATGCCTACAGGCTGCAGTTGTGCACAGCTGGGATGCTGAGAAAGAGCATCCCAATGAGTGGGCCTGGGGATGTGTGATTGATTGTACAAATGCAAGATTATACTGTCCTATAAAACACTGCACAGACCTGTTAAAATACCTTTGAAATGTGTTGTGATTCTGAATTAGCCAAGAGTGTTCTAGCAGAAGGTATCATCTAAAGGCAGCAGAAAGCCCATGCCTGGAGGCTCTTCACAAGTGACATCTTTTCTGCATACCAACATGTCATGGCCTAGGTAGCCCAGGAAGCCAGAGCAATAGCACTGGCCTTCCATGGCAGAAGTCACGCAGCAGCATGTGCTTCTGTGCCCCAGAGGGCCCATAAGCATGTTTCTCTGTTGGCTTTCTGGGCAGTCTGTGGCTGTGCTGACCCCTGAGCTCAGCAGAGCAGAATGTCTCTGGGGAGGTACATGGGATCTGTGAGGGGCCTGCCATGAAAGGTATTTGTACTGTCTTGCTTCCACACCTGCAGCAGCCCTGCCTCATGTCCACTCTGGAGGTCTCCCTGGGCACTTGCACACATGACGGGCATTTAGTTCTCAGGGTTTTATTCTATGGTGACTAAATTGAAATGGTGGGTTTTTAATTGAAACCCACCATATCAATTTAGGGGCTTCTGTCATGGCAAGAGGCACAATCTTTTTTTTCCCCTCGGTGGAACCTGCCTGCAGCTGGGGGTCAAGCTGCCAGCAGGCCGAGTGGCTCCTGAGCTTCAGGGGGCCCGGGTCCTTCCCTCCACAGCGGTGGTGCCCCCAGGGCTACCCGTGTGGACCACCTATGGGCCAAATGCTGCCCCAGCTTGGAGGCAGCACCCAGCTGGATTCAATTCTTCCCTGAGCTTGCCAGAGCTTCCAATGCCCTGTGCACTGTCCCTGCCAACTTTCTGCTGCCTGGAGCCTCCCAGGAATAGGTTGGCTTGTCCCTAGGGCAGTGTGGGGAGGTGGCAGGAGGGTGGCTGGGTGTGCTGGCAGCCAGAGAAGGTGGTGGGGACAGTGCGTGGGGTGCTGGAAGCCCACCGAGCCTGCCTGGGTTTCCAGTGCCCCGTGCACCACCCCTGCCGCCTTCTCTGGCCACCAGCATACCCAGCCGCCCTCCTGCCACCTCCCTGCACTGCCCTAGGGGCAAGCCAGCCCGTTCCTGGGTGGTCCCAGGCAGCAGGAACGTGGCTGGGACAGTGCACAGGGAGCTGGAAGCCCCAGCATGGTCGGGGAAGAGTTGGATCCAGTGGGGTGCTGCCTCTGACTTGGGGCAGCATCCGGCCTGCTAGCTGCCCACCTGGGTTGCTCTGGGGAGTGCTGCTACCATGGAGGGAAGGATCAGGGCAGCTCAGGTGCCATTTGGTCCACCCGCAGCTTGCCCCCTGGCCGTGGGAGAGGTGAGCAGGTTCTGTGGGGGGGGGGGAAGGAATGGGCCCCTCGGCACTTCTGTATTCAGCAGGTGCCTGCGGCGGCCAGGTACCTGCTGAAAGGAGAAGTGTCAAGGGGCCCAGTCCTTTTTTTTCAGCAGAGCCGGGGGGGTGTGCTGTCAGATTAAAGGCTGCAATATTACAAGTAGCAATGTTGCAAACTAAACTACATGGGGATTAGTTTGCAACATTGCAAATTCATTTGAAACCCCCCAACCTTGTGCACATGTAACGTATGATGCAATTAAGCCAAACAAAGGAAATTTTGGTCGTGTATGTGGTGACAATCGTCACGTGTACAAGCGCCCTCCTGCCTCCTAGCTGCCAGCTCCCATCTGCCGCTGCTCTGCTTTGCTCGTGTGCTTTGCCTCGGCTCCCATTTCACCCCAGCAGAGGGCACTCCTGGACTTTCAAGGCCTGAACAGTAAAGCAGCATTTTCCTGAGAAAAGCTAAAGGCCTGTTTTCTGGAGTAAAAGGGCTTTGTGTGGAGAAGGGTGGGGTGGTGTCTTGACCATCCCCTTGGCCCAAAGAGCAGGGCCTGGAGCATTCCCGGGCAATGTAGTGGGAGCCAGACCCTGCTTCACACAGGCAGGCTAGCAGCGGTTCTTTGAGCTGAGGTGACCAAAGGTCCAAAATTCTCCATGACAGTCGTGAGCTTTGGGGCCGTGTCCTCCTTCCCCTGTGAGTTGTGGAGATGTGAATGTAGCCCTGAATTTGTAAATCAATCCTGAATCCATGTGGGTGGGTCACAAGGACGGATACAGGAAGGAGTTAGGGGAATCAGCCAATACTCGAGGTGTTTCTACAGTACCGGGCAATGACATGCAGGCGCTGTGCTGCCTCCCGCTGGGTAATTCACTCCGTCTGTCAGCAAAGCAAGTCCATGGCTGAGAGATTGCACTGAGACTCCTGTCCTCATTTTGGGAGCCCCTGGTTCTCTGGTGAGCAATCCCACATACATCTTTGGCAAAGGGCTGTGCCCTGAAGATCACCAAGTTTGAACTATTTTGGACTCTGGTGGGGGAGCAAGTCCCAGAGTCCTGGCCATACATCCTGAGAAACAAAGTAATCTTTCAGATTACCCACATTGCAAACCCCAGTAACTGAAAGCCAGTGTGCTCCATCATTTAAAAAAAAGGTAAGAATCAATGGGACATGGGTATTCAAATCCCTTGTGTAGGTTTCAACATGGGACCCTTAGTTTACTGTATAGCTAGCTCTCAGGATCATTTGTGTCTTCCTTGAAGCTCCAGCTTCTGGAGTCATGTGATTTAGTGAACATCTTGGCTTTTATTTAAAAGAAAATTAGGGTGTTTTACACATGCTGGTGGTGGGGATGCTCTAATTAAAGCACCCACAGCATCTCATGCATCAGCATCCCTGTGCTTCAAAATGGGGGGGACGGCGCTTCAAGTCAAGCTCATTCAACAACCTTTAGTTAAAATGCCCCCACTGCCATTTTGAAGTGTAGGGATGCAGATGCACAACACACAGAGGCTGCTGGAGCTCACTAATTAGCATGCTACAGCAGACTTGATTTAATCGAGTCTGCTCTGATGCACTAATTACAGCGCATCAAAGCAGCCTCCCTGCATGTCTATAGGCACCCTAGTTCTTTGCTACCTCTGGGTTGCAGTGAAAAGCTTGAAAATGTGACCAGACTCACCGGAGCGAGCCTGGAAGGCCTCAAAACCTCATGGCAAGTAAAAAGGACCCAAATTGAGGGGTTATTATTTTATTTTATGGATTTAAAGCCAATCTGGTGACTGGCGGGGGTGACAAAGGGGAGTCTGGTTTGGTTCTTGTTTGAATAATTAGGGTTGGCATTGCTAAGCATGTCCTAAGAGATTAGCTGTCAGCAGGAGGACAGGTCGGCTGTGTTCGTGGTGTGCGCGCGGTAGATATCACAGCTGTGTACTAAGGAAGGCTGAAACTCAACATTCAAAATGACCACACACAAAACACATTATTTCTGGGTGGGGAAGTTGCCTGCTGATTTGATGGTGGCATCTGCCTGTCGGCAACTCGATCCGGATGTATCACAAACAGCTTTGTTCAAACTGCAACGGCACTGACAGATTGTGCAGATTTCCCGTGGGCTCCTCTTATCAGTGGCCACAGCCTGCTTAGCAACCTTCCCCACTTCAGAAACAACACTGAAGAGCAAATTGAATGGTGCAAAGCATTCTGGGATTTGCATCCAAGTTTATACTAAATGAGAGCAGCATCCTGCCAGGTGCTGAACTCCCTCAGTTCCCCAGGGAGGGGTATGTCTCCTTATAAGATCTGCAGCCCCCCCTCCAACTGGCAGGGATGTCTCCAGGCTTTGATTGTGATTTCCCTGTGCTGGTGTAGAGAGGATTAACTCCTGGGTGTCCAGCTAGAGTGCATGTGTGATGCTCGTTCTCCTGAGTTGGTTTAATACGGCAGCACTGGCCCCTTAAGAGCCCAGCACATTCCTGCTCTGGCCCTGCAGTCAGTCTCCCACCCCTTTCTGGAGAGACAAAGAAAGGGGTCTGTGCTCCTGTTTGCTTTTCTTCATGCTGCGACATGCCAGTGGTGTTCCTTGTTTGCTGTCTGTTGAGGTGCTGGGATGCTGGAGGGTCAAATTCTACCCGACAAAGGGTACAAGCTGCACAACCACACACAAGGTAGGCAGAGGACAGGCTGGCTAAATTCATTCCTGCGCACACTCCACCTACTTCAAATGATTCCCTCACCCCATCCCCAACTCCACACACCTCCATGGACAGTGTGATTTGCACTGGAGCCCTAGATGGGAGTCAGTCAAGGCTACAAAAGGGTGAGGGAAGAAATATTTATGCAAATAAAGGAGGCTGGGACGGCAGACCACACTTGCTACTCAAAAAGGAAGGCAGCTCCCTCACCTGCAGGGGAATCAAACAGAGAGCTACTAATGAAATAGCATGTCCTTGGTGGCAGGTGGATTTGTTTTACTTGATGAAGGACAAATAGTATCTCATGCAGTGTTGGAGTTTATCCAAGGCTGAGTGTAACATACTCCCTTAGCAGACTCAGGAGCCAGTTTCCTCATAAAAGCTAGTCCACTTATTAGAGATATAGCTTGTAGCCATGTTGGTCTAAAAAAAAAAAAAAAACAAAAAAACAAAAAACAAAAAACCACACACACACACACCGAAACAAAAGCAGACAAAACTCTTGTGCTAGTGGTGATATCTTTTATTAGACCAACTAAATAGTAGCAAAAAAAATTTTCTTTGCAAGCTTTTGGGTCCAGGCACCCTTCTTCAGACAGAGGAGAGTTCAAAGATTGTAAAAGTTCTCTCAGGTAGAAAAGAAACTTCATCTTGCATATTCACAGAGCAACTTTTTCACAAATGGACTTTGAAACCCAGGAGAACCATACCATCCTTTACCACCCTTGTGCAAGATGAAGTTTATTTTCTACCTGGGAGCATTTTTACAACCTTTGAACTCTCCTCTGCCTGAAGAAGGGTGTTTGGACCTGAAAGTATGCCAAGAAAGACTTTTTTTGGCTGCTATTTAGTTGGTCTAATAAAAGATATCATCTCTAGCACAAGAGTTTTGCAGTCTGTTTATTATACATGCCAATAGCCTCTCACCACAGCAAGCAAAACCAGTACAGGTGCAAAGAACACAGAATCAAATATTAGGTTTTTCCCCTCAGACTAGGAGAAAAAACACAGACCCTATACTTCTCCCCAAGGCCCTACCTTCAGTTTTCTTTCCTGGGAGCTTTTAACTTCCTCTGAGCCTAGTCAATCATCTCTGTCAGCTGACCCAGAAGTCTTTAGCTGGTAGGTTATTAGCCCCCTGCAGCTGGGCTCCAGCTTCTGAGTCATGCACTTCGTTACACTGAGCCATAGTCAGGGTTAGAGACAATGAGTGTCTATACATGTGCTCTGGGGGGCACTTTAATTAGAGCAAATCTGAAGCTGCTCTAATTAAAGCATCCACAGCGTTTCATGTATTTAACATCCCACACTTCAAAATGGCAGCGGTGGTGCTTTAACTAAAATTTGATTAATTGAGTCTTCTCTGACACCTGCTAATTAGCATGCATCGGAGCAGAGCTCTGTCACATGTATAGGTACCCAATGATTAGCATCTTCTCTCCAAGGATCTAAAGACACCTAATATACAATCCCTGCAACTCTTGTGAGGTAGGTAAGTATTGTGGTGCTCTTCTTCCTTCTGGGGTGAATGGGAGCACTGAAAGGCAAAGTGATTTGCCTAAGGCCAGACAGTCAGTTAGTGGCAGAGCTGGGAGCAGCACCCAGCTCTCCTGATGCTTCTGTTCTTGTTCAAACTAGTAAATGGGCTTTAAAAGTGAAAGTAAACCCCATGTTTTCAGAGGCTGATTCCAGCCTGGGTTAGAGGTTGGTGTGTATGTGCCATCATTTGTACACCTTGATGATTCTGATAATGGGGACTGTTGGACTCTTGACTGCTCCTAGGAGAGAGTGGGCCAAGACTTATAGTGGGTCATTTGGGATGAGATTTATTTTTGGCACCAGAGCTGTGATTGTATCCATGATTTTGCTTTAGGCAGTGCCATTCAGGGCCCGCTATACAGCACTAAACCTGCTCTTCCTTTTGGTGGCATTGCCAGACTGAATAGATGCCTCATTTGTCTCTTCCAGTATATGCTTCGTCCTTACAACACTATGAGCTGAGGTCATGTTTTAGGCTCTCCTATCTCAGAAGTTCTGGCAGTCAATAGCAGAACATAAGCGGACATCAGTGCAGTTCTGGCATTGTTGTAGAGCTCCACACGCAAGGAGCGGGCTGCCAGTGCATGAGATGCCCCTGAGACCACAGCAGCCAGCAATAGGTGTGGGAATCCTTACATGCACCTCCTGCATGGTGCCAGGTGGAGTAACTGCTGACAGAGGGGCTTTCAATATGGACCCACACAGAGTTGTGTCGGTAGAGCCTGAGTTGCACCAGCACAATGCTGTAGGGGAGATGGCCACAGGACAAGGGAGCTAGATAAACACCAGGACTCAAAAATGAATAGAAACTCGCTCTGAGGAGAGTGAAGATGGCCTCTGCAGCTGTACTGGTCTATCCGTATAGGTAGCCCTTGAGAACAAACATTGTGAAGGTCTCAAACAGCTCTTGACAGTACGTAGGAGCTTTTGTGGAGGTCTGATCCAGGGCGTGCAAGTTCAAAAGAAAGCCGTTGTGTCAGAAGACACAGCCAGCATGTGTCATAATATTTTAAATCCCTTTTTCCCCTCTCCCTGTCACTCAGTTACCCTGTGGAGCTTCACATGGAAATCTCTTCTGCCCTGAGATACTGTTTTTGCTTTATTGCATACCACAATTTGTTGCTGTGGGGTTTCTTTCATTGCTGGGCTATAAATGCTGTTTGATACCATACAGATGGTTACCTAGATAGGTAGGCATGAGCTTCATCAAGGTGGAGAAGCAGAGACAGAAACAGCAGAATCCCTGAGGGAGGTCTACAAAGTAACAGGAAGATACAGGGAGTCACTCTTTCTGCAACTGGGTAGGGTAGACACCCCCAGGGCACCTGCTGGCTGGCAGCACCGCAGATGACTGCTGAAGATCCTTCTGTGTTGCATTCAGGGGTGTAGGCTGTAGCCGTGTTAGTCTAATGTTGCATTGTAACTTGGGTTTTCAGTAAGGTGGCGTTCGTACTTCAAGCAACATGGCAAGCTCCAAGCTGCTACATGGCTTGCTTTGGAGCCTGACTTACAATAGACCTTTTCTCCTCCACTGCTCGCCTCTCTGGGTATGTCAGAGACAGCATTCCTTATGATGGGATGTCAGGCGTTCCTGAGCCCGTGGGAATACTTGAGATTCCTGAGCTGCGCAGACCTCCTCCCCCAAAATGATGCTAGCCAGCAAGGCATGAGTCTTCGTAAAATAGTTGTCTTGGGTTCTTAACCCTGAAAGTAATGGAAATAGTTCTACAACAGTGATGCAGCAAGAACAAGTAAGGCTTAAATCTGTGTCCTGGGTGTTGAAAGTGTCCATAGACTGTTTGTAGTGAGTGACCTAGACATTGTCCATCATATGTCTCTATAACTATTCACATTCCCAGTGTTGTTATCTCTTGTTATTTATTGTGGGGGGTTTTCCTTCAAAGTCCCAGCTCCTTCAGTCATGTGATTATATTGGAATTAAATTTTTCTTTTAAAAGGAATCAAGTTTATAGATCCTGTGACTACAGAGGGAAGCTTTAAAAGCTGAAGTACAGATGGTAAAGGTACAAATACTAAAATGCAAATAGAAAAGACCCAACTTAAAAAAAATCTCCTGTTTTTTATGCCAATCATGACTACAGTGGGGGACAGGGGGATTAATTAATTTGTGTATGCTTTGGGCTGATCACATTTAATTCCCACAGGGCCTGCATTGAACTCAGATGTATTGAAAAAACCTTGGAATTCAACTGTGTATGGTTTGAATGTGTCTTCAGATAATGAAGGCTGACTACCTGCAGTCTTAAAAGACTTGTTTCATGCTGTGTCTCCTGAGAACCAGGTCTGTCCCGTCCAGATGCTGACAGCCCAAGCTGTTGTTTCATTTCCCACAAGGGAACCAAAGTTCAATCTGCCTGGTAAGCAAGCAAGCATTTACATGTATGCAACAGGGGTTCAGACTACCAGGAGGGGTTCAGCCTCCTGGGAAGGGAGAGGATTTATAGCAGTGAATGTAGGCTGAAGGGTGCCTTTCACAGAAATGATAAAACACTATTACATTGCACAGGGCCTGATCCAAAGTCCACTGTAGGCAATGCATGGATTTCCAGTAGCTGGATTCAAAGGCCTTTGTCAACCCCCAGCACAGGTCATCTCAATATAGGGTTGGTTTCAATATATCTCCAGCCATCTTCCAACGACTCTTCCTCCATCATAGACTCTGCCTTACCCCCTCTCATCTTGCTGCATCATTACAGAGCTTTGGGGCAGCCCAGCTAAACACTCCCCCTCTTTGGCATTTGTCTATATGCTTCATATGAAAGGACTCTCCCATCCTCTCAGTTCAAAAAGAATCCATCATATTTTCCAGCTGCTGACACAATTTTAATAATACCTTTACTATTAAGTATGGTGTAATGGTCATATGTTGAAGTGAAAGGAGGAGGGGGGGGGATAGAGATAGGAGAAAACTTTGTATTCTTTTTCTCCTCTATTGCTAGGCATTGGACAGAAAAATGGCTGGAAAATGTAGGGGGACAGAGAGGATATTTTTAGACAGAAAATGCTTAATCTTTGTAAAACAAACTAACAAAATCCTAAAAAGCCCCAAAACCCCTAAAAAGCCCCAAAATTTTGGGTGGCCAAAAACTGAAAAAAATATTTTGGTTGAGAAAGCTGAGGAACATTTTTTGTTTCACTCAAACACGAGTAAAATTTTTAAAAATAAAATGCATGTTAGGCAAAACTGGTTTTGATTTTTCACTTTCTCGAGGAAAATATATTTTTTTTATTTTATTTTATTTTTTTTAGGAAAACTTAAACTTTCTGCAAAATACAGATGAACTGAAAACCCAAATTTCTGTCAGGAAAAAATGAATTTGTAACTAGCCCTGGTGGAAAGTCTCGACTGGATGTTCACAGGCTAAGGAAAGTCACTGAGCTCATGATGCAAGTAGGTCAATATGGAAACAGTTCTGTGGCCTTCTTTAATAATGAATGCTGATGACACTGAGTCCTACCACAATGATACATCTCTGCCAAACTTCTGCATATTGGCATAAAACCACAGACAATTTCAACTGGATCCATTTTATTTTCTCCTTATTTCTTCATGTTGTGTCCCCCTGCAGCTGCAGCCAAGTTGATGGAATCTGGGACAAAAGAAAAATCACTCTCCGGTGCAGCAGCAGCAGGGTGTCTGCACTGACAAATGTAGTATCTTTTGCTCTCCTCCAACTGTTTAATTGTCAATGGCTCAAGCTTTCTGGGCTTGTCTAACTTATGTGGCAGGTGCCACGATATCTGTGCATTGCTATGGAGGTTGAGCTCTCTAATGGAGACCTGGAGTGTGGTGGCAGAGGGGTTTTCCTGTCGGTATAGTTGCCTGCCTCCCACAGTGGCATTAACTAACACAGCAGAAGCCTTCTTCTCTCAGGATTCTTGTGTCCAGACTGGGGGTTTTGCAGACAGATCTACAGTGGCTATGAAGGGTGGGCTTTTCACAACCAAAGCTGACAAAGCTTAAGCTTTGTCATGCAGACCAGACCTTTTTCTCAAAGTAGCCCATTCCTTTCACCTCTTCCCTAGATACCATTCTTTGTAGTAGCAGAGGAGCCAGCACCAAACCAATGTCTCTGCCTTACCCCATTATTGATACCTATCCATGTTCCTCAGTCAGCCTTCAGCAGAGCTGAATGGATAGCCAGTGCAGGCTGAGTTGTTTGGAGGCTACCTGGACTCTGGGCACAGTACTGTTGCAGGGGAAAGCCAGCTGGCTGGAGGAACCTGTTGCTCTGGGAGCACTATGGGTAGGGAGAGGAGGAAGTAGGCTGGTTGGAAACTGCATATGGGAAGGATGCAGGATTTTTAATGTGTTTAACAGAATCGCTGGCCTTAATTCCCCTTCTTAGCAAGGCAAAGGGAAAAAAATAAACGAGGGGAAGAGACTCAGAAAAGGTGAATGGGCAAGACATCTAGACTTATGCTATTGATTTGACGAGCCAACAAACCCTCTGCATACCTAAGTCCAGACCTGGATACATCACTGGAGTACAAGAGCTCCTGCTAAGCTAAGCAATGGTCCACAACTGCCAAGTCCCAGCCCCCCGGCTCTTGGCCCAACCCACCTGCACTCAGCATGGGCTGGATGATGCCCAAGCCCCTGTTCCCTAGCTCCTCCTTGGTGTGCCCCAGGATGGAGTGCTCTATGAAGCATTGGTTGTAGTGCAAAACCTCACACTTTCTGCAGAAATAGATCTCGCACTCAGAGCACATCTTGCTTGGGGACCTCCTCTTGTCCAGCAGGCAACAGATAAGTTCTTGCTGAGGCTTTTTCCTGGGACAGAAAAGGGATATGTGATGGAGCAGGCCTCGGGGCTTCTTCCAGGCAATTGATCTCTCTTTGCAACTGTGCCAGATGATGAGTTGGCATTGATCATGAAATCAGACCACATCTGGCATGTTCCAGGGCCATTACTGTCCTGGTGACAACGTGACTCATCTTTTTTTAAATGGCTGGATAATTCTGCAGTCACTAGCAATGTTCATTATGCAACCTGGGGGAGGATGACTTTAATGCCTCTGCTTCACAGGCAACAGCTGATCATATGCCATGCTAAGGAAGAAATATGTCCTCTCATACAGCAGGGCACAATTGATTGGATGCATGCCTTCCTCTCAAGCATTGGGCACTTGGGGACAGTATGCTAGAGTACCTGAAAAGAAGTCAGTGATCCAATCAGTGCAACAGGAAACCAGAATTCTGTGGAGCAGTGGTCTGATCCAGTATAGCAGATCTCATGGTCCTGGGGCATAAGGGTCTTAAGGCTAACTGTAAACTACTTCCAAAATTCTTACACTTGGATCCAATCTTGTGTTTTAATATTAGGAAACAGATATCCTCAATTGCACGGTTTGGATAAAGTTAGACAAGCTTTCAAATGCAAAGCATTCTCCATCAGGTATAAGCATGATAAGCATCCTCATCCTCTGAAACCAGGGGCATATGCTTTGGGCACACACTCTCCTCCTTGTTGTGAACCTGTCTGCCGATGAAGGAACAGCACTGATGAACAGGAAAGGAAGCCCTGTCCTACACTTCCTCCTCAGGAAAGGATACTAGTCTAGAGGCTAAAGGAGGAGAGTGTGTGCCCAAAGCATAAGCCCCTGGTTTCAGAGGATGAGGATGCTTATCATGCTTATACCTGATGGAGAATGCTTTGCATTTGAAAGCTTGTCTAACTTTATCCAAACCGTGCAATTGGCCCAGTGAAAGATGTCATCCACAGAAATCCTTGCCTTATGCTTATACCTGTCTGTTATGGTGATTAGTCCAGCGAGGAAGCTGAAAGGGGAGAGCCAAGCCCAGAATGAGCTCTCCTCTGATTTGTTTGGCTCTTGGACCTGCTCCATGCTTGATGTGTGAGGTGAAAGTGGGGAGGAAGAAACCATGTTCTCTTCCTCCCCACTCTCATCTCTGACTTCCAGCCCTTTGGCCTCCTTTTTTTCTACCTCCTCTTCCGTCATCTCTTCTTTTCTCCACCAAGACATTCCTTTCTACTGGAAAGGCAGGAGAGATGCAAAGAACAGTATAAAATTAACTTGGGGTTATAGTGGATGGCATGTTTATACCCAAACTTCCTGCTTTGATAGTGATGCTGATGACCAGATGGGGCTCCTTCTTTTTCAACTCTTGGGATGGTGATTACCTGTGTTGACCACAAAAAGCCTCTGGGCACTGGCGTAAGGTCAAAGACCAACCCTTACTTCTCCTCCCTTATCTCAGTTTAGCCTAGCAGTAGGGGTGCTTTGGCTGATGGCTGTTGAGCTTAAATATTTTAAAACAGAGCCTTCCCAGTGGAAGACCATCACCTCTGAACTCAGTTCTTGAGCTCTGTGCTTTTGCTGTCTACGACATTATGTGGGGCTTCAGTCAAGATTTAACAAGATGGAGTTGGCTTTAAAGGTGGAGAAGACTGGGGAAACAGTTGCATGTCAATGATTTGGACCAAAGTTTTGAATTTACATATTTAGAAATTAAATTTGTATATTATAAATTATTTAAAAAATGCACTTCCCAAATATTAGGAGGATGGTGCAGGAGGAGCTTGAAACTGGCAGATTGGTCTTTGATTGTTACATTGTTTAATGTTGCCCAGTACCCAGGGGTTAGGCAGCAAATCACCCAAATCCATATACATGTGACACCAGAATGCAGGCTCCATGCAACCCACCCGGTCCTGCTAAAGAGAGGGCTGATCCCAGGAGCACTCCTTGCTCAGGCTAGTAAGTGCCAAGTAGCATTAAGCCATTAAACTCTAAACTCATTCATGGCTTTGTCTTTTCTTTCATCATGGGGCAGGCACAGATGCACTAGAATTCACCTTTCCCTCCAAGCAGAAAAGGGAGGAGCGAGAAGAGTATAGACTTGGAGCAAACCTATTCTTGCTGGAGCAGAGGCAGCTGGACCCGCCCTTTGCTCTGTGAGATTTATCTTGAACTAAAATGGCTATATTTAAGGTGCCACACGTACCTAGTGAAATATATTTAAGAGCATTAGTACAAGGGTTGTGCAGGGTTAGGAGCAAGGTGCAAGTCTATCACAGAGTTAAGCAGTATGGGGAAGGCATCTCTACCCCCTGTCCCCTGTCTGGGCTGTAGTCAAGTTGCATCACAGCCCCCAACCTTGTTCCCACACCCTCTCAGTCGTGTAGCTTTATTATTTTTAATTCCTGTTCAAAGATTCAGGACCAGATTTCAAGGAATTTTAGGAGAAGACCCATGAGGTGGATCTCACCTGCTGCAATCTCAGTGCTACTTGTTTCAGAGACAACTCAAGTCACCAGCACCAGTTACCTCATTTATTATGACACGGCAAGGATTCTCCAGGTTAGTTCTAGACAAATCCAACTTTCGGGAGACTTTGGGGCAGAATGATCATTGGGGGGGTGGGGGGGGTAGCTTGTTCTCTGGCATTAGGCCTGAAGGGCCCAGTCTTTCTTCTTTGGAGAACAGTGAACACGGTAATAGGAGCAGGATCAGTCATGTATAGTTAGTCTATGCTGTGTTTACTCCTCCTGGGTCTATTCCACCTCCCAATGACCTGTCTGAAGGCAGCCTCTTTTGAAACAGTCCCTGAGTCCTGTATCAGCTTCATCTGAACACCACTCTAATATTGTAGCCACGTCTTCAGTTAGGTTCCAGGGAGGAAAATGTTTCCCTCTGAAGGGCCACCTAAGTGTATCTGGAGCCTCCGCTGAGCTCCTCTGGCTGAGCTTCCATCCATGTAAGAGCTCCATAGCACGGTAGGGGGAAGTGAAGCCCTCTGTGTTCTGCTACAGCCTTCCGAACTGTAAATCCCCAGAGAACCGAACAGCTTTATCCAAGCACTGAGATCATCCGGGTTGCTGTGCAAGGACCAGTCTGATGATGAGAGTGCCAAAACCACTGCTCTTGTTGCACTTAGGTTCTGTAAGGAGACAGGCACAGCTAGGGAAGTGGTTGTCTTCAGGGTTTTCTGGTAGAATGACTACTTTGCCACTTTTCCAGAGCAGCGTCCCTCAGTTCTGGTGGACTCTGTCCGCACGTGATGCTATGTCCATGCATGACAGGAGGGCATGACAGAATGGAGCATCACCTCAGCGCAAAAGTGCAGGGCTTGCAATAGTGCAGCACAGCACCATGGGATTAGAAAATGGACACCACAATCTCTGTGCCCTGCGATATCCGCAAATCTCCAGTTGCTGCCTGTGCTGGAATATGTGACTTCTGATGCTGCTAAACACAGATGGACCCTACCGTGCTGCTGTCTGGGTTCAAAAGTTTCTGGGCCAGAACCAGAGCTGGGGTTAATCAGCACATCTCTACCGATCCTGGTGGAGGTGGATTGATTTAAACAAGTGGATGATCCAGCTCTCTGGATTTTACATTTGAGGCAGAGGGCCAAACTAGTTTCAGTTATTCTCTGTGTTTTGATTGACCTAATTATGTTTCTATGGATTTAATGGCATTTAATCAAGGATGCTTAATATTTAGAGCAGACTAGGACTCCTGGGGCATTTATAGATGTGCTCTGAGAGGCAGGTG
Organism: Alligator mississippiensis; assembly: GCF_030867095.1. Taxonomy (NCBI): domain Eukaryota; kingdom Metazoa; phylum Chordata; order Crocodylia; family Alligatoridae; genus Alligator; species Alligator mississippiensis. Next base: position 26,942,103 of record NC_081837.1, on the reverse strand, counting down.
GGTGCTAATTAAAAGCTACCGAGCGTCACATGTATCAGCGTCCCCATGCTGAAAAGTGGCAGCGGGGTGCTTTGAACTAAAGCTCATCAAACAAGTCATGCTGGAGGCTGCTGAAGCACATTCATTTCCATGCTCCAGCAGACTCGATTAATCGAGTCTGCTCCAATGTGCTGGATTTACAGCACATCAGAGCAGCCTTGCTGCATGTCTATAGAAGCCCCTGAATACTCCTTCAAGCTCTGTCACTGATTCCCTGTGGGCACATCTATGTCTGCCATTAATGTGCAACAATAAACTCTGGAGCTTATTGCTTTGGAGTTCCTTGCTCCTAGGAAGCTCCTGGATGCACTGTTTACATGTGCCCCTGGACCACGGCACACTGAACTGGGTCCGAGCAGTCTTAACTGGCAGGGGACCCAGGGGGTCAGTCTACGAGCCCAAGGCTGCTCCGACTGGGCTCACTAGGGTGCTTCAGCATGGGGTGAGCCACTGAACAACTCTCATGCCCTAGCCAGCTGGGTCAGCGTCTACACGTGTGCTGCTGCGCATGAAAAAACTCTGCAGCTGAGTAGGACTTGTATTTACAAGTATGACCTGATGTGGAGTTTATTAATTTCCTTCACCCTAATAGGGGTGCATGTGTAGATGCTGAGACATTTACTGTGGAGGTAATCAGTCAGCTCCTCAGTAAATGTCTCATGTAGACATGCCCAGTATGACTTTGACTAAATTGCTTCCCTCACCGTACCTCAGTTTGTAAAATGGGAATGATGATTACAGCACAGGGCAGGGGGATGAAAATGGGGATCAATGCATTAGTGGTTGTGAAGCGCTTTGGGATGAAACATGCTGTGGTTCTAGGATAGCGATGAACAGCAGACATGCTTCAGAACCACTACTGCAGACCCAGGTGCTCCCGAACTGATGCAGATTGCTACTGAAACCTTGCAGCCTGAATTGGTCACTGCTAAAAAAAAAAGCATTTGTTTTGGCAGACCAGCAGTCCAAAGAGTTAATGGGGAGTGTTTGTAGCAAGTCTCTGTCACCAAGGAGAAGGGAACAGCACTTAGGGAAGGAAACAAAACACTAGGCTCTCCAGGAGGGGTGATTTCCCTTTTGAATCATACCCGGCTCCAGCAACCACGCCTGGGGAGTGGGGAAAGAGAGGGCTGCTGAAACCTCCCTGGGGCTGGGGGTGAGGAAGCAGTGGCAGCTCTTGGTAGAGTGAAAGAAGTCCCCAGCTCCTTGTTAAAGCAAGAGGCAGGGTGTTGTGCGGGGGGGAGCTCAGCTCCCAGGAAAGGAGTGCGTGTCCTGGAGCAAAGTGGACCCACTGCAGGCAGGACCTAGGGGTCTGGGGCAGGAAGTACCCTGTGTCCGGAGTAAGGACAGCACCATCTATCAGAGGAAACAAGACACCCTCAGGGATCTGGGCTCAGAGGAGCAGAGTGGCTGGCTGCATGTGGGATGGATGGAGGAACTTTCTCTGCCTAGAGGAATTTGCTTAGTGGCTGTGATTGCAATGAGTAAGAGACTGAGAGAAGCTTTGCTGCTGCTGTCGCCTGTGATCCTGTAAGAACAGGAACAAGGAAAAATATTGCAGCTGTCTGAACATGATTCTGGAGTGTCCTTTTCATGTTGGGAGAGCGATGGAGATGGAGGGAGCAGGGGTAGGCTTATGAAAAGCAGCTCTGGAGACAGCAAGGTGGAAGTTAACCATATTTAGGTAAGTCAGGAATCATATCAAAGGTCTGGCTATTAAATGTGGCACAGAGAAATCTCCAGTGCCCTTTCTCTGTGTCTCCCTCTAGCCCCCTCTCATGGCAAGATGTCTGGGATCCAGGGGGCCACAGTCCGCAGCATTCGCCCTTACAAATCCAGTGAGCAGTATCTCTATGCCATGAAGGAGGACCTGGCTGAGTGGCTCAAGGAACTCTACAGCTTGGACATTGATGTTGGCTCCTTCCTGGAGGTGCTGGAGACCGGTACTGTGCTGTGCTTTCATGCCAACAATGTCACCCAGGTGGCCAGGGAGTTCTACCAGGAGTACCCAGGCCTGGCTCACAAGCTCCAGCTGCCCAGATCTGAGGTTACCTGCAATGAGTCTGCCCAGCCAGGCACGTTCCAGGCCAGGGACAATGTGTCCAACTTCATCCAATGGTGCAGGAAGGAGATGGATATTAAAGGTAAGGGAAGATCCAGATTTCTCTCTTCAGTTTCTTTCCTTTCTAACCTGGTTTCCTACCATTTTGTTTGGCAGTGACTTTTCTTACATTGGTAATAATTTGTCCTTATTCAGCATCGAGCCAAGGCTTTTCAAGCATCTTGCAACTATTAATTTAGCTTTGTGACCCTTGTTATTATGCTTGTTTAATAGAGAGGAAGCTAAAGGGAAGTCACCTGCTCAAGGTCACAAAGTGGAAGTTAGAAGATTCTGAGTCTGCGTGTTCCTGGGCCTGGTCCTGAGCCTGGATCACAAGTTTTCTGCCTCCCTTTTTACTAAATGAAGCACAAACCAGAAACTGTATCATGAATATTCAGCTCTGAGATGAAGCATCTTAAGGGAGAGAAGTGGGAGAAAAGGGGGGATGGGCTTTGTGGCTAAGCCACCAGCTGGGGTTCTGCCTCATATGTTGGGCATTAAGAAGTCTGAACCCATTAATAAATCTTCCTACATCCCACTCCTATATCTGTGTTGTCCATCTAGGCTGCAAGATCTTTGGGAAAGAGACAGTCTTTCACTATACACACATACAGCACCTAGGACAAGGAGACCCTGATCTCCCTTGGGCATAACCATAATACAGTTCATACTGTATACAATCATAAAAATGATTGAAAATCTACTTTGCATGATCAATAAAGTTCTTCCTGGAAACCCCATGATAACAAACTAGTACACATACTTTTTTCTTGCCATGATAGTCCCTCACTCAGTGTCCTTTCTGGCAAGGAGGCACAACCATAAAACTCACCAGGATCTTGACTAGGGAGGGCAGGGCAGCATTCTGGGAAACTTCAGTTCATTGCCTGGCCTGCTGTAACTAATATAGCAGATATATTCAGTAGGGACAGGGAAAAGAGCCCCAAGGAAGGCTGTGGCAAAGGGAAGATTAGATTACTGTTTGAGGCAGCCGGTAGATTAGATTACATTAGTTTGTACTATCCCTTTAACATTTCCCTTCCCAAATCTTTAGCTGGTTGCAATATTCCCCAGTGCTTCAGTAGCTCTTGTGTGGTTAGCCCAGCATTGCCTCACATAGTGTCCATATTTCCATCCTCTTGGGCTTCTGTGCAGTGTGTTGCAGACAGGGTCTGAGAGGAGGTGTGAGGGGGTGTGCTGTAGCTGCATCTAGATCATAGCCTGCTTGCCTGCCATGTGGTGCCTGCATTGCTGTGCCTCCTGCTGAGTCAGGTTTTAATTCCTTGGCCAAAGTTGGCAGCAGTCCTCCTGGTTATAGACGGGATAATTCTCTTCTTATTTCTTATATGCAGAAACCACCCTCAGCTCCTCAGGCCTCAGAATTAGTCAGTGGGCTTTATTGATTTGGCTTAACAATTCTGCCAAAGCAGTGGTGGTGCTGAATGGCTGCTTAACCCATCCTCATCATCTAAAGATGAGTTAGGCCAGTCTAGAATGGCATAGGGTACATTTACACTGGACTTGACAGTAGGATTTAAACAGGGTAGACAAACCCTTGCTGGCTTCAGTCCAACTACTTCAGGCAACAATAACAATGTAGTGGCATGGGTTTCACCAAGGAACCTTTGTATATGCCCACTGTCCCCAGTGGGTTCATACTCAGGTTGCCATCCTTCACTGAAGCATGTGGTTTTGTGTCTTCACTATGGATACCTGTGCTGGAGAGATTAAAGCTTTCATCTTATATCACACCTTTGCTTGCAATATAGACATACCCATGGAGTTTAAGGCCCATTCAATCATGTAATCTGATCTTCCTGCATGAAATGACACCCAGCTACCCCTGGACTGAGCCCAGTGACTTGTGTTTGACTAAGCATCTCCCAGAAAGGCACCCATTCTTGATTTGACATTGAGCAATGAAACATCCGCCACTTCCCTGGGGAGTTTGTTCTAGTAGTTAATCACCCTCAGTGTTAAAAATGATTGCTTCATTTCTAAATTGAACGTGTTGGACTTTACCTTCCAACCATTGGTTCTTGTATGCCCTTCCCTGTGAGATTAACAATCCCTTTAGTGCCTGACATTTTCACCAAGAAGGCATTTGTCTATCCCAATCAAGTAATTTTTTTTAAGTTAAGTTTTTCGAGTTGTTAGCCAGCCTAAACATCCTCAGGCCCACCATTATAAGATAGGTCTGAATGTCCATTTGCTTGGCATATCAGGAGCAGGGAATCCTTTTAACCTACTCATGCATCTTTCCAGGACTGGATGTTCTCTGGGACCATGTTACAGACAGACATGATGGTTACAGTGCCTACATGCTGCATCACTAGCTCTGACACCAAAAAAACACCAGGCTCTTTCCAAGGGTATCTAAAGCATTACTGCTCTATCAATTGTGCTGCCATCTCCATCTTTCCTCTTGTGTATTATCTCCTCTTCTTCCTCTCTTGCTTTGCCCATTTTACTTACTTTGTCATTTCTACCCCTTTACCCCTATGCCTAAGAGGTCCTGATGTTTGAGACTGAGGACCTGGTGCTGAGGAAGAATGAGAAGAATTTTGTGCTGTGCCTGCTAGAGGTGGCCCGTCGGGCTTCTCGCTTTGGAATGAGCGCTCCCACCTTGATCCAGATGGAGGAAGAGATTGAGGAGGAGATCCGTGAGGAGATGGACCTGCCCCCAGAGGACACTCCACTTCCCAAACCCCAGAGGAAACCCTGTGACTTCAAGAACCTGGACCAGATGGTAAGAGAGCTGGAATGGTGTAACCCACTGGCACTGGGGGTCAATCTGCCTTATACTCACTCTTTAATCCAGGGGTGAACTTCAGGAGGACCTGACTGTGGGAGCAGTTTCAATGGTGGTTATCTGTGTAGACAGTGTGGTTCAAAGCAAAATGTGTACATGTGAGAGATTCTTATTTCATTGCAAATGAGCACTTCAAACCTAAGAGCACTTATAGGCTCCCATATTTAAAAGCCTGGGTACCCTAGTACTTTACAGCACTGTTAGAAGATGGCAGGGACCATGACTCTAAAAGGAACAGCACAAGAGGAACCAAATTCTTTAGTCCTTCAGCTGTGCCCTCATAGACCACAGAGGGTCTGATCAGCATGGCTCAAACTCATGCCTTCCTCGATCTTCAACCCAATCCTGAATTGAATCTGTTTTAGAGGATGAAAAATATTAATTAAATTTTCTCCCTCTTCCTGTTGCATTTTATTTATGAAGAGGCCTCTGCTCTTCTTGTTCCTAGAGATAACCAGACCCAGAAGTGAGGAAATCCTTTTCCTACCACTTTCCATAAGCTTGTTCTTTGGACCTAATCCCAAGAAGGCAGCAGCAGCAGCAAGCTGTTCCTGCAGGACTCCCACTCCATTTACACGATCAAGTGGTTCTGATGAGATGTTGGATAAGCAGAGGCACTCTGTCTCTCTCACTGATTATAGCAAGTGGGCCCAGGGAGCTTATCCATATACCTTCTCCAAGGCTATAGTGCTATCCCAGGCTGCCTATGGAGAAGACAATGCTATTGACCAAGAATAGTTTGCTTTCCATTCCCCAGGTCCAGCACCTTGTGAGCCGATGTACCTGCCCAGTCCAATTCTCTATGATCAAGGTGTCAGAAGGGAAGTATCGAGTGGGAGATTCAAACACCCTCATTTTTGTCAGAGTAAGTCCAGCTTTTGAGATGATGTTGTGATATTAGTTTGTGTGACACTGGGAACTCTAAACTGCTTTCAGGCAGGAGGGGAACCCTGCTGCTAGCTTCTGTTGCTGAAATGTTGGGTCTTTCTGATAGGAGTTCTCAAATGTAGATTCTACCCATCTGATTGTGTTTGGCCCCATCCCAAAAGATGGGATGTGTCAATACAGAGGGCATGTTGTCACCCTGAGTAGGACTGGGCAGTTCAGTGGTGATATAAAGCTCTAGGTCTATACTATAGGTCTCGTGTGCCCTGTATACAGTGAGTCACTCCATCTCCTGCTAGGACAAGCCCATCACTGCAACTGACCCCCTTATTGGACTGACTGGCCTGCAGGTAATGGATTTCCCTCTGTCCCTTTCAAGAGCAGAGCCAAAGCATATAGATGGGGAATGAGGGAAGCTGATCTTGCCTGTGCCACACAGATGTGTACAGGACCCCAGGCTCCAGGGCTATCCATCTGGTACCTTTCCACACCACTGCACACACTGCAGGACAGGAAAGGCTGCTAGCAAGCTGGCCCTTCCCTCCCTTTTGTTTAATTTAATTTCTGATATAGGAGTACTCTAAAGTTTCCACTGGGGGGAAGGGGTTTTTTCTTGATAGCTGGTGGGTAGCACTGTTTATGTGAATGTGCAGCAATGTGCAAACTGTGATCAAAGGTCCTCAGATTTTTTGCCCTTTGTTGTGGGACTCACTGATGTTATCCCCCAAACCCCTCTCATGCTGTCAGAGATGCCACCCAGGTGACTGTGCATCCTCCTGACCTACACATGCGTCTTGCAATGACAGAGGTAATCTCTGGTCTCCAGAGATTCTCCTGGAATAAGATGTGGCAGGAGCAGGCTCTGTCCTTGTGCCATATTTGAGTCCCTGCGTATTTTCCAAAGCAGGAATCAGATAACGTTGGTGATGGCCTCAAGGCTGATGGTCCTCCACTGCTTGCTGTTCATCAGAATGTATGCAAATACCCTTTGGACTAAGTGAGATTTTTACTCATTATCCACATGTAATGTAAGAGCAGCTGTTTGTGCATGTACATGTGCAACCACAGGTATGGCTGAGTGTGCATGCATAGGGGGGCATGCAAATCAAAAGTGTGCATGTGTTTGCCTGTATGTATTGTATGTTACAAAGCAAAATACAGAGCCTGGGATGTTCTGGGCAATGAGATGATCAGGAACTGAGGATACTTTGCATCTATCAAGTTCAGTCCCTGATACTGGAATTTGCAGAAAAGCTTGGACTTGCACTTGGACAACTGGGGCCAGGTGTTCAGACAAGCTCAGTGCATGGGTGCATGCTGGGAGCTGCTAGGTGCTGAGAATCCTGCATACCCTCTGCTTGGGATAAGTGATCTGGCAACTGACCCAGTTACCACCAATGAGAGAGATTCTCCTCTATCCCTACTGATAGAGTTGTGCTTTGGTGTCAGATGGCCTGCCTTCTTGCCTTGCTGTTAGGAATGAAGACTAGAGTCTACTTATACCATGAAAATGTGCCACATGTATGCATGAACTCATATATATATATGCACATATGCACAGCCAGGGCTTTTATGTGTGAATGGGCAATACCACACGTACCTCACTGAGGAAGTAAACAGTAGAATGGTGACATGTTTTGCTCATGTCTTGCACAGATCATGGAGATTCACCACTCATGGGTCCTTTATTTGTTTCAGATCCTACGGAATCATGTGATGGTGCGGGTTGGAGGGGGCTGGGACACACTCGAACATTACTTGGATAAGCATGATCCTTGTCGATGCACCTCTTTGTGTAAGTCTCCCCACATGCCAACTCCATTTTTCCAACCTCAGGTGTGCATGGAGGATGGGGGTCACTTTCTTTTGGGATTAGGTTGGATTGTGGGACTTCACTAACAGAGGATTACATGAGTCGGAGTCAAATAGAGGAAAAAAACAACACAGTAAAGAGTCAGGAGAAGCATATCCAAGCATACCTCTAGGTTCACCAATCCCTACTGTACAGAGTGGAAAACAATGCTGCTGCTGAAATGGTGCCACAACACATTTTTGGTAGGTCCCGTTGTTTTCTGGGTTCTGGTAGGTGGCCATCATAGAGGACATTCCCGTTTTCTGCTACTCTATCCTCTGTCCTCTATTGATACGAAACCCAATGCCTTTATGTCTTCTATTTTTCTCTTAAAGAGAAAATATTTTTCTCTATGTCTTCTATTTTTCTTAAAGAGAAAAATAGAAGACATAAAGGTGTCCAGTTTTGTATCAATAGAGGGCAGAGGACAACCAGACTGTCCTTTATGATGATCACTGTCCTCTGGTAGCAGGAGTCGGATGTCTTGTTACAACACAGAGAAGACTAAGAAAGCTAGGGTTGTGGTATGCTGTCTCGCCTAAAACTATTGGTGGCCACTAGAGGTCAGACTAGCATTTCAGAAGAGACTGACATGCAATCCCACTGAGTCCTACCCAGGTGCAGCGTTTGTTTTATGGTTTACATTCTTTCAGGGTGGATTGGGGTGGAGGGTGGGGGTGCACTTGCCCCTCCCCGCTTTGATTCCTGCTCCACCCAAAGTTTAAAACCAACAGCTTGGTAATGGCAGCAGGGATTCATGCCTTGTGCCACCCAAGGCTGGGGGGGCACAGCAACTACCCGCAGGTGGTGGCAGCAGCAAATGGGGACTGCCTGCAGGCAGCCGTGATGATGTCAGTGGCAAGGGTGGGCCAAGCGGGGACTGGCCGCAGGTGGCCAAAGTGGTGTCAGCAGCAGGAGAGGGGGGTGGCAAGCACTGCCCACTTGCAGGTGCCACCGGTGGCGGCAGCCATCTCAGGCGGTGCACCGCCAATCTCAGGGGGCGCGTGTGGACCTGCATGCATCCCCTATGTGTTGCCAATGGCAGCAGCATTTCTGCTCAGGCAGCAGCAAAAACATCAAGTAAATTCACGGCTCATTAATTCCTAATTCCTTCTGAACTCTTCATTGCAGAGGTGTTAATGACCCTCCCTCCTTTTTAATGGTCTTGATAGTCCACTAATCAAGCTCTTTGTTAGCTGCTCCTGGTAACTCCTATTTCACAGCCATCCAGACTTTTAAAATCATTCCAATAAAGTTATAAATGTTTTTGCTTCAATGTTAAACTGAATAATATAGCCCTAGGCCCCTAGCATATTATTAAAGCTTCTAGTTTATTTTCTACCTAGAGAAAAGTATGTGCTTTGTTATATGGGATGATACACCTCACCAATTGCACTCCCCGTTTCAAAATCCTAGATCCACCTATGCATACTTTGCAGTTTTGAATGCCTCAGGGAGTCAGTTCTGGGATGCAGAGTAACTGCTGCCTTTGAGGATTTGGATAATAGAAATCATGGGAGAAAGTCAGGTTTTATGTTATTACAACTCAGAAATGCTTTTTGGGGAATGAAAGCTCGCACAGAAAGTCTTGCTGTGTTTTCTAATTCATCATGCTTGTTCACAAGAGGTTTGCAACATGATGCTTAGGCAAGACTGGTATAAACTCAAGTCCAACCCAGTCTACATGGCATTAGAGGGTTCAGAGCCGAATGGGACGTGGCAGACGCTGCCTGTTACGCCAGGTGTCATGATTCCAAAAGATTACTTCACAGCAATGTGGAGAAAGGTGCTTGTCTTTGTGCTGAGTCTCTGCATCTCTTCACAGCTCACAAGCAGGCTTTAAAGATGGCAAATCCTCAGAGGCTACAGGCAATGCAAGTGCAGCATGAGATCAAGGTCTGTCTGGCATCCAAGACTGATAACTCAGACAAGCCTCAGCCAACCCTGATTGTCAGCAGATCCCAAAGCCCGTTACCCCCAGTGGAGTGGAGGACTTACACATCACGCAGCCTTGGCACCAGCAAGAAGCTTTGTTCATCCTCATCGCCAGATAGTGCCAGCAAGAAGACTTCGGGACTCGGGACCCCTCGGGAGCAATCAGAAGCCAGGAGAGCCCCCTCTGCCAGGTAATGAAGAGACGTTAGTGAAAGATCTTGGGCTTCATTTCACCCCAGCTCCTAAGGATGCTGTGCTGAGCAGCTGATAGTAGTTGCTGACACCAACAAGCAGCTAACATTGGAGAAAGGTGGAGAACACTGCCTGTTAGTGCTAGCCAGGCCTCTCTAATCCGAACATACTGTGGTACCTCCCATGTCTCACAATGTCTCAGTTTTTCCTTTGGTTTCCACCTCAGCAGGCCTGATTCAGGCTGACTTCATGTTTATATAGTGCCTATCAGTGTCATTTTGGGATCAGCTGGAGGGAGTCACTCACCTGCTCTAGGGTTTTGCTTCAGTGAGACCCCAAGAGTTGAATACTGGAGATACTGTATATGAGGACTGAGGTGAATGGACAGTCCTGTACAATGAATCCTAATTCTGAAACAGCAGGTGTTTGTAAATGGAGGTAGCCTGATATGTCTGTGTGATGTCCTGGGTTTAACAGGGGATGGATGAGAGGTCAGGATACAGGTGCCTTTGTCATTGCTGGGCTGGGGCATATGCTAACACTACCTGGAAGCATTCTCAGGAGCACCAAAATGTGACCCATGGCACCTGGTGCTATTTTTAGTACGATTGCTGGCATCTGGGGTCCCTTTGTACATGCCACAAAATTGGCCTTTAAAGTGGCTTCAGTGCCCTTTTTCACTGCTTTAATGGCACTGATGCTTGCACGTTCAGTGGCGTATTCCTGACCACTGCTTTAAATGTCTTTGGTACATAGCAAGATAAAACACCTCCAAGGTGTTTTAGTTTGCTCCCTAACAAAGTGCAACAGTGCATGGGGTGCTGGAAGCCAACATGCTTGGGGCTTGGCAGGCCCTGCACAGCTCAGGGGCTGCGGGACCCGACGGCAGCCCGTGCAGGCAGGCTCCACTGAACAACAACAACAGAAAAAGCAGCAACCTGATTTATTTATTTTTTTTCCTCCTCGGAGCCTACCTGCCTGCCACCTGGGGCCTCCCTGCACAGCTCAGGGACCACTCGGCCCACCGGAAGCTCGCTCCCCCCGCCACCAAAGAGGCAGGTAGAGATCAGGACCCTACCCTTATGTACACGCCACAGGGGTTTAGTTCAGTTTAATTCTCCTTAAATTGAAGCAGTGTTTTTAAAAACCCACCGTTTCAATTGAGGGAAAAATAAACTGAATTAAACCGCTGTGGCATATACAAGTAGCCTCTGGTTTTCTTGTCAATCTCTCACAGAGGAGACGTGCACTGTCAAGGAGTGCTTGTACATGCCATGGGGGTTTAATTTGGTTTAATTCTCCCTAAATTGAAACAGTGGGTTTTTAACAGCACCACTTCAGTTTAAACCGAACTAAAGCCCCAGGGTGTGTACACAAGGGTGGGGGTCCGATCCTTACTTGCCTCTTTGGCAGCAGGGGGAGGAGCGAGCTGGTGGCAGGCTGAGTGGTCCCTGAGTTGCGCGGAGCACAGTGCTTCCCTCCACGGCTGTTGCACTTTGTTAGGGTAGCAAACTAACACACCTCAGAGGTACCAAAGTCATTTAAAGTGCAATATGCCGCCAAGAGTGTAAACAGCAACACCATTAAAGGAGTGCAAAAGGGCATTTAAGTCACTTCAAAGGCCAATATTGTGGCATGTACAAAGGCCCCAGGGCAACAAGCCTTGGTACCAGAATGACAGTGCCAGTGCCTCTGCACATATTAAACACAGGGGAAATGGTTATACAGGAAAATCTCTGATATCCAGTGTGAGTGGGGAATGGGGGGGTGCCAGTAATGTAAAAATGCCTGAGGTCATAGGGTTTCTGCCCAGATGCGGGGGGCAGCTGCATGTAGAGCGGCGACAGCGCACCATGGTGGGTGGTGGTGGCGGTGACCATGTGCATGCTTCCCCCCACCCCCACCCCCTATGTCCGGCCAGCCAGAAATTCCAGTTACTAGAGTGTGCTGGTTAGTAAAATCCTGGATAACAGGGATTTTACCGTAGCATATGTCTGAAAGACAATAATAAGGAGCTCTTACAGCCTCATGCTGCCCGTTAGCTCAGTACTGGCTTGACACCCACAGCAATGAATGAATTCACCAGGGGCTAGAGGCAGTTGTCACACTGGAGTGATGGTTGTTCTCATGTTGCAGGACAAGGGAGCGGTCTGCTACACCTTCCCGGAAGCAGCTGCTTGCTGAGGAAAGGCCTCCTTCCCGACAGAGCTCTTCTACTCAGTGTGGCAGGGGTACACTTCATGTTTCCATGCCCTCCCAGACATCCCAGCCAACCGGACATGAGCAGGACAGTCCTGGTGTCTCAGAAACTATTGCAGAGCCACAGAGAGGAAGACTGTCTGGAAGAACTCCTGGGGTGCATCAAAAAGAACGAGAGAGCCTGGCACCAGCCCGATATACAGAATCCAAGACCCCGAAGACAGTACTCAAGGACAGCTCAGTTCAGTCTTCAAAAAGTGCCCTGCATGGAGGGAAGAATATTCCACAGGGTCACAAGTCTCAGGAACAAGGTGTCAAGAACTTTCCTGGCACAGTCCGTTCTTCCAGCCCAGTCAAGGCCCTTCATCCCTTCCCACAACACGATACCAAGAAAGCTACACAGAGTCATAAAGGACAGCTGGAAGGAAGTGCTACACATGGTCAAAGGGACCCTGGAGCTGTGAGGTCATCTTCTCCCATTAAACACACGGGCTATGTGCAAAAAATGGAGGCTGGGACAAAGATCCCAGTGAAAGCTGGCTCTCCCTTCAATAGGACCCCTACACCTAATAAAAGCTACCAGGGGGAGCCCCATCTCAGCAATGAGTGCAAAGCCCCAGCCAGTGTCACAGCAAAAGCTCCTGCTCCCTACAAGTGCAGGGCAGTGTTCAAAGCTGAGGATAGCTGCCAGGGCCACAGGCAATGCTGTAGGGTAGTTAAACCAGAGATGTCATCTACTAGCCTTTCCACTAGCCCAGGGGACAGAGCCAGTCAATCAGACACAGAGGGGAAAGACAAGCCTCCATGTGCCAAATCAATGCAAGAGGAAGTGGCAGGAAACACTAAAAACAGTAGTGGAAGTGAGGGCGTTTCAGTGGGCCACCCAGGGGAGAGGGAGCGCGTGTATACACCTCTGCCCATCGATTTGGCCCAGGAGCAGGCACTCTACAGGAGCTTAGAGGATGAGATCTTAGCCAACATAAAGGAGCTAGAGGCCATTCCTGCTGAAAACCACCATCCAGAGAGGAGCCGGTTAGATAAGGCTCCACCAGACTGCAGCTTAGCAAGTAACACTGCTGCCTGCAACCTCAGAGGGTGGAAGTCTGCCACACCTTTTCTCTGTCCCCTTGCCAGCTCTAGGCACGCGTTTTCCTGTGGTGGGGGTGTGCCTCGTAGTGGTGTCTACGTGCCAAGCAGAGAGGCAAACTGGCACCCTGCTGCGTTGCACTATGATGATGTGATTGATGAACTGTCCAAGGGCCACAAGACACTTCACCAAATGGATGTGGAGAATGGGATTGCTACAAGGCCACTAAAGCAGGCTGGGGAAGATTCTCCTCAGGCAACCTCACTCCTGATGGATGAAAACCAAGAAAAAAAGCTTCAAGGGTCTGAAGGGACTTGCCTTAAGAAAGATGCATCCAGTGAAATCAGAGACAATGGGTCAAGGGAACAGCCAACAAGACATTCAGCATCTGCAGATGTCCACAGAAACGGTACAGCCCCACAGGCAACATCCAATGAAAGCCCTACAGGTGGCCCTGAAAAGTCCAAACTGCCTCAAGTGAAGCCCAAGAGGGCACTGAAAAAGCCTGAACGAGTGCCATCCATCTACAAGCTAAAGCTGAGGCCCAAAATCCGCCCCCGCAGGGACAACAGACCTGAGAAGCGGCCATCCAAAATCCCCACTCCGGTGGCACATCGACAGGCACAGAAGGCAGGCAGAGCTAAAGACCAGAAGGCTCACAGCTCAAAACACCAGAGTCGGACGAGTCAGAGAAGCCTGGCTGGCACCCAGAAAGAAAGTACAGAAAATGCTGGGTCTGAGGAGGAAGCTTGGCTTTCAGAACAGAGTGGCTCCCCCCAGGCTGGGAACTCGGAGATAAAGTCATCCCTGAGTGAAGGCAAAATGTGGCTCACGGAGGAAGATGAAGAAGCCTGGGTCTAGTATCTTTATAATATGCTTTTGGGGGTCAATTTTAGCCCCCAGCTGTCAGGAGAAAAAATATAGCATTCAAAACCCTCCTGTGGGCCAAATTTCTTCTTTCTCTTACTCCCACACAGCTCCTTGGGAGGCAATCACTTGGGAGATGGAAGGAGAAACAAATAACAATGGGGTTGAAGCTGTCAGTGAACTGAAGTCCACCCATGTTTTCAACCAAGGGACCTCAGAAAAGTGGCCTTTTCACTTGGTGTATAATAATATGGTCTGGTGTTTATTTTGAGATGAGAGAGAATCCAAAGCCAGGTACAATTCTAGTTTGAATGTGCACCAGCAACTGGAGGCAGAACATTGAAGACTAAAATTTTGAAGCCTTTTTCAGAAGACTTTGTACCAAATCTGTAACTAAGAATTGAACCTTGAACCAAGTGTGAGGACTCGTATCCTGAGAAAAGATGTATGATTGTTACATCATGGAAGCCATATTTTGGAGGAAATCTATCACCATGTGTAAACAAGTTTAGTGCAAGAGTATTATCAGTGGGGACAGATGCAAATGAAATGTACAGTCGTTGTCCCTTCTGTCCTTGTGCGATACACCTAGCCCATTTCAGTATTTTTAGTTGAACAGACATTTCCCTGTCAGGTAAATTAGTGTGTTTGTAGCTGTACCTGTGTAATTAGGAGGAAAATTGAGCCTTGATATTGCATATACAGAGAATCAGGCACTTTAGACCCTGTAGAAAAGATAGAGGAAACTAGAAAAGGGCTTTAAAAGTGAAGACTCTTGAGTTCCTAAAATTATGCTTCTTTCTGTTCTAGATTCTCCATCTGTCAAATGAGACTAATAATACTGACCTCTCAGGGCATTGAAAGGCCTAATAAATGTTTGTTAAGCACTTTAAGATCCTCAGAGCAACTGCAGAAAAGAAAGACAAAGCATTATTTTTATTATTATTGTCCTGGAGCCAGAGCTGAAGCGCTCATGGATACCAATGAAAATTTGTGTTGTATATTTGAGGAATATATGGTCTTGCTTTGCAATAGTCCCCATGAGTTTGGAACAACCTGATTTTTGAAGCAATGGGCTATATCTCACCCTCATTATGTTGACATGTATTTTATTGAATTCAAAAGTTGTTCTCTGCAAACTTCAAGAGTTAAAAGTACCTGTGTAAACTCTGACAGCGTTCCTGTTCAGGCCATTTTACAAAGTATAGGCTCAAATGCAAGTGTTCCTTAAGCTTATCATTATTGCAATTAAACCAAGAGCCATAGATGAATTTGAAGTAGGAAGCTACTTGAAATGACAAGAACTGAAACATCATGGGTTCAGTTGGCCAGCAGGTACCATGGCCAAAGATGCCCTGTGATATCAAGAAGGAGCAGTCTAGGAACCAGACCTAGGATCCTTTCAGTTCTTGGCTGTCGAGTTTGACACTGGTGAATGTTCTGTGTGAATTACTTGTGGATTGTCTTTATAACTATAAAGCTTGGAAATTTGTATTTGAGGTCATCATTAATAACTATGCTTGTTACAGTTATGCACTATATCCCTAACCCTTTGATCACTGTGTAACTCAGTGTTTGTGCAACATAACCGTTTCAAAAACTCTTCTGCTGTTTAAGTATATCTTTTTCAGTGGAGATACTCTGAAAATAATCTATAAAAAAACAATGACCCAAAAACTTATAACCCTTAACTATGTTAGCTAATTAAGAGACTTGTTATAAATTACTCCACAAAAAAAATAAATCTTTCCAGGCAACAAGAAGAAAGTTTTTGTGGGAGATATCTTTTATTGGACCAACTACATTGTTGGGCTAGATTTAGACAAGCTGTTGTGTACCGCCACACCATTTTTCAGAGCTCTGGAAGATAAGCAGGCACAGCAGGGTTAACTAGCAGATGGAGCCAACCTTGTGTAAAATTTCATAGATTCATAGATGTTAGGGTCGGAAGGGACCTCAATAGATCATCGAGTCCGACCCCCTGCATAAGCAGGAAAGAGTGCTGGGTCTAGATGACCCCAGCTAGATACTCATCTAACCTCCTCTTGAAGACCCCCAGGGTAGGGGAGAGCACCACCTCCCTTGGGAGCCCGTTCCAGACCTTGGCCACTCGAACTGTGAAGAAGTTCTTCCTAATGTCTAGTCTAAATCTGCTCTCTGCTAGCTTGTGGCCATTGTTTCTTGTAACCCCCGGGGGCGCCTTGGTGAATAAATCCTCACCAATTCCCTTCTGTGCCCCCGTGATGAACTTATAGGCAGCCACAAGGTCGCCTCTCAACCTTCTCTTGCGGAGGCTGAAAAGGTCCAGTTTCTCTAGTCTCTCCTCGTAGGGCTTGGTCTGCAGGCCCTTGACCATACGAGTTGCCCTTCTCTGGACCCTCTCCAGGTTATCCGCATCCTTCTTGAAGTGCGGTGCCCAGAATTGCACGCAGTACTCCAACTGTGGTCTGACCAATGCCCTATAGAGGGGAAGTATCACCTCCCTGGACCTATTTATCATGCATCTGCTGATGCACGATAAAGTGCCATTGGCTTTTCTGATGGCTTCGTCACACTGCCGGCTCATGTTCATCTTGGAGTCCACTAGGACTCCAAGATCCCTTTCCACCTCTGTGCCACCCAGCAGGTCATTCCCTAGGCTGTAGGTGTGCTGGACATTTTTCCTCCCTAGGTGCAGCACTTTGCATTTCTCCTTGTTGAACTACATCCTGTTGTTTTCTGCTCACTTGTCCAACCTGTCCAGGTCTGTCTGCAGCTGTTCCCTGCCCTCCGGCGTGTCCACTTCTCCCCATAGCTTTGTGTCATCTGCAAACTTGGACAGAGTACATTTCACTCCCTCGTCCAAGTCACTGATGAAGACATTAAAGAGTATCGGTCCAAGGACCGAACCCTGCGGGACCCCACTGCCCACACCCTTCCAGGTCGAGACCGACCCATCCACCACGACTCTTTGGGTGCGACCCTCTAGCCAATTCGCCACCCACCGGACTGTGCAGTCATCCACATCACAGCCTCTTAACTTGTTCACCAGTATGGGGTGGGATACCGTATCGAAGGCCTTCCTGAAGTCTAAGTATACGACATCCACCCCTCCTCCTGTGTCCAGGCGTTTCGTAACCTGGTCATAGAAGAGAAATAAAGTATAAATAAGTATAGGATTTTATTTTTTATTTACATATGGAGTTTTGCACAAGGCTTTGTTCCATCCACTGAGCTCTGCTGTGCCTGCTTCTCTTCCAGAGACCTTAGGAAGGGTGCTGTAATACCCAGAAGCTTGTCTAAATCTATCGCATCCAAGCAGTTGGTCCAATAAAATATATCCCCCATAAAAATTCTTGCCTCTCTCATTTCCTGGACCATAACAGCTATATTGCTTCTGCATTTCCAAGTAGCAAAATTTGCTTTTAGTTCATTAAGAAACGCCTCCCCCTAAGCCGATAGATTGGCCTTCCAAGAAAGGATTAAATCGGAAGCATATGGTAAGTACCTAGAGACAAGGGCTCAAGTGTTTGCATAGTCTATGTTAATTAAACCATTGGAATTTTTTTAATTTTTTGAAGCATTGATAAAAATATGTATTTTTCTTTTTTGCAAAAAGCTGTTATGTAGTTTTCAACCCATTTTACTGTTTATTAAAAGCAGCAGTAGAAAACTAAAAGTAGGGCAGTTCAGCTGTAGCCAGCTCCAGGTTTAAGTAAGTTCTTAGGAAATGAGGTCAAGACTACTGTGCAACCATGTACCAAGTGACAGGATTGTTCAGTTCCCCCTGTTGTTTTCAGGTAGTATCAGGAAGGTCTAGGTCTGAAGTATATTGAGTAAGATTGGTAGAAGCATTAGCCCGCTGAGCAGTTAGCACTGGTTGAAGGAGTGCTGTAGAAACTTATCCTGGAACCTACCCTATACATGTATGCAGAACCTGGTCCAACATGCTGGGAATCCAGCACATCGGAGCATACTTGATTAATCGATTAATTGAGTATGCTGGAGCACAAAAATTGATGTGCTCTGGCAGGCTTCCATGTCACATGTATCAGCCTTGCCGCATGTCCCTGCACTGATAAAATGGTGGCCGGGCACTTCGAAATAAAACACGTTCGACGAGCTCCAGTTCAAAGTGCCTCGCTGCCATTTTGTCAGCATGAGGATGTGTAGTGACACTGATACACGTGACACGCAGGTGCTTTTAATTAGTACAGCTCACTAATTAGAGGACTTGTTGCCATGTCCCAAGCACATGTAAAAAAGCTCCTACAGACTACACAAGCCCATTGTCCTGTTTTAAGACTTATGAAGTATGCGACATAAAATGTGCTAACACTCTTCTTTCCCCATTAACCCCCACCCTGCAACTAATCTTGGATCATTCAAGTTCATTGCCAGTCATTCCAGGGACAAGCCAATCAAGAGTGGCAGCCAAGTAACTTGGAAGGGCTATATATGTGTAAAGGGCTGGGTTGCTCCTTGTTTGTCCCAGGTTTTGATCAGGATCAGTCTAAACCCCCTCAAAGGAGATGTCAGATTTTAACATGCTCCCAACAAGGTCCTCAAGGCTGCAGGGTTGGATGTGTGATGTGAAATGCTTAAGGGTGTCACTGCCTTCTGCTACCTGCAGTGGATCAGTTGCGTGACATTCTGTGTTATCCATTGCTCATACAGTGTCACGTTTCACTTTAATTACATACTATTAGTTATTAGAAACACACTAACAGCCTCCATTGCAGAATGAAATTGAAGATGTGGTATCAGAGCGTCTACTATGTGGACATGACAGCTAGGGGCTATAGTGCTTTGTTGAGGATTGGTTGACCGTCACATTTCTTTCCCATAAGATGCAGAGCCTATGTGAAAGATGATAAAAATAGAGGCAGGCATCACGGTGGGTCCCTTGGAACATGAAGAGTCTGACCAGGGCTGTGAACATTTGTTTCTTTCCTAACAGTCAGAAATTAGGATGAATGGCAAAGGATGAGGCATAGTATCTTCTTGAGCAAGTGGCATCCCTTTGGTAACCTGATTAACCTGGTAGAAACCTGGATCCAAGTCTCTGGTTTAAAGTGTAATAGTGGAGACTAGAATTAAGTCCTCTTTGAAGCAGATCTGAAAGCTTGTTCTACTTAATGATGGAGCTGAATTTGTCCATCTTCTTCCAAGACAGATAAGAATGATGACATATGTACATAACATGATCAGAACAGACCCTTGATACAATCAAAATGTCATTAGGACTAAAGCTGACAGCTTGATGGCATTGATCACCATTTATGTTTTTGCTGACAGTACATGTTAGATCCAAACCTCTTCTGCTGTCTTCATAGTA
Organism: Alligator mississippiensis; assembly: GCF_030867095.1. Taxonomy (NCBI): domain Eukaryota; kingdom Metazoa; phylum Chordata; order Crocodylia; family Alligatoridae; genus Alligator; species Alligator mississippiensis. The sequence continues at coordinate 26,922,817 of NC_081837.1, read as the reverse complement.
CTTTGTTTTCCCCTTTTGGTAAAGAAAGATCAAGTGATTTGCCTATGTTGATCCAGGAAGTTATTCTAGACCTGGGAGTTCAACCTTGAATCCCAATCGAGTGATTAAACCACAAGAACAAGTGTCATATCTTGGCTGTGCCCAGACAAACACAGCTGTGTGGTATGCGGTGCCACGTACCACACATTCAGCTGCTCCCTGCACTGCAAGGGAGCAGTGTGGGTTTGGTTTTTTTTGATCCCTGGATATCCAGGGGTCCAAAAACCCATGTAAAAAAAAAAAGCAGAGTGGTACACATGGGAACCACACGCACAGCTCAAAACCGGAGCCTGGACAGCCAGAGCCACACTCCGGCTGCTGGCCATGCTCCGAGTGCCAGGATCACTGCTGCTGCAGCCCCAAGAGGCCCCCAGGACCCCAGGTAAGGCTGCTGGGGCCAGCCCAGTGCTAACCCCAACCCTCCCTACCTCATCCAGGGTAACCTGTTGCATGCCAGAGGGCATGTGGCACAGGTGTTTCCCTGGGACAACTACCAGTGGCACAAGGTGTCCCACTGCTAGTTGTCCCTGGGGAACCAAACATCCACACTTGTGTGGACACAGCCCTTGACTGCATAGTATGAAAGTGTATTAGTGATATATATTTATACTGTCTTTGTGGACTGTGGATGTATTTAGAGGTTTGTGCAGTTCTGTATCTGTGTGTCTGTGAGCGTGCAGTAGTAAAGAATCTTATTGTTGTAACTCATTTCAAATGGGCATTGAAAAAGGCAGAAATTCAGTCATTCCCTCAAAGACCTTTCTGAACTGTCTAACAAATTAATAGGGTCAGTTCCCCTGCTCAGGAGGCCTCCAGTAAAAAAGATACTGCCCAGGTAGAAAAGATAGTAGTAGGAAACAGATCATAGACATTGGAGAGGGAAAAGACCGGCTAATTTTCAAGCTAAGCAGAGAACCAAAGTACCGTATATGCACCCAATAGGTCTTGCCATTAGTGTATAGGAATAACTGGGCAATGAGACTGGAGAAAGTACCTAGTGGAACATAGTGCCAGACTCTTATTGAAGGTGGAAGATGCATTATGAGAGGAGAAACGTAGTGGAGGCGTTCCTTCATAGCAGAGTATGAAGCACCTTCACTACAACTCCCGAGCAGTTCTGGGGCAGCATTACACAGCTGAACCATTTTGGTTTCAGCATTCTTGTTCTTTTTTTGACAGATCAACGTTTTCTGGGAAGAGTAGATACTTGTTGCAAAAAACCCAAAAGGCAAAAATAAGTATTTTCTTTTGCAAAACCAAAACATTTTTAATAGATTTTTTTTCCACAAGTCTGCAAGGATTTTTTTTTTCCTAATAGCTCTGTTGAAATGTGTTTTTGAAACTTTTTTATGGTAATTTTCTTCTGTGACTCATCACCATCTCCTCCTCCTCTTTCAAAGAGGTTAAACTGGGGGGGAGGTGTTACGTTATCAGGAGGCAATTTAAGGATTGTTTTAAGAGGCATAAGAATTAGGTAGTCAGAGATTAGTTTGTAACTAGGGGGAATGGAATCGGAAGCAGATGCCTGGAGATGGGGCTGCAGTTGTGAACCTTATACCTGTTGGGAGCTCATTTTGCTGCATCTGAAGCTTGAAGACATGTTTCCCATGGTCCTTCAGGGTTCTGCATCCAACACTTAGGGCATGCCTCCATGGAAGTCAGTAAATGGTGGCAGTTATTAGAAGACATGCAATGCTCCCCTCAAATCCTACTTCAAGCTTCCCTTCACCCTGTGGAACAGACATGAATTCCCAGATAAAGAAAGTCTTAAAGAAGATCATAGGCAGACCAAGTTCCTTGGGTGAATCCAATATCTTTTATTAGAGCAAGTTGGTCTAATAAAAGATATCGGATTCACCCAAGGAACCTGGTCTGCCTATGTCCTTAGACCAACACGGCTACAACCTTCACATCTTAAAGAAGATCACACACCCTTACTGGCTGGATCCAGACATGCAGGCACATGTGGTCTGTGGTGCTTGCAGCACCACAAACTGCATGAGTTGCACATGAATCAGTGTGTGGCACTCCTAATTTGCAGCACTTGGGCAACATTTGCTACTGGGATTTCCCTGTAGCAAAAAAAACCTGGAAAAAGCAATGCAGCCCACGCCAAAGTGGTAAATGCTTGGACAAAGGCAGAGAGGGGGGGAGCAGGCAGCCCTGGGCTGCTTGCTCCCCCTTCTCCATGCGCTGCTTTCCAGCTGGCCAGGACACAGGGTGCCTCAGTGCAGAGGGTGACTAGCCCCTGCTGAGGCACCCTGTGCCCCAGCCAGCGCCCCCTCCAGCACAATGGATCAGTTGAGATACAGGCAGGGATATGCACTGCAGCACACATTTGTGCCACTACTATTTGTGCTGCTGCAAAGGCATAATACCCCTGCTCATGAGGACCTGGCCACTGTGTGCAAGTCTCTTGATCCAGGGGTGTACTTGGTAGCTGTGTTGGTCTGAGACAAAAAGGCATACAAAAAACTAAAACTCTTGGTTCCAAAACGATACCTTTTATTAAACCAACTGATCCTGGGCTTTCTGTAGCTCCAGTACAGCTACTAATTCTAACCTTCAGAAGGAACTAGTGACAATAGCAGCAGAATTGTCTTGCAACCACTGTTTGTGAGTCCAACTCAAAGAAGAAAAATTAGGCCAAATCATTCTTGCCCATGGTGGGAATACTTTTTTGTGCTGGGGGTCTCTGCATCATTGCCCTGTTTGGGCACATGCTTGCAGCAGGTGAAACAAGATAGCTATACAAATGAAAGGTAGCCCTTCCTACAAGTATTTTAAGTATTGGTATTTCATCGAATAGTTGGAAAGGGAGTGGAGCCCAAGTTTTCTCCTCTCCTCTCTTTAGCCCTATGTATAATTAGTCGATGCAAAGAGGAGATGTTTCAATTGCACAGCTTGAGAATAGGACAGAGCAGCAGTTCTCAATGCTTTTAGATACAAGGCACTCCTCAGGAAATGCCAGCTTTTAGCTTTTACTCATTTCTCGATTACAGAAAAACAATAGAGAAATTATTCTGTTGCAAAGAAGTCAGAACAATGGTCAGAATTTTTTTGTCACCATATGGGTTCCTATTTGAAATCTCTGGGCACATCCAGATGAGCACGCACGTGCGGTTTGGGGCGCCTCAAACTGTTTGGGGCACTGCAAATCGCATGCAGCACAAAATGTGATACTGGGAACTCCTGGTATCAAAAAAACCTGTGGTAAATAAAAGCAGCACAACAGCGGTTCAGTCCTCTAGGGAGATGTTCTGGCTGCCAGCCAGAATATCTCCCCTGGTCTAGTTGTCCCCCAGTTCCTCCAGCACAGTGGGAGCCTGGAGGAGCGGGGAAATGGCAGTTTCCCAGAAACATAGCAATTTGCCCCACACCAAACCATACATGCAGGGGCATGTGCAGCAGCAGAAAGTGGCACAAATTTGTGCCACTACTTTTTTCCCACTGCAAGCGCACACCTCTACATTTAGAGAGACACCATCTGGGTTTATATGAGTCATGTGAAGGTTCCTAGGACTCAATTTAATGGCTTTCTGCAAATCTTCTGGTTTGTAATTCAAATCCATCATAACTTCTAACTGTGGTAAACTTTCAAGCTCTTCGTGTTTGATTTCAGTCTCACTGGAGTACTGGATTCCATAATGTTCAGTCCAGCGCTTGAGTTGTTTTTGCTTATCAATAATGACGCTTCCATTTAAATCTTTCAGCAGAGCTGTTTTCTTCTTAACTGGACTAATTGCTCTTTTGATGCCTTCATACATTCTGCAGCTATCACCTGCATCAGCTGCTTGCTGAATATCTTCACAGTTTCAGCCCAAAATCCTGGGCACAACTCCTAGCCTCCTTTTGCATTCCTCTTTAAGCCTTTCTCAAATTTTCCAGGGCTGTGGTGTTGGGAGATTTCTTGTAGATGGTTAGTGTTATCCTTCTGTTCTCAAACAGTGGTAGAAAGGTTTCAGAGTGTTCTTCAAACACACTGTTACAGTAGCATTACATGGTAGTTTTTAGGTTTTCCCAAGCCTCCATGTCTGAGTTGTTAGGTAAACTTGCTTTACAACTTCTTCATTGAATAGTCTACATCTTTCTACATCTTTAGCTTGGCTGATGTCAATCTGAAGATGACAGGTAGTTTTGCTACTGTGGATCTTTTTGGCCTTGATTCTGACTTTGCAGCAGACTAAGGCATGGTCAGTGTCACAGTCAGCACTGTGATCAGACCTCGTGTGCAGGATTTCTTCAGGTGATTGTGCCTAGTCAGTTGTGCCTAATAACTGGTGCCAGTTCCCTGACCTTAGATGTTTGCCTGCTGAAATCTATGAATGGGCTAGTGACAAATTACTTTGAAAGCTCCATGAAATTATACTGCTTTGTTGGAAAGAGGTAGTGGTACCACAAGATTTCCAAGATGCTCAGTTTGTACAATTATATTAAAACAAGGGGGATAGAAGTGACTGTGACAACTCTAGAGGTATCTCCCTGTTGAACATCATCAGAAAAGTTGTCACTTGTATTATGCTCCCTAGGCTGCAATCTCTAGGTGAAAGTATCTATCCTGAAAGTCAGTGTGGTTTTTCCTCAGGACACTCCACCAGTGATATGACATATTCAATCAAGCAACTTGCAAGAGAAGTGTAGAGAAAAACAATAATCAGTTTGACAAAGGTCTTCAGTATGGTCAACAGATAGCACCTTTCTGCTGTTCTGAAGAAACTGGATTGTCCCCCCAAATCATTGAACATCATTCATGACATCAAGGTATAAAGGCAACTGTAGTGTATGAAAATAAATAATCAAAAGTCATTGACATCAACAGTGGGGTTTCATTCCTGTTTCTTCACGCATTCAAGGGCAGCAATGATGGCATTTCTTGTTCAACATTCACACGGTTTAAAACAAGGTGAAAGAACTGGTTCTGAGAGATTTCCTGTTTGCAGATGACTCGGCCTTGATTGTCCACAATGAATCTTCCCTGCAAAAATCTCTTGAGCAGATTTTCTGCATCATGCAAGAGCTTGGGTTGACAATTAGTCTCAAGAACGCTGTGATGATCTACTAAGGGGTGGAAGAACCAGTGCGTGGCATCACTCTGGAGGGTAAATCTCTTGGTGTCATCGACAGCTTTTGCTACTTGGGTTCTACAATCGGCTGGAATCTTGACCTTCAGACTGAGTCATAGAGTCATAGGAAGTTAGGGTTGGAAGGGACCTCAGGTCAGCTAGTCCAACCCCCTGCTCAGACAGGATCATCCCCAACTTGATCATTCTAGCTTTGTCTAGCCAGGTCTTAAAAACCTCCAAGGATGGAGCTCTTCTACCACCTCTCTGGGTAACCTGTTCCAGTGTTTTACTACCCTCCTAGTGGGAAAATTCTTCCTAATATTTAACTCAAACCTCCCATGCTGCAATTTGAGACCATTGCTCTTTGTTCTGTCATCTGCTGCCACTGAGAACAGTCCAGTTCCATCCTCTTTCCAACCCCCCTTAAGGTAGTTGAAGGCTGCTGTTAAATCCTTCCTCAGTCTTCTCTGCTCCAGACTAAATAAGTCCAATTCCCTCAGCCTCTACTCAGAAGACATGTGCCCCAGCCCCTGAGCAATTTTTGTTGCCCTCTGCTGGACTCTTCAATATGTCTGCATCCTTTCTGTAGCAGGGGGCCCAAAACTGTACACAGTACGCCAGATATGGGTTCACCGATGACAAATAGAAGGGAAGAATCACTTCCCTCCATCTTCTGGCAATGCTTCTATTAATGCAGCCCGGTATATTGTTAGCCTTCTTCACAGCAAGGGCGCAGCTTTGGTGCAAGTTCAGTGCATTGTCCACTGCAACCCCCAGGTCCTTTTCTGCAGAGCTGCTGCCCAGCCTGTCAGCCTGCAGCCTGTACTGGTGCATGGGACTGAACTGACTAACAGAATTGGAAAAGCAGCTAAGAATTTCAGGCTATTACAAAAATATTGCATAGAAAAACAGCAAACTATCAATTAAGGTGAAGATGCAAATCTACGAGACTTGTGAGTCGTCAGCCCTGCTTTATATTCAGAAACGTGGACTACATGTGCTAGGCATATCAGGAGACTGAGCAACTTCCACATGAGATGCCTGCACAAGATTAAGTCATTCAACATCAGTGTAGAAAGCTGGGAGAGAGGAGTGCACAGAAACCCATGCAATCTGGAGGGAACATCTGGCACTGGGTGCAGCTCAATACAAAGCAGCTTTGATCCAGAGGATCGAAGCAAAGTGAGAAAGAAGCAAGCAGCATGCTCTAAACTTGGAAGAAAAGCAAGAAAAAGAACACAGTGTGGACTCCAACACACGAGCCTGTGAAACTTGTAACACGCTTTGTCACTCTTGAATTGGGCTTGTCAGCTACAAATGGATTCATCAGGCACCTGGCTTAGACCTCTTATGCCTACACCATGATTAGGGAGCTACTTAATTTGCAGTTTCCCAGGTTTGTGAAAGAAGCTGGATGTCAAACTAGATCTCTCATATATCCAGAGTGAATGCTCTCAGTCGTTTAGCTATTGAATAAAGGGTGAAGGATACCACCTCCTTTTTTGGCTGTTTTTTGAACTGGGTGTTATATCCCAAAAGAGAACCTATTTATTCAAGTGCAGCAGATGAGAAAGATGGCAGAATGTGCAAGTTTGTGAACTGTGGCAGGGATTAGGCATGAGGTAGGTGCCTAGCTGCTCTGTACTGTCAAGATGTAGGGGCTATGGGGTATGCCCACAAGCAGATCTGTAGATGTCTGGGGAACTTTACTGCTGGAAAGGTACTTCCCTCTGTGGTCAGCCAAGTCTGAGGACATCAATTTTGGACTTACACACCAAATGTGGCAGTTATGTACATAAGCCCTCTACTATAACCCTGTCTATATTAAACAGCAACACAGAAAAGCTCTCAGGAATGCTAATTTCTGAAACTTTTTATGCCTCCACCTTATATTTCCCCAGAATCTAATAAAAAATGCCAGATTGGATAAAAAAATGCTTTAGCTCTGTCCTCTCAACTAATGTAACTTCTGTTAAGTGCCTCAGCTGAGGGAGGGAGACACCTGGGAGTCATTTCACACACATTTCCAGCACCTAGAGGCTGGCCCACAGCCCAAGGAAGATAAGGGAAATGTTTCCATTGTCTTCGGATCAAATCCACAGTGTTCCCCCTTAAGCCAGCCAACTAAGACTTAAATTATCCAGAAATGCTTTCAAAAGCTAGAGCACTGAATAGAGAATGAACTCCTTTTAATAGATTTTTTTAAATCATTACATTATACTGGCAATGAAAGGCCTTATTAAATTCTAGAGACTCACAAAGAAAGCCTAAAGACTTCTATAGGACTTCCTCCTGACATGGCCCAGGCTGATGCCTTTCTAGTTGTTTCCTGGGTTTGCATCCATCTCACTATATGATCTACAACCTGCTGAGGTAGTTAAGGCATGGTTTATTATGAAGCTGAAAGGCCTGGGCAAGAACCAACAGAAATAGTGCCAGTTCCACTCACCTGCTTGTTGTATTGCCTCCAATGAGTGCTGGCATGAACCTGGCTTTTATTCAGAGTTTAGAGGGATTTGGGGAGATCTCCATTTAGTTTATATGAGCTAAGATTCAGGCTGCACTCTGTCTTGGGGCATGCTATCCCTGAAAATAGCCCAGCATCTGGCTCTGAACTCCTGTATGGGTAAAAAGAGGTATTGGGTTTGTAATATAGTTGGGCTTTGCAAGTTCTCTTAAGGACACTTCCTTTGGTATGGAAGGGAATCAAACACTGGAGGCCTCTTTGCATCCAGGTGGAATTTGGGTCAGGACAAAAAGAGACAGCTTATTTCCTCCCTGTATCTCATCTAATTTACAGCAGTGCAATATCATCACCATGTACAGATGTAAATAGCCAAACAAACTAGAGTGACAGTGGAAACCCAAGTGTCTGGTAAGTGCATCTGCCCTTGGACAGCATATGCAATTTTATGTGGTGGTTCTTAAAGGGCTCAACTCAACACAGACCTAATAACTTCAAGACCAGTAACTTCAAGAAACCTAAGCCATACCCTGTTCTGAGCTGCTCCATGAGACACCTCCAGGGCACTCCATGGGTGGGAGCACCACACATCACCAGCAAGAATAGTCCTTGTGTTGCAGTTCATTGCGGAGGGGTGGGGTGGTTAATAGGCCAGACTAGTGCTGTCCCATGCAAAGTCTGTGTCAGGAGAATTCTTACCTGTTATTTCTGTTCATCTGTAAGCTGATGCAGCAGAATTCAGGGTACATCAGAGTGCGAAAAATCACAGCCACTAGACCCAGACCTTCTCCTTTGCTCTTGACATCGAGGGTAAGAAAGGTCTCTGTGCCAGAGCTGCCACTCTTGTTAGTAACAAAGTACATCTCACTCACTGTGCCATAGTGTTCAGCTTCTCTTTCAGTGAAATGGTGTTGTATCCCATGGCACTACACTGTGGCTGTTGGGATGCATAATCATCGAGCCAGCTCGTTGTTACTTTAGCTGCAAAGGGAAAGTCTTCAGCCTCTCTTTATAAAGAAACCAGCAAATTTCCAATGTAACTACATATACCGTGATACAGAAGGATCCATGGTTGCCTGCTATATGCGTGAGGAGCCATCAGGACCTTCGATGCATACACCTAGGCAAGAATATGGAGGAGTGGAGGCTGCCCAGACCTTCCATAGTTTCATAGTTTCATAGTTGGTAGGGTCAGAAGGGACCTGAGCAGATCCTCAAGTCCGACCCCCTGCCATGGCAGGAAAGAGTACTGGGGTCAAACGACACCAGCAAGGTGTTCATCCAGCCTCCTCTTAAAGACCCCCAGGGTAGGAGCCAGCACCACTTCTCTTGGAAGTTGGTTCCAGATCCTAGCCGCCCTAACTGTGAAGTAGCGGCTCCTGATGTCTAGTCTGAATCTACCCTCTGCCAGCTTGTGACCGTTATTTCTAGTCACTCCTGGTAGTGCTCGGGGGAACAGGGACTCCCCCAATACCTGCTGGTCCCCTCTGACTAGTTTGTAACAGGCCACTAGATCCCCCCTCAGTCTTCTCTTGTGGAGGCTGAACAGGTTCAGGTCCCGTAGCCTCTCCTCGTAGGGCCTGCCCTGCTGCCCCCTGATCATGTGAGCGGCCCTCCTCTGGACCCTCTCAATGCTGTCCACGTCCCTCCTGAAGTGCAGCGCCCAGAACTGGACGCAGTACTCCAACTGTGGCCTGACCAGATCACCTCCTTGGACCTGCTCGAGATGCATCTGTGGATGCATGACAAGATATGGTTGGCCTTCCTGACCACATCCCCACACTGTCGGCCCATGTTCATTTTGGCATCAATAATGACTCCAAGATCCTTTTCTGCCTCTGCACTGACGAGAAGGGAGTTCCCCAGCCTGTAGGTATGCTGCTGGTTCTTCTTCCCCAGGTGCAGCACCTTGCACTTGTCAGTGTTGAAACCCATCCTGTTCTCATCCTCCCACCCCTGTAACCTGTCTAGGTCCGATTGCAGCCTATTCCTCCCTTCTAGCATGCCCACATCCCCCCACATCTTAGTGTCATCTGGAAATTTGAACAGGGTGCTTTTTACTCCCTCATCCAAGTCGTTGATGAAGATGTTGAACAGCGCGGACCCGAGGACCGAGCCCTGGGGAACCCCACTGCCCACATCCCTCCAGGTCGAAAATGACCCATCCACCACCACTCTCTGGGTGCGGCCCTCCAGCCAGTTAGTGACCCAATTGACTGTGTAACTGTTGACACCACTGTTCCCTAGTTTTTTTCCATTCCCCCTTTAGACCATTGAGACAGAATCCAAAGGCCAGACAGAGCCCAGTCCAGGCCTTCAGTCCCTCGACTGTGTGGCAGACAAGGATTTGACCACTGAACCACAACAGTAGGTATGTAACCACTTACACATATAGAATTAAGGCTGTAAAAAGACATTGAAAGATTATCTAGTCCAACCTGGCTTTAAACACATGACTTTGGTACCAGTAGCACCATGCACTAACCAACTAAGCTGAATGGTAAAGAGCTATGCTTTTTGTTTTAGTTCTAACCCCAGTTGGGTCAATAGTATAGACGACAACATGCATCAGTAATTTGCTTCAGTCAGAAACTGTTGATGCTGAAGGGATGGAATGAGCTCATTAAAAAAAGCTTTAGAAATATGCTGAGTTGGAGTTAATGAGAATTTGATTGAACAGTGGTATGCATAGCGAGAATTTCCAGACTTAACATCTCCAGAATTACTGTTGCTATTAATTATGTTAAGCCTAATGCTCCAGGTTTAAGCTACTATTTGCAATCAGGATGAGAGCTCACATAGAAGCAGATTATCTCTCATCTGCTTGATTTGAGGTTACAACAACTTTTCTGAACCTTCTGGTATAGACCAGTGTCAGACACAGCACCGTACCTAGACTCCTGGCAGCCCCGGGCTAACTTTTAGAATTAGGCCCCCCTTCGCCAGAGATAATGATGATAATAATAAAAACATTACCATTTTTGGGCCCCCTTTCTGTCCAGGCCCTGGGCACCCACCCAGTTTGCCCATGCCTATGTCTGGCCCTGGTCAGAGACAGGAAAGGGGATTGCAGGGACTTCGGGTCTGATCCACTAGAATTCTGAGTTGCAGAAACTGGAAGGTGTCCGTGCTGGTCAGTTGATAAAGAAGAGGAGTGCAGAGGCAGGAAAACAAATAGACACCAAAAGAAAATGACAGAGACCTGGGTACAGAACAAGGGAAAACATACCTGATTTTAATCTGATTTCAAATAACAGGGGTACAGTGTGTTACAGGCTTTACAGACATCTCAAGGACTCTCTAACAAGAAATCAAAGAGGAAGTAGAAACCCAGGTCCAAGAAAGCCCCAGACTAAACAGAAGAAAGAATGTGCCCGGGGGGGGTGGGGATAGAGAACTAAATAAATCCCACTTCAGTCTGCACATTTCCTCCAAGATAGAAGGATGAACAACAGGTGCACAGAGCAAAGAGCGGTGCAAGGCTCCCCTCTGCCTCCCAGGGAAGACATCTGCTAAGAAGGCTTGGGAACAATTTTCCTGCCATGGAAATAGAGTTGAGTGAATAAAATACAGATTGAGAAATGTTCCTTCTTATACCAGAAACTTGTTTATAGGAAGAGTATGGTAACACTTTATATTAAGGGTTGATTTGTAAACAGTTTATTGATTGATAAATAAATTTGTGATTAAACCATTCAAAAAGAGCTTCTTTGTAAATATTACTGACCTTGTTTCTTTCTCCCACCTGTTGGTGAGGTCACATCCCAGTACCAACACCAGCTAACACCGTCTGGTGCTCTTAGCATGGGACTGGCAGTAGGGAACTCCTCCGTTCTAATTTCAGCTTTGCCAACAGCAATTTCTGTTACCCTGGGTAACAGAGTTAATTTTTCTACCTTAGAATTCCTGCCTGTAATAATTATAACTAAACCCTCAGGGTGGTTGTGAGGATTTGGTGTTTGTAACTGCAGTTCACATCCAAGCTGAAAAGCACTTTATAAATGATAAGTATTGTCAATACGAATATATTTTTCTGCCTATAAATTACTATAAAACATAATTATATTTAGAACGTATTTCAAAATATTAAAACCTGTAACTGTGCGATGAACTGCAAGCTACAGGGTTATAATACTCTATGTATTGGCTTACTAGGTGATATGTTTACATTATAGCACGCTATAAATGCTATAATTATTATATGCATTTACAAATGAGTTTTCTTATCAAACAAGAGAACAATAACTTGGACGTAATGTGTCAACGAATATCAAAAAGCTGGCATGAGGACAGGGGTGGGGAAAATACAGCCCGCAAGCTGGATCCAGCCTGCCAAGGGATGTTATCCGGCCCAAGTGCAGGGAGCAGCTTGGGCCGTAGTGCCAGTCTCACCACCCCGGGTGCACAGTGGGGCTGGGGTGGTGCTACGGACGGACTTCACTTCTTGGAAGGCTTGGCTGTGGCAGCTCCTTCTGGCTGTCACTGACAGTGTCACTGCTGCTGCTAGACCCAGCCCTGCTGCCTGGGCACCCCAGCCTGTCCACCCCACACTCACCACTGGGGGTGCTGGACAGAGCAGGCAGGGTCTCCATGAAGCCTGGCCTGGGACCCCTGCAGGCAGAGTGCGCTGGGCCAAGCAGATAGGATGGGGCCGCAGATGGGCAGGAAGCAGCATCTGGGAGTGGGGCAGGTGGGACTGGGGCCAGGATTGTGGGGTGGTGACCATGATCTTCTCCCCACAATGGACTGTGACCAGTCCGACCCAGGAGGAGGGCAGAGTACAGCCATGGGCTGGCCCCTGCTGCCCCCACCCCAGCACAGGTGAACGTGGGCAGCCCCAATACACACTGGGACCAGATTAGGCCACCCTGCACTGCCAGGCTGTGCTGCTCCGCAGCTGCACTGTACTGGGGCTGCCCACATGTGCCTGTGCTGGGATGGGTTCATGGGGCCAGGTCACAGGAGTATGCTCCGTCCCCCTCCCAGGTTGGGCCAGTTACAATCCATCATGCAGGGAGTAGATCACACCTCTGCCCTGGGCCCTGGGCCTGCGCTATCGCCACCTTGCAATCCAGATCCTGGTCCCAGCCCCAGCTGCCTCATGCCCAGACGCCACTCCCTACCCGCTGCCCCATCCCATCCCATCCACCTGGCTGAGCACTCTCTGCCTGCAGGGACCACTTAGGGAGTCTGGGTGAGCTGGGGGTGGGGGGAGCAGGAGTGCTGACCCAGCCTGCAACGGCTCACCAAAACTCCCGCCAGCTCAAATAATTGCCCTCCCCTGCATTAGGACAACCTGTAGCAAAGCATGTTACATTTTGTAGTACGTGCAGGGTACAGGATAAATAACAAAAAAGAGTTAATTCTAGGATGACAGTTCCAGCAAGAGCTTCTACTGACCTTGATCACAGAGCCTGAGTAGTTTGGGTAATCATCTATGATTCTCAGTGGACTCATAAGCCTAGAATTTACAATTGATTATTTATAGCATAATGTACTGGTTGTTATGAATATGTATCACTGCCTTTTACTGGACTGACTCAACTGTGTGTCACAGATGCAATAATGATAATAGATCTTCTTTACCTGACGTGATAAGGACCTACACTTTTTTTTTTTTTTTTTTTTTGAGCAATAGATCTTAGGTGCCAACATGTTCCCTGTGGGTACAGTGAAGTGCCAACTGTCTATAATATGCAGCATTGTAACAAATGTAAAGAACTAGGTTGCTATAGCTTTGCTGCAAGTTTTTCTTGCTTTCATGCTACTCTGCTATCCTCTCTAGTGGAAATGAAAGCTAACCACAATTCCAGCTGCAAAACTGACCTCAGTGTAATCCATATTCTACCAAGTACCTTTGGAGACTGTAAAATGCTTAACAGCAAAGTGCCACAGACTGGGTCATAAAAGTGAAACTTGAGGGTTTTTTTTTTTTAATGTACTCTTAATAAAAAGTGTTACCAAGCTGATAATAGCATTTCTGTGAAATGGGACCTGTGAAGGACAAAATATTGGGCTTTTGTCTTTTTCCTAGCTAAAGGAGGCCTGGATTTTCTTATTTGCTTTTTTTATTATTATTACTTTTTTTACCATAGATGTTCCAGGCTGGGCAGGCTAGAGAACATGCTGGTCTCTGATAAGGATTGGGAGCTTTTTCTACCCAAATTGACTCTTTAACAAAAACATCTTTTTTTCTCAGGTGTTTGAGTTAGAGGGTCTAACAAAACAGCCCCTTTGAAAAAGACTAAATAAAAATCCATTCTCCTCCCAGTCTGGTTTCACCTAGAAGATGTCTCTGATGTTATAACCCAAACAGGTCTCCACTTGTCCGTAGAGTCTTCTTGGGGGAAAAAAGAATAGACAAAAAGCTGACTTTGTAATATAAAAGCAGAAATGAAACTTAAAAAAAAATACAGGCCTCAATCATCTATCATAAATAAGGAAAAAAAAAGGCTCATACCCTACTTCTCATTCCTTTGCAGCTTGCCTTCAAACAAATTCAGTATTGACACAATGCCGTTCAGGAGTCTGCCATGAGATGGCATCAGTGTTTCTTGTAAGAGTTTTATTTAGAGAAAGGATTGTTTAGGAAAAAGTGATAACAGAAGAGCCTAGAAAATTTAACAGTGGTATTTACAGCAGATCCTCATTGTAAAGCCTGGACAATGAACCCTCTCTCTTAAGTCTCACTTGTTTTATTACAACAATCCTGGGCTCCACGGGGTGTATGTGTGTTTGTGAATTAAGCTGCTTTCATTGGGAAGTTGAGATCCACTGTAGCTGCCTATGAGCCCTTTTAAACAGTTTAAGGAGACAGCTTTACTTGTTAGGAAATTGTATATACCTGCATATAAGCTGAGTCACTGAAAAATGTACATGTCTATCAGTCCTTACAAGGTAGCCTTAAGCCAAGGTAAATTTAGTGGGCAACTTATGTAAAACTGTGCAGCAGATGAGTTTCTAATGGTATTTGACTTTTCTTTCATCTCCTATGCTGTTAATAAACTAGTCCCCACAAGTGATGTGTATGGAGCTGGGGATGACTTTTTGTCATCAGACCTGATATGTATTGACACAAATGATCCTTTGCACAAAGGGAGGCAAAATTGGTTTGGTGTACATTAACATAAGTCCTACCATACGTTTATATTAGCCAAAGTATCTCTGTCACTCAGTAAGTCAGCTTATACTTGTATATACAGTATTTTCTTTATCCTTCAAGTAGGCTGATGCCTAGTTTTGTTTCAGTATTATAATCATTTTCTAATTTGTACACAACTGACAGTGGTCAGATCTAGCAAGAAGAGGTAGAATCCAGTACCTTTCTGACAAAGCCGGTGTAGTTAGATGCGGGTTGTGTTGTGGGGGGGTGGTACTGCCCCTAGAATACCAGGATCATTTTGCTTTAAACCTACCTTTTGATGGAGTAGCTTGTTTGAAACAAGGAATGAGAAAAAGATAAAAAGGAGGAAGGAAAAAAAAACAGCTGGCAAATCTTGGTCATTAGCAGGAAGGTGGGTGGACATGCACTTATGTGTGAATGTGGACACAGATGCAGCAGTAAGGGGGCCTCTTAGACATGGGCTCATGTTACTGAGATTCTAAAAAAGGCTCTGAGCTTGTAGAAATAGATCAGAAGAAAACAGGAGGGTAGGACCTAACTTTTTGGGGTAATTTCTTTTCTTTTTTGGTACCATCGGAAAATTCTCTCCGGAAATAAAAAAATAAAACCCTCAATTCAGCTGTGCCTTGTGCTGTCAGGCCACTCTGTCCTTCGAGGGAGGAAGCTCCAGATAGAAAGGGTGAAAGGAAGGAGGATTTGGCTTCCCTGCTGACACGTTTCTCTCCTGCTGGGAGAATGAATGGCCTGTTGATTTAAGGCTGGTTGGTTCCTTGTGTCCCTGAGCGCAGTGAAGACACCTCTGGTCACCACAGCGGGCCAAAGGTGAATGAAGCTTCACTCCACTCGGGAACATGTTTGCATTAGGTAGTTGGTGTTAACAGGATCCAGTTGATGTTAACAGGACAGCCCATTCTCTCTGGAAATCTACCACCTGTCAAGAGTAGGAGGCTGTCCAGAGGAAACCAACAGGGCCTGTTCATCAATGTCAATGAGAGCTTCATGCATCCCCACACAAAAATGACTGGGCCCTGAGAGTTTCCTGCCACTCCCGTCTTTTGCCTTCACTAAGTGATGAAAGATTGTGCTTGGAATTGTGGGAAAGAAGTCTGCAGAGGAGGAGATGCAGGATGGGATTGACACTGGGAGAGAAAAGCATGATGGGACAGACATACAGAAAGAAAAAGTATGGAAGAGTGAAACCTATAGCAGGACAGGTGCTGGGGAAAATAGGCCTTATATGACAGTCTGATGTACGGTGGAATAGACTTATGCGGGGAGCAGACTCATGATGGGCCAGATGCATACAGCTACGTGGCAGGACAAACTCACGGAGTGCACACTGACAGTGCAGTGTATATAGTCAGGAACCCATGGCGACAGAGGTGAATAAGTGGTTCAGAGAAGGTGCAAGCCATGGACAGGGGACAGGGTGGGGAAGGGCATATTCCTGATCAGGAGAGCTATAAGATGGGCCTGGCTAAGCACAGAATAGCAGTCATAAGGCACAATGCAAATGGCCAGGGGAAGAGACAAATGCACTGTGACCGTGACTCGCCCAAGACAGAGAGATGTGGTGACATCCTGACCTGCTCTGGAGGTTTATAAACTGAGCTTTAGGACCACGATCTTCCTGACATCATCTCCCTTCTGCCATGGATCAACTGGTGGGTGCCAAGCCCAATGATCAGGTTTGAATTCTAGTTCTTACTCAGATAGCGCTGTGTCCCCATGCCCCACTACAGAGCCCCATATCTGCTGTGTCATAGATGGGCCTAATGAGTAAAATTCTGGATCAAAACACCTCCAAAATTTGGAAGTGTTTGGATCTGAGGTTTTAATCTAGGACCTTCCTTCGTATGTGATATCCACTCCCTGAAAGGCGAGCTGGCTACCCAATCTGTTACCCTTCGGTAATAGCCAAGTGGTAGCCTCCCAGCTCTGCCTTGCTCCATGCTGTCATGGCTCACCAACTGTCTGCAATATAAACAGAGAGACTTCCCCTGTCCCTTCTCTCTCCACGGTGACAGTTAACCTCTTTTCTCTTATGAAATACTGCATAGTTCAGTCCATGATCCAATGCAGCTGATGGAGTGGAAGGCAGAGCATGACACCACTGCCTTGAATCTACAGGCCATGCCATTGGTATGTTAAGGATAGGCAGGGATGAGGCAGGTCATGCTGAGGCTTCATCCAGGAGAGATGGGCATGCCACTGACATTGCTTCCTTTTAAAATAGAGTTGCTTGTGTCCTCCTGGCCGTGCTCCTCCAGTTTAGAGAAGGCTCTGGTCTCTGTGTGTATGCATGGGCATAGTGAGCAAGCCTCACATAATGGTGCAACGGTTCCTGCGCAGTGCCCCCTGGAAGCGGATGGTGGTATGAACGTGCTTGCAGCGGGCACAGCCCACACTCTTGAGGAGCTCACTGAAGAGCAGCAGGATGTGCCAATTATATTTGGCTGAGCACTCAATATAGCCGCATTTCCAGGTCTTTTTTACTAGGTTGGAGACGTTCCAGCGGGGGATGACTCGGCCTCTCTGCAGGTCCCGCTTGTTGCCCACGATAATGATGGGTGTCTCTGTTGTGCCAATGACTCTGAAAAGAAGAACGATTGAGAGCGCGATGGTGAGAATGGGAATTAGAAATGGTTATGGCAGTTCCATTCCACCTCAGGGTCACAGTCCATCAACCCCAATCAGTCCCCAACTAGCTCCTTTCAGCTCCCTTATTCCTCCTCCTCTAGCTCTTCTCTTCCCCACTAGCTCGCTTGTAACATCCCTGCAGTTTATTTCTTGGCTAATATTTGTCTCCTGGGAACACCCTCCTGTCCTCAGGACCTTGCTCTGCCTGCCCAGATGGCAGAAGAAAGCAATCAGAAGCTACCCATGTGTATCACAAGGGTGGCAAACAGGCTACTGTTTGGGGCCTGTCAGTAGGGCATCTTGTTCTGCCTGGAGGGGCATGTCACATGCAGTGCAGCAAACAACTTTGCAGCTCACACAGTCTACAAATATTGTTAAGAAACTCAAAAATGTTTCCCCAATGATTCAGTATGGCCCAACTGTGAATCCTAATATCTCACTGGTAGCTGCTAGCAGCTGGGAAATTTCTTTTCTCATCTATTTGCTGCCCTTTGTGTTTTTACAATGTCTGTGTGAATTACCAGTAAGTGCTGATGGAAGGGGCCTTGATTCTAACTTGCTCCTGTCAGAAGACATTCATCTCTAGGGCAATCAGCATTGATAGGAACATGAGATTCTTGGAGACAGCTGAGCTTTAGCCTACTCTTCTGGCCTAGTATATAATTGAAGAGGATGCACAAGTGAAAACAGATTTGAGCCATGCACTGGGCTCTTTTTTAACTCACAAGGGTCCAGCACTTACCTTGTTTCCAGGATCTGTTGTCGAATAGTTTTGATATACTCAAAGCTGTCAAAGCAACAGATGTCATAGACCAGGATGTAGGCATGGACACTCCGGAGCCCCCTGCAGCACACGTCTGCCCACTCCTGCAATATGCAGACAGGAATCAGCCTCAGCTCAGGCCCATGACATTGTCCCACCAACAGTTTCAGCCAGCCCTTCTGCCATCTCACCTATGAGACAGCTTCTACACCAATGCCATGCTGTACGCTACCAGGGTCTAAACATAGGTTTTCTTAGATGGGGTGCACTGCTGTCTCAAAGCAATATCATTTCTGCTTGTGCAGATACAGATGCTAGCACCAAAGCCAAGCAGTATTGTACTTCTCCACTTCCAGCATCTCTGGGATCTACAACGAAACACTGGTTCCAAATCTGTAGTTACTACTGTTTTGAGATGGGTGGCATGAAGACACAAGGCTACTCCAAGACTCCCTTCCCAGCAGCAGTGTCCTGCATGTTGGTGAAGAAGGTGTTAGACAATTACAGAGGCAGTATGTTCTAGTGTTTAATGAACTAGGAGTCAAATGATCTGGGATTACTTCTTGCTATAATTTTCATGGCATTACAACAGGAAAAGCACATAACCACCCTTGGTGTATGTTTCCCTACATGCTTCCTCTGCCTCATGCTCAGGGATCCTGGTTTTCCCTGATAAAATATCACAAATTCTCTGCTAAAAAAACCAAAATCCATGATAAAAATTAAAGGGTCCCCAGAGCTCCCCCAGCCCTGCTGGTGCTCCTTGCCCCCCACCCACAGCCCCTGCTCCCCCAGCTATGCTGCAGGGGGCCTGCGGCTGCCAGGGCTATGGGGCCGGGTCTGCGGCCCCCTGCCCTCCACCTGCTGTGGGCTCGGATTGGGCAGCTCTGCCACAACACACACTCCCGGGGGCAGAGGGAACCCACGCCCCACAGATTTGTATCGGAAGCAGGCACAGGCTTCAGGCTCGGGCCCCCGCCCCGCTTCACTCCTCGACGCCTTTGCAGCCCTGCAGGCATGACCCAGTTCAGCTAGAGACAGAAGAGCTGCATGAGGATCTCACTGCTGCTCACCCTGCACTGCCCCAGAAACGCGCCTACTACATGTGGGGCTGCACTGAGGGAAATGGCATGGGGCTATGCCTCTCAAAGCAGTAGCAGGTGCTGGAGGTGTGTCGCTAGGGCAGCACGGGGTGAGCAGATCCCCATGCAGCTCCTCTGCTGCCTGCTGCACTGGATTGCGCCTGCCAGGCTGGGGAGGCCCTGGGGGAGAGAAGCAGGGTGGCAGGGAGCAGCAGAGCCATGTGGAGAAGCTGCTCACTGCTGTTCCCTGCCGCCATGCTTTTCTCCCCCAGGGCCTCTGCAGCCCTGCAGGCACGACCCAGCGTGGCAGGCGGCCGCAGAGTACCACAGAGAAGTTGCTCACTGCTGTTCCTTGCTGCCCTGCTTCTCTCCCCTGGAGCCTCCCCAGCCCACTGGGTGCGACCCAATGCACCAAACAGCAGCAGGTCCACACAAGGATCTCCCCGCTGCTGCTTGCCTGTGCTGCCCTGGCGATGTGCCTCCTGTGTGCAGGGTTGCAATGACGGCAGCAGTGCGGGGCTGCACCCCTCAAAGCAGCTTCCCTCCCCCATCTAGCTTCCACCATCTCCAGTTATTGCTAGTTGGCCAATCTCATGGTCAAGGGTTAAACTGATCAAGTAATAGTTCCAATTCTCTTCTAGAATATGGTTTTAAATATGGTTCAGACCGAAGTCACTTATACCTGTGAACTGTTTAATTGTCTGTAAGAACTGATTTGGATTTTCTGGAGATAGGATTCAAGTTCTAGTAGTTTGTTCTCCTTCATAACCATATTGGAAGGGCAACATGCAGGAAAACTGCATATGAAGGCCTTTGGTTAGGTGCCTTCCAATAGCATTAAGTTTATTGTGATTTCTCAAGTCACAGATTGAGTTACAGAGGGCACGTCTACATGAGACACTAACTGTGCAGTAGCCTAATAACACTGCACAGTAGCATGCCAGGCAAAACCCATGCTAACCCGTTACTGTGCATTAGTATTAGGCTACTGCTCAGTTAATGTCCAAAAAAACCTGTACGCCGGCACTACTGCGCAGTAGTGCAAATTAGTGCATATTGGTTATCCAAGTACTAAACTTAACGCGCAATAACTATGGCACATTAATGAGCACGTAGACACAGCCAGAAAGGCAGCAGTTCTGAAACTGTAGGTTGCGACTCCAAATGGGGGTGCAACATCAGCGGTTGGGGTTGTGAGATTTCTGTGCCCACAGTGGGGTATGGAGCTGCAACGGGGCTGGAACAGCTCCCGGCAGGAACCGCCTCCACAGCCCAGCAGGCAGGACCCAGCACAGGGGGAGTGCTGCACCATCATGGCCACTAAGGTGAGATGCGGCGGCAGCAGCAGCAGCAGCACAGAGTTGTGTCCCCACTGCTGCCAGGAGAGCAGCGGGCACCTCAGCTTGGCAGCTGTGGCAGGACAGCACTCTCTCCTGTGCCAGGTTCAACCCACTGGGCCACAGAGCCCCTGGGGGGAGGGCAGAAGGGAAGGGAGCCCCAAGCCCACAGCAGGCAGCTTGCATCCTCCCTCCTCCATCCCCCAAAGGCTCTGCTCCGGCTGTGCTGCTCACGGGGGGGGAGCCAGGCTCTGGCTACAGCAGCTGCCACCTCCCACGGGCAGCAGCCGGGGCTTGGGTGCTGCTGGGGGGAGGAAGGGGGCTGCAGGCACTGGCTCTGGGGCACTTGCGGGGAGTGGGAGCCTACAGGTTGGGAGGGAGAGGCATCAGCAGGGCCAGAGCGATTAGTCAAGGATGCACTGCAGAGTAGGAGTTTTGAAGTGATGGAAGCCCAAGAAGGGTGGCTGTGCCTTAAGGAAACGATCCTTCGGGCACAAAGCAAGACAATCCCTGTGCGAGGTAAAAGAGGGAAAGGGGCCAGGAGGCTTCCCTGGCTGACCAGAGAAATCCAGGGCAGCCTAAGGGCCAGAAGAGGAGCACATAAAAAGTGGAAACAGGGAGAGATCACCAAAGACGAATATACCTCTTCTGCTCATGCTTGTAGGGAGGCAGTTAGACGGGCCAAAGCTACCATGGAGCTGAGGATGGCAACCCAAGTAAAAGACAACAAGAAATTGTTTTTTAGATATATAGGGAGTAAAAGGAAGGCCCAGGGGGGAATAGGACCCCTGCTAAATGGGCAGAAACAATCGGTGACAGACAGGGGGGACAAGGCTGAACTCCTCAACGAGTTCTTTGCCTCAGTGTTCCTAAGCGAGGGGCACGACAAGTCTCTCACTGGGGTTGTAGAGAGGCAGCAGCAAGGCGCCAGACTACCATGTGTAGACCCTGAGATGGTGCAGAGTCACTTGGAAGAACTGGATGCCAGTAAGTCGGCAGGCCCGGATGAGCTCCATCCGAGGGTGCTGAAGGCACTGGCCGACATCATTGCAGAGCCACTGGCAGGAATATTCGAACACTCGTGGTGCACGGGCCAAGTCCCGGAGGACTGGAAAAGGGCCAATGTGGTTCCCATTTTCAAGGAGGGGAGGAAGGAGGACCCGGGCAACTATAGGCCAGTCAGTCTCACTTCCATCCTTGGCAAAGTCTTTGAAAAAATTATCAAGGCTCACATTTGTGAGAGCCCAGCAGGACAAATTATGCTGAGGGGAAACCAGCATGGGTTCGTGGCGGGCAGATCGTGCCTGACCAATCTAGTCTTTTTTTATGACCAGGTTACGAAATGCCTGGACACAGGAGGAGGGGTGGATGTCGTATACTTAGACTTCAGGAAGGCCTTCGATATGGTATCCCACCCCATACTGGTGAACAAGTTAAGAGGCTGTCACTTGGATGACTACACAGTCCGGTGGGTGGCGAATTGGCTAGAGGGTCGCACCCAGAGAGTCGTGGTGGATGGGTTGGTTTCGACCTGGAAGGGTGTGGGCAGTGGGGTCCCGCAGGGCTCGGTCCTTGGACCGATACTCTTTAATGTCTTCATCAGTGACTTGGACGAGGGAGTGAAATGTACTCTGTCCAAGTTTGCAGATGACACAAAGCTATGGGGAGAAGTGGACACGCCGGAGGGCAGGGAACAGCTGCAGGCAGACCTGGATAGGTTGGACAAACGGGCAGAAAACAACAGGATGCAGTTCAACAAGGAGAAATGCAAAGTGTTGCACTTAGGGAGGAAAAATGTCCAGCACACCTACAGCCTAGGGAATGACCTGCTGGGTGGCACAGAGGTGGAAAGGGATCTTGGAGTCCTAGTGGACTCCAAGATGAACATGAGTCGGCAGTGTGACGAAGCCATCAAAAAAGCCAATGGCACTTTATCGTGCATCAGCAGATGCATGACGAATAGGTCCAAGGAGGTGATACTTCCCCTCTATCGGGCGTTGGTCAGACCACAGTTGGAGTACTGCGTGCAATTCTGGGTGCCGCACTTCAAGAGGGATGCAGATAACCTGGAGACGGTCCAGAGAAGGGCCACTCGTATGGTTAAGGGCCTGCAGACCAAGCCCTACGAGGAGAGACTAGAGAAACTGGACCTTTTCAGCCTCCGCAAGAGAAGGTTGAGAGGCGACCTTGTGGCTGCCTATAAGTTCATCACGGGGGCACAGAAGGGAATTGGTGATTATTTATTCACCAAGGTGCCCCCGGGGGTTACAAGAAATAATGGCCACATGCTAGCAGAGAGCAGATTTAGATTGGACATTAGGAAGAACTTCTTCACAGTTCGAGTGGCCAAGGTCTGGAACGGGCTCCCAAGGGAGGTGGTGCTCTCCCCTACCCTGGGGGTCTTCAAGAGGAGGTTAGACAAGTATCTAGCTGGGGTCATCTAGACCCAGCCCTCTTTCCTGCTTATGCAGGGGGTCGGACTCGATGATCTATTGAGGTCCCTTCCGACCCTAACATCTATGAATCTATGAATCTATGAAGAGGGCTGTGGGTCAGGATTGAGAGACACTGGCAGGGCCAGGGGGCTACAAGTTGGGAGTGAGGAGTCATAAATGGGGTCATGCTGAGGAAAAGCTTGGGAAGCACTGCAGAAAGGCAGGTTAGTTCATGAGCTGTCCATGGTCCTTAAGAAGCTAGTTTTCTAGATGTACACTGCCTACCTCTACCTAATTAACTACACTGGATATTTAATTGGTGGTTCTGAATGTACTTCATGTAAGTGGGGATCTAGATGCATGAAAATTGTGTAGATCTCGGAAGTAATATGTTTGTTTTCCCTTTAATTCAGAGCAGGTCTTATCCACATCATAACTGTAACCATGAATCCCTTAGAAAAAGCTGGGACTGAGATAAGATTCACAGATAAGATGGCCCAAGACCCATTAGCAGACTTGAATGGCAGTCCAGAAGAGATTAGAACTGAAAGCCATTGGCAAAATTATATTTATGTTGAGTGATGGTGACAGGATGCAAGAGCAGGATGAACAGTAGACCATGACTGGTAATATGAGCATAGTCCCTTGACTGGAGTAAGACATGCCTACAACAGCACTGTAGCATATCGGCAGCACTGTAGTATGTGGGATTTAAGGATTTTATAATAGTAGGTTAGGGCTGAGATGCTCTGGCACAGCCATGCTGGCAAAACAGCACCAGCCCACACAATGTCTGGAGCTAGCTCAAGTGCTGTTCATTCCTCCCCACGTTTTCTAGCTCTATAGTTGACTTGTGCGTATGTATGTAGTGTGCGTGTGTGTAAGAGACAGACAGACGGACATGTTACATATGGAAGCTGAAATTATAAAAATTGTATGTCAATAGAAAGCAAAGTTAGTAAAAAAAGACATTTGTTGAACAGCTGGCACTTTTCAAGAAATTTCAATAAAGAATAGTCAGGATTTTGTGCAGGATGCAGAAGTGAAAATATACCCTGCTTTTACCGCCCTTCAGCAGCAGCTTCAGCAGTATTTGCTCAAAAAGAAAGTGAAAGGACTACTCATTCCCAGTGCCGAGTCGAGGCTCTTGGAAAAGCTGTATCAGAACTTGGCAAATACTTTCAGCTCCTTCTACAATGTTAGCAAAGTGGTGACCCTAGAAAAGCAGCTGCTATCAAAGGATTAGAGAGAAGTGTGTTCCAGAAGAAAAAAAAAGAGGGTGTGGGGGAAATGACAGGTGTCCATCTTTGTCCACTGCCCAAACAACAATCTAACCCAGGGGTTTTCAACCTTTCTGGATCAGTGTACCCCTGGCAGCTGGACATGGAGTGGGGAGGGGTGGGGGTGTGTGGCTGGACACGGACTGGGGGTGGCACGCAGTCGGATGCAGAGCGGCGGGGGGGGTGGCACAAGGCCCAGTGTGGAGCATCTGGCAGGACAGGCAGTGCCTGTGCGGCAGCGTGGAATGGTGTGTGGTGGCGCTCCATCCCTGCCCACCCACATGTGCCCCCTTGGGCATACCCCCAGTTGACAACCCCTGATCTACCCCATGGCAGTACCATGAAATGATAAAGATCCAATTTCTGGGAGCCCAGGGTCCACTTGTGAGCCATACGAACTGGCAGCATTGTGTGAGCATATGCACAGAGATGCAACTTACACTTCCTATCCAAACTCTCTCCAGATGGGAATCATGCTGGTTTACACTGCTCTGAAGTGATGCAGAGAGGGGACAAAATCTTCCGGGCCTTATGGAAATAGGAATACTTATATGCAATATGGAATAGATGATGTTAACTGTGGCAGTCTCCTGTTGGATTGCAGTATATGCAGGAGAAACTACAAAACCTCTTGAGACTTGAATATTAAAAGTATAATAATGCAGTTACAAGAAATTATATCAATTTTTCTGTGAGGCATGAATCATCCCCTTTTGAGTTTATGATATTTGGGAATAAAGCAAATGAAAAGACCTAGGCCTGAAGGAAATGGTAAAGGGAAATTACTGTTTGGAATTCTACTTTGTAGGTCATAAAAAACTGAATGAATCAGAGATTAGAAAGGGAAAGGACCTAACTCACCTATGATGCAACCAGTGCCTGAAAAAAATGACAGGATAACTCTTCAATCACTGTTATCGGAGATAAAGGCTATTCTAGTGGCAGCATATCAGGGGCAGGCTGATATCTAGGGTAATGGTCCCAGTCTGACTGGGAGAGTAATATATTACAGCTCATTATGTGGCAAGTACTGAGGCTGGGACACAATTTGCTTGAATGGTGTAACTTTTGACTCTGTTTCAGCCTTGCCTATCATGGTTTCTTGTTAGATTTCACTGGGGTGTTGTTATCCTATATAGCTTTCTCTTTTACTGTCTTTTCTCCTGATGACTCCTGCAGTCACATGGTATCAGCAGAACAGAAAGGATTCTAAAAATGATGATTCGTTCATTAAAGGTCAATTGCTGTTTGGGGTAGCTTATTGATGAAATACTTGGGTTGATATCTGACTTCTAAAAGAAAAAATGAGAGACTGTAACTTGCTCTGAAGGCACCATGCACAATGCACAGACTGAATAGACAGGAATCACAGTATAGATCCACTGGTTCACAGCACAGGTCCTGAGGGGACAGAAGTACTTGGATTCTACAGTTCCCTATGGCGGTGTATCTCCAAGCGTCCTCAACTCTTTTTACTTTGGTTTCCTTTTCCATAAAATGCATCTAGTGATACGATACCATTTCAAAGAGGGGGTCAAGAAGCTTTATTTAATGTTTACATGGGGATGCTGCTGCCTTGAGCAGGGGGCTAGACAAGATGTCCTCCTGAGGTCCCTTCCAGCCTATTTTTCTATGATCTGAAAAGGACTTTGAGCTTAAAGTAACTTAAGGATGGCTGAGATATAATTAGACATGAGCAGGACTGGTGTGAAGACATGTCTATGTTGATGGGAGTTTTGCCTGAGTGCAAAATTGTTTGTCGTAACCCTGAGGGAAGCAAGTATTGCTAGAAGGGAGGTTTATGTTCTATATTTCCAGAAAAGTGCTTGAAAAAAACACGCAAGACACAGAAGCAGCCAGCCTGTGATGGCTGATATGAAGCTGATGCCTGTTTCAACTGGTTTCTTTGAAATGGAAGTTAGTACCATGGTGAATATAAAATGGCTGTGGAGGGCTGACTAAATTTGACTAAATTGCCCTTGGTTACTACATACACCAGTTGGGTGAACATGAACCTGTGAGTTCAATTCCTTGCTTAGTATGGGGTTCACATGCTTCCTTTGAAGCATCTACCTTGGGCCACTGTCCAGAAAATACTGGACTGGGTGTACACTGGAGCTGATTCATTCAAACGAGCCACTTCCCTGTAGCTGATGCGTTTACCCTGAGATGAGTAACAGGGGAACTAAACCCTATATGTTCTCTCTCGTGCATGGTGACAAACTCCCCATATTTAACCAGAAAGTGACTGAAACTCATGTGCATGCTTTGTAGCCTCTTGTCAGGCTGGCCTGTTCTGCCTCACCAAGGGACTTTCCTTAGAGGAAGCTTGCACCGATTTTCAGAGCATTAGATTCTAGACGCAGAGCTAAATTTGGAACTGAGTTTGCACACCACTGTAGATAAGGCTGCTGCTACCTTACCAATTTCCTTGGGAACAAGCTGGAGAACATTTGCCATGACATTAGGTCCCTATTGCTTTTTTCCTCATGAACTGATGACAGCGCCTTCCTGCTTTCCCTTGTGAAATGAATGTGAAAAAGTAGTAGCCATGAGGTTCTCTCCTGGCTCCTTTCCCTTGTGAAACAAGTGTGAGAATGTTTGCTGTGACATTAGCTCCATGCTGCTTTTGTTGGAACAACTAGCGGATAAAAGAAGCTAACAGTGACAGGTCTGGCTGCCCTGGCTGAAATGCTCCTGGAAGAAGAGTGTGAGAATAGTGAGTTTGCACCTACGTTGTGGGTCAACTACACCCATGAAGACTGATACATAATGAAGCCCTGCTGAAAATCTAAGAGAAGGCTGTACAGAGCTGCCAAATCCATGTTCCTCACAACACAGAGAAATGAGCCATACATTCGTCCTCACAATAAAGACTTGTTCATGTAACAATCAGGCAGTTTCAGGAGGAGTGGCTGTCATTACTTGCCTGGGGCATTAGTAAATTAAGGGCTGTTTCTTCCATCTCATGACCCCCAGGGAGAAGAGCTTATCTCCTGATAGCCTGCTTCCCACAGAGCTTCATCAACTGCTGAATTATGCATTGCTACAAGTCCCATATTTTGTGTGATTATAAACACTGTATATTTATAGATCACTGAATGGCTCTTTCCACTTCATGCTGGAGCAGGCCTGGCCCCACTGCTGCGAAGCTCTGCTTAACAGAAAGGACTGGAGCTATTTAAAGGAATGAGCACAGGGCAACCAAATCCACATGTGATGTATATGGGCAGGGGCAAGGTCTGTCAGCAGTGCTGCAGCCCACATGAAATAACACATGCCTAACTATCCTCCCTTGCAGCTCTTTGTATCCCCATTGTATTGCACCCTGGCTGCTACCTTGCCTGTGATTCTCTTAAAGCCAGGACAATCACATATGTATCTCTCTATGCATCAGGTCAAGATTCATTTATTGATACGGCATTCAGCAAATCAGCTCCTGCAGTAGCAGTAACTACAATTTCTGCTGGACTGAAAGGATCTCAAAGCATGTGTTGTTCAGGTTTGATAGGAATAAGCAACCACCATTAGACAAGGCATCTGCTATGGGGGCAGGAATCTCAGGGGAACAGTCCTTTCATGGCATCTCTGTGATTTGATTCTTCTGGTCAAGCCATGTGAGGCCAGGGAGCAGCTTCCTCCTCCACATTTTGCCATTTCCACCTTCGCACTAACCAACAAGAAGACCAAGCTGTGAAGTTTGGCTTCAGATCCAAACTCTCACAAGGGGTTGGCTCAACCCATCTCAAATCCCTGGGCTCATACATCCATGGTGATGAAGATATCCTCCTGAATACTATCCATTCTCTGAACACAAACCAAGCAGCCACTTCTCCCCTTGCCGTGCAGGACCCTCAGCTCACTCAGGCAAGACGCCAATTGACAGAGGCACCTATTTCCCTGGAATGCGTCTAACCCTCAACACAGGGTACAGATAGCCGTCAAGCAGCTGCTTTTGGTCAGTGCTGATTGTAGCGGGCAAACCGAGTTATGCTGAGGCTTTTAGCCATAGTCCAGGCCTTGCCAGAACTAAGCAACAAAATTGAACAGAGTGCCTTCTGTGGTGCTGGGAGATGTGAGTGCTGTGACTGGGCACTAGACGAGCAAAGGACAGCAGTTTCCCTATAGGGAACGTGGCTGGCACAATGCCAGGGGATTGGTGCACCATACAAGGAATGCTTGGATTGGACAGAGGACTGGACAATTTGAGATGAGAGAAATTACAAAAGTGATGGACAAACAAAGAAACACATGTGTTGTGTTGCCACCCTGGGGAGACAGGAGCAACCCTGGACTTCTTGTTTGAACAACAAGGAATCCAGAACTAACATCCTGCACACCCGGCAGAGGATCTGAGGCTAGTACCACTGAAGGCTGCTGCCGTAACACCTGAAGGAACTGCTTGCCAGGTCGTATTGCAAGGAAGAATACTTGTATTAAGCCTGGGGGTTACTATTAAAAGTTCACTTGATACCAAATTGGACGAGGGGCCACGTCAATCCTTGGGGGTCTCTGCTAAAAGGAGTCCTAGGGGGCAACACTGACCCAATTCCGGATTTTGTAGGGCAGGGGTGGCCGACTTGTAGCATGCAATCCACAAGTGGCACAGGCACTGATCGGGGTGGGGGAGCAGGGCACAGTGACAGAAAAAGCAGGAAGCAGACAACAGAGCAGCAGATCATACAGGGGGAGGGGATCAGTGGCACTTGGGGAAGGTGGCAGGCTTAACTTGTGGCACACCTGCCAAAAAAGTTGGTCCCCCACAGCTGTAGGGACACCCACAGGGGAATGTTTCTGTAGCCTGTCTCCAGTCTCTTGAGCCATCCAGATCACCAACCTCTCTCAACAGCCAAGTCTCTTTCCTATTCACGCAACCTACTATCTGCCTTCTCTCTTTCTATTCTCCTTGGCAACTGAGTCCATAGAGCAGCTATGGCCAAGGCCTGCCTTCCCCTTCTCCCTTCACTTTCTTGAGCTTGTTCCAGGGAGCAATCTTTTCTCCCTGGAAATCTCCACCTGTTTGCATCCTGTGCCCTTGCCTGCACACTGAGGCATGGAGTTAATTGAGTATATTAGCATCATCCTCTGTGTCAATAAATTACTCTTTGTTGTTTCAGTCCATCTCTCTGGCTGACCTTTTGTTCCCTCTGCACAGTGTTTCATTTTTAATCTTTCTCCTTTCTTGTGCAGCCTCCTCTTCACCCTCTCCTTTCACACTGCTTTGGGGGAATCCTCTCAACTTTAACCATTTCCTGTATTTATCCTTCAACACAGCAACACTCCTCCCCACTGAAAGGAGCTGAGCTCAATTCTTCTTATACCCCATGAATGTGTCTCTGGCTGCAGGATGCAATGGGTCAATCTACAGCGTAAATAGGAGGCTTAAAAGGGGGTTAAGTGAAGCACGAGTTTTATGTATGGCCCCTGTTTTCAGTGCATGGCCGCTGCTTTCATCAAATGAAAAACGGCTTTATGACCAAATAAGGTTAGTCAATTACCAGTGTCACCAAGATTCCCAAATTTCTGGAGCAGATTGCTATTTGATAAATGAAACCCCAACTTTTTTTCAACTGAAACTTTGTTTTCCTTTAAAAAAATACTAGAGATTTCTTTTTGGTTTCTGAGTCTTTTTTTTTTTTTTTTTTTGGAATAACTGTCTATTTTGTGACAAACATTTGTGAGGAAACAACACTTTTCTAATGGTCCTTTAAAAATAATTAGCATTTCCAAGCAGCTCTTATTTCACACACTGAGCAGTGGTATCAACCACTAAGACCATGTCTATACCCACCTCATTCTCCCACTAGAACTCCCTGCTAGCCAGGACCATAACCTTACTGGACTGCTCTACATGTATCACTGCACCTTAGCTCAAGAATGGTGTTGTAGGCTTAGGAATCAGCAAATTAGGAATATACTCCTGCCTCTCTATGTGCCTCAGCTTTGTCATCTATAAAGGAGAGGTCAACATGCTGACCCAATCTCATGAAGTCTAATTAGCTGTTGGCAGTAAAGTTGCAAAGTATTACTTAGCTCAGGTCTCTCTTCCCCTTGTAATCTATCAACTTCCAAGGTGCCAAACAAGATGACTGCCCAGTCTTTGCCCCCAGATACCTTTGGCTCACCACAGCAAGAACTATGAGACCAGTTCACATTCTCTGCATCATGAGTCCTCACTTAGTTTATACCCACCAAAAAGACAGGGTGATGTAGCTGAATTGAAACACAAGACAAATCTAGTATGTTTAATGGAAGGTCTGGGAGCCAACAGAACCATTGGGTAAACAGTTTAGGCTCAGGACAGCAGTCCCACCACAAGACTCTCAGATCAGATTTTTTAAACCTCAATTAGTTACTATTAGGAGGATGCCAGGAGGGGCCAGGCTACTCTCCCAAGAAACCAGACATCCTCTGGCAGACAGTGGTGCTATGCAAAGAAGGGAGAGAGGATGTTTGGTTGCTGATGGGCACAGATGGGCTGGGACTCTTTCCCCCCTCTGGGAACTCTGCTTCACACCCCTGCTGGTTTCCATCACCTCTTGGTACCAGTTCATGATTTTCCACTCAAGCACATGGTACTGAGGGGCTGATGGAGAGAGCAGGGGGTCATAGGTCCCAAAAGAGTGAAACAGTGAAGCAAGCTGGGCTTGCCGTGCTCTGAGGAAGGAGAAAATGAGACTTACAAGCCTGCTGGTGGGTGGGGGAGCCATCTTTTGCTGTGTGTATCAGAATAGCTCAGGAGGTAAGGGCCATCTTGTTGTTCCAGGAATAGAGCAAGAGCTAAGAGAGGATTTGGGCTTCAGGCTATTCCTGGGGAAGAGAGACTGAGCCTGCAGACCGTTATCCTAGTGCAGTACTGCCTGGCTGGAGGGAGACTTCTTAACTGGAGCACGACCCCTAGCATCCAGCTGACCTGAAGAACTGACTACCACAGGGGAAGAAAACTCCCACTGCTTTCTAATGGGGCTGCAGAGGCTCAGTACTTTTCAAAATAAGGTCTGCAAATCCTTTCCACCCTACACTCTTATATCTAGGACAGAAAGTGAAAAGCCTGGCCATCACTCTGTAAGGTGCCTAGAGAGCAAGGTGGGAAAATGGAAGCAGCTCCACTGGGCTCAGCAAGCCAGAAAACACCATCATCTCAGAACTGAAATGGGACTGTGATCTGGAAAACCTCTGCTATGTAAATACTTTCTGTCTCTCTCCCCCTTCCTTTCTCTCTATTCAGTCCTAGGCATTCGCACTCATTTTCTCTTGCCTTGACTCCTGAATACTAATGCACTGTTGGAAACAATCAAACTACTAAAGTAAGGCTTTGATTTATCCCTTATGCTCTGTTGGAACAATATTGGGTGCTCACATTAAATCCCCAGCAAGCCTGAAAGTGCAACATAACAGCCCTTCTGAGAGAGCAAATGAAAATGACAGAGCATGTCAGGAGAACAGGAAGTCTGCAGGAAGGGGATGTTTTCTAGTGGACTGCGCATGGTGCTGCAGAGTTAGGACTCCTGGGTTCTAACTCGCTTTTTGTTCTGACGGATTGGGCGGCTACGGGCAGGTCACTGAACTTTTCTGGACTCTGTTTTCCTCACTGGGAAGAAGGACTGTTGCAGAGGTTCAACCATGAGTTGAAAAAAAGTATGAGATTTTCTAGCCCTCAAAGATGTTTTTGAAATGTAGTAATACAGAGTAATCTATGCATTTGGCAATTTAGGAAACACTAAAGTATCTCTTACAAGGGGAAAACCAAAGCATGGAATTACTGGTATCTCCTGTAACATTAACTAAGGAGTCACTAACCTAACCTCTTAACATCATTTCATCTTCCACCAGTCCTCTATGAACCCTGAAGTTACCCTCACTCATCAAAGATGGCAGCTATAAAATTAGGGTCTCAGCAAACTGACTTGATCTTAGTGCTGACTTTAAGCACTGCAGCTACTGGGAAATCAATACATTTTGCATTGCACAGTTGCAATAAAATCCAAAGGGTTTGTTGTTCCCATATCCTCAATATTCTGTCACCCATCAGCCTGTTGGTTGACACGTCATCTATTACAGCCTTTCACTTAGCAGATTGATGATGGGGGATGTAATACCTTACTGAGGAGCAATTTTTAAAAGGACAGCCTGTTTCTGTTGGTGCAGCACAATGTCCTCAAAAAGCCC
Organism: Alligator mississippiensis; assembly: GCF_030867095.1. NCBI lineage: Eukaryota > Metazoa > Chordata > Crocodylia > Alligatoridae > Alligator > Alligator mississippiensis. Next base: position 26,890,422 of record NC_081837.1, on the reverse strand, counting down.
CAGATTTGTTTTGTCTGAAGAACAAAGAAAGCTTACCATACTTAGCAAATCCAATCACACAGTATATGGGGAGAGGCAAAAAAGGGGGAGCAATGGATTAGAAACTCAGGAGGAGTTTAGCTGGACACTGGATTTTGTTGGTGTGCCACTACTAGGAAGAACAGAGACACAGGCCAACATTTGCTAACATATGTACCTAAAGTTAGTTAACCAAATGTTTTTTCAAGAGGCCTGCAGCTGCCATTGAGGTTAATGGGGCTTGTGTGGCTCAGCTCCTCTGCAAATCAAATGCTAAAGCAGGGCTTTGGTTAATCCCTGACTATGCATCAGCACAAGGCCAGGTGTTCATACTAAATCTGTAAGTCCATACTAAGCCCATAAGTCCTAAAATGCAGAAATCCTGCTCTCCTGACCATCAACATGCTGTTGGGCTCTTTTTATCAAACTGGGAAAGGGAACAAGTTTCATTCTCATTAGCACCATTTCAGCAAAGCATGTAAGCCTGTGCTTAAGTCCCATTTAAATCAGAGGCTTAAGCATGTGCCTAAAGCTAAGCACGTGTTTCAGCTTTTTGCTGAAACTAGGCCATCTTTCCTACTGTCACACAAATCCTTAGGTTGAGTTAGGAACACCCTTATCCCTCTCCTATAGGAATAAAGACAATGTCTAAATTATCCTAAATGATTTGAGTGCATCCAAAACATTCAGATCTGTATAGAGGGGAAGGCATGTGGCAGTAAGATGCATCAGGTGGAGTGCCCCAGGGGTCAGTCCTGGGGCTGGTTTTGTTCAATATCTTCATCAATGACCTGGAAGTTGGGATATAGTGCGCCCTCAACAAGTGGACACTAAGCTAAAGGGAGTAGTAGATATGCTGGAGGGTAGGGATACGATTCAGAGAGACCTAGACAAATTGGAGGATTGGACCAAAAGAAATCTCATGAGGTCCAATAAGGAAGAGTGCAAAGTCCTGCACTTAAGATGAAACAATCCCATGCACCATTACAGGCTGGGGATCCACTGGCTAAGCAATAGGGCTGTGTGAAACTTCAGCAGCCATTTTGTTTCGGATGGGTTTCGGCTTGTTTTGGCGCCCGAAACACCGAATCTGAAATGAAACAGAAGGCTCCAAAATATCTCCAAAATTAAACAAAACCATCTGAAACGTTTTGGAGACATTTTAGAAAATTTTGGAGTTTCGGAGTCGAAATTGCAAGGAAACAAAAACTAAGGAGATGGAGGGAGAAGAGGGGGAAGGACTGCTCTGATATTGACATCTGTAGCTGGCCAGTGTCTGCAATCCATCCCTGAGATCCCTTCCAATCCCAGTGCTCTGGGGGAGGGATGGCAGTCTGCTGTCATCCCACGTGAAGATCCGGGGGCCCACGCCCCTGGGGAGGGGTCTGGCACATCCCCGTAGCCCTCCTGGAGGCGCAGGCCCCAGATCTGCATGCGGGATGACAGCATGCTCCCACTGTTGGCTGGGGCCAGCAGCAGCATCAGTCTTCCCGGCGCTTGGTGCGGGCTGCCACGAGCGCTGTTCCCAGCCAGCAGCAGCAGCAGCCTGCTATCATCCTGCACACAGATCCAGAAGCCCATGCCCCCTGGGAGGAGTCTGGCACAGCACCGCAGACCTCCCGGGGGGCACAAGCCCCAAGATCTGGACGCAGGATGACAGCATGCTGCTGCTGCCGGCAAGTGACATGAGTTTTGCTTTGAACAGTTTGAGGGGAAGTTTCACAGAAACTCCTGCACCTATCTCCTTGAAACTTGGCAGGATTTGTGTCCTCAGAAGGGGCTACCATTCCTGTAATTTTCATCTGAATCAGGCAAGAAATGACGAAGTTATAGGCATTTTAGTGATTCCCCATTATACCCCAAGGTCAAATCACCAAAACAGCGTTAAAACTCCAAAACTAATTCGCCCAAATCGAAATGGAACAGTGATCCGAAACACTGAAACGAATTACTGTCCTCTGAAACTGAAACGAGACATAGCCATTTTGCACAGCCCTATAACCAGCAGCTCTGCAGAAAATGACCTGGGCATTACCCTAGACAATAAGATGAATATGAGCCAAGTGTGCCATTGTGGCAAAGAAGGCTAACGGCAGACAGGGCTGCATCACCAGGAGTGCTAGCAGCAGACTGAGGGAAGTGATTCTTCCCCTCTATTCAGCACTGGTGAGGCCCCATGTGAAATAATGTGTCCAGTTTTGGGCCCCTGCTACAGAAAGGACATGGACACATTAGAGAGAATCCAGTGGACGGCAACAAAAGTGGGGCTGGAGCACATAATTTCTGAAAAGAGGCTGAAGGAACTGGGCTTATTTTGTCTGGAGAAGGGAAGACCGAGCGGGGATTTAATAGCAGCCTTCAACTTTCTGAAGGGTGGTTCTAAAGAAGATGGAGCTGCACCAGGGGTGGACAGTTATTTTGGCTGGCAGTCCATTTAACAAGTTTTGGTGACCTGCTGAGGGCCGCATACAAAATCTTTCAGAAGATATGATTTTATCTATAACAAATAATAGATAAAAAACAAATCATATACTAAAAATCAAACACCTACTATACCATATTTTAATTTAATTAAAAAAAATAATTTTTATCCTGATTGACGGATTTTTTAGTAGTATATGTAGAAGCAATTGCATAATAGCTCAAAATGAAGTCTTACTCTTGTATATTGTGGAGGGATGTTGGGGGAACGTGCACGTGTGTGTGGGAGAGTGGGGGCGTGAGGTGGGTGTGGGGGGGGTGTGCATGCATGTAGAGGGGGGCTGCCCATGTGCTAGGTCCTGGGAGCTGACCAGGGTGGTGGGAGGAAGAACTGGGGCACGTGCAGCAGAGCTTGCCTAGGCCATGTGCTGCAGGTACAGTCCACCCCACCTTCTGGCCCACAGATACCCCCGTAGCACTCTGCAGGGGGCCAAGACCCCCGTGCTCCTGCCTGGGGCAGCCTGCGTAACATTCCTGCCCAAGGCACTGTCCCAGCCCTGGCCAGCGTACACAGCTTCCTGGCAGGGCTGCTCCCGCTGCTGCTCAGCTCCCCTCACTTCCAGCAGCTCCTCCTCCTTCTCCCGCCCCTGTTGCTCTGGGCAGGTGGAGTGGATGGAAGAGGGCTGGGAACTGGAGCCAGAGACTTGCATGCTGGGGCAGGAGCTGCCTGGCTGCAGCTTCCCCTGATCTGGCTGGGCATGTGGTGCCTGGTGCACACCCCCACAGCCACTGCCACTTCCTCGTGCTACCTGTTGCTCAGAGCAGTGCAGCAGGGGCGGAGGAGAAGGAGCTGCTGGAGGCAGGGGGAACTGAGCAATCCCTGGGTGGCTCCAGCAGCAGCAGAAGCAGCCCCACCAGGACTGGCCAGGGTTGCGGCCAAGGCCAGGCTTATGCCATCAGCAAGCGTGGGGTGGATGCAGGTAGGAGTACAGTGTGGGCTGCATCACTGCTTGGCCCATGCAGACCACCACAGGGGCAGCTGTGGGCCAGATGAGATCAATTGGCAAGCTGGATCTGGCCCATGGGCTGTATTTTGCCCACACACCCCTGAGTTAAACTGTTCTCAATGGTGGAAGATAACAGAACAAGAAGCGATGGTCTCAAGTTACAGCAAAGGAAGTTTAGGTTAGATATTAGGAGAACCGCTCTCACCAGGGGGGTAGTAAAGAACTGGAATACGCTGCCCAGAGAGGTTGTGGAATCTTCACCCTTGGAGGTCTTAAAACACAGCTCAACAAAGCCTTGTTTGGGATGGTCTGGTTGAAGATGGTCCTGGAGACTGGACTAGATGATCTCCTGTGGTCCCTTCCAACCCTAATTTTCTATCATTCTATAAGAACGGGAATGTCTGATGCGAATGTGGTTTCTTAGATGGGTGGGCATACTAGCTGGTGCTTGGACGATCAGGGTCATTATGCATTGTGCGTGTGTGTGATGTGAATCAAGACATGCATCACAGCTCTCATTAACATACAACTTCTGCAAAACCAGACAAGGGCAATGGCTAGGCTACTGAAAGCTGAGACAGCTGCCTATCACACTGAGCAATATTGTCTTGTCTGTCTACCTTGTCTTAGATTGTGTCAAGGGCTGCCCTTTTGTCTGTGTTTGTACAGCATGTAGTGCAAAGACATTCTGGTCAATAACTAGGGCTTGTAGGCACTACTACCAGGAATGACCTATTTTGTGGTATTGTGGTATTTTACCAACACTAAACAATGACACACTGAGATGATTTAATATCTTCCACCTAAAGGTTTCAGAGAGTTGAAATGGAGGAAGAAAGAAGTATAATGACTTGCTCTGGCCAAAGCTGTGATTCCTGGAATAGAGCCCAGGAGTCCTGACTCTCACTCCTGCTCTTGGAACACGAGAACAAGCCTTTCCCAGGCAGCCCCCTTAAACATTTGTTTAACAGCCAAGTCCTGTCTTACACACCTAGGACACATCCTAATTCTAAGAGGAAAGCTGATGCAAAAATACAACATCAGCTGAGGACTAGTATCAACTACTGAATCAAATGGCAGGAGTCCAGTGGCAGTGGGTCTGTGTCATAACAGCACATGCAACCTTGAGGAAAAAACAAGACTGACTCCTCAATAAGAATGGGCCAGTAGCCAAGAAGTCGCATCTCCCTTTGGCAGGCATTACAGGGTCAGTGACTGGCACATGTACCTGCAGAGTGTTAACTGGGAAAGATGTGATGGGCGGGAAGTCCATGATCTGTAGGTCGTGCACATGGCCGTTCATGACCACGGCTGGCAGGTAGACGCGCCGCGTCTTGGTGGGCACGCAGACGTCGCTGAATTCGTTGTAGAGGAACTGTCGGACGATGGCGCTCTTTCCAACCCCTTGAGCCCCAAGCACGGCAATCTTGAAAGTTGTCACCATGCCTTCCGGCCGTGGCCCCCCTGTGCAACTTGGCAATTGGCTCCTTGGCACAGTCCACTCTGTTGGCACTGCCAGGAAGGCCCCTGGCCTGCATATTCCAGCGACTGCAGTGTCAGCCCCATTCAGGAAGCATTTCTTCTTCAGCCCAGCCCATCACTACAAGACCAAGAAAGATCCAGTGAAAAAAGGCACCTTCTTAAAAAACAAACAAATAAAAAACACCCCCTTACAGCCACCCACCAGACAACACCACATCCTTCCTGTCTGCCTGAGATTCATGCACTGTCATGTCCACATAGTATCTGAGCACATCACAGTCTTCAGTGCATTTCTCATAACACCCCTGTAAGGCAGGGCAGGGCTGTTATCCTCCTTTTATGGCTGGGGACCAAAGGCAAGTGAGACCATAGCCCAGAAATCAGAGAGAGTTAGGCACTTAAATACCTCTGAGGATCTGGGTCTAAGGTACCCGCCGGAGGTCACACAGGAAGTTTGTGGCAGAAAAGGAACAAAAGTGCAGGTCTACTGAGGTTTCATTCATTGATCGAACCACTGGGCCATGCTTCCTCCTAGCCACCCCGTTCCTTCCCCAGTGTTGGCACAGTCCCAGATGCGCTCCATCCAGTGCAACCTAGATACAAGGTACCAGCGGTGTAACTAAGATGGAGTGACTATGGCATCTGCCCCAGGTACAAACTTGTGAGGGTGGGGAACCAGCTACTGCAGCAGCCATGAGATCATGACTGCAGTGGCAGTAGCAACCAGAAGTCACTGCTGCCCCAGGTGCCCAGTACTCCTTAGGGTACTTAACAGGATAGTTAAGCACCTTACACAGGTGTAACAGTGCATTACACCTCTGTAGGGTACTTAACTGTCCTGTTCTGAATAAAAGCTGCTCTAAACTCCACCAGCTGGCTGCAGCTGCCCACTAAGGGTTGTTGGAGAACATCATTTTGGCCCATGTCCCTTGCCTGCCCCAGACAGTCCCCTGTGCAGGAGACTGCAGAGAAGTAGGGGGAGGCAGGTTAGGAAATAGGTCCTCTCTTGTTGGGAAAGTCCATCTATTTGCTAGAGGTGCATCGATACATCAGTCCAAATCGTATTTGGACTGCAAGCGGCTCGTCTGGTGGGTGGAGGGGGGGGAGGGCAGCTCCTGCCGCTGTACGCATCCTAGGGGAGGCATGGGGGGGGGCATGTGCCCCCTGGATCTGTGCATGGGGTGAGGGTAGGCTGCTGCTGCGGGCTGGGGTCAGGCTCTTCCCGGCAGGGGGGCTGGGCTGGGGCTGAGCTCAGGGCAGGCAGAGGCAGCGCTGGGAGGGGAGGGCTACAGCCACCCCAAAATTCACCAAAGCCCCCCTGAGCTCCCCCTCTCAGTGCTGCTGCTGCCCATGGCAAACGCAGTCCCAGCCTATCACTCCTGCTGGGAACAGCCCAGCACTGCCCCTGACCCTGGTGCTGACCCGCAGAAGCAGCCCACCCTCGCTGAGTGCACAGATCCAGGGGCACATGCTGCCCCTGGAGGTGCATGCAGTGGTTGGTACCCCCCACACCTCCCGGACAAACCACTTGCAGCTCCATCCTGTGGCCCACCCTGGCTGGGCAGTGCCTGCCCCAGCCCCAGCCCCTCCCTCACTGTGGAGGCCTCAATATGCTGCCCCCATGCCCCTTTCCTTCCCCCAAAAGACTTGCCAGCCAGATGCTACTCTCCAAGCTGCCAGCCTGAACGTTGGCAATTGGACTGGTATTGGCCAATATGGCTCGTTAATAATAGACCATTAGTATCAGCCCAAAAAATCTTTATCGGTGCACCCCTACTATTTGTTTACCTGCAAGCAAATGATTTAAGGGACGCTGCTGCTAGAAATGCTCGCAACCTCATTGCTAGCTCATAGTCCTTTGGTATTCTTAAAATCCCAGTTTCTGGAGTCAAGTGATTAGATGAGGCACTCAGTTTTCATTTTAAATCAAACACTGTTTCTAGCCCCTGAGGTGGTGCAGAAAAACCTCAGAAAACATGAACCATACAGTTTCAAACATAACATGGCAAATAAAAGAAGCTCAAAGTATTATTTTTTAAAATCCATGTGGCTTTTAAACCAGCCTCGCATGGTTTTAAATGGTGAGATGTGTAGAGGATACAGCAAGAAATGGCATGTGCTTAGTGATTTTCAAGGGGGTTTTCATCTTATGGTGCAGTAAGAAGACTACACAGTAGGAATTATGAAACTTTATCTGCTTCTCCACTATATTGCACTTGTTCGGGATTTTTAAAGCACAAGCTTTGCTGTAACTATAGGAGACCTGAGTAACGTAACACATGGTCTAGACTAGAGAGTTATCTGCTCTTCCTCTCCCAGAACTCCACAGCAAGGGGACATGCAAGGTAATTAAAACAAAATACCATTTCCCCACACAGTGTATTCGCATACTGTAGAACGCACTGCCACAGGAGGTCATTGAGGGCAAGACTCCTCTAGGGCTTGCCAAAAACAGGAACAAGAACATCTAGAGCCATTGTACTTAATAACCAAAATCTTGGAAGGGAGGTAAAACCTCCTCCCTCAGTCCATCTCTGGCTAGCAGAGACCAAAATAAAACCTGGCATAGGGGATCAGTTACCTCCCACCTGTTACTGTAGGGTCCTCACTCCTTCTTCTGGACCATCTGGAGTTGGCCACGGTCAGAAGCAGGATGCTGGACTGGATGGATCTTGGATCTAATCCATCCTGGCAACTCCTACATTTCCTAATTAGATGCTCTACCACATCTACGTGCATGTACCTAATTTAATCTGTCTCCATAGCCCGATCTAACCTAATCAAGGGAGCCATATATTTATAGAAGCATTTTCACTACCAGGTCCCTTCTCCTTTCAGGAAGCAAGGCCCACAATAATTAATGACTTCTTCACAGGAGAGCACCCAAAGATCACTATTTTCTAGCTTTTATACCCTGTTGATCCTCAACCTGCTGGATATCTGCTGAGCCACAATTCTCTAAAGACTCATCATGGCATATTGGGAGACCGGATCTCTGCTGGGCTCGGTTGTAGGGCGGTGAGCCTGCTGTCCATCTTGGCTATTATGGAAAGGAGGGGGTATAAGAACTGATATATGGAATCCAGTTTTTGATCACTGCTGGATTGCCATGAAAGACCTACTGCTCCCCAGGCCTCTGTTGCTTGTGCCAAGAGATCTGTTAAGCTTTAAGAAAGGGGTCTTTTCACTCTTTAAGATTAAGTGGCAGATGTGGGATTATCTGCCCCCGCTGCTGCTGGGTGATGATGATGTACTGCATCCCCGGCATTCAGAAGGATGAATGCGTGTGTAGCAAGTGGGTGTATACACTTGCTTTATAAATAACACTAGTATTATTCTTCAGCTGGCTGATCAGCAGTCTCCCATCTCAGTGCTGCTGAATCCTGAGAGCAGATAATGTACTGAGAGTTCAATTGCAGGACAGGATACCAGCTCCTCCCCATTTGTGAGTATAAATTTGCAGGCACTAGATTTGACAGTTAGGGGTGTGGGCTAGGAGTGTCTGATCTCTGTACTTCTGATGCCAAACAAGAATTTCCTCAGTCCCTTCACTAGGCACAAGACTGATCCCTAAGTAGGCAGACTAGACACGTTGTTTAGTTTGATAGCTCACTCTAAACTAGCATGCCCAATGCATATATCCAATCCTTCTCCAATGACAGGAGAAAATCAGTTACCAGTGCTACTAGTGCTGGCCCTGTCCACCAAACACCTAACAGAGGCTCTGAGACTAGAAACCTGCTGGGGATATTTTTGCCACTGTACTTCTAAAATAAAAGTTGCCAGTGTTGAGAAATTGGGAGAAACACCTTCATATCTCAGGTAAGAGCAGATATCAGGGCAGAGGGAAAGAGATGCTCTCTGGGGGGACCAGGCTTAGATTCCTTGGGCAGGGCCCATCCTTATGTCCAGTGTTTGTGCAGTGCTTTGCATGATGGAGTCCTGGTCCAGGGCTAGGACACCTCAATGTTAGTACCATTCAAATAATCACAAAAATACCATGCTTAACACCTTGTTCCCAGAGACCTCTCATCCACACTCCTTTACATAACCCTGATGTGTACCACTAGAATGCCTCACTCAGCTTTCTGCCTCACAAGCCCAGAGGCCTCACACTCCAGAGCGACCAAAGAAGAATCCCTCTCTACCTAGCCTTGAGAACACACCTGGGCCCTGCACTAGGGGCTCAGGGCCCTCCAAAGGCCTTCCCAGAGCTCAGAAACACCTCTCTTGTCTGTCTGGACAGGAGGAAAGGCATTTAACTGGGACAGTTTCTCTGCTGCAGAAACAGCTCTGCTGTTTCATTTCAGGGCTTGATTGGTGAGGTAATTAACTTGGCAGAAGCTAATTTCTGAGCAGGCTGATGTGCCGAGTACTAGAGAGGCGGATGCACGTGGAGAGACAGGCACACACACGCTCACACCCAATTAGGGAGACAATTGTGGACCAACACATACACACACACACAGAGCAGTATTCATTCACATACAAGGACAATGGAGACAAATCTAGACACACACACACAGGAGCCAGCATTCCTCAAAGCTACCCACAGACACACAAACAAATGCTAGTCTGCAGTCACCACCCTGCCTGGCCATATTCCCACAGCCAGGTGAAAAACACCGTGCACAGTGATGGGCAGCTGCATATGGAGACAGGCTCTCCAGACCTCCCTGATGCCAGTAAGAGAACGTCCATTAACTCAATGGGGGACAAGATTTCTCCCACTGATTGCAGAGGCCTGCGTGACATGGGAGCCTGTGTTTCTAATCAGGCAGGTGCAGCTAAGAAGGAAAAGGTGCTTCTCTCTCTGTGGGATCTGAGCTCTCAAAAGAACGGATTTGGCCTCTAAGGGAAAGCCCTGATCCTGTCCCCATAGGAGCAGAGCTGCATGTGCCCATTCAGGCTGATTATATCTCCATGCAAGATCACGCCAGTCTGGAAAGAACACTGTACTAAATTGCTCAGTTACAGCCACCAACAAGGCCCAGCATGGAGACGAGACAGATTAGATGGCAGTGTCTCCTTTGCCATGCATCACCCTCCATGGGGTAAAGGTGCTCAGGCTTTCTGTTCAGTTATGTCTCCTCAAAACTCCCCGTGTTTTGGAGGAAGATGGGTGACCTAGTGATTAAAGCAGAAGGCTGGGAGTCAGGACTCTTGGGTTCCACACCTTGTTCTGTGACTCACTTTGCTACGTGACCTCAGCATATTTATCTCCCATCTCTGTGTCTCAGTTTACCCATTTGTAAACTGAAAACAGTTAATACAGACCTACTCTTTGGGGCTGTAAACTTTAATCTTTGTGAAGCCCTTGGAAATCCCCCGGGAAAAGGTGCACTTTGCAAAGCTTGTCCTGTGAATGGATTTCTTCCTACACTTCCTTTTATTCTTCCTTATAAACTTGCGAAGCCATTTGCCACAGCCAGGTGGCATCTGGCACTTCACCATGTTGTGACTAGCTCTCATATTCCTGGAGGCAGGGACTGGAACCAGAGTGAGGGACACCAATTCCTTGGGCTCCAGTAACAGAACCTATGACTTAGTGAGGTAACGCGGTACCTGTTTGCAAGGCAGCTTCACCCCGTCACATCACCACCACTTCACCAATTCAATGCAAACTGAATGGAAGTTTGCCAGCCTGGAGTAGAAGAGGAGGGATCTGGGGAAGATTTCAGTACCTTCCAACCTCATGAAAATCAGGACAGCATCCTACCACCTTGGATGGATGGTAAGTCTAGGACCATGGGCATTACACCTATTTAGTCCAAGACCCTCCAAAGATTACACATGGCTTAAAGCACCGCTTATCATCAAAAGAAGTCAGGTTAGTTTTCTTCCTTGGATGTGATGGAAATATATGCCTAAGAGGGAGGAAATTGAGAAAATGGGAGCCCTTATGTTACTAGCAAGCAGAGAGACAGAAGTAGCTCTAGTGGGTGGGGGAGCAGTTCCTGGAAGTCTCAGCTTTAACAAGACTGCTCAGATACAGTTATCCCAGATAGCCCTGACCCTTCTGGAGCTGCCCATAGACACAAAACCACACACCCCTGCTGCTACCATGGAAAGAAAAACTCCCCTGGGCTGGCAGTAGCACAAGAGTCTTTATCCTCTTTGTAAGTCTCCTCCACATGGAGCCAACTTAATCACCATCTCCTAGGCAGGCAGGGCATGGTCCAAATGCAGCATCTGAGTCCATCCCAAAAGAGCGCAGGGACATGTTGCGTACAGAGGGCAGGGGCTTGGGCATGCAGTCACCATGCCCTGGTTTTGTCCTTCACTGGGGAGGTTCACTATGGCTGTGGATGAGGGAGACAGTCACAAAGGGTGTATGGCAGTACTAGGTCAGACTCCTCTGTCTCCTTTCCCAGACAACATTACTTCCTCATAGGGATTTGTGATGGGAATCCCAGACTGCTGGAAGTTTTGAAGTTAGGGGGAAATCAAACCTCCCCCTCCAGGTCCAGATTCCCTCATTATCAGAGGGCTCAAGCTACAGCCCATCATTTTGCTTGTGCACCAAGTTATCTGAGATCCGGGTTAATGAAAGACCCAGGACATGGTCTGTTCCATGCTCCCTTTATAGCAGCCCGCTCGGAGGCTGAGTCGGACCGAATCAATCTCTTGCTTTCCTGATGAAGGAATCCACCAGCTTCATGCTACACAATAAGATTATTTCCAAAAGCTGAGAGAAATTGCTATTTTAAATAAAATAATCCAAACTCTCTTGGGCAGCATGGAAACACAGACCCCTTTTATTCCCACTGTGCTTTGCAACCAGTTAAAGCGAGCAAACCCTTTCTGACGATCAGCCCTACCTCACGGAAGAGGAGACAGAGGCTTGGCTGTGAAGCGACTCACCCAAGGTCACGCAATGAGAGCCAGGGGCAGAACTGGAACAAGACCGTAGGTCACCTGTTTGCCCTCTGCCTGAACCACTGAGCCAAGCTTTCTGCCCTGGACTGGTGCAGGTCCTTGGATTTAGGGGGAGGGGATGTTTCAGGCTCCTGCAAGACTGTCAAAGCAGCAGGGGAGAGGCACAGTGGTTAGGACTCCAGGTCAGGATTTACAGTAACCAGGTTCAATTCAGTGCCCTGCTACAGCTTACCTAGGTCATCTCTAGCAACACATTTATAGCCTCTCAGTTCCCCATCTGTACAAGTGGGGGTACTACCACTGCCCTTGCTCACAGCAGTGTTGGGAGCTAAAGTACATTAAGGATCAGACACTACTGGAATGGATGCCATGTAAGCACATCAGACACGGCGAGAAAAGCCCTTAGTCTCTGCATAGTTTTGAAGCTGTCACTTTGAAAGGAGGCACTGGATTTACAGTCTGAATTAAGCAGAACGGTCTGAAGTGAGGCTAAATCTGAAATCACTAGCGACTCTCGTGCCCCTGAGCTAAAATAGCTGCTAGCTTAATCCAGCCAAGACGTTTATTTCAGCCAAATCCCTTCGTCGGTCTCTCTGCCACCCCTTTGTGTACAAGACAGCGTTTCACCTGCAGATTATCACAGAGCACGAGAGGGTCTATCCGGCTAGGGGGGAGCTGGGAAGTTACTGCTTGCGCCTGCACATCACCGCGTGCATACGCAGTGGGCGCGAGCAGCACATCAGCACACGGACGCAGGCAGTGACCTGGCATGTCCGACCTGCGGTCAGCGCTGCCCGAGGAGGGGCAGGCAGCGCTCGTGCAGCTCGCACCTGCACCGGCATGTGCTGCCCGTATGGGCACGTACGCAAGAAGCATGTGCCCGCGAGTCCACGGGACCTGGCGCCCACCTGCTGCTGCGCCCGCGGGACTCGGGGACACCCACGCGGAGCATCAGCAACCAGCTCGGCCCGGCCTGAGGCCCAGGTGCAGCTCCTGCGTAGGAGCCTGCCCGGCCCCGAGCCCGCCAGGAGAGCTCAGCCCGGCCCTGGTTATGAAACGCCCGGCGGGGGCAGCACCGATGCGGGCAAGGAGCGCGGACCGCTCCCGCCCGCCGCACGTGGAGGCGCCCGCGCTGCAACTTCGCCGCCCCCGCCCGGCCCGGCCCGGCCCGGCCCGGCCCCTCTTACCTGGCGGCGCTGCGGGCGCCGAGGCCGCGCTGCCCGGCCGGGCCCCGGGCGCCTGGCGGCGGGGGGCGGCTCTTCCATCCAGCGCGCGGTGCTGCTCGGCGGGGCGGGCGCGGGGGCGGGCGCGGCGCCCGGGGCGCGGGTGTCTCCGCAGCTGCCGCCTCGGCCGCGCTGCCCCGGGCCCGGGTGCGGGGGGCGCGTGTGCGGCGCGCGGGGCTCCGCCTCGGCTCGGCTCGGCTCCGGGCGCCGCTGGGTCGCAGCGCCCGCCTGCTGCCGGGGCCGGGCCGGGCTGGGCGCTGGGCACCTCGGCGGCGGGGCGGGGCCGAGGGCTGCAGTCCGCCCCCAGGACGGGAGCGGGCGGGGTGCCCGCCGGCCGCCACTTCGCAGCCCGAAGCTGACTCCGCTTGTGCCAAGGCCGCTCCTTCGCTCCCACTCGGCCCGCCTGGCCCTGCGGACGTGGGCCCGCCGGCGGGCTCTGTCCGGCCGGGCCCGGGTGCCACATCCCGCCGCAGAGGGCCGGCTGCCCGCGCGGTCCAGCGCACAGCGGCCCGTGGGGCTCCCCACGCATCCAGAAATTTGGCGGCAAGGGAGCGGCAATTAACGCTGCCACTGCTCCCCCACCTCCAAACGGCCAGGCCCATGGGGAGCCCCTGGGCTGGGTGACACCGCTCTGCGACCTGGCACCAGCTTGCTGGTTTCTTCTAGTCTTCTGGAAGAAAAGTTCTCCACACCCCGACGATCTCAGTTGCCCTGACGTGTGCCCTACGAGCGTGAGGTGAGCAGGGTTACGCACAGCATCCCAGCTGGGGTGGCACTGATGGCATTAAAGCTTCCCTGCCTCTAAGGGAAGTACATTGATGATGATCTTCTTTTTCTGCCGTGTTGATGCTGGCCAACCTCCCAAGGATCGCACCCGTAGCATCCATCTCGAGGTCATTGAGTAGCATACATGCCTCTTCACCATGCCGTTTGTTCTGTAGGTGGGGTCACCCGTGTCAGCGAGATGGAGAGCGAGGTTTCCGGACTCCCAAAAACTCAAAAATAAAAAGACAAGTCCTCGGCAGCGGCGCAGGGGGCTGAAGAAAGAACACTTCACAACAACTTCAAGGGCAGATGAAAACTATAGCTGAACAGAAACCTCCAGTTATCTAGGTTTTCCTTGCCAAGACATGAAGGTTTCCTTCCCACACAGTATCATGGGGTTGCTGACAGGGGTGTAGGTTGTAGCCGCGTTGGCCTGAGGACATAGGCAGACAAGGTTCTTTGGGTGATGCAAAGATGGGGTTGCTGATATCAGCACAGTGCTTTGTCAGGCCTGGCCTCTCTTGGTCTGCTATCTGGTTCCCTGTAAACCAGTGCAGCCTGTTCCACGGTCAGGTTGCTGGTGACTAAACCGGTGCCACTACCTGGGCTAGCCTGAGTGAGAAGGGCGTGTGGACTAAAAACGAGACCTGTCAAAGGGCAGATGAGCTCCCTGCCAGCCAGCAACCATCCATACCTGGAGAGGAGAGGGGCACTGCCATGCCACTGTCCAAAGAATCACCAATGATACAAAGCAACTCACCTAACCTAGGAGGGTTGTTACAGCATCTAAGGTGCCCCAACAGTCAGAGCAGCCTCCGGACTGACTTGACTTGATGTACAGTAGCACCCACTGCATTAAAGAAGACACATGCAGGTGTCTTTCTTGTAATAGCATGCCCTATTTTAATGGATGAATGGCGATGGGGCCAGGTGTTAGATACTGGAACCCCCTAGTCATAGACCTACATGGAGGTGATGATTGTATGATGGTGGTTTTGTACTGAGATCAGTAACTTATCAAGAGGCCTTAAGAGTCATTAAGCACATGAAGAACAAAGCATGTGGTCCTGATAGAATCCCAGAGGAAATTTATAAGGTGGAAAAAATGATCTCTTACCAACTGCACTTCATTATTATGAACATTTGAAAACATGGATTCCCAGTGACTTGAGAAATGCCAGAATCATTGCCATATTCAAGAAAGGAGATAGAGCTGTTTGCAGCAGTTATTGTGGCATTGTACTCCTTGCCTGCATTCTCCTGAATAGACTCACTTTCCTCACTGAGGAGAGTCTACCCGAGTCCCAGTGTGGTTTCAGACCACTCAGAGGTACAAAAGAGATGATTTTTGTTGCTAGACAATTGCAGGAACAGCACTGCAAGCAACACTGAAATTTTTAGATAGCCCTTATTGACCTGACTAAGGCCTTTGATTCAATCAACAGAGAGGCCTTGTGGGAGATCCTGGTGAGATTTGGATGCCTACGAAAATTTGTTACCATTATCAAAATCATTTATGATGACATGACAGCAACCATCCTAAGCAATGGCTCCTCTAGAGTGCTTTGGGGCAACGACTGTACCTGTGTTTGGATAGTGGTTGCTCTTGGGCTGGAACTACTAAACACAATAGCAGGAATAATATCTAATTGGATTTAGGGTGTGAATCAGCTGTTCTAAGTTCTTTTCTATATGTGGGCATTGTCATCAGTGAGATCTTATGGATAGGTACAGACAGCTTTGAAATCCTATTGGCGCTCCTGGGTGTGCACAGCTGTAACCTGTGAGAGTGGACCAGTCTCTTTTGCTGATGGAACAGCTATTCACACTCCTTCCCCTGCCTCTGCATGAGTAAAGAGCAGCAACATCGTATTTCTCTGCAGTGCTAACCCTATCGATGGCAAAGAGGTGCTGAGGAAAGAGCTGGATTCTCTGCACAAATCCCCTGGTGCCTGGATCTGGTGAAACTTGAGACAATGTTTCCTGCCTAGGCAGTGAAATGGAGGAGCTAACAGGGCTTAGCCCCACCAAACGCAGGGCAGCAGATAGGGCTGCAACACAGCCTGGCTGCAGGCTCCGGGCAGCTACAGCAGGGGTGGGAAGGGGCACACACTCAGTGGTAAGGGAGGGAGTGGGGCAGGGGCAGGGACAGGACAGAACCACAAGTGGCATGTCCAAGGGGTGCGGCTCCTGCTGCTATGCACACCATGGAAGGGCATTGGGGGCATGTGCCTCAGATCTGCATGCATGATGAGGGCAGCCTGCGCTGTGCTCGGGGCAGATGGTGGCAGCACTGGGAGGGAGGTTTCGGGGGGCTGGGGGGGCAGCAACCACCCCAAAATTTGCCATAGCCCCCCAAACCCCTCTCCCAGTGCCACCACCGCCCGCCTCAAGTGCAGTGCGGCCCACCACCCCCCCCGGGAAGAGCCCCAGTCTGCAACGGCAACCTGCTTCCCCACACCAGGAGCTGCCACCCCCCTTCCCATGCTGGGCACCCCCCAGACAAGCCACTCACAACTCCTCTGTCCAGCGCACCTGCCCCAACTGTGCAGGACTTGCCCCTGTCCCAGCCCCACTCCCTCCCTCACCACTGTGCAGGGGTGCAGATCGAGGCCCCAGTGAAGAGGGAGGGAGCAGGGCGAAGGCAGGAGCAGGGACTGGGGAGAGTGGGGCCCTGGCTGGGCTGGGTGGTGGGACAGCTGGAGGTCCAGGGGACATGTGTCCCCTGATCAGTGCATGAGACAGAGGCAGCTGTCACTGTGCGCTGAGCTTTGAGCTCCGCTGACCTAAGAGCCACACAATGCCATGTGCATCCCACCACCAGGTGGGCAGGAGTGCGGTGCAGCCCAGTGGCGGTAGGCACATGATGTTGGCCACTCCCAGAGCAGCTGCAGCAGGGAGCAAAGCACAGTGCACAGCAGCAGCCACCTCCACCCCAAGAACAGATGGGGGGGGGCATGTGGCCCCCAGGCCTCCACTTGTGCCACCAGCTGGCCTGGCCAGGGCCCCACTCACCTCATCCCCTGCCTGTGCCTGGCTCCCTCTCTCACTGGGACCTCAATTTGTCCCCCCCTGCCCCCCATGACCTTTTCCCCTCCCCTGCCCTTTCCCCTACAGGCTTACTGCTGGGGGGGGTGGTACATGCACACTCAGCCCCCCCCCCCCCAAATAATTTTTTCTCCCTCTGCCTATGCCTGGGAGGTTTCTGAATCCTGGTGAGAATGGTTCACTTTTCACCTTTTGTCCAAAGGGAAGGAGAGGGCAAGATGGAGGCAGAAGCTAGAATGTGCAGCTGGAACAAGGGGTTGGAGGGGTGAGAGGGCTTGAACAGCTGCAAGAGTATCTCAGGTCCACCAGCATTTGCCAGATGGGAGTCAGTCCTGCCCTCAAAGCTCCTTTCCTGCCCGTGTTGCCTGGCTCTGATAAAGCATGATTCATAGAAGTTAGGGGCTGGAAGGGACTTCAGAGATCATCAGGTCCAGCCCCCTGCACTAAGGCAGGAAAGACTACTGAGGTCAGATGACCCCAGCAAGTTGTGCATCCAGTTGTCTTTTGAAGATTTCCAAGGAAGGAGACTGTATCACCTCTGGGGGGAGTCTGTTCCAAACTCTGAACACATGTACCATAAAGAAGTTTTTCCTAATGTGTAATCTGAAGTGATCCTCTATCAGTTTATGACCATTATTCCTAGTCTTTCCATGGGGTGTCTTGGTGAACAGGTGTTTTCCTACCCCCTTGTTTGTCCCTTATATACCTAAAGGCTGCCACCAAGTCCCCCCTGAGTCTTCTCCAGACTGAACAGTCCCTCAGCCTGTCCTCATATAGTCTGTTTTCCATACCTCTAAGCATTCGTGTGGCCCTCCTTTAGACTCTTTCCAGCTTCTCCACATCCCTCTTGAAGTGCAGTGCCCAGAACTGGATGCAGTATTCCAGCTGCAGCCTCACCAATGCTGAGTAGGAGCAGGAGGATGACATCCTTAGTTTTACTTGTGATGCACAGGTTGATGCATGCCAGAGTGTTTTTCGCTTTGCCAGCTATGACATCACAATGGTGGCTCATGCTCATTTTATGGTTGATCATGACCCCCCCCAAGTCTCTTTCAGTTATGTTGCTGGCTAGTTTAGCACCACCAAGCTTGTAAGTGTGTTATTTCTCCCCAGATGGAGCACTTTATATTTCTCAGTGTTAAATATCATCAGGTTTATATTTGCCTACTTTACAAGCCTGTCTAGGTCAGCCTGTATCCTCAGCCCGTCTTCCAGTGTGACTGCACTTCCTCATAACTTGGTGTCATGCACAAACTTTGCCAGTACACCTTCCACTCCCATGTCCAAATCATTGACAAAATGTTGACAAGCACTGGTCTGAGTACTGAGGCATAATGGACACCACTGGTCACCTTTTGTCATGTTGACTCAGTTCTGTCTATTAACACTTTCTGGGTCCAACCTCAGAGCCAGTTTCCTAGCCACCAGACTGTTTAGTTGTGGAGGTCGCAACTTGCCAATTTTATCATGAGGCCATCATGGGAGACCAAGTCAAAGGCGTTTTTGAAATCCACATATGTGCCATCAACCTCATCACCCTTATCCACCTGATCATAGAAGTAGATGAGGTTGGTCAGGCATGAACTGCCCACAACAAAGCCATGTTGCCCATCTTCTAGAATACTGCCTTCTGTTAGCCTATCAATGATGGATTCTTTGATAAATGTTTCCAGGATTTTTCCAGGGATTGAAGTCAGACTGATCAGCCTATAATTCCCTGGGTCCTCCTTCCTTCCCTTCATGAAGATAGGCACCACATTGGCCCTCTTCCAGTCTTCTGGGATGTCACCCGAGCACCACGAGTTCTCGAACAACTTTGCCATTCGTCGCGCAATGATGTCAGTCAGTTCTTTCAGCACTCTAGGGTGTAGTTCATTGGGTCCTGCTGACTTGTAGATATCCAGCCTCTCTAGGTATTCTCTCATGAGATCTTTGTTGATTATAGGTGCATGCTGTCAAGATGCCAGTGTTTTAGAGACTTTCAGTCCAGTGGTGCATGTGGGGCCATGTAGGGCTGCAGCTACTAGGAACCAATCCTAGCAGGCTTGGCTACCATTGAACATCTACAGGCTATAGGTTAGGAGCAAGAGGAGGGTGGGGATGGATGCCTTTAGGGAGACCCTATTATTGAACCTCAAGCCTAGAAAGTGTGAAAAACACAGAGATTTGGCACCTTGTAGCACTCTGTTATTTGTGTAACTAGATGCAGTATGGACACATACTAAGAGTGCTTATCCTTTGAGCAAAGGGTAAGAGTGGAAACTGAGGCAGAAAGTGATGGAGTAATTTGGCTAGTCACCCAGTAACTCAGTGGCAAGGCCGAGAATAAACTCCAGATGCGAGTCTCAGTCAGGATGTCCTTGGGACCTGGACCAAGCTGCTGCCTTTGCCATCATTGTGTTACCCTTCCACACAAGCCCTTCCTCTACCTGGGACATTCCTGACACGAGCAACAGCCCTTTGTACCCCAGCACATCCCTGCTCACCCATGGGTCCTGCATGGAGCATTCACCCTCTTTAGGAGCTGCTGACTGGTAATGAGAAGTTCCCAGTCCCACCCCACCCAGCTGAAGGGCATCTGCTCAGCCTTGCCTTTCCCCTCTCTGAGGCATCTCTTCCTTCCGACCACAGCCAGGGGGGAGGGCACTGTGGGTTCTCAGCACTGCTGGGATCCAGTCTTTAGGAATGGGACTGTGGGCATCAGGCCAGTAGAACAGTGACCTCTGTCTAACTGTGTGGTCGATGTAGGCAATGCATATGCCCACCCTCTGCAGTCTCTAGCCAGTCAGTACTTGGCAAGGGAGATACCCTTTTTCTTGGCCTTGAATGATGTGGTGTAGTTAGAGAGTGAAGGCCTGTCCATTGCACTGTGGGCAGGTACCCCACAAGTCTACAAATGCCTTCAAATGCAAGGACATCAGCTACTCAATTTATAGTGATGGGGGACTGCTCTTAGGCTCCCTTTAGCTTTTTCCTTTGGCCTTTTGGCTAGGGGCAAGTGAGACTAGGGGGCATCTGAACAAGGCCTCTGATCTTGGGGCTTGCATGTAGGATGCCTGCTGTAGATTTGGGAGATCTCAAGCCCCAGGCTGAAGAGTTGGGGAGGTAAGATACTTGGTGGTAGCAAGCACCCAGACTTGAACAATTGAGTTCTCTTCATTCAGTAGAATTCAGAATTGATTTGGCTTGAGACACAAAATTTAAAAAAAAAAAGAAAAAGTTTTTTGGGGTGGAGGATGAGGGAAGCCAAAAGACCCTGTCTCCTGGTTGGGGGAACCAGAGTGCTAGGAAGAGATGAACAGGAGCATGTCCATGCCAAGGCAATGGGTAGGCTGAACATACTTCCAACTTGTCCTCTCTTAGGGTAAAGCCTGGCATCTGAGTGGGTTTTACTGGAACTTTGGATGCTTTGGCTGTGCACACTAAAGCTGAATCAGAGCACATCAGCCACAGCAACAGCTCTAACAGGATAGTAATATGTTACAGAGTCCACACAGAGGGAAAAGCAGCACCTCGCAGACCACCCCCCTCCTCAATTTGGTTGACAGCTCTGTCTCCCCAGCTGTCCCCACAATCTCTTGCTGACAGTGCTTCACTGGGGCAAGAGACCTGACATCCATAACAAAGTGTCTGGGGCCTCCTGTTCCCTTTGTTGAGTCTTTGAGCCAAGCAGAGAACACAGACTCCAGACACCAGGTTTCTGATTTTCCATCATGCTTCCCTAAGGGCAAGCACAGGGAGGCTGCTTTTCTTTCTTCCACAGCTCCTGTGAACTCAGCCTCTATCACGCCTGCCCCCCCCAGCCTGGCTCCTTTCTCTGGAATGCTAAGCAGCAGCAGGATGCAAGGCCTGCCATGGAGTTCCTCTGCCACCTATCTCCTGTTCAGTGCCCAGGCCTGTCCGGAGATCCAGCTGGCAAAAGGATACAGCAAAGCTTGCACATTTTGATCAATGCTGTATTTATGCTTGGATGAACTTATGAAGCCTCTGTTGGGAGTTGCTCAGTTCTGGCAATGCTTGCATCCTTAGCCCTGGGATTCCTCCTCCTTGTTCTGCTGATACTTTTGGCAACAAAGAGCTCAGCAAATCTTCCATTATTGAAGGGCATCCCAAAGCCACAAGCAGGTGCACTCCCCTACTCTTCCTGCTCTGCCTACACTGATCCTAAGCCAGGACTCTCATGGGTGATAACAGGCCAGGGCAGGAGGGTCACATGGCGATTTGTGGGAGAGAGTATCCAGCCCATTAAGTCATCAGCTGGAAAAAAAGAGGGGTTGAAATCGGCTCAGTGTTCATGGCCTCCATAACCCTCCTGCAAACATCTCTGAAACAGATGAGAACACCCTTGTGGTCTTCCTGTAAAGAGTTCTTCATACAAGAGATCCTTAGGTATATGGCCATCATCCATTCTCCCCATGTAACCAAGCCATCAAAGTTGATGCTGACTGAGAAGAGAACGGATGCTCTAGATCTTGGCATGTTCCAAGACCTCAGTGTGAGTAACTTTGTCCTGCCAGGAAATTCCTAGGATGTGGAGAAGGCAACATAAATGGAAGCTGTTGAGGTGCTTTTCTTGAGCATGTGGTCCAGGATCCACTGCTGTACAAAAGTGTTGATGATACAAGCATGATATAATTTGACTTTGGTCTTAAACAGTCAGTTTGTTGTTCCACTGTGGGAGCTCGGCTCAGCTGCAAGTGGTCAGGCCTGTGGATAGACCTTTAGGACAACTAGGAGGTCAGCAGGATGGGGGTACAGGTTACTTGATCATCAGGTCAGGGCCTGGCTGCCAGAGCAAAGAGTTTGGGACCAAGTTCCAGTGCAGCTGAGAGGGGAGATCCAAGAGACGTAGTCTGAAACTTAAGCCAAGATCAGGAGCCAGGGGCCAGAGCCTGTGCCAAGTTCCAGGGAAAATCTGAGATTAGGGTCAGGATGCTAGAGAAACTTGAGAGAGCAAAGCCAGTGCCAAGTTTCAGGGAAGATCCAAAAATCAGAGTCTGGAAAACCAAAGCCAGGGTCAGAAGTCAGGAGAACTAGGGAGAGCTGTGAATATGAGTGTGCTGAAAGGAGCCTACTCGTGGCTGGTCATCAAACTGGCCACCTCCCTATCTAGGGCAGCCTGTCTCGCCGGCCATGACTTGTTGAGATCTACCTGATGCAATAAGCGGGAGGCTGCCCTTTTTTAATGTCCCGATGCCAAAGGGTTTACACATGGCTCCGACCTTCCCTTACTGTGTCCCATGCCTTGCAGATGGCATCCAAAGTATAATAGCTCTGACTAGAGACCAGGCCAAACCCTGCCTGTTGCTGGGCCTCTCAGAGTCTACTCATACACTTTGTCCCCTCTCACAGGGCCTCTTTCATACTGCTGTTCACTGGGCCACACTCAACACACCCTGCTCCATGAGTGGCCTTATTTGGGCCACTAGGCTTGCCTACTTACACTCTGGGTGATCCCACGCAGCCCTTTGGGCACCCAATGCACCCTACTCTACATGGTAATAGTCCTTATGTCTAACACAAGGCTGACTTTAGCCACTAGCCCCTCTCCAGGCAATTGGCTCTTACTATGCTCTTTTGGGGCCTACCCATGTGAAGCCCTTCAGGTCTGCCTCAGTTAACCCTACTCTGCACACCCTGGTGCAGTCCTTTAGGCTTGCCTCAGCAAGCCCTACTCTGCACCTGGTACACACAGTCCTTCACACCCACCTTGGCAAACCCTACTTTTTGCAGGCCTCTCTACTTCTTCCTGCCTCCCTTCCTGGGGCCACTCTCTACCCCCTCACTGGGGCCAACTCTATGCTCCCTTCCTAGAGCTTGGGGCCTTACACCCCCAGAGACTCAGGTACCTCTCCCTAGGTGTGCTGGCCCCAATGTCTCTTCTATAACCACTGGGGCTGGGGTTATAAGGCACCCCTACCTACCCTACACTGGGAAGGTAACTGGTTTGGCATTTCTGGGGTGCTACCCCACCACAGGCAGCCCCACCAAGCCATCCTTCCCTAGCAGGGTGCAGTTTCAAATCATACGCAAGACCAGGAGCCTCCTGCCATACCCATAGTTCCTGCCCTTACCTCCAAGATGTTCCTAAGCAGCTGCTCAGCTGGGTGTTATTATTCCAGCTGCCAGCAACAGACTACTGACTTAGCCCTGAGGGCCTGAGCTAAAATAGAGTCTGCTCAGCTCTCTCTTCCAATCGCATGGCACTTGCAGGGTCATGTGACTGCCTCATTGGGGCTGGCCTGCACCTGCTGGGTGCCCCACAAAGCCCTTAAAATGGCAGACACCAAAGGTTCTGTGTCACAGTGAGGCTTGTTGGAACAGACTAAGGCTGTGTCAAAGTGTGATTGCAGCCTGAATAAAGAGTGAGTGGCACTTTCAGCAGCCAATCTGGCTGCAGAGAACTGGGGCAGTTGCATTAGCCAAGGATCAGAGGCAGGTGTGGTAACTTAGCTGTTTGGCTCATCCAGATGTACTTGATCAAAGGCACTCACATCCACTCTTGTTTGCTCAGCATACTCATAGGACCTCATGATTTGCCAATACGGGTATTCAATTAAGTCTCAAGTGACAGGTTGTTGGTAACAATGGAGCCAAGGTATGTAAATTACTTACAACATCCAATATGTTTCCACCTATTGTGATTGCTGGTGGTGAATCAATATTCTGGCCCATAATGTTGGTATTCTTGATGCTGATTATAAGGCCAAACTCCTGGCAGGCACAAGTGAAGCAACTGATGAGGATTTGAAGGTCAATGTGTGGGTTATCAATGCAGCAGCAGCAGCAGCAAATAGCAGCTCACAAAGAAGAACTTTCTGTACTTTAGTCTTTGCTTTCAGTGTATGGGGTTGAATAACTTTCCATTAAGCATATGTGCAGATAAATTCCTTCACTGGTGGTCCTGCAAATGTACATCAGAAGAAGACAAAAGAAAATCCCAAGTAGGGTCAGGGCATGGACACAGCCCTGTTTGACTCCACTTTGAATCTCAAAACCTCAGGTGTTGATCCCTCATAGCTGATCGTTCCCTGCATTCCATCATGGAAAGGGCAGATTACTGGAGGAGACAGATAGGTTATTATCTATCTGTAACCTGACCTCCAGGCAGCTGATGATTAAAGCATCAGACTTTATGCCCCTTGCAGTCGAATGTCATTTTGGACCCCCTCACTCTCTGCCATTTATTTTGCATGCCATTAAGCTCTTCACTTCCATGATCTCTCAGACAGTGAGATCCACATTTAATTTTATTCACCCAGGCACATACCTGACCTCTAAGAACACATCACACACCACTACTGGGACTCAGAGGACAAGCTGAGGCATCAGAGGCTGAGTTGCCCACAGTCATGCAGGAAGTTAGTGGCAAAGTCTCTTCTTTCCCAGACTGGTCCCCTAGCCCCCCCTCCCCCTTTCTTCAGTGGATTGAAAGTGGAAGCTGTCCAGTGTCAAGCTGCCCTTTAGCTTATGTTATGAGAAGATGAACAGGAGGCCTATCTTTGTTGTGCCATTCATTCTGTGCACCTCTACTGTGGCTCTGCTTATTATTCCAGACACAGCAATCAACAGCAGGGAAAGCCTCAGAGCACATGTGGGGTTGATGCTTCACCATTACCCCTAGAGGAGCCAGCGGAGCAGGGTGGAATGGAAAGACTATTGTGCAGCACAGGTTGAAATCTGATTTTGTTCTGATTTGAGATAAAACCCCCACAAATCTCAAAATACTCCATGGAAGAGAAACCAAGCCCTTGTCAGAGTGATTTACCTTTAGTCATCTTCTTCTATAACCCACAATTTTAAAAAAAGGGAATGGAAAGGCCAGTCTGAAATGACACTGAGACATTGTGTTCAGTGCAGCCTGAATGCTTCCTCCTCTCCCCCCCATGCAAACCAGTAGTGAAACTGCTCCTGTGACACGTTGGGGTGCAGCAGAACTGCATTTGCAAACTGCTCTGAAGTGTGTTTGCTCCATTCTAGAAGTCCCTGCCTGCCAAGGGTCTAATGAAAGGACACAATTACTAACCTCCTGGGAGTTTCCTACTCAGTTATCCACCTGTGCCACTAATGGGGTCAGTGCTCTGTCAGGGGAGAGCCCCTCGGGAAGGAACACTGGTTTACACTGAAAGACTGCACATAGGGCTAAGATGCTACAGCCAGGGGCTGCGATCAGGGCTCCTGAGTTGTTCCACAGTTTGACTTACTGCGAGACTCCCCAGTGTTACTGTCAGCATGGTACATACAGCCTCACCCTGTTACTTCCAATAACTATCGGACACTGCTCTGATGCTCTCAGCTGAACCATGCCATGTTAAAAGCAAAGGATTCACCTCCGGATCATCACCTTCATCACCTGCTAAAAGTACATGGGGCTTAATTTCCATATGTGCCCTGTAGCTGCAGCCCTTGTCAGCTTTAGGAGGAGTAGCTGCCCCCATCAGTGACTCTAAGTGATGGACAATTATTTGGGCTGGAGGGCCACTTAAGGAGTTTTGTTAAGGGAGGTGGGTAATTGATCCTATCTGACCTGGCAGCTGTGGCCAGGAGCCCGCGGAGGGAGGGTTGCACCCTGTGCCACTCCACTCTGCTGCAGCTGGGGCCAGGCTGGACTGCGATTCAGCTGCTTTTGTCTGTGCAATCCAACTCGTAGTACTTTTCTACCCACAACAGCTGGGATCCAGTGCATGGGGACACCAGGGTGTATAGGATTGCTGCATGAGCCCGAGCCTGACTACTCTTGAGGGAAATGTGAATGGGCACCAGCTACCAATGCTGGTGGAGGCAGAAGGGGATGGGGTGCCAGGCAGGGAATCGAATGTTCTAGGTCAGTTGGGATGAGAGAATGCGTGGGGAGGAGGCAGCAAACGTGATTGGAGAGACCTTGCTTAGGTCATTAGCCGTGGGCTCGACTCAGTCCGTCCCAATATAAACCCACTACAGCAGAGGCAAGCGTAACACGATCGTTCCCCAGTGCATCCACATGGCTCCGCCTTAGACTTCTCTTCAGGAAATTACTCGGAGCAGAGGAATTTCTTTGAGCTGCAGTCCCTACAACTAGCTCTTCCTTGCTTTCCTGCCTTGTTCAGTCAGATTTTCCCACCTTCTGCTCCTCAGTCTCCTTGCCGGTTAGTCATAAGTCAGAATTGCTTGGGCTTGAAGAAAGTGTTTCTTTCATGTGGCCCCTGGCAGAAGAGTCTTTGTACTGGAGTGGCGGTGCCTCCAGTAACGCCGCCACAGCTGGTCTGCAGATACTGCCTGACAATCGCTCTCTGTCAGGACAGAAGGTGGCCTTTTAGTGGAGGCCTGGACTGGGATTCAGACAATACAGCTTCTGTTCCTGCCACCAGGACCTTGGGCGAGGATTCGCACAATCACTCCATACCCCACTCACTTATCTGGAGAATCAGAATCTGGGACTCAGCAGCATTGCTTTTTTCATTGCCATTTCTATCATGTCCCCACTTACACAGTGCAGTGTACCATGTGACCCTTTTCCCACCTGGAGTCTCTAGTTGCTCCCAGAAATGATGAGTCTGACCTTGCCCATCCCTGGTGTTCCAGTATGGAAATGACTGGAGTTTGTCTTTCCTTCTCCTTTCACCAGATCACCATCTAATCTGTTCTGAGTCTCTAAGGCATGCCCACTTGCTGCTGTATGGGACCATGGATAGCTGAGGCACTCTCTTGCATGTGTTGTGCATCTAAAGAGTAGGTTTGAGCACAGCCCTCCTATGAAGGCTACCTAGGAAGAGAGTAAAAAGGTAAGCAAGAGAGTATCACAGAGGGTGGAGAAGCTGAGGTTCCTTGAGGTGCTGCTTGGAGTCAAAGGGCCTCATCTTTTCCTGCTGCTCTGACTCCTGGAGGCACTTTTCCCTCACCCACTTCTGGGGTCTCCAACTTACTGTGTTCCTGCAAACAATAGTTTGCCAAAATAAGAGAGGGATAAGAACAAAGTCACCCTTCCCTTCCATGTACAGCCTGCTCCAAGAGTCCAACTTCCTGCTTCAGCCAGGTGTGGAAAGTCAGATCCCAAAGGGAAAACCACTCCTTACCCCCAACACTTTCCCCAGGCATGGTGCTCTGGACTAAGGTACTCTCATTGGCCAAATGTACCCTGGCTACTTCTCTTCCCAAAAGCAATGTCTGTCAGTGGAAACACACAAAGGTGAAAGGTGATACTATAGTGCTTTTTCAGTCAACATCCAGGGAATAACAATTACTGCCATTGTTAAGAGCAGCTACACCAGGGGTGGGCAAAATGCGACCCGTGGGCTGGATGCGGCCCACCAAGCTATTCTGTCTGGCTTGCAGGGGCCCTAAAAATTTTAGAAAATTAATATTTATCTGCCCCTGGTTGCCTGTCATGTGGCCCTCGATGGCTTGCCAAAACTCAGTAAACGGCCCTCTGCCCGAAATAATTGCCTGCCCCTGAGCTAGACAGTCTCAGAGCTCTTCTCAGTGATGCACACACCATGACCAGCATCTGCTGCACCTGTCTCATGGAGAAGAGATAAAAGGTGTGGAGCCACCAGACTGGAAGAGGGGCAGGTAAGCAATCCAGGTGTGCTCCTTTGGAGACAGAAGAGAGATGGGGCTGCTGCATCCACAGATGAAAGCAACCACTGATGACATCACGCTGACTCCTCTCTGGTTCTTTTCGCAGTTGGACTATCTACCAACCATCTGTTAATAACCAGAAGGGTGGAAGCACCATGCTTTTGGGTTGGAGGGAATGTATAGGTGCCTTCTAGAAGGCCACCCAGCCTGACTGCAGGCTCCATGTCTATTAACTGCTGGGATTGTTCCCAAACTTCTCTTGTTTTAGTCCCTGGGATGTGGAAATGCAATAGAACCATCCAGATGTTTTGGCTCTCCAATGAGTAACATGCCCTGACAGCCCATCAGTCAGGGCCATACAGGGGAGCTGCACAGGGTGCCAAGAAATAACTATGGCCAACAAAGGGTACAAGACAAATGAAGGCAGGGAGATCATACCTGTTGAGAGCAGGGTAACAGTTAGGTCAGAGTGGCTGTCAGCTACAGGGACTGTACCACCGATTTCATTGAAGCATGAAGCAATGAATGGTATCTCAGTCTTGCAACCAGACGAAGAGTGCAGTCTCATGGCTACAGTAGGCAATGGAATCACAAAACCTGGACTTTTCCTATTTCTGCCACTATATTTTGGAAGGTCACCTTAACCTTCCATGTAATGGGGCTGATTTGTTTAACCCTGGGTGCTCTTGATATAACCAGGACAAACACAGAAACTTGATCAAACTTGTTTTATAACAGTCAGAAGCATGCCTAATAACAAGAGATGGCCAAACATTTCCTTTTCAAACATGCTTTTCAGGATAAAACCTAGCTTATTTTTAGAAAAATCAAAATTCTGGTGGAAATGATTTTTTTTCCACTAAAATTTCTTAATTTTGTGGCCAAAACCTGTTTTCCTTTTAGTTCTTTTTGTCCCTCCCATTGCGATCTAGCCAAGAAGGTGCTAGAGCAAGGCAAAATATTAGTATTTAGATTGAGGAACAAGAGGCTAAGTGAGGTCAGGCCAGATGACAAGTTGTAGTGGCGTAAATGACCCTTATCATCATTAGGCATCATTACCCATCCTTATGAAAGGAGGGTGCAAAATGCTGCTTTTAAAAGAGACCCCCGCCCCCAGCTTTGAGCACCCTTACAACCTTTGCTATCTCAGCCCTTGGCCCCTTGCAGAAGTTGCCACTCTGCAGCTGTTTAGCAACAAGGAGATAAGGATTAAGGTGAAACAATCCACTTTTTTCACTTGAGGCTCTGAATAAATAGCACATCTGTAGACTAACAGCTCCAGCCCATCACACCTTTCTCTCCTCAATGCGTTAAAGGTATGTAGCTACAATAAAGGATTAGCTACAATAGAAGGTCCCTGTCTCCCCCACCATCTGTATGGCCTCAGAAAAGAAACTTGAGAATTATTTGGTCTAAACAACACAAGAAGCATGCCAACGCCCAGACTTGACAAATCACTGCCTAATTACTCCATTACTCAGTGCTGTTATGCTGCTATAATCCACTGAATGAGCAGCTTTGAGCTTCAGGAAGAGAATTACTTGATGGAAGCTTTCCTAAAAGAAGAGATTCTATCCCAGCCTTCATGTATTGTATCAGAGAAAATGGGCAATTACGATTAGTTTTGACAAGTATTGTGAAAAACTTAAACTGTTCTCCATGTCGTCACATAAGATCATGGTTGCTGAGCAACAAGAAAGGAGTGGCAGGCAAGGGCAATATACAATCCACAATGTGTAGGGCATTGGACCAGGGACCTCAGCAGATCTGATGTGATGTCCACTCATCTGGGATGGATGGATGGACTGTAAGGTAGACAGAAAACTGGTAGAGCATCAGGCTCAGAGAGTAGTAATCAATGGCTCAATGTCTAGTTGGCAGCTGGTAGCAAATGGGAGTGCCCCAGGGGTCAGTCCTGGGGCCAATTTTTGGTCAATGTCTTCATCAACAACCTGGAAGATGGCATAGTGTGCACCCTCAGCAAGTTTGCAGATGATACCAGGCTGAGGGTGGGGGGTAGTAGATATGTTGGAGGACAGGGCTAGGATTCAGAGTGACCTAGAGAAATTGGAGGATTCGGACAAAAGAAATCTCATGAAGTTCAACAAGGACAAATGGTAGGTGTTCGCAGAGCGCGTGTAACACACTGACACAAGATGTAGTTGTGTCCACTTCTCTGTACAACACAGCTATGGGAAGAGGCAATCGTGCAATTCTTCTGCATACCTAAAGCTTAGAGAGCATTCCTCTGATGCAGGAGGCATGGGTTATATTCCTTAGTTTGGGGAGGATTCAAACCCACAGCTCTCCCCCTGAAAGAGTGCTATAACCACAAGGTAATGGCTATTCTGGGAAGAAAATTAAGTTACACAGTCCTTAAATAAAATTCAGAAATTGCTCTTAGAGCAGGAACAAAAAAACCCCTCAAAAAACATGGGTCTCCTTGACTACCCAGCTGAGTGCCTTGGCCCCAAAGCTAAAAAGTCATGACTCCTGATCCAGGAAAAGCACACACCAACTGCAGGTGCTTCCTCAACCTGAGGAAGGGTATTCATACCTGAAAGCTTGCCAAGAAGAATTTTTCCAACTGCTGGGGGTTTGGAACAGACTCCCCACAGAGGTGATACAGTCATCCACCCTGGATGATCTTCAAAAAGTGTCTTGATACCCATCTTGCTGGGGTCATCTGATCCCAGCAGTCTTTCCTGCCCAAGTGCAGGGGGGCTGGACCAGATGATCTGTAAGGCCCCTTCCAGCCCCTAACACCTACGAAACTATGAAAGTGTGAAGTTGTGTATTTAGGACAGAACAATCCTATGCACTGTTACAAGCTGGGAACTGACAGCCTGGGCAGCAGCTCTGCAGAAAAGGGCGTGGGGGTTACAGTAGACAAGCTGAATATGAGCCAGCAGTGTGCCAAGAAGGCTAACAGCATACTGGGCTGCGTTGGTAGGTTTGTTGCCAGTAGGTCAAGGGAAGTGATTATTCCACTCTATTCAGCACTGGTAAGACCACATCTGGAATACTGTGTTCAGTTTTGGGCCACCCACTACACAAAGTATGTGGATAAACTGGGGACAGTCCGGCAGTGTGCAACAAAAATGGTGAGGGGACTGGGGGACATGACTTATAGGGAAAGGCTGAAGGAACTTGGCTTATTTAGTCTAGAGCAGAGGTTGCTGAACTGTGATCCGCGGACCATCACTGGTCCGCAAGCTCCACTCAAGTGGTCTGCAGAAAGGTTGCGGAATAATCGAGAATATCTGTACTTGGCCCTGCACTTGAATTATTTTTTCTGACAACGGACTTCAGGGCCATTTTGACGTGATGCCGGCACTAAAGAAAAAATGTTGTTCTATTATTTTTATTCATATTTAATCCAGAAGCAAAACGTGTCATTTTAAAAATTGGTATCTCCCTACTACACTACATACAGTTTTAATTGGTCACATTTTTCAACTGTGTATGTGTGGTTTTCGTTGGACGCAATTCAGCTAACATACCTGTATTGCATTTACTGGTCATCGTCACGTGGAAAATACCGACTGTACCAGAATCCAGAGCTTTTTCAAAAAACGTAACAGTCGTCAGTCCAGTAAATAGTAGTCAACCCCCAGAAATGGATTTGCGGTTGAAAACAGCATATTTGAAAAAAGAAAACAACAAATAATCAAACCAGTGGTGGTGAGATCAGCGAAAAGTTTGAAGTTGAACGTGAGACCACAGCAAGCAAACATACAACTGCAAAGGAAATTTTGAGTGCAGCCCGTGTTTACCAGGAACCAGTACAAGTAGAAATACTGGTAATGAAAATACACTGAATGCTGAAAAACGGTAAGACAATACATCTTAAGCTATATTAATTTAGGCTTCACATGGACTGGTGAACAAGATGAGCCAAGGCCTCAATGTGTGTTCTGCTACGCACTGCTGGCTAACAAAAGCTGGAAGCCTGTAAATCTCCAGCATCATTTGAAGACTGTATATGCTGCTTTCAAAGATAAACCTGAATTTTTTCAGCACAAACTCAATGAGTTGAAACAAGGGACAGTAACAATGTTTGCTCATGCAACAGTAAATGTAAAGGCCCTGGAAGCTTCGTATTGTGCAAGCCTTCGAATCGCCAGAGCAGGGAAGCCTCACACTATTGGGAAAGAACTTATTTTGCCTGCAGCTAAAGAACTTGTGTTTATAATGTGTGGAGAGAAGATGGCAAAGCAGTTAGATTGGGTGCCTCTTTCAAATGACACTGTGTCACGCAGAATTCAAGATATGGCAGCTAATGTTAAAGACATTTTTGTGAAACGTGTGAACAGCAGGAGGTATTTTGCATTGCAATTGGATGAGACCACTGATATTGCTGGCCTTGCAAATCTTCTTGTATACATCAGGTATGAGTGGGAAGGGAAAGTACTGGAAGATATTTTGTTTTGTCATTCAGTGCCAAGAAGAACAACCGCCAAACAACTTTTCCAGTTACTAGATGAGTTTGTGAAGGAACACAGTATTGATTGGCAGCATTGCATTGGAGTATGTAGTGCTTTGTCGCAATTTCTGGGTACTCTCCAGTAGGGGTGTGCGAAACGGGCCCTACTCAATTTGGATTCGGAAGTGCTTCTGGTCCACTTCCGGATCTGATGCCGAGTGGGCCAGGGAATCCCCCGCGTTCCTGTGAGACACTCCATACACCCCAGCATCACAGCTTTCACAAGCCTCCTGCTACCTAGAGGTATGTAGAAAAAACATTTAAAGCTGGCTCTATGTTTGAATCTCTTAATCTTCCCAAATCTCTCCGAATCAATTCAGAGGGCTCTGATTCAATACAGAGAGGTTAATGGGTCCTCTGATTTGATTTGGAGATTTGGCCACTGAATCTGGCCAAGTCTCCACCAAATTGAATCAGGGACTGAAGCTTCGCACAGCCCTACACTCCAGTTCTTTGAATCCAAAACTCAAATAAGGAATGTCTTTTAAATATTGAGCATAACGTTTTATTGCAAGAAAGCTCCAACAAGCACTCTTGTGCTTTATTTGACAAACCAGAGGGCAGCTCAGTGATTTCAATTCTGAAATGATTACCTATCTAGTTGTTTGGTTCAGCTTCTACTGGAAGGTAATCTTCAAACTGTTTCTTGAGAGCAACAAGATGTTCTTCAATGTCATTTTTTATTTTTTTGTCAAGGACCACTTCATTTTTAGACAGAAAATCTTCCAACGTTGGGAATGCGCTGAAGTCATCCCTTTTTCTGCGACTAGCAAACAAGTCAAGTTTCCTGATTATTGCATTGATTTTGTCTCACACATCCAATATAGCCATTAAAACTCCCTGCAGCCCAGCGGTCAACTCATTTAGGTGCGTGAATATATTGGAGAGGTAAGCCAATTGCGAGAGCCAGAACAGATCTTCAAAATAACTTGTGAATTGGAATGGATGGTCTGTTAGAAATAGCTAAAGTACATACTTTCTGAAAGTAGCTCAAACAAACGAGTACGTACTTTGCTTCTTGACAACCACCGTACTACTGAATGAAGAAGTTGTACATGAGCACTACCCATTTCATTGCACAGTACACTAAAAATTCGAGAATTCATAGATCTAGCTTTTATGAAATTAACAGTTTTCACAGCAGAGTCCAAAACACCCTTCATTTTCACTGGCATTTTCTTGGCAGCTAGTGCCTCTCGATGAATGCTACAGTGTACCCATGTGGCATTAGATGCCACTTTGTGGATACAAGCCATTACCCCACTATGTCTTCTTGTCTTTGCTCGTGCACCACCAGTACATACTCCAATGCAACGCTGCCAATCAATACCGTGTTCCTTCACAAATTCATCTAGTAACTGGAAAAGTTGATCAGCAGTTGTTCTTCTTGGCACTGAATGACCAAACAAAATATTTTCCAGTACTTTCCCTTCCCACTCATACCTGATGTATGCAAGAAGATTTGCAAGGTCAGCGAGATCAGTGGTCTCATCCAATTGCAATGCAAAATACCTCCTGCTGTTCACACGTTTCACAAAAATGTCTTTAACATTAGCTGCCATATCTTGAATTCTGCGTGACACAGTGTCATTTGAAAGAGGCACCCAATCTAACTGCTTTGCCATCTTCTCTCCACACATTATAAACACAAGTTCTTTAGCTGCAGGCAAAATAAGTTCTTTCCCAATAGTGTGAGGCTTCCTTGCTTTGGCGATTCAAAGGCTTGCACAATACGAAGCTTCCAGGGCCTTTACATTTACTGTTGCATGACCAAACATTGTTACTGTCCCTTGTTTCAACTCATTGAGTTTGTGCTGAAAAAATTCAGGTTTATCTTTGAAAGCAGCACGTATTGTCTTCAAATGATGCTGGAGATTTACAGGCTTCCAGCTTTTGTTAGCCAGCGGTGCGTAGCAGAACACACATTGAGGCCTTGGTTCATCTTGTTCACCAGTCCATGTGAAGCCTAAATTAATATAGCTTAAGATGTATTGTCTTACCGTTTTTCAGCATTCAGTGTATTTTCATTACCAGTATTTCTACTTGTACTGGTTCCTGGTAAACACGGGCTGCACTCAAAATTTCCTTTGCAGATGTATGTTTGCTTGCTGTGGTCTCACGTTCAACTTCGAACTTTTCGCTGATCTCACCACCACTGGTTTGATTATTTGTTGTTTTCTTTTTTCAAATATGCTGTTTTCAACCGCAAATCCATTTCTGGGGGTTGACTACTATCCTACTTACTGGACTGATTGACTGTTATGTTTTTTGAAAAAGCACTAGATTCTGGTACAGTTAGTACTTTCTACGTGACAATGATGAACAATAAATACAATACAGGTATTGCGTCCAATGAAAACCACGCATATACAGTTGAAAAATGTGACCAATTAAAAGCTATGTATGTAGTGTAGTAGGGTGATACCAATATTAAAAACGACATGTTTTGCTTCTGGATTAAATATGAATAAAAATAAAATAACATTTTTTTCTTTAGTGCATCATCGTCAAAATGGCCTTGATCTCCGTCATCAGAAAACATAATTCAAGTGCAGGGCCAACTACAGATATTCTCAATTGTTCCGCAACCTTTCTGCAGACCACTTGAGTGGAGCTTGCGGACCGGTGGTGGTCCACAGACCACAGTTTGAGAACCCATGGTCTAGAGAAGAGGAGACAGAGGGATTTAACAGCAGCCTTCAACTACCTGAAGGCAGGTTCGAAAGAGGATGGAGGTAGAGTCTGTTTTCAGTGGTGGTAGATGACAGAACAAGGAGCAATGGTCTCAAGTTGCAGCAAGGGAAGTTTAGGTTAGATATTACAAAAGGCTTTCTTACTGGGAAGGTGGTAAAACACTGGAACAAGTTACCCAGAGTGGTGGTGGATGCTCCATCCTTGGGGACTTTCAAAACCTAGCTAGACAAAGCTTTGGCTGGGATGATCTAGCTGGGGACAGTCCTGCTTTGAGCAGGGGGTTGGACTAGATGATCTCCTGAGGTCCCTTCCAATCCTAACTTTCTATGATTCTATAATTTTTAGTTCTGTCACCAATGTCCTGTTTGATCTTGGCCTCATCATTTAATCACTCCTGGTCTCAGTTCTTCTTACTATGTTTGTGATTGTTTCCTGAGGGCTTCAAAACCACAAAAATGAGGTTCTTCTGCTCTTGAACCCATCAGGTTGATAGAGAGGATAACCAATGGCTTTCAAGCCTTTTAACTTAGTAGAAAGCAAGTCTTCTAGTGAATTCAAATGGAGTACAAAAAGTAGATTTCATAAAGCTGCTCCATCAGGAATGGTTCCAACAAACTAAAGAAAGATACAGCAGGGGCTTATCAACAGCTAAGTCTGCTGGAGCTAAGCAGAGCATAGGATGACATCAACAGTCCTTAGGTAGCTTGAATGGTTGTTTTTAAATTCACCCCACCTGTCTCAGTCTCTTCAGGACTGTATGGCCTGAGTGAAGACAACTTATGAGTACTCTGTTGCAGCCACTATTTTGGGGCACACTGCACATGGAGAACCAGCTCAGCCCTCCCAGGGTTCCTAGTCTTCTTCACCTCACCCATGTCACTGCTCCCTTGCAGAACAGTCTGGTGCTTGCAATGTGGTTGCTTCCTTCACTTGGACCTTCAGCTGATTCAGTGCTCCAACAAAGTGTATCAGGTGCTCTCAGGTTATCAGGACTCTCTAATCCTGATATGTCTGCAAACAACCCTCAGATTACTCTTGTTAATGAATTTATGGAAATTGTTCAGTTGTTTTCTAGTTCCGAATCCTCCAGCCCCTCTCTGTTCACAAGGCTCATTTTCTAAGCCACATGCAATAAAACCTTGCTTTATTTTTAAAATCCAAGCTGAGATTCTCACGTAACCCCATTACTCCAGAAACTGGGGCTTTAAAGAATACTTAGCCGACCACTCATTCCCTTTCCTACAGGATCAGGTCCACTGCTTGCTCACTGACTCCTGTTGAACCAAGCCAAGCTCTGATTTCCTGTGCCTCCCAGAAGTCAAGGAGAGAGGGAAGGGTAAGCCAGCCTGATTCAGCAATGTTCCTTCCTGCTCCAGATGAGAGTCATGGCTAAACGTTCATTAATGTGCCATAGTTACAGCACATTAAAATTTAGTACCTGTTACAGGTACTAACTCAATGCACAGTAACTGGCGCTACTGCGCAATAGCACCGGCATATGTATTTTAAGTGATACTAATGTGCAGTAGACTAATTCTACTGTGCATTAGCACAGCTTTTGCCATGACGCACTAATGCACAGTAGAATTAATCTACTGTGCATTTAGCAGCTTGTATAGAGGTGCAGCTTTACACAAAGTCTATGCCTCAGTTTCCCCCCTCCATCTTGCCTATTAAGAGTGCCAAACTCTTCAGAACAGGCACCAGCCCTCATTGTGATGAAACAGCACCTGGCACAGGGGGCACTGATCTCACTCATAGTAATGGAAAGCACAGAAGGGAGGCGACGTACATCCTCTGGGCAGGGGAATTAATTACTGAGCTCAGAGCCAGGGAACAGAATGCTGGCTTGTTGGGGTGGAATCGGAATCTCCCAGTCACAAGACACCTTCTCTGCTTCCAAAGAACATGCAAGGGGTTGCAGCACATCCAAGGACAGGAGCAAAAAGAAGCAGCATGTCTATCCTAAATGGGTCTCTGAAAGGGATGGACAGTACCTGAACTGGCTATTCCTACTGTACCCAGCAGCACCAGACAGGCTGTAACACACCTGCCCCTTACCCAGACAGAGTCACACCACAGCAGGGGCCTTAGTGTAAATGACAGTTTATTGACAAGGACACAAGGGAAAGCTTACCAAAAAGTGAACACATCGGAAAGGATGAACAATAAAACCAATGGAATGGGGCTGCCACTGACCAACCCCCCTTCCTTGCCTTCCTGCTCCTCTCCCCACATACCACGCTTCACAGCATGCAGACACACAAACACAGCACAGGCCAGGAGAGAGGCATGGATGCTGGGAAGGAGTTTATGGCAGGCAGGACTGGCTGAGTACTCAGTTGGAACTCTCTTCCCTGGGGCCAATTGAGTAAGACTTGTGGCGTTAATCCTGGAGATCCTCTTCTGCTTCTTCCAACTCACGGGCATAATCTGGTACAGACTGAGCAGAAAACCCATTATGTGGCACTGCAGCAAGGGGAAGGACCTGCATGCAGGGGTCCCTTGTCCCCTACCCAGGCTGCCTTCTCCCACCTTGGCAGCTCTCAGGCCTGCTCTGCCTACTATCACAGCTTGCCTCCAAAGAGCAAGCTTCCAAGAGGCAAGGCCACTATGTAGCTTGGCTCAGGACAGGATGGAGAACAGCGTGCATCTCAGCACAGCCAGCACTTTATTAGTTACTGTAAGAATTATTTACGTAGCGTTCTCAGCCCACCGATCCACAGGGCGCCAAGCCACCACGCTGGCTCAATGTGCAAGTGGCCAGGCTTCAACAACGCTGTCCCACATTCCTCTTAGCCAGGAGTCTTGCTGCCAAACCAAATTGCTCTGCATAGAGGACACCATCCTGTACCACTGACTAAGAATCCTGCTGTTCCACTCCTTACTCACTGGCTCAGGACTGGCTTCAGGAGTCTCCAGTTCAGAACCTGGCTGACCCTTCCTTTTCCTTATATTTTCTAACATTGCAGCCCCACTCTGTATCCTTCCAAAGAACTGATAGTGGCAAAAGACAGGTGACTGGACCCCAGCCATCTCCTCTGACTGGTACCGCAGAAGCTTGTGAATGACTTGCTTTAAGGGTAGGAAGTGGTTTAAACCAGGGAGGCATGAAGGGCCTTGGTCAAACTAGGGGGAAGATGCTGTATCAAGCAGAAGCAGGAGAGTGGCGTGGACAGCAGAACCCATTCTGTTGTGTGGCCTAATTTAAGTGCAAAGCTGTGCAGGGTTTCTGAATAGAGCAGAGGCAGGCAGCGGCTTTGCTTTTATATTAGCCTTCATGGAGTCCATTTCAGCTCCTTACCTGGGACATGGCAACTCCCCAGCACATAGAGACAACAAGCAGCCATCCTTGATCCCTGGAGAATGCCATGTGACAAGGATATATGGCAAAGAAGGGAGAGAGCACTCCTAAATCCCTCCCCATGCAGGGGAGTTTTAGACAACAGGGACTCAAATGATCCCTAGTCCACTGCCTGTGGCACAGGAAGCCCAGACCCAGCTTTTGGAATTGGGGCTAGAACCAAGGACCCTGCTCAAGCTCCATGCTCACTGGCCACTAAAACAGGAGCATCCAGCACTGAGGGTTACAAAGTAACATCAAAACATGGCAGAAGACTGACCCCAAGGGATCCCCCCCCTCCTTCCCATCATCACGTAGTTACTGCAGTACCACCAGATAAGCTGCAACTCCTGCAGTTTCTCAGGGACCTCCCCTGTTCTATGGATGCTCTCCCCCAAGCATCTGCTAGGATTTTGACAGACCTGCCTATCCAAAGCCAGGGATTATTTGCCAGGCAGCAAACCTGTGTCCTGTCTTGCTGACCTCAGAACACACCTATAAAGGGGACAAGGTGAGTCTCAGATCCCTCAGTACTTCAGTGATCATTGCCCAAGGCAGCCCTGTGCTCCTGCTCACAGCACACTGAGGTGTGAAAGTGAATCAGCTGATGCTGCTATGGAGAAACATGGGCAAGTGACTGCGATTACCCTACAGATTTCCTGCATAAGTCTTTCAGTCTGGCCAACACACACTGCTAAATGAAATGCAATCAGGCCAGTTGGAGCTGACACAGGTGAATTGGGGGCAGGGGCAGCAGGCAGGGTGGGGATGACCAAGAAAGGGGTTTTACAAACAGGAAAAAGGCAAGGATGACATCCCACACTCTACCAGGTGCCCCCAGTTGGGAAGTTTCTGTTCCCTTGGTTTTTCACTATGCTGTACCATTGTCATATAAACCCAACCAGCTCGTGCTCCCATCTACTCCACAATAAAAATCCTGTCCAGCAAATCAGTGGCTAGTGAGCAGGTGAGATGACTGGGAAATGGTGGGGAGAAGGCGGGGGAGGGAAGAGTGTAATATTTTGGATGAACTGGGCAAGTCACCCAGCACAAATACAATAATCAGTCCTCACAGGGCCTCCTTTCAATTCCTGGACATGAGACCCCTCTCATGCTCCCTCTGCTCATCATTAGCTCTGGGAAAGTCCATCTCATTCCTTTGGATACTTTCACTGACATGGATTTGCTTTTCCTTTGTTGTTTTTTTAAAGCCGGTTACAATTAAAAAAAAAAAAATCAAATGTATAAAAAATATAAAATAAAGTGCAGTTTTTATGTTTTCGATGCATTTGCCTTGTTTTAATGAACAGAGACTTGGTGGGGGGGGGGTTGTTTTGAAATGAGCCATATTTTACAAAATATTACCTACGCCTAAAGCAGTTTAGAAAATGCTGAACATTGGCACGAGATGGAGAAGCCCACGAGAAAGAACAGCAGCAGTGGTGGTGAAAGGGTAACAGGGGGGTGGTCGAAGCAGTGGTTACAAAGTTTCCATGGACGCTAAAAATATCAAACAGGTTTGTTCCCTATTATTATTATTATTAGCACGTGGAGACTAATCGCTACCTTGGTTTCTCAGTGCTTTTGACTGAAATCCTACACATGAATACAGCTGCTTCCAGTTAGACTGTTTTGCCCACACCAACAAGAGGACCATCCGGAGTCCCCCCGTTCTCCCTCCGTGGGGTGAGGCACGGACCAATCCTGTTAGTTTTTCAAAATGGCGTCGTAGGCCTGGTAGATGTACTGGGACACTTCAGGAGCCCGGCACTTCAGGGACAGCTGAGGAGAGAAGGAAACCTGAGGTAAGCTTCAAGAAAATGTCAGTGGGATACATGTGGCTAATCTTTGCTAACGTACTAGTTTTATTGGTCCCTTAGGACCCATTTAGATGTTTATGACCCACACTCCACCTCCTTATGTCAAACAGCATTAACCTCTATTAGTGGAGCTAGAAGATCACAGCCCTTGGTGTAGATGCAGCTCCAGGCAGACTCAAACTTCTCAGAGGACCATCCACAAAGTGTTTTATGTGCTGTTAGCAGGCCTGTGCGAAGCAGCAAGTATTCGCTTTGGATTTGGCCAATTCGGAGGGACAGCAATTTGATTCGGACATTTGAATCACTGTCCCAATTCCATTTGGCCGAATCAGATCCGAAGATTCGGCACTGCTTCAGAGATTCGACCATAGACTTAACAGGCAGCTGCCTCCAGCTGGTAAGTCTGTTGGGGTTGGGGGAGAGAGGCAGGAGGGAGGGAGGGATTGGGGCTGGGACAAGCTGCCCAGCAGGGGTGCAGGGGCTCTGCCCTGCTGCCGCTTGTCCAGCTGGGGCGGGGGGGGGGGGGGGATGTGGGCACGGCTCACTCCAGATGGAAGGGGACAAGTGGCAGCAGGTCATGGCCCCCGCTCCCAGCGCTGCTGCCCCTGCATCCCCCTCACCCCAGCTGGGCAAGCAACAGCAGCACCTGCCTCTGCACCAGCTGGGAGGCGGCGACAGTGCCGCCTCCCCCCCGGTGCCCCTTGGCAAGAGGCAGCAGCAGCACCCCCCCCCCCCCCCCCCGGCTGGGCATAGCTCTGGCTCCCAGCACTGCTGCCACCAGGATACGAGCACAGCAGTGCTGAGAGCAGGGGCTCTGCCCTGCTGCTGCTTACCCCTTTCGCCCGAAGTGAGCCACGCCTGCATCCCATCCCCACCCTGCCCGGCCCAGCTGGGCAACCAACAGCAGGGCAGAGCCCCTGCTCCAAGCGCTGCCATGCCCACATCCCACAACCCCCCACTCCTTCCTGAGTCCCATGCCCCCAAACCCAGCTGGGCAGCTTGTCCCAGCCCCAATCCCTCCCTCCCCCATGCCCCTTCCCTTTCCCAACCCCAACAGACTTACCAGCTGGAAGCAGCTGCGTCCAGCATGATGAGGACTGTTGCCTGTTTAGTCTATGGCCAAATCTCCAAAGTGGTGCCGAATCTTTTCCGAATCGATTCGGAGGCTCCCAATTCAATTTGGAGCTTTTAACTCGTCTCCCAATTCGATTTGGATTTAGAGAATTGTTCAGCCCGATTCGGCAACTATCCTCCGAATCAAATTGGCTACTGAAGCTTTGCACAGCCCTAGTTATTAGTATATAATTCTTCTTGCAACTTTAAATGTTTTAGTCTCGGTTACCTTAAGGATGTTTATCACCAAAAGGATGAGATATGCAAAAGCAAATTCCCATGTGTGCATGGAAAACAAGCTGGGTTTGTGGCAAAACTTTGGAAACGAGCAGTGTGAGAAAGATGGGACACTGGCCCTGAGTCCATCACCAGCTGTTCTACTTGCTCCTCAGAGTTATTGACATACTTGCTGTAATGCAGGGGTTCTCAAACTGTGGGTCACAACCCCTTGGGGGGGGGGTCACAAGTGACTTAAGAGGGGGTCGCAAACTTCTCTTCCCTCCCCAACGCACAAACACTCTGCCTGCTTCCCTCCCCCAGCAGCGATGCATGTGTTTGTGGACTTGCCCACATTGGAAGTGTCTCTTGTTTTCTAATCTCAGCGTGTATGGTTTAGTGAAGCTCAGTATTTATCTGTCAACAGTTCGATTGACTGTGCAATTGAGTGCGAGTTTTTTCAGCAGTTTCTTTTTCAGCAGTTGCCACTATTAAGAGCAAATACTGATCAAAAATAAATGTGGAGTGTGAAATGAGACTATTTTTGAGACTGCCAAAGCCCAGGTTTGAAAAACTAACAAGTGCCAAGCAAGCTCATCCTTCTCATTGAAAACTATTGACAGTTTTAAATTTGACAGTTTTTTCAGTGAAACAGTTTTGAATTTGATAAGCTTTATAAAGTGTTTTTTGACAAATATATTTCATTTAACATACAAAGGTAAATGTGCTTTATTTATCTCCTAGCTATCCTAATGAAATCAACAGCTTTAATCATTGGGGGTCGCGTAAATTTATATATTATTTTATGGGGTTGCTGTATCACAAAGTTTGAGAAACTCTGCCATAATGCACCTTTTGCTCTTCATGAAGCTGTACAATCCTTACAGTGCCACCACCCAGAATCAGAATTGTCACATTAAAATAAGCCCACGCATATGGCACTGGGGTGGCAAAGGCCA
Source organism: Alligator mississippiensis (assembly GCF_030867095.1). Taxonomy (NCBI): domain Eukaryota; kingdom Metazoa; phylum Chordata; order Crocodylia; family Alligatoridae; genus Alligator; species Alligator mississippiensis. The sequence continues at coordinate 26,848,391 of NC_081837.1, read as the reverse complement.
ATAACTTTTTAGAAGGTTATGCTAATTGCCTTTTGAACCACCAAGAAAGATTCCCAAGAGTCCACTACCTAGCAAATCATAGGACTGCTCTCATGCTAATGTGTAATCAGAGCACTGAACACAAAACGTGGTTCCTTTGTAAGTACAGTAAAAGCTCTATTATCCGGCATCCCCCAGGAATGGGGGATGCCGGATAACAAAATAGCTGGTTAATTGAGTGGTGCCAGCTGCCGTTTCTCCTGCTGCGTTTGGGGTGTCCCTCCATCCCTTCCACAGCATTGCCGCCCCTCCCGCGGGCCCTGCAGGACAGGGTGGCAGGCCCTGCACAGCCCCACGCAGCCTGTTATGCCCCCGGGCCATGGAGGCTTGGGGGTGCAAGCTGCTTTGCCCCTGGCTGTGGGGGCTCGGAGAAACTGGAAGTGCCGCGGGGGGGCGGCGGCGCGCGGCACTTCCGGTTTCACTTTACCTTACAAGCCAGCATGCCGGTTAACTGAGCATGCCGGCTTGTAAGATGCCGGATAGCGCAGCTTTTACTGTAGTATATTTTTAAGGATTTTTTACTGTTTTATTTCCCCTTAAGGGACCCTTCCCCATGAGTGTATCTTGAGATTCTCAGGAAGGGATCCTCCAAGAACAGAAGAAATTTCACTGGCAAGAAGGAAAGCATGTGAATATAAACAGATGCTCAGAGGAGGGGGTAAAGGAAAGAGGTACATCCAGGACATGGGGGACACAGTGCTCTCCTGCTGAGGAGTGATTACCACTGATACAAAGCCAACATTGAGACAGCTGGTCTCCTCTTTAGGAGCACAGAGTCGGGCATAAATCTATAGCATCACTTACCAGAGTGGGGAGGGAAAGCAAGGGCTGCTGAATTCTGGCAAAGCTTTCTTGTTAATTTCTCTTGGCTTAATCAAATAGTAACAACCTTGGCCAATAAACTCCTGCTGTGGATTCAGCATTAGCCCAGCCAAATGGGCAACAGACGTTGTTCATTTCAGGGTTTCCCTGACTGCTTCCAGCTCAGCAGGGATTCCCTTCAGAGTCGCAATCAACAGGATCTGACCCTAATAGCACATGCTGGGCAAAGCGGGAGGGGAAGAATAGCTATGGGGTTGAAGGTCCGATGGGCCTTACCGTGTAGTTCGGATTTCCCGGCTGAATACGTAGCTCAGCCAAGATCCAGATACCATTGGTTAGCTTCAGAGACTGGTAGAGCATGTCCTGGCCTTCCACGTTCCTCTTGGCAATGGTGTAAACATTGTTGTTCTGTAGCTTACTGGAAACAGCATCTGCAAACAGCAACAAAGTCACTGTTAATTCAGGGCCATGCACAAAGTGCCCAGAGAGGAAAACAGGTAGCAGCATCCCTAAGATATGTGCATGTGCCAGGAGGAGCTGACAGCCATAAGACAGTGCCAGTCTATGGCTAGAGGAGCAGGTCTGACAAGAAGAAGATGAAGAAAGAGAAGATTTGGTCTAAAGTGCTCTATCCTCCTGGAGACCACATGCTGGAGTTGGGGCTTCCTGCTGACTATCCACTCCTTCCTCTAGGGCTCAACACTTCTACCTCACTGCTTGGGACTGCAACTTAGCTTGGCTGAACTTCTACCTCCCCGCAACAAAGCCCATAGACCTTGGCCAGACTGATCTGGGACTCCATATCATGCCCTCCCAAGACAGAGGAAACTGGATCAGAGCAAAGATCATGACTGAAGTCTTACTTTGCTTCTTGGCATTGACACAATTGCTAAACTCGAGAGGCAAAGACTGTCCAGACTCAAAGACCTCACAGTTCACTCCCAGTTAGGAGTTGCTATGTAGCCATGTACCTACTATACCACACATCTTTTTCCAATGATAGCAACCGTCAATGACCTCCCCCCCCTCACCCCAGCCATCTACCTCTAGGCACTGTAGTCATGAAAAGGCTTTAGTGCAATCTATGACTAGCAGTCAGGGAAGACGTGGTTTTACCTACATGTAAATATAAAGATATAACCATGAAGCATGTTATTTCCAAGTCACCTTACAGAGAAACAATAGAAGCAGATGAATGCAAAAAGCACTGAATCTAAATCAAAGTTCTGTTCTGAAGATCTCTGGAAGCCAAGAGGTTTTTACACCTGGTTTAAGAATCGGTAAACTATGCTTCCCTTAAGGAAGGATGTTTCACAGACTTTGGTGCAGAAGCCGAGATGGGAGCATAGATTTATAGATGTTAGGGTCGGAAGGGACCTCAATAGATCATCGAGTCCGACCCCCTGCATAGGCAGGAAAGAGTGCTGGGTCTAGATGACCCCAGCTAGATACTCATCTAACCTCCTCTTGAAGACCCCCAGGGTAGGGGAGAGCACCACCTCCCTTGGGAGCCCGTTCCAGACCTTGGCCACTCGAACTGTGAAGAAGTTCTTCCTAATGTCCAATCTAAATCTGCTCTCTGCTAGCTTGTGGCCATTGTTTCTTGTAACCCCCGGGGGTGCCTTGGTGAATAAATACTCACCAATTCCCTTCTGTGCCCCCGTGATGAACTTATAGGCAGCCACAAGGTTGCCTCTCAACCTTCTCTTGCGGAGGCTGAAAAGATCCAGTTTCTCTAGTCTCTCCTCATAGGGCTTGGTCTGCAGGCCCTTGACCATATGAGTGGCCCTTCTCTGGACCCTCTCCAGGTTATCCGCATCCTTCTTGAAGTGTGGCGCCCAGAATTGCACGCAGTACTCCAACTGTGGTCTGACCAGCGCCCGATAGAGGGGAAGTATCACCTCCTTGGACCTATTCGTCATGCATCTGCTGATGCACGATAAAGTGCCATTGGCTTTTCTGATGGCTTCGTCACACTGCCGGCTCATGTTCATCTTGGAGTCCACTAGGACTCCAAGATCCCTTTCCACCTCTGTGCCACCCAGCAGGTCATTCCCTAGGCTGTAGGTGTGCTGGACATTTTTCCTCCCTAGGTGCAGCACTTTGCATTTCTCCTTGTTGAACTGCATCCTGTTGTTTTCTGCCCACTTGTCCAACCTATCCAGGTCTGCCTGCAGCTGTACCCTGCCCTCCGGCGTGTCCACTTCTCCCCATAGCTTTGTGTCATCTGCAAACTTGGACAGAGTACATTTGACTCCCTTGTCCAAGTCAGTGATGAAGACATTAAAGAGTATCGGTCCAAGGACCAAGCCCTGCGGGACCCCACTGCCCACACCTACAGCAGTACTCACCTGAGCTCCAACTTTCACTCCTAATGCTGCACAACCTGCCAACCCAGGAAGAAAAGTTTAGCAACTATGGATGTTCCTTGGAGTCCCTGTTCCCTGCTGGCTGTAAATGATCAGGCTTTTTTTTCCCTGGCATTTTGGGAAATTTTCCACACAGGTAGGTTTAATAGTTTTGTTCTCCAGTGGATCTTGTATGTGAGTCTGGTTGCGGCCTACAAATGGTGGGGTTGCAACTGGAGCTCCTTCAGTCTCCCAGTCCCTTTGATATAATCACCTAATCACACAGCCCGCTATCTTTAGACTAGCTGGTCAGATGACTCTCATGAACCAAAGATGCAGAAAGTGAAAAAGCAATAGTGTGGGTAAGGCCTCTACTCCAAGACTTGTGCCCTGAGTTAACAGCAAATGCATGCAGATGGTGGGGGACAGGACTGCTGAGGTAGAGCTGAATCCTGTAACAAACTGGTTATTTATCAATAGCTTGTACTTTGTGTCTCCCATTCCCCCCTGAGAGGTAAATACAAACTAGAACATCTGTCTAGCCAGCAAGAGAGTCAGACAGGTCCCTCTAGAACCAATGGCCAGTAAGTGTAGAACTGCTGGGAAACGGTGTGCCCTCTTCCATCAGGCCTAGGCACAACATGAGGAGGAGGAAGAGAAAAAAAGGATTGTGGTGCTGAGCAGAAGCTTCTGTGTAGACAGCGTGCAACTGACCAGAGCCCAAGCAGCCCCTACAACAGGGCTGGGCAATTATTTTGGGTCCAGGGCCACTTAATGAGTTTTGGTGAGCTGTTGAGGTCTGCATGGGTAGCCCCGCCCCTTGACAGAAGCCCTGCCCCCCTGGTTGCCATCTTGGGACCTGAAGTCCTACCCCCTAACCCCTGACCTTTGCCTCCAAAAGTACTCCTTTTGGGAAAGGGGTTTGCTATTTTGGAATCAGAAAAAAAAACAAATTATAAAGTAAAAAATCAAACATTGACAACAACATATTTAATTTTATTTAAAAAATATTTTTGTCCTGATCTGTGTGTTGTATATAGAGGTGATTGCATAATAGCTCAAAATGAGGTCTTACTCTTGTATACTGGGGGGAGAGGAAGAGTATGGGTGGGTGGGTATGCAGTTTGTGGGGGGCTATGGGAGTGCGTGGATGTGTGTGTGTGTGTGTGCGTACGTGTGTGTGCGTGCGCACACGTAGCAGTGAGCAGGGCTCCCCCCAGAGGCGCATGGGGTGTGTGTGTGGGATTTGTGGAGGAGGGTGTGGGTGGGTGTGGAGTTTGTGGGGCGCGTGATTGTGTGTAGAGGGTGTGGTTGTGGGGTCTGTGGGTATGGGAGCCCCCAGTGCGCACCCCCCTGAGCTGGTCAGCAACAGCCCTGAGGTGCCTCCCTGCCATCGCCAGCAGCATGCAGCCCCAGCACACCCTACGTCTGCTCTAGACTCACCACCGCAGAGAAATTCAGCAGGAACCCAGGCACAGCCCTGCCCCATATCTGCTCTGTACCGCTTGCCCATGGTGCATCCGCCACCACCAGGTACACAGCAGGGCTGGGGTGGCTCTGCAGCTGGACTGTCTTTCTAGGTGCCGCCCCTGCTGGCCCCATTCCTGCGGTACTGGTGGAGACTCATACTGCACAGCCCTGACCCTGCACGATCCACGCCTGCTCCGGGATCACCTGTCTAGGCTCAGCAGCAGGGGTGTGGGACAGAAGCTATTGCTCAGTGCAGGGGAAAGCAGCCCCTCTCCTTCCTGCTGCTTGGCATTTCCTGCTGCAGCCACCTGAAGCCTGCACCGCACCAAGTTGACCTGTGTTTGCTCTGTGTTTGCCACCGCTGCCCAGCCCAATGCAGGGCAGCCAGGCACGCTGCAGGCTCTGGGCAGCTGCAGCAGGAACTGTGCAGCAGTGGGAGGCACTGTTTTTCCCCGTGCTGAGGAACAACTTCTGTCCCGCGCCACCGCTGCTGAACCTAGGTGGGTGAGCCCAGAGCAGGTGCAGGGTTGGGGCTGCGTGCATGGGTCCTTGCCGGTACCATGGGGCTGAAGCCAGCAGCGGCAGCATCTGCAAAAGGAGCCACTGCCATCCAGGCTGCTTAGAAATGCAGTCCAGCTGCAGAGCTGCCCCAGCCCTACTGCATGCTCAGGGGGTCGCGGCTACACTGTGCCCGTGTCAGGTGGGACCAAGGGACCCTCTGCGGCCTGGACAAAGACCTGCCACAGGCCGTATTTTGCCTACCCCTGCCGTACACTCATGGATGCTAAAATCCACAGAGGTCCAGGCTAGCTCAAAGCTTTCTACTTTGAAAAAGGGAAGTGCTTAGGGCAGTGCTGTTGCCAGGAGCTAAGAAAGAGTCTCTTAGATGCTCTCTCTCAGCTATCTGAGCCTCTGTCTGTACAGCAGAGACCAAAGACAGAGATTCAGGGGTCTCATGCCCCCACTGCAATCTGGTGCCCTGCCCCTTCTCCTCCTCCTCCTGAAGCAGGATCTGTCCAGCCAGAGCAGTAGGATACCTGTGCAGCATGCATGTTTTGCTGAATGAAGCCTCAATCCTGAGGCCTGCAGCTGGGGTAACCTCTGCCTGCAGGCTGTAGAACAGCTGCTGGCAGAGGTTATGCAGCAGGCTTCATGCAGTTGCAGCTCCTTGTTCAGTTTGGGTTTTCCTTTCTTCCTGGGTTACTATAGAAACTAGGAGATACAAGCAGCTAATGAGCTCCCAGGTCTTCTAACCTCCCTCCCTCCTATCCTACCCTTCTCTGTGGAACAGAGGCTTCCAGATTAGGGGAACACACAGTGCAGAAGAGCCTGCTCCACTGCAACAGCCACAGGCAGGGGAGCCCTGCATTGTAAGTGGCATCAGCTGCTAGGGATTAGGATAAATCCAACATCTGCTGCTTGTCCCACCTAAACAGGATGTTGCTGACAAGTCTGCAGAGGTTTCTGAAGCCCCAAACCTACTGCTGGGTGAGATGCATCCTGGATAGTTCTCTTCGCTGAAGTCACCTGCAATTTATCGCACGGGTATGATTGTCATCTGACCAAGTCATGTTTAAACCACAGCACACAAGCTCAGCTACAAGGGACTTGACTGTACAATCACCTTTACTCCTACGAGTCAACCCATCTCTTCTCTTAACAGTCAGCAGTTCCTCTGAGCCTTGAGATGATGACCTGCTGAAGCTTTGCAAAAGCACTTCCAGCAAAAGGCGCAGGGAGCACTAAGGTGAATCCAAAGCCAACTGCATTTAACCTGTAGGTTTCAGTCTTGCTTTTTCAGATAGCAACTGTTGCTTTAAATTTAGCAGCCACCACTCCTTACTAGGATGCAGGGGTTCACACTGCACAGAGGCTGAGCTCTGGCTCTGCAGCTCCCCATTGCAGCCCTCTAGCAACAGCAATGTCTGGTTCAAACAAGCCTGGGGTAGGAGCATCCTTCCAGGGTACAACATCAGGGCAGCTCTGAATGTCAGTGCAAACTAAAGAGTCCAGGCTGCAGCAGGGCCACTAGATATGGTCTCCCATGGAGCCATCCACTCTAAGAGCTCTTCCCTAGAGCCTGCCTTCTACCTGAGAGCTCTGCTTTCACATCCTGCTCCCCACAGCACTGCTGGTCCTACCATCCCTTTCCACAGATAAGGGAACTATGAAGGAAGGTCCGAAGAGATGCATCTCCATGATCAGAGCTAGAGTGAGAACCCTGAAGTCCTGACAGCTTCCTACTTCAGCCATTACAGGGGCTCTTCATATTAACCACCCTGACATGCACACTGCACACAAATTATCGGTGACTCAGCCACAGCCTCTTACAACAATCCAAACCATGCTGGGGTCTGCATCATCACCTGACTCCATCCCCCTCAGTGCAGGCTCTAGGAAATGCAAACTGGAAAGCAAGTGTCATTTCTGATTCCCTCCCACCCCCAGGTAGTGGCTCCAGCCACTTCTCTGTAAGCAAGTCTGAGCCAATGTCAGGTTCTCCAAGGCTGGACAGTGTTGCTAGGCAACGATGCCAGGCAGTGCTTTGCTGAAAGCAGGGCAGCTAATGTCATGTGACAGCACAGCCTTTAAAAACACGCATTTGCTGGGAGCTGAGATCAGCCTTGCTTTAAATTGTGCTGCGGATTTACCATTGTGCAGCAAAGCTCCTGTTAATGACCATGAGTTACAAGCAGAAGCTTATAAGTGGGCTGTGCTGACTATGCAGAGATCCTTCCAGGGACCAGCTCAATTGGATGATTTTGCATACTAGAAATGTAGAATTAGAGAGTTGAAGGGACCTTGAGGTCAGAGTCCAAACGCAGCAGAGATGCACGACACTTTTCCTAAAGCACTCAGACAGATGGCTACTATCCTGCTTCTTGAAAGTCTTCAATGAATAGAGATGCTGCTGTTTCCCTGGGCAAAAGTCAATCCTTTAGCAGGATGACCCCCTGTGCCTCTGTCCTTGCTACATGACTTGCTACAGTGCGGTGTTTCTGCCAACTCCTCCTCATACATAAAATAGGTTATTTTTTAACAAAAATGTTAAATTTTAAAAGATATGCATGAAGATGCTTTTTCAGGGGAGCCCACTTTCTAGCACTGAAAACACAACCATCATTTTTTTTCATGAAAAAAACTCGAAGTGTTTCTTTTTTTGTTTGTTTTACATTGGAACAAAACAGTCTGAAACCTCAACCTTTCTTTCCTGAAAGGAAATCCTTGGGGGGATTCCTGGGTAAGTCTGCCTAGCTTCACCCTTCTGGATACCTTTACATCTCTGAGTTTTGGGAAGTGTTGGATAGATGACTGGTTGCAGGTAATGAAATCCTGTTTATTCATGGACTGTTGACATCTTTGCGTTATACACAGGAAGCATTTGAAATGTTCTTGCCCATGAGAAAGACCATTGTAAGAACAGCGAGGCAGTGGAACAGTGTGCTTAAGGAAGTTGTGGAACCTCCTTTATTAGACGCTTTTAAAAGGAATTTGGACAAACATTGCTTGGGGATGATCTAGGAGTAGTAGTGCCTAGAGTGTACAGTGAAGAGCAATAGCTGGAAGCCCTGGAGATCCTCACACAGGCATCGCTCAGAAACCATGAGAAGGGCTCTGAAGCCCAGAGCAGGCTGGAGAGATTATCCTCTGCAACAGCAGAATGAAGCAGGGCTCCACAATCTGTCTTAGCTATGAAAGATGATTGAAGGTGCTGGGAAAAATTCACGGAGAGAACAGGATGACAGAAAGGGGAATTCTGGCTCTCCATTTAGGATGTGGGGTGGGTGGATTGTGCTCTGCTGCTACCCATAACTTGCAGAGCAGAGTGGAGGGTGTTTGTTTTTTCCCGTGCTTCTGGGCTTTGCTGGTTGTTAAATGGGGCTAAGCAAAAATTCCTTCCTCCTTCTCCTGTTTCCAAGAGTGTCAGGTTTGGGTTTCTTTTTTCCCCTCTCAGAAGCAGAGGGTGTTAGCTTCATCTAAGGTTAGAGATTTTGACTACGGTGTGCTGAAGCTCCTGCTCGGACTGAAAACCCCAGAGGCTACTGGCCAGAGGGTCTTGTTTCTCCACTCAGGGTCTGATTGATCACCACATTTAGCATCAGGAAGGAATTTCACCCCATGGTCAGATTAGCATGGACTGTGGGAGTTTGTCTTCCTTCCTAGCAGAGGGCATTGTTGTCCTCCTTATCGCTCCTGAGAGCACGTAACAAATACTTCTGTCCTTGCAATGGCAGGACACTGACAGTCTCCCTGCTTTACCTATGGAAAATGAGCCTGTTTTTGATGTTTAGAGCACTGCGCCTAGTACAAGAGTATTGCTTGCAAAGGTTTTAAGAACAGGTTAGACAAACACTTATCTAGGATAGGTTTGTCAGGAATGATCCTGCCTTGATCAGGCGGTTGGACTAGATATGACATCCCGAGGTCCTGTCCAGCCCTATTCTTCTGTGATTCTATAATACAGTTCTGCACGCACTGACCTATGAAACATACCCATTTTATTTAGGTGTATAAATTAAATTCTCCAGTGCCAAGGTCTTCTGAAAATTTGGTCTGTGATATTCTTTGAACTGATTTATCATACCAAATCTGGCTTCTGAATCAGCTCTAATATACTCAGATCTCCTCTGGCTGTGACAGAGATGGAGGAAACTAGGATGAGTTACTCAAGAAAAAAGAACAGAATCTCTTTCTCTTACTAGACAGCATATACACAGCCATTATGCTAAAATAAGAAATGTTCTTTAGATTAGGCTGACAAAGCAAAGCCCAAATTACTGAGGAGTTTAATTTGTAAAACAGTGATAGGGCAAACAGCAGCAAACAAAAGGCATAAATTGTATGAGAAAATGGAATGAAATACAGCTAGATACAGATAAAGCACGCATTCAAATGAAAATAATGAAGACATACAATGTATTTTTGAGACACCTTCTTTTAACTGATGCATATTAGACTTTATCATAATGGTTCTTTTGGCCCCGAGTGTGCTTTAGCACATTTAAAATAAAACCAGTGGAGGAAAGGCAAATGACATTTTAACATAAGTTAGTTGGTAAAGAAGAATGCCGCACCATCTGCAGGAAATGAATAATCTGAACTGTCAAGACTGATGAATTTGGTTTCACACACGTAGGACAGTCATGTTGGCTAACATTGGGAGCTATGAGAAACTAGTTAGTAGCTGTCAGCAGGCATCTCTGACATGTCACTAGGTAGATAGATTTTCAATGCAGAAAAGGATAGGGCATTGAAAACCTTATGCTCCTGTGGGGTTTCAAAACTTAGCAATATAAGGTAGCCTCATCGTTCTGGAGTTTCTAAATTCTGGAAGACTCGGATTTCTCTGCCCTTTTCACCTTTTAACTAGATTTTTCTTTCCTTTTCATTTATAGAACATAAAGATTAAGAAACAAAAGATCTAAGTCAGTATAAAAATAATGAAATTAGAAAGTGAAGTTTATAACCTTAACTCTGACCCCTAGGATGTATTCATTATAGCATGTGATCTTTTCATTCAGCTCTCTCTCTAATGCATTTCCAAAATCAGAATTTCTCTCTGTTGCAGTGGTTCCCAACCCACAACTTAAATCTGAAACCTTGTCATATTACTTATAGTCACAGGAAAGCAAAACGTTAACATAGAACTTGGTAGGGAAAGCAAGGTATGATGCTGCCTGCAGCCCCCTGCTTGGTATTCCTGCCCACAAACCAGCAAACACTGGTGCTCTCAATGCTAGAGACAGCTCTACAGCTTTAAGGACTGGATATATGGTGAGGTTAATGTGAGTGTAACCCACCCTTGTACCAGAATTAAAACAAAAAAACAAACAAAAAAACCCAGCAAACATATGACATATAGCCCAATACTAGTCTAATTTACCAGTGTAGAATTACTTGTGGAAAAATCAGAGTACTGTAGTTATACTGATTTAAATATGGTATGTCTGCTTCTATTCCACGATAGTTGTTTGATTCCTGCAAATGCATCAGACAGATATTAATCTATCGTACATCAGGGCTCTTAGGTCATCAACACATTCAAAATACAAACTATGCCACAAGCACACTTTAAACGGAAGATATGTGTATAGTTACACAACTGTCTTGCTTGGCAAGTGACTCCATGGCAGAATGACACCCACACATACCAGCAGCCTTCCTGATTACACTGGGTTTACAAGGACATTGACATCAGCCCCTGCAATCACTTATGGGGGTAAAGGTCTTAAAGTCATGAGTTAGAGATGCAAGAGAGTAAAAGCTAGATTCTGTTTAATCTGTTACGATGCTTAAACATGATCCTATTCCACCTTGCTCGAGTCCCTTGAGTTCACACAAAAGGATGTGCATCCTCCTCTTGCTTGCTGCTTTTTGTGACTTAAGATGGCATGTCACAAAATTCAGTGCATTAACAGTTCTTTAAAGGGACTTGAGTGGAACAGGATCACAATCGAGTGTGTAAGAGCTGTAACAGGATGGGGCTGTAAATCACTCCTGTGCATTCTAGCCACTCCTGTAGACTAGAATGCTCCTTCCAGTAAATTTTGCCCGGGCAGGAACTCGAGTAAAACCCCAGAGTGTAGGCTAGAGCTGCTTTGAAGTTTGGCCGCCCCAGTTCAGTAGTCTATCCTAGATGTGTGGCATACAGCATGCAAGAAATTACCAAGCTGAATCCCTGAGCCAGTAAAGGACAAAACAATAGGTCTGTTGTTCTGAGACATCCATGCCTCCTTAAGGAAATTAGTATTCTCCACTCAGCTGGATGGCAGGGCTCTGCATCATCCACATCTCTATGCATGAAAGTGAAAGGACTTTGTGGCAACGAGCAGGAATGCCAGATGGCACACCAATGATGTAGGCAATATTATTTGGATTACTCCCCAGTCCCACCTTAGTTCCTCAGTAGCCAATCCACAAGATTCTGTGTGTTCAACTCCATCTGTCAACTGCCAGCTACGGCATGCATCGCTACTATATTTAAAAAGCTGGTTTTGCTGTGATTAGGGCACAACAGCTGAGGAGTGGAGGTATTTTTAGCTGCTAAAATTTTCAGCTAAATTCATATTGCTGAACTGGAATCAGTTAGACTGGAAAATGAATGTTGTGTTACGGTTCCTAAACTTGGGAGGGAACTCACCACTGGGTATTCATGGGAACATGCTAGTCATGAATCAGTTATCCGAGTGGGTGTGATGGGATTAATAAAATTTGTACTGACAAGTGATGGCCTGGACACCTATTATAGAAAGCAAGCAGCTATTGGAAGCATTGAACTGTGCTAAAATGCTTCAGTCCAGCAAATTTTGAATTTTAATTGGGAGCTACTGAAATTTGTAGATTCTTTTTGTGATGTCTGCTGCCCTGGCAGAGCCAATCAGTTGGCTATGACTATAAGCTCAAAGTGTTTGTCCTCTGCTTTGCCAACATTATGAGAGCCATACAGCTGCTACTGGGCTGACTTTCCAGTGGCAGCTGAGGGAAGGTGGACTGAGGTTATTTATCTGTTCCTGGATTCCTTCAGGAGGAAAGAGGCCACCTGAGCATGAACTGACACTGACAGCAAGCTCTTAAAGATTTCAGTGCTGAATGCTACCATCTCTTGAGAAAATGAGGGCTCTTGCTCCACTCTACACTGGTTAATCACACCCATGCTCACTTATACTGGACTTAAACTGAGGCAGGGTGGTTTCTACAGGGGCAGCTTACACCACCCTGAAACCTGGTCAAGCTTCAATGCTACAATTTGTGCTGTACCAGCAGCATGTTCGACCTACACCGGGAGCTAAAGCCCCTGGGTAGGCAACCCCCATACCTTCCATTCCCAGGCCAATGTCTTGGCTCTCTGACTCTCAGCCCCCTTGTTTCAGAAATCCAGGTGGTCAGGGAAGGAAGTGGCCTATGTAATTGTGACAAGGGAAGAGGCATCAGCTTAGGAGATACAAGAACAGCATCTTCAGCTGATAAAAAGCATTTGAAATTTGTTTATCAGACATGACCCACTTTCCTCCCTAAATAAGCAGAGGAGGTTGGCAGATTCTACTCGCTTTATAGCCTCCCTGGTGACTGATTGCACTCAAAAGAGACACTGTTTCCAAAGCTCTCACTAAAGAGACTGACAGCAGCTTCCTATCTTGGAGTCCTGGTGATGGCTGCAGATAACATGGCAATAGAGAAATGTTATTACTCGCACGGAGAGTACAACAGCAGAGAAACATGCTTAGGTGACAGCGTGCCCATGTACCACTCTTCCCCCGACACCAGAGCTCATCTTCATTACAATTCTAAGTGAGCCTAGGCATGAGGTCTGGCACTTGGCTAGTAAACACAGCCTAATAGCAAATGCTACTAGTTATTGATATCGTGTTGTTTCTCCCAGTAGAAATAAATAAACAAACAAACAAACAAACAAACTGGCCTACATTGTATAAACTGGCCAGGGACAGCAGCAGAAATTCCCTGAATGGTACAATACCCCATAATTACAGGCATCTGGAACTGGTTAATGTGATGGTACCCTGGACCACACAGCCAGCTATGTCAATTCCTGTTCAAATAATTGGGAAGTAAATCGGCAGCTTCCCTCCTCTCCTATCCTGAGCAGGCAGATTCATTACAATTACAGGTTATAGAGGCTGTCAGGGCAAAAGAAGTAGCTATATGAATCTACAGGCTACACAGGCACCTAAAAGTGATGGAATGTACAGAATCCAAGCCTATGTGGAAAAAATTCCAAGAATGAAATGGGCAACTGAACGTTTCCTTTCTAAACTGCCCTGTAGATCCCAGTACTTGTGCCATCCAGAAGCAGTCAGCAGCCAACAAAAAGCCATCCTCTAGTTCCTCCTGTATTGCACAGTGCTCAAGACAGAGTAGGTAATGGATGGCTAGAGGAAGAAGGGCATGACTGACAGCAACGCAGAGTTTCAAGTTAGGATGAATGGTCTGTGGCCTGAGTTAGGGTTTAAGAGGATGGAAAGTCATGGCAAAGGTTCAGGGGTTGCTTTCATTGAAGCCCTTGGAGTCATAAGGGACACCAGCTATTATTTTTTCCATCTTATGTTCCAAAATAGCAATAATTATAACTACAAAAGGACCTGTGGTTCCTGCCTTTGGGTGAAGTCAGAGGGTGTTATCACTGTGTAATAGCAGGCATGAAAGAAAATAAAATAGGTACAGGGAGTTGTAATCAATAGGGACATGTTTCTCCACTGTAAAACACCAGGCTTTCAAGAGAAGCATCTGGATCCCATCCAGGCCTCAGACAAAGCTGATTTGCTAGCTGCACTCTCTCTCCTTCAGCAGTAATAAAGTCTAAGTACAAGTCTAATGCTCTCACATAGAGGCAAAGAAATGACTAAGCATTCAGTTGTGCTGGGCAGATGATAGGAAGACATCAACAGATTTACCAATAACTGTGTAAGACATTGCACCTAACAGAAAGATTTTACCTGCACATGTTAATGCACAAGACACAAGATTATTATTTCATATCTGTAAGTAAGTGTGTAACAAAGCAAGAGACAAAGTTATCTGGCCAAGGTCACACAGTAGGTTAGTGGCACACCACAGCTAGAATCCCCGTTTTTGGTTCCTAATCACTTCCTCTCACTCTGCTGGATCACAGCTGCCCCTGCAGCTAACAAAAACTTGCCTCGGGGACCAGCACAGTACTGAAATTCTGACAAGGAATCACAGGTTTTAAGATCCACTCCAAAGACAGTTCTGTGCTGGGTTTACAGACAAATCAGCTAAGCACAAAAGAGAACACAAGGTAAGAAAAAAAGGGACCAGAAATGGGGAACTTCTTTTCTTTGTATGGGGTTTAGACAAAATTTTAGTCAATTAAAAACAAAACTTGGGATCTGAAATTGAAAACTGCTCTGTTTCTACCTGCAGTGTTATGGACATGCAATACCAGCATCCATCCATTCCACATGTCATACAAAGGCTTTTGGCATCAGAGTCAAGTCACTCACCAGCATTCAGGTGACAGTCTTTAATCTGGAATTGTAGCTCATTTTCATTTGGAATGTCCTTCCATGTTGCAAGGAAAACCTGGCGTTCTAGATAAGGGAGAACAGGCAGTGTGAGTACTCTATCCTCCTGGCTCTTTGAGCTATTCACAGCATCACAGTATCACAGAGAAGTAGGGCTGGAAGGGTAATCTAGTGCCTGAGGTAGGATCATCCTTATCTAAGCTATCCTATACAATCCATAATCTAAACTCCTCAACCCTGACACAATATAGAAATAACACTGTAACCTGCCACAGGTAAAGTAGGGGAACCATGGCAGCCAATGTCCTGCTTCTATAAAATGGAGTAAATATACACTCAGGAGGTCCTGGGTAGAGGGGCCTCATTCCCCACTACAGAGGAAGGTAAAAATACCCACAGTCCATACCAATCTGACCATGGGGTAAAATTGCTTCCAATTACGGTGGTTGGTCTTACTTCAAGTGGAGGTCCAAGACCCTCTAGCCAGGAACCTGTGGCTTTAGTCCCAGCAGAAGCACTGGCACACCTCAATCAATCCCCAGCAAAAAAATAACCAACACCCAAATGCCTCTGAAGAAGGCTTAACAATACTCTGACACAAGTAGCAGAAAAAGAGGGGTGGGGGCAACCAGTAAAGCCCAGTACTTATAACACAATATGGAAATGCCCATAACACAACACAGGCCTACATCTAGATCATCCCAAACTAGTGGCTGTCCAATTTCTTCCTGAACACCTCTAGTGATGGAGAGTCCACAACTTCCCTAGGTAGTCTATTCCACTGTCTCACTATTCTAACAGCAAAGAAGTTTTTCCAATCTAAAAACTTATAGTCACTGGTCCGAGCCCTCCCCTCTGCAGCAAGAGAGAAAAGATGCTCTCTCTCTTTAAGGCAGTCCTTCAAGTATTTGAAGACTGCTATCATATTCCCACTTAAGTGCCTTTTCTGCAAGCTGAAAATGCCTAGCCCCTTCAGCCTCTGCATATGACTTGCTTTCCAAACCCTTTATCATCTTTGTCACCTGTCTCTCTAATTTCTCCATGACCTTTTTAAAATTTGGAGCCCAGAACTTCACAGAAATATTCTAGATGAGGTCTAATCAGCGTGAGTAGAGAGGCACTATCAACTCATGCACTTTGAACCTACTGCTCCTATTAATGCAATCATTAAGAGTCAAAGTGATGCAGGAGAAATGGAAAAGACACGAGTAACTAAACCTCATACACCCCTAAGGTCGGGTTCATGATTATTTCCTGCAATACATTTTCTCATTGTTTAGATTGACTTTACTGTAAGCAACAAAGCTTTAAAGACCATCTAGGTGTGGATTTATGATAATCTTTACTATAACAGCTGTTTATAAACCCAGGGTAGGTAGGACTGGCTAGGAAGGAGACCCTAAAATTAAAAAATAATAGAACAGCCATATCATTGAGGATTTCCACTTTTACCACCAGAAAAAGGCTGGGAGTAAAAGCAAGAGAAATTTCTGTTTATTCAAGCAGCTTTCCCACCTAACATAAAAGTGGGCTACTGAACAAAAGTGCACTAGAAAAAGTGATATGTCTATACAAGCCAGTGAAATCAATGTCCAACTTCCCTCTAACACCAAAGAAAACGGAATTCAGCTTTTGAACAGGGCTGTCCAACTTTGGAGTGGCTGGAGAGGGGGTGGCACACACTGTGTAGGCTCCCTGGGCCCTGCAACTGCCCTGCCCCCAGGGGCAGAAGCAGGAAGGAGATGTTGGAAGAAGGTAGACAAGCCTAGATGCCACAATGGCAGTAGCTTCCAGAGTGATATGAGAAGTGGCACCCAGGTGGGAGACCAGGGCCACAAACAAATCCCACATGGGTTGCATGCAGCCTGCAGGTCACCAATTGGACAGCTGTGCTCTAGAAGAAAACTAATCTGCCTATGTTTGGTGAACTCCAGTGAATGGCAACTAGAAGACAGGAGAGAACACTTAATTTTAATGCCCAGATTTTTAGGGGCCATTGGCACTGCTTCGTTAATGGACTGGTCTGAAGCATTAGTCTGATGTTGACAGATCTTTGCTGAGGGATGACCGGCAACAAACTACGCTTTGCCAATTTCTTTCCTGCCTGCCTGCCTGCATTAGTCTCCAAAGGGCCCAGAAAAAGCTAACCATATATCTTACCAAACAATACTCACCCATCTTGCCATCCTCTACAAACAGAACATTGAGGGGAATTAGGCAGCTGAAGTAGAAGACGTCTATGTTGTTTTTCACAGCCACCTGCAATGGGAACAAACAGGAGAATTACAGTATCTTATAGAGTGCACACAAGTGTACCTAGAGCAAGGCGGGACAGAGAAAGGCAGGGGGACTGTAGGAACCTTCCAGCCACCATCAACAATGGCTCATGTATTTCTCAGAGAGATATTGGTAGGAATATCCAGCTATGCCTACTGCGATATGCGGAAGAAGATGCTGAGTCTGAAACATCACACAGGAGGCAGACAGGGATCACATCTAGCCCTCTCTGTTATCTCCCCTTCATTGTCAGCCACACACTCTCCTCCCATAGCTTCTTCACTGGGTTTTCTTCAGAAGCATAAAATGCCACAGTCACACTGCAGGGGATGGCAGCAAGGGTCCTCATTCTCCTTTTTTCTTGTTTCTTTCTCCTTTCCCAACACTTTTTTCCTTTCACCTCCTCTGTAAGCTCATCTGTTCCGGCTGCACACAGCTACTCTGTCATCTCAGATCTTCAGCCCATATGTTCCTTCCTCTCTCTTGCAGTCTGGCCCTGTTACCAACCAACCTATCAATTCTTGGATTCTCTAGCCTCCTGATCATCTTCACCCCTTCAGCTCCTTGCTGTCCCATCACTTGTTTATGCAGATGCCCTCGTTTCTGTTTTCTCAGTCTAAACACTTTCTTGATTCTCTGTAATTTCCAATCACAGGCACCTCTCCCTTTTCCCTTCACAACATGCAAGGATCCAGTGAATTTGATGTCTTTACCAGAAGGAGAGATGTGAAAACATCACTATGGCGGAACCTGAGTCAATAGCTCTATGTTGGGCTGGAGAGAGCAGGATCTGCTTTACGGCATCTGAGACAGGGAAATCAATAGGTAAAATGTTTAATCCTCAGGATCATAAACTAGCAGCTGGAGAGATGCCATGGATTGCCTCCTACCACAAACTACAAAGCATTCAACATACTCCTATCTTGTTTTTGCCCTCAAACCTTGAGTTTTCCCCTTGCTGAAGTTTATGATGTGAGCAAAACAGAGACCTAGGAAAATGTATTGCCACATCAAAACATTAGGGACTGTCACACTAGCCTTCTATTTCTACCTTGCCTGCTCCCTGCCCACACCATACTGCAACCTGATTATGTGCCCCTGGAGCAAAAAGTGGCAGTTATAAGCAATCCTTCTAGTGCAGAAAACCAAACCCAGGTAGAGCATGGATAGTATTGACAGGAAAAACTATAAATGCCCTTGTTATAAACACTGACTGAGCTCTTGTGAACAGCCTTGAATTTCAGTAGGAGTTTGGGCTTGAGGCCTCTGAAAATCCTAGCCTCTAAGTCCTCCAACT
Organism: Alligator mississippiensis; assembly: GCF_030867095.1. Taxonomy (NCBI): domain Eukaryota; kingdom Metazoa; phylum Chordata; order Crocodylia; family Alligatoridae; genus Alligator; species Alligator mississippiensis. The sequence continues at coordinate 26,830,137 of NC_081837.1, read as the reverse complement.
GCAATATAAACCCAGCAACTGTGCCTATTGGTGAACACAACACAGATCTCACAGCTGGTCCAATTAAAATATATCTGGGTTCTGTCTGGAAAACCAAATGTCCTGGCATGGGGGGAGGGGAGGAGAGAAGAAAAAAAAAAAAGGTGCCTGCTCTGTGTTCGGAAATAAAATGAATCCCTGTAGAAACAGCTGGTGATAAATATAGTGCAGAAGGGAAATAATTGGGAAATCTGAACACCCAGCTCAGCTGATTTGAAAACACATGCAAAGTAGAGTGTTAATGAAATGAGGTCAGCTTTCCAAACCACTGAAAATGATTTGAGAGGCTGGGTTGTTTCCAAAGAGTGGAATAACATAAGGTTGAATGTGACAATTTTTTTTCTTAGCTGTCTTTTTAAAAATAGGTTTATATTTAATTCACACTGTGAGAAAAAAACACCCTTTAAAGAGGAGGGATAAGTTAAAAGCCATGATCAACCTGTAAATTATGGTGCAACCTACATCACAATGCAAATGGTTGCACATAATAGTTAGTTGTCATGCACTTTGATTGCTGGCGTCATGTTTGCAGGTGGGAAAGCTCAGAGGTAGATGGGATTATTACATTCAGTTCTTGGCATCCCTTTATCACTGGAATGGAAACAAACTCATAGCCTTGTAGAGAAACAAAACTGACTTAAAATGGTTAAATTAACACTACAAGGGTGGGGATAATTCATGCATAAATCTTCCAAGGGAGTAGCCAGCAAGGAGGAAAATAGAATTGCTTTGGGTAGCACAATTAGGCAGAACTGAAGAGAGTAAGAGAATTAAATGGGGAAAATTTAAGCTAAATGCATCGGAAAATTTGACAGCAAGGTCTTTTAGGTAATACAATAAACTCCTGAGGAAAGTTTATTTCTCCAGTGCTTGGAGTATATAATATTGGACTCAACAGTGTTCCAGCCAGAGGTACAGTAGCTGACATGGCGTGGCAGAGAACTGGACTCTCTGATTGAAGATCCTTTCTATCTCCGGTTTCTGTTATGAACTGCAGCATTTGTTTTACAGCAAGAGTCACTAGTTTTCAGAGTTAGTTGTCATTGCTATACAACAGCAGCACCTTGCAACAGGGACTGGGAACCTCTTCTTTTCTCGAGTCATGGATCTAAAAGGACATGCCCAATTAGGGTGGCTACTGATGCCCAAAATACAGGGCATCCCAATTCATCAATGTTTTGGATTCGGGTATTAAAAGCGAACTGGCAAAGTTTGCTGATGACAAGAAACTATGGGGGTGTGTGGTCATGCTTGAGGACAGGCTGGCAATACAGGCTGACATGGACAGGTTTGTGAGGTGGACAGACCTCAACCTGATGTCATTTAATACAGAGAAATGTAAAGTGCTCCATCTGGAGAAAAATAATCCATAACACACTTACAGGCTCGGCAGTGCTACACTTGTCAGCACCACAAATGAACAAGACCTGGGTGTCGTGACAGACAACAAAATGAACATGAGCCACCAATGTGATGCCGTAGCTAGCAAAGCTAATGAAATATTGGCAAGCATCCCCTGAGGCACCTTGAGCAAGGCTAAGGATGTCATCCTCCCGCTCTACTTGGCCTTCGTGAGACCACAGCTGGAATACTATATCCAGTTCTAGGAGCAGCACTTCAGGAAGGATGTGGAGAAGCTCGAAAGAGTCAAAAGAGGGCCACGCGCATGATTAGAGGCCTAGAGACCAGGTTATACGAGGAGAGGCTGAAAGACTTGGGACCATTCAGCCTGGAGAAGAGAAGACTCGGAGGGGACTTGGTGGCAGCCTATAAGTACATCAGGGGAGTACATCAGGGCCTGGGGGAGCAACTATTCATCAAGGCCCCACCGGGGAAGACAAGAAATAATGGGCACAAGCTGACTGAAGATTGCTTCAGACTAGACATAAGGAAAAACTTCTTGACAAGTCAAGTACCAAGGATTTGGAACAGGCTCTCCCCAGAAGTGGTACAGTCACCCACCTTGGCAATTTTCAAAAAGCATCTTAATGCCCATCTTGCTGGGGTCATCTGATCCCAGCAGTCTTTCCTGCCCAAGTGCAGGGGAGCTGGGCCCGATGTCCTGTAATAGGGTTACCATATATCCGGGTTTTCCCAGACATGTCCTCTTTTTTTGGTGCCCTATGCTGTGTCCAGGTGGGTTTTTTAAATGCAAGCAAAATGCCTGGGATTTCCTCCCCCAGTCCATGTTCAACATGGCTGACGCTAGGTAGAACTACAGTTCCCAAAATACCTAGTGCTGCACGTGTGCAATCGGGAGCTGAGTTCATGATTTTGCTTTGCTCTGCTGGTGGGAGCAGGGGGAGGGCAATTTGAGGCAGCAGAGAGCACAGAGGGGCACTGGCAGGGCCGGGGGTGTAGGAGGCTTTGGGTCGGGAGAGTGGGGCACTGGCAGGGCTTGGGGGCCAGGGAGCTGCACGACTGTGGATTGGGTGTGTGGGGCACTGGCAGTGCCAGGGGCTGCAGGTTGGGAGTGGGGGGTACCAGCGGGAGGGGCAGGGTACTGTTTTTTGGGGAGTGAAGTGCACTGGCAGGGCTGGGGTCAGTGGGTTGGGTGTGAGGGGCAGCAGCAGGGCTGGGGGTGCTGTGGCTTGTCAGTGAAGGGCAACAGAAAGAGCAGGGCACCAGCATGTCATTCCCCCCCGCCCCCCCCCCTTTCCCTCCCGTGTCTTCTTTCTTGGACCTGGAAATATGGTAATCCTATCTGTAAGGTCCTTTCCAGCCCACTAACAACTATGAAACTATGACATCCCATTGGTGAGGGGCAGGACCACTGGCCCTCTCAGCCAATCAGTGGTGAGGGGCGTGGGGGCACTGCCTCCTTAGCCAATCAGCAGTGAGGGGTGGGACCACAGAACCCCATGGCCAATCAGCAGCAAGGGGCAGGACCACCACAGACTGCTATTCCATCCATGAACCCTACGCTGATGAACAGTGTGGCGCCCTGTGACATGAGGGAGAGCAAGTGCTAGGATCAGCAGCAAGTTGGTGAACCTCTGCAGGTCAGCCAGCAGCCAGCCTTGCCCCCCCGCACATCGTGGTTTCACATATTCCACAGCCCTGCCCTTCTCTCCAGACAGTCCAGCCTTGAGAGTATGGGACAGAGCAGGAGTGAGGCTCGAGCACTGCCTCCCCTCACTGGGATCTGGTGTCACTCCAGCCCAGCTCCGTGCTTGGGAGCCAGGGGCACACACTGCTCAGGGACCTCACCTCTCCCCAGCAGTATTCAGCACTGACACTGGGCACCCAGGAATCTGCCCTGGCCACGCTTTGGTCAGAGGTGGCTGAGCGGGGTCAGGGGGAGTAAGATGCCTGTGGCAGTGCAGCCAGCTGCCTAGTGGGACCTTCTCTTCCTTCCCCTGAAGGCAGATAGGTTTGCCTGTCCCAGAGGAGAAATAATGGCTTAATGAGCTGGCCCAACCACCCAGGAGCCTGAAGGCCCCTCTGTCCAAAGCTTCCCCTCCCTGCGCAGCAGGATACCTCAGGGACCTACCGGACTGCTCTGTGGGTGCAAAGACAGTGACAAGAGCCTCCTCCCAGTCCCACCCACATTCCAGCAGATACGAATACAGTTCTCCACCTGCCTGCTCCCAAATCCATTACCTTGCACTGAGGCTGTGCAGGAGAGTGTATGTACAGACCAACTGTCTGGCCCTGAGCCCACCTGCACATACCCAACTCAAGTTCAGAGAGTTTAGGCATGCAACAGTATCTCGCCTCTCACTGCCCCTGCACGTTCACTGCAGCCACGGCTCCTCTCACAGGCACATAGCAACCAGCACTGGCGACACAGAGGGGGTGCACGCAGGTGGTGCACGTGCACCCCTGAGCTTGATGGTGCACCCCCTGCAAAAAGTACTGTCAACGCTGCCAGCAGCACCTGTGGGTGGTTGCCGTTTGCCACCCCTTCACCGACACAGCCTGTGGCGACTGCGGGCAGTATGACTGCTGCTGCTGCCAGTGGTGTTTGCGGGTGGTTGCTGACCACTGTTCAGCGCTCACCACCCCCCCGCCCCATTACTGACACCGCTACGGCTGCCCGCTTGCCGCCACCACCCCCCTGCCACTGACACCACCACCACCACCTGCAGGCAGTCGCCATGCCACCCCAGCTGCCACGGTCACATGGCGTTCATGGCAACCAGCTTGTGAAATCCTCCAACTTCTCCCCTCCTCCCCCCACGGCTGACTTGAAACCCTGCTCCTCCTGGTTGTGCACTGCCCTACTGCTAGGCCCAGACAAAGAATTGTGAGGACAAATAATTGACATGTATATCCACCAATAAACTGATAAACAGGACTTTCTGCAGTCCGTCCCTCATTCATTAATGGACAGGGGACAAAGGGATGGTCTAGTATAACACAGGACCAATGGTCTCCCTATGCCCAACTGATATGCTAACCTTGTTCCAGCAGTTCAAGAGTGTTATGTAAAGGTACCTGCTGACCTCCCTCTCAACTCTGCTGAAGCTTATGGCATAAGCTGCCTTGCTATACTCTATGGCAGCAGTTCCCAAACTCCTGACAGATTGCACACCACCAATTTAAAACAATACAACCTTAAGTACCACCAGCAATTTTTTGTTGTATAAAGTTACTATAATAAATCTGTTAATGTATACCACTGACAGGCTGTCTGCATACCACTGATGGTACACGTACCACAGATTGGGAACCGCTGCTGCGTGTCCTGCCAATTAACATGCACTGGAGCACCATTTCCTTTTGACAGCATAGCAAGCACTGCAGCTGCCTTCCCAGCAAGCTGCATCAATTCACTAATGGCATCACTTGCAACCTTGAAGATGACCTCTACAATCAGCTTTTGTAAAGGAGAAGCATGAGAGAGAGAGAGAATCTTTGCTAAGACTCCAGCTCAACACTGTGCCGTGGTACACCCGTATGCTTAACATGCCTTACTGAATGCATTACTGTGCCTTTCCCTTTGGGTGCATCTACAAGAGACACTTACTGCGGAGCAGACTAATTAGGTCTGCAGTAAGTGTCTTGGCATCTACACATGCAGGGCTATTATGCTGGAGTAAACTAATTAACTCCACAGCAGCGCATGTGTAGACACTGGTGCAGCTGGCTGGGACACAAGGGTACTTCAGTGTGGGGGCTCCCTGCCAACTAGTCTTGCACTGGAGCACTCTTGTGGCCCAGCCAGCCCCTCTGCAGCATACTGAGCTAGGTCAGAGCAGGCTCAGTCTGGCAGGCTGACCCTTTGGGCCTCCTGCCAGCCAGGGCTGCTCTGACCTGTCTCAGTGTGCTGCAGTCCCAGGTGCACATGTAAATGTGGCACCCAGGAGCAATAAACTCAGCCACAATAAGTGCTAGAGTTTATTGCATTGCATTAATATGCATGTGTAGACACACCCTTTGACTAGCTGGGTCTTTTGGACCCAGCTAGTCAAAGGTCCAAAGTCAAAGGTCTTTTGGAAAGGTCTATCAGAGCAGAGATGCAAGCCAAAAACAGTAACACCCCCCTCCCCCACCCTGATCACTGAGGCTCACCGAAGATGTCCAAAGATGCGAGCTGCCACCTGACGTTTCACCAGTGCCAGATCAGTTTCAGTGACAAAGTCGTTATTTTCTAATGGCAGTTTGGCAATTCTGAGGGGAGGATCTGGTAATCTCAGTGCAGTGCTAGTGGGTGAGGTCCCCCTCAAAACGTACCCAGAAAAGCAAGATGAAATGGAACCGCAGCCTCTTCAGGAAAGCCAAAACATATGGGTACAGAGATTGCATTTCTCTCCTATCTCTGAGAAAGAGGCTGGCACTGAGAAGAACACACGGGGGATATGGAAACTCTGCCCATTTTGGGATGACAGTTCTCATGGGCGTTTCAGCTCCTTTCCTGAGCACTAGAGTTACTTACAAATGAAAGAAGTCATACATGCACCATAACATCAGTTTTCAATACAACCAAAAAAAACTAGTTCTCTTGGATCAGGCTTCCAAGGTCCCTTCAGGTGTCTTCAATGCTCCTAGTGCTCTCTTTCATCAGCGACATGAACCACGCAGAATATGAAATGTGTCTGATTTAGAAGTTCTATACACAGGAAAGAAGTCTATTGAAGACAAAGGGCCAAGTCGTATACCACCTGTTAGGCACCTAAATGTGACCCTATCACACCCTGCTGAAGTCCCTGAAAAGCAGCTGACATGCCTATTGTAACACACTGCCATCTTAAGACTAAGTCACAAAAAGCAGCAAGGAGAAAGACCTGCCCGCCTTCTGCATCAGAGGTGCCAACTTTTATTTTTGCTGGAGGGAAGCCTAAGATGATGGACATGTGCCCCCAGCCCTCCAGTGTGGGGGGAACAGGGTGGATGTGAGGAGAAAAGGAGCTGTGGGCACAGGTGATGCCTGAGGGGACACGCGGGGACAGAGGGCTGCAAAAGGGCTGGACCAGCTTCAGGCAGGAGCCACCTCCATGGCCCAGCGGGTGGGAACCGGTGTGTGGAAGGGAGCGCTGCACCACCATGGCAGCCAAGGTGAAGCATTCCCTGCCTGCCCGGCAGCAGCAAAGGCACAACTCTGTGCCTCACCTTGGGAGCCACAGTGATACAGCACTCCCTCCTGCACCAGGTTTCGCCTGCTAGGCCATGGAGGTGGCTCCTGCCAGGTGCTGGTCCAGCCCAGCTGCAGCCCCACCCCACTGTGGGCACAGAAATCTCAGGGGGCACATGCCCTCCCCCCCCCCCCACCGTTTCACCTGTGCTCACCTGCTCTCCCCACAGCGGGGACCTGTGCTCTCCTGCCACTGGCCCAATGGACTGCTTGTGTTCCCCAGCCCCACAGACTTACCTGGAGGGAGCTGTGGCAGCTGCTCTCCACCACTGCTTGGCTGCCATGTGTGCATGCACATGAACATGCATATGCACTTGGTAACCCTGCTTCCAATCTCCCTCCCCACTCCCAAACATTCCCTAGCAGGAAACCTGCCGGTTCCAGCTTTTTTCTCTGTTAAAGGAGAAAATCTGTATTTTTCCAGTGAGTGGAAAACCCAGATCCCTGGTAATAGCTCAGGGCCTCAGTCCTCATTTCTAAGCATGTCACTTTACATCCAGCATGCTCAATGTAACAATCTATTTATTACAACATAAAATAATATTGCAATATTACATAATTTTCCTCAGGTTTGGGCCCCAACAGCCCTCTTCCCAGGGGGGCCAGGGCCCTTGGGCCCCTACATACTCAGCACCTATGTTTTGAATCAACTGTTTTTAACAGATTCTAGTAGGGTGGAATAGGATTGCACTTAGGTGCCTAATAGGTGTTTCTAGGGCCAATGACCCAGCTCACCCACCCTTTGCTGTTTAAATTAAAATTAACTGTTGCTACTATGTCTTGCTTGATGCACATGTCCATCCCCGTAGCATCTATTATCTACTATCACACACTGTTCTATGCTCTTTCAACTCAAAATGGAGTTGAAGTGAAGACTATTTAGCTTTTATTGGTTTAAGCCATAACTGTATTATAGAAATCAATAGAATCTGATAAATGACTTGTACCATTTGAATTATTTAAAATGGCTGTCTGCATTGCCTGCAGGTATCTTAAGGAGCTGATGCTATTCCCAAAGAGGAACATTGTGAAAGGCTCTCAACTACTTTTAGCAAAAGTTTATCCCTGATGATTCTGGCCCCTTTCAAAGGGTGGATGACACTGGAAACTGAAGGAAAGTTCACCAACTAATGTCAAAATCCTTTGTGCCCTGCACTGCTCAGCTATCTCCCCAATGCTTTGTCCAAAGGCACTTTTGCTTGATGCAAATATCCATTCATCATCAATAGATCCTCTAGTTCTGTGGACAGAAGTGTGTCATTCTTAGTGATCTGGATATGGTTCACCCTTCAGAGAAGGGTTCTTGTGTGCAGGTTGTAATTACGGACATCCTGACACTTTCTGCTTCAACGTCTTTTGAGAGTGAGCCAGACTAGCATTATTCTGGTTTAAAGTTGGCTTTCCATCTGTTACCTTGTTTGAGGGAAGAAAAACTTACTTCTTTTTAAAACCCATCAACACACAAGGCCAGAAAAGTTTTTGCAAAAACAAAGATGCCAAAATTTGCTCAGCCGGATTTTCTTGTGCTGTTCCAAAAATGAGAAGGTCTCACCCTGCTAAATCCTGCACCAAACACTTGCATCTTGTTTAATTGTAACCCTTTGGTACTCTTGAGGAAAAATTAGGGAGAGATGCACACCTTTGAGGTGGCACTCTGCCACATCTGCTTGCTCTGCTGAGTTGGTGTCTTGCTGCAGCAAAACCATTTGATAGCTGGCAACTGGTATTCTAAGAAGGGATAAGCAACATGCATAGCAGGCAGCTATTTTCTTAGACATCTACTGATTTTAAAAAAAAAGCATATCCAAACTTCACTAGCACAAGAACTAAGGTTGAAAGCACATATTCATATACCCTAGAATGTCCTTTTCTGCAGCTCTTATTACACAACCTACTGATTCTGAAGGTGGAAATACCTAGGCTGCATTGAAAATTAACTTTAGATTTAGTTTTGCAGCGGGGCATGGTATAACCATACAATTACAATGAGAACTTTCTTATACAGAATAGTTCACCTCTCCTGGCACAAGGTCATGGTTTATTCCGTGGCAAAGCCTACTGCTCTGGTTGTCAGAAACCTCAAGTGAGGACTTTTATTTATTTATTTATTGGGGGGGGGGGGGGGGCTCGTTTTGTTTGACAGGTAGGGGTCTTGGAATCCTACAGGCTCTTGACAACCACTGCTAGCCTGATACTCTACCTAAAGGCACAAAACCTGAGCTCAGGCAGCAGGCTTATATGTGCAGAGAGTCAAGGCTGGATGATATGCCCTTGGCTGCATCTGTCATCTCCTGGCGTGCGATTTACGTCAACAGTCAGGGAACAGTAAGTTACTGGGGGGAGGGTTAGGCTCTCATGTGTGCCTGACTGTACTGGAACTTCAAAAGCATATTTTCAGTTTATTTAATATTCTGCATCACATGATGATAAGGACAAGTCTTGCAAACCAACAGCTTTCCGCAGCTGGGCTAGGAACCTGGCTCTGCATTCCAGGCTGTGCTTTAGGTATGCACATCATGGAGGTTTTCAGGATGGTTTCTACCCCTCCTCACTGCACTGGGGCTCCTTCCCCTCTAGGGTTTTCAAAGGCAATGAAACCTGGATTAAACAGATACGACTTCTATGCATGGAATAAGGCTGTCACCTGGAAGGAGCATGCGGCTTGAAAATAAAATGAGTGATACCTTATTAGTTATTGAACTCTCTGGAGATGGAGCACTTCTTAGCTGTTGGACCCAGCATGGCCGGAGGTTGTAGTTAAACCTTGGGTGACCTGGGTCTAGGTTCCCAAATGCCACTGACTCCTCTTTACTCATTCCATGTCACCATACTGCTCATTGCCTCAGTTTCCCCTCCATAAATGCTGAGTGAAGGTATATCAAGTGGGGCTGGCGATGCTGCACAAGCTGATACTAAAGCATTAGAAGAGTGGGATACCAGCACCAACAAAGCATGACTGCCCCCAAGCAGACCCATCGGGACAGCTGAATGCCTCTACTGTAAGGTCCTGGCAGCTCTCTCAAAATAGACACTTCTTGGTAAACTGTGACTGTCACAAGAATAGTATAATTTGCCATCAAAAGCCAGCCAATTGTGGGGTGGAATGTGATATCTGTTTAACACTTCACAGCATTAAAGAGCTATTCAGGGGAGGAGAAAGGAGATGCCACTGAGCTGAAATCACAGGGGGGAGCACTTCAGGAGTGAAGAGTACAGTTATTCAAAGTCGTCTGGTCAAGATTGGAGTTAACATTGACCCCAGTACTCAGTATCTTTGATATCAAACTATCTGAAGGACAATGTCCTTTTAGGGGTGCACTGATAAAGATTTTCTTGGCTGATACCGATATTTTATACTGACATAAACTATTTTTTTGGTGCATACCAGCAGCCTCCTGCATCACATGCATCAGCATCTCAGTGCTTAAAAATGGTGGTGGGGGTGCTTGAACTGAAGCTCAGCGAATGAGCTAAGCAGGGGGACACTGATACACGAGACACTGTGGCACTTTAATTAAAGTGGCTCTTAGAGCTGCTCAAATTAAAGTGCTGCCCACCACTACCCCTGGAGCACATGTAAAAGTGCCTGAGCTTGGCCAGCAGGGCAGAGGGGGAAGGTGCGAGCCTGCCTGGCTGCCCAGGGCTGCGTGGTCTCTGGGCCAGGCTCCCTGCTCTCCTCCCTCTGCCTAGGTAGGGCAGGACCATGGAACTATTCCATGCCATTCCTCCCCCGCAGCTGGGCTCCAGTTCCCAAGAGCTGGACTCCAGCAGGGGGAAGGGATCCTTCCCCTCCTGGTGCTGCCGCTGCCAGGAGTAAGGCAAGCCCCCATGCCCTGTGGGGGAGGCTAAATGGACCAGTTGGGCTGAGGGTAGGATGACACATGCCCGCCTCTTCTCCCTGCCCCCCCTCCTCCCGCCACAGCCAGAGCAGAGCTGGGCAGGGCGAAGGCAGATGTGGGCTGCCCACTGTGGGCTTGGGGTTCTCCTCCCTGCTGCCTTTGCCCCAGAAGCTAAAATGCTGCCTACCTGCAAGGAGAAACCTACCAATTCCCAAGGGAACCCAGGTGTCTGGGGGCCCCAGCCCCATGGGCAAGAGGGAACCCAGGCATCCAGGGCCTTGGCCAAAAGGCATAATTATTGGAAAGCATTATCAACTACAAAAAAGCTGATAATGTAAATTTCTCTATTGGTGCTGATCCAATAGGCAACTGATATCAGTGCACCTCTACCTTCTTTGACAACACAATGCCCCCAAACCCCCTGCTGTGTAACTGGTTCAGTGCTACCTCAGAAAAGGACCCCTATTCACTTGCCAACACTGCCTTACTCTCAGCTAAGTGCCTCAGCAGGTTCAGCATTGCTGTTTGTGAAATGTGACAAGATTACAGCTCCCTGTCCAGAATTTCTTCTGTGTCCTTGTCCTATCATGCCCCCTAATCTCATGTACTTCTTTCCAAGAGGGCTAATGAATCCCTTTAGAGAAAGGTTAATGCCACAGAGCTAGGGTGACACATGTTCACTAATCAACTAGAGATTCAATATTTGCTTTCTCCATTTAACCTCCAAGGACCGAATCTATTGGTTAAAGCAAAGGTTTTAAACCTTTATTCCTTACACAAGCAGCCAGTGCCTTCCCAATTACTTCCTCTACTAAGACAGAGTTTCTCCATCACCACTGTGCCTGACCTGCCTGCATATTAATGAGTGCATGCATCTTCGCTATCCTTAACCGATACAGCAGTATCAGCATTTCCAGCTTATGAACAGAGAGCCAACGAAAGAAGGCAAGAAATATGTAACTAGCTCATGACTGTACAGGAAGCCAGTGGCAAAGCTAGGATAGCCTGGTTCCATTCCCACATCCCAAGCCAGTGGTATCCTTCTTCCAAGTGAGGAAGTGCATCTTCTCCCATCCGCTGGCAGAAGAAGGTTTGATCGCAATTTTCAACACACACACGGCACTTCAGCAGCCTGTGAAAGTTCCTCTTTACCAATATCACTTTCTATGACAAAATGAAGCAATTAGCACAACTACAGCAGCCCATTCAGAACAACATTAAGGACATTCTGAAACACTTAAGTTGGACTCCTTTCAGTTGCTAGCTCAGTAGCTGCAATGAACAAGCACTTGTGATTGATAGGAAGTAATACTAAGGAAGGGAATGCATTGATTGTCGATTTAGAGTGTTTACCACAGGAGAATGTCAGTACTCCAGGCTTGAGCAGGTACATGAAGGCACTGCAAGCCTCTCTAGCTTGTTTTCAATTAAGTCAACTAGTGCAAGTGGTTACTGTCTGGACAAACATTCACAAGCAGTAGTAAGTGAGGCCCAGTACATACGAGGCTAGAGAGTTTCAGAAATGTCAGTGGTCTCCAGCAACTGACACCTTCTATAAATCTCTGGGTGAGTATCACCCACTTCAGTGGCAATGCATAGTGGGTGCACATGCACCAGCTGACAGGCCACACTCAATGCTTGGTGGGGAAGGGCCCCCCTGCAGGCTGGAGTGCCTGTGCCCCCCTGCAAGTGCCAGCTGGGGAGTGGGAGAGCCACAGTGCTCCCAGAAGTGGCTACAGCTGCAGCAGTTGGCCACGAGGACACCCCCCCCCCAGTCAGTAAGATCAGCTGCGGGGACACCCCCCCCGTTGCTGACTAAGGCAACAACAGTCGCCCATGACCCACTTCTTAAAAGGGTGGGGGCAGGGGGAGAAGATGTACAGCCAAACCAAGGCTACCACACTTCTAAAAGTCAGTACTGTTTTCACATGTTTAGGCAAAAGCCTGGTATTATTTATATCTACACCCTAGGCACAGCCAGCTTTGTGCAAGTTGAGTTCAAGTCAAAGGCCAGGTAGCCCATGCAAAGTGACAAAACATTTTCAAAATGCTCCTAAGCAGCTACAGACAGTGTAAATAGGATAAAAACAAATGAGTAAAAAAGACTTTGTTTAGCAACAGGCTTAAAAGGGTGCACTCCAAAAGCAGCTTTGTATTTGTATGATGTAATAAAAGTACAAATGAGAAGTACCAGAATAGGCTCTGCAGTCTGTTTAATTTTAAATCGTGGGACAGCTTCATCCTTTGATTAAGGGTCAAACCACACCACGCTACAACAGGTACTGAACTTGGCTGATTGCATGTATCAGTTGGTCACAACCATTTCTAAACACCAGTTTGGAAATGGGCAGGGAAGGAGTTTGCTCTCCATTACCACACACACACTGCAGGACTGCTGGCAAACACAGCCTGGTCTACTATCAGTGCTGTGATTTTGTGCAAGAAGACCCGTCAAACAAGATTCAGTCCTTCAATTTAGCAGATTTTTATTAACTTGTCAAATGTTTTAATTGCTCTCTTTGATTGGGAAAGTGGCATGAATTAACTAAACTGCACTGGTGAAGAACTATATTATTTCACTGAAGTTACAACATGAATAACTTAAAATTATTACTTCTGAAAGTGCTGCCTAGAGAATGAACTACTTGGCCTTTGAAGTTTCTAGTTAACATGCCCAGGAAGTCTAGAGATCAGTTTGTTTACATGAGGACTTATTTTTCTGGTCATAAAACAAAAGTCTAGGATAAAATCTGAATGTAAGGTCCTCCCATTCAAACATAGCCTCTCTAATTCTCAACAGCAATTCCAAGCACAGAAAGAAAGTCAACTCATAAGCCACACTGAGCATTTTAATTTCTCCAATGAACACAGGGATAGAGAAATACAAAACATCCTTATATTTTGTTACAAGTCACTTATAGTGATTTCAGTACTTTAGCAGTAATTATTTGTGTGTGAAAACACAACATACGATTCCAGTGCTTAATACTATCAAGACATGACAGATCTCCATCAAATCCCCTGCTATCTGTAGAATAATGGTTGTATTCTTAATTGGCATCAGCTATCGTGACTCAACTCTCAGCAGAGATACTATTACTCCATATGGCAGCTTTCCTGATTGTAAGAGGACAGCCAACTTCTGTGACAATGACTTAGCTAGCAATCTAGCAAGCAGGTCTGGCACTAACGAATACTCTGCTCATCTCCAAATAAGGCAACTGGAGGTTTCCTCATGTGTTTTCTATTTGTTTTGCTTTTGTAGGAAAACAAATCCTGCTAGGAAAAAGACAAACAAAACCAAAACCCTGTGTTCTGATGCTTTGAAGATTTCATGGTAACCCAAATATCTCAGTTCCTCTTTGATCAAGGGAAGCAGCAGCTTCCAGATGTCTTATTGAGACTTGTTGGACAGTTCCTTGTTTCTGATACCAAGAAGAGAGATTTAGAATTTAAGTTATAGGAATGTCTGAATCGTGTCCATATGAAGTGGCAGTAGTCCCAACAGTTAACCCAATCTGATATGATAACCACCTTGACATGCATAGTTCTTCTGATATGCATACTTTTTCTGCAGGAGCCTGCAACTATGTGACTATGAAGTGGACACCACATAAACAATCAAACCTCTCTCAAAACAGAAAAAGCCCCCATAGGGATGACAGAACACATAGCTCATTCACTGTCCATGTGCTCTGAGCTTGTAACTTTGCCAAGACGCTCAGAGGTCTGGGACTGCTCATTGCCTAAGCAGTTACTGCACCAGCTCCTGGCACGGTGACAATCTGGAGCCTCTCGAACTAAGCAGCGAAGCTATTTCTAGCTATTTGCCCATAGACTCATTAATAAGTCATAAGCCTCAGAATGAAAGTCAAGGAGAAAACAGTTGTTCAGGCAAATGAAAGTTACAATTTAAACATTTAAAAAAAAAAAAACACAGGAGAAAAGAAGAACTGCCTCTAAATGGGAAATGCCTCATCCTATCTTGGTACCAGAGAAGAGACAACTAATAGGCTGCATATTCAAGACCTTCTTTTTCTCACTCACCCCTACTTAGTGGTTGAGATAGACTGAAGAATTATTTACCTGCATCTCTGGATACCACGAGTCTCTACAACAAGGATACAGAGATGTGTGTGTAACAAATTACACACAAGGGGGTTAACTAAGCTAGCCAAATTCCAGGAAACAGGAGGTATAGGTATAGTCTGCAGGTACTCCTTGTATGTGTTTACACAGGTGAAGAGGATTGTACCAGCTGCTAACATACCTGCAATAGCTTAATCTAGTTACCACAAGTAACAGCAGCAGTGAAGATGCTGAATGAAGCAGAAACTGTCCCGTGTACTGGGCAGGGTACAAAATCTGCAGGGACCCTGAATGAGAACTCGCACTAAAACCCATGCTGCCATACCATCACTGCTCTTATTTTCTGTGTATTAACTGAGCACAAGTATTACTAGAACAGCCTGCAATCACACCTTCATTCCACTGTGTACCCAGAGAGCAACTGCAGGACTCCAGTGATGGAGCGAAACTGCTTTTCATACAAGAGATGAAGCTGCCTGGCCATTATCATGCAGGCTAACAGTTAAATCTAGTAGTGTCAATGTCCTCAGCATCTCTATGTCTGGTCCTCTTAATTTAAGGGAACTGTAAAATACTCCAAAGCATTCACTGGATTTCCTGGTTTCCCCTGGCACTGCTTGGTGGGATATGAGATCCCCCTTCAAAGGCAATGCAGTCACAACTGTAAGGGCCTGATAACTGAAATCCACAAAACAACATCATTAAGGCAGCATTACACTACTATCTTCCCTTCCTAGAACTAGTCCTGTGTCGTGTTTGTCTTTGACTGAACTCTTTTGGACAGGGAATGAACCAACAGTCTTTGTAAGGCACTGTGTATGTTGACAGTGCTTGATAAATATTTAATCAATTCAGCAGCAGCCACCTTTCCTGCAGGTTCCTTTAGTCTGACCAACACTTCATGCCACCTCCTACTCTGTATTAGAGCTCAACATGGGGACATTTCCTTTGTATTTGAGGCCAGCACTATTTAGCAAGCCTGCCCATGGGGAATGCCCCATGCCTTACACTCTGGAATGCCTATAAATGCATGTTTTCTGGATCAGATTTGGATATCCATGTTCATGTAGAACAAAAAAGGGCAGGGTTTGTATTGGAAATACTGACAAGACACAAGGGGGTCATTATTTTTAACTCCCTCAGAGAGCACACATAGATGGGAGGTCAAAATTTTCTTCAGGTAAAGGAGGAATCGTCATAAGCCCAACTTGCCCCATTTATAGCTCTGCTTGTTTTTGCTGCATCAGTGACTTTTCAGTACTATATATTACCACCGCTAGGTATGCCTGGATGTTGTGGAACCCCGTATTTTGTGGGCCAACTCCCTCATTTGTTCTTCTAAGACCATCATCATTTATCTATAATCAGTCACTTCAGAGGTCATGACTCTCAGATACAGGAGAGAGTAGATGTTCTCATAGTTTGAATTGGATGTAGAGGTTAAACAGATTAGGCCTTCCTGCCATAATTATGCTGGGGAGCTGGGGTAATTTTAAAACTAGCCATAGGACAGTGGAAGTTCCTGAACCCCATAGGTAGCCAGCGTGTGCATAATCGTTGAGCCATGTGATAGCATCCTCAATGGCCATGTACAGTTCCTGTAGTCCATTGCTGAACTTAGTCAGTGGGCAGTCATCAACAATATGCAACATGGTGTGTGTTTTGCCACAGCTAGTCTGGGTTGTTGCAAAGATTCCAACAATGAACCCCATACAATCATAAGCTTTGGATTAGGGGTTACACTGAGGCCTCAGGAGTGATTGAGTATTGCAGCAAAGTCCATGCTTGGCAACCACTTTCTTGTTCCAATTAAACCAAGAATCTTTCTTCACCTCTTGTTCTACACCTTTTACCATGTCTGTGCACCCTGACATGGTGCTTCATTCCACTCCAGAGGTCACTGCATTCACAATGGTGCAAGGGTATGCCTCACTATTAGTTTAGGCTGCAAAATGCTCAAGGATTTTTTTGGGATGAAAAGGAGGTAAAAAAAACAGTTATTGAAGACTTACCTATAAGTGCTTGCTACAAAAGAAGTGCCCACCCCTCTGCTTCTAACAGACTCATAGCCAGCAGTTATCTCCACACCCCTGGAAAGCCATTGCTCAGTTTCCCTAGTACACTTGGGGTCATTATCCTTATCCCCCAAGCAGGAGTAACATCTACTATAGATCAGATGAATAAAACAATTGACGGGTGACTGATCTCCCGCCCCCCCCTTCCCCTCATGGGTCTTTCAGTGTCCTCTTACCTGGAGATTGTTGAGAGGCTCCATTTTCATGACTGGTCCCAAGGTGTTGAGAGGAAGGGAGATGTCGATACTCTGGTTTGGCATCAGAGGAGTATGAATGGCTAGCGGGGTGCTGGGGATGACTCCAAAGCTGGTTAACAGAAAGCCAGAAGATGTTCACATCAGTGTATTTCTGAAAAGCACCCTATGTGACCTGTGTAGAGGGAAGGGACACAGGCCTGCCATCACAAAGGCTCTCTCCTTCCCTTTCTGTGATGCAGGCTGGCCTAGCTTGGTGCTATTTTTGGGCTTATCTTGCTGCTGTTTAGTGGAAAGGGAAATTTTTGACAATTTGCACTGGAATAGATAATTTAAGACAAACTGCAAGAGATTCTGGTCAGTCTTTCTGATAAAGTGCCTACTCTGGCTAGATTATGTGCTGGCAACTCTTCCCTGCTCTCTTTCTCTCACATGAAGCTGGATTATTTGTTGAGCAGCCGCCTGCCCAGCAAGCAGCAGTTTACTAGCACATGAAGTTAGAGGAGTGGGAAAGAAGGTTCTGGCCCCTGAACAGACGCTCTTCATCTGTTTCTCTCATGAAAAAGTGAAGAGGATGCTCTGGGCCATAGATCAAAGCTGTGAGTGCTGGAAGCAAAGGAAGGAGGGAAGTGGAGCGAGTACAGCGCATAGAGAAATAGCTACCCAAGGCGGAAATCATAGTTTGCACCAGCAGTGCTATTAAGCAAGGCAGGCCTTCCACACTACTGGATGGCTGGTTCCCCATGAGAGCAGATGGGTTTGATGTTGGGTCTCTGCTTTATTCTTTACTCCTCAAGATGGAGAAACATGTCCCATGAAGGTGGATGGGATTTATACTCATCTATTCAACGTAAGATATTTAACAACATATGCTTTCTACTTAGATGTGGGGTTTATACAGAACATGCACTCTGCACTGGCTTTCCTTCAAGTACAAGTCAAGGTGTGAGCTGGCACCAGGGTGGTCAAACTTTTTAAACCTTCTAGCCACAGACTAAAACCAAGAGTTGCAGAAAACAAAAAACTTTGAAAATGGGCATGCCCCAGAACCAGAAGATTGCAAGCCCTGGCCCTACTCAAATAATAATTTAAATAAATAAGCAAGAATTTAAGAAAATCAAAAGTAGAAAATAATAACCAGCAAGAGAGAGAAGGAATGTTTTTAGTTAACTACTTCTCTCTAACATTAGCCACTTCCAAACAGCCCAGGAGCCACATGAGGATCATGAACCATGGCTTGGCTCCCCCAACTTAGATCCAAAACCCTAGGTGCCTTGGACGCTGTTTTCCTTAGTCACTTTGTCTCCCTATACCTACTTGTCCCAGCACCTGAGCTCAGCTAAGGCACTTTCTATCAGGTTCTCTAAATTTAAGATCTTTAGACCTGAAGGAAGGGTATTCTCAGGAAAGAGTGCTCACTCCTAGGTTCCCTAAATTTAAGATCCGTAGATACAAAGGCAGGATATTTTCAGTAAAGAGTGCCCCATCCCTAGATTTGTTTTCCCCATCTGCCTGACCTTCATGCTGTGTAACAAGCCCTGGTAACAAAGCCTTTATGGGCACATGGGCTGCATATCACAGGCCAGGGGACAGATACTGGTGGAATGAGTGCACTAAAAATGCTGGGAGTTCTTACTGCATTGATTTAGGGGGTGAACAAGCACCCTGGACTGTAATGGGTACAAATTAGTATCATGAGGAAAAGGAACCTTCCCCTTTACTGGCCTTACAACCACTGCTATGGAGAAAGTGCCACATTTGCAAGGAAAGGCGATTCCTATGTAACTCACCCCCATAAGCCAAGTGGGGCAGGAAGCAGCAACAGGAAGACAAGCAAAGTAAAAAAAAAAAGATGAAAGGGTTGGGATAACTGGGAATGAAGAGGAAATGGGGACCGTTTACAACTACAGAATGAATGGGAAGAGAAGCTTTCACTGGGGCTCATTCAGCCAGCCCTCATTCCCTCAGTCCATGGGCTTCCTGAACAGATAGCTCCTGGATAGAATCTGGTTATTTAGCAACACGCTCTGAGGCCCTGCCATTCTGGTGAACTGTCCTTAAAACCCATCCCTCACCTTGGTTCACCTGATTCATCTTACTGGACAGGCTGAGTTTCTGCGGACCTCTAATGCCCTAAGCCATCAAATTATACTAGGCTACAGGGCTATTAACTATGTTTGTTGCAAAATCTGAATGTAAATGGCTGAGGGGAGGAAAAGGATTTCTTACAGTGATATCTTTTATTGGAACAACTATGTAATTGGGAGAGAGTTAGACAAGCTTTCCAATGCAAATTATGCTTTGTCAGGTTTGATCAGAATGAGCCAGGCACAGCATAGTAAAGAGCAGTAAAGGCAGAAGAGGTACTTTAGGAGGATTGAAAAAGGAATGGATGGCCTGGGAGGATGAAAATCTTCCAAAGGGACAGTGCCAGCTGAGACAGAAAAGAAGTCTTCCTGGGACTGTCATGGGAGGTAGAGGACAAGATCATCAAGACCAATTGCTACCTGCTCAAAAACTATAAGGAAGCCAAACTGTTGTATGATTCAGATGGTCTATGTGTAGTGTAAATAATATGAGCTGATCTGTACAAAAGCCATATGGGTTGATCACCATGCACTGCAAATTATATTACTCATACTGTACATGCTTTGGAATAGAATCCCAAAGGTAAAATAGGGCTTTATACAGTGAAAAACTATAACATAATATATTCAAGTCAGGCAAACACGTGGAATAAAACCTGTTGATTGTAGCTTTGCAAAAGTACAGGAATTTAGAAAGAAAATACATTCAGGCTTGATCACACTGTGGATAAGTAACTATTATATGTCTCAAGCAAGTATAATTTTCTAAGGTCAATGTAACAGCAGGGCGGGCAGGGTCACTGTGCTCTCCCCTGCCTTTCTCCTTTACCGTGCCAAGTTGCCAACAAGCACCCTCAAATCCTTGTGCACCACAACTTTGATGTCATATGAATTTTATAGGGAGGCTGCCCTTCATCCTCTTGGCCATGGTTCTCCTGTTATCACTCATCCTATTCCTGTACTGGGTGTTCTGTGCGCCCCAGTCTCATGGGCTATGCGTGGCTCCAACCATCCCTGTACCATGCCCCAAGCCTCACAGATGTAACTGACGTTGTTCGGTCTCCCTCGGCGCCCTCTCCGGCGCTCGGGCTCCCCGCGGCCCTGTCTCCCTCGGCGCCCTCTCCGGCGCTCGGGCTCCCCACGGCCCTGTCTCCCTCGGCGCCCTCTCCGGCGCTCGGGCTCCCCATGGCCCTGTCTCCCTCGGCGCCCTCTCCGGTGCTTCTCACTGCCCCCACCCTCTGGGGCTGGGGTTCCCCCGCTGCTACAGGTCCCCTATGAGGCCTCCTCCATCCCCTCTTAGCCTCACCCAAACCACCAGTTACAAACAGCAAACAAAACACAAGCCCCTGGGCTACAACACAAACTCCAGCCATCCGGCTATAACATTAATCCAGCCACCCCTAGGGTGTTCCATCCTTTACCAATCTCAAACGGCTGATGCATTCAGGGCTCTTCCTTCTGCTCGCTCGGGCAGAGCTCCTTCCCCCTTGTCTGCCAGCAGGGAACTGTCTCGTGGCCCCCCACCTGTGATTTATATAGGAGCCAGGCCCTGCCCCTTCTTGTCAGCTGACTAGGCAGGTGTGGGTCACTAGTTCCCTCTGGCTGCCTCAGCAACTGGCACCTAAGGAGTCATCCCGGCTCTCCAAGTAGCAGGCACCTTAGTGCCCTGCTACAGTCAACGCTGTGACTACAGAAAAGAGAAAGCTGCAGCTTGACAGAGCATTTCCTCTTATGAAATGAAGGCCCTGTACATACTAGCCAACTTGAGGTCATGGTGCTCCCCCCAGATATTGTGCAGCATTAGCTATGGCAACCCTTCCACCTCAAGCTGAAGCAGGTATAGGGATGAAGGAGAACAGAGGCGATCTTGCAGCTTGTTAATATCTTTTTGTTAGGGCTGGTTTGAGAATAGTGGTCTGTATGCTCTCAGCTTTCTCCTCCACTGCAAGTGGCAGCTCTTTCTGGCAAAATAATTTCTCCAACTGCTGTTGGTAAAATTCTTGCCCTGAGCTATTTTGCCTTGTGATTTGTTCACTGACAAATACTTTATCAGAAAAAACTATTTTTCCAGGCAGTTCAACTCTTGTTGGGATGCTGCACTCCAACTTGTTAATGAAGTCATTCAGCTACTCACTGGGGGCTGTGGTATTGGCTGACTCAACTGCTGCCTACTTAGCTATCTTTGGTTAAGGTTTTACTAGTCATAAAATGCTTTCCAGTCCTATGAATTTAGGGGCTATTTAAAACATTTAGAGGATTAAACAGGAGCAGCTGCAACTTCAGAGCTAGGAGACTGAGGGGACCATCTACTTGCTGCCTCACTGGGGCAGAGAGGACTGTAGAGATCAGACTACATTAAAAACACTACATATGGATCAATTTTCTGTTGTAGCTCATACGCGCATTGCCTGAATTCTTCATCACATCATATTAAACCTACCTTTCTCAGGACATCTACACTAAAGCCTGTTTGGTTCTTATAGTTGTTCCTTATCAATTTACCTTGAAGAACGTACCAATAGAAATAAAAAAGTCGGGATCAAATGGCCACAACTGGTCGACTTTCTATTAAAAAGTGCCTTGTTTACCTTATAGCCCACTGCACAGACTCCCTTAAGACAGTCAAAGATGAACAGGAAAGGCCCTGCTTACCAAAGTTATTAAAGCTAGACATATAGAGTGGAATTGTCAAAGGCCCTCAGATGCAGTTTAACAGCTACCACTGAAGTCACTGGAAGTCTTACTGTAGACTTCAATAGAAGAAAAAATAGGACAATGTTAAAGTCTTTAAAATCCCACTCAGAGCTAATATGAAGTTCATCACAACTTGCTGCATGATACACTTCTGGCATTTTCCCAACAGATGTAACCCCACAATCCTTCCTCTCACTGGAGAGAAAGTGGAGGAGGGAAAAACCTTTGGAAGGATCTGCACTATGCTTTTAACCTCACTGCACTGATGCTTTACACCCATGGTTAGCAGGTAACTACAGACAACAAGAGTTTAAATAACTAGACACTGATATTATTTTTTTCACTGTGTCACTGACAGCCTGGGAATATTCAGTGGAATTAACATAGATATTTGCCTTTATTTTTGAGCACTTCACCTTCTGTTCAGCCAGCAAACGGAAACTGATACAGTTAACCCATGAGCATGCTACTTTCCTACCACACAGGCTGGGCATGTGGGTTCCTTACCTGTTCTTATTAAACTGAATGGCAAAGTCAGTCATGTGCTGCAAAGCCTTATTGGTGAAGTTCATCTCCATGTAGATGTGTCCCTGCCTGTGACTGAATGTACCAGAGATCTCCAGTCCTTTAGCCTTCACAGCAGGCAACCAAACCTAAAATGCAACAAGAAAGGACCTTCAGCATGAATGATGTTTGACTTGGAGAAACATATTCAATCCCATGCAGATTCTGAATGGCTAAAGGTCAAAAGTAATTAAGCCAATTCACTCAGTGACTATGCTGCAGTGCATGTGTACAAGAGAGGCAGGGTGTGGGAACCTGAAAGAATGAGGCTCAACAATGAGCGATATCACCATGCTGCTCTTATTCCTGCTGGTTTACAATGCTTGTTGGAACCCTGAAGCGTTCAGTAACATTTAAATGCTTAGATATACCAGCGGATTACTGTCTTTCACTCTAAAATGAGGCCAATATAATTAAGACGCAGATTTCTTCAGGGAACCTGGTGGTTGTCAGAGGCAGTGCAATGCTTAACCAAAGAAAATGAGGAGGTAGATTATTTGTTTATACTGAAAAATATCTGTGGAGAATCCTGGATTTAAGTACAATTGATTCAGTAGCAATATTGTTTTTAGCTTGACATTTGCCATGACCTCTTGTGCGCTATCTTTTACTTGGTGTAGTACAAGCGATTACAAGCATGCTGAAAACTTGGCATACAATCAGCTGTTGTTTATACACATGGATTTTATATTACAGAAGATTTTAGCTTGTTTATTTTCTGGCTCCATAATAGGGATTAACAAAAGTGCAAGGTTTTGTTGCACTAGGAGGCTCCAAAAGGGAATCTGGTGAACACACCAATAACATAAGGAACGAAGCACTTCAGAGTGTCTTGGGGCAGGAATAAGCCTAACACCAGCTCCAACAGTTGTTCTTAACTGGCATGCCTTCTGTTTTCCAGTCACGTACATCAGTTTGGCCAAAGGTCTGTTAGAAAAATTGAGTGTGAAACCCTTAAGAGAAAGCAACTTCTCTTGGTGTGTTTGCCATCTCTTTCACAGTTAGGGTAGGTACTCTGGTATCATACTTAGCGCTCACTCCAATTATGTGGATTCATTTTATCCCTCAAGTAAGATACTGTCTTTTAAAAAGACTTTGCAATTAATATCAATGCTAACTGAAGGGCATTAAGTCTTGTGGTCCTGCTCCTTTGGGGGCAAAGGGCTAACTCAACTTGTTACAGTTCCTACAAACCCTTCCTTAGTGTAATCATGTTACAGGCAAAAATAGGGAACTGGTGAAAACTGAAATCTCTGGCTGATTATATTTGCCTTCAACAGCTATCACACTTGGAGAAAGAGGATTTGTCTAATGGAATGGAATTCAACTAGCCTGTCCCAGATCGGCAAAGGGCACAATAAAGGGAATAGCTGAAGAACCTTATGAGCTCTATGCTACCAGTGTCAAGCGAATGTGCTGCAGTAAGGTTTCTCTTACGTACAGATTTTGAAGCCACGTATCCACCGGGGGCCATGCCTATACCGGATGAGAGTTCAAATAGGTCGTTGAGTCCACTGCTCACCACAGCTGGGGTGGGCGAAGGGGCGAAAGTGGCAGGCACGGAGGATGGAATGTAGGTCTGGCCCACCTGAAGGAGTTAAGAAAGGTTACTGATTAACATCACCAACAATGAATGCTGCTTATTAAATAAAGCATGAACTCGGGAAATGACCTGAATATTTTAAAGCACTCTGCAGCTTCCCTGCTGAATTATCAATAGTGTTAAATAATGTATATGAATTCTAAGGCTCTGGGCAACTGAACCCTGCAATCTGTGCTGTCACCTCAACCATGTGATGGACTTGAAATCACCACTAACAATCCTCCTGTCCTCACAAACAGACAGAATGGTCTCCATTGGAGGGAGGCTGGTGAGAGAGCAGGCATAAGGGAACAATTCTGTTCAGATCTGGGAAAAGGGCAAGAGGATCCCAATCTGTTCCCTTTCCCTGTGCTAATTTTCATGGTCTTACTGAAGGACTTTCCACATCCAGAAATAGTAGGGGAGTCATGATGCACCTGGAAGCACATGGTCATGACTTCCCATCAAAGGCTAGAGTTCTCTATTCTTAATCCCATGGTTACAAATGGTTCACCTGCACACAAGTTAGGAGTCTAGTCTCATCTGCATGCCAGGAGACGAGAGCCTCCTTTCCACAAGTAAGGTCATTTCTTCAAAGGACTTAGTTACCACCACCACCAGGAGACAAAAGATATCCAGCAGAGATTACAGCACCCTTCTGTTGTTCAGCAGATTTGGAAGACAGCTTTCTCTCCAGAGATACCAGTATTGAAGAATTCATCTTAACACAATGTAGCTTGGGACCGAAGGACCTGCCTACCATCCCTGGTGGTTACAGCAGTCTGTGTTCCCAAGCATTTTTGGTTATTAAAGCAGCCAGATGTGTGGGGAAAGATTATGTTAAAAACATGGTATGTGCAAGGGGGCTTTGTTGGGAAAAAAAATGGAATGGCACTTACTGCCGGACTTCCGCCAATGCCCCCGCCAAGGTCACTGCCAAGCTGAAAGAGAGAAAGGAGGGAAAGGAGAGAAAGAGAGAGTTTGTTTAAGCAAAGTGTCAGATGCTAGGAATAGGGTTTTTAAGTCCATTTGACTTAATCACTGCCAGAGGGTCTCACTCACTCACTCCATGCAGGATTGTTGAACCGTAAGTTGTGAAAGTACAAAAAATGGTGGGTTTCTAACGCTAACAGCATGGCCTGGAGAGAAGCTGGAAAGTCAGCTGGGCACCTTGTAACGCTTTTAATAAACACATTTTAATTGATCTCCCCCTGCCAATGGGAATAAAAGAGGCAGTGGGGGTTGGGGAAGGGAACTGATATTTTCCAGGTTGATACGTGAAAATTACAGGCCACACATGAGCCTATCTAATGTTTAAAAAAAATCTGTGAAACTGTCCTTGAGTTTCATGCATCAGCGCTTTCCCCTTCAATCCACCATGCTGCCCATCAGCAGTCTTAAACAGTTCTATAAGAACCAGGTGGAGGGAAACTGTGACAGAGGATAAAAAAATATAAAGTGACATGGAAGCTCATTTCAGTTTTGGGTTTCTAGGGAGTCATTACCAACCACAGAAAAGAATAAATAAATAAATATAAGTAAAAAAAAAAAAAAAAAAGACAAGAATTATTTAAATGCTTCTTGGCTATGTTTCCTTTAAGAGGTGACTAATTTCAATGCCTTGGGAAGAGAAAAGAAAGAAGCATCCACTTCTCATCTGCCCCCTATAACAACTCAGCAGCATGCATTTTTCCTCCAATGAGTGCTCTGCCCACAAGGGAATAAAAGAGTTCCATTGGTCCATGGAAATAACTTGACAGATAATAGATTTAACTTTAGGTCACAACATAATGCACTGGTTCAATAATTATCCCATTTAAGCTACTTCACTGGGATTATGAGCAGCTAATATTGCCAAACTTGCTCCGCTTCAAACGACCTGAATTCCAAATCCTGCCTTTGTGCTCTGTGTTTCCCTGCTGGTACTCTTCTTCTGAAGCTGTGTTTCCTTGAAGCTCACCTTTCAGCCACTCTTTGCTTTTTAGGCTTACTATTCACTTCCCCAGAAAAAAACACAACACATTTGGATTCTCTGTCTAAAAGATGATGTACACTTCTGAGTTTTCAAGAGAGAATTTGGTAATGGGGACAGCTTATGGCATACTACGCTGGCTAAAAGCTGGGATCATGCAACAGTATCTAATTAAAACAGATTTAAGTAATGCTACAGCTACTACAATGTTCTTTCATAGAAGCATTTATCATTACTATTAATATTTATAAAGCATCAGATGACGGACAGCAATGAGGAAACTATTATCTTATACTGAATAACTACTTAGATCTTAAATCTCCAGGTTTATCTTAGCTTTAAAGCTCTTGTCCACAGGAATGTTATCCATCTCCTGCCATACAGCCCTCTCAGTCACCTGCAGAACATTGATCTAAGAACAAACACAGAAGACAACCAGGGACAACAGAGAGCACATGGAAAACATGTGGCAATATAAGGAAGGGCTCGCTTGCCAGGGCAACAGAGAACATTATGTGGAAGGTTCTGCTGTATATGAGAGTGTTTAGGCACATGTCCAGCAAACTGGATCACCAAAAGATTAGTAGGGATGCACTGATAGACATTTTTTGGGCCGATACTGATGGCCTATTTTTAACGAGCTATTATCGGACAATATCAATCCGATTGCTAATATGCAGCATGGAGAGTGGTGTCCATCTGGTAAGTCTGTTGTGGGGGAAGGGGCAGATGGAGGCCCCTACAGTGAGGGAGGAAGTGGGGTTGGGGCAGATGCAGATGCTGCACAGCCAGGGCAGGGCACGGGACGGAGCCATGAGAGGCTCGTTCGGGGGGGGGTGTGGGGCGGCAGAGGTAGAGGAGGATAACAGATAGTGACTACGAGCTCAGAACCTACAAGGCTCCCCCATTCAAATTCTCTCCTGCTGTACTGCAAACATGGAGACCACCCTTGCTCTCCCACAAAGCCCTGTTTTCTGATGGATTTTGGGGCCAACACATGTTTGCATTTTAAATCAGTTAAAACATGGCATATTAACTCATCCCTTTGTCGCAGGGCACCTCGGTGCCCCTGCTCCTGGAAAGGAGAAACTGCCAGGGAGTGAGTGAGCGCGCCCTGGCCCGACATAACGAGCCCAGCTGAGGCTTGCTCAGGTAATGAGCGCAGCTGCGGGTTGCCGGAGCAACTAAGGGGAGCCAGCTGCCTGTAGGGGGCAGGGCCTGGCCCCTATAAAGCCCAGGGCCGAAGCCAGGCTGGCAGTTCTCTGCCAGCAGCCAGAGAGGCAGGAGCTCCCTCAGCCGAGATATGGGGAGAAGCCCGACGGGCAAGTACAGCTCATGATAGCCCTGAGAGGATTGGGCACTATGGTTAGCCAGGGGGGACTTTGTTTGTGTTATAGCCAGGAGGCTCTAGTTTACGTTTGGCTCTGTATATTACACCCAGAGGCTTGGGTGAGGCTGTAGGGGTTGGAGGAGGCCTCAATCACAGGGACCCCAGAGAGTGTGGGGTGCCCTAGCGCCACAAGGGCGCATTATTGTCATAGCGCCAGGGAAGGCGCAGCTCACACGCCAGTGCGTGAGCGACTGGCGGCGAGGAGCGCGGCCAGTGGGTTGCGGGCGCAACCGGTGGGTTGCAGACGAGGTACCGAGACCCCGGATTGCATGCGGGGTACATAGACCCCAGCCCCAGGGAGAGGGGCGATCTGATTGAGAAGCCCCGTGCGGGCACGGCGAGCCCCAAAGAGGGGGAGCGCCAGTGTATATGATTGAGAAGCCCCGTGGGGGCGCGGCGAGCCCCAAAGAGGGGGAGCGCCATACTGAGGAGCCCTAGAGAGAGGGGCAATTACTGAAAAGCCTGAGACGGGCATAGCGAGCCCGGCCGCAGGCTAGTGCGGTAACACCCCTCAGACCGAGGCAGGGCGCTGTGGTTGCCCCGAGAAGACGGGGAGTAGCAGCGTGGTGAGCCAGGGTCAGAGAGGATGCCTGTGCGGTTGGCCCGTAGGACCGGAAGCCCGCTAGAGAGTCCCCGAGCGGAACCACACCGGCAGGGGAGGCCCAGAGTGGGCAAGACGAGAGTCCCAGCAAGAAGCTGGGCACGAGAAAGGGAGCCCAGAGTGGGCCACATTAGAGAGGAGGCCCGGGAAGCGGGCGTACAGACCAGACAACGTCTATTACATCTGCGAGGCTTGGGGCATGGTATTAGGGGCTGGTAGGAGCCACGCATAGCCCATAAGGCTAGGGTGTCTGAGGAACACCCATCATATCGGGAGACCCCCAGGGGGTCCGGAAGAACCGCGGGGACAGAGGTCCCGAGTAGCCATGCCCAGGGAAGACACAAGGCAGCCTCCCAACATTATATTGACCAACAGGACGTGGCGGGCGAGAATTAGAGGGTGTCTTGGGCCGGCCTGACACGGAGCGAGGGACCTCAAGGAGATCACGGCCCTTCGTTAGGACCCCGCCGTGACACCCTTTTTAAGGCAGTGGACATAAGAAGCCTTGTAGCAGCTTAGAGGACATATATGCACTGGTGACTTAGTGCATATATTGAACAAGGGCAGGACCCTCACAGCTGATGTGTGTGAAATCCTTGGCTCTATCAAATCCTTGAGCTGTCTGGATTTTCCCAAACTCTTGGGTATATCTCTGTGTCTCCTAAATCTTGAAGTCATAATGCTGCTTACTATGAAGTAGGTGCTAAAGAACAGTGCAAATCTCATTAAAATATCCCCTGGTCATAAGATTAAAGAGGTTCTTTCTACATGAAGAAGCTCTCAGTCCACTCCCCTCCCAAAGTCACACCAAAACCTAGGGCTACTATCTGGAAGTACAATCCTCCAGGCTGCCTTTCATTTGAACTCTATCCTCCCGCGCTGCTGCAGTAACCACTTCTTCATGTCTCTCTCAATCATAAGCCTCAGGGTCTTTACCTACTGTCACTCAAGGCAGAAAGCAAGGAGCTCTGTGGGCAATGGCAGAACTTACAATTTCTCATAGTTCACTCAAGAGACAACAGATCAGGGTGAATGATTCCTCTATCAAATAAGGACCAGAGAAAGGCCCCAAAAGTCAGCAGTAGGACATAACCATGTTCTGATTAATGCCAAGCCTGTATAATGGGGTTTATTAATCTTTTGGCTGCCAGGTTCCAACCTGCTCTAACAGAGTTTCATGCAGCAGTGTCCTGATATACAGAAGGCTTGGAATCTGAGCTGCAAGTTAGGAGAAAATATCTGAATGCTTAAGCATTGCAAATGGCTTGCTGTGAAGCAATCATATGCAACCATTACACACCTCTTCTATTTATATTTGTGCCTGTAGGTGACAGAGAACTTATATTGCACTTTATAGTGAAAGGCAGCAAAGTCCAGAGCAGAGTGGGGGGGAGGGAAGAGAGAGAAACAGAACCAATGATGGAGGGTATGGCAAGGCACCGCCATGATACTCTCATTTCCAAACGTTGTATAGTTCTATGGTTTCTGGAACAGTTGTTTCAAACAATAAGAGAAAAAAGCTCTTCAATCACACACCAAGCATCTTATGTAAAGTACTATGGAAATGACTGAATAACTTTGCATAATTGAACCAGATGTTTTTATCTTTTTTTTTTTTTATCTGTTCCCTACTAAGTTCATCTTAAAAAGCCAGAGGCAAGGGACCCAAACTGAAAGACAATCAGTTCTTTATAGCTCTGGCAGTCATGGGATGGTGTTGGGGGAGAGAGGGAGGGGGAAGAGGGGAGAGGGAAGGGAATGAAATGTTTGGGGACCATGAAGGTATTTACACACTGCCCATTTTCCCAACCTCACTTCCTTCTTTTGGTGAAAAAATCTCCAGATTTATTGTTCATTTTCAGAACGAGAATCCCTACCTCTCACCTCTAAGAGGTATGGATGGATTTGATACCCTAGACCAGGGGTGGCCAACCTGCAGCTGCAAAGCCACGTGCGGCTCTTCAGAAGTTAATATGCATCTTTTTGAATCTTTGCATAAGCACACGGTGACCAGCTTCGATAGCCATTATGTCACGTCGTGTGCTTGTGCAAAGATTCAAGGAGACGTGTATTAACTTCTGAAGAGCCGTATGTGGCTCTGGAGCTGCAGGTTGGCCACCCCTGCCCTAGACAGTTTCCCATAGCCCTTTTTTGACTGATATCTCCTTAACTTATATCACTTACTTGCTGCAAAATAGTGATGTCCCTGAAAACAGAAGAAGCTTTGATGCGGTCCCCATTAAGCCTGCCAGTCTCTTCCAACTCAGGCAATGTGTCCTGGTACAGCAATGCAAAGCCCTGCAAACACTCTGCCAACTCTTATAACATAGCACCAAATACAGCTGATGCATAATGACGAGGCTGCTGAGCTATGATACGGAGCAGGAGTCCTTTGGACAAGCCTTTTCAGCAGAGTCAGCACTCACTAGAGAATGTATGGAAGAAGTAAATTGGGACATAAAAGGCTATATTTTTTCTTTAAGCAACAAATGCTACAAAATAGATGTAATAAGTGCTAGGTTGAGTCCTGGAAACCCTATTCACAACAGCATCAAAATGAGCAACTTCTAGTGAATGATGTAATAATGAACAGTACTATAAGGTGGATACATAACTGGTTGGGTCTACTTAAAGCATGCAGAGGGGAAATAAAAATTGTGGACTGTTTGCGCTGCCTGGCACCATTTTTGTGGTACTGATGCAGCAAGTCCTGCCCCCGCCATCTTGACTGGCCAAGAGCCCCTGCCCCTTACTCATCATTGGTCAATAGGGTTTCCCTTTGTGAAGCCTGGTCCCTTGCCACTGATTGGTGGAAAGGGCTGCCCTTAATGCCCATCCCTCACTGCTGATTGGTAGAGGGTGGCAGGGCTGCAGAAAAAGCAGCCCTCAGTCAGTGGTGAAGGGAGGAGGGAGTGGCCATCATCTTGGCTGCTTCCCTTTCTGCTAGTGGTTAGGGCTGCGCGAAACTTTGCTGGCTGTTTTGTTTTGATGCGTTTCAAGCTCAAAACAGCAAAATTGAAACAAAGGGCTTCGAAGCAGCCTTGAAATAAAATTACACCAGTCAAAATGTTTAGAAAGTTTCAAGTTTCGAAGCAGCAGCCCAGCCAGGTGGTGGGAGGCAGGGAAGAGCCAGGGCTGTGCTCCCAGCACACCCCCACGTGGCTCAGACTGGCGGGGAGTGCAGCCCTGGCTCACACCACCTCCTGCCGCCGGGCTGCGCTCCCTGGGGCTGGCGGAGCCGATCGGAGCACAGCTCTGGCTCTGCCTGCCTCCCAATGCCAGGCTGCGCTCTGATCGGCACCACCAGCCCCACAGAGCACAGCCCGGTGGCAGGAAGCAGGCAGAGCCAGGGCTGCACTATCTCCTGCCACCAGGCTGAGTTCCACGGGGCTGGGCACCACTGGGCGCTGAGCCCAGTGGAGCAAGGTGGAGCACAGCCCTGGGGCTGAGCCCCTCCTCCCTTCACTGGGCTGCAAGCTGCTGGGGGAGGTGGGGGCAAGCCACTGGGAACTGGGTTGGGTTCCCAGCACCTCGCAACCCTGGGTGAAATGTCAAAACTGTTTCAACGAAACAAAAAGGAACAGTGCTTGTGAAACGAAACATGAAATGAAACGCTGTCCTGTCGAAACACAAGTCGAAGTGAAATGGTGCTTTTCGCACAGCCCTACTAGTGGATCTCCTTCTCCCAACCCTGGTGGGCTGTGAGGCTGGGCTGCAGTGGTTGGCTGGCTCCCACTGGGGAGCAAGCATTTTATTTTTAGGGTTTTTTCCTCCCCAGCCATTTCATGCAAAATCACAGAGAATGCCAGTTTCTGCGGTGATCGTGGAAACTGCCTTTTTTCACAGTTTCCACAAAAATCATAAAATCACAATTTGAGTAGATCCCTAATCATTGTACTCATCAATGGCTCAACATCTAGTCAGTATGAGGTATCAAGTAGGGTTCCCCAGGGATTTCTCCTGTGTCTGGTGTTAATATCTTCATTAATGGTTTAGACAACGTTTAGCAAATTTGCAGATGACATCAAGTCGGATAGAGTGAGACACACTCCAGAGAGTGGGGCTATGATCTAGAATACCCTGGATAGACTAGAAAAGTGGTCTGCAATCTATCGGATGAAATTCAACAAGGACAAATATAAAATCTTACACCTGCGATGGAATAATTGTTTGCACAAATACAAACTGAGAAGTGACTGGCTAGGGCTGCAATATTGGAGAGAAGGACCTGGGGGTTACAGTAGACCACAACCTGAATATAAGCCAACAGCGTGCTCTTGTTGAAAAAAAATACCAACAGTATACTAGACTGTATTAACAGGAGTGCCACTTGCAAATCAAGGGAAGTGATGCTTCCATTCTATTCAGCACTGGTGAGGCCTCATGTGGAGGCCGTGTCCAGTTTTGGGTCTCGCACTAAGGATGTGGACAGCTTGGAAAGAGTCAGTACACAGCAACAAGACTTGGGAGACAAGACTTATGAGGAAAGGCAGATGATGGAGATGGGCTTTTCTCCTTAACTGTAGGGGAAGGACAAAGAACAATGGCCTCAAGCTTCAGCAGAGGAAATGTAGAGACTAGGAGGAAATTTCTGACTTTGAGGGTGGTCAAGCATTGGAATAGGTTACTTGGAGAAAATGTGGAATCTCCACTCCCGGAAGTTTTCAAGAACAGGCTGGACTGATACTTCACTGGGATGCTTTAGTCGGGATTATCCTGCCTTGAATTTACAAACTCTCCCAGTCCCTTCCAGCTCTACTTTCCTATGATTCTATGTTTTGGCATGATCTAGCTTCCTCTGCCTTCATCTTTCCAGAGTATCTACACTTTTCCAGCACAGAAACTAGTTCCAGCCTGCATCTTTCCTCTGCTGTAGGATGCCCAGGGTTGATTTTACACTGAACTTAAAGGATAGAGTAAGGTGGTAACAGTAATGTCTATGAGCAACAATGAGAGAGGAGGAAAACAGCAAAAACAGGAAACAATTACCCATTGAATGTCCTCTCCCATCTGCCGAATTCAAAAGGAAAGAAGCACATATATCAAATCAAGTGTAAAGTGACGATGAACTAGTTTCCCTGGAGAGCTGGTAGCTTCTGTTAGCCATTTCCATGCATTTTACGAGCTGATTTCTAATTGGCCAGCAAGAAGACTTTCAAGGAAATGCAATGCATCCCCACACTACATACACAAGCAGAAAATTAGGGGCAGATCTGATGGTGGAATGCTAAGGGTATGTAAAGTGATGGGACTGACAAAGCTGAGCGACCATTCTCACTGGTGATGAATTCTCACTGGTGACGTTGGATGGGTGAAGAACAACCTATAGGTGACTCTCTGGCATGGGTTTATGTAATAATACAAGTACCTGTACAGGCCTTAAACTGTTTTGGGAATTGATAACCTGGCACTGTCCTGAAGAAGCAACTACTGGGCACCCCATCTCCTTCTCCATGGTGGAAATGCAGGGTCTAAGCAGCCATTTCAATGGAGGGGAGTGCTGCATATGAAAACTGAAAGCTTGGACAGTGTCTGTTGCATAAAAAAGAAGGACAGTGACTGGGGCAAGACTGGACTGTGGTAACAAGACTGCCACAAGAAAATCAAACTCTGCTAATGGCTTGCAACCCATTAGGCACTGAGACAGTGGAGTGCTTGCAGTACCCAATACCAGACTCATGCCATAAAATAATAAAAGTGGCTAAAATTGTTGGCAGAGTCCTGATGCGCTCATCACATATGTGTATCTAAGAAAGCACTTTAAAGAAAGGCTGAGCCAGTGAAGGCAAGGAAACTGCATATGCATTTCAATTGACCTAGCAGCTAAAGAAAACAAAAGACTAAATATCCATCTCAAAAGAAACCTGTTCTGCATGTCACATCCTCACATTTCTCAAAACAGGCACCCAATGTCACTCTAAGGTGTTAAAAATGTCTGAACCATTCAGTGCATGTCTCTGCTAATGTACCCCATTGATAAACAAATACCCCAAAACAAGTTTGGTGATACTTCTAAGTATCCTGTCTGACACTCAAGGCCCATCATCTGTGGTTGACCTATAATTGCAGAGGCTGCAGAAACACATTCTTTGCATCTAGATAATCAAAAACAGGAGCCAGGCAATTAACAATTATGATCTAATGATCAACATTTTCCTCCCTGTTTTGTTTGGACTTTAATTGGCCAAACATCCAGAAAAATGCTTTGAAGACAGTATAAGAGCTAAGCAGACTTGTCATCAAGTTCTGTGCAGTCCAGACCAGAAGCCATCCTGTCACCCTGTCAAATAGCTGGCTGGGGAAACACCGTGCATCTGGGTCCTAGAAGGCAGTTCTCCTTAAGTGTTCCTGGGGATAACTGTTCTTCTGGTGTGGTTTAGTACCCGCCAAGGTGTTGGGGCTTAAAGGCCACTTTATGGAAATGGGAGGCTCTTCCCTAGCTTGCTCCTGCAGCCATATGGTTGAGGGTAGGCAAAACTTGGTGGCATCTGAACCCCAAGCCTCTGGGCTTGGGCCTGCAAGTAGGATGCCCACCAAAAGACTTTGGAAATATGTGAAGCCCTTGGTGGGGGTGGAGGATGTTTGCCGGTTGCAGGGCCACTTATGGTTCTGGGCTAACTCATGGATTTGGACTTGATTTGGCTGATTTGGCTTGAAACAATTAAAAAAAAAATTTTTAAAGAAAAGCCAATAAGTGAAGGACTCGCACTTTGAGGCTGTACAAGAACT
Organism: Alligator mississippiensis; assembly: GCF_030867095.1. Lineage (NCBI taxonomy): Eukaryota > Metazoa > Chordata > Crocodylia > Alligatoridae > Alligator > Alligator mississippiensis. The sequence goes on along the minus strand of NC_081837.1, from coordinate 26,795,705 downwards.
GCTTCCTGCCTGCACTGGGTAAAGATCTCTGTGTGGCTCAGAAAATAATAAGGATTAATAACTTATTTTATATTGGGAAAGAGTCTCTTCTGTCATTTAGTTCTGTAACTTGTTGGTAGTTATTAAAGCAAGCCTTTCTGCTATTCATCAACCAAGTGTTGTGTCAATTCATAAAGCACTAGGTTAGAAATTTGGTTTTTAAATGCAACAGGGAGTGGCTGGTAGCCACAGTGGCTTGGAGGAAGATGCTAGACTTCTGTACAAATGGCAACAGCATTGTCACCTGCCCTTGACCGACTTCAACATTTTCTTCACGCTAGCTGACTCCAATGACACTGCAGATGCTCTGCAGTTAAAGTGCAACTGCTCTGTAACTTCAGTATGCAGTTGTGCTGACTTCTACAGTAACTCCGGCATTGCTACTCTACATTAGAGAACCTATTTGCAGTGTAAAACAGATTTGTAAGGAAGGAAACTTCCAAAATGTTTGTTCATACAATGGGTGGTAGAAGACAGGCTTCCACAATCATTTCTGCATTGTTATGTAGTGTACATGGAGGGTGTGCAACAAGAAAGGGGCTGAGCTAGTGAAAGAGGCTGCAACAATTTCCTTTCAGACCTAGCCAGATCTTTCAGTGCAGTGATGTAGTGCATACAGCCATAATTTATGGGCTAACAGGATATGCATTATATATATATTGCATTCAGGAGCTCCATGTTATGGATCAGGGAGCTAGATGAAAACGTTTGGGTTCTTGGTAACACAGTACACTGATTCCACCTCACAGCAAGGAATATGAAGCATTTACTGACTAAAATCAATTGATCTGGTTGACTACACAGCTGAAAAACAAACAGCTACCAGCGTGACGATCGATTCAGGCTACTTCTATTTAATGTAGAAGAGACTGTGCATGCTGCCTTCCTACAGCTCTGGGGCTGTCGACACTCTGCTTTGCAGATTCGTCTTTCCTTTGGCTCACACTTGTACATTTTCAATGCTTTAGCTAGAGGCTTCTTATTGTGCATGTATGGACTTTTCTGAGCAATGAGATTAGGGTTGAATAGAAGGCCTTGTGTGGAGTTACTGGCTTGCATGAATGCAGTCGTGTTGGTACATGATAAGGACAGTGCACACTAATGGAGCTGCACCACAGGATACAACGGACCATAGATTTCAGTAGCACTTACTGTCAATAACTCCCCCTTTGCAGTGCTTGTATTAGAATTAATTTTATCAATATTCATTAGTTATTTGTTTTGATTTAAATAATAACTGGTGTCTAAATAATGCTCCAGCTGCCTTAACACTTAATTAACATATCATAACCCCAACATCCTTAAACCATCAAACAAGAATTCAGACAACCAGTGACTAAGAGATGTCTTTTCAAACCCATTCTGTTCCAGAAATATACCCTCAATCCTCTCTAGAAAGTGTATTAAATACATATTCTGGACTAACAAAGTGAGCTCCGGAAATAGTCAAGTATCCCCATTTTACAGACAGGGGAACTGAGGCATAGGTAATTTTAAGTAGAGGTGCACCAATACAGATTTTTGGCGCCAATACTGATATCCGATTTTTAATGGGACATATCAGCTGATACCAATACAATTTCCGATACAGCATGGAGAGCTGCCTCCCTCTGGTAAGTCTGCTGTGGTGGAGGGGAGTAGGGAGGGAAGGGGCATGGAGGGGCAGATCAACCCCCGTCCTCCCACGGTGAGGGAGGGGGCAGAGGAAGGGGCAGGTGCTGTCCAGGCAGGGTGGAGCAGGGTGCTCATCAGGGGTAGGCACAGCTCCCACCGCTGCACAGACCCCAGGAGGGCACGGGGGGTGGGGGGGCAGGGGGACATGTGCCCCTGAATCTGCATGGGGTGGGCTGCAGCTGGGTCTCTTCTCGCTGCAGGCTGGACTCAGGGCAGGGGCTGCAGAGGGGGCAGAAGCCACCCTAAGTTTCGCCATAACTCCCTCCCAGCGCTGCTGCCTGCTCGCCTGCCTGGCGCAACCCCGTCTCTTCTCAGCTCAGCTGCCCCCAGTGAGCCAGGGGTCCGTTCCGCACCCCAACCCTGTCCTGGCTGGGTAGCACCTGCCCCTGCCCGTGCCCCTTCCCTCACCATGGGGGGAGGGGGGTGTTGATTTGCATTTATGAGCCAAAGTATCAGCCCCATTGGGCCGATTTCTGATCCAGCCAATTTTCTTTATATCAGTACCCATTGGATCGATGCATTGGTACACCTCTAATAACTTGCACAAGGCAACACAGCAAATCAGTTGTAGAATTGGGAACAGAACACATCATCCTAGAACAATCCTGTGTTTTAATAAATAAATCCATCTACTTGCTTTAATGCTGCCAGGATATAAGCAAAGCTAAAACCATTACAGAAAGTAATCAGTAATAAGTATCGATAAAACTATAAAGTGGTTTCAAGTTTAAAAAAAAAAGAATTTCTACTGGCCAGTTCCCACTAGAGACGAATGGTCAGACTTTTAATTAACTGGCTTTGTTCTTTTCTATACATTATAAGTCATGTGAAACTGGTATTCAGATAACACTATATACTCCAAATTCCCCAGCTTCACACTTTGATAATCATATCTTGGGTGCCTGAGGTCAGGTAACATCAGAAGCCCAGTGATTCTTGCTGATTTTTGGTTTGATGCATGGGGAAGCATGACCCACAACTGAAGGGCAAGCAAACTGGTGACCCAAACTGAGGGAGTGCTGCAGGTATAGGCTTGTAGCATTGCAGTGCAAACCATTGGGAAGCCAAGGTATTGGCTTTTTCACTGAAATAAGACACATGAGGTCAAGCAGGCCTGAGCCACAGCAAGTCTAATCTCATCCTAAGTATTAGTGAACACATTTACCTGCCTTACAATCTTCTCTAGAGTCTGCCAAGATATTCTACTTCAGGGAATTATTACAGGAAGTCTGAATATCCAGTATTTATTAGGCAGCTGCACAGTCCTGGGCATAAATCAGTCTGACAAGCTGCCAGTCTCATGTCAATAACATTATTTTAGATGAATGGCTGGCACATTTAAAAAAAAAAAAAAAAAAAAAAAAAAAAAAAAAAAAAAGCTTTTACAGAACAGACAAGTCAAGCAGCCTATTTCAACACATTTCCTGTCCTGCTCTGGAGGTTAAAATGGGCACTGCTTTGTTATGTTGCCATATAACAGTTAAATGTGCAGGATTACAAGGGGCTCTAGCCCATGTTGGGACTGGGTGCTGCCCAACCACCAGCCAGAAAGTTTGAACACCACTGTCCTATTCTATCAAAATACCATGCGTTATTCTGGTTTGGATAGAAAGGCTGCTGTTGTGCCTTACCCTGGTATATAAAGTATGCCTTTAGTAAAGTCTTCATTTCTACTGAAAGTGTGTTTGATTTCAGAAGGGTGCTTGTAGTGTTTAGCGAAACAAAACATGAAAGCCCAGGAGAAGCAACAATCTGGCTTCCAACTTCCCCAGCAAATTATCCTACTACATTTTAATATTTTTTTCTTCTGTGCATTTGAATTGGGGGATGCATTGTGCAGAACATAATACCCAGCAAATTGACACTATTACCTTCATTGAATTCCACGCTCAGCTTTGCTAGGCATCGTCTCTGGTGGAAGATGATCCTTCCAGCTATTTAGTAGGCTAATTTCTTTAGCAAGAAACTTGTTCTTTTCTATACACTGTAAGGAATAGTTATCTGAAACTGGTGTTCAGGAAACACTATGTACCCCAAATTCCCCAGCTTCACACTTCGATAATCAGAAAATCTTGGGTGCCTGAGGTCAGATAACATCAGAAGCCCAGTGGACCCAAACTGGTGGCTGAGGCGGATGTTGTGAGGCCCCATCCTGCTGCACAGAGAAAGAGGGGTGAGAGGGTTGAGAGGGGGAGGGGAGCCCAGCCCAATCCAGATGTGTGGGGGAAGGAGGGATTGCCTGACACTGTGGGAGGAAAAGGATGTGGGCTGGCCCCAACCAGGCAAGGTGGAGGAGAAGGGGGTATGGCCCAGCTCCAATCTGGCCATGTGGGGGGAGGGACAATCTGGCCATGTGGGGAGGGCCCAGCTCTGAACCACTGCTCAAGGCTTGGTATTCTGGCTGCGGGGAGGGGTGGCGGTATACCCACTGCCAAATTTCCTACCCACAAGGAGGCCTCCAGGACAGATTCTAAGGCTTTGCAGGCCACCATTTGGCCTGTGGACCATAGGTTGAGCCTCCCTGGAATAGGAGATTATTTTAGCTGGGTGATTCTACTAGTAAGCTAAATTTTCAGTTACATGCAAAACACTCATGGTGCCAATGTACTCTCATAAGCCAAGCCACAGACATTGGTTTCAAATGTAAATTCAGACACGTCAGGTTGTTTCTTTCCACAGTAATTGAGAGGAATTTGTACCATGGATACAACAGAGTTAACTTAAAAAAAACTGAGTTACTCGGGGCAATTACTTTCCCATCAGGTCTCTATGTACACACGACAGTTCAGAAGCCATACCATGTTAAAGGCACAGGTCACAAAGCATCCTCTATAATAATTTGCTTCATTTGTGTCTGTCATTCTGTCTGTCACGCTAAAAAAAAAATATTTGTGTTCACTTTTCTAGACTTTTAGTGATTGATTTCATTTAGTTATGGTGTACTCTCAGTATCTGAGCAAAAATTGTCCCTTAACACCCCTACTTTAACTTTAACCCATAACACCCTTACCAAGGTGAAGCAGAGAATAGATGGCAATTGAATGCAGAAAGAATGGCAAGAGTAAGACAAAATTAAACAGATGAGCAAAGAGGACGTTGTAGAAGAGATGCAATGGAAAGGCAAAGGGTTCACAGAGGCAATGGAAGCCAGGCTCAAAGTCAGACTCGATGATCTATTGAGGTCCCTTCCGACCCTAACATGTATGAATCTATGAAAAGACAACAATAGATTCACTGAAGACGAGATTGAGGAACATAGCTGTGGCTTGACGAACACGGTGTGCCAATTGGATAACTATTTAAATTTCCAAGCTGAAAGACCGTCAGATGGCCAATTCGAGAGTTGTTGTTGTAAGAGGAAAGTGATTCTGCCTCCAAGAAGACCATTTCCAGAGTATTTGTAGGATTCAATGACAAATCAGAACAGCGAGCATTACCAGAACTTTAAAACAAACATTTGATCGTACAACACAGTGCATTCATTGCCTGTTGAGCAAAGATCATTGTGACAAGATGTACAATTCATGGACCATGTGGAGGACTGATTCCAAATGCACCATGCACGGAAAACCATCAATGTCTGAAGAAATATCCAAAGGAGTTTAGAAAGGAGACACTTGGAAACGTTGATGGATACCCGTTGTATACAAGAAGACCAAGCAGAACAGCCCAAATTGGTAATGACACAAGTGGATAACAGAAACATGGTACACTATAACAAGTAGCCTATTTTTGCCTGTTATTTTTGACAGGCTTTTATGCTAGTATTTTTATTTGAACAGCCCCCATTCTCATACTTCCCTGTGTGCTGATTCGGTTGCTGGGTTGGGCTGGAGTGATGGACAGTGTCTAGTGGAAGGAAGCAGATGAAAACAGGAAGGGCCAGCAAAGGAGTAAACTACTGTATTTACATGAATACAAGATGAGGTTCCCCCTCTCCCCACAACTAGCATAGGGAAAAAAGTCCCTCCTCTTATAATCACATACAAGGAAATCTCACTAAATACACTGTCTATCATTAAACTGGTGCCAAAAGCAGTGTGTGCTCAGCAATGGAAACCAACTATGAAGCTGAATGCAGCCAACACTGAGGAGGACTATAAAACACATGGCCCTGTACAGTATTGGGCAAACATGCCGATGGGAACCTACCACAAGGTAAGTTAGTGCAGTCAATAGGAATAAAGCATATAATAGTGCCCATTAAGTGCACTCCCCCTCACCATCAACTCTTTTTCACGTATGGGGAGCCATTATATTGCATGCATTTTGACTTCCTCTTCACTCCCACAGCTGAGCATGGATCCTTTGTGGGGGAGAAGGGAGGTATCTGTAGTACACGCACATAATGAGCAGCCCTGAGTCACGGGGTCACCATAGGTTGAAATACTATCAACTCTGGTAAGACCCAGCTCAATGAACTATGTGGTATAAGCCTTTGACTTTGGACTAATATCATACATAGTTTGTACTGCATGTAAATAGGTGCTAAAGTGCTGCTCAAAAATGTGTTTATGGAGTAACTGTGATAAAACTTGCAACAGTTGCCAAAAAAAAAAGGTAACACGCATCAATGGGTTACATGACCCCCCAGGGGACAAATTCAAGACAAACCTCCAATAATTAGCTTCTATACCTGGAAAAATACAACAAATCTATAACATTTCCATATATAGAATCTAATTAAGGGGAAGGGGTAAGAGTTGTCTTATAATCAGGATCATCTCCTATTTGAGTAAATATTGTAATCATAGGTTAGGGAAAAGTGTGTCACCATAAAGACCAGCACATCTGAATTCAGGGTCAAACTTGGTCCTTTTCTCCGTGAGTGACAAGAACCAACTCTGGCACAGATACAACAGCATGAGCTGAGCATTTTACATCACTCCTTATGATGTGCTCACATGAAAATGACTGAGCACTAAGAGCCATACTTGCATGTTCCCAGTGACTGGTAGGCCCTTGGAAGAGTCTTGAAAGATTAGGGAGGAAGCTCAGAACAGGGAACCCAGGCAGTGATGTGGGGAAAATGCACAAACTGCTAAAGGAGTGTGGCTGGAAGAGGGACAAAGTGGCTCAAGAGGCGAAAAAAAAAATCAGTAACTGAAAAAGATGGAGAGAGTCATTTATGATCCTAATCCGATAATGATGAACTGCCGTGCAGCCACAAGAATCTGAAATATCCCAGCTACCCCTCTGCCATTTTATGACCCTTTACGAACATTAAGGATGAAAGAGTATCATTTTCTTTTAGGGTATTTCTCCATGTTAGTCTTAAAATAATGACCATTGTTATCTACATAAAAAACCATGAACCATATGCTTAAATAGGATTTTGAACTCGTGCTGGTCTGTACAGCTGATGGTAGAGGTTATAGTTTCAGCTATGATTTAATTTGGACTGGTGGAGCTTGCACACTTTGCAGTGAGGATGCAGGCAAGATCAGATGAGGTCAGGTAAGTCCAACCAATGCCCTTCCCACAATTCCAGCTCCTTCCCTATGCCAAGGGATGGGTACATTTTCTCACAACTGACCAGGAAACAGTCCAGGAATGTTTCAGTGCACACAACCCTGGGATATGTCCTCAGGCTACACGTGCAAGTGAGGAAACAAATGGAGCTACAGTAAAGCTTATTCTTCTGAGGATAAGGTAATGTAGACAAGGCTTTATTATACCCATATCAGGGCTAACTCTGCATTTTAGATGTACTCCCAGAGACTCAATCCCAGGTTCGGGTAATTAAACTTGGGATTTTCCATATATGTAGTTACACAGACACAAGCACGCAGACACACAGAGATCATGTTCTCTCACATACAAAGCACTCAGAAAAGGGTTAGTTAAGGAATAAAGGCCAGCAAAAGAAGGCATGGAGGTATGGGATTTACAGGGAAGAGAGTCACTTGTGTATCTCATGTGAAGGAGCAGACAACAGGGACAATATGGCAGCATTTCACTGGAAAGCACTGGAAGGAGACACTATCTAGGACTGTGTCCTAACCCATTTGTGATTAGGCAGGCTAACATTTTTAGCCTGGAGTCTGAACCAGGGCTTGCCACTCTGCTGAGATGCAGCTCTGTGTCAGATAGCAATGAAGAGCACAAACATTACAAGAAGTGACAAGACTTCAGGCCTCCCAATTTGAGAGCTGCATTGCCAAAGTGGGTCACGAAGTTAACCCCTCTCATGCCAACAGTTACAGGAACCCTTTTCCCAACATCTAAACCAGTTGTGCTTAACCTCCAGCTTGCAGGGCAGATCCAGCCCATGAAGCCATGTAACCTGGTGAATGGGGCTCCCCACGGGTCTGGAAATTTGGCAGCAGAGAAGCAGCGGCTATTATTAACACTACCACCACTCCACTGCCAAATTTCCAAGCCCTGCAGGCCCTTACAAGGTTCTACATGTGGGCCTGGGGCCATGCACTGGGACAGCCCCGTGCACCAGATCAGGCCACACACTGGGCCAGCCCCACAAGCCAGCTTGGACACACAAACTGGATCCACCCTGTACATTGATCCTACCCCAATTGTCCAACCACATGGGGCTAAAAGGTTGGACATGACTTATCTAACCCATTTTAGTCCTTAAGTTACTCTCATCCACAAGGTCTCTGGCCAACAACCAAGTGCCTCGATTAGTTGTTGGACATTCAATACAGGTTTGTCTCTGCAACCAGAGATGAAGGTGTCTCTACAGGGATTTATGGCTCAAATGCCTCTTTCAAGCTGTCACACGACATTGTTTTCTGAATTGTATGAATGTAATTAAAGAAATAAAATTAGTTACAGTGCACAGCAGTGGCTGTCTCTCTCTTCATCAGAGGTCACTGAACTGAGCTCCCGCTGCTGGGCTTATACAGTACATGCTGCTGAGAACTGCAGCCAAGGACTAGCATGCCTGTTCCACTGATGTGAACTTCAGGCCCATGAACTGCTGCTCAAACAGCACAGAGATCAAATAAGTTGAGCACATCTGATCTCTGTGAATAGCAATGCTAGGGAGGGTTAGATTTGTTTTTACTTCATCAGCTTGTGAAACACCAGAAGTTGGGCTCTGTATTTAATGTCTGTTTTAGCAAGACTGCTACAATGAATGGAGAAGCTGACAAATAAGGATTTGTTGCATCGGGGCTCGTCCAGCTGTACGACCAGCCTCCCACTCCTCCAAAGCTGCCGCCTGATGGTAGAGGCCTGACTCACAGTGCTGAAGGCTAAATGTGCTACTGTATTCAGTGATCTGTTCTCTTACTGAATGGCAGCCACAGATTTAAGACCCGCTGCACCCATTATTCAGTTGCATAATAAATTTTCCCCCTTCTGATTCGGTCATGACAGCTTATGCCCAGCTTGCCCTCCCCAGGCAAGAGGCAGAATGAATTTATTCATTCTCTGGTGCCTGACCCTTTTAATATTAGAATACTACCTTGTGAGTGCCTGTGGTGAAGGGCAGGACTATGTGGAGTAGCAGAGTGCTTCCTCTTGGCCTAACTGCAATTAATATGTCACCGATACTTAAAGCAAGACATGCTCTGGAGAATACACAAATAGGATGGTGCAGGCTATAAAGATGGAGCTTTTAATGAAATTCAATTGAGTTGGGAACAAGAGGGCACCATGAAAGCCCTTTAGAAGAGGAACTGGTGTATTTTATAATGCTCTCGGACACCTAAGGAACTGACAGGGCTCTTCAATCCTCCTCCCCTGCTTCCCAGTGAGAGAAAGCAGGAAATAGTCCTATTGATCTACAATGGGAATCTAAGTTGTGTGGTAGCATTCTTTACTAAAGGAAGAACCTGGCTGTGAACTGGCACAAAAGTAACAATGGCTGCTGAGGGTCCCAGTAATCTATGAATCTCTTCAGGTCCCAGTAGCGGGCACTCAGCACAAAGGGAATGAATACCCAAGGTCTTGCCAGACCACAAATGTTTTTAGTTACTGTACAGCATTTGAGATGGAAGAAAGAGTACATTCCTTACCAAACTGTCTAACCCTCCACCAAGGAGGTCCACAGCACCCATCTGCATGGAGGACACTTGGGGTACATTCACTGGGGGGCCCAGGTCAAGGTTCAGAAGATCACCCAGAAGGTCACCTTGAGATGGGATAACCTGAGGCTGCTCCAAGTTGGTAGTGGCAGTGGTTCCCACAGGGCTGTCTCCTGCGTCAGTGCTGTGGGCAGACAGAAAAATAAATAAGGGAGAATATTTAGTCACTTTTGTTGCAGCCTTTGGAGCTCCAGAGAAGAGAAACTGCAGAACAAAGACCCATGAATGACAGCCAAAAATACAAATGACCCACAAACAGCAACGTGGTACAGCTCCAAGCAATGGTGTTGTTTTTTTGGCGACTGACCAAAACACATGATTTATGATCACCAATTGGAGGCAACAAGTAATGGGAATTGGTGGTTAGTGTTTATTGCTTAAGGTGTCCCTGGGTTAGCCAAATTATCTCCTTAGCCAACACACATGGGACATACCAAGTTATTCAACTGTCTTTTCTTCCTTCTAGCAATTGCAACAGTCTGAAGCTTCAGACACAAGGCACAAATGGAAAAAGGACAAATTTCTTTCTCTAGCAATTAGCTTTCTTGCTAAAGCATGAAATATAACTTGCCCTATGCCAGCATCTAACTTTCACTTGTTATGAAGTATTCTAGACTTTTTTTTAAACCCAGCTAGCATTATTTCAATGTAAGGTAGTGGGACACACACACACACACACACACAACGGGTGGACTGCAAATGCCATAGTGGCCACTCAAATTGCTGTGCATCATTACAATATTTTTATAGTCAGAGAAGCTATACAATTTTAGATTCACTTTATGCTTCTCCTACCCCCACACTCCCAACTGTCTGCAGTAAGGGAGCAAGTTATTTTCACGCAGTATTACTGCACATGCATCAGGGGTTTGTAAGGAAGTTCTCCTGGAATTAATATTCTGATAAGGTGTTTTAAAATGGGAACATTCCTGTAGGGATCCCACCCTACTAATTTGTGAGTAGCCTTGATCCTCCTTCCTGATACTGCCACGATTTGTCTGAAGATACCTTTGGAAACTGCATACATGCTGTTGGTCACTTTGGTGAATGCAGAAAAGGATATAAGAAAAAGATTAATGGAATGAAATTTAGTCCCTTAATAGTGTTAATGCTGACTTTTTTTCATGCTTCCACCTTTAGTAGCAGGGCTTTTACATACTGAATATGCTGAAATGCTCACTTGAAAGCAATTTCCCTGATCCAGCTCAATCCCCATTAAGAGCAAAACGTGTGACCTGGATGATTTTTATGAACAATGGACATGAATAAAACTGTATTACAGCAATGCCAAAGGGCCAAATCCCTTCCTTCAGTCTCCTTCCTCCTGTATACGATGACACTTTAATGTTCCACCTCTCCTCTACTTATACGCCCTTTCTCTTCTCTAATGGAGATGCACAAGCACTTTTCTTCAAAGACTGTGTGTGTGTTTTTCGTTTTGTTTTGTTTTTAAACTGTAGCGGCCGCCAAGGCCAATGAGGAATCTGCATGACAGCTTTCAAAAGAATAAAAAGAATCATGAATGGCCATATATTAAGAATACAGACATGCTATCATGTCTCCCTTCTTTTATTGCCCTGGGAGAACAATGAAAGGGAGAATGTTTCAATCCCTGTTCACCAGCAGATCTTCTCTTGAATTAATATATTTGGGCTTTCCCAGAACATCAGCGCAGCTCCCAGAATCCTTAAGCCAAAGTTAAATTGGTCGCCTCTCTAAATTCCCCAGCTTTGGCTGCTCCCAGAACACCAGCAGCAAAAACTTGTTGGAAGACAAGTAGCTGCTGGTGGCTGCAAACCAAGGACTGAAATATAAACATCCTAAGAGAAGAGCAAGCATGGTATTTAAAGATAATATCACTCTAAAGAAAAATCCCCACAAGCAAAAAAGGGGACTGACCTTCCACTGCTGATAGGCAAAACACTGGCTTTCAACCTACTCCCCTGACTCTTGGGATTTCATCACAGAACCCCAAAAAGGTACCACTAATTCATGACAACTGGTGTGCCTGAATAGAAAGAGCAGAGCACCTGGAAGCAGCTCATGTGGCTGAGAACTGCTTATCAGCTGAGAACTGGAGCAGTTAAAGGCCAATATATTACCTTTAGAGGACAATGCATAGGAGAAAGTTCACACTGCCAACCACAACTATGAGTAATTTCTTACAGGATTATGCCCAGAATTTCAACGCTTAACCCTTCCATTTTAATTACACCATTTGGGTGGGGGGGGGGGGAAAGGGGTGGAATCAATAATTTAAGCAAGCACTTATCCGAAGAATCTGCCACCGAAAAGTTTCATCTCCTCAGAACAAAAGAAATTAAGATTCTACCCAAGTTTTTTTTAAAAATCACTGTCTTCCACTGGCAGTTTTAGCTTGATCCAAGTGAACAGACGTGCAAGTATTGCTGGCATCCGGAAGATGCAAGTCAATTTCCTTGCGCAGAGCAAGAGGACGTGCAATGAGTGATTTCAGTCTCCCCACAACACTGCCCCTGAGGAGTAGTATTGTGAATATGAAATTGAAAGCCATAATTTGGCTTACTGCAATACTGCTGCAAAGAAGGCCCTTCCCTGAAGCCTGATCAACATGTCTTTTTATCAGGCAGTAAGGCTGATAATCACAATAATGACATCTCTTTATTAAGCTGAGCTCATGTAGAAGAAATCTAATTTGCCAATGAATAGCACCATTTGCCTTTAATTTACAGAGCACAGCACTGAAAGTTAATACTCTCTCCAAAGTACTGTTTGTTGTTCCCCTGGTTGCTTCTTCATATTGTTGCGGATTGAGGTATAGAGGATATTGGCCCAGCTAACAGAAGATTAAGTAACATGATATTAGAGCAGTGCAGTGATATAAGCAATAGCTATACGGTACTTGGAAAATCAAAGGGAGTCCGTTGGCTATCTGGACAGCATCTGCCAGTGATGAATCCCTAAGCCCTGCTCTAGAAGTGGTGAAGAACTCATCTGAGCTAGTAAAAACCTGAGATATCAGCTTTGACCTGAAATAACAATGAACAGGAGAGCTAGTTGGCCAAGCCTGAGATGGAGATTTGGTCTCACCTTTGGCCTGAGCTAGCCCATTCTGCTATTGGCCCCTGAGCAGAACATAGTTCTTCTGTTTCCATTGCACTACGCTGCAGAAGCCCCAGAAGTCCTGAGTGTAACTTGAGGTTGCAGGCCTTTGGTCAATGCAGCCAGACTAAGTTTCAGACAGAGGAAAAGCTACTAAACTTCATAATGCTCCAAAGCCATGGAAAGTGTTTTAGCCATCAGGAGTATTTGTATCTATGGAAGGGAGATATGAGGAGACAGCAAAGGCACAACTATCTATACCGATTTGCAAGAGGATAGCAAAACAATCAAACAAACAATAAACCAACAGTGGTTCAAGAACGACTTCCCAGGGTTTCTGGTACACATTACATTGATACTATACCTTCAACTGGAAAAAGAGCTGCAACTGTAACTGATGCACTTAGCAAGTAGTATATAACTCACCTGAAGAAGGAACCATGGAACGGAATGAAATACTGTAACACGGGGCTGTCCAACTTCTAAGCCACTGAAAGCCACACCAATGGGGGCTGCACACTGTGCGGGCTGCAGCAGCAGGCAAGCCACGGATAGACGACTGGGCTGCACAGGCATGCACCACGAGGCCCCCAACTGCTCTGTGCATCCCTCCCCCAAGCTGCTACACCATAAAGGCAAAATTCCTTTATATATTGCTGCAACACATGCACTCATGGGCACTTCCCCAGCATCACTGCACCAAAAGCCACCTCACATACCACAGGGAATACAATGCTTCCCCCCTCGACCTCCCATTCCCCTCTCCCCTTGCACAGCCCAGCCTGACTGTCAGCTCCCCATGCAGTGCTGCACTGCCCTGCCTTCTGAAGCAAGAGCAGGAGGAGGGAGAGCCCAGAGACTTTGGCTGTTAGGAGCAGCTGCCTGGTTTGAGCCTGAAGACTGCAATTTAACCCCTCACAGGCTGCACACAGCCTGTGGGCTGCCAGTTGAACAGACCCACTGTAAAACAAGGATTCCAGTACACTGTGCACTTACTATTTGATTTCAGATCACAAGCTTATTCCCCAGTCTGCTCTTTGGTTTGTATTTTTTGCCTTTAGAGAAAATTTGTAACATATACAGAACAAACCAAAACCTTTCGATTTTCACAGCATTTTTTAAGCTTTAACTTACCTTAGTTTTACTCCAGGCCAAACTTCAATGACCTGACCTAGCACTTTTTCTACCCTTTCTGTTTTTGAAAAGTTAACATGCTGGGGGTATTTTTTTTACTATTTCTTCCCTAATTCACATTCTCAGAGCAGGGAAGGGCAATAACGTAGCTATTCCTTGCTTACCTGCCATGGTGAATTGGCAAATGCTTGCGGTGGATCCCGTGGCTGCCCTCCACGAAGGCATTGGGTGGTTTGTGGTACACAGAAGCCAATGACCCAATGTGGCAGATGAGCTCATCCAGCAGTGTTGGCTCAATCAGGTCAGTCTCCTCAGAAATCAGTGGCTTTTCTGATAAAACCACTTCTTTGGCAGTCACAGGATCCGTGGAGAGAAGGCGCCAATAGATATAACCACGATCTCGCAGGTCTGGGTTGTCTGAATCCTAAAAGAAAACAGAGTCTCATCCAGGGATTTGAAGCAGGTTTATTTGCTGCAGTCACATTCTTTTTCTTCCAGTAACCTTGTTCTGTTTTACTGGAAATGAAACTACAACCTTGAAGACAATGCTACTGACTGAAGTACTTGTCATGAACAGCAACATTTGAAACAAAAATTAGAGTTTGGCTTCTTGCCCCTCAGCTAAATAGCCAGTCAAAGAGGAAAACATCTAGTTGAATAGAAAAGGGATCGAGTGAGATAATCAAGTACAACAGACCTCAGGATTTAGAACTCCCTCCACTCCATTCCAAATGTGCTCTTCTAATTGTCCTTATTTAATCCTACCATAAATATAAATAGAGGGATCAAAATGACTTCCTCATTCAGCCACATACTAGTAGCAGATGCATAATACTGTGCCATGAAAGACAATGACAGGATTACAAGGGCACTGGTAGGACAAGGCACATAAAGCCACAGGATAGGTGGCTAATTTGTTAAGAGTTTGCTTTACATACACTTTTGAAAGGGAGCATAAAAGGTCTCACACGCGCGCACACACACACACACTCATTGTTGAAGACATTCTTCAGTCTTTCAGGCCTCTAGCTGTCAGTAACATCCTTTTTATTGTAGATAATTCTGTACCAGCATGAAAAGCTGTTTTAAAAAAGAGAGATAAAAGCCTAGCTTCAAAAGGAAAAGAAACAAGAAGCTCCAGTATTTTTGGGGTGTAAGGAGTAATTTTATATTGTACATTTAAGCTACCCATGGAAGTAAGGGGGCTGATCACCAGGGATCCAGGTTTCCTGCTTCCCATGCAAAAATGGGAAAAACTGTGGATTTTCCCTTTTAACAGACAAAAAAAGTGGATTTTTCATTTTAATGGAGATACCCACAGATTTTCTACTTTTGCAAAGAGCTCTCTGCAGGCTCGCAGAGTTCCAGCCTGCAAGAGCTTCTTGCAAAAAGTGCGGCAAACCCTCAGCCAAGGGCAGGCAAAATACGTCCTGTGGGCTGGATCTGGCCCATGGAGGGGCTTTGCCCAGCCCATGGTGGGTCCCTCAGCCCCGCCTGGCCCAGACACCACCCACCCATGGCATGTACTGCAGCCTCCTGGACATGCAGCAGGGCTGGGGTGGCTCTGTGGCTGGACTGCCTTTCTAGGCAGCCCAGGCAGCAGTGGCTCCTTCTGGCAGTCACTGCTGTTGGCCCCAGATCCATGGTACGAGCAAGGAACCAGCAGCACGACTCCAACCCAGCCGCTCTGCACCTACTTGGAACTCACCCGCCCAGGTTCAGCAATGGCGGCTGCCAGGCAGGTACTTCCTGCTGCAGCTGCCCAGAGCCTGTGCCGGGGTGCCTTGCGTCTCAACTGCTCTGTCACTGCTGCCCCACTGGGCAGCCCAGACGTGGTGCTGAAGATGCAGGGAAACCCAACACGGGCTCCAGGCAGCTGCATCAGGAAGGATCCAGCAGCGATGAGGGGGAGGAGCCATTTTTCCCCCATGCCGAGGAACAGTTTTTGCCTGGCAGCCGCCACTGCTGAGCCTGGGCACATGAGTCCAGAGCAAGCATGGGGCAGGCTGGATCAGGGCTACACACATAGGCTCCTACCGGTACAACAGGCCTGGGGCCAGCGGTGGCAGCAGCTGGAAGGAACCACCACCACCTGAGCTATCTAGAAAAGTAGTCCAGGTGAGGAGCCGCCTCAGCCCTACTGTGTGTCCAGGGGGCAGCAGGATATGCCACATGTGGGCGGTGCAGAGCAGGCACGGGGCAGGCTGGGGTTAGGGATGTATATGTGGATTTCTGGCTGGTCTGCTCCTGCTGGGGTGAGTCCAGAGTGGGTGTGGGATGGGGCTGGGACTGTGGGGCTGGGAGCACAGACTCCGGGCTGTTGTGGGGCAGATGCTGACCAGCTCAGGGGGCTGTGTGCGCGGGGGGGGGTGGCCCCCCCAGCGGCAGGCTTCCATGCACACCCCGCCATACCCAAAACCCCTTCTCCCACAAGCACCACAACCACACCATCTCCCACACACAATCACACATCCCTCCCCAAATGCACCCCTCCCTGCCCCACATACCCGTCCTCAAGTCTAAATGCTTCTCCAGCATTATAGCCAACTGAATGTAACCAGGTTTTATAAGATTTCAATCTCAAAACACCTGCTGGAATAGACAAAAGTAGATTTTTTTTTCTTCTCACTTCCTTCTCCTACTGTCTTCAGTGAGGTTGTTATCTAGGCTGGATGATTTGGGCTAGCACGGGTACCCTACCACATGCTACAATCTCACCTCCATTTTGTTCTGGAGATCGCTCCCGACACACATTAAGCCCTCAAATTAGAGATGGCTAGAAATACATGCTTAGATACTCTCATGCTAAAGTGAAAAATAACAGTATCTCTACCTCTGAATCAGAGGTCAGAGCACTAAAACACTAAAGGGCCTATTGCTATGTAACTTGCATTGCATTATTATTCATAGAAATATGCAATAAGCCAGACTGAATTAAGGTTTGTGACAAACAAGAGGGGAAAAAATGGCACCCTAGGATCATAATAGACTCTTAAGTGTTTTGTGACTCAGCAGAGTGGGTTTTAATGCCTGGCACATTTCTTTTGCAGGCTCTCTCTATAATGATACACTGTATCCTAGACCCAACCAAGCATAAAGTTCAGGGACTGCCTAATGGCATCTTTGTCTTTGCTGCTATGCAGGCTCCAGACCCAACTTTTACCCCAGTCTTTGATGGCATTAACGGTGGCTCCACACATCAAGGTGAGGATTCTAAATGCCAGCAGACCATGCCTGTGACCTTTCTTAAAGCAAAGCAGATCAGATGATGGCAGTTTAAAACATTTTGAAAAAAGAACCAACTCTCTGAAAGCTGGAAGGCATTTTATATTAATTGTACAATGCAGCAGGTCTTTGGAAGAGAGGGTGCAAAGGGCACTGGACGACTAGCCCCAGTGAATGCAAGACAGCTAAGCTGAGGCCTCCGCTGTTCCTGTCAGAGGAAAATCCTCTCTAACAATCTGGAGTTGCAGGACTTCAGGCTGTCAGTTCAAATCTGGTTCAGATTCACAGGGATCCAAGGTCAGGGGATCTCTGCTCAGCAGCCCATGCAAGCTGGTCTAAATCCAGCATTAAAAATGTCCAACAACATTGCCACTTTTGTTGGCAGCCTGGGAGCAAAAGAAAGCCTTGTTCTTTTGATTTCATAACACTGCTAGTGTTCTGCTCCACTGCCCACTGGTTACAAAATGTTTGCCAATCCCGACATCTCTTCTCTTCCACTTCATCTCTCCGATTTTAACTACAAGCCATCTTTCTGAGGGAGAAGATTCTTTGGATCTCTATGGAACCTACCCATCCTATGCTTCGTGTTCCACATCACAGAGACAAAACCAGGGTGGGAGCAAGGGTTGAAGAAGAATTAAGCAGCGACTACACCACAGCAATAGTGCCTTGGCAAACCCAAACACTGAAAGTCACAGCCCTTTGACTCAGAGTGGAGAAACTGGTTATGCTGTAGATACCCTTCATTCCTGTCTCTTGGCACATCTAGTTCCCTTGGCATTGTCAAGGCAGAACACACTGTACTGTCTGCCAGCATCACGATGCTTGGACCACCTGGGTTCCTACTGGATACAGCTTGGCATACCTGTGTGGCCAGGCTTAGGACCTGCTGAACCAGCTCCTGCGTTTCTGAGGGCTTCTTTAAGAACAGCTTCACTATAGCGGTCAGCAGAGTGAGCTGCACCTAAGATAAAGCAGGAACACAACAAAGGTTAGGAAAGGAACATAAAAGTATGCAGATACTCAAAGATACAATATGAGGCTAGCTTGTAACACTGCCTTGTCCAAACCCAAACAACACAGCAGAACCCTGCATACCAGCATATGCTACTGTCTCATTTTAACTGGCTAGAAGCTAATGCAAACTGCACATACAGAATATTGATTTAGCACAAAGCATGTGAACCTTTTGCCCAATGAGTTAAACAGCTCCATGTTTGTTTGTTTTTAAATCACAGGTTTTATTTTATACTTCCATTGCTGTAGTTTTGCATTAAGATCTCAAACTGTCTTAACAAGCTGTTGGGGTCAGTGATGATCACATTGTAAGTTACTTCATTGTTCACCTCTCCCAAGCAGACATGAGGGGGAGGGGGTGTTAAAGCCAACTAGGACAGCATATGTAAGTCTTTCCTTTCCTCAGAGCAAAAGAAGCTACCTACTTGATGCACTAACTCAGTATTCCAGTAAGACACAAAACAAGCCTATTGAATTCTTCTGCAAATGGCAGAGAGGACCATTCAGACTTAGCCTCAGGCCATGGCTACACTAGCAGTGCATTACCCCAATAGGAATACCAACATGCTATACTGGCAAAGTGCTCCTACCATCAACTCATACTGGCAAGACTGCACTGTAGCTGGTGTTAGCTTATTTCAACCTCCAACCTAGTGAAACAGGTTTAAACTAGTAACAGTGAAGTTTTGTCAGAATAATTTGAGTCCCCACTATCCCAGCATAGCTAGGTCAGTCAGGATCACTCCTGATGTAATATGCCTTGGAATATGCAATTTCACACTCAGGACTGGCTGAAAGTTTTCAACAGAGAGTGTCCTCTAGAAAACTGGGTCTTCAACTAAATGAAATTTTGCATGAAGTGCCAGGTCTGTCCTAGTTGATATTTTTGTCAGAAAACAAAATGGACCCAAGCCACAAAATATTTTGCTGCTGTAGCACCTTCAGGATTGGGATATCCTTGTGTCCCCATTTGTCCTGGTTTCCCTGACAGAAGTAACATTTCCCATTATATACTACATATGGAAACTCCCATCATGCACTGCTTCCCACCTGTTTTATTTTTTAGAGGACATATTATGGTGTATTATGCAAGACACAGTCAAACCAGGGAGCCAGTCTATACAGGGAAATGAAAGCAGGGGATCCTGAAGGACAGCCTCCCAAGAGTCCTTGAATTTTAGCCAAACATTTGAAGTTTTCCAATTAGCTCTAGGAATACTGTGGTCAGCCATGTACACCCACTGCATAACACCTTGAAGGATGGGGGTGGAGAGCACAGCTTTACCTGGGTGCTTTCATCATGGAATCCTTCCAAAAAGCTCTCCAGCAGCTCATCTGCGTTGTCTATTCTTTCTGCATATTCACCCACTATCCAGATCATGGCAGCTCTGGCATCCGGCTCATCCAGGGAATCTAGATTCTCACACAATGTGGCAATGATGCTCTCATACCTGATTTACCAGAACAAAGCCTAATTACTGGGGGCAAATCACATCACTGTGGAACTAGCACTCTAACCCATGCCATGCCATTAGGGGTGAAGCCCTCTGATCAAAATCATGACAACTTACATTATTACGAACTATAAAATGGCACACAGCAAGGAGATGAGTTACATGATAAAAATGTTTCCAATGACACTATCATCTTCGTAAATGATGCCCACTTAGTTAAGATTCCAAAGGCTCCTCTTTCTCTTTTAGGCTGCAAGACTATGTAGGAGATAAAACTCAAGACAGACTTGCCATATTTGTCTCCTTAATAAAAGGTATCTTTTCTCCAACAAGTCAAATAAGCTCAGTCACTTCTCTTGAATCTTTATCAGGTCTTGCCTTTTCACTGGCTGCTGTTCCTGGCTGGGATTTCTAACCAGGGTATCAATACCTCCTCAATAGCTTAGCACTAAAATTAATATTGGCATCAGCACACAGCTCTGGTGGGGTACCTCTATGGCATGTAGTGAGTCTCCCTGCAACTGACAGCAGGATAAGCCATAGAGGCCTGAAGATGTATGTATACCCTTTGCTACTCATCTATCCTCACATCTCAGTTGAAAGATGCTGCTGTACTAGCTGAACACACACAAGTCCCTCAAATAAAAGGGGAGGAAGAACCAACGACACACCTACAGGCTGGGGAACTCCCTGCTTGCCAGTGCTGAGACAGAAAAGGATCTTGGAGTCATCATTGATACCAGAATGAACATGGGCCGACAGTGTGGGGATGCAGTCAGGGAGGCCAACCATACCTTGTCGTACATCCACAGATGCATCTCAAGCAGGTCCAAGGAGGTGATCCTCCCCCTCTACGCAACACTGGTCAGGCTGCAGCTGGAGTGCTGTGTCCAGTTCTGGGTGTCACACTTCAGGAGGGATGTGGCCAATATGGAGAGGTCCCAAAGGAGGGCCACCCGCATGATCAGGGGGCAGCAGGGCAAGCCCTACAAGGAGAGGCTGAGGGACCTGAACCTGTTCAGCCTCCAAAAGAGAAGGCTGAGAGGGGATCTAGTGGCCGTTTACAAACTAGTCAAGGGGGACCAACAGGCACTGAGAGCGTCCCTGTTCCCCCGAGCAATCCCGGGAGTTACAAGAAACAACGGACACAAGCTAGCGGAGGGCAGTTTCAGGCTAGACATTAAGACATTAGGAAGCACTATTTCACTGTCAGGGAGGCTAGGACCTGGAACCAACTTCCAAAAGAAGTGGTGCTGGCTCCTACCCTGGAGGTCTTTAAAAGGAGGCTGGACGAACAACTGGTCGGGGTCGTTTGACCCCAGTATTCTTTCCTGCCACAGCAGGGGGTTGGACTAGATGATCTCCTCAGGTCCCTTCCAACCCTACCAACTATGAAACTATGAAAACAGAAGGCTAACATTAGCCTTCTGATAACATTTAACAAACGGAGCAGTTTGTTTGAAACAACACCCTGAACTCTTGGGAGGTGAAACATGTTTTGAAGTTTGTGAACCTTCTGCTGGAGGTGGCTTATAAAATCACCCGACAGACGCTAGCAATTACAAGAGCCTAATGCTGTAAGATAGGTCAGTGTTTCAATGTAACCACCAGAAAATCAGAATTTTATTGATTTTAATTAACTTGTATTTAATGAAAACTAAACATCTGTATGGAGGAAAACTCTTCCCACTCAAACACATACTGTGTCAAAGAGCAATCTATTAGCAACACTAGGGTACCACATTCTTGGATTAGAATAGTCCACTTTTCAGAAAGAGAGCCACCTTATCCATTAAAGTTGGAGAAGTTACACAAATGATGGGAGCTTTGAGTTACAGGGCACTGAGCAAAATAGGGGCAGTTGTCCTTTAAGGCATTAACTGCTCAGGTCCTTAGGCCTGAAATACTTTCACTTACTTGTTGGGATACTTGCGGAAGATGTCCCTGATGACAACAATAGCCTCCTGGACAACATAGTTGACCTTGGTCTGGATGAGGTCCAGCAGGGTACTCACACAGCGTTCTGCAGATTGCTGAGGAGAAAAGCAGTATGGTAGTCTTAGAACAACTTGCCGCAAGGCAAAGCAAATAAACCACCCACATGTTGTATATGATCTGAAAATTGAGGTGTACTTCTAAGCCCAAAACAGAGGCAAAGGCTAGCAAGCAGCCCTGAGCACGTGCACAGTTTGCAGATAGGAGCTTAGTGCTGGCATATTCAAAATTTTGCAGGACAAAGACACTGCCCTTTAACTCAAGGGCTTGTCACAAGAAAAAAAAAAGTTTTATTCTGACATGATATCCAACCAGTGGTCAGCACACATGCAAAAGTGATATTAACAAACACTACCTGCATTAATATTTCTGCATCCCCTTGCTAGCCAATACACAAAACAGGCTAGCACCCTGCAGGAGCTGCCTGTCAGTGTTCAGGATTGAAAGGAAGTTCAAGGGGGATTAGTACAATGTGCTGGGGGAAGAGAAGAATGTAAAAGCTACAGGGAGAAGTGGCAGGGATCCTGGTTTTCCCTGATAAAAAAAGTTGCATATTCTCTGATAAAAAAATTGCAAATTCTCTAATAAAACCCACCAAATCCATGATTAAAATTAAAGGCACCCCACAGCCCTGCTGGTGCCCCTCACTCCCCACACCTTCCTCACAGCCTGCACAGCGGGAGAAGTTCCAGGCCCAGTTGTATAGTACACCGGAGCAAGTCCCTAGCAATGATGACATCTCTATCCAGGCACACTGGGAGCAACTCAAGTCTGCTGTCCAAGACGCCTGCGTCCAGACTATTGAGTTCGCATTGCAACAGAACCAGGACTGGTTTGATGCCAATGACGCTCAGATCTGCAATCTCCTCAAGTGGAAGCATGCGGCCTTCATCACCTGGCAAAGCCACCCACAAACTCGGCGAAAGACAGCAGTGTACCACCAGCTGAAGGCTAAGGTCCAGCGATGCATCCGTAACATGAAAAACAACTGGTGGGTAGAGAAGGTGCGCGTGATCCAGAGCTACGCCAACCAGCATGACATACATAACTTCTTCCAGGCTACCAAGACAACCTATGGACACCGCTCCATTGGACAAAACCCCCTCCGATCACAGGATGGCTCCTCAAGGATGATGATGCCATCCATCTGTGCTGGAAGGAGCATTTCGAACTCCTCCTGAACTGGGAGTCCACCATATCAGAGGAGACTCTCCAAGTTGTCCCGCAACACCCTGTGGTGGTTTCCCTTGGTGATCCACGAACCATCTGAGAGCTGAAGCGGGCCATCCAACAGATGAAAACCAACAAAGCCTGCAGGCCCAATGGTATACCCACAGAGGTCTACCCTGCTGGTGGCTTCCAGCTCGCATCACAACTCCACCAGCTTATCCTCCACCTTTGGGACAAAGAGGGCATCCCCGGGGATCTCAAGAACACCATCAGCATGACCTTCCACAAGAAGGAAGACAAATCTGACTGTGGGAACTACAGGGGGATTTCTATCCTGTCCACCGCAGGTAATATCCTGGCCCGCATCCTCCTGAACTGCCTTCATCCCATCACCACGGAGATCCTTCCGGAAACCCAATGTGGCTTCCAACCATCCCGGGGCACTGCAGACATGGTTTTCATTGCCAGGAAGATCCAAGAAAAATGCTGGAAGCAAAATCAAGAACTGTTCCTCGCCTTCATTGACCTGACCAAGGTGTTTGATTCCTTAAATCATGAAGCTGTGTGGACCATCCTCCAATGCCTTGGCTGCCCGCTGAAGTCTGTCACCATACTGAGATTCCTGCATGACGATATGACCGCCACTATCCTGAGTGGAAGATCTGAAACCGATGTCTTCTACACCCAGACTGGGGTAAACAAGGTTGCGCGATCACCCCCAGCTTGTTCACCATCTACCTGACCGTCATCATCCACCTCATCCAAGATTATCCACCATCTGGCGTCAGTACCCAGTATCAACTGGAAGGGAAGATTTTCAATCTTGGGCACTTCTGGGCAAAAACGAAACTCACCACCAAGGACATCCATGACCTTCAGTTTGTAGACAATTGCTGTGTGATGGGTCACTTTGCACAGGATGTGCAAGTGACCCTAGATCTCTTTGACACTTCATATAAGAGACTTGGCCTGTTCCTGAACGTTGCCAAGACAAAGGTTCTCCACTCACCCTCCCCAAGCCAGATGAACATCCCTTGTGCTATCTACGTAGACAAGGAGGCTCTGGAGTACGTGGAGCACTTTCTGTATCTTGACAGCCACCTCTCTCAACAGGCTACCATCAGGTCAACTGCATCAGTGTCGCAGTTTGAAGACGGCGGCAATGTGTCTTCGAAAATAGAGACCTTCGGAAGTCAACAAAGCTCCTGCTTTATAAGGCTGTTGTGCTGACCACCCTCCTCTACTGCAGTGAAAGCTGGACTGTCTACCGACGCCACATTAAGACCCTAGAGAGCTTTCATCAGTGGTGCTTGTGTCAAATCCCAGGGATCAAATCGGAGGACCGTCTGACCAGCATGAGTGTCCTCCATGAAGCTGCGTCCACTAGCATCAAAGCCTTGCTCTTGAGAAATCAACTCTGATGGACAGGCCACCGCGTACACATGTCCAAGAACCGCCTCCCTTGCCAGATTCTCTTCTCCCAGCTCTCTGTTGGCCAATGCTCAAAGGGCGACTGAAGCAAGACACGCTCAAGGTTGCCCTCAAGCACATAGGCATTAACATCAACAGGTGGGAGGAGCAAGCTGCTGACTGTTCGGTGTGGAGCCATCTGGTCCACCAAGGTGCACACCACTTTGAGGCCCAACAACTCGATACCAAGGTGAAATGGCAGCAGTAGAGGAAGGAGAAGGAGACCAACCCAGGACTGTGAATCCCACTCCTCCGTGTAACACCATGCCCCATTGCAAAAGAATGTACGCATCCAGAATTGGGCTCCTCAGTCACCTGAGGACCCATCAAGCCTAACAGATGTCATCCTTGACTTTGAGGGACTGCCACCGCCAATGACATGGCACCCCCTGCCTAACCACCTTCCTCTTGCTCTTCCCAGCCCCTTTCAGGCTGGAACTCTGGCAGCCTGCAGAGAACTCACTGCAAAACTGTAAAATCCTTGGGTTTCTCTGCTAAAATGAGAAACCCATGTTTTACTCCAGTAAGGAGGGAAATCCTTGTTTTACTACGTTTTTCTGTGGGAGACAGAAAACCCAGCTCCCTGCTGATTAGCACCACAAAGCAAACTTGGTATGGAACAGCAGCTTCAGTATCTATGGGGTGGGTTCACTAACTCTATGGCCAGATACCTCTCTTAGATTGACTAACTGGCTTGAAACCTTAGCTTTAAGCACCATTACAGAGTAAGACTGGCTGCTAGAATGCTCTCTGTGCTAACAGAATATCTAGGTAGTAGAGCTATATTAGCAGATAGGAAAATCAGGAAGACAATGCTCTGAGGGGTACTAGCAAAGGATGCCACACACAAGAGCTATAAATGGCTCAGATGCAACAGGGCCTAGAATGAGGTGTTAGCAGAGTACATATAAAGCCTCATTACATAGCCAATGATTAAACGTGAGGAACAGACTGCTCAAGGCAGTGTATAAGCAGCCACCATAAATATATTCACAGAGCATTCAGTATAGAGACACAAACATTATAGGGTACAGACAATATCTACGTAGGTGGATCTTAGACTTGAGTGAGCTAATAGTCCCCTTCAATCTTGAAGTGCTTGGGGGTGGTAAGGAGGAACAAAGGGGATTAAACAGCAAAATCAGAAGCTCAGTTTGAGAACTGGCAAAATCTCATGGACAAACCTCAGGCAGCAAATAAATCAAGCCTGTGACATTTGGCTTAAGTGACCAGGAATCTCCTCCCAGCCAAGAAAACGACATTTTTCCAAGTGTAGCATCCTACTCAGTGACAGCACTGACAATAGGAAGAGGTAGAAAAGGGGCACACCTCCAATTGCATACTTGTCCTGGCCTCGCACTGAAAACAAAAGGCTACCTAGAAATGTCTCTTACAGAGGCACACAGAATACAAAAGGTGTCCTCCTCAGCACTGCTCAGTGTGTGTCACACCATTAAGACAGCAAGAAAAATACCTGGAACCTTGTAATTGAAAGGTGTCTGCCTTGATAACAGGGTGCTCTGATCTCTTCTCTTGCTTGCTTGGGAAGCCATCATTTGAGGTGTAAGAAGCCATCATTTGAGGACTGTGAAGCTGAAAAGCCTCAGGGTCTCCAGGTTACAAATGTTATGCAGATGGACTTTTGGGCTGTCTGTTCACTTGGGATCTCAATGAGTTCCACAGGCTCAGCCAGTAAGGAAGACATATCCAGATGAGTTATTTAATCTCTTCCCAGATGTTCAATAGCAATGATGGACATGAAGCAGTTCTATAGCTCTACTTTGCTCCCTGATTTCAAACAAGGTGAACTTTTCATTCTTCCTACCTGACCTTAAAGGAACATGGGTTATAATTGTACTAAAACAGTATGATTTCTTTTCAAAGTAGCTGCACAAAGCCTAGCTTGCCATTAGAAATATTTTTGCTTGCAGTCCAAACAATGCAGTGGGGCATGAGAACTTAAAGGTGAAACTGATGAAACCTCATTGTCCAAGTGCTGAGAACTGCACCAGGAACAGGACAAGCAAATTAATATGGGTAATTCTGACCCATTGAACAGTCTGCAGAATGCTCTCTTATGCCAGGGATAATATCCTATATTTACACAGTACTGATCTGTACCATGAGGAGCTCTTTATAAGCGAATTGCTATGGAAGGACATGCAATTCTACTTTGACTCTTGGCAAGATGCATCTTGCCATATGGGGGGAATTTATTATTGTGGGACAGGTTTCTGCAGGCAGACTCCATACAAAAACATATCACTTCAGAAACAATGTGTGTGTGTGGCAGACTACTGTGCAGTGCAAAGGTAGAAACTGAGCTAATATGAAAAGAAGCAGTTTCCAGCTAGGGGGTATTCAAAATTGCTGCTGTTCTACAGAAACCAAACACAACCCAGTAAAGGTGAACCCAATTCTGTAAATTGTACTGTAAAGATCCCACTCCTGCAATTATCTGAGAACTTTTGCTGACGTCTCCAGAGGAAGTCTTACTGTGAATGGGATTTGACCCCTCCTGCCACACCCCCACACCTACTGTATTTACTACATTAGCTTTGCTACTTGCACTCAGTGTCTTGTTTAGCCTGTCTGCTCTAACCTGATGGAAAGTTTTGGGGCTGGGCTGATGCTTCATTTGTATCCCTATGATGATAGCTGCAGGTGGCATGTTTCTCTTTTGCCTTGCTGAGAGTTAGCCAATACACAATTCCCTGTACTCCTGACAGATAATGCACTTGCTCCCAAACTAGAGGAATGCATTTGCTCCCAGCCTCTAATCGCAGTGGATACAAATATATTCATGAATCTACTCTCCTAGAACAGACACAATTAGATGAAAGGCAGGATTCCTGCAGGCGGAGATGAGGTTCCCTGTGAACTCTCATTCATCATGAGTTCCTGCTGGCTCTGGCCTGTGTCAGGAAGATTTTTAAGCCATCGAAAACTTGAGAGCTTTGATGGCTCAGAGAATGAGGAGATTCCTCCATTAGTTACAATCCATGATGGAAATGGCCTCTAATAAACTCTGTTGCCCTGGGAACAGGTATCTATTAACCCAGAGACAAGAGTCCTCTTACATGCTATAGTGGACTGTTTTGAGATTGCCTTCTTTTCAAGCTATCGTTAGAGAAATAAACAGACCTTAATTTTCAAAAGCAAAGTCTTCAGAAGATGCTAAAAGTAAAATTAACTCTGCTTATTAGGATGTGCATTTTTATGGTAATATGGTAAAGAATTATCACTGAAAATAAGCTAGGCATCTTATTAAGTTCTTACATATACTGGACATGAGTTTCACAAGACCAGATGTGTGAGGGCAGGCAAGAGGCCTCCTACAGCATCCTGATATCTTAGCAACCTGATTCTGTGGAAATCAGAGGGCCCAGTTAGCTCATCAACTTCTGATGTGGAGGGACTGGAGTGGATTCAAGTGAGAGATTTGGAGAATACTAGCCTGTAAATGCATCACCTCCAGATCTGTTCAAGCTCCTTTACAGAGGTAGCACTTTCTGCCTCAGAAGCCCAACTGTTTGCTGTTGCTGGTTTTTAAACAGTCTCCTTCTCATTATTTGACTAGAAAAGATCCACCAAAATTAGAAATGCAAATGGGCTGGCAGGAGATCACCTCCTCTGCTGCCTCCGACATGTGGCGGGAAGTCCACAGAGGTAAAAATCTTCAACCAAAATCTATTCAGACCAGAGGAACTAGGTGACAGCAAGGCAGGAGGCAGCAAATGGACCATATCCCCTAGAAGAAAGCAAATGGTGCAAATCTGTGTGTGGACACTTTAGTTTAAGGCAGGTTTGTTTTGAGTTCGCTTAAATCCGCTCCCAAAGTCAACAGTGACTTGAGCTAAATTTAAACAAGTTTGATTTAACTTGAAGCGTAAGTGTCCACATAGTACTTTGCATGAGTTTATCTACAGTGGCTTAACAAGCCAGGACTTTACACCACAAGTCCCTGCTCTCTTCATAGATCTGTCCAACCCTTGAGAAGTACAAGTTTGCCTAAAATTAGTAAACTAATATATTGCCTACTGTTTTCCTTTGAAAATAGTTTCTGCCTATAAACTGAAAAGGAATGTTGAACACTGAAATAAATCTAGAAGTTTTACAGACCTTTAACACTAAATGATCTGAACACTAAATGATCTAAGGGGCAGGACGGGGATGGGGGACTTCAAATATGAATACTGAAAAATAACAAATCTTCAACACTTCTCAAAGCTCTTGTTCAAATGCATCTGGGGCCATCAACCATTTTAGAGAAACATTTTTCTGCTTTTTTATGCAATAAACACAGTCTCTCTTTTCCCTTCCCCAAATGCCAGCTCACAGCCATTGTGGGTAATTGTCATTATTCTACTGAAGCCAGCAGAGTGATGGCAATTTATATCAGCTAAGCATCCACCACAACCTCAAGATCCAAGAGAATCATAAGACCATCCCCTCTAAGGCACTGAATTGAAAGTCATGATTTTCATGTTCCATCTTAGACTCTGGCACAGACCCATGTATAACCATAAGCAAGTCATTTAATCTTTAAGACCGAGATAAGGAGCCTTCCCACCATGCAGGGTAGAGGAGGGAAATCCATCAGCGTTGCCAAAGAGCTCAAAAATTGTGCTGTTGCACGTCATAGCAAAATCTAGAAACAAATGCCAAATACTTACCTCAACCTTGATGGCACATCGTCCAATTGCTCGCACAGCCTTACGGACAAAGTCAACATCCACCTCAGTAGCATATTCCTTGAGTTCTGCCAGAACCTGTTGGGCAGCATCACACAAAACCTGAGTTGTTTGGGTCAGAGAGTGAAGGGTAACATTTCCAATGACTCTTTCATTTCTAACCAAGCTTGGTTATTAGACTGTAAGTGGAGCTATAATGTCCCCATGGCAGAGTGTGCAGTAAATGCAATTCAAGTTTTATATTTAAACTTAATCTAAAATGTCCCCTCCATAACTGTAGGTGCAGGTATTAAATGAATATACTCCTTAAATTCCAGGAGCAGTCTCTAGATTCAAACTCTAAACTCCACCTACAGAAGGGCTGCCTAGAATGAAGCAGCAAGATCAACTTCACTGTGGGTGAAAGAAGAATGACACAATCTGACCTATTTTCAAATTTCCTTGACCAACTTGTTAGCACAATCCATCCTTTATTTAGAAGCATCACCAGAGAGTATAGGAGAAAAAGGGGAGAAGGGAGCTAGTGCTGTCCATTCCTTTATAGGCCTATCACAGAGGTGTGCAAAGTCTGGCTGGCTGTGGAGTCCATTTCCCAGCAGCCCCTGGCCACATGGAAACCAGCCCCAGCTGTGCTGGCAGGGCGCGTGGCAGGGGGCTGCTCTGGAGCCGCTGGGATTTTGTGGCAGGGTAGCCTGGTGGGGGCCAGGGCAGAGCTGTGATCTGCAGACTGCCCACTGGGCAGGAACCATCAGGCAGCGCATTGCAGCTCTGCCCTGGCTCCTTGCAGCGGTGACAGTGCGGTCCCAAGCGAGGGCCAAGGCACGATCTGCTGCCTACACACGCCTGCCAAGAACATGCAGGCTGAGACTGTGGCTCTGCCCTGGCCCTGACCAAGCTGCCCCTGCTGCAAGATCCCAGTGACACCGGAGCAGCCCCCTGCCCTGCCGCACGTCCCGCCAGTGCAGCTGGGGCTCGTCTCCATGGTAACTGTAGCCTTGGTATCACAGTGAGCTGTGGCTGGGGTTTCCATGGAGATCAGCCTCAGCCATGTGGGCAAGGGCTGCTACGAAATAGAGTCCAGCTACCAGCTAGATCTGCCATTTTGTACGCCCCTGGCCTATCAGTCTGATGCATGGAGATGCATGAATTCTGGGGCACAACAGCAGTCCTTGCGGGTAGATGCATGAAGGTTCTAGGACACTTTGCCTACGAGAAGCAATTCTTTCTTGGGAAAATTTTGGGTTGACCTTTTTTTTTTTTTTGGTTCTAGAGATATTTAAAATACAAATGGGATGTGTTATTTTATATTATTACTACTTCAAACTCATCTGCTCCTCCTCATTTGGAAGCTGATAATTTAACCAGGTTCAAAAGGGGATTGAACAAATTCATGGTGGATAGGTCCCTCAGTGGGTATTAATGCAATAGAGTACAAATTCAAAGTTAGGACAACTTAGGACCCTGAATGCTGGAAGCAATGAAGAGAAAGGAGCAGGGGAGGGATCATTTGAGATACTGTATGTCCTGTTTAAACTCTTCCCTTTAGAATTTACTCTGTTACTATGAGGGACAAGATACTGAGCTAGATGGATCTGTGGTCTGACCCAGCAGAGCATTTATATTCTTGTTTCTCATATGTTCCATGTGTATGAAAGAGCTGATGTGAATTGGTTACGTCACAAAGGCGTTGCAAAAAAAGAAGAAAAACATTTGTCTGGAGAATTTGTGCCCGCTTTCTCTTTGCTCGCTGCTCTTAAAGCTCTCTCATGCAGACTAGCTCTTTGAGCTCGCAAATATTGCCAAAGAGAATGGACACACCATGGCATTTCAGCAATGTAGTAATAGGACAGAGAAGATGCACAGCATGAACAGTCAAGAATTTCCTAAATTCTAACCTCAGCTCTGCTGAGACCCAACTACAAAAATGTAAAACCCACTTAACAGGTGTGCTGCTCCTGCTTTTAAGTAACTAAACAATATACTGTGCTGAAGGGAGCATTGATTTGCTGTCATTTCTTGCACAGTAGTGGAGAACAATTTAAGGAGGTATCAATTTGTACATAAATCCTCCCTCACATTGTTTGCCATCCCAAGGATGCATGCAGGGCTAAGAGCACCTTGAGGAGCTGACCTGGGCGATGTTTGCTTGAGAGGCCAGGCGGATCATGATGTCCAGCTTTTCCAGTTTGACATAAATGGGGTCATTGTACTTCACAAAGAACACCTTGATTTCTTGCTTCAAGATCTCAGGCCTGAAGAACACATGCAACAGAATCAACCCAAGCCTGAAAATTAAACAGCTTCCTATTTCACACACAAGTAGTTTAGTTTTTAAATCAAGTTCAGCTTTTGCTGGGAGTTCACTGATATCAGTTCAGCACAGATTTGCAAACAGATGCGAGAACAGTTGTTCAAAAAGAAATCACAAAGCTCTAGTGGCAGAGCGATGCTTTCAAAATGTACAGTTCAAGCTGCCACCATCTAGCTGAAGAGTACACAAGAATGGACTGGTTTCAAAGAGACCAACCACATGCCCTCTAATTCAGCAGAGCTCCATGTTCATCAATCCCTTCTATTGGTTTGGATTCTTTACTGCATGGAGGGAAGGGTCCTTCTGGCTGTCACTATGACAGGAAAAGAAAGAAAATAATAGTGTCCGAGATCATCCACTTAAAAAACCAAAAACTAAAAAAGTCTTACTGGCTGAACATTGTTGTGACAACTAGTCAACCATTTCATCACAGATGCATCTAGAGCTTAAGTCTTCCAAGTAAGCTTGTACATATCAACCAGCACCCTTTCATTGCACCCAAGGAGGGCAGGACTCCAGTCTTTACCTTTTCTGCACAATTAAGTTGATATTCCTCAGAGCAACATACTGAACTTCAGGTTCTCCTGACAGCAGGGTTACAAGCGGAGGAGCTAGTTTCTTTAGCAGCATGTTGTAGTAGTCTGAGTCCTTGGGTAAGAGCTCCAGGAACTTCATCAAGACTTTCACTGCAGAGAGCACCACTGCCGAGTTGGCATGAGACAGCCGTGGAGTCACCCTCTCGCAAATGCTAAAGAAGAAACACAAGAAATGTTTTTTTTTTAAGATTATTTCAGAACTCCTTCCATAAGACTTCACCTGAACTGAGGACACAAAGTTGTTTCTGTTCAGAAGAGAAACAGCTGAAGTCAGGTGTTTGTTTCATGCAATGGTGCATATTTACAAAGAACCATCCAAGTCTTGTTTTCCTGAACACAGAAGGAACTGAACAAGGAAGTGTCACTGCTCACATTGCCAAGACTTTCCGCTCAGCATTTATCCCCAAAAATGGAAGTGATACCAACCTTCTTTGTAAAACTCCTGGAAATCTATGAAACAAAGTGCCATACAGGTTTCCCTCGAGTTATGTGGGTTCTGTATATGTGAATTAGCTCTTAAACAATGACCCTTTTTATACCCCAAATTCACTATATGTGAGGTAAATTCACTCTTATGCGATCAGCATAGGCGCCCCCCCTTGCAGGTAAATCTGTGGGGGGGAGGGGAAAGGGCCATGGGGCTAAGGCCCCACTCACCCCAGCCCCTGCTGCAGCTGCTCTGGGAGCAGCTGACACCAGTTGCCTGCAGCCGCTGTGCTGCACTGTGCCCCAAACCCCCCAGGGCTCCACTTGTCCCCACTCACCCCAGCTTTTGGGCTGTGCCATGCCACGGTGCAGGCAGGTGGTGTCGTCGGCTGCTCTGGGGCTGCTGCAGCAGGTGTTTGGTTGAGTGGGGAAAAGTGGAGCCCCTGGGGGGTTGGGGCATGGTGCAGCCCAGCGGCTGCAGGCAGCTGGTGTTGGCTGCTCCTGGGGTGGCTGCAGCAGTGGGCAAGTGGGGAGAAGCAGAGGCCTGGGGCTGCAGCAGGGAGCAAAGCAGAGGGAACTGTAAGTGGGTGCAGGGCATGGGACGGGGGGGCCGGCAGCGGCACCAAGCTCTTCCTGGAGTTCAACGGCGCTGGGAGGGGAGCTGCTGCTACCCCAAAATTCGCCATAGCCCCCCAACCTGCCCTTCCAGCACCACCAGCAAACACTGAGAAGAAAATGGGGCCCTCACCAGCTCCAGCCTGCAGCAGCAGCCTGCCCTCGTCCCGCTCACAGATCTGGGGGCACGTGTCCCCTGGAAAGAGCCTGGCACAGCCCCCCCAGCCCACGGCTCTCCTGGGATGTGCGTAGCAGCACAAGCTAAGCCACGCACCCCCTGCATCCCACGCCCACTCACAGTTTCCTCTGCTTTGCTCCCTGCCGCAGCCCCAGGAGCAGCCGACAGGTTGCACCACAACCTTCCTCCCGCTCCTTCCCTAGTCCCATCCCCCCCAGCCTTACTCCCTTCCTCCCTCACCGCTGTAGGAATGTATCCCTATTTCTTATATTGTAAACTGGGTTCCCTTTATGCAAATTCAATTTATGCACAGTTTTCCAGGAACACATGTACCACATAAATCGAGGGAAACCTGTATAAGGAGGAATTATCCTATCAGAAACCAGGCAGAATTCAAGAAGTCAGGACTACCCAGCAACTCTGAACTACGGAGTCAAGGGTCAAGCTCCACAGAAAGGTGCAACAAACACATTCCACCTATTTTCAAACACTGCCTTTCAAAGGATTTAAAACCGACAGCACCATTCTGGTGAAGCCAAGGTAACTCAGGCATAGTGTCTTGGAGATCTTTGTGGGGTTTTAGAGATAATTAAGAGCTTGAGTTTGGGCCCAGGCACAGGAGATATTAGAACATCTGGTATAAAGAAGAAACCAGCACAATTTAAGATGGAATTAGCTGTTCTGCTGCAAAAACACAGCTACTGAACAAAACCTAGCACATCAAAAGGAGGCCTGCACAGAATTTTAAAAACACAGGCCTTCATCCTTTTTCAATACTTTAAGAAGAAAAAATTGTAGCTTTTTGACTTTATGCTCTCCCCCAACCTTTTCCTCCCACCCTTCAAATATCAGGGACAGAGCCTGACCTTTCCGTGGTTTGCCACAGAACCAAAAGGCAGGTTTCAAGTAGTGTTAACTGTGATCTTAACCAGAATCGATGGTGCTGAATCTAGCACAAACTCCTTTTATTCTCTGTTGTGCATTGAAGTTACAGGTATGAACCAAAGAGAGAGTTTTAAACACAAAGATCCCTTCCTAGTTGTCATTCCTCAGGTTTATTTCCTGCCCTGTAATGTTAGCTTAGTTTTCTAGTCATAAGAACTTCTGATTTATAAGAAACCTGACATAATATAAAAAATACGTTATTTTTAAAACACCTTCCAGGGCTTTCGTGGCATGCAAACTAGGAAAACAAAGCAAAAATCATTTTTTTCTTTTAAGGAACAATACTAAAACTTTTGTATTGTGTAAAGTGCATTGGCCAGTTCTTACAATAGGGCTAGTCTCCACTAATCCATTGCTGGGATGAGAGATTACTATGTCCAGCTCCTTAAGGAAAATACAGAGAACAAGATACCAGTAATGGCCTAATAGGCGAGGGTAGGCCTATGCAGCTTGGTAACTGGTCCTAGCAGATGCCTGCAGTACCAAACACCCATGCCTTTGAAGTACTTTATGTGAAATCTATTTCTGCCATTCAAAGCCTGTAAAAACCTGTTTCATCAAGCCTGCCCATAAAGCCTCAAAGAGATGGGACACTGGGTTTGTTTTGTACTGCCCCCATGCTGGTCCAGTTAAATACCAGAGATGAGGCCTTAGCACAACCCTGAGCATCCAACAAGGAGCATGCTCAAGAAAGAGCAGTTGAGAGTGGTGCCAAGGTGCGTTAGGGTTGCTCTAAATCTTCTACCCTGCGCCTCCTTTTTGGATGTGACTCATGCTGAGCAGGGGTGAGCAACCAAGATATACTTCTCAGCAGGGGTGCCAGATGTGACACAGAGGCAGCATAGACATGTGGCCATTAGCTGCATGTGAAGGGTATGATCCAGCATACCTTTGAGCCTCACGATCATCCTTGGGGTTATAGTTGGACAGACAGTCCAGAATGAAGATCTGGCCCCATTCGGTGCATTCATTTAGAGCAGTTAACAATTTGTTAATGTTCTGTGGGTTCAGGTCCAGCAGGTTACTATTAGGATGCGACTCGCTGATCTCAGACAAGGCAGCCACAGCATTCGCCACCACCTGCGAGAGAGAGATGAGAACAATTCATTGTCTGTGTGTCACTCATACTGGGGTATATAGCTGGGATATGGGGGCTTAGCACAGGTTGAGAATTGGGGTTGATGGCACTATCCGGTTTAGCTTACGGGGGACCCAAAGTAGCCTGAGAACTTGCAATTTGTTCTTCACTGTCTGCCAAAAGCATGGAGAGTCCTTGCTAAAATGCTTTTGGTCTCTGAGGGAGGAACAGAAAGAGAACTTCAGCAGTGCCATTGGGAGGCAGCTGCTGATATACCAGGGGAGCACTAAGAGACTGCAGCAGCAGATGGTGCAAGGAGAAAAACTCTGTAGTAAAAATATTTTAAAGAGAGGGTAAAGTCCTAAATTGGCTATAGGTGTGGCTGGTTGGTGTTGTCCAAATGAATGGAGTCCTTCCAGCAATACTGCCTTTTGTGATGCTACTTTTGGCCATGTCAGCCAAAAAGAGGTAGCAATACAAAGTAAACAGCTGGAACAAGTAAAGTAGACAAAATATTCCAACTAACTCCAGTTGTCAAATATCTACCCAGGTTATGAAGCTCTTCCTGGCCTTAACTTCCATAAAGGTCACTCTCCCCACTAAATGAAAAATGCTTAAGAAAACAGTTCTCATCATAAAACCATTGATTCCCATATTGATATGCATGACACCCAATTAATTCAGTTTGAAAGGCAACAGGCAGCTTCTGAAGCCAACAAGTCTTCCTACCGACTTTTTAACATACAAAGTCACACCAGATTCCAGAATGTCCCCAATACTAGTGTCTATGTACTGACATCTTTAGGGGATCTAGGTGCTGTAAATACATTTGCAACTGCAACAAAAATCAGAGAAAATTAGGGTTGGAAGGGACCTCAGAAGGTAATTTAGTCCAACCTCCTGCTCAAAGCAGGACCATCTCTAACTGGATCATCCCAGCCAAGGCTTTGCCTAGCCAGGCCCTAGACAAGGATGGAGATTCTACAACCACTCTAGGTAGCCTGTTCCAGTGCTTTACTACCCTCTTCATGAGTACTGCTATGATTTAATGAAAAGCTGGGGACTTATAGAAAACTTGTGATGAGGAGACTGATGAGAAAAACTCCCACAAAACTACCACTACCTAAATTTCCCTTTCTGCAACTTGAGACCATTGCTCCTTGTTTGTCATCATTGAAAACAGTCCAGCTCCATCCTTTTTGGAACCACCCATCAGGTAGCTGAAAGCTGCTATTAAATCCTCCCTCAGTCTTCTCTTTTCTAGACTAAATAAGCCCAGCTTCCTTAGCCTCTACGAGGAAAAATAATTTCATTTCTTTAATGATCCTCCTGCCACAAAACCAAAGAAAGGGCTCTCAATCCTGACTTCCAACACTGCTCTGATTTAATGAAAAGCTGGGGACTTATAAAAAGCTTGCAATGAGACTGATGAGAAAAACTACCACATTTTTCAACATAATTTGGGATCAGGAACAGACAATATCAAAACAGCAAAGAAAAAGAATCTAAGCAACTGGTGAGGTGCTGAACTTTTCTAAGTAACTGGCCAGTCTTCTGCAGCATTATCTTAAGCAGAATAAAGGGGAAACAGTTGAGGCAAAGCTAACTGACAAGCAGGCTCGCTTCCAAGTCTGTAGATTACATATCAAGTAGATTTTCATTCTGAGAATGATCAACAAGATGACTGGATAGCTAAACAGTGAAAACTAAAAAAGTTAATCATTTTTAAAAGAAGCTTTTGGTGGTTTTCACTGCTATTCACATGGGAATGTGTTGAAGTGCTAATGTCAACAAAATAATTAACATTGTCAAAGGTGTACATACCAACAGAACATGCACAGTTAAGTAAAATCAGATTTCAGAAAATCCTCGCTCACTCGCATACTGGTGACACCTCCCCTATTAGGTGGTGCCACTGGCTTTACTGCAACAAGAACATAGCTGCTCTAACACAGCACAAATAGTTTGCAAAAAGATTTAGATTATGCTGACAAGAGTTCTCTCCTGGTAACAGCTCAACCACCATGTAAGCAGAGGCCAGAAGACCGTTTACTGATTTGGCATGGAAAAGAAACCTGTTACTAAGAAGCTCAGCAACTCACAACTGAAGTATTTTTATTAGAAGGCTAAGACAATACAAAGGAGGACAGTCATCCTACCTTGGCAGTAACATACAAACCTATGGGAATAATCAGAAGAAAATAAGACGTCATAAAAGTTGGCAAGGCAGCATTATATTAACCAGCTTCAAGATCTGATCACTGAAATCTACTATTCAAAGACCAAAATGCAAATATTTAATTCAAATATTATTTCTATCTTAGTATATGGTGACAGGAGTTGTAAATCCACCAATGGTATAGACAGATATCCCCAGGCCTTTGAAAGTGAAGGCCTTGCTGGGGCATTGATCAATATATGCTTGTAATAGTAAGAGCTTTGCTAATGCTCATAGCAAGAGTTCTGCATGCTGATTCCACAGTAGGCCGGCAAAACAGCATGTAGTCTCCTGCTCTGTAAGCGTGACCGAACCATAAACCTGGATAGTAGAATGTTGTAATACAGTAGAATGTAGTAAACACAAGTGTGTTAGATCACGACTTATCCCCAAATTCTTAGCTTGAAATAACCAAATCCTTAGCTTGAGATGTTATTTACTCCAGACTATATAAGCTGTACATTCTTGAGTTACGATGAGTTCCTCAGCTAACAAAAGTTTCGACTTCCGCAGAGCCCCAGTGCAAGCTATCACATCCCCAAGATTGAGACACTCTGAAGCCAAGAGAACTATGCAGAGTAGCGACTGCTGCCTAAGGCCGATGTGAAGTGATTATCCTCTCTGCTCTGTCCTATCGCCTGCCTCTGCGAGTATTCTTAAATAAAGCTTTGCAAGAGTGAGAACAACCGTGAGTACGTCCTTTGTTCAAGCGCAGAGAATCTTCTGAACCCAGTAGTTCATTCTAAAAAAATGCTGCTCACACAAAGAATTTGCTAAAGCATTAGCCAGAATAGGCCTTGTCACCAAACCTGACCAACGTATGAACTTCTCACATAAACAAAATTTGTTATGTGAGCCAGATGTGCATTCCTACCAAGAGATGGGAGTGGGAGATGATGGTCCAGTACCAGAATGATGTGTCTGGAATGGGAACACCCAGGTCAGAATGTGAAATAAGCCCACAGTACAAGATGGCTTGAGACTTTCAAGATACAGCTAGCATGCATACATAATTTGTTTTGACCACTGTATAAAAAGAGAACTGGAAAGCAGGGGAATTTTGTAGTGGCCTGGGGGAACCTGTGTGGGGCTGTACCAACTACCTTGTCACAGGTACAAATTCATAGATTCATAGATGTTAGGGTCGGAAGGGACCTCAATAGATCATCGAGTCCGACCCCCTGCATAGGCAGGAAGGAGTGCTGGGTCTAGATGACCCCAGCTAGATGCCTATCTAACCTTCTCTTGAAGACCCCCAGGGTAGGGGAGAGCACCACCTCCCTCGGGAGCCCATTCCAGACTTTAGCCACTCTAACTGTGAAGAAGTTCTTCCTAATGTCTAGTCTAAATCTGCTCTCTGCTAGCTTATGACCATTATTTCTTGTAACCCCCAGGGGCACTTTGGTGAGTAAAGCCTCACCAATTCCCTTCTGTACCCCCATGATGAACTTATAGGCAGCCACAAGGTCGCCTCTCAACCTTCTCTTGCGGAGGCTGAAGAGATCCAGGTGCCCTAGCCTCTCCTCATAGGGCTTGGCCTGCAAGCCCTTAACCATACGAGTGGCCCTTCTCTGGACCCTCTCCAGGTTATCCACATCCCTCTTGAAGTGCGATGCCCAAAATTGCACGCAGTACTCCAACTGCGGTCTGACCAGCGCCCGATAGAGGGGAAGTATCACCTCCTTGGTTCTGTTCGTCATGCATCTGCTGATGCACGATAAAGTGCCATTAGCTTTCCTGATGACTTTGTCACACTGACAACTCATGTTCATCTTGGAGTCCACTAGGACTCCAAGATCCCTTTCCGCTTCCATGCCTCCAAGCAGGTCATTTCCTAGGCAGTAGGTATGCTGGACATTTTTCCTCCCTAGGTGCAGCACTTTGCATTTCTCCTTGTTGAATTGCATTCTGTTGTTTTCCGCCCATATGTCCAACCTGTCCAGGTCTACTTGTAGTTGTTCCCTGCCCTCCGGTGTGTCCACTTCTCCCCACAGTTTTGTGTCATCCACAAACTTGGACCGAGTACACTTCACTCCCTCATCCAAGTCGCTGATGAAGACATTGAAGAATACTGGTCCAAGGACCGAGCCCTGTGGGATCCCACTGCCCACCCCCTTCCAGGTTGAAACCGACCCATCCACTACGACTCTCTGGGTACAACTCTCTAGCCAATTCGCCACCCACTGGACTGTGTAGTCATCCAAGTCACAGCCTCTTAACTTGTTCACCAGTATGGTGTGGGATACTGTATCGAAGGCCTTCCTGAAGTCTAAATAAACGACGTCAACCCCTACTCCTGCATCCAGGTGTTTTGTAACCTGGTCATAAAAAGAGACTAGATTAGTCAGGCATGATCTGCCTGCCACGAACCCGTGCTGGTTTCCCCTCAGCAGAAGTTTTCCTGCCGGGCTCTCGCAAATGTGAGCCCTGATAATTTTTTCAAAGACTTTGCCTAGGATGGAGGTGAGACTGACTGGCCTATATGCCTTAGCTGATGTACTTGTTAGGTCACAACATGTTAGGACTGTGGTGGTAGACAATAAACCTGGCCAAATCTTTACCACTGAACCGAGCCTGCGGTCATTTTTTAAAAACAAAATTGGTGCTGAGATCTCCTGGCTGCGACTTTTGCTGGCATCATAGTTCCTGCAACTTCAACACTTTACCAATACATCAATAATGCTCGATGAACACGAAAGCAAGACGACACAGATAACACCCAGACAACAGAAAGCAAGCATTTAACAGAATGAACTTATAAAAAATTCCAAGCAAGTTCAGTTGCTCCTCATCTCCAAAGCTATCATCTGAAGATGACATAAATATCTAGGATACACATTCAAAATGAAACCAAAGCATGTGGCCATGAAGTCATGTAAGTTTTAAGGAAAATTATACCAATGAATTGGTGGAAGTCACTAATAATTTCATTTCTTGAATGATCCTTCTGCCACAAAACCAAAGAAAGGGCTCTCAGACCTGACTTCCAGCACTGCTCTGATTTAATGACCTATAAAAAGCTTGTGATGAGGAGACTCATGAGAAAAACTACCACATTTTTCAGCTTGCTAAAGTGCTAAACCAAGTTGACAGTGGTAGTCTCTCTTACAGGAGCAGAGCAAGAATATTCTTTGTTTCAATTTATCCATCCAGTTCATTTCAATAACTAGTTCATTCAATAAGTAGTTTCTCAACTGATCCTGGGCCCAGCCCAGCTCAACTCCTCTCCCTGCCTGGTCCCAGCGCCCCGCAACCCACTGCCCTAGCCATGCGCCTCCTGTGGCGCAGGGCTGCACCCCTCAAAGAACAGCAGGCACAAGAGACGCGTCCCCAGGGCAGCACAGGACAAGCAGCCACCATTCCCTGCCACTCTGCTTCCCTGCCCCAAGTGCCTCTCCAGCCCAGCAGGCACGACCCAGCATGGCTGGGAACAGCAGGGCTGCACGGAGAGGCTACGAGCTCCCTACTGCACCTGGTCATGCCTGCCAGGCTTCAGAGGCTCAGGAGCAGGGAAACAGGGAACAGCAGGGCCGTGCGGAGAACATGCTCGCCCCATGCTGCCTTGGCGACATGCCCACTACGTATGCCACTGTTTGCAGCGTGGGGCAATCACCTTCTCCGCGCAGCCCCACTGTTCCCTGCCCCCGGTGCCTCCGCAGCCCAGCAGCAATGACCCAGTGCAGCAGGGAGCTTGTGCCCTCTCCGCGCAACCCCGCTGTTCCCAGCCATGTTTTTTTGGAACGCAACCCTCGCATAGAGAGAGACCTGAGTGTAAATTAGTTTGAAATGCACGATATGTTTGGATAAACTAACTTACAGAAAAAGTATCTGGCACAGGTACTGAACGTTTTTTAAAATATAAAGTTTTAAAATGTTGTTTTTGCATTTTGAATTCTATCCCAAATTTCCATCCAAGTACAGCACAGATTTGATAAAAAAATATTAAGCACCCAGTATATAAAAAAAACCAAACTTATAATTCACTTTTTTCTGCCATAAACCTGAAAAAAAGTTCCCAAATAAATGCATAATATGCAATATAATTACTTAAGTAAACTGCATCTTAGACAGCAAAAAAACCCTAAATTTAAAGGGTATTTCTTAGGTTAAGAATTTAACCTGTTTAATGTTTACCAATCAAACATAATTTATTTTGGAAAAAGAATAGAAGTGTAAAGCAATACTAAGCTGACCATTCAAAATCAAGGTATTCTGCTTGCTGACAAATTATGATCAAGTCAGCAACTTAAATCATTCTGATTTAAAATCAGCCCCTGCTGGTCTCATTTAAATATATTCCAAGGGAGTTGCAAACATGGGTCACAGCACCGTTTGGATATAAATTTCAGCTGGGATTTCCTGAAGGATTCAGATTCTCAGAAGGCATTTCCTTGGGTCTTGGGTATCAAGTTTTTACTACATTCCTTTGACAACCTCAGTCTTAAAACCACACTACAGGCTTGTAAATATAAGTTTACATGGGGCATGACAGACACTGAAACATGGTTTATGCAGCAAATCTATTAGACCAGACCAAGTCCTTGAGAAACCTGCAGAAGGAGCAATTCTGGCTTGTGAATTATCCCCTCCAGCAGCTCCAGCCCTCAGCTCAGTTCAAATGGCAGAGTAAATTATGTTCACAAGGAGGCAGGGGGTGGGTAGAAGCCAGAACACGTGTCTTTCTGTCAACCTACACAGAAAAGCTTTGATGGGGGGGGGGGGGGGGGGGGGAAGCAGAGGGAACAGAGAATGCTGAGCAAGATAAGCAATCAAATTATTTTATCATTTAATGCTAATTGGAAATTAAACCAAGTATGTAATGTACTTAATGAAGTATAATGTTCTGCTGCTTCAAAACAGGAATCTTCCACTTACTATACCATTAAAATAAGAGAGAAATGGTGAAAAGCAGGTGACCATATTAAGCAGCTCCAAAGAGAGATG
Organism: Alligator mississippiensis; assembly: GCF_030867095.1. Taxonomy (NCBI): domain Eukaryota; kingdom Metazoa; phylum Chordata; order Crocodylia; family Alligatoridae; genus Alligator; species Alligator mississippiensis. The sequence goes on along the minus strand of NC_081837.1, from coordinate 26,753,390 downwards.
GCAGGATGGTTTCCATACAGAGCAAAGAGCTTTCCTCACAGCAGCAATGAACAGCTCTGCTTCCCCAAGAAGCCTAGGGGACCACGTGGTATGTACAGGTCAGTCGCATCTTATGCGGGGGTTATGTTCCAAAGTCAGCGCGTAAGGCGAAAATCGTGTATAGTGAAATCGCGCATTACTGTGCCAGCTGTGACTGTCTCTGCCTCCAAAACCTCCCACCGCCGTCATGGAGTCGTGCTTAGTGTGTGGCCGGCGGCAGCAGCGCAGTGCGTGGTGGTGGTGGTGGGGATGGCTGCGTGCCGCCCAGCCACAGCTCTGGGCACGCGTGCAAACTCAAGCCCCGCCCTCCCTCCCACCCCACGTATAGTTGAATTCACGCAAGTTAAATGCACTTATGATGAGACTGACCTGTATATGTTATTAAGTGCAGAGTTACAATGATGCTCGTTAACTCTGCACTTGGGTGATGGGTAAAACAGGAGAGCAATTATAAGGACCCTCAAACATAAGACCCACACTATTAACATGACTATTGAATTGGCACCTACACATTGTATTGAAAGTTGTGACAGGCTCTGCTGCTCATACTAGTTACACCCTTTTCTACAGCAATGGGGTACCTTAACTTTGCTTCCTGTACAACTGTTAAAAAATATTACTGTATTTACCCAAATCCAAGATGACCCCAAATTTAAGAAAACTTTCCAATAGTTAGATTGTATACATTGAAATTTTGCTATCATTTTCTATGTGTAGAATCTAATTATTAAAGGATTATCTTGTTTGTCCCCACCATCACTGCAGTGGAGAAAGCTGTGGTAATGGGGCAGGCAGTAGAAGAGGCAGTCAGAGGGCAGGTTGTAGGGTGAGCAGCAGGGGCTGCCCCTGCCCTTGTAATCCCTCCCAGCAACTCACCCTACACTTTGTGCCTGGCCCTCCCACAACCTCAATTCCCTGGCTCCCCCCCACAGCTTCTCCGCCCCTCTCCTGTTTACCATTGCTCTGTGCTAACAAGTCTGTCCCAGCTGCAGCCTGAAACAGAGGCCCAGCTCAGGCCTGTAGCAGCAGTGCCAGCTCCATGCCACTGCTGTGGGGCAACGCTGGGCTGTGCTTCATACCCCAGACTGCAGCAGGAATAGAGCCTGCTGGAGGAAGGAGCCAGGGGGCAGGGGCCTGAGGCTGCACGGGGTGCAGAAGCTAATGCAGGTGCAGGCAGCAGTTACGGCTCTAGCCGCTGTCTGCACCCTGCCACCTCATACTCTATTCCAAGATCCCTCCCACCATGTTAAATAAGGGGAAAAAACCTTGTTGTGGAATTGAGTAAATAGCATATGCGTCCTGAGTGGCCAGATAGCTTAGATTAAGGTCAGACTGCCCTCTATCCATTTTAGGCTAGTAACATGTATCAATTTTAAAAAGACCAATTACTGTTCCCTTCCTGGTGACGCTATTCCTGGTCTGAACTGGACACTAATAAGTGCCATTTTCTAATGTTACCACTGACAAAGAATTCCCTTTTGGGCCCTTGGGCAAGACATCCATCCTCTAACTTACAGTCGCTTTCCCGGGCTGCTGCATCCTAATGTCTACAGCCCTTGGGAGATTAAATGACTGGTTCTCAATCTAGGCTGGAAGATTGCTTCCCATTTTAAAATGGTTAAAAAAAACCCAAACAAATGAATAAAAAACCTCATCCTGTAGTTTAACCTTTTAGTGACAATGAGATAATTTTTTTGTATGAGGTAGAGTGTGTGTGTGGGGGGGGATGTGTGCTAAGTTTTACCAGCCTGCCTTCTTTAAACTATTTTTAAGCATTTCCCATTCCTAACAGGCAGAGCTGAAAAATGCCACCTTCTGTCAAACTGAAACATCGCTTCCCCCTCCTCATCTCCCATTCAGGAACGCGGCCACCTTGGCAGTCAGACGGGAAGTGAGATTTACTCTGGGAGTCAGATTGAGGCACAGCTCTTGGCAGGATGCAGAGAATCTGTCTAGGCTGCACACGTGGATTCCAGCAGCGACAGCAGCTCCTAGGCAGGGTGGCTCTGAGCACTACAGGCAGAATGAGAATTCCCAGATGGGTCTTCTCCAAGGAGTCTCATGGCAGACCGTTTAGCAGTCTTTTTACCCCCTCCTTGCCCAGAGAGACAGTTCCCCATCTTTCTCTCTCTGGGTTACTCAGGCAAATGTCCTCCACGCCCTATCAAGGTTTGTCTGCCACTTCTCAAACAAGGCACTTGGTAATTTCCTCTGCAGACTTCCTGGTGCCATCCAGTGGCAGAGTTGACCACTGTCTCGTAGGCAGGTTTGTTGGTATATAGCAGGGGTTGGATATGCATCTAGCTGGGGTCATCTAGACCCAGCACTCTTTCCTGCCTATGCAGGGGGTCGGACTCGATGAGCTATTGAGGTCCCTTCCAACCCTAACATCTATGAATCTATGTATGAATCTATGGGTGGCCAAAGTCTGGCTCATGGGCCAGATCAGGCCCACGGGGGATTCCATTTTCCAGCAGCCCCTGCCCGTGCCACTCTGGCCAGCCTCCGTGGGAACCCCAGGAGCAACGGGAACATGATAACATGGGGCTGTGATGGCCTCATGCTTCCAGGGTCTCCATGAAGACCAGCCCGAGTGCTGCTGACAAGATATGCAACTGGGTGGGGAGCTGCTTTGGGGCCAGGGCTGGGATCTTACAGTGGTGACAGTGCAAGGCCAGAGCCAAGATCTGCTGCCTGCACAAGATCCCAGCCCGAGGTGCAGCTCCCTTCGCAGCCACGTGCCCTGCCAGTGCTGCTTGGGCCAGTCTCCATGGAAACCCTGTGAGCAGGGGGCCATCACAGCCCCGCTGCTCGTGGGGTCTCCATGGAGACTGGCCAGCTCAGTGTGGGCAAGAGCTGCTGGGAAATGGAGTCCAGCTACCAACCAGATCTCCCATTTTGCTCACCCACAATATACAGCAGAGGTGGGCAAAATATGGCCTGTGGGCTGGATCCAGCCCACCAGGGACTTTCCTCCGGCCTGTGGGCAGCCACCAATGAACTGTACCCTGCCTAGCCCTTCAGCCCACAAGGGTGGGAGTGAGGTACCCTTGTATACCCCCCCCCCCCCAACATACCCTTGCTCCCACCCTCGTGGGTGGAAGGGCCTGGCCCAGCCAGCAGCAGCTTCCAGGAGGGGCTGCTGCCACTGCTGCAGCTGCCCTGGGGGGGATCTGCTTGGCTTCCCCAGTGTCCCCCTCACTCCAGGCAGTATGTAGAGTAGAGGTGGAGGCAGGAGGAGTTGCAGCTGGGTGCAGGCACATAGCATGGAGCTAGGGCTGGCGGCAGTGCACAGCCTGTGCCCAGGGGTGTGGTGGAAGTGTAGGCTTGGCTAGGGAGGGTGGGGGGGGCTGTGGGGACCACCTACATGATGCACAGCCCCCCCTCAGGGCAGCAGCAGCAGGTGGGGGTGCTCAGGGTGCTTGTGCTCCACGTAGGCGCTGGCACCCAGCAGCATGCGGCTTTGGCCAGCGCTGCGCGTGGGGGTGAGGAGTGCTGTCTGCCCTGCCCGCCTCTATCACAGGGGCTCCATGAAGCACACGTTCAGCTCCTGGCACTCATGCAGCACTGGGGGAAGACCCAGGCTGGAGCTGGCAGCCTTCCCCATCACCTGCCATGCAAGTTCCAGGACTCTGCTGGGAAGCAGGGGTGGGACGCCCTCTACTCCTGGCGGAGTCCCGGGACCTGCAGGGCAAGGGGCAGGGAAGCTCCAGGGCAGGTCTTCCCCCAGTGCTGTGCGAGTGTGGGGGTTGCAGGCGCGCGGCACAAAGTCCCCACAATAGAGACGGGCCAGGCAGGCTGCATTCCTCGCCCCCACATGAAAAAATATTTTTTGTAATAAAATTAAAATATGTTATAATAGATGTTTGACTTTTAGCATATGATTTTTTTTCTGGTTCTAAGTTGGTAACCCTCCCCTCCCAAAAGGAAAATTTATGGGGGGCAAGGGGACAGATTTCTGGTGGCAAAGGTCAGGGATTAGGGGGCGGGACTTCTTGTCCCAATATGGTGACCAGGGGGCAGGGCAGCTGTCAAGGGGCGAAACTACCCATATGGCCCTCGACAGGTCACCAAACCTTGTTAAGTGGCCCTCCTGCTGAAATAATTACCCGACCCTGGTATATTGGCTCTAACTCACGGGTGGACAAAACAAGGCCCGAGGGCTGGATCTGGCCCACCAAGGGATTTTGTCTGACCCATGGCAGGTCCCTCAGCACCCAGCCCAGGTACAAGGGACAGGCCAGGCCATGGCACATGCAGCTGGTTCTGTGGCTCCTGGGTGCACAGTGGGGCTATGGTGGCTCAGCAGCCAGCCTCAGCTTCCTGGCAGTGCTGCCAGCAGCAGCTCCCTCAGCTGCCAATGCCACTGTCATTGCTGCTGGACCTAGCCACTCTGCCTGGGCACCCCAACCTGGTGCCAGGTGGATGGGCTTGGGCCAGATAGGATCACTCACCTGCCTGTCCCCCTACTCCACCTGTGCTAGCATTATCCCCCTGCTGCGCTGGCTCACAACAGCTCACCAAAACTCCCAAAGTGGCTCTTCAGCACAAATAATTCCCCACCCCTGCTCTAACCAAACACTAAACACAACGTTAACCCTAGGCAACAGCATAGATGGTCACATCGGGGAGAAAACCCACAAGCTGAAGAAAAGGGAATACACTGCAACAAGTGCCTCCTCTAGCAAATAGCTAGACAGGACCATTCTGTTCCAAAACACACAGGCCAGACATACGGTAAAACCTACTCAAGGGTTGCAGCCTTCTGATGGGTATCAGACAACCTAGAATGAGCCATTCTGCTAAACAGACAGCTTGGAAATGAGCTGGATACTGGGAGCAGGTGTTAAATTATTGCTCAGTAATCGGAAGACGACAGGCTTATGATGGATGAATCCGGCGGTTAACCTTTATAAATGAGGTGTCTGCTGAAACACATGCTATGGAATCATGAAATATGCACAGACGATTGTCTTAATGCTATAAATGTTACGCATCTTTGCGGGGTTGACAGAAGTTGTAATCCTAGAGTAGGATAAGAAATGGTTCTTGCAGAGAGCTGTGTAAAACTGACACACTCCATCCAAGAACTGACAGGCGTAACACCGGCCAGTGTAGACTTGAAACACTTTAAACCTGCTGGGGTCACTCTATGGAAGGTAAGCTAAGTTAAGCATGCACTTGTGTTTTCTCTGAAATTATTTTGTTCTGAATAACTATTGCATGGCATTATGACAGCTGCCTGGTCTTGGTTAATGCTCTCTAAAGCAGTGACTGGGTTATTACAGAGGCTGAGCTGAAGGCAGACCTACTGAGGCAATGCAACCCAAAGCCCCAGTCAGCAGGGAGAGAATGGCAGGATTCAGCCCAAGAGAGGAGGTGGCTAGTGGGGAAACCTTAAAGGGTACAAGCAGGTAAAAAATGCAGCCAAGCTAGGAACTGTGACGTTTCCTATGATTCCTAGCCCCCACTGCAACTATTTAAATCAGTGGTTCTTAACCTGTTTAGACTGCAGTTGGGTGCAGTAGGAGGGAGAGGAGGCTGACTGGGCACACGTGCAGGCTCTCAGCACACGCGTGTCCCCTGCAACGTACCTGAGGCGGCGGAGGCTGAGAAGCAACAGCGGGGGCAGCAGCAGCAGCTGACCCCCCAAAGGTAAGTGGGGCAGGAGCTGGCGCAGCTGCAGAGGATCCGGAGGGGAAGCCCCTGGATCCCTCTTTGCTGAGCCGGGCAGGGAGTCGCACACGAACAGGGTGCACCTGCGTTTGTGCAGGTGTTCGCGCAAGGCAGCCCCCAAAGAGTAAGTGACAAGTAGGAGCACCTAGCAAGAGCGATGATGACTCGAAGCTCAGCAGCTAAGGTAAGAGCAGCTAAGGTAAGAGCACGGGAGGCAGCTGCAGCTCAGATGGTGCTGCCCACCTGTGGTTCCTCTGAGGTGTCTGCTCAGACTAAGCCCTGCCCCCCTGTCTGCAGGGGTGGTCTGGTGGTGACCCTGCCATCAGGGGAGGGGGGGGGGGGGGGAGCCCCCTCGCCTGTCCCTCATGTGCCCACCTTGGGGCCTTGGAGGAGCAAGTGAGGGAACTCCAGGAGGCAGTGAGCAGGCTAAGGGGGATCAGGGATGATGAGGCTGTGATTGACGGGTATTTCCATTCCTTACAGCTCCAGATGCCCACGGGTGAAACTCCAAACGAGGAGTCTGCAGCAGGGAAGTGAAGGACAGCCACCTCTGGATCCAGGCGGCAGGGCCCGGTGTCTGCTTCCCCATTGCGTGTGGGGAACAGATACAGGGCTCTGACAACCGTGGAGGAGACAGAGGAGGAGCATTTTCCTGCAGAGGTGGTGATCCCTGTAGCCCCTACTGGGCAGGCTGGGGGATCACTGCCCAGGCAGAAGAAACACCGAGTGATTATGGTGGGCGACTCGATCCTGAGAGGCATGGAGAGGCCGATCTGTCGACCGGATCCTATTGTGAGAGAAGTCTCCTGCATGCCTGGAGCTAAGATCAGGGACATCACTGAGGCGATTCCTGCTCTCATTAAGCCCTCTGACTACTACCCCATGGTCCTCATCCATGTGGGAACCAACGATGCGGCTAGGACCAGCCCTGACCGCATCATGAAGGACTTCCATGAACTGGGAGACAACCTCAAGAAGACTGGAGCACAGGTTGTATTTTCTTCCATCCTTCCGGCTGGCAGCAGCTGGAGACCAGTGGCTCCAGAGTTGGTGTCTTCAGGAGAGCTTCGGATTCTACAGCCATAACCAGCACTTCCAGGGAGGAGGCTTCCTGGGAGATGATCATCTCTTTCCCAGAGATAAGTATCTGTTCACCCGCAGGTTGGCTGATCTCCTCTGAAGAGCTTTAAACTAGGCTCGACGGGGGTCGGGGAACCGGTGGCCGAAGAGAGCCCAGGGTTGGTAAACCACAAACAAGATGCCAGATCACACCAGGTAAGTATTAAAGGGTTGGTAAGCCATAAACAAGGCACCAGACCACACCAGGTAAGTAATAAAGGGAACACACACCATCAAGGCACAGGGGCACCAAGAGCCCCTTTGAGGGACTAAAATGTCTTTGTACAAACGCCAGGAGTATGGGGAACAAGCAAGAGGAGCTCACACTCTTGCTTGCTGGCACCCAGTACGACATAGTCAGACTAACCAAAACATGGTGGGATTCTAGACACGACTGGGCGGTGGGCATTGAGGGGTATAGGTTGTATAGGTGCATTAGAGTGGGGAAAAAAGGTGGGGAGGTAGCACTCTATGTTAAGGAGCAGTATACGTCTTCCACTATTAAGGTGGGGGTGGAAGAGGGGAACACCGAGGCATTGTGGGTCAGGATCGAGGGGGGGCCAGAGGAAAAGGACTTGGTTGTGGGGGTCTACTACAGGCCTCCTCATCAGGATCAAGAGCTAGACGATATATTCTCTGGGCAGCTAGCAGATGCCACACAGGCGAGAGAGGTGGTGGTCATGGGAGATCTAAACTATCCAGATATCTGCTGGGAGGAGCAGACAACCAAAACAGGCCGCTCATGGAGGTTCTTACGCTATGTGCAGGACCTCCACCTAACCCAGGTGGTGTCTAGTCCCACCAGGGGTAGCGCCTTGCTTGACCTGGTTTTAGCAACAGGGGATGATCTCGTGGGGAACACGCAAGTTCGTGGTAGCCTGGGAGATAGTGACCATCACTTGGTCGAGTTCACTATCTAGCGAAGGGTGGGTGAAGTAACTAGCGGGGCTAAGGTGTTGGACTTCAGAAGGGGCAACTTTAGCAAGTTTAGACGGCTAGTTAGTGAGGGGATGCAACTTAAGTACATAGAGCAAAAGGGGGTCCAGGAGGGCTGGAGGTATCTCAAGGGAGTGACCCTTGGGGCTCAAAAGGAGTCTATCCCATTACGTAGGAAGGGAGGTAAGGGGGCAAAAAAGCCCCCTTGGCTGAACAGGGAACTCCAGGAGAGTCTGGGGGCAAAGAAAGAGATGTATGGGTGATGGAAGCAGGGAGCAGACACCAAGGAGGAATATATCTCCCTGATGCGCTATTGCAGGGAATCAGTTAGACAGGCCAAGGCAGGGCTTGAGCTCAGGCTGGCTTCAACAATCAAGGACAATAAAAAGTCCTTCTTCAGGTATATAGCGGGCAAAAGGAAATCAGGACAGTTGATGGTTGACACGAGGAAAAAAGCAGAGCTCTTCAATGAGTTTTTCGCTTCAGTATTTCTATGTACCGACCAAGCCAATTCCCCCACCTCGATCATTGACGGATGTCCACATGGCACCAGTCCACCTACGGTTAGTTCTGAAATAGTTAAGGAGTTCCTGGAGGAGCTGGATGGGTACAAGTCAGCAGGCCCAGATGACCTCCATCCACACCTGCTGAAAGAATTGTCCAGTGTCGTAGCTGAGCCACTGGCACAGCTGTTCGAGCACTTGGGGTGCTCTGGACAGGTCCCTGAGGACTGGAGAAGGGTCAGTGTGGTGCCCATTTTCAAGAAAGGGAGAAGGGATGAGCTGGGTAACTTTAGACCACTCAGTCTTACCTCTATTCCTGGGAAAATGCTAGAGAAAATAATCAAAGAACACATTTGTGCAGGCCCAGCAGGGGAAACCAGCACGGGTTCGTCAAGGGTAGATCCTGCCTGACAAACCTTGTAGCCTTCTATGACCAGGTCACACACTGCCTGGACGTGGGAGCCAAGGCTGATGTCATCTTCCTGGACTTCAGGAAGGCCTTCAACACAGTTTCGCACCCTATCTTCATTGGGAAGCCAGTGGACTGTGAAGTGGATGCCTACACAGTCAGGTGGGTGGCCAACTGGCTTAGGGACCACACCCAGAGAGTGGTGGTGGATAGTTCCTTCTCGGCCTGGAGGGAGGTGGGCAGCGGGGTCCCGCAGGGTTCGGTCCTCGGACTGATATTATTCAACATCTTCATCAGCGATTTGGACGAGGGCGTGGAGAGCACCCTCTCCAAGTTCACTGATGATACCAAGTTATGGGGCAAAGTTAGTACACCGGAGGGCAGGGAGCAGATTCAGGCTGACCTGGACAGGTTGGATCAATGGGCAGAGAGAAATAGGATGCAATTTAATAAAGATAAATGTAAGGTACTCCACATGGGAAGGAAGAACCCCCAGCACACCTATAGGTTGGGGAGTGTCCTTCTCAGGAGCTTGGAGGCAGAGAGGGATCTTGGAGTCATAATTGACTCCAAGATGAACATGAGCCGGCAGTGTAACGAGGCCATCAACAAGGCCAATCGCACCTTGTCGTGCATTAGCAGGTGCATGACTAATAGAACAAAGGAGGTGATGCTCCCCCTCTATGTGGCACTGGTCAGGCCACAGTTGGAGTACTGGTGTCCAGTTTTGGGCGCCACACTTCAAGAGGGACGTGGGGATTCTGGAGAGGGTCCAGAGGAGGGCCACTTGCATGATTAGTGGCCTTCGTGATAGAACCTACGGGGGGAGGTTGAGAGAGCTGAATCTCTTTAGCTTTCACAAGAGACGGCTGAGGGGAGATCTTGTGGCTGCCTATAAACTTATTAGGGGAGGTCAACGGGGGATAGGGGAAGCGCTGTTTACTAAGGCGCCCCAGAGAGTGACTAGGGATAACAGGTGTAAACTAGTTGAGAATGGATTTAGGTTAGATATTAGGAAGAAATTTTTCACAGTAAGGGTGGCCAGGATCTGGAATGGGCTTCCAAGAGAGGTTGTGCTATCACCTAGCTTGGAGGTCTTCAAGAGGAGGCTAGATAGTCATCTGGCTGGGGTCATCTGACCTCGGTCCTCTTTCCTGCCAGGGGCAGGGGGTCAGACACGATGATCCATTATGGTCCCTTCCGACTCTACAATCTATGAATCGAGGCACCCCTCAGAAAATACCAGCTCTTCACTTTCACTCACTTTTTGACAACAGAAAAAGAGTTTAGCAATTCTTCTGTTGCAAACAACTCAGAAGGACCACAGCAAAACAGAATGTGTTGGACACTATGGAATCCTACAGGAAATCTTTGGGTTTATCTTGTGGATCTTGTGTATATGTTTGCACACCTAACCTTTCTAATATTGCGTGGCACCCTGTAGCATAAGGATCTTGTGGTACCCAGGTAGAGAACCACTAGTTTAAACTCCAGTTTATTTGCCCTGCAATACAACCATATGGCTGGTTTCTCAGATTCTTGGGTATTCTGAGAAGAGAGTCTTCCAAGCTTACTGCTTTGACCATGCCAGTCTCTTTTCCAGTGGCTTCCCCAATCTCTACTGTATCAAACATAAGTTGTGGGCTTCAAAGCCCTTTCCACCATATGCATCCTCCCCCATTCAGTATCACCTGGTTGATGCCATCACCTATGATGGCGATTTGTGGCTTTGTCCATGTAGGCTCTTCAACACTTAGGAAGAGCAGCCCATAAAGAGTCACCTCCTTATTCTATCCCAAATCCCATGGTATAACTCTCCCTTGCTGCAAAGCCCAATATGAGGTAAGGTGAGATCATGCTCCATGCTGCCAAGAAAAAAATGACAATGGAGCCAGTGTCCATCACAAGGGACATCATCGTTCACTTTTCACACCAGCAACTGGAACCAACCCTTTCAGGAAGGGTAGTGTGAGGATATTCATCCCAGGCTGGAGCAGCTTGGGAACTCCAATCTTAGGCATCTCGCAGTAGACAAGCTGGAAGGAGGAAGAGAATCCAGCGTGGTCTGGAGGCAGGAATTAATAATACACTGCTCAGGCATAGCCAAGAAGCATCAAAACAAACAGCCCAAGAAGCACACCAGGCACAGAAGCACTGGCATTAGAGAACCAACTGCAAATCTCAGCCTGTGTCAAACAGCACATTGCAATGCAAAATTTTCCTACAAATCCCCAGTTTGGAAGAAGAGATGAGTGGATAGGCAGAATCCCAAACTCTGCCTGACAAAGGCAGCTCTTACATGGCATAAAAAGCTAGCTGCAGGGAAGACTGACAGCACCAAGCCACCTGGGAGATGGGAGTCAGCTTCTTCTGCAAAAATCATACCAGCCCCCATAATCAGTTTCATAAAGGTGATCAGAATCATCATCTCTGTTTAATATATAGGGAAAACAGGGGAAGGGAAGGCCACATGACTTGACAGATTCCCAAAGCAAGTCAGTGGCAGAGCTGGAATTTGCATCCATATCTTGTGCATTCCAATACAGGGCTTAATCCAGTGGGATAAGAAACACTGTGTAAATGTATGGGATTAAATTCCTGTTTAATACAAAATTAACCCTCATTTGTTAAAATTTAAATCAATTCAGAACATATACCCCCCATTCTGTCCATTGCACCTGAGTGCTTCACAGCATACCCCTGTGACTAGATGACCTGCCTGACTCATATCTGCTTGCTGCTCAGTTTAAGCCTCTTAACAGAGGCATTCCTCATTGCAACTCTTTGCCAATCCCAGCACGTTCTCTGATCCTGGAGTGTCATCCTTTAGGAATAGGTGGCTTATTCAAAACAGACCCCAAATGCCAGGCTGTTTTCAAGTACAGCTGGAGCAAGAAAAGGTCCCTCTGCTCTTTTCTATGAGAAACATGTCAGAACATGAGCAAAGCCAGTTACTTTAGGTCTTCCTGGGACTCCGTAGCCATTACTATTTTCTTACAAAGTGTTCTATTTCTTACCTTTAAAATTTAATAACTAGTCAATAGGAATCAAATCTCTGGAGCATCAGTATGGGGGGATAAGAGCATATCAGCAGCTTATAACCTATTATTTTATGGATAGAATCTAGCCTACTACACAAGAATATCTTCAGTGCTTGCACAAACTGTACCATCCAGTAGACGGGGTGGAGAAGGGGAAGGGAGGAGAACTAAAAACCATCCCTCTCTTGCCCTAAAGAGATCAACTAACTGAACTGATCAAATGGACACTACTGAGTTCCACCTCCCCAGGAGATCACCAAAAGGAAGTGACAGTTATAGCTGGAAAGAGAAAAGGACCAGACTGGTAACAGCCCATCTTAAATTGGTTTGTCACTTGATCTAGGAGAGATATAAGCCCTAGGCTGCTAGACCGGATCAATTAAATCAACCTGATGGGTTTACCAGCTCAAAGCACCTACACAGCTGTCAGACCTGGATGCACTTTCTTCTCAGTACACACCATTAATGCCACAAGATCTAAGCACAACAAAATGAGTCTAATTACGTGTTCTATACTATAGCTTGGTATGTTTGCTAATTAGCTTGTTGTACTATTTCAGTTTACTCACATAGTTTGTCAGGAGAAACTCTATGGTGAATGGGGAACTTGTATAAGGTACTAAATGGAATAAAGTGTCCAAATAGCATGCTGAGGGTTAGGTCCCACAGCAAAACATAGGTGTGATTGCCAAACAGGCAGCTACAACTGTCATAGCTTTAATCTACTGAATAAAGTTAATGATGGATTGATGACAGCAGAAAAGATACCCTGGCAGGGGGCAGCAAACAGTTCAAGCCCAGCTGGGCCAAACAGATGCTCTGTTCGCTAGCTCACAAGGCCATATGTTCACAATTCCTTGTTTTATCCAGATTGTTGCACAGGTAGGCATACCTGTGATATATTTAATCACCCTTTCATTTTGTTGTAGGAAAACAGTCCCACCAACCAAAAGCTTCTTTGATCCAGTTCTCAAGAATACCCAGACTCAGGGCCCCTCTACAAGTGCAGGTAAAGGCACAATGGGAATCCAATATGCAATCCATACAATCACGCCTCCTGCTATGCCACACATGCATGGCAGGAGGCATGATTGTTGAACTGCATATTAGATCTCATCACACTTTATTGCCTGATCCTAGGCTCCTCCTGCATCAGCAAGAAACAAACTCCTGTGGCTGGGAGCCCCATAAGCTGAGGGGCTCCCAGCCTTGGGGGTGCATGAAGACCCCAGGGGTGAGAGAGCATGGCTGCCATCATCTCTCAGCCTTGGGGGTTCATTAAATCCTGGAGACTGGGAGACAGTGGCAGTTGCCATCTCCCAGCACCAAGGGTTCACACACTCCTGGGGCTGGGAGAGTGCAGCCATACCCTGCAACTATCGAGAGCCAACTGGGTTCCAGCACCAGATGTGCTGCCAGGACCCAGTGCCTGCAGCTGCTGGGACCCAGAGTTAGCAGCTGCCCAGGCTGAGAGTTCCCTCAGTTGCAGCCCCTCCCAGCAGCTTCCGCTCACCGTCACAAGCAAAGACGCTTCTTCTCTGCCCAGAATCAGGACATCACCCCACCAAAAATAATATTCTGCAAAAGCATTTGGTTTTATAATTGCTCTTTATGCTCATCAAGAGAATACAGGAGTTTCAGCATATCAGCACAACTCCTGAATTCTTTGATCATAAAGGTACTGGCAAAGGAAAGAGATTAGAAACCAAGAGGGTGCTTTTGCATAGGAGGTGAATGGTGTCCCAGCTGCATAGTGTCTAATCCCAGCCAGTTTTCTCCCATCAGCCAAGCTGTCTGCATCAACCTCCAACCAAGACAATTTAGTATTTGTACTACTGTACAGCTCAGGAGCCCTACTCATGGACAAAAATGCTATTGTGTTAGGCCCTGCACAAACAAGCACAAAATCAAAAGACCATCCCTATTTCAAAAGGCCTGCAATATAAGCTTCCTTCCTTCCTGCACACTCACTTTGCTGTTGTTATCTTGGTGCTGTTACAGCCACTGAACATTTCAGTGCTTGTCATGCATGTATTCTGTAACAAAATGAGCTGGATATTTACTGGTGAATAGAAACTAACAAAAGAACCCTGTCATTAACACACTCACTGCGCATCTGCTCTGATTCATACACTGGAAGGAGCTAGAAGGGACCTCGGAAGATCATTGTGTCCAGTCTCCCTGAACCAAGCAGGAAAGACAAGTGGGGTCAAATAACCCCAGCAAGGTGACTGTCCACTCTCGTCTTGAAGATCTTCAGGGTAGGCAACTGCACCACCTCTGGAGGCAGCTTATTCCACAGGCTTCCTACCATGGCTGTGGTAGGAAGTTTTTCCTAATGTTGAGCCTGAAACAGTCTTCCAGGAGTTTGTGGCCATTACTCCTGGCTTTCCCCAAGGGTGCCCTGGTAAACAGTTGTTCACCGAGCCCTTGATATACATTCCTGATGTAGCAGTAAGCTGCTACCAAGTCCCCTCTCAGCCTTCTCTTCTTCAGGCTGAAGAGTTCCAGGTCCCTTCTCAGCCTTACCTCATATGGCTTGGCATGCAAGTTTCTGATCATACGGATGGCCCTTCTCTGGACTCTCTCGAGCCAGCATGGCGACAAAGCTATGCTGGCTGTCGTTCAGAATCCCACCTTCTGCAAGCCTATTGCATATATACTCCTTGATTAATTATTCGAGGATTTTCCCTGGGATAGAAGTTAGAGCTGATTACATGCATTCTATTCCTTTTAGCTCATCAGGTCCAACACAAGTCAGAGTCCATTCTGGATTTCCACCCTTCTTGGGAATCAACACCTGCTCCAAACAATGGAATAACAAGGACAGAAAAGAAGGTGACTGAAGATAATGGGCTGGCAGAGGAGTCACTAACTATATAACCTGAGGACAAGGTTTCACAGATATTACTGACAGTCTAGCTTGGCCTGATGGTGGTGTATTAAAAACGAACTCGGCTCTAAGCCAAGAACCTAGGTTTGCAGGGCCTAGAATATAACATTTTTCTTCTAGTAACCTAACCCCATGGGAAGCCTAGATGCAAATGTGGAACCTTGCCATGTGGTGCTCAGTCACACTGCCAGAGCCACACTTAGGAGAACGGTACCAAGTGTTACTACAGCCTGAAGAGGAGAAATGTGCAAGACTAACATGCAATACTACATCCTGAAGGCACCAATCAAAAAGAGTGAGGCCAACTGAGCCCAAGACGCATGGAATCTAGGGGAGTTGTCTACAGAGACTGCTCTGAAGATTAAAAGTTACCTATGGTAGCAACATGACCAATATCATGACAGAAAAATACTGTTGGGTTTAAGAGCGAGAAGGTCGATACGGGCCAGGGTGCATTTTATACTGTGCTTTCCTGCTACCTTTCCAATTCCTGAAAAAAAGTCAAACATCTCTATGTCCTGAACCCCAAGAGAAGCAATTATAGAATAGGATCTCTCATCCAAATGGAGTTCATGTTCTACTTTAAAAGACTGCCACCTTGTGGTTTACTTTCTCAAAGCCATGGAGACAACCCAGAGACCATTTTGCATGCAGGACTACTGAAAAGGCTGGTGATTAGCCCATCTACAACAAGGTTTCAAAATGCAAGAACAAACTTCAGTACCAGCATCTTGTGCACACCAAGGAACAATTCCTTAGGAACATATGAACTAGGATCACCATTAACAGTAATAAGTAGATTTCATGACACTGAAACCAGGAGCTTTATTACAAGTGTTTGAAGATACTCCAATAGTCAGAGCCAGGTGACAGCCCAGTTACCTTTTGCTCCTCCATTAAGTGCCAGCCTCTCTCATTAACAATACTAACAGACCCAGTAAGATCTGCCATCTCTGGAAGTAGCACAATTATACTGAATTCAGGTGACATAACCCTGTACACTAGAGCATTAAAACTGAGATTTTTTTAAAAATTAAGATACCGTCTCAGGAAAATAAGGCAAATGTAGCTGAGATGCTTTGCCTGAACCAAGCTGACACAAAGCTATTAGTATAACAAAGGAAGCCATGAGATTGAAAATGACCAGAAAGAGTCTATACTTCTAAACTGGCGACTCTCCGAATTCCATACTTATCCTCACATTGGTTCTGAACCAAGGGAGTAGGCAGTAAAGAGAAAGAAAGAGTTGTCTTGCGATCAAGCAACAGGTCTGGGAAAAAGACCTGGGTTCTCTTCACAGTTTCATGGAGGACACTGGACAAGCACCAGCTACTCTGGACCTCACATGACTGTGAACAGAGTAATTTCTTTCTCCACTTCAGACAACTACTGAGAGTTCCAGTTAATTCAGGTCTGCAAAGCTGAGAAGCTACCCTAATAAGCACTACAGAGCAGCTTCTGAATAAATCAAAAAGAAAAGCCAGATGTTGCTCATCTTAGTCAGAGGGGAGAGGGGGAAAAAGGATTACTACGAAGGCTGAAAGGCCACAACGTAAACCTATTCAAAAGGCAGTGCCTTCTAAGTCAAATAGGCTATTACATTTTAATGAATAACAGAAATGTGAAGTTTTAGGATGCCCAGCTTAAGGGTATATTTGCACACATCTACATACATTCCTTCTTATGGACTTCTATATTAGTAGTGTGGCACCTGAACACTTGAGTCTAAATGCTGCATGACTCCTTCATAACAAGATATTACTGTAAGGGCAAATGTCTGCTGCTAACAAGGTCACTGTAATTTAGAGCCAGACAACAGAAAAATAAGGAAGATTTGGATTGGTAGGAATACACATCCCAACCTTTGCTCAATTACCCAGCAATCAGCAGACTGCAGATGGAGTTATTACTCTATGCAGCAACCAACTTGAATGATGTACCATGTGGCAGAGAGGCAGCTGATTAGAGACAATAAAAACCCATCTTGCTGGATGTGTGTGTCATTAAAGAGGAGGTTTCCATCCTATACCCCTCTTGCCTTCTCTTGAAGAAATATTTACCATCTCCCCGGAAAGAAAAACCCAGTACACACTAGAAATGAGGATTTCTTGCTGTAAGCTAAACATTATGCTTATGCGAAATGGCAGCTGCTCTGCATTCTCACATCTCATCAAAAGAAGAGGAAGACTTTTTTGTTCCAAAGAAAACATGAATGAGTTAAGAAAAAAGGGCTCTAGCCAGCTGGGTACACCTTTGTATGAGAGAGAATATCCTGCAGGGATAGAGGCTGTTTGTACTTGGATAGCTACTCTTTGTTTAAATGAAAATTTCCAGTCAGGCCTGCTTTCACCTAGTGAAAGCCCAAGATCAAAGAGAAGGAGCTTGTTAGCAAATATTGGTGTTCACCCAAAGATGAAACTTATTTGGTGTATTTTTTTATATAGCACTTGGTGATCAGCTTCACAGCAACACAACCAATTTAATTTCACATTGAGGAAAGCAGTGATGAGCTGGACTTTCCGAATAGGAAAGAAATGAATATATTAATCTATATAAGATACAGACAAAATCCCTGTGGACCCCATCACAGGAGGCTGGTAAAATATATCTAGTCAGGTTAACTGATGCCTTTAATAAAAGACTGTAATGAGGTTAAATGTTATATAGACAACCCTTCTGCCCTTGGAAATGGATACATTCTCACCCTGGTCATTGTTAAAAGATAAGGATGTACAAAGTCCAGCTAATGACAGAAAAAATAAATAAATAAATAATTAAATAAATAAATAAATACACTAGATGCCTTCTGCACCCCTCCCTGCTCTTGCTCCTCAAATCAACACTCTTCCTGTGAATACACCCCAAAAACCAGAGAGGGCTGCCAGGAATGAATGTGTCAATCAGTTTTGTGTTGCTGCCTTGTTGAATTTTGGGAGGATACCTATGACAGGTAATACCCGCTCCACTTAACCCTCTTTGGGATCAGGTAGGCTATTCTAGGTTTGTTCTGCTGGATGGCAGGTGAGATGATTTATTAAAATTCCCCAGCCTGGTTGAAGCGATTAACCCAGAAAAATGGGACAATCATTGCCTTTGATACTTTTCCCATTTTCACTTAATTTAATGCAGAACAGTAGTTTAAATGCTTTAGAAACAGATATGGTCATTCATGACAGCTGAAGGTTAATTTACCACAGTGGTTTCTTCTGGTCAAGGTGCTGGATTCAGGAGGGAGGACAGGCAAAGCCTTATTAATTCCTGCTAAAACAAATTGTCCCCTCTCAGTGAAACTGAAAAGACCACAAGCAAATATCTTCTTGGGCTACTCCACATGCAGCCTTGTAATCAAACATAGGAAAAAAGGTCTTCTCCTTATGCTTCAAAGGACAGGACCAGCTGCCTCGAAAGGGCACTGTGTATCCAAGCAAACATCATGTGAAAGCCTGGTATTAATTCAGGGCAGAATGGGGAAACCCCCCCCCCCAAAAACACACATCTTGAAAGAGATCATTCAGTTGACAGCAAAAAAAGTTGGCTTTTCACCACCTGCCCTGATTTATTACTGATTGCAGGAAATTCTGGGCAAGCCAGTAGTTGTATGGTTTGGTATGTACACAAATGACAAACAGCTGTGGGACATAGAATAGTGGGAAATGATCACCACAAACAGAGTCCATCAAACCTGGTACTTCCAAGCTGCCAAAAATCAGTGACAGTCTTATGTCCCCCTGCTTTCCAACATAAAAGCTTGAAGAAATTTACCTTCTTTGCTTCCTGCTGGAATTACATTTAGAGTTTATCAGACATGAGGGATCTTACATGTATCCTTAGGACATATACTTAAAGGATCATCTACTGAGGGATTTTTCAAGCTGTTGTCCACCAGCTTTAATCAAAAGTACTAATGATGGCCCAGGGGCGGAAACAGGTTCCTTTAGAATCCCAGCTGATGGACAGATCTACTGCATAACTGAGCTCAGTAGAAGTGTCTTGTAAAGGATGGACTATTAATCCCAAATCTCCATCTCTGTTCCAACAGTTCACATAACCTTATTAAAAATACAAGCATTGATTTTCTCCAGTCACTAATTCATATAAACTCACTGCCTGTAATGACTAAAGTCATCAATCCACCTACCCCCAGGACAGCCAGGAAGCCTGCGGTAGGCAGCAGTGAGTAGATGTCACACACACAGGGCAAGCCTGGATTTTTTATGGACCAATTCCGCAACCCTGATTTTCCTCATGGAAAAGTAACCTTATGGGACTTCAGCACCCTAGGACTCCAAACTGCCATAAGCAGCTCTCTGAGCCAACATCTAGCTGTATAGAATTCCAAACCTCTCAATTTCTAGACACTGTTTTATATGAAGGTTTCATAAGGGGGTTAAAACATTAGATATGGAACATACAGATGGCATTAAACGGCTGGGCCAAACTAGCCCTTCATCATTCAAACACCCACATGTTGATGAAGGGATTGTTTCCATGCCATTCACTCTTTCAAGCCATTAAAGGAGAATTTGAGATTCTGAGGTCTTGCCACAGCTGGACAAAGCCTGGGATTCTCTAAGGGGCCTATGAGTTATGCACTTAACTCACTGAAATTCAGTGAATGCCCAAATCTCTCCCTTGAAGGTCTCTGAAAAATCCCAGTGCCACTTGATGTACCAGGTCAAACACACAAGTGACAATATCATTTTGCATAAATACAGCATCCAAACATAAAAAAAAATTTCCTTGCACTATTATTGGGCCCAGCAGGATCTGATGGATGTTATCTAAGGCTTTAATATCTATAGTCTCTCTCCAGCTAAAGATCATTGTGATGATGGAAGTAAAATGCAGCTAGAAAAGTAAAGCACAATTGTGACAGAGAAACTGCCAGCATATACACCCCTGTGCATTTTATGTGGATTTAAAAAAAAAAAAAAAAAAAAGGCTAATATGAAAAGTTCTGTTCAGCCAAAAGGCACAAGGAAGATGTTGTTGTTCTTCATCCTGACAAAGTTAATTAAAGGTGTGCACTACAGAGAAACTGACACTATCCATGTATTATCAACTGTACAAACAATATAAAATAAAAGCAGAGGATTTTTCCTCTCTAATCTTTATCCAGTTCTAGGACTGGATAAAGGTGTTACAAGTAGCTAAGGAAGGGAAAAGTATTTCAAGAAGTGTGATTGAAGAGGATAGGCCCCCTGAACTGCAGAAAGCTAAAGGAAAAGTAGTTTATTTACTAAATTCCCATTCTGACTTAAAAGCAATCTTTCCTCTAAAGAGTTCCTTAGTATCTGCAGTTCTCACCAGCTAGATGAGAAAAACCATCTCTACTCCTTTGCACTGCAGATAAACAGGCAGTGAAGACAGCAAGATCTGTTTTGCAAACTTGCCAGGGGAGGGGGAAAGAAAATTCATTAGGTTGTTCTTCCAGTACTGAATTTTGTAAGAGGCTTTTCCCCATGAAAATTTTCCTCATAAGTATTTGCAATCTGACATCTGCTGCACACAGATTCCTAGATAGAGCAATTGTACCATGACTTTGCTACAATAGCCCTCAGGGAATGGATGATGTTTTAAAACTAGCTTGCCCCTCCTCACTTATAAGCAGAGATCTGGGTTTTCCATTTTCCACAGAAAAACGGAGTAAACTGTGGATTATGCCTGTTACCAGAAGCAAATGCAGATTTCTCATTTTACCAGAGAAACCCACGGATTTTACCGTTTTGCAACGAGCTCCCTGCAGGCTGGAAGACTTCCAGCCTGCAGGGAGCTGGGAGGGAGCGGGAAGAAAGTGGAAAGACAGTGGGCATCACATGCATAGACATGCATGTGGCCTCAGGCAGCCTGCAGAGCAGCTCCAGCAGGTAAGTGCAGGGGGAAAGAGGGGAATTCAGGCCCCTGTAGGGAGGGAGCTAGGCAGGGCTGGGGAACAGTAGTGAGCAGGGGGCCTACTGTTCCCTGCCACATCACTTCTCCCACCATGACCCGGTGTGGCAGGGAGTGGAGGAGCTGTGCGGAAAACCTCCTTGCCCATCCTTGTACACTGCCACCGCTCCCCCCACCCGGCAACACACCTCCTGTGTGCACAGCTGCAGTGAGGTGGAGGCGCGTCGTCAGGGTAGTGCGGGGGGGGGGGGGGGGGCGGCGGCGGCAATGGCAGCTCACAGTGGCAAGGAACCCCCATGAGGCCCTGCTATTCCCGGCTGCACCAGGTCGTACACACCGGCTCCAGAGGCCCTGGGGAAGGGAAGCGGGCGAAAGCTTGAGCCTGCAGCGTGCACCTACCCTGGGTACAGATCTGGGGGGCACGGGTCTCCCCTGAGCCCCAGAAGTGTGCACGGCAGTGGGGAACTGGCCCTCCCTCTTAACCTCCCCTAGACAAGCTACCCACGGCCCCGTCCTGCTTCCCACTGGGGCCCTACAGCTGCGCGTTGTAGCCCCGGGCCCCAAGCCCCACTTGACTGGGCAGCAGCCTCAGCCTGTGCCTGCCCCAGGTGGCAGGGCATCAGTCCCCACTACCCCCTGGGAGTGCATGCAGCAGCGGAGAGCCACCTAACCTGGGCCCGCAGCAGGGGGGGAGCGGGGGCATGGTGCTGCGGACCCAGGCCCATACCCCTGACAGCTGGGGGCCCCTCTGGCAAGGCTGGGGGAGCAGGGGCTGTGGGTGGGGGGCAAGAGGCACCAGCAAGGCTGTGGGGGCACCTTTAATTTTAATCATGGATTTTGGGGGTTTTAGCAGAGACTTTGTGATTTTTTATCAGGGAAAACCAGGATCCCTGCTTATAAGTAAAGACCAAAGAGGGATTACCTGTTTAACACCTAGTGACCTGTATAGATGACTCCACTGCCCTTGTTCAGCAATTTGATTTTTTAAGTGCCCATGTTACACCCCTGCAACATGGAAGATATTGAATTCAGCCGTCTGAAATGGAAACTGTACAACATGAAAAAGAAAGAAGCCAAACTATAATCTGCCTGGCACCTGACTCCCCAGCCCAGCCCCTGGCTTCTTTACTTTTCATTCCATCCAGGAAGAGCACACACCAACTGCTGAAACTTCCTTAGCCTGACGAAGGGTTTTTGAACTGGAAAGCTTGCTTAATAACTATTCTCCAACTATTTGGGTTGGTCTAATAAAAGATATCAAATTCACCCAAGGAACCTTGGGTTCTATGAATCTATAACCTGGAGAGGGTCCAGAGAAGGGCCACTCGTATGGTTAAGGGCCTGCAGACCAAGCCCTACGAGGAGAGACTAGAGAAACTGGACCTTTTCAGCCTCTGCAAGAGAAGGTTGAGAGGCGACCTTGTGGCTGCCTATAAGTTCATCACGGGGGCACAGAAGGGAATTGGTGAGTATTTATTCACCAAGGCACCCCCGGGGGTTACAAGAAACAATGGCCACAAGCTAGCAGAGAGCAGATTTAGATTGGACATTAGGAAGAACTTCTTCACAGTTAGAGTGGCCAAGGTCTGGAACGGGCTCCCAAGGGAGGTGGTGCTCTCCCCTACCCTGGGGGTCTTCAAGAGGAGGTTAGATGAGTATCTAGCTGGGGTCATCTAGACCCAGCACTCTTTCCTGCCTACGCAGGGGGTCGGACTCGATCTATTGAGGTCCCTTCCGACCCTAACATCTATGAATCTATGAACCTTGTCTGGCCATGTTGCAATTAATCACTTACATTTTTTCCCTGTCACAACCCAAAGTTGTGATTTTTTGTTTGTGTGCGCGCTTCGGCACCGCTAAATTATTTCCCGCCAAATTTGTCGCTTTCTTTGCACGGTAGAGCTCTCTGCTGCTAGAGAGAGCTCTGGTGCAACGGGGGATTTCCCGCCAAATTGTAGCTTCTTTGCAGCGTGCATCTCTTTTGCATTGTAGTGATACACGTTGCAAAGAAGTTCCCGCCATTTGTATTAGGATCCGCACCATGTTATTGGCCGACTCCTAATTTAGGCACACGTGGCGGCTAGCGATTGGCTTGCTAGCCGTACAAAAGGCTTGGGTAGTTTCCGCCCAAGTCGGAGGAGGGAGGATGAGAGAGATCTGTGTGAAGATCTCCAAGCGCTGCAGACCCTCGCAGACCTGGCGCGCCTCCCCTAAGCAGGCAAGAGAGGCAATAGAACCGAGCCTACGGAGCTTTCGCTTCTCGCCTCTCCCCGTCGCCGAGCGCAATCCTAGACGTATCCCTTTCCTGTAATTTCGGACCCCGCGGAGCCTAGCAAACTCCAGGGAAAACTTATCGGACCCGCGGAGCCTGAATAACTCCGGGGAAACTTTTCGAACCCAACTTAACTGGACCCGCGGAGCCTAGCAAACTCCGTGGGAGCAATCGTTTTGTCAGAGTCCTCCAACGAGGGTTCAGGCGGGAGCTGTGCCTGGAAACTTGTCCAGCCTACACCAATACCATCTTTGGGTGTAAGTAAACAATCTTTTCAATCAACCATTACGCCTCCGTGACAGATTCTAACTCACGTGTGCAAAACCGCCCCACGGTTCTCTCCCACCCTGTGTGCCCCGGCTGCCGGCCACAGCCCGCGAGCACCGGAGACGGGTCCGGTACGACCCCGGTTCACCCCCGGCTTGCCCATGGCAGCCAGAATGAGATCGGAATCACCGCCGCGCATGGCGATGAGGGCGGGATCGGGGCCCGGCCCGCACACCCTCAAGCTCAGAAGCACTAAAATGGGCAGTGCCCACAGGGAGTTCAATGAACTCTTCATTCTGCCTGAAGCAACTAAGCCTAAGTGCCCCAATTAAGCCTCAGTGTTGCATCTCTCCTTGCAAGTGAAAACAGTAGTACCTGAATGAGCTAAGTGTAGATCCCAAGATCGCTCAGATAGTGATCTTACCTAGAATAATTAAAACCTGAGGATCACACAGTCTCTTCTTGAACACTATTTCAAACCGAACCATCAGGGCCACGATACCATATTCATGGCAGGTCATATTTTTTACTTTTATTATAATATGAAGAAGTTACAGGTTCAGAACCCAAAGCCTTTAGCATCCATTAAAAAGGAACAGAACTGTGCTGAAGAACACTGAACTAAAAGAGCAATAAATGAGTGCAGGGCCTTCTTTCAGGCTCAAACCACCTATAGCAAGCACCTTCACATTAAAAGTCAGGGAAATTTTAGGGATGGATCTACCTGGATACATGATTCCCTTGCACTGCAGCCAAGTCAATGGGTAAAGTGAGCCTGGGGAGAATAGCAGGAGACCATTAAAATGATATTCCATGAAGCAAGACACTCAAACTCACCTCAATCTTCTCCCTTTCTCAAGGGCAAATACCTTTTGCTTTTGTTACCATGGCTGTCATTGTATTGATAAAGTCTTCCTTCTCTTTGTGCTTATTTGCTGGCACACACATAAAATCAAATTACTCTCTGCTTCTCACTTACAACTTGTTTCCCTGTGCATAGGCTCTGCATTTACTTGGAAAGCCTGGCTGCTTTTCCTGCAATAGTCTTAAACCTGGATGTCCCACCTGGCTGGAAAAACTAACCCCAGCCCAAACACATTTAGATCTAAGAACTACTGAAAATGAGCAACAGCTTTTAGGGTGGCAGAAGAGAGCACTAGAGAGCCCCTGGGGCCTCCTCAACCTCCTTGAGGACTCCACTTCAGATGGTGCCATTGTTATGATGGAGATCAGAGATGACTTGCTCAGGAGTCACTCATTACAGCTCCAGCCCTGGCTGAAAGGGAAGTGTGTCACTTGCATGACACTGATACTGTGGTGTTCTTCTCTTCCCAGGACTAAAACTTTTGGTATAGGAAAAGAACAGGAGTCACAGTAAATTTTACCATCTGCCTTCGAAAGCTGGTTGATTACAAAAAGAGACTATAATTATGAAATACAGGCTTTTCTCATTAACTGGGGAAGAGGAGGGATCAATTCCAACGTTTCAGCCAGATTTAAGAGGCAGCTGACTCATGGGCTGGTTAAAGTGCCAGTCCTATTCAGCTACACTGAAGAACCAGACACTGGTTCATAACCACTTTAATAAAGACAAATGCAGCCACAACTGACAAGTGTTCTAGCCCTGCTTCTCAGCTGCCACCAAGCCAGAGTGCGGGTTTGTGGTAGAAATGATTCTTCATCACCATCACCCTTCCAACTTATATATGTTGATGCTTCTCTTACTTTAACGTGGATCTACAACACATTTTTTCTGCATTTGTTTGGAAGGAAAGGGTGCTTGATATACTGAGAAGAGGTACCAGGTGAACCAAAATTTCATTTCAACCATGGAAGATAGTCAAGAAATCTACCAAGGTATAGAAAATGAGGGTATACGTTGAAAGGACAAACTGCAATAATTTTAAGAACCTACTGTAAGTTCAGAAATTCTGGCTGTGGTGATGAAGTTGTTGTGCACTCATTACTATGCAGACTTATTTATTATTTATTTATGCATGCAATATATATGCTACCTGTCCCAATAAAGGTTCAAGGCAACTCACAGTAAGAGAACAAAATAGGAGAGTGACAAGAAAAAAAAGAGCAAGAAAACAAAACAACTTAAAAGGGGAATATAAAACAGAAACCCACTAAAGAGTATCTCAGCATGGCTTTGCTTGCTAAATGCCTGACCAAATGCAAAGGTCTTCTAGTGCTTCCAAAACATGTCCAGGCTTGGACTCTGGCAGACCTCAAAAGGAAGAGTTCTAGAGTTGAGAAAAAATGGCAGAGAACAACCTCTGACACATTTTTGCCAAGCAAACTTGACATACTCCATATTTGCAGGAGGGTGCTCTTGGCCGACCTCTGGGATTGCCATGGGACTGGTGGATTATGAAAGCCTCATGAATGTGTACCCCCCTGGCAGAGGACACTTGTGACTTGTACTCATTAGACAAGGGTCCATGGAGAGAGTATTTAGCTTAACAACTATGCTTTGACCAAAACCAGGTACATGTTGAGATGGATAGAACAGGGAAATCAGTCTGACCATGGTCTTCTGCTGGGGCTAGTGGAGAATCAATATTCCCCCCCAAGCAGAATGATGGGACAGAAGTAATAAAGAAACAGTATATAAAGAACTCAAAAAACAAGGGGATGACCCTCACACAAAGTACTGAACAGGAGAGAGGAATAGGTATGTTTTCTGTAGTGGGAAATCCTGGTTTAGCAGTAGGAGCAGGCAAGGCCAGAAAGGAGGTGACCTGAAAGGACTCCATGGTTCAGAAGACAAACTGGGAGCATCACAAAAGGATCCCACATCACCCTAGAGGACCTGACCTCAGCCCTCAAAATACTTTAGAGTGGTAAGGAAGCTAAAGCATGGAAAATGCATGCAGGGTTCATAGATCTGTGCATTTTTCAGGTTTTTTAATAATGAGCAATGGTGCTTTCAGAATCCTTGTGCTAAGCCACCTGTGTGCATATAAATGTGTGCAAACAAATGTGTCTTCATGTTTGCTTCTACTATCAGCTATCCTTGAAGGGCTAAACCACAGCCTAGAATGCCCCTGGGGAAAGCATGCATTTAAGCTACAGATGGGTCAGCATCAGATGCAGGGTGACAAATAGATGGACTATAGGTTCTAGCTTTTGGGTGAAGGTATGCTAAATCAAGGCTCTGCATACCAAGAGACCCCAGCTGAGCCATGGGCAGCATCTACAAGCTGTTCAAGCCCTACAGCCTTGAAGCACACAGGATGCAAGGACTGGAACCCAACCTAGTCATCAGGGCATGTCCAAACAAGGTAAGGCCTTGATCAGACCTACAAAACAAGATACTTTCTGTTCTTTTCAAGGTTTGAATAATCTCCAGTTAACACATCCATTAACTGGACAGCAACATAATAGTTCCAACTACATGCCCTATTACAAATATAGGAGAAGGCATTGAGGGACAAATACATTACCATGGGATTGGAGTCTGCAATCAGGTCACGTAGGGAATCCAGGAACCCCTGATCCTCCACCATTTGGGCATTAATGTCATGCAGCTTCGCCACACAGACGGCTGCAGTCTTCCGTACATAAGGGTCTTCATCCTTTAGACACTTGCGGAGTGGTTCACACAAATACTCCGTGATTTTGTCCACACGAATGCATCCCATTGTACGGACTGCCAATGCACGGATCAGTGGGTTTGGATCTTCACAGTCCTGCAGGGGAAGCACTTGCAATAAGTGGGTTTTGTAGTACTAACCACTGATATTAGTGAGCACTAGAATGGCTAGCCCTGGAATTAGGATATTCTATTCTTACCCTGCCCAGACAATGGGTCTCTCATTAGAGTAAAGCAATAATTGTCCTAGTCCAAGCCAAACCCCAGGAAAGTTTACAGGTTCCAAAAACATTCTATACAAGTTCAAAATGGTTTGTATTTCTGGCAGTTTGTGCTACTTGCTTTTCTCCATTCAAAACTTTAACATGACTTTACAGCCAAATCTGGGGAACCACTAACTAAGGAGAAATGTTTTTGCATCCTGAAAGCTAGAAACTCTTGGCTTTCAGATGGCACAGCACATTAACACATCTGTAATTCTAGTCACTGCTCAAATCAGAGAATTCAAGTGGTGAAAGATGGTAATTAACTCACAGTGATTTTCATTAAGGTAAACTTCCTGAAGACCATCAGGTCTAGAAACAGAGTTCTACACAGCATTGCCTTGAAGCTGAGATTTTATAGACTCAGCAGTAATCCATCTGATATATCAGACCCTAGTTAAAGGTATATCAACATAGATGTACTTTTCAGAGGCAGAAATGCACATAGCAGGTTCAATGCCTCAGACAGTGCAACTTTCAAACCCTAATTTTAGAAATTCAAGCATTAGCTTCAGTCTGTTTCTAGCATATCAGACATAATTCATTTATACTGTCAAGAAAGTGCTCCAAAATTCAGTTTACAAAAGCATGAGACACACTTCCTTTAATTATTTAATCCCTTATCAATGAAAAGGGGTTGAGCTTAAAATGTACAGAGACTATTTTCTTACAGACCCTGGAGATGACAAGTTGTAGCTGAAATGCTGACCTACCATAGATTATCTCAAACACACTTTCATTTGACCAACCCTTGTTCCAAGTAGCACATTAAAGGGGAAGTCAGAGATAAAACATTTCCTTCCAAAGAAAAAGGTGGTCAAAGTATTAGATCTACTCACTAATTTGTCATACAGGAAGCAAGGGCTTAAGGTGTAATGGGTAAGAGTGCACTGCCCTAGAAGTCTGCTGAGTCTCATCTAAAATTTAATTAGCCAGGAAAGCAAAAGTCCATTTTGAACCGGATTTCTTCCCTGTAGCCAGGAAGGACACCCCCCTACTGCCATGCTAGAAGCTCAGACATGTTCTAATTTACCAGATTTATCTGAAACGAAGACAACTTAATTTAAGGGGACCCTTTCCAAAAATTAGATTCCATATATGGAAAATGTATAAATCTGTTATAATTCACCATGTATAGAATCTAATTATCAAAGGGTTGCCTTAAATTCATCCCCCTCACTGCTGCAGCATGGAAAGTAGCAACAAGGGGTATATGGTAGAGGGGAGACAGATGGTGGGGATCAAGCCACCCCTTGCCTCCTACCACTTCTCTCCCCTGCAGCCTGCCCCCTCCATCATGCCTGTGCCCCTTGCTCCCCTGCCTGCCCCGTCTACCTACCACTGACTGTCCTTTACCTCCCACTCCCCACAGCCTCTACCTCCGCTCCCCCCTCCCCCTGCTCCCCATAGCCTTCATCCTCTACAGCCTTCCCTCCCCCCCACCACTTACTCTCAGGTTCAGATTCAGCTTTATTCCCTCCTGGGTATGGAGTAGATGGAAGCTCTAGTCCCTGCCTGCTCATGCAGCAGTGGCAGCAGGAGCTCTGGCCCCAGGATATTGCCGTGTGGTCAGGCAGGAGCCAGAGCTTCCATGTGCTCCACATCCTGGGAGGGGATGGAGCCACAGCTGTGCCTGACGGTAAGCAAAAAAATCGAAGTCTCTAAATAAAAACCCCCAAATCCACGTTTTTCCGCAATAAAATGAAACGCAACCATATACATAGGGATCAGCTGAACACAATGTTTTATTTATATATTTACAATTTTAAAGCAATTTGGAAGCCTACCAGTACCTCAATCATTATAATAAGATAAATTCTAAATACCTACATATTTTGGTATTTGATGTTGGTTTTTATCATAGCAAATTAGAGCTCCCCCTGCTTCCTTCACTCACCAAGACATGGGTCCAGCTGCAACTGTCCCCCCCTGATGCTCTGGGGCACTGAGCAGCCCTGATATGCCCATGCCATGGCCACCAAGGTGAGGTGCTGCAGTGGCGGCACCATGGAGTTGTGCCCCCCACTGCTGCCTGGTGGGCAGGGGACACCTCACCTTGGTGGCCATGGTGGTGTAGCACTCCTAGTGGCAGCAGCGGCAGCAGCACTGAGCCTCCCTGTCCCACTCCACCCTCCTGTGCCAGGTCCTGCACACTGCACTGCAGAGGCAGCACCTGCTCAGTGCTGGTCTGGCCAGGCTGCAGCCCCAAGCCCCACTGTGGGTGCAGAAACCTGAAAGGGGGAGGCACATGTTCTCCCATACATAGCCTATGCCCCCCACCCCATAAACTTACTTCCAGGGAGCTGCTTTTTACCATGCTGCCTGTCTGCATTCTGATCCATGTGCATGTTTGTGCGTGCGCATGAACATGGTCCCCTGACCCCAATCACCTTTCTCCCACTCCCCTGAGGCCTAAGCAGCCTTGTAGGCTGGAACTCTGCCTGCCTGCAAGGGGAAACCCATGGTTTCCCGTGATTTTCTCCTTTAAAAGGGAAAATCTGTGAGCCGAGGTAGAGTCACAATCCACTGCCTACACTCCCCCACCCAGAGCACGCAGGCTGCAGATCATGGCTCTGCCCTGGCTCCAGACCACGTTGTCACTGCTGCAAGATCCCAGCCCAGCCCCAGAGCAGCTCTCTGCCCTGCCACATACTCTGCCAGCATTGCTGGGGCTGGTTTCCATGGAAACCCTGGCCTTCCGCTATCAGTGTGACTGCTGCTCTAGTCTCCATGGAAATCAGCCCCAGCCATGCAGGCAGGCACTGTTAGGAAATGGAGTCCACTGCCAGCTGGATCCAGCCCGTGGGCTGGACTTTTCTTGCCCCTGCTTTAAAGCACCTGGTGTTGCCTACTGATGGAGACAGGGAACAATTTCAGATAGGCCCATTGGTCTGGTCCACTCCGATAATTTTGCTTCCTTAGATACAATCCCAATTCAGTCCAGCAACTTTCGAGTACGAAGCCACAGACTACATGTGATAAACAGTACACACCAAAGCAGGCACAATGACAAGAACCATAGGAGGGAGCCTTCTAATGAGCCTTGCTCCATGTTACCTTCACAAAGCTGTTCACAGCCATAATAGCCATATCTGGCTGACTTTTGGCATAGTTCATTAGATATAGATACACCAGCTTCTTCAGCTCCAGGTTGTCAGTCTGCATGCAATTCACCACATCAGGAAAGAGAGAGCTGGATAAAATGAGAGTGGGGCAAAGGGAGAGAAAAAGTTACATTTACCATATGCAAAGGGAAAGGGAGCTTCCTGACTACACGGTAACATTATTGACTGAGGCCAGGGGAACGCTGGAACATATCCCATATATTCTGTTATAACTACTCTATATTCAAATTAGAGGTCACTCTCCTCTTCAAAAGCAGTTTGCAGGGGACTTTGTAACTGTTTAATCATTTAATCTCCTCCTGGTGCCTGAAGCAGGTAAAATAAAGTGCTCATACAAAATTGGATCCAATTAGGAAGTTGACAGAACAAGATGATAATGTTAATGTGCCCAGCTTTGGGGGTTAACTGGCAACAGCAGGAAACAAACAAATCCTCAGATTTTTTTGCCTGAGAAGGGAGCCTTGTTTAGAGGACCCTATATAGCAAATTTCAGGCTGGTAAAATCTAAAATGATTAAGAAATTAAAACTGCAATAACCAGAGTCTTACATAAATACCAAATGGCAACTAGTAAGTAGCATTGCAGAGGAAACTCAGAGGTTATACTGGATCCCCATATCTCAGGTACATTATGAGAATCTAAAGGTAAAGGTCTTTGGCTAACTGAAAGATGCTTCCCTCCAACACTTCATTTGCTCCTTCATCCTGCTAAACCTGCAACCTTACATTTATTTTCCTGGCAACAGACCATGTCGCCATGAATCCAGGACTATTATGACTTTACTGCAGGATCTAGGAGAAGCTGACAGGAGAAAGCCTTGACTCAAGTCACTTCAGCTGCTACAAAAGAAAAGTATTGGCAGTCATTTGCCTTTGATTTAAAGGTTTCCCTTTAGCAAGCGTGATTAAGTGTTAAAGGCCCAGTTTAATGACTTTATCACAAGCTAAGAGGTATCTGAAAAACAATGCCTTTTTAAAACTTTAAAAAGAATTCTGGGTTAACAACTTGATTTGAAAATGTCAGCTCAGATAGGACATCTAAAAATAGCTGAGTTACAAATAGGTTTTAAACAACTACACAGCTTTTGGCTTATCTGGGACTCGTTACTTTTTCATTCTGTGATTAAATCACTGTTCATGAAATCACCAAGTGAGAACTGATTTGAACCAAGCAAAAGGGCTGCCAAAGACAGATAAAATTTCCCCCATATTGCCACTAACTCCCATTGATCTAATAAAGAACCCAGACCCCAAACCTGCAAAGCCCCTTGGTTCTGCCAGCCCCTCCAAGATTAAGCTGTTCATTGTACCCCAATTCAGGAGCTTCAGGAGAGAAAGATCCCCAGGTAGGATAGGGGAGGACTGGACCTGCTGAAGTTAGACCACCAGGAAGAGCAAAAGCAGCATTTACCTTACATCCTTCCCTACAGTCATGGCAGCAATAACCTTCTTCACAGCTTCTTTCCTCTTCTCTTTCTTTTCATTGTTGAGCTCAGCCTTGAGCTCGAAGATCTCTCCTGTAAAGGGACACAACAGCCTGAAGCTCAGATGAAGAGAAA
This sequence comes from Alligator mississippiensis, assembly GCF_030867095.1. Classification (NCBI taxonomy): domain Eukaryota; kingdom Metazoa; phylum Chordata; order Crocodylia; family Alligatoridae; genus Alligator; species Alligator mississippiensis. The sequence goes on along the minus strand of NC_081837.1, from coordinate 26,721,799 downwards.
GGCTAGCTTTAGGGCTCCCTGAAGAATGATTTGTGCCACCACTACACGTGAAAAGTAAATGCCATTGCCTCTAGGCTAGTGCAAGTGATTCATTAGCTACTGGGAAACCAGAAAACCACCATGTGTGTGCCAATTTGATTATTGGACTTTTCCAATCCAAGCTGAGGTAGCCCGTGACAAGAAGGAGGAAAGATTAACTGAGCTAACCTGTTGAGTTAAAGAGCAGTGCTGATGGTATCCCAAGGACATTCTTTTCAGTCTGCTACAGTCAGAGAATTGGTGCAGTAGCACATGGTGCCTGCAAAATGTATGGAGGTTATGATACAGTGATAAGGCAATCTTCAGAGCTGCAGTAATATAATATGGAGGATGTGGCTTCAAAATGTTTAATAAAAGTAATGAAGTACAATCAAAACTTGCCACTTTCAAGGAACATTAGATCAGCATCACTAAATTAGCCACTGAAGCATATCAAGGATCAAACAAAAACCTGGGGGAAGAGAGAGGCCATCCTGGAACAGAAAATGTAAGAAACAGTGGCTCAGTTCAGCTTATTATTTTCCCTGGACTATCCTACCTTTAGTTATCGTCATTTGCTTCCTCAAAGCACAAATGAGGAAACAGCAGATGACACAGGTCACAGTGCAATACAGACATTGCAGGAACAGCTACATCAATTTTACTCCAACAGAAAAATACATGTAAGGTTAAAAAAGGGAGAACTATTGCTAACAAGCACAGAAACCCGGGGAAGTGCAAGGCCTGGATTCCTGATGCCATCCGTAAAGTGACTGAAGGGACCTTCTATGAGATTAACTCTTCCGGCTGTTACCGTGTAGAGAAATCAATTGAGGACGGATCCCTGCAGCCATAAAGTAAACCTCAATCCACACCAGATTCCTGAACCTGCTTGGACAGTATCTATCTATAGAATCCAGCTGGCCTGGGAAGGGAAATAACTTTCCTTCCAACTGGAGATGGTTTGCAGGAACACAGAGAAGGCAGCATCACCACTGGATACAAGCTATCCGATAAGGACACACAGAATGGCAGAAGTCCTGGCTAACTGCAGAGATGAGCTTTTGGGGACAAAACACCTCTTTCAAGGCTACGTTGCAATGTCTGAACCACTGTTTCCCATATACCACTGATAAGGTATGGTCCCATCTATCACAAGAGTCTTCTACAGAACCTACAACTGCAGTATGAGGGCTGAATAATGTGACAGGTACCTATTCCCTTAACGATTAGCAGAGACACAGAACCAGCCAACAGAGAAGATATTCTTTGGGCCTCTAGTAGGTATGTGGATGAGACTCTTGGATCTGAGTGGGCAACTCTGAAACTAAAGAAGCATTTCCCACCCTAGTTTTCCAGCTTTTCCTGATCACCGTTTAAACAGGAAAAGGAACAGATAAATCAGCATATGACAACAGTCCCCCTGGGGGTATGGTGTGTTATTGTTGATTCCACCATGCCAAACTACAGGTGAAGGAAGTGAGCACAATTCTCTAAAAGGCAAACCAAACAGGAAAAGGGAGTTGAAAACAATAAAGAATACATGAGGAACTGGATTTGTTAGTGTCAGGGACTACTGTAGATCAAGTTTATGAGCCAGCAATGAAACGGGCCAATGAAACCACAGACTGGATAAAGGAGCCTGCTTGGGATTTTTTGTCAGCTCCTTTAAATTAAGGATGCAATAAATATCCTTAAAAATGTTCTATTCCAAATGGCAATTTTAAGGAAGCCTAGTGGGCTGGCATGTTTGGAAACAGGGTGCAGCAGCCAGGGTTGCTGAGACAGAAGAGAGGTGCATAAATCCTGCTCTTCTCATTAAGCAGTGCCTCAGGTTCTCAGGCCCAGCCATTTGTTCCATCTGAGTCATGAATGTACTGGGTGCCAAGAGTTTTAAATTAGGCAAGGCCAGGAAATCAAAAAGGAAAGCACTGCAGAGATGCTGGCCCTCTTGCTTCATCAGCTGATTGGCCCAGGTAATAGCAAGCCACTGTTTCCATAGGAAACAGCAGCAGCAAAACTAGCTGCTAGAAGATTGCCGAGTTGTTATGAATTACTTCGACAGGGCTATAAATGAACACAGTATTTTACAGTGAGGTACATTCTCTTCCTTGGTACCATTCAGTAGCAGGGCTCCTGAAAAGGAATTAAATTATTGTTCTGAGGAATGCTGGGGTGTCTGTTTATATTGCCAGCTACCTGAAAAAGACATCCAGATCATAAACAGGCTGAGATCCTGCCCAGGAGCCTGACTGAACCAGTCGGTATGCACCACCAGCATTTTCCCTTTGCGCTGAGTAAGGATGTACAGTTTTGAGGCCTCGTATAATCATCTCAGTGAGAACCTGCAGATTCAGTCAAAGGGAAGTAAGTTGAGAGTGCTGTTGTTTCTCAGAAAGATGTGAACTCCATTAGATCCAAGGGTGTGTTGACTCTGAAGCATAATGACATCAATGTCATCACACAGTTACTAGTAACTGGTCAACAGAAACATCTAGCTACTCTGTCACTGTAGAGGGGCTATGGACGACTTAATCAAACCAACACTCTCCCCTCAATCAGGACTTTGATCTTGGCAGCATCCAATGTAGGATTAGTTTGACAGGCCCACTGTGACTGGAAAAGGCCAAGTTCAGTGGGTTTGGCATGAATGTTCCATAATTTCCATTAGTCCTTTATGCCAAAAGTTAAACTAAGAAAAAATGACTTCACAATGATGGAGGAAGTCCACAGCTACCCTGATGTGTGCATTATGCCTTTTCTATGCCCATGAATCAAGTTACTCAGAAAAAACCTCTCTTTTCAACACATTTTATAGTATATCACTAGGCAGCCAACATAGTTACTATAAACCCAAGAGGAAGTCATGTGAAGGACAAAGGTGAGAAAAGTGCATGGGTCTTCCTCCTTTGGTAGATTTCACCAGGACTGGCAAGGGGCAGCAAGAAGAGACCCATAATATTTTAAAAACACATACATACTATCTGAGACTTGTGGCCCAACTTTCCCCACACTCCCAATGGCTACAACTACACAGACAACAGGTCTGCATCCTTAAACTCTGCTTTTTCCTTCCAGCTAACCCAAGCATGCTTCTAGTTAGGTCCACTTTTAAATGCACTGCCTGCAGTCCCGACCACTTTGCCCTGTATATAAATCTCTATAAAAGGCTGCTGTATGTTTCAAATCCCAAAGTTCTGTTTCTGACCTTCCAGAAAGTAATACAGAGCCAGAAAAGGCAATTGGGGCTGCCGTGTTTGCATACTGCAAGCGTGTTCAATTCATCAATCCTGTCTTTTGTCATCGTGTGGGAGGGGGCTGGGTGTTTGGGAACTGTTTTATGGCCTACTTTTGAACAGCTTCTGGATGACTAAGAAGAGAAATGGGGACACAGCACATAAGGAAGCACAAACTCTGTTGTATGGAGTTAAAAACATCATTTTAAAATAGGCACTCACTGTCCCCAGGAGCCTCCAATACACTAGAATAGTTTAAAGCTCACCTTTTTTATTAGTTGTGAAATACTTGGAGTCTGTCATGGTTCCAATTCCTTAGAACACCTGCAAGAACAAGGAACATTTGGACAAACGCTGTAGCCACTGTTCCCCAATATGTGAGCCATGCATTAAAAGAACCATAATTTAGCCAGAGTACAGAACAGAAGATAGCTGCTCTGCAGATGTATTCCCCAGAAGTTTCACAATCTTCACACTGTACCAACAAATGACATCCCAGAGTATTTTTATATAGATACATCCATCTCTCTCTCTCCAGAATATATACATATATTCTGTATCAAAAAAAAGACAGCATCAAAGATGGCTTTGATTCCTAAAAGCAAGAAATCCAGGTTTCACGACTCTTTTCAAACAATGGCAGGATCTACAGAAAAAAAATGTAGGACTCCCCCTACAGGTATATTCAGGAGTTGCAGCACCACAGAAAGGACTGTAAACACACTGTTTCTATACACACCACAAGGCTGTTTGATCACTTTGTTTCCTGAATCATGATGACACTGGCAATCCCCCAACATTAAGAAAAATAAATTGCTCTATAGTAACCTTACGGAAGCTTGAAATCTTTCCATCACTCTCTACACCAACATTTTCCACCCTCATTATCACAGACACCTTGACCTATTACTGTAGTACAGCAGTTCCCGAACTCCGACAGATTGAGCACCACCAATTTAAAATGATACAGCCTTACCACCACCAATTTTTTCAGTTCAACCTTAAGTACCACCAGTAAATTTTTGTCATATAAATTACTGATAATAAATCTGTTAACGCGTACTACTTACGGGTTGTTTGTGTATCACTAGTGGTACCCGCACCACAGATTGGGAACCTCTGCTGTAGTGCTATTCTCTCACATTCAGCAGCTACTGTGGATAGGCTGATCATGAAGACTAGACTGTAGGAGCACACATTCATTTACTGCTGTAGGAATTTCAGAATGACTTTGATGTTCACTTTTTTTTTCTTCCACCAAGCTAAGTCGATTAACAACAAAATGTAGAGATCAGATGGGCTGCCCCAACTTCCCATGAATGCAGACCCATTTTGAATTTTTCTTAAATGGGACTGCTGCCAGCTGGATGAGGAAACTGACTCTCTCTCAAACTTGCTGAGAAAGAAATGACCACTGGAGGAAGAGATCTTATGGCTGGCTTTTGATTATTTTATTACATCAGGGTAACAACCAAAAACCTGAAATCCGATCTATCCCTACAATGCCATAATCACTTTTTTCCTTTCAATTTTTGCCTGATCTTCTCTCCCACTTTCTGCACACTTCTCTCCTCCCTTTGTTTCTCTCTTGCTATATTGGAGCAGTACACCCTACTTCACCCCAGTTTCACTCTTCTTCCTTTTTTTCTGGGTTAAAGACATCTCCTGGGATATCCCTGCTTTCTCAATGACTCTGCCTAGCTAAAGAGGAACAAATTAAGAACCTACAGCAAGATATTGAGCCTGTTTCCTTTTTCTGTTGGCTTAAAGTATTGGCTAGTAAACAAATAAGATCTCTTTCTGCTAAGGTCTGGTTGCTTTGCTTCCATGGAGCATGCAGACACTGCAGCCCCAGAAATCATGGGAACACATTTGGCGTGGAACAGCAACACAGCCCCATATATCATTTGTGGACCTCATCTTCCAAATCATAGACCGGTGATTCTCAAACAGGGTACCATGGCACCCTGGGGTGCCATTAGATTCTTTTTAGGATACTGAATGGCACGCTGCACTATTAGCACTGTTAGGTGTAAAAACACCTGTAAAATTCACAAGATTTCAAATAGGAACCCATAAAATCAAAACCATTCTGACCTGTTGTGGTCTTCCGAGTTCTTCTATTGCAAAAAATTGCTCTGCTACTTTTCCCATCAAGAAACAAGTGAAGGTAAGAGCTGGCGGGTGCCCTGAATCTAAAAAGGTTGAGTTCCACTGCCCTAGACACACCCTGCATCTTAGTGCATCTCTTCCTCTCAAAGATTGTTTCTTTTCTTCCACCCTTAAGATTAGACTAATGCTGCTGCTCTTGGTTCAGCCGTAGAGTTAACAGAAGCAGCAGCTGAGGAGCAGTAAGCAAGTCTTGGTTAGTTTCAGTCTGCTCTCAAGGGAGCACTCTGGGCATGACTGTGATGTCCAAATGCTTAAGTGTAGGAAAGGCAAATGTTAGTCCCTATCTCCCTGTGCCCCTTAAAGATTGTGCTTGTACTGTACCTTTTGCGTTACCTGTCCTTAACCCAACAGTTAGGAAAGGATGATAGCAATCAGGGCAATTTACTTTCACTCCAGGTCTGTTTCGGCTGAGCCAAACACAACGCCAAGTGCAAGCCTACTGCAGGACAGAGTACTTTGATTCATGAAGCCTGGAAACACCTAGAAAAAACATGGAAATATAGCATTGCCCGGATCAAATCAAATGTAAACCCCTCAAGCTTACCAATCTTGGCAACAATCCCTTCAAGCAAAACTGTAAGTGTTCCAAGAGAGGAAGCTGCCACAGTCTTTTTAATTATCAAACAAGCCCAGCCTACTTTCCACTGCAATCTTCTTGCTGACACATTGCTTAGGATTTTAACCCAGTTGAAAGAGGACTCAGATGTTTTGCTATATACAAGGCCACAAGGCCTAACACCATCCAAAAGAGATGTACTGTAAATTTCTTCCCATGCTTCAGTTTCATTATATTACACGCAGGATTTGGCAGTGTGGGCCAGAAATGCTGGCTGATGTAGTCTGGCAATGAACAGCAGCCAACCCCTGGTACTTCAGAGAAAGGCCAGACACCCAAGACGCACCCACCTGACTGTGCACTGCCAGAGGAAAATTCCTTGCTAAACATCCAAGGAGACCTTTATGCCTTGAAGATGAACACTTCAGTCCCTTATTATTTTTGCTCACGTACCTACAAGTGTCGTTAGCAGTCATTAAATTAGCTCGCCCTTATTTAAATGTAATCACAGCATGTGCCTTCACAACAGTGTTAGCAGATCCAAACAAGATTTGACTGTTATTTTAGTTAGCAGCACAGCTTCCACCATCCAAGTGCAACCTGGTCTAAGGCTGCCCATCCCTGGGGTGAACAGACATTTTGCTGCCTTCTGGGTTGAAGCTTGCCCCACACACGCTGTCAAAGGCAATTTCCCTAGGTATTTCATATTATTTGGTTTCCTAACCAAATAAGAGTATGGGGAAGCTCAGGTGAGGCCCAGCCGGCCCGGAGACAGGAGCTGGGACTCACAAGAGGCAGCTCTTCCCGAGCGCTGCAAGGGAAATCCGACTTTCTTCTGCAGGAGGCAAAACTTCGTGAAGAGGTGAATGTTTTTAAGGCTATGAAGAGAGGTGCTCTCCTCGGCAAGGGCTGACACCCGGGGGGCAGGCCCGGCCCCGCCCTGCATCAGCGGGAGGCCGCAAACCGGGCCCGGAGCCTCCTGGGCCCTCCAGCTCTCGCCCGCGGCTACTCCCGGGTCCCGGCCACGTCTCTCCCCGGCCCCGGCCCGCCACACCTCCGCCCGGGACAGTGCGGGGGCCACAGCAGGGCGGACCCGGGCGGGACCCGCGGGAGCGCTGGGAACCGCCGCAGAGGGGAGGGCGCCCGACCCCAGCCCCAGCCCCCACCCCGCTCCCCCGGCCGGGCCGGACCCGCGGCGCTCAGGGCAGGCGGCGACCCGAGCGCGGGGGCGGGACCGGGGCCCCTGCTCACCGGACTGCGGCGGCGACGGCGGGAAGCGGAAGCGGCACCGAGCGGCTCCGGCGACTGAGACTCACCGCCCAGAGCGTCCGCGCCGCCGAGACCATAGAGAGCGGCGGGGGGCAGAGCGCCGCCTTCCGCTCTACTTCCGGGTGCTGCTCCGGCCGGCGCTCCTTCCCACTCAGGCCGACGGCAGTGAGGGCTCGCCTGCCCCCGCGCAGCCCCGGCCCGGTGGAGGCCTACGCGCATCCGTCCCCGCGGCACCCCGGGCGGGGTCGCTATGGCGGAGCACGGCGCTCACCTGACGGCGGCGGGCGGCGGCGAGGAGGCTCCGTCCATCTTCGAGGCGGTGGCTCAGGACAGCCTGATGGCGGTTCTGCGGCCCGCGCTGCGCCACGTGGCCAAGGTGGGCCGGGGCCGGGGCCCTGCAGCCCCCGCGCAGGTGGAGGGGCGGCCCCCTGTCAGCCCGATGCGGGCGGCACGCGGATCCGCACGGCAGCGTGGGGGTGCTCACCCAGGGCCGGCCCCCTCGCTCCCGCCGCCCTGGCCGGGACGAGGGCGGGGCAGCTGCTGGCTTTGAGCACCGAAGCCGCCGCTCCCGCCCGAGGAGCATCGGTGCCCAACGGGGGCTGCAGGGCCGGACCCTGCGCCAGACACCTCGGGACAGGAGTCCGGCAGCGACCACCTGCGTTTACAGAGCCCCTGTCGTGCCACGTGTCTAGCGCAGCCCCCACGGTACAGCTCCCACCCGGCATTTACCAGCCGATGTGCCCCGCACAGCCCTGCCCGGCCCAGGCCCCCCCCCCGCTCCCCACCTTGGCAGGAGCTTCCAAGCCCCAACCCTCTGCCAAGCTCTCACTTCTGCTCCCTTTGCTGCCATCCCTGGCTCCTTCCAGCCATGCTGTGGACTGCAAATGCCATCTGCTTAGGTCTCTCGCCCAGCACCATTTGAATTGGGCTAATGCTCAGCTCCACGTAGTGCCAGGAGTCGGGGCATCCACAGAAAGTCAAGCCCCTGCTGGGACTGCTGGCAGGAGCTCCTTGCGTTCTGCGTGCTCCCATTGCCTGGTCCTGTCAGCCACAAAGCTGCTGCTTACTGTTTGAGTTTTGTGGGCTGCTGCCACTTAGTCAGGGATCCCAGCCACTTGCTCCCTGCCCATCTGCAACCCCATCCTGCCCAAGCGCAGAGCAGAGCCACAATCAACTGCCTGCACGCAGCTGCAATGGGCGCTAGTTCTGCATGCAGGGAGGGAGCAAAGCCTATCGCAGGGGTGTGCAGGCAGCGGAGTGTGGCTCTGCTCTGCAGTTGGCTGGGATGGGGCCATAGATGGGCAGGGAACAGCATCTGGGAGCAGGATGGGCAGGCAGGGCTAGGATCCCCAACTAAGCAGCGGTAGCCTATGGGACACAAACCAAAGTGGCAGCTTGGATCCACATGGGCAGGGAGCACGGCCAGGCCAACAGGATCAGCAACTTGGAGAGTGAGCTGGTGGGGGCTTGCAGGGGGGCAGGATGCTGACCAGGCCAACAACTCATCAAAACTCCTTATCTGGCTTGCAGGCCCAAATAATTGCCCACCCCTCTGTTAACCTATCCTCTTCCCTGCAGTGAGGCAGGGAAACAGTCTCCAGAGGAGGAAACTCAGAAAGGCCTGGTAACTTAATCTTTTTTTTGAGCAAGTCTGAGACGGAGCCAGAACTGAGGAGAGCCTGGTCTTCCCTAGTTCATGAAGGGATGAGTGCACATTTTAGGTTTTTCTGCCAGGGATATTGCTTCTGCTAATGCTGCTTAGTTCCATGCAGCAAGGGGCAAGGTATCTCTTGAACAAGCTCCTTTTTGTGCAGGTGAAACACACTTACACATTGTGTATTCATGTACCTGTTGTGGGAGGAAGCACTGTTATTACTGGAAGCCTTGCAAGTGTACACAGCCATCAGCTTGGAAGCTTTTCATCCCTGGAAGCCAAGATTCACATCTGGCTTATTTAATAACCAGCTGACATGCTAGGGTCAGATATGATGCTCACAGTGCCCTGCTGTAATCATGCCTCTGGTCTTTTGTTTCTGAACTGTTTAATAAAGTGGATGTGTGGGCTGTGGCAGCTTTGATTTAATGAGCTGGTCTTTGACATCTTTTCTGCTTTGTGTGCCTTGTACTAGGTTCTTGCTGAATCCAATCCTGGCCGTTATGGCTGCCTCTGGACTTGGTTTGATGAGATCTATGCACTCCTGGACCTACTGCTCCAGCAGCATTATCTGTCCAAGTGCAGTGCTTCTTTTTCTGAAAACTTCTATAGCTTAAAGAGGACAGTGTTGGGACACAGCAAGGGGCCATGTCGGCTGGCAAGTGCTGGACTTCCAAAGCAGCAGCACTGGAAGTCTCTCCTCCTGCTGGTTCTCATTCCTTACCTGAAAGGGAAGTTGGAGAAACTGGTCTCCAGCTTAAGAGAAGAAGATGAATATTCCATCCACCTTCCATCCTCTGCCTGGAAGCGCTTTTACAGGGCCTTTCTAGCAGCCTACCCATTTGTAAACATGGCCTGGGAGGGCTGGTTTCTCATCCAGCAGCTCTGTTACATCCTTGGTAAGACGCAACACCATTCACCGCTGCTAAGGCTGGCTGGTGTACGCCTGGTAAGATTGACAGTGGATGATATCCAGGCCTTGGAGAAGAAACTGGTTGCAGCTACTGCAAGCCACAGGTAAGTTATAGACTAATCTTACCCAGTGGTACCCAGCCTTTTTGCCCTGCAGGCCAGACAGACAGTGCTCCAGCGAATGGGCCCAATCCAGTGTGAGGGACAGGCAAGGCAGGGCCTGGTCCAGCTGTGTGTGGCAGGGAGAAGGGGGTTAGGGAATAGCCCAGCCTTGATCTGAGCCCATAGGTGTGGCTCAGCCCCAGTCTGGCCCTGGGCGGGGAGCATGGCCAACCCCAATTTGGTCCACAGGGCTTGGGAATTTGGCAGCAGGGGAGGGGTAATAGTATTATTTGCCACTGCTCCCTCACCACCAAATTTGCCAACCCATAGGGAGCCCCCATGGACCAGATGCCATGGCTCCATGGCCACATTTGACCTGTGTGCTGGAGGTTGAACACCCCTGATCTAACACATTCAACATAGAGCTTTTGCAATGCTTTGTGGCAATGTTCCAGGTTCTCTCTCTTCACAGATGGTTCTGTGAAATGAAACCATCAGTGTTAGAGGTTAAAAGCAGGAAAAGAGGGAAGGTCATAATGCACTTTAAATATAAATGAAATAGTGAGTCTTGTAGACTTCTTGTTGAAGTTAATTGCAGAGCTGCGTGGCTGGAAACATGTAAGGATAGTTGGTCTCTGACATGTTCAGCACTTGATGTCATTTCTGAGGCTGGTACCAAGGGAGATTGATGGCATCAGTTATCTGTTCAGATGAGCAACTTACCTTATTCAGACAGTGGTGAATTTTGGGTACTGCTAACCTGAGCCTTCTGAAACACAGATCCCTGGGTGAAAGCTTCTGTTGTCTCTTGTCCTAAGCTCTTCTACCTCAGAAATACAGTAAACCTAGATCTAAAAATTTCAAAGTGTTAAGAATTGCTATATTTCTCAGGCAGGCCAAGTTATACCTTCCTAGACTTATTTGCATTAAGAATCTGGCTGATCCTAAATAGCTTTGTAAACATGTCATACATGTGTAACAGAATTTTTAAAAAAGTTAAACACAATTGCAGAGGGTTGGAAGGGATCTCAAGGGTCATCCAGTCCAACCCTTGTCCAGTTGCAGGATTCACTCTTGCTGAACCATCCCAGTTGCGTTTTCTTGTAAACTTCCAGTGAAGGAGATTGTACAGCTTGCCTAGGCAACTTGTTCGCTCTCTCTGCTTGTATAAGTATGAAATGCAGAATTACAGAATGCAATTCAACAAGGAGAAATGCAAAGTGCTGCACCTAGGGAGGAAAAATGTCCAGCACACCTACAGCCTAGGGAATGACCTGCTGGGTGGCACGGAAGTGGAAAGGGACCTTGGAGTCCTAATGGACTCCAAGATGAACATGAGTCGGCAGTGTGACGAAGCCATCAGAAAAGCCAATGGCACTTTATCGTGCATCAGCAGATGCATGACGAATAGATCCAAGGAGGTGATACTTCCCCTCTATTGGGTGCTGGTCAGACCGCAGTTGGAGTACTGTGTGCAATTCTGGGCGCTGCACTTCAAGAGGGATGCAGATAACCTGGATAGAGTCAGAGAAGGGCCACTCGTATGGTTAAGGGCTTGCAGACCAAGCGCTACGAGGAGAGACTAGAGAACCTGGACCTTTTCAGCCTCCACAAGAGAAGGTTGAGAGGCGACCTTGTGGCTGCCTATAAGTTCATCATAGGGGCACAGAAGGGAGTTGGTGAGGTTTTATTCACCAAGGCGCCCCCGTGGGTTACAAGAAACAATGGCCACAAGCTAGCAGAGAGCAGATTTAGATTGGACATTAGGAAGAACTTCTTCACAGTTCGAGTGGCCAAGGTCTGGAACAGGCTCCCGAGGGAGGTGGTGCTCTCCCCTACCCTGGGGGTCTTCAAGAGGAGGTTAAATGAGTATCTAGCTGGGGTCATCTAGACCCAGCACTCTTTCCTGCCTATGCAGGGGATTGGACTCGATCTGTTGAGGTCCCTTCTGACCCTAACATTATGAATCTATGAATCTAAGTAGGGTTTTTTGTTTAAATGAAGTTTAATCAATATCTGTTTTGCTGTAGTTTAAGCCCATTGCCACTTGGGGATGCCCTGAACCTCTACTACATAGCATCAATTCTGTCTGTTAGCACTGTTTCCAGGTGAACAAATGTGTTGTACTAACTATCCATACCTCATCTCCCTGATACAGCATCAAGGACCAAGTGCATGCAGCAGTGAAGAAAGTATTGGGAGGTGTTGCCTTCTCTCTGTCCACTGGTCTCTCTGTGGGTGTGTTCTTCCTGCAGTTTCTGGACTGGTGGTACTCATCTGAAAATCAGGAGACCATCAAATCTCTGACTGCACTCCCTACTCCTCCACCCCCCATACACCTTGACCACGGCACAGGCTCACCTCTCTTACCAAAACTGAAGACAGTGTGTCCACTCTGCCGCAAGATCCGAAACAATGACACCGTCTTGTCCACATCAGGCTTTGTGTTCTGTTACCGCTGTGTTTATAACTATGTAAAGAGTCACCAGAGATGCCCGATTACTGGCTATGCGACAGAACTGCAGCACCTTGTCAAGCTGTATTCCCCTGAAAGCTGAAAGGACTGAACTCTACCTCTACCTGACATACAACTCAGGTCTTACATAATCTAGGCTCTCTTACACCCTGAATATACTCTTTGTGCCAACACAAAAGACTGTCACCAAAGGCAGGAAAATGTACGGTGCCAGCTTATGACTAGTATAACTGGGCACTATGGCACATTTGGACTTTAATGGCAGTAGTAGAGTTTTTGCTGCCTTGCCGAAATTTTAACAAGCCTTGGCTTCATCCAGTTTGAACACATTAGAACAAGATTGTCAGGTTCAGCTACAACTATATGCTGTCATTAGGGTTACCAGTGCCTTAAACACTGAAGTTGTGAAGTTACACTAAATAACAGGGAATGTCCAATTGGATAACAAAGCATGCATTTAGGAAAGATTAAAGAGACTATCAAAATCTGGAGGAGATATAAATCCTGCTTAAAGGCAGTAATTAGCCACTGAAGGGACTGGGACAGGAGATGGGGGGGGGAGGGGGGGGGGAGAGAATCTTAGCCTCTAGATAAACTGTTTAATCTCTCATTGCAGGGCCTCTTGAACCTTCCTTAAACTCAGGGTCTTAACCAATTTTGGTACCCTGAGCAGACAGCATCACAGTTTATATAGGTGCACTCCTAGATACCTCTCCTCTGCTAATTCTTCTGCTGTTAAGCTTTCTCACATTACCAGGCTACTCATTTTAGTATTGATAAATGTTCAGAGTGCCTATCAACCATTTAGGCAGACAAGGTTCTTTGGGGGAATTTGATAAAAGATATCAAATTCACCCAAGGAACCTTGTCTGCCTATGTCCTTAGACCAACACGGCTACAACCTACACCCCTGTCAACCATTTATAAATGTAAGCTTTTTGCCTTTGGAAATGAGATTTACAAAGCAACCAATACAAGCATGAACAAAGGAGAGGATTCGCTGTCTGAATTAGGCTTACTCAGTATAGGCAGCAAATTCCATTACAGCAGGAATGGTGCCCGTGCAGTTTTTAAAAATCCTTGGATTTGCTGAAGTTGTCCCCTTATCTTGTTAGTAACCATTTTTTCAGTAAAAAAAAAAAAAAGCTGCATCTCTCCTGTTCTTCTTGGCTATTAGGACTTTTGAAATTGGGCACTTGGTATTTGGTAAATTTCTGTTGTCTAATATTTGATAAACACATTTTGCTCCTCTAAGTACCATATTTATATGAATTAGCTGAGGCCACAGCTACCTTTATCTTAAGATGTTCATAGGCACAGGGGATGAAGATCCTGTGCATAAAACCTTGCATGCTAGAAATTAGCTGAAGATAGTGTCTTCATATTAATAAGGAACCAAAGCATCAAGTTGCAACTGGACCAGACCCAATTTAAACTAGCCACACCTGTAGCATAACCTCATTTAGCAAGTTACATCTATTTCATCATATTGAAGGATTTGCTCCATGAAGCTAGGGAATGCAGTGAAGGTAAACTTTATGCTTTAAACTTTATGCTTTAAAGTTGATGCCTGATTTAGAGTTTTGACCAATTTTAAGGAACAAATGTCTAAGAACAATGGTGATTTTCTATTGCAAGTGCTCTAGGGGCAACAGTAAGCTATCCCAGTGTGGCATTAACTGGCGTTTCTACAAGTTATTCTAAACTCCTTGATGTCAATATGTGGTTTTAGATTAAGACCAAAGCCCCTTGTTACGCTCTAAGTCAAGGGTTGGCAATCTTTTAGTGCCAGTCTTCTGCTGCTGCCCCAACCATTCATGCTTCATTCTCTCCCCTCCCCCGCCCCAACATAGCCTGCTTACTGGGTGCAGCTGAAAAGTATGCCAAACAGCGGCCAGGAGCAATGATTACAGGAGAAAGGACAACCAGGCACTGGAAGGAGGAGAGAGAGCAGAAAGGCCAGGGATGGTAGCAGCAGGGAGCTTGGGAATGCAGCCCCTTTAAATCAGCCCAGAGCTGCTACACCCTCCCTCATGTCTCCATCTTTTAATGCAAAAATACCTTATTAAAAGGTCAGATTCAACACAAGATGATCAATATCTTAAAAGGCTTTTAATACAAGCTTACTACAGTTTCATATGTGGCATTGATTCATGTCTCCATTCTATCACTTCTATTTCAACAGATTTTTTTATCCTCCCTCTGAGAAATTGATACTCAAGGAAACCAGACTGCACAAACCTTTTTTGGATAGTCCCACTGATTTCAGTGCAAGTCCTTATATAAACAATGACTATAGGCCTGGGTTTAGAGTATACGGAAGAGTTTGAGGATGTCATTTTATTGTTTCCAGGACCTTTTGTTTTCTAGTAGTGCTGATCTTTCATTTGTAGCAGAGGTGAAAATGGCTTCTATCTGCCTGTCATAGCCCATGGGACAAATATCAAGGACAATTCAGTCACTGACGTGTACCATCATAATTATGTTAATTATGTTTGTCATTAGCATTATGCTTGGTCCTATGGACTTAGGTTAATTTTAAAATCAGTGACTCATTATAGAGGTGAACTAAGATTTATCTAATTTAAAAGTGAAGAGTGGAATTAGACTGGCTACTTTAAGTAAAAGTAAATACATCTTGCTCTGTCCCTGGATCTTTTTTCTAATGAAACTGCAACAATTCAAGTACAATAAAAACTTTGTTATCCGGCAACCATGGGGAATGGAGGGTGCTGGATAACAAAATATGCCAGTTAACTGAGCAGCCCGAACAGGCATCTTTGCCTGTTTGGGCCGCTGCCTGTCCCGCCACGTTCGGGGTGTCGCCACCCCTCCTGCCATGTTGCCACCTCTCCCGCAGGCCCCGAGGGACAGGGAGGGGGGTCCTGTGCAGGCTGCTATGCTCCGGGCCATGGGGGCTTGGTAGCGCAGGCTGCTTTTCCCAGGGCCTTGGGCCCTCCGTGAAACCGGAAGTGCCACAGTTCCCTTATAAGCCGGCATGTTGGTTAACAGAGTTTGCCGACTTATAAGGTGCCAGATACCTCAGCTTTTACTGTATTTGTGAAATTGCTACATGGTTTATGGCAGGGATGTTCAACTGGGGGTTAGCATTTCTCTTTACATCTTTCTTTTAGGCTACATCTTTTTTGAGTGGATGAAATGGAAATAATTCTTAATACTATACACATACACTTGTAGTACAAAGGCAGGACATAAGCAAAACATCTACATATTTAAACAACACTGATACATTTGCCTACAAGTAACACAGTAAAAAAAAAAAAATAGTTAACTTTTCAATGTGAAAACTGCGGACCCTCCATCTTCTGCACAAGAGGACCTATATCAACTGACTCCTCAGTTAAGGCCAGTCGAAGTGAGCGAGTGAGGGCCTCATCTGTAAGCGAACATAGATACTGAGATTTTATAGACTTCATTGTAGAAAAGGCACTTTCGCATAGGTACGTACTGCCGAACATTGATACAATCTTTAAACCAAGGTCCCTTAAATGTGGAAAGCGATTCTCTGGTATAAGTTTAAAAAAGTCCTGGCCTATTTCTCGTCTACCAGCTAAGAATGGGTCAGCTTGTAGATCGCACAGCTCAAGCTGTATGTTGGAAGACTGATTTTCAAGCACAGATCCAAGTGGGTTGTTGAAAAGCATCAGTGTGTTTTTCAGTAACTCCAATTCAGTAAAGCGATTGTCAAATTCTTTCACCATAGCATCTACATTGGATGAGAATTCCAAAAAGTTTACACCTTCAAAATTTTCCATTTCTTTCTCCAGTTCCTTGCAAGATGGGAAATGTATAAGATCACCCTTTTCAAGACCAACCTTGAACAGTTTTAGCTTTCTACGAAACCCATTCACACATCCAAAGAGGTCTGATATTGTATTATTCTTACTCTGCAACTTTAAATTTAATTCATTTAAGTGAGTGGTAGTATCTGTCAAGAAGGCTAATTCGGCCAGGAACTGGGGAGACAAAAATCTTTCTTCAAGCTCTGTGGTATCAGTTTTCACTTGTTCTTTTAGGAACACTGGAATTTCTTTTCTGAGAGCAAAGAACTTTATGAGAACCTTACCAGCACTTAGCCAACGAATTTCGGAATCCAGAGGTAAATCTCCATACACCGACTGCATTTCTTCCAAAAATGAGTGGAATTTACTGTTTAACAAAGATTTATTTCCACCACAAATAAGACTGGTAACCTTCACAACAACTTTCATAGCTTCAGCTTGTTTCACCCATTTCCCACACAAAGATTCTTGGTGAATCACACAGTGAATCATGGGGCATGTAACACCAGACTTCTTCAGAAGATCTGATAATCCAAATTCAGAACCGATAACAGCCCTACCACCATCTGTGGCAATACAGGTACATTTCTCAAAACCGCCATATTCACTCACACTCTTCTGAAGAGCTTCAAATATATCTGTTCCCTTTGTAGTGTCATGTAATGAGACAAGAGACAGCAACTCCTCCTTGACTGAGAAATCTTCCTCCACAGTTCTGATAAATATGAGAAGCTGACTTGTATCAGTTTGGTCAGTGATCTCTGCTAACGATAAGGAAAAATAGCGACACTTTTTGACATTGTATAATAACTTTTCGCATACCTGATTGCTCATATCTTCAATTCTTTGGGCTACTGTCTGATGAGAGAGTGAAACTGTTTCAAAGTTTTTCACCATGTTTTCATCCCCAAATGCCCTGGCCATTTCAATTGCACATTTTTTCACTAGATCCCCATCACTGTATGGTTTCTTTGCTTTGGCTAACTGCAAAGTTACTGCATAAGAAGCTGCAGCACTTGATAGCTGTTCAGTATAATCCACTTCCCAATGTTCTGGAAATCTATTATTTTCTTCCTTAATTTTCCTCTTCTTTGACACATGCTTTGCCATCTTCACTCACGCTCACAAAGCAAAACAAAAGAGAACACCCCCTGCCTCCCCCGGTACAGTTTTTTTGAGCACCTCACTACTGTGCAAAGTGAACAGCGTGTCAGCAGAAAGAGTACAGAGCATACACAAATCCACACTATGTTTCCTAGTAATGCTTCCTCTTATACTTCACGGCATGTGTTCATTTATTGCACTGGTGAGAAATACCAATCGCTGTTCCTCAGAAATACACCAATAATACCAATGTAAAGGTAATAAAACTCCTGTGTTTTTTCCTATATATTTTTCAGCCTTCAATTATTCCATGATCTTCCATAAAGTACAAAGAGAGAGAAGTGGATGTGAAGCTGTCAGCAAGCCTGAAAAAAAAAAAAAGAACCGAATAAGAATGTAGTTTAGAGACCTCCAAGGACTATCAAACAATTGCTCTATTTCCACTACAAATGGGTTTCTTACAAATAGATTAAATGGAACGGCAGAACAGTTGAGGTTTAATACATCGCCCTCTGACAAAAAGAGCAACTAGGAACCTCTAGTAGCCTCAGAAATAATGGATTGTTAAGTGAAGACACAGTGGCCCCAACATTATTGACAGTACCAATATAGCTTTTGAATAAATGTTTATACAAGAACTTAAAACAGAATTCTTCCTATTTTTTCCACTAATGGTTTCCACCATATTGCTCGATGTCTGTTTAGATACATTGGTCAGAGAGATTAAAGGGATGCAGAAAAATCATTTAGAAGCAGATGAGACTACAGCCTGAACGAGCTCAGAGAGAAGATTATGTGATCATACCCTGGTCAGAATCAAGACACAACATCTTGGTAATACCAGGTCAAACTATACTTCACTCATCATTGCTTTAGGCACATCTTATTTGCGTCCAATAGATAAACTTCTTCTACATGCAAAAAAATACCATCATCTGAATGGACTCTTAACTCTAGGACTGGAATAATCCTATTCCTGTCCCCTGAGAAGCCACTTTCCAGGATTTTTTCCCTTCCAGTCCCTAACAACTATAATTCATTTGGGGACCTATATACTTTCCCCACAGTAATAATTTTGTTTACAAGAGTGCCCAAAACATTTCTTTTAACAACCTGTTGATGCTTTCCCTGGACAAGCAAGGCAGGAATGACCAGATTTACAAACATTAAAAAAAGAAATACTGGCAAAGTCTGCCTGTGCCTTGGTGCATCTTTCTACACCTACACCACAGACCCGTGATCCGTGCGGCACTTCGTTATTAAAGGGGGCTCTTTCCTCTGCAGCGGCGGTTGCCAACGGGTTGTGCAGCAACTTAACGGCACCTCGAGATCCTGTCCAGGACACTGCGGTGCCACGCAACGTGAGCACTGCTAGGTGTGCAAACCTGACTCAAGACAAACCCGGAAATGTCAAAAATGAATCCACCGCCTTAAAAACATTCTGACCTGGTCCCGCTTTTCTCAGGTCTTTGCAACAGAAGAACAACTCCATTGCTTGTCTGTAGTCAAAACACAAGTGAGTACTACTAAGAGCTGGCAGTTTCCAAGGGGGGTGGCTCGAGTCCCTGGCGGCTACGGACCACCCGCTGTAGCGCGCTCACAACATGCGGTGTCCCGGCTCCACACGGCCCCGCCCCGCTGGAAGGACGTTTCCGCTCGTGGTTTTACTGCTTCCCCGCGTGTCCGGGCGGCCGCGGCGGGGAGCGTGCTCGGGGGCGCCGCAGGCCCCGCCTAAAACTCAGGGCGCCGCGGACGGGCGTTTGCGGCCGTGCCCGCATCTGCGGGGAGCATGGCTCGGGCTCGGGTTCGCTGCGGCCAGGGCCTCCCGCCCTGCCAGCGCCTCCCGCCACGCCACAGGCCCAAACGCAGCGCGGCAACCCTCAAGGACTCCTCGGCTCAGCCCAGCGGGGGCCGACACAAAGAGCGCGCCGCCCCCGACCCGACCCGGCCCGGCCTGGCCCGACCCCACCTCAGGCCACAGCAGCTGCCTTGACCCGACACCGCCGCCTTGCCACGCTCCGCCGCCGGTTGCCCCGCCCCCTCCCCGCAGCAGCCAATCGCGGCGCCCCGCATGGATCACTTGACCGCGCCAGAACGCCAGGCTGAGCTGAGCTCGTGGCTCGAGGCAGGGGTGCGCATGCGCACTGCCCGCTCCGTGACGCGGCGGCGGAAGGACCCAGAGACCAGGAGGCGGCGGCGCGGGAGGTTGGAGTGGTGCGTCCCCTCCCCTCCAGCAGCGCCCCGGGTGCGGGCGCTGCCCCTCGCGGGAAGCGGCCTGTCCCGCGTGGCGGTCCCGCCCGACGCCTGACCCCGCGGGTGCCCGCAACGCGGCTCGGGCGAGGCGCCGCCCGCGCCGCCGGGGCCTGTTGGCGCGGGGATGCCGGGGCGATCTCCAGCCCCGGGGAGCGGCTGCGGAGCCCCCGGGCTCCTGCCTTGGGGCGCTCTGCCGTGGGATGCGCCCGCGCGTCTCGAGCTTCCCTGGAGGGCGCCGGGCTGGACAGCCCCCGGGGAGCGGAGCGGAGTCGTGTCGTGCAGCCCCGGCCTCGCCTGCTCTTTGCTCCGTTACCCTGGGAAGGAAACTCCAGAAGATCATTGGAGAAAACCGAGCCGCGCCGAGAGCACGGTCCTCCCCGCAGCGCAGCGCACGCGAGGACAGCCGGGGTGGGCGGCTGCCGGCCCCTCGTTTTTCAGGTGACGGGAAGGGCCCAAGGCCCCCCATTCTTGCATGGCTTTGAGCCATGTTAAATAGGACCTGTCTGCACTCTGCCACTACCAGTACCTGCTAAACTGCACCATTGCTTCACTCAGGGGTACAAAATACCACCTGGCACTAGGTTTTCACATACCCTTGGTTAAACCCACATATCACACCCTTCTCCCATGTAATTGCTGACAGTCCATACAGTAGCCAGCCACTGCCCCATACCACAGGGGGCAACATTTTTGGCAGGTATGCCACAAATTAGCCCCGCATGCTTCCCTAGTGCTGCTCCAATCCCCTACTGTGCCTGATCTGCTGCTCTGCCTTCTGCTTCCTGCCCTGTGCTCCCTGTTCCTGTGAGACCCCGACTCCATGCGGTGCCCAATGACTAGGGAGACAGGGTGGATCCAGTTGCTCAGGGAGCAAGCACCAGCACGCATTGCACGACAACAGCTTTATTCAGAATGGAGACAGCTTCGGGGGAGCTCCCCAAAAATACCGGGGAGCTGCAGTAAAGATTAGTTGTTTTCACATTTATACACCTTGGTTTATACTCATTAACATTTACTCCACCTTTGCCCCTCCTTTGTTCCACCCATATCTCCTCCTATCTCAAGCTCTGCCTCGGTTTACGGTTTACTTCATTAGCATAAGATTGCCTATGCATTTCATTTATTTACATACCTTTTTGCTATGAGCATGTGCGTAAGACCGTGAACTCAGCTTCTCTCGGTCAATTGCTGTTTCTTGCAGACTTCTGCTTCATCTCCAAGGTCTTGCTTCTGCTTTATCTCCTGACAATAGCTGGTGGGCTGCATCTTATTTCCTTACACCATGAACTTACAACGCTATGACATTGTTAGAAAACTGCTTGCCTAAGCATCTGCAGTGTTACTTTTAATATATCATTCTGCCTTGTGGTCTACAGCTTTGCTGAGATAGAAAGAAGCCTTTATTCAGCTGCAAATCCAGCACTCCCAAAGATCCAAATAGTGTCACCCTAACAGTTCTCTCTGCAGTGCTGCCTTCTGCTTCCTGCCCTTGTCCCTTCCCTGATCTGCTGCATGCTCTGTATAGAAGCTGTCCATGCCACATAGGACACACCTATCACAAATTGGCCACCCCAACCATACAATGAAGTGGTGAAAGGAGGCATGTTGGATCACTCATTGTATACGTATACCCCTTTCCTTTGATCACACACAGAGATTAAGGGGAGAAAGTCTCACTCCCTTCCTAACCCAGAAGACAGTTTTCCCATTGCACTCCACATTATAATTACAGCACTCCCAAGGCAGTTACAATTAACACACTGAATACTGCTGGAGTGCATGCAGATAATTTCCAGTGCACATTGCCCACCCCGAAGTGCAGAGTTACAGTTGTGTTGGCATGTACTTTAAATTGGTGTTATTTTATTTTCAGAAGTTGGAGTCTATGTTCTGGAGAGATAGGACAGGGATTCCCAACCTTTTTATGCTAAGGTCCGGCAAACAGTGGAACAGAAATGGCTCAGTATAAAAAAGGGTTGGCTGCCTGTCTGCAGTATGCTGGTCATTTCCAGTCCACAGTTTGCCAGTCCATGGTCACTTCTGGTCTGGCAGCCAACCCTTAATGGTCCGGCACCGGTCCACAGCCCACGGTGTTGGGAACCCCTGAGATAGGAGATACCACTGGATTACTTAGCCCTCCTTCACTAAGGGCTAAGCTACCACATTTAAATTCCATTTACCACAGGGTAAGGCTGTTTACATGTGCCATTATTGCAGAACAGCTTACGTGCACTAAAGCCCTGCTCCCTCCTACCTCAAAGTTGTTTGTATGTCCATCCCATAAGACTCTGATGTTACTTTGAAAATTCTTCCCAGAGTCTTAGAGTCCATATTACTGTATCTAGTGTGAAGATGTGGTATTGATTATAACCATGTGTTTCCAAAGGTTTCTGAAAGTTCTGGCTGTTGAAGAAGCAGGATGACCCAGAAGGAGAAACAGTTGCATATTTATGATACAGACTATCCTGATGTGGTTGTAGCTGTAAGAAAAGTAACTCTGGGTGAGAAGAGGAAAAAAATGGCAGGTGATCATATAAGAACACAAAACAGTGTCCTTATCCCAGCAACGTGTGCACTATTAAATTCTGGAGGTGGTGCGATAACACTAGAGATTGAAAATGAGGATTACAACTACAAAAATTATGGCATTGGACTGGATATAGACACCTTCTTTAGGAACTGTTATTAAATCTACAGATTTGACAAGATATTTTAACTATATGCAGCAAAACAGCAAATTTCTGATTTTTATTAAATCTTGGAGCAGTGAGAAGTTGTCATCTGCCCCAGCTCTCTTGAAGCCACATATTTGTTCCCTAAATTCTGGATTGTGTCAAAAATCTCTCACCTCTGTTGTTAGCCTGAAACCAGATGAAGCATTTGAATTTCTTGAGGAGAGGAAAGCTAATTCTAGGCAAAGATATGAAGAAGAGACAGGTTGAACAGCCAAGAGAGCCCGATAGAGCAACACTCAAGCAACACTGGAACCTAATGTGCAGGAGAAAAATGACATACTTGAAGCTACTGCTAAATGTTTTGAAAGAGATGAACTGCTGCCATTCACTGAGTCTACACATATTGAACTTAAAGGCTTTGCAACAAAGAATGTCTTGAAATATGTTAAAAGCACTCTTCCAAATTATGTATCTGCATTTGCAAACACATAAGGCTATTTAATTATTGGAGTGGATGATAAGAGGACAGTGTGGTTGGATGTCAAGAGGATGTGAATGTTGACAGGTTACGAATGGAAGTAATTCATGGTATCGGAAATTTGCCTATCTATCATTTCTGCAAAGCAGGGGGAAAAGCGAAATATGAAATCAAAATCTTGGACATATATGATGCATCTAGAAAAAAATATGGTTATGTTTGTGCTGTGAAAATTGAGCTGTTTTGTTGTGTTGTGTTTTCATGCAACCCTGATTCATGGATTGTGAAGGCCCGGCTTGCCAAGAGACTGAGAGTCACGGAATGGACAGACATGATGGTGGCTGCTGACCCAGGTCTTATGAAAGAAGAAAAGTCTCATAGCTAATTCTTCCTGATCTTTGGCTTCCGTGCTTCTAGGGTGGTGATCCACCTTTCAGATGTCTGTTGTTGAAATGATAATATAAAGGGCTCTTGAAAAACTCTGCCTTTATCCTGCCAAGGACACGTGCAGGACTTTACATGTATGGAGCACTGACAAACATTGTGGGTGAGGGCTGATTAAGAACCTGAATTAAACAGAAAAAAAGGAGTAGCCACATAAAAAGGCCAAGCTGTATGAGACGCACTAGGGACCTGGTTTGTGGATTTAGGAGAATACAGTGGTATGGGCCCCACAGTATTTCAGCTTAGGTACAAGTAAACAGGAAGGCAAACATCTTCCAGGCATGATGAGTTCGACTTTATGTCTTTCCAAGTAGTAGGATTTTCTTTCCACAACCTAACCTGTGGGACATTTTCAAGTAATCTATGATCCAGATGCCATTGGAATCAATGGGAATCTTCCTACTGATTTTAGTTCAGGCACTAAGGGCATTTTTACACATGCTCTGGAAGGCATGGAAGGGTGCTTTAATTAGCGAGCTGTGCTAATTAAAAGTGCCCGAGCATCACGTGTATCAGCATTTCCACACTAAAAAATGGTGGCAGGGCGCTTTGAACTAAAGCTCATTGAATGAGCTTTAGTTCAAAGTACCCCACTGCCATTTTTCAGCACAGAGATGCTGATGCACATGATGCTAGCGTCTGCTGGAGCTCATTAATTTGAGTCTGCCAGAGCATGGAATTAACGTCTCGATTATTAATCAAGTCTGCTCCAATGCATTGGAGCAGGCTCTGCACATGTATAGGAGCCCTAAGAGAGGAGGCACACAAAGGCCTTGAGATGTATTTACAGTCAAGTGAAGAGGACTACATCTAAGGCTGGATTCAGAATGTCTCATTATGCACATAAGGGATACTTTGCCCACCTACATCCCAAGCAGTGATTCAAAGTCACTTTGTGCCAGCATGCACAACACTCATTATGTGCTCATATGACTTATACATTTCCATTTTGGAGGGCAAAGTTCCCAAAGTGTCTTTACTCAGGCCAGTGAGCCTGCTGAGACCTGACCTGAAGCAGCCACTTGCAAGCCTAACTTCCACTTAAGATTTTTCTGGTACTTGCAGGAGGTACATGAACTCTGCCTGCAGCCTCAGAGAGGACCCAGAAGTTAGGCAGAATTATTAAAAACCTACATCTAAAATCAACTACAAGGTATTCAGTTCAGCTCTAAAATCAACCTCACTGCATTCTAACTACCAGGTTACAGGTGGTGCCCAATACCCTAGTATTTACAGTATTTACCCAAGAAGTAGGGACCTGAGTTCTAGGCCTTCTTTACCCCTAGAGGATTTGAATCCAGTTCCCTAGAGAATGCCCTCACCACAAGATTATAGAATAGGATAGATCACTGTTTCTCAACCTGGGTCACAAAAATATATGAAAGGGTCACGAACAAACTTTAAAAATGGATTCTCCTTTCAAGGAGAAAAATGTGGGAAACTGTGGCTTTTCCCCTGCAAGTTGGCAGAGTTCCAGCCTACGAGGGGCTGTTTGGGGCCTCCCTTGCCCCACACACTGCGGACTGACAGCAGAGGGCAGTGGGTTAGGAGGAGGGGCACTGGGTCAGGACAGGCCATCAATGTTTACAAATGGGTCCTGATACAAAAAAGGTTGAGAACCCCTGGGATAGATGAAGCTGGACCAATAGACAGCCAAGAGTCATGGGGCCAGAAAAACAAGCAAAAGGGAGCCTGCCTGTGTAGCCTAGTGGTTACAGTACTCCCTTGGAAGGAGTAACCCTTGGCTTATATAGCTCCTATTGCCAGAGACAGGATTCTTATCTGAGATATTCAGGACTAGGTATCTGGGCATTTGACCTTCCAGTGGTGATTGGATTGAGGCAATGAAAAGTGGGTGTTAACATGAATTTTAATTGTTTTTCCTAGATCTTTCCAAATTGGCTGCAAACTTCATGACTCAGCTAAGTGTGTCAGGTGCATCTCCGCTGGCCAAACCAATCTATTTAAAGCAAGGCCTCAGCTGTTTGGAAGATCTGCAAAAGCGTCTTTTTGCAGGTACAGTGGAGTGAGCATGTTTCAAAAGTTTTTGGAAATTAAGAGAGGCTGGATGATTGGGAAGGGGAGAAGAGACTACTACTATATATTCCAATCACAAACTGTTGGCTTTAACCCTGAGGCTGTAAATCAGGGGTGGGCAAAATATGGCCCATGGGCCAGATTCAGCCCACCAAGGGATTTTATCTGGCCCACAGTGGATCCCTCAGCCCTGCCCAGCCCAGCCGCAGGGGGCAGCCCCGGCTGTGGCATGTGTGGCCAGTCACACCGCCCCCCAAGCTTGCAGAAGGGCTGGAGCGGTGTAGCAGCTCGACTTCATTTTCTGACAGCCCCTGCAGTGGTGGCTCCTCCCTTGCTATTTTGCAGCTTTCCCACCACTTCCCGGCTATACTAGGTACTAGTCCCCTCTCCCCTCCTCCATGCTTTTCCCTCCCTCCTGTTTGCCCTGCCACCTTCAGGGCACTACGCTCCTCTTCCTCTGCCCCTTCCCTGCCAGATTGCTCCCCACCCCATGGCAAACGATAAACAGTAAGGTGTTACCGATTATCAATATGTGAATGGGTAAACATTTAAACATTCACATCCCTAGTATGGACACACTGGCCCAAAAAATTCCTTGCCATTGCACAGGCCCAAGGCATTGGTAAGAGCCTTGTCATTTCTGCTCTCCTTTTCTGACACATTGCCAGTTTTGAGGCATTTATTGTTTAACACTAAAGACCCTTAGTTTGTCATATTCTGTCGCATGGTGTTTCCTATCTGTGGGGAGGATTACAGTGTAGATCTTCTTGAATGTAATATCTTAATTGCCCTTGATTACAGATGCCTGGGCTTATGACCACGGTGGCTTTTCCAGTCCTACATACATCTTTCTTGGAAAGATGCTAATGTTATTTTATTATTGTTTTCCACTGTCTCTTTCTCTCCCTCTCTCTCCTGAAACCCTAGTGAATTCTAGAGGGATAACATACAGTCCAGAAAAACTCAGCCAAGAACTGTTCTCAGAATATCAGGACGTGGAGGATTTAATAAAAAAAAGAGCAAAGGAAAGCTCTGGAGACTTCCCAGAGACTACTGATATTTTCCAGAAGCTGAGCTGTTGATGTTGGATTGTCAGAGAACCAGCATGTTGTCCACAATGCCCTCTTAATAGCCACAGGCAAACACCTTACGTTGTACACAGTCACTGAGAAGAGCCATCCCACAGCCATGCCTGATTATGCAAGAAACTCTGCTCAAACATTAAAGCAAACACTGGTAAGTATTGGGGGATACACGGAGAAGGTATGTGTGATTCCACAACTCCTCAAGCTTCAAACCAATGGATAAGAAGAAAATGTCAGGTTTCAGGTTGCAGACTCAGGTTTGATCACTCGAGGAAGAGCAAGAGCTTCAAGAAAGGCATCCATGAGGTGTGCCAAAAATGTCAAGGCTTCCTCACAAAGAAACCTCAGGACTGGTTCGGTGAGAATGATTGGGAAATGCATGCCTTCCAAATGGAGAGAGCACACAGTGACATCAGCTCCAAATAGAAGTGCCCACATTCATGACCTTCAGTACAGATCAGTCACTTGATGGACCCTGCCACATGGACAGTTTTGCACACGTAGGGGAAGAATTCATCTCCCCCATGTGTGTGTTAGATAAAGCCACCATTGAGTCAGTGTGTAACATGTAATAAAAAGACAGGAGAATTTATTAGCGCTGCAAATCCTTCTGAAATTTCATAGATTTCATAGACATCAGGGCTGAAAGGGACCTCGGAAGATCAGCGAGTCCAGCCCCCTGCCCAAAGGGCAGGAAGTCAGCTGGGGTCATAGGATCCCAGCAAGATAAGCATCCAGTTTGCTCTTGAAGGTGTTCAATGTAGGCGCTTAAACTACCTCTGGTGGCAGGCTGTTCCAGACCTTGGGGGCTCGGACAGTAAAGAAATTCTTCCTTATGTCCAGCCTGAAACGGTCTTGTAGTAGTTTATGACTGTTCGACCTGGTCGTCATCCTTAGGGGCGCTCTGGTGAACAAACGTTCCCCCAGATACTGGTGGTCACCCCTGATAAACTTATAGGTGGCCATCAGATCACCCCTGAGCCTGCGCTTTTCCAGGCTAAAGAGCCCCAGGGCTCTCAGCCTGTTATCGTAGGGTCTGCTTCCCTGACCTCTGATCATGTGCGTGGCTCTTCTCTGGACTCTCTCAAGCTTCTCCACATCCTTTTTGAATTGTGGAGCCCAAAACTGGATGCACTACTCCAGCAGTGCCTCCACCAAGGCCAAGTACAAGGGGAGAACGACGTCCCGGGATTTGCTTGAGAAGCATCTATGGATGCAAGCAAGCGTTTTGGTCGCTTTACTAGCCGCAGCATTGCATTGCTATGGACTCACCTAAGGGCTTCACTGTAAAGAAGCTGCTTGGGTTTGGTATAGCACATCCTTCTGCCCATTTACCCAGTCTTTGCTTTCCATTTTCCCTGAGGGTTTTTATCCCTCTACTTGCCAGAGGAGGCTGAGCCCTTCCTGATTCTGGAATAGACTCAGGTTTCAGATGGCAGATCCCATTCCTCTTTCTACGCAGGTATGGTCAGAGGCTGCTCCTAGCAGGGGAAACACCATGGATCTGGGTCCATGAAGGCAGTTTTCCTTAAGTGTTCCTGGGGATAACTGTTTTTCTGGCGTGGTTTAGTACCCACCAAGGAGTTGGGGCTTAAAGCCCACTTTATGGACATGGGAGGCTCCTCCCTCGCTTGCTTCTGCAGCCATAAGGCTGAGGGCAGATGAATCTTGGGGGCATCTGAACCCCAAGCCTCTGGGCTTGGGCCTGCTGGTTGTAAGGCCACTTATGGTTCTGAACTGACTCACTGATTTGGACTTCACTGGGCTGATTTGGCTTGGAACATGAAAAATGTCTTTAAGAAATAAAATGTGCCTCAAAGAATGCTAAAGCGGTTACACTTTCATGGCTTTTTGCCAGAGCTAGCCAGCGCTGTAATGGCTTGTCTCACGCTACAGGCTTCTTGCCATTTTTGGGGGGATTTTTCTGCTCTCTAAAGACATGGACCATAATGGGATAGCAGTAAAGGCTAGAGCTCACTGCTAGAGCTGAACCTCTGGCTTCATGATCCTGAAACATTCCCAGTTAAAGTAGCACCTGATGAACATCCAAGTAGCTAAGAGGGAGCTCCCTGAGTAAAGGATGGGGATGTGGTATATGGCAGGTCCCTTCAAGGGATCAGCAGTGGGATGACCCAGTCTCTCCCCGTGATGCCCTGCAGGTGTGGTTTGTGCTGGTGGGTAGTTGTAGTTCTCCCTGCAAGCTGTGAGCTTGTGAGTTGCTGAATCCTGTTCCTAATAAAGATCAAGCTGTTTGCCACCCCGCCCCCCCGGTCTCAGCTGAATGGTGACTCGTGGACAGACCCCAAAGGCATGGAGATCTGATTGAGTG
Source organism: Alligator mississippiensis (assembly GCF_030867095.1). NCBI lineage: Eukaryota > Metazoa > Chordata > Crocodylia > Alligatoridae > Alligator > Alligator mississippiensis. The sequence continues at coordinate 26,693,196 of NC_081837.1, read as the reverse complement.
CTCCATCCCTGGGACCCAATGCCATACAGCAAGCACTATCGTTGGGCCCATCCCTGACACTTGGGCTCATGCGAGCACCCCATAAACGTCCTGAGTTGGTCATTCGGTTGTGCCAAATCTATGAGCATGCCCGTCCCTGCTCCCCCTTCCCCATGTGGAGTGACAGGGCCCAGGGAGTGTCCCCCTGAGCTGCATGTGTTCACCCCATCCCCTTCCTGGGATGGGGCAAGAGCACCATCAGGAAAGTCCACTCCTAGTGACTGCACCGTGCTGGGGAGCTGAGCTGTATATGAGCTGGGGCAAGAGGAAACCCCCATGAGGAATCATGTCGGGGGGCTCCTGTAAGAGTCTAAGGAATGAGAACTATTTCTCTCCGAAAGAAGCAGGGGTGGAGTGTTCGGAGGCCTTTCCAACTCTGGATTTGCAGATGGAGCAGGGCGCATCTGTTTGTATGTGCACAAGGGTGTCACTTCTCCGTATGTGTGCATGCGAGTGTCACTGGGGGGCCGGGGCAGTGTGCATGTATGTATACCTCCATATGTGTCACTGCTATGTGTAGCACAGGGCACTGTCTATGTGCTGCACCGGGACCAGGCCCAGCAGCGCCGGGTAGGGGAGGCCGCATTGGAAGTAGGTGCATGCTGAGCCTTGCTTCAGCCAGCTTGTTCTTCCCAGGATCCTGTCATCCCGCCCTGCACAGAAAGGGGCTAAGGTACAGCTGGTCTCTGTTCCCTGCCACAGTCACTGCCCTGATGTGCCCTGACCCCACCAGGCAGTGATCAGAGGGGGCTACTGTTTAACCAGAACCCCCTGCACCAGGGCGGTCACTGCTATGACCCTCCAGGCAGGGCGGTCACTGCTTGGGCCACACGGACAAGGATGGACAACGCGCCCAAAGAGCTCAGGGTGTCAGGTTGTCTTGGGATGGGAGCACCCCCAGGCCAGGCCAGGCCAGGCCAGGCCAAAGGAGCCCACAGCCCCCGAACTCAGCACCTTGCCCGGGTGGTAGGGAGACCCCTGGTTGCCATGGCAAAAGAGCTGTTGTGCCTAGTGACATCACAATGGCCAGCCTCACTCTCAGGTACCGGCTCCTCCCAGTGCTTTCCCACCCTTTGCCCACACCACTTGCCCGTCCTGGTGCCTTATCTGTTGGTTAGTTAGTTCCTTAGTTTAGCAGTTTGTTAGATAGTTTGTTAGTTCTTTAGGTAGTTTCTTAGTTCATTAGCTAGTTAGATTGTTAGTTTGTTAGCCAGTTAGTTTCTTAGTTCTTTAGGTAGTTAGTTCATAGTTTGATAGCTTGTTAGTCCATTAGATAGTTCAATAGTTAGTTAGTTATTTCATTAGTTCGTTAGTTAGTTGTTTGTTTGTGTCTTTGTTAGTTTAGTTGTTCCTTAGGCATTAGTTAGGTAGTTAGGTTTATTCCATCCTCCTATCGGGGCATCGGAGGCGAGCACCAGTTGCAGATGTGAGTGCCCTTTCTCACTCAGCCGTGGGGGCGTCCCTGGGGACACGGCACGGGTCCCTCCCGGGGACTTTTGGGAGATGTGACAAGCTGTGAGTGGGGGCTGAGGGTGGGCAAGGGCCCAACACTGGGCCCCGTGCCTCGTCCCTGCTCTCGGCAGTCCGGCTCCTCTTTCCTTCCTTCAGCTCAGGGCTGTGTTTCTCTGCAGATGCTCCGGCGGGAGAAGCTGCCCCCCGTACGCCTGCGCTCCAGCAACCTGGGTGAGACCTGGGCACGTGCCCGCCATGGGAGCAAGAAGGGCTGGGCAGCACGAGAGTCCACAGGGCTGTGTGGCTTCCTCTCCCAGCAGGGTTTGGCTGGCAGGCTAAGGCCACGCTGTCCAAGGTGCAATCTGGACAGCCCCTGACCTGTGCCACCCCTCCCCCGCAGCTGTCACCCCCTGCTCTTCACCAGCAATTTCCCTGGGGAAGGGGAACGGGACTGGCCCCCATGGGCTCCTCATGCTGGGCCAGGTCCTGGCCCTGCAGCCCCTGCCCATGCCCCAGCCCTGGGAGCCTTCCTCCTGGCAATGGCCCTGCTGCCCTCTGCTCCCTTGCAACATGGCGCTCATACGGGCTCTGGGATCCCCATCCTAAAAGTGGTGCTCAGTGCCACCCAGCCTGATGCTCAGCCCTCATGTCCTCCCAGATGCCAGCCTGGGCACAGACAGGTAGGCCAAAAGAAAACTGCCCCCCATTAAGGGGTCCCCATCTGTCCCCTCCATTGGAGAAGTGCACGAGAGGAGGGACCCTGCACCCGGTGAGTTTGGGACTGGCGTGAGCACTGGAGGGACTTGCATGGTTGCATGCGGAGGGGGCAAGGTCCTGCTCCCCGGACGGACGCCCACCCGAGCCCCGTGGAGGAAGGCCCTGCCCATGTGGCACGCAGGACTCCTGGCAGGTGCCCCCACATGTTGTGGCCCAGAGGGGCTGGTCGCCCTGCGCCCTGCAGCAGCATGGGCCCAGCTGACAGGCCGCCCCTTGACTCCCCGCAGGGCCAGGAACAGTGTGGGTGGCAAGCGAGGTGAGGGGCCAGACATGGTTGCAACCCCCCGCTGCCGGGAGTCTTTCCCCTGCCCAGGGATTGGAACAGGCAGCTCTGAGGGTGGAGGTCTCTCCCCAGGTGCCCCGTGCCCCTCCCAGCCCCATGCAGCACATGGGACCCTGGGGGACAGTCTCTGTCTCCCACCAACTCCAGGGGCCCTCCAAGACTAAGGGAGGGTCGTGGACTCATCCCCCGATTGCAGGGACAGTCCTTCCCGAATCCGAATGTCTGGGGGGACCTGGAGCTGGGATGTGGGGACTCACCTGGGATAGGGGGTAACAACCAACCCCTGGGATCCCCGGGCCCAGCTCTACAAGCCCTGCCTGGCCCCAGGGCTCGGGGGCCCACCAACCCTGCATCACGGGGAGATGGGACCTTGCTGCCCAATGGAGCCCATCGCCCCAGACGCTCTTTCTTTCTCCAGGAGGACAAACCCCGCGGCGGGCACTGCCAGCACCAGGTGAACGGGTCCCAGTGGGGCTGGGGGCTGTGAGGAGACCAAGTGCGCTGGCTGATGGCTGAACGGAGGTGTGGACCAGAGGGACAAGCCTGGGGCTGGGCTGCGGGATGGAGGGCGAAGGAAGGGCCAGAGGGACAGATGGGGCAAGAGGTGGCTCCGTGCGCAGACAGACGGGCAGTGGCGTGAGGCCTCTCTAACCCACACGCTCTCGTTTCCTGCAGCTGGAGCTGAAGGCACTAATGGCCCACCAAGCTCAACAGCAGCATAGATTCATAGATGTTAGGGTCGGAAGGGACCTCAATAGATCATCGAGTCCGACCCCCTACATAAGAAGGGAAAAAGAGTGCTGGGTCTAGATGACCCCAGCTAGATGCTCATCTAACCTCCTCTTGAAGACTCCCATGGTAGGGGAGAGCACCACCTCCCTTGGGAGCCCGTTCCAGACCCTGGCCACTCGAACTGTGAAGAAGTTCTTCCTAATGTCCAATCTAAATCTGCTCTCTGCTAGCTTGTGGCCATTATTTCTTGTAGCCCGCGGGGGCGCCTTGGTGAATAAATACTCACCAATACCCTTCTGTGCTCCTGTGATGAACTTATAGGCGGCCACAAGGTCGCCTCTCAACCTTCTCTTGCGGAGGCTGAAAAGATCCAGTTTCTCTAGTCTCTCCTTGTAGGGCTTGGTCTGCAAGCCCTTAACCATACGCGTGGCCCTTCTCTGGACCCTCTCCAGGTTATCCGCATCCCTCTTGAATTGCGGCACCCAGAATTGCACGCAGTACTCCAACTGCGGTCTGACCAGTGCCCGATACAGGGGAAGTATCACCTCCTTGGACCTATTTGTCATGCAGGACGCAGCAGTCCTCCTGTCCCGGTAGGTGTGGGGCTGGGGGGCACCGGGCTGTTCCTGGGGTGCGACGCAGGGCTCGGGGCTGAAGCCCAGGGCCTGTCCCTGCTTCTGCACGAGTCTCTCCTTGGGGAAGGGCTGTTTTGTGGGATGGCGCCGTTAGTCTCCCTGAGCCCACAAATGTGCTTTGTCCCCACAGTGCTCGGCAAAGGGAAGAGCAGCTGCTGGGGAGTTGGGGGGGAGGGGCAAGGCCAGCAGCGGTGTGGGGCAGGGGAGGCAGAAGGCTGAGGCCGAGCTTGGCTAGTTGGGTATATCCCAGAGGACATGAAAGCGGGAAACAGAATCCTGGCACCTTGCGTGTGGGGACAGGTGGGGCCTCATGGGTGCCTCGGGAGGTGCCGCTGTTGGGTGCCCGATATGCTTGGTGCATCCGTGGGCATGGTCTGACGGGCTGGGTTGATTGTGGTGCAGACTCAAGTGGAGGACCTGCAACAGGAGAATCGCGCCCTGGTGGTGCCCCTCCAGGCACAGAGGGAGCAGGGCCAGGCTCTGGAGGACAGCCCCACAGAGGTGAGTTGCTCTGCCTGCCCCTGCCCAGGGAGACAGGGAGTGTGTGTGCATCTGTGTGCGCCCAAGGCAAGGCTGTGCCTCACTGTGCCAGGCCGTGCAGTCGAGGGGCTGGGTGGTGCCCCGGCTCTGTGGGTGGAGGGCATGTGTGTGCAGTGCTGGGCACTACGTGAGCCTTGTGGGTGTCACAGTGTGGGACCGGTGGGGTGACAGGTCTGGGTCTGTGCTGCACGGACCTCCCCTGCTTTGTGGCTGGCTGTCCCCTCCCCCATACTCCGCCAGGTTGCCAGCACTGAGCCAGGGGCTTGCATTTTGTCCTCACTGCCACTGTTTTTTCATTTGCAACAGCCTCCTGTGGAGGGGGTCGCGGAGGAGTGCCCACCCGTTACCGTGGAGGCCAGCACCCAGGCAGAGGGCCCCCGCCACGAGCACGCCGGTACCAGACCAGGGCCCTCTGCCCGGCCGATGTGGGCTGCCAGGGGGAACCCCTGGCAAGGACAGCAGCGAGCACACAAACAGAGGCTGGCCACTGTCCAAAAGGAGTGGGGCACAGGGAGAGGTTTGATGCTTTTTATACTGTTAGTGTGTGGGGGTGCTGGGGGTGTCACGTGCAGCGTTCCCGCTGCAGGGCAGGCTGGTGGGCTGGGAGCAGGGGTGTTGCAGGTCAGGGAGTTCTTCCGTCAAAGGGCCTGTTGGGCTTGATTTCAGTCCCTGATCCATCTCTGACCAGTTGCTTCTTGTGCAATCAGGCGGAAACGCCCCTCCCAGGCGGTTGAGGCCAGGACACAGACCAGTGCTTCCCCCACTGTGGAAGCCAGCACCCAGGCAGAGGGCCCCCAAAATCAGGACGCCTCCGCACAGACAAGGGCCCTCTGCCTGGTAGACGTGGGCTGTGACCCCCTGCCCCTGTGCACCAAAGCCTTGTAGGGTCCAAAGACGACAAAACAGGGGGAAAGGTATGATGATGTTCCTAGTTTTTTTGGGTTTTTTCTAAAGAAATGTTTCATGCTCCAAGCCAAATCAGCCAGCTCCGTGAGTCAGTCCAGAGCCATAAGTGTCCCTACAGGCGGCAAACATGATGCTTTCGCTAGCGCTAGGTTGTGAGCGTGGTATCAGTGAGGGGAGCTGAAGGAGGGCTGGAGCCAGGAGCCTGTTCCTGGTCCTGGGAAGGGTCTCGCAGGTTGGGAGAAGGACGGGGTGGGGGCAGAAGCCCAGGAAGGGAAGAGGTGAGTGAAGGGGTATGACTAGTGTGTCTTCAGTAAGTGCCTTGCCCACAACTCCCTCCAGCTCCCTGAATGTCTAGGGGCAGGGCTGGGACAGTGGCGCTGCAGGCCTGGGCTCTCTGTGCTGGGAGCCGTCCCTGTTGTGTATGTCCAGACAGCAGCCAGGAACCAGACCTAGGCGCAGGCAGCACAGCAGGAGGAAGGGAGGTGGGTCTGGCAGGACACCCAGGGCCGGTCCCTGGTACAAAGGCAGTGATGGAGAGAGGGGAGGCCTGGGCATGTGTTGGTGGCAGTGGCCGGAGCCTGGGGGCTTGAGGTGAATGGGAGGTGACCAGTGTCTCTGCCTCCCACCTGCCGGGCTGACACTGTGGCAAAGGGGAGGAGGAGAAGGTCGGGGGCAGAAAGGAGGTGAGTTTCCCCCCTGCACCCCAACCAGACCCAGGCCTGAGGGGCTGCCCCTCCACCAGCCCACGTGATGATGCCCCCTGCCTCCAGGCCGCTCAGGATGGTGCCCTGCACTCCTCCCCTCCCCATCGACCCCCGTCGTCCCCTCCCTCCGTCCTCCCCGATCTGCCGAGATGGGTCCACGGGATGACAACGTCGGTGCCTCTGCCTGTCTGAGCATGTAAGTGGCTTCTCACTCCTTGTAGTTTTCTGCAGCCTCTTCTCTTGTGTCCTTGCCTTGGGCCCGCACCCTCCAACAGAGGGGCTTGGTAGTCCTTATATTGAGATTGCCCCCTCACTCTCCTGTAACCTTGTCACAGGCCCCAGCCCGACTCACCTCGGCACTGCCACTAAAGTGGCCCGGCGACATTCAAGCATCCAGTGTCACGGCGAACAGTGGAGCTTCGCCCATTGGCCAAGGGCTTCGCTGCAACGGGTGAAAAGTGGGCTTGCAGATGGAGGCACCCCCGGGAGCTTCTACTGGGACACTGTCAACTTGTTAGATGCTCTCCTCCCAGCCAGGAGGGATCTGGTGGTTTTCCCCAAGGCCAGCATGCCCAGGGAAGCAGTTCACACCCATCTTGCTTCTGCAGCATCGTTGCTTTACTTGGCTGCCCAGTATGAGCCATTTAACTTCCATTACCTGTTGAGCTGTGAAGTTGAACATAAAAGGCAAAAGCAGAATGTTTGGGGTCTCAAGTCTCACCAGACACCTAAGAGAGAAGAAAAGACAAGATCGTCATGCCGACGTGTCACCAGGGGTAATGACAAGACCCAGGTCAGTCTGAACCTTACTGCCGGCTAAACTTTTCTGTCTGGTAAAGGATCCTATTTTGTGCCTGGTAACGCACGTTTTATTCAGGGAGAAACTGTTTGAAGCACCTTCATCCAACAGCACATGGGGCTTGTAGTTAATTAGCTAAGGCGGTGTGGGGGAGGAGGTCTGGCTGACTGAATGAATGCGCGTGTGTGTGTGTATTTAGAAATATGAGCCACTGACCAGGTCTGAGACTACGGTTGGGTTCAGCCGCCCCAATTCTGCCTGACAGGGCAGTTTGGGAAGCAAGGGGGCCCAACTGGAACCTCGTGACCCAGTGGACAGGGCTTCCCAGTGATTTGGTCTTTTTCTATCTGGCTATTGAATGAATGTGTGTGTGTGTATTTAGAAAAAATGAGCCACTGACCAGGTCTGGGACTAAGGCTGGGTCTAGCCGCCCCGATTCTGCCTAAAAAGGTAGCGTCGAAAGCAAGGGGCCCAGCTGGAACCTCGTGACCCAGTGGACAGGGCGTCTGAGCGATTTTGTCTTTTCCAAACGCCTTGTCCCAGTAGCTTCTGCCGAGAGCAGGAGTGAAAGGATCCCTCTTGTGTTTCCCCCCCCATTTCCATTTTATGAGCCGGTGTCAGGTCAGAAGCCTTTTGTATGGGCGGTGAAAAACTGTGGGGCAAGGCACTGAGCGGCCCGGACATCCTAAATAAGCCTCTCCTACGTCTCCCTGTGTGACTGAAAATGGGAACAAGTCAGTCTAAACAAGTTCCCGTCCCCCCTAAGGGGACTCCAGCGTACTTCATGCACACACACTATTCTCCCGAGGCTTGCAAGTACCTGGATAAGTGGAACTGGTATACTAGGGATGATCCCGTGAAGCATTTTCCACAGGAAGGAACATTTGATCAAGATAAAATAGTGCACTTAAGAGAGGCTTTAGAGTCCCATGGATCCAAAACACCACAAAACCAGTGGGACACATTCTTTTATTGGTATGATGAAATGTCCAAAAGACAGACAGAATCTCAAACTAGAAGTCTAAAAGACTCTCAAGACAAATTAAAACAGCAGTTAAAAGCTGTTCAGGAGAAATTGGCTGCTCCCCCAAATTACACGCCAGCCACCGCTCCGATGTATCCAGCATTGCCCGGGGCGCCCCCACCGCTGGAGCCAGCAGAGGATATCCTTGACCTTTGTTCGAACCCTGCTCTCCTGGGACTCCCACATCAGCAACAACCGGTTCAACATCAGGCTGCAGCCCAGGTCCAAGAAGCCTTACCTCAGGGATGCTCCCTGTCACAACCTCAAAGCAGGAGATTGGGTCTACGTAAAGGTCTATCAACAGAAAAACGCACTTCAACCCAGATGGAAGGGACCTTTCCAGGCACTTCTGACCACTAATTCTGCTCTTCGTTGCCAAGGTCACCAAACGTGGACTCACGCCTCGCACTGCAAGAAGCTATCACCTCCATTGGACCCCGAAGCAGCTGAATTCCAACCAAGGTTGGGATCTTTCCCTGAGGCCAAGGACAAAGACCCTCAGGACCTCACTCAGGCAAGTGAGGAGCATCAGGGTGCAAGTGCTAGTAACCTCTCCCCTGAACCCAGCACCTCAGCCCAGCCGGATTCATCAGTTGAAGAACAAAGATATCATCTCCGGCCTCGAAGAAAGGAAATGCTCCCACTCGGAAGATCAACACCTCAATCAAGACCAAGAGCCAACATTCTCAGTTCTTTAGGTAACCTGAGCCCAGAGGATGAAGAAAGACTTTGGCTGCCATCCTGGGTTTGGCTGGTAGTGTTCTTTTACTTACTGGTGCTGGTTATGTTTGTTGTTGAAATTCTTTGTCCCTCCTGTCTCTAAAAATGGCACTGATATCCTGATACATCACACCTGGGTCTCTCAGTATCACCCAAGTGGGGTGGGAGAAAAGATTGTACTTGCAGATCTCCCTTACGGTGGCTCAAGCTGGAAATAAAAGTGACTGCTGGATATGCTCTCACAGCCCAGTGCTCCTACACCAAGGAATCCCAATGATAGGAGTGCCAATATCCCTCCAGCAATGGGGAAAAATAAACGGCGGCTTCCTTAGACACTACTCGTTAGCTGTAGCCCTAATAGCACCAGTGGAATCCTGTTGGGTAAAGTACCCTCTGTCAATTGTACAGGATTCATGGTCTACAACTTTTCCAAGGAACCTCATGTTGCTCTCATTGCAAACAGGTTGGAATTTGACGTTCACTCCAATTTTACTTCTTGTAATATATCTCGGTGCAGCAGGATAGCAGCCGAATGTGGTCCGTCCTATACGATGCATATCAATCGAAAGTGCCGGATATGGCACAACACCTGTCCAGATTTGAGTACCCTTTCTGCCCCGGGCCTTTACTGGCTCTGCGGAAACAGGGCTCATAAAATCTTGCCCTGGAATTGGGTGGGGGCATGCACTCTTGGATGTGTTATCTCTGGTTTCGAAATGCATAGTGCAATATATCTGGAACAAGTAAAAAATTTCAACCATCACATGAAAAGGGTGGTTAACCACTTGGCTACCAGAAACACAGACTTCCATCAATTTGTGAAAACCTTCATACCGTGGCTTGGAGTAAGAGAATTGGAACTAGCCATAATTAACATTTCAGCCACAATGGAAAATGCCACTGCAGATGCAATTCAGGCTCTGCAAGAAGAGATCTCCCAGATCTCACAAGTAACTATACAACACTGCATAGCCCTAGATTACCTATTAGTATCCCAGGGAGGAGTATGTGCCTTATTAAACTCCACCTGTTGTGTCTATGTCAATCAGGACATGCGAATAGAAACCGACATTCATAAAATTCGAAATCAGTTAAGGGTCCTACATCAAGTGGCCTCAAAAAATACTGACTGGGGTCTAGAAGAAATGTGGTCTTGGCTAACCTCCTGGCTCCCAGATTTCAGGGCCCTTGGCAAGAAAATCCTGTATGGAATATTGTTTGTCTTGATAGTTCTGACAGTGTTTTATGTCTTAGTGCAACTGATCCTCTGCTGCGTGAAAGCCAGCAGGAGAAGCTTTAGCAAGGCAAGAAAACCCACAGCAGAGTCTAGAATAATGGTGTTACAAAAGTGTGAGCAGATTGAAAGAAAACATGAAAGGCTGCATGATGAAATAGAGGGGCTCATGAGAATGCAAGTTTAAGGCTAAAGTGAGACTAAATAGTCTCAAAGTGGGGACTGGAATCAGAAAAAAATAAATGCCTTAAACTTTGATCATTTGAGTTATAAGATGACATAACCGCTTTGTGGAGAATTGCTGGCTCTCTACAGTGGAATAGATAAGGGAAAGTGTTTTTCTTTGTAACTCCTCTGCAACTGCTTCCCTCACCGTGGCCTTGAAGATAGCAAAAAGTATGTACAACTCTGATTTCCAGGTGAAAGAAGGAGGTGTGTCAACTAATCTCGCCTCCCCCATAATTTCCCATCCTGATTACAGCAAAGAAGTAATGAAGTAATATTTATAGCTGCTTTTCATGCTAATTTCACTATATGATCACGTGACTTGTAAGCGACTGGTAAAAAGTATATAAGCCTCCTGATTTTGCTCTTGGGGGGGAACCCCTTCCAAGTGCTTGGGAAATCCATGTCACTTTGGAATCCCCCCTACAGCTGTAGTTTCTTTTGAATAAAAGCTCCTGCTGACCTGACCCAAAAGTATGCTGCGTGTGTTTCCACGACACTGGTCTTTTCATTTGGACAGGTTCACGTACAGAATGAGTGACATTCAAGTTGGGCAGGATGGTGCAAATCAAAATCGTGACTCGTAGTACCTAACTGGGGAAGATGGTACGGAGCCTGAGCCCACTCATTGCTCCACACCCCGTAGATCACATGAAGAGTGGACTTTTGCTTTTGGCAGGAACTGTTCTCACCCTTAGTCTTGCATGTAACAAGCAGTGGGATTGCCAGCAGTGTTGTTTTTTTTGTTTTTGTTTGGAAAGTGGGTATGTTGTATTTTGAAAAATACAGTACTTCCTACACTGACATACTAACATGGACCTGATTGTGGAGGACAGGACCGGCTGGGGAGAGGGAGTGTTGCCCAGTGTCTCAGGTCTTCCCAAGTAGGCTGGAGAGCTTGAAGGAGCACAGCGGGTCTAGGCTGATCCTCTGTCAGTTTTGCTGTCTCCTAATATGCACTTTGCTGCATGGGGAGTTTGAGTAAATCCCACTCTTAGTGGGGTGCTGCAACACAAGGCCCCTATACCTTGGGCAGGGCAGTTAGCCCTGCCAGTGCCACCCTGCACACGGGCATGCATTCATCCCTCAAGTGGGCTGGGGAGGGACACTGGGGCACTGTTTAAGCTGTGACCAATGCTTACAGTGGGAAGGCTGTGGCTGGTGTGGGAGAGGAGCTTGTGTTTTTCACTTTTTCTCTTTTTCTGAGCATCCTGCTCCAGTTCTGGCCTCTCCTCCTGCAAGCACCAACCCCACAAGAGCATTTCCCAAAGCTTAGACTGATGGGCAAAGTGTCTGTGTCCATGTAGTCTGCAATACGCTGGCTACTAACAATGGCTACGTGAAGAAAGCTGCACAGAATGAGCCCACCCAAGTGCCTTGCAGAAAGGCCTTCATTGTCCTGATGTGGAAATCGCAGGGGATTTCACTCATGCAAATTTTTTGTTCTGCTTTCTTTTTCTTGCTTATAGGCAGAGGTCTGTCCTGCCAAGGCATCCTCACAAGGATCGCAACTGTGATGTGACGAAGAGAGGCTTGTCTGCTATTGTTGACATCAAGAACGATGCTGTCTGCAGTTCTGTACTTCTACTAGGGTCACCCATGTTTGCAAAGTGGAGAGCGAGCTTGCCAGGCTAAGAGTGATCCAAAAATAAAAGGTAAAAGTGACTGAAGGTGGAGCATGCTGATGAAGTGAGACTATTTCATGATGGTGGCAGAGGCAGAGGCAGATGTAGGCATGAGCTCAAGATATCCTCAGTGCTCTCGGTTTTCCTTGGCATGGGATTCAGGTTTTCCTCCTGAGAAGTACTGTCTGGTTGCTGTTGTGCCATTTCATCCCCACGTTAAGAGAAGACGTGCACAAGCCTCTTGATTCAATAGCAAGTCCCACAGTGATGGGCGAGTGGTGACAGGGGCAGTCTCTAGCAATTACCTGAAGCCCCTAGTCACGGACCTGCCTCTCGTCACGGACCTTTGCATACAGAGACAATGACCGTACGATGGTTATTTTGTACTTGGAACTGAGACCGTGGAGTGTGATTAGGCAGCTGCAATTATGCCCAAGCAGGCCTATTTCAGATGAACTGTCCTCTCCTGTGTGTGGAGGACACTAGAAAAGGCACATTAAAGAGCCCATGTCATGTCACCTGCCTGGGATCCGTCCGAATCCAGAACTGAGGTTTGCAACCTGGACTGTCCACACCCTAGCGCACAGCACGAACAGCGCCCAACTGGATTGAAGGACAGCACTTGTGCGCAGAGCTGCATGGATTTCTTTTCCTGAACAAGCATGCACAATGTGATCTAATCATCACAAAGCAACTGAATGAAGCGTTGAGAATGATGACAGGTACTTGCAGACACACTCATGTTCCTTGGCTGTTTCTTCTATCTCATACCCCTCCTCCTCAGCCTCGACATCAAAGGGCTACAGAAAGAGTCTACAGAATACTGCCTATATTCAATTCACTACCAATGTTTGAGGAACTTGATGACCCCCCCCAGGCCAAGGCTTAATGTCCAAGAAGGCCATTTCGGAGTGTGGGAAAAGAACTGAAAAGTGTGGGAAAGGAATTGCAACATGAAAGCTTTGATATCAAGGCAAATGGACCTGGCAATGCAAGACAATTGACCTCATTAATACATTTGTTATCACAGGCCCCACATATAAACCTCCTGGGTCTCCTTAACTAAGGCAGAGCTAGACTACATTGAACAGGGTGGACAACTAGCTGCTTTGTAAATTCATAGGTTCATAGATGTTAGGGTCAGAAGGGACCTCATTAGATCATCGAGTCCGACCACCTACATAGGCAGGAAAGAGTGCTGGGTCTAGATGACCCCAGCTAGGTGCATATCCAACCTCCTCTTGAAGACCCCCAGGGTAGGGGAGAGCACCACCTCCCTTGGGAGCCCGTTCCAGGCTTTGGCCACTCGAACTGTGAAGAAGTTCTTCCTAATGTCCAATCTAAATCTGCTCTCTGCTAGCTTGTGGCCATTATTTCTTGTAACCCCCGGGGGCGCCTTGGTGAATAAAACCTCACCAATTCCCTTCTGTGCCCCCATGATGAACTTATAGGCAGCCACAAGGTCGTCTCTCAACCTTCTCTTGCGGAAGCTGAAAAGGTCCAGGTTCTCTAGTCTCTCCTCATAGGGCTTGGTCTGCAAGCCCTTAACCGTACGAGCTGCCCTTCTCTGGACCCTCTCCAGGTTATCCGCATCCCTCTTGAAGTGCGGTGCCCAGAATTGCACACACTACTCCAACTGCGGTCTGACCCAGCGCCCAATAGAGGCCAGCATGGGCGCAGCAGAAGCACTCCCATCGTGGCCCACTCCAATTTGAACAATCCTCCGGTTCTGCTGAATCCCTGTCATCAGCTCTCTCAGGTGGCATGAGAAGAAGACGAGGAGAAGACCAGCCCCAAAGGAGCTGGATAGATCCTTGTTTGAGTAGTTCCATTGTCTCCATCTGTACGGCCACAAAACCTTGTCAAACAAAAGACGCAACCAAGGAAGAGGTTCAAGCTCAAGTGCTGTAAAGCCCTGCTAAGGAACATGCCCTCCAGCAGCGCCTCCAAGAGAATCGTGCCAACTGCCCCGATGCCCTTGATGCCACTGACTGCTCAAGGAAGAGGTTCAAGAAAGGCATCCGTGAGGCATGCCAAAAATGTCAAGGCTTCCTCACAAAGAAACCTCAGGACAGGTTCAGTGAGAATGATTGGGAAATGCTTGCCTTCCAAATGGACAGAGCACACAGTGACGTCAGCTCCAAATAGAAGTGCCCACTTTTGTGACCTTCAGTACAGATCAGTCACTCGGCGGCCCCTGCCACATGGACAGTTTTGCACACGTAGGGGAAGAATGTATCTCCTGCTATGTGTGTGTTAGTAAAAGCCACCATTGAGTAGGTGTGTAACATGTAATAAAAAGACAGGAGAATTTATTAGTGCTGCAAATTCTTCTGAAATTTGCTGTGGACTCACCTGAGGCCTTCACTGCAAAGAACCTGCTTGGGTTTGGTTTAGCACTTCCTTCTGCCCGTTTACCTAGTCATTGCTTTCCATTTTCCCCAGAGGGTTTTTTTCCCTCTACTTGCCAGAGGAGGCTGAGCCTTTCCTGAGGCTGGAACAGGCTCAGGTTTCAGATGGCAGATCCCATTCCTCTTTCTACGCAGGTACTGTCCATGTGGGAGCTTTGTCCTCTGAGGTGCAGCTCCCCGGTCTGATACCGGCAGAGATCCCAGGAAGGGGGAGCACATGGGGTGCTCCAGCAGGCTGCAGAGAGGCTGCTTCTGGTAGGGGAAAACACCGTGGATCTGGGTCCATGTGGGCAGTTTTCCTTAAGCGTTCCTGGGGATAACTGTTCTTCTGGCGTGGTTTAGTACCCGCCAAGGTGTTGCAGCTTAAAGCCCACTTTATGGACATGGGAGGCTCCTCCCTCGCTTGCTTCTGCAGCCATATGGCTGAGGACAGGCGAAACTTGGGGGCATCTAAACCCCAAGCCTCCATGCTTGGACCTGCTGATTGTAGGGCCACTTACGGGTCTGAACTGACTCACTGATTTGGACTTAATTGGGCTGATTTGGCTTGGAACATGAAAAATGTCCTTAAGAAACAAAATGTGCCTCAAAGAATGCTAAAGCCGTTTCCCTTTCATGGCTTGTTGCCACAGCTAGCCAGCGCTGCAATGGCTTGTCTCATGCAAAAGGCTTCTTGCCATTTTTGTTGGGATCTTTCTGCTCTGTAAAGACATGGACCACATCTCCATCCTAAATTAGGCCTGGGGCCAGGGAGCCAAGGTGCTGGAGAACTGTCAAAATATCTACAGGCCACCAACCTTAAAATATTTAAATGGATTTGTCCTGGAGAAGGCAGGCAGCCCGAGTCTCATTTCCTCTCTTACTGTGTTCCCTGTATCATGGAGCCATACAGGTCCTTTCCCTAGCCTTGGTCTAAGGCAGAGCAATATGAAGGCTTTAGTAAATTAATGTGCTGCTTCCAAGGACTCCCCTAGATCCGGGACAGGAGGTCTTGTCTACAGCATAGGAGATTCAGTGGGAGTGTCTACCCGGGCCTGTAGGGGGCAAAGCTCCTGGGTGCGCGTCTGCAAGTGCACCCAGATCACAGCACACTGAGCCAAGTCACAGCAGCGCTAGGTGGCAGGGGAGCCAGGGGGTCAACTGGGCTCAATGTGCTGCAGAGGGGCTGGCTGGGGCATGAGGGTGCTTCGGCGCGGGGCTCGCTGGCAGACAGCCCCAGCACAGAAGCACCCTCGTGCCACAGCCAGCTGGACGGGTCTACTTGTGTGCTGCTGTGCACAAAAAAACTCTGCAGCTGTGTATTTACAAGTCCTACCCTGCTGCAGAGTTGATTAGTTTGGTGCTCTTTCAAAGACACATGGACAGGCTGTGCGGCTCATTAGGCAAGTGCGCAGTAAGCGTCTCGTGTAGACGTGCCTGGCACTCCCAAAATTACCCCCATCTGGGGAGCAGGGCTAGTGTTGAGTTGTGATGACCTCCTGATGGCAGCTGGCAAGCCTCTCTGTCCACCGCTCTTAGGCTACTCATGTCCAGCCGCTACCCAGGCACCTGATGGAGCTGGTTTCTGGAGTTGCTGCCAAAGGTGAATCCAGAGGCTTTGCAGAGAGGTGCAGAGACCGTCTCTACCCCCGGCCCCAAACCCGATGCCAGGCATCTGAACTCCCCCTCCAGATCCGAGATCAGATTTCTATAACAAAGAAAGGGTAAGAATAAGCATCGTGCCAGTCCTTGCCTGGGCACATGGGAAGATGTTGAGGGACCCTGAGGATCCCCTGCTCAGGCTCACCCTGTGCTGAGGTCTCTGGGATCTCAACACTTTGGGATATTTCAGGGCATTGAGACATGGACTTACCTGGCAGGGTGGTGAGAAGCAAGAGCAGCTTCCCCCAGGACTGCACAGTGTTGGTCTGCAGGGATGGGGGGGCAAACCCCTGGACACCCCCTGCCAGCCGCAGCCTCGGTGGGGCCAGAAGATGCCAACAGATATCAGGTGTTTATGGCTCTGAATTTGCCTCACTTGACCTTCACAAGGTCCCCTCACAGTCCAGCACCTCCCGCTCCTGGAGACAGGCCCAGGAAAGAGCCTCAGTGACAGAGGGTGCTGGTGGCAGGGAAGCTGCAGGGGCTGGGCCGTGGGAGAAGGAGCTGGGGCTAGAGGTGGCCCAGAGGGCTGGTGTGGCCTGAGCTGAGGCTGGAGGGTCAGGGCTGGGGTTGGACTGCTTGTGGGGAGCAGGGGGATGTCCATGGGATGCGGGTCTCTCCCCACAGCCTCCAGGAGCCCCCCTTACCTGCCCCAACCTGGCTCTGGGGCACCTGGCACTGGGCAGCAGGGTTCCTGACTCTACCCTTGCTGCCAGCCCCAGCCCTGCCCCACTTGTGGGGGAGCAGGGCCCTGACCAGGGCGGTCATGGTGCTGCAGGAAGGGAGCCCAGAGCCCAGCATGGAAACTCAGCTCCTGGGGCCGTGGTCCCCAGCACCCCAGGGCAGGTCCTTGAGTAGGATCGAATTGGGATTTGCATAGAGGTGTGCGGGCCAGGAGCAGTCCGAGGCTTTCGGGGGCGCGCGGCAGGCTGCAGCCGGGAGCCCGCAATGGTTGGACGGGTACTTTTGCACGACGGACTAGAATTAGGTACGGACTCGTAGCAGTTTAACAAAGAAAACTTTACTTACACCGTAGATGGTTGCGGTGCAGGCAGGAAACACTTGCTTACGTTGCAGTTACACACAAACACACGTGGAGTTTGTTAGGCTCCATGAAGACACACAAGCGGAGTTTGCTAGGCTCCGCTAAACGAACAGAGCTCTGGATACTCTTGACAAGCGCGCAGAAAAAAAACAAACCGTAGATACATCTTAAGAATTTTAACCAACGAGACGGGAAGAGGTTGGTGGTTGATCAGGCCGCCGAACTCCTCTAAGACACACATAAAGTTTCTATTACTCTGCCATGTGCTCAGAGTCCCCACGAGATGGATGTGGAGTCCTCTACAACTTGGGCGGTAACTGCTCAAACCTCTTATACGGCTAGCAAGCCAATTGCTAGCCACCACGTGGGAATGATTTAGAAACAGCCAATAGTGGGACACAAATTTACATACGGGTGGCGGGAACTCCTTTGCACCGGGGTTTTCTCCCTGCAGCAGAGAATTGCACCGTGCAAAGAAAGCTCCATGTGGCGGGAAATAATTCTGCAGTGCCGAAGCGCACACACAATCATTGGGTCATGACAAGAGGTAGTGTGCCAGGGGAGGCTGGGACAGATTAGAGGGCATGTGCACTCCTCTGTCCCTGGCCCGGCCTCCCTGTCTCTGCTGGGGAATGTCATATTGCATGAAATAGTTTGAATGTTTGTAATGGTTGCCTATTAGCCAGTTTCAGGAAGAAGACAAGATTTATCTCCTTATCTACGTCATTGTTTTGGACTATGTGCGGAAGATCCAGACTTGGCTCAAAGTTTTAACTCTTGAATTTTATCTTTAGAAGTCTTTAACAAAGAGAACCTAACCATGATCCTTAAAGCAAATATCCCGAGTTCCGAGGGATCAAACACTAGGGCTTTTTGAAAAAAAAAAAAAAAAAAAAAAAATTGGAAAGAAAAGGTCACTTGCAGTGGTATGGAAGTTCCCCAAACTAATTAAAATGATCAATGAAAGAAACTGATTACCAAGCAAAAGAATATGTTAAGAAAGATCCGAGCCCAAATTTGGGGGGTAATGACAGTTTTGAGTAGGAGCGGCCCAGGATGGCAGCTCACTCAAAAACTGTAACCTACTCTCCCAGAATGGGAGGTGACTATACTTGCAGAACAACAAAGGAAGAATCGCAAGTGTAGGCCAGATCAGACTGATCACCTGAGCCACCCTCTCCGTGAACATGAATCTCTGAGTTCATGCTGAAGCCGCAGAGCACCTGAAAGGGACTGAAGGAAGGGGACTTAGTCCTATCACCGCTGAGGCCAGCCCATTGAATTGTATTGCTGAGGCGAGCCCATTGAACCATACTACTGAGGCCAACCCATTAAATTGTACTACTGAGGAATGAAGCCATATTTAGGTGTTTGGCTTCTCGGAATTCTAGGATTGTAAGTATATTATGAAAATAATAGTATTGATTCAAATTTAACTTTTAGTTGTAATTGTAGTTCTTTTTGTAATACTAATTCTTATAGCATTGTTTGGGAAGGAAGTGCATTCGGAGCATTGTTTCTGATATATGTAATTAGTGTGTTCTTAATGTTTGTGGTATTTCTTAAAGCTAAGCAGTGTTATATACATAGCAAAGAATTTTAAAATAAAATTGCGTTGTATGAATTAAGTGTGTAATCATTGTGAAATCGTGCAATCAGCTAACTACTCCCCCAGCCAGTGCATCAAAACGAATCAGTAAATTGTGTGGGATTTTCTCTATTCCATAACCCACTAGAGACTTGGTGTCACGAACAGGATGCGCTGGTTGCCCATTTCAAAATGGGGTGAGTGTGTTGCAGCATTGCACATTCCACAATGATAATGAGGGAACTTGGAAGGTATATATAAGGGATCTTAATAATGAGGATGAAACAATCACGTATAGTTTTATGTTTACACAAGAAAGTTTAAGATGCTGTTTGGGAGGAATTCAGAAATCATATGGTCCACAAGATTGGAGTTTAGAAAACAAGGAAGTAAAGCCAGAAGTAAAGGTGTGTAGGAAGAAAGAAAGTAGAAAAGAAGAGGGAGGTTTTTGAGAAATAATGTGAAACGTGTTAGGGAAACGAGTTTACGATCAGTTAAAATTGCCACTAGCAAGGGAGATAACACGTAAACAAGCAGGAGAGATACTAAGAGAGTTAGAAGTAAGTTGGAAACAAGCATCAGGAGGTCCTTTGAAAAAACCTAATTACCCGTCCCTCTTAGGAGAGGCAGCTCGGGGAATCATTCACTTATTGCATGAGGTAGAAAATTTAGCGGCAGAGAATAATGTTTTATAATTGGTTATGAACCAGAGTAAAGTGAATGAAACAGAGGAGCATGGAGAGAAACCAAGTAAGATATCTGTGCAACCTATTGCACCCTCTCCAATTGCTCCATCCACTCCACCCCCATATGCAGAAGTTACAGTAGAATTGAAAGAATTAAAAGCCGACTATGAGGTAGGAGAAGTAGCTAAAGGTACAGCAGAGCCAATACTGGAGGCATGTCCTATAGTAACTACCTCTTGGAAACAACAAGGGACAAATCCTGCAGTTAGGCAGAATATCTATAGAGAAAGGAACAGGGAGGAAATAGAGGATTTGGCTAGGAGAACAGCACAACGTACTAATGAAAATTGCTATGTGTGGCTAGGAAAGCTTATAGAGGAAGAAAACAGAATAGGGACCCTATTAAGTTCAGAGGAGGCCCTTCCACTAATGAGAAATTCGGGATGGAGTAAGGGGGCAATCCTCATAAATACCACGAATATAATTCCGGGAAGCATGTATCCCATAACTTTAGCTGGATTAATTGCCACCGGGGTAAAAAAATCATTTGGGAACTCTAAACTTTCCCCCAAATTTAGAAGGGGGCATGAATAACATCAGGTACATAATATGGAGAATTAGTTTTGCCCATTGGACAGTACCCCCAAACACCCTAATGGCAGTACAGCAGAGATTAAGGAATGATTGTTTGTTTCTCAGCACTCCTGAACAAGTAATTTGCAACAGGATGTCGTTAGAGGTAGCAGCAAATGTACTGAAAACTCCAGGAGTAAAAGCCTGGCTACTGCCGCTGGTGGGGCAGACACCCTGGGAGGTAGCTGATTAAATAGGAACCATAGTGCAGGAGGAAGAAATCAAGAAAAAGCCCAAAGTATATGTAACAGGAAAGGGCCCAAACAAACCTACCCCAACCAAAGAGGATAAGGCTATGTTTGGATTCTTGCTAAGTAAAGGGTTTGAAAGGGAAGAATTAAGAAAGACTACGCTGAAGGAAAACGAGCAGTTAGCCATAAGCCATGGATGGAAACCTTGGAAAGACTGGACTGCTGAGAAACAAAGCAACCCAAAAAACGGGTCACGGTGGGAGAGCCAGTAAAATTCTGTCCCTCCCCCCGAGACAGCTGAAATTATGCCAGAACAACAAGAATTGAATGGAGATTCTCGCCCTTATGTAACCTTAGAATGCGTGAATCCCAAAGATTTAAGATTAGAGAGAGCAACCTTCCTAATGGATACAGGGGCACAAGTTAATATGATTAGGAAGGCAGACTCACATTTAGTTATTCCAAAAAATAAAGAAATTACCGTTGTGGGAGTGAATGGGAAATATACTAAACATCAAGTTGGAACTATAATCCTAACAGGGGGAAAAGAAATAGAAGTATTAATTGGCTCAAAGAATATATTAGGCATAAGTAGCATAAGGCATGATCCTTATCTAAAAGAATCATTAAAGGAAATGTTGCCAATTGAAGTCTCAGAGGAGGAACTCCACAAGTCTAAGTTAAAGAGTAAAATTTCACCCATGCCAAAAAAGGTGCGTGCCTACCAAATTAAGGACTCATTATCAGGCCCAACTCAAGTATAAATAAGAGAGCTAATAGATGAAGGAGCCATAGAATTAACTACCCCAGGCAAATATATTAGTCCTGCGTGGACTATAGACAAGGGCAATGGGAAAGTCAGATTAGTAGTAGCTTATCGAGAAGTAAATTTAAGAATAGAGGATGCGAATATTATGCAAGATCACACTGCACAAGAAATATTGTATTCCATTAGAAACTTAAAAGAACACCCATGGGGAGCAAGTATTGATTTGAAGAATATGTTTTTCTCAATCCCCATAAATGACAGAAGGTTTGTTAAATATGAACCTTAATGGGAACACATACCCATGGAAGGTATGTCCACAGGGGTATAAAAATTCACCAGCTATAGCTAATAGTTGTATAGGCAAAACCCTTATCAAATTTCAGGCAAACACAAGTTATATAGCTGAAGGAATAAAGATCTGGCAATATGTAGATGACATACTAATAACTGGACCCACTGAGAAACAGGTTAATGAAACTCTAAAGCTGTTAATTAAACATTTAACGCAGGAAGGTTGGAAGGTAAATTCAGACAAAACAAAATGTGCAGCTACAAGTTTCACCTTCTTGGGGAGAAAAATGAAAGAAAAGGAAATAACCCCAGAAGATAAATGGGTAACAGCTTTAAAGAAAGCAACAGAAAAACCCCCAAAGACTGTAACTGAAATGCAAGCAGTATTAGGAATTATTAATTGGTTAAGAGACTGGATTGAAAATGCCACAGTACAAACCAAGCTAACCAGGGCAGCAATAAAAAGTAAGCACTGGTCAGCAGCAGCTCAAGGCCAAGTAGAAAGAATAGTAGCAGATTTAAGTGCAAAACAATTAACTTTACATTGAATACATAATCAGTTACCAGTGGAATTATACATCAGGACAGGTATAGATTGGGTAAGTGGAAAGGCAGTCCAAGGAAGTAACTTGATAAACTTATGGAGTCTCACACTTAAAGGGTCTGAAGCTAGATATGGAACTTTAGGTAAAGTATTACTTGGGTTACACCACTGCTATAAAAGGTACAGCCGAGAGTTAACAGAGAATGCAAAGATCCACCATCCTGCAGGGGGAGAGCTTGTAAACCTTAATGCTCCACCTGTTGATTTTGAAGGAAATCAGAACACTTGAGTAAAGTTAGCCTCCAGCCTGATGCAAAATTGGGGAAAGAACTGGCAAGGGCGAAGAACCCCAAATGACAACCAACAAATAATGCCACAATGGACACATGATGGAGGCATGTTTATGGAAGGATGGGGATTCAGTGATGGTTCAACCAAAAATGGGTATAAATTTGGCTGGAAGTGTACCAAGTGTGAGGTAACTCACCTAACCAATAACATTAATAATTGCAATGCCCAATTATTAGAATTGAAGGGGATGCAAGCATTAATACAACATTGTATGTTGAATCATGGTTCAGACATCTGGGAGCTGGTAACAGATAGTAAGTACATTTGGCAAGTGCTAACAGAGGGAGCTAAGCCAGTAAGTAGTACATTTAGAAATTTGGGAAAATATCTTGAAGGTGTTAACTACACATAGAATCCCAACATTTGTTACCCACACCACAAGTCATACAAGAAATACTAACCAACATCATGCAGCTTTGGATAAAGAAGTACAAAATTTTAGCATAGAAAAGAACCAAGAAGCTGAATTAGAACTATACCTTACATGGTTACATGAATACAGTGGGCATTGGAACCAAGTACGGGAAAACCGAATTTTAGAAGTCAATGGATGGGGGCCAATAAATACCTATAATCTAAGGAAAAGAATTAGACAACAGTGTGAAGTATGTAACCAGTTCAAAATTTCACCCAAAAATCAGTATGCCTATAATTATCTTAAAAGTGACTATTTCAACCCAGGTGAAACGTGGCAAGTGGATCTAATGGGGCCATTAACAGATGCAAAAAGGTTCCCAAGTAGACTGGTAGTAGTGGATATGGGAACAAGAATGATTAATTGTGTTCCACTAAAACATACCACAGCTAATGATGTTGTAAAGGCATTAGAAAAAATTGGTGGTTCATGGAAGATCCCAAAACAAATTGCTACAGGTGGTGGTCCGCCATTTCAAAGTAAATGATTTATTGAATGGTGCCGAATTAACAATATAGAACACCATGTGCACACTCCTTATCATCCACAATCTAATGGGGTTGTGGAGAGACACATTGGTATTTTGAAGACACAAGTGAAAACAAATTTAAAATCAATTTCCTTTAAAAACTGGGATGCAGTATTGCATGTAACCTTAATTCAGTGCAATAATGATAAAACCATGTGGTTAAAACATGAAAAGAAAGTTTCCAGTGTGGACATATAAGTATAAAAAAGATGATAAAGTGTGGATACACTTACCCAAAGAAGAAAAAGTAACAAAAGGTGTAATTGATCAACTGGGGAAACATGCCAACACTTATTTTTGTTTAACTGAGGAAAATCAAACAATATTAGGACACCAAAGTTGGCTAACCTCACGAAGCTAGGCCTCACAAGGACCTAAGCAATCATTTAATTTTGTTATAGGTGTCAAGGATTGAAGTGGCAACAGTGGGAGATCAAGGATGAAAATGATCCCAGAGATGAAAGCTGGATGTGGCTAACCAATGCAACATTATGCAGACTAGTACCTAGACCACCCAACGTGATTCTGGGATATAATGCTGACGTATGGAATCTCACAATACCAGTTTATTCCCTTAAATGTAATATTCCTTGGGAAGGACCATAGAACCCCTCCAAATTATTAAATCCTCGTGATATAATTAATTAATGGACCATATCCATATGGCATTACATTAACAGAAGCAGGGATTAATGAAACTGAGTACTATCCAACACCATGGGGTTTTGTGAGAACACACCCAGAAAAGGGTGTATTTGGGGTAAAATGAACTATTATTCCAGTAGGGTTTTTTGAAAATGCTACAATAGACCCCTATGGTATCATCCAATGGGAGTGGAATAAACTTTTCTGGAAACTTAACACTCTCCAGAACAGTGGCCGGCTCACCACTGGCACTTGGTGTCGGACTATAGTACATACTAGAAAAGGGATATTACCTTATCTCTTAATTATAAGGGATCCACCGCACCAAGAACAAAGCACAGTAGCCTGGCATTTAAAATTTCCTGAATATTCCCGCACTGCCACGCGCATTACATACAACATTAACTACATGCAACCACAAAGAAAGCGCAGGTCAGTCTGGACAGACTGGGCACAGCAAAAATCAAGATGAAGAACGGGAAGAAACAGTAAAACCTGAATTCATGTCACTTTTGGGATTTGCCACTACACGTGACCATTACAAAAAACATTACACAAAGAATGCAAAATTTCCTAACATTAGCTGAACAAAATGAAAATATCACTAATTCTAACATGAGAAAAATCCAAGCTAGATTACCGTTCATCACCTGTACACAATTTCATGAATCCAGCACCTTTGAACAACTTATTGTAACCAATTTAAAGAAGAAATTCACAGATGCTGGACATATACCTCATGTAGAATGTCATAGTCAAATAATTATGCTATTTAGTCATGAAAATCAGGGAAGTGTACAATGGCTCTGTTCAGTGAACCCACTAAAGGGTTGGACAGTACATACCTGCATTGGGGGAAAACATACAGGTACATTACCCGCCATGCGGTGTACCAAGCAAAATTGCACACAAGTAAATACCAACCAAGTAAAATTAAATGATAAATGTTCTGAATTGGAAGCATGGAATCAAACCCATATTGTGCAATGTGCTGATTGCAAATGCAAAATCTACACTAAAACTGTTCAAGGAAACATATTAAACTATGATTATGCTTTTGACTTAACCGCCCAAGATGAAGCAACCCAGTATTATGAAATAGCAGAAATGGGATATGATATTCCTCAACTCCAGCCCTGTAAGCAAGAGGGTCAGTTCTGGAGAGATACAGGGGAAATAATGGAAATAAAATATAATATCCCTCAAGTCTCATCCTGTGAGCCTGGAGCTCAGTTATGGAGAGACACATTTCCAAGGAAGTGTGTGTGCATAATAGAGCCAAAATTAATGATCTACACTCCAGTATGGAGGTAGTACTTTGGTCCAAAACAGGTATCCCATGGATTGCCGCAGATCATTGGAGAACGACTGAGGAGAATAAGGTGCATTCCCAACTATCTGCGTGGGACATTGACTTGCAGGAATTAAATTTGACTCATATATCGTTTAACTTGGAAACTGGACAATTAGTGATGTTGTCAAAGGACTACGGAGAACACATTACTTACTTGAAATTACTCAGCGCCAGCAAGATCCTCAATGCACCATCAGCTTCGGTGTTAGAAGGACTAGCCACGACTGGAAATGCAGTGAGGAATGGTGTTAAATCTACTATACACGAAATAGAATCGATAGGACAACAACTATGGAGCACCATAAAGACTGTATTTTTGGGAAAATGGGTTATATATGTTATAACAAGCATCATAGGATTGTTTGGGTTAATCATTTTAGGAAAATGAATGTTGTGTATGTTGTCATGGAATTATCATAATAAGTTTGCAAGGCTTAGTAAAAAAATAAAATTGTAATCAAACTGCCTAATAGGCACGGGGGGGGGGGGGAGGGGGGGATGTCATATTGAATGAAATAGTTTGAATGTTTGTAATGGTTGCCTATTAGCCAGTTTCAGGAAAAGACAAGATTTATCTCTTTATCTAGGTCATTGTTTCGGACTCCTTTCGGAAGATCCAGACTTGGCTCAAAGTTTTAACTCTTGAATTTTATCTTTAGAAGTCTTTAACAAAGCGAACCTAACAATGATCCTTAAAGCAAATATCCCAAGTTCCTTTTGAAAAAAAAAAAAAGGAAAGAAAAGGTCACTTGCAGTGGTATGGAAGTTTCCCAAAGTAATTAAAATGATCAACAAAAGAAACCGATTACCAAGCGAAAGAATGTGTTAAGAAAGATCTGAGCCCAAATTTGGGGGTAATGACAGTTTTGAGTAGGAGTGGCCCAGGACGGCAGCTCACTCAATAAAAACTGTAACCTACTCTCCCAGAATGGGAGGTGACTATACTTGCAGAACAACAAAGGAAGAATCGCAAGTGTAGGCCAGATCAGACTGATCACCTGAACCACCCTCTCTGTGAACATGAATCTCTTAGTTCACGGTGAAGCCGCGGAGCCCCCAAAAGGGACTGAAGGAAGGGGACTTAGTCCTATCACTGCTGAGGCCAGCCCATTGAATCGTATTGCTGAGGCGAGCCCATTGAAGCGTACTACTGAGGACAACCCATTAAATTGTACTACTGAGGAATGAAACCGTATTTAGGTGTTTGGCTTCTCGGAAGTCTAGGATTGTAAGTATATTATGAAAAATAATAGTATTGATTTAAATGTAACTTTTAGTTGTAATTGTAGTTCTTTTTGTAATACTAATTCTTATAGCATTGTTTGGGAAGGAAGTGCATTCGGAGCATTGTTTCTGATATATATAGTTATTGTGTTCTTAATGTTTGTGGTATTTCTTAAAGCTAAGCAGTGTTATATACATAGCAAAGAATTTTAAAATAAAATTGCGTTGTATGAATTAAGTGTGTAATCATTGTGAAATTGTGCAATCAACTAACTACTCCCCCAGCCAGTGCATCAAAACGAATCAGTAAATTGTGTGGGATTTTCTCTATTTCATAACCCACTAGAGACAGGGAAGCCTGGGCAAGCTCTTTAGGCTTCACCATCACACCCCTTTGGATGCGAGCATTGTTTGTGGTATATGATATGTACCTTCAAGGGGCCAATAGATGGACCACCCAGTCTTTCCCCGTGATGCCCTGCAGGTGCGGTTTGTGGTGGTGGGGAGTTGTAGTTCTCCCTGCACGATGTGAGCATGTGAGTTGATGAATCCTGTTCCTAACCAAGATAAAGCCATCTACCACTCCACCGGTCTCTGCTGAATGGTGACTGGAGGATGGGGCCCCAAAGGTGCGGAGGTCTGAGTGAGTCCCCCGTCCCTGGGATCCAGTGGCATACAGCAAACACTGTACGGTGTCACAAGTGACCCATCTCTCGGTTGAGTCACAGGCATCCTGATTAAGGGGGTTGCAGCGTTCATTCAAAGAAAAAAATGGAGCATTTCAAACTTCCACCAGCATCCTCCTTCACTGGAAATCTTGGGGAGATTGGAGGAGATGGGAACAGAGGCTTCGATTACACCTTGCAGTCACAAAGGCTGCGGAAGAGGCAGAGGATTATAAAATTGCAGTCATGCTTCACTGCACTGGGGATAAAGCCCTAGAAGTTGACACCAACATGCAAGGGGTGTCAAAACCCTTCCTGAGGTGCTTGCAGAATTCAAAAGCTACTGCAAACCCAGGAAAAACCCTGTCTTTGACAGGTAGCAGTTCTCGCAGCTTAGCTACAATGTGAGGCTGCAGGCATAGGTGATTTTGTAAGGGAGCTCAGAAGCAGAGCACAGCATTGTGAATTTGCACTTGCTGAGGATGTTATGCTGCACGACAAAATTGTCTTCAGTATAACTGCCTGCAACCTGAAAGAAAGGCTTCAGGAAAATCCCTCCCTCACCCTAGCGCAGCCTGTGGATATCTGCAGAGCAAAGGCTCTCACAAGTGCTCAGGCCCGAGTTATGTCTGCAGAAGCAAGCGTGCATACAGGGGAGCAAAAGCCAAGCTGCCAGAGCACTTTGGAAAAGCAAAGCAAGCCATCAGCAAAGCTTGCTGCACAGCTGAGCAATGAAGCTAACAAAGGCAGAGCCTGCAGAAGGTGTGCAAGCACACACAAGCCCGGGTCCTGCCCAGCTTTTGGAGAAACTTGTTACAAATGCTTGGGAGTGAACCACTTTGCAAAAATGTGCAAACCAAAGGCAGAGGGTCCAAAATCTGCAAAAGGAGCCAGTACCCTATATATGGTCCCAATGGCTGCAAGGCCGCTTTCACAGACCTTTCATAGCCAGAATGCCTGGTATTGCACAGTCATTATCGCTGGCTTGCCAGTTGCTTTGAAGTGAGATCCTGGAGCAGAAGCAAACATTATCCCAGCAGATGTAGCAAAGCCTTTGCAAGGGAAAGTGCGGAAGACTCCAGCTCATGTTACATTGGTTGCATTCGGCAGTGCACACATCCAACCAAAAAGTGCAATCCTTGCACACACAGATCTCTCAGTCCTGATCCTCAAGGGGAATTTACACAACACTTCCTAGAGACGAGCCTATGAGCTCCATTTCATCAAACTGCTGGATACTAGAGATCAGGGACTAAACATAGACCTTGGATTTTTGATACATTACAATCCGCCTGGAGACTGACTCCCCGCCCAGCCCAGCCCAGCCCCTGGCTGCTTTACTTCTCATTCCATCCAGGAAGAGCACGCAGTAACTGCTGCAGCCTCCTTAGCCTGACGAAGGGTTTTCGAACCTGAAAGCTTGCTTAATAACTATTCTCCAACCATTTGGGTTGGTCTAATAAAAGATATCAAATTCAACCAAGGAACCTTGTCTGCCTATATCCTTAGGCCAACATGGCTACAACCTAAACCCCCTAAAGCCAATTCTTTAACGCTTCTCACCTTCTTGCCCTAAAAGGCTACAAGGCATCTAAAGAAAAGCTACAACTTTGTCTCCCTCGCATCCACTATTTGGGTCATGATATTTCTGCTATGCCTCTGTAGTCAAGCCACTGCAAAACCTGACTCTTGTTAATACCTCTGAGCCTTTGCCCTGGACTTCAAAAGCCGAAGCCGCTTTTGCCTCTATTAAACAAGCTCTGTCGCAAGCTCCTGCCCTAGGCCTTCCTGATTATACTAAACCATTTATTCTTTTTTCTCATGAAAAAGACAGATTTGCACTTGCTGTGCACATGGAGACAAGCACCGTCCCATTGCTTATTATAGCTCTGCTCTTGACCCAGTTGCAGCCGGACTTCCTCCATGTCTTCGTGCTGTAGCTGCAGCTGCTATTACTGTTGAACTGTCCTGTACCCTTGTATTAGGTTCTCCCCTTACTGTTGCTGTCCCACATGCGGTAGCAGCTCTTTTACTAAAAACTAAAACTCAACACCTTTCAAATGTTAGATTGACTAAGTATGAAATGTTGCTTCTTTCTGCTGGAAATATTACTTTAACTAGATGCCCTGTTTTAAACCCTGCCTCCCTGTTGCCTACTCCTTTAGATGGTGAACCCCACGATTGTATTGTTGTTACTGCCCACCTAACAATGCCCCGCACTGATCTAAAGGACACCCCCTTGCAAAACCCAAATCTAGTATTTTATGTTGATGGGTCATGTCAAAGAAACTCAAAAGGTTCTCTTGTTGCGGGATATGCAGTATGTTCCCAATATGATGTTATAGAAAGCCATCACTTGCCCAGTGTGTATTCAGCTCAAGTTGCTGAGCTTGTGGCCCTTACCAGGGCTTGCACCCTAGCCTCTGGGACCTCTGTTAATATTGACACTGATTCTCGCTATGCCTTTGGTATTAGTACACGATTATGGTCAACTTTGGAAGCAACAAGACTTCCTCATGTCAAGAAGTGCCAAAATTAGTAATGGGCCATATGTAAATACCTTGTTAAATGCTTTACAGTTACCTTCTGCTGTTGCTATTATTAAATGCCAAGCTCACCACAAACCTTATGATAATGTTACATGTAAAAATGCTCTGCCAGACTCCGCTGCCAAAGCTGTGGCTATTTCCACTCCTCAGACAAAAACACAGGTGTAGCCTATCTCAACTAACCAGTCTCCATTGGCAAGTCTTCATGACATTGCCCTCCTCCAAGATCAGGCTCCAGAACCAGAAAAATATACGTGGAGACTGGCTGGGTGTTTGGTACACCCTGACCATTTGTGGCGCTCCCCGGACGGCCGCGTGGTTGCCCCAACGGTCCTTCTTTCCTATCTTGCTCACATACACCACGGCATAGAACATGATAGAAGCTGTTAAGCTTGATTGGTTTGCTCCAACTTGTTCATCTGTGGCTCAACAATACTGTTATACCTGCCCTATTTGTCAAGCCCATAATGTGGGAAAACCTGTAAAAACAAAAAAAGACAGCACATCCCCCACCTTGGGGGCCGTTTGTAAATTTACAAATAGATTTTATTCAAATGCAGCGATGTTGTTCTTACAAATATGGTCTTGTTATTGTATGTATGTTCTCTGGATGGGTAGAAGCCTACCTATGTGCAAAAGCTGATACCATCACTGTCAGCAAAAAGTTGCTCAGAGACTTTATTCCAAGGTTTGGTATTCCTTTATCCATAAACTCCGATAGAGGAACTCATTTTACTGGGCAGATAATGAAAGAAGTCTGCAAAGTCCTGCAAATCCAGCAGAACTTTCATTGCCCGTACCATCCACAGGCCTCGGGACAAGTGGAACGCCAAAATGGCATTTAAAAAAATAAACTGGCCAAAATTTGGGCTGAGACTCACTTGAAATGGCCAGATGCACTTCCCATAGCCCTTATGAGTATGAGATCTACTGTCAATCGAAACACCGGACTTAGCCCACATGAAATCCTGATGGGAAGACCCATGAGGCTCCCTGCCTCACCACCTGTTGCCTCCCACTTTTGCAATCTACATTTACTTGATGATACTATTCTAGACTACTGCACGGCACTGATGCAGTGTGTTAAGGCTTTTCATTCCCAGGTACAAGCAACTCTCCCCAAGGAACCAGATGAGCCGTGCCATTCCATCCGGCCTGCTGACTGGGTCCATGTAAAAGTCCATCAACGGAAGTGTGACGGGGGGGGCCTCCTTGGGGCCAAGATCTGTGCAGCCCGCCCATCTGTCACCGTGACAGGAGGCCTCCTCAGGGCCGAATCTCCGCGGCCCGCCCCCTGTCTGGTAGGGAACCGCCCGCCTATCTCTCGCCTGCCATGCCTTTGATGATAATTGATTCAATCAAGATTGAAATTAAGCAGGAAGCTGCCCATTTCGTGCCCCGATGCCAGGGGGCGCTCTCTGCAGCTCCGAACCTCCCCAATACCACAGCCCAAGCCTCGTAGATGGCATCTTGGTGTTCACATAAGCACCAGCCCCATACTGGGCCCCAGAATCATCCTGTGGAATCAGAAAAAATATATGCCTTAAACTTTGATTATTTTAGTTATAAGATGACATAACCGCTTTGTGGAGAATTGCTGGCTCTGTACAGTAGAACAGATAAGGGCAAGTGTTTGTTCTTTGTAACTCCTCTGCAACTGCTTCGCTCACCGGGGCCTTGAAGGTAGCAAAAAGTATGTACAAAGTAGATTTCCAGGTGCAAGAAGAAGGTTTGTGAACTAACCTCGCCTCCCCCATTAGTTCCCATCCTGATTACAGCAAAGAAATAATGAAGTAATATTATAGCCGCTTTTCATGCTAATTTCACTATATGATCACGTGAGTTGTAAGCAACTGTTAAAAAGTATATAAGCCTCCTGATTTTGCTCTTGGGGGGGGACCCCTTCCAAGTGCTTGGGAAATCCATGTCACTTTGGGGTCCCCCCTACAGCTGTAGTTTCTTTTGAATAAAAGCTTCTGCTGACCTGACCCAAAAGTATGCTGCGTGTGTTTCCACGACAATTCCTGGTGCCGTGACTCGGATCCAGAACACAGGCTGAGGAAGGAGGACCGCAGGCTGCCCCCCCCGAACCCCGAGGTGCCAAACTTGAGAGGTAAGAGACCTAATTCAAAATCTCTATTGGGGTTTCGGAGGAGGACTGCCTGTAGGCTCCCAACTTGGCCGTGGTAACTGGATCTGAACCTTGTTAAAACAGGTCAGTCTGAACCTTACTGCCGGCTAAAATTTTCTGTCTGGTAAAGGATCCCATTTTATGTCTGGTAACGTACGTTTTATTTAGGGAGAAACTGTTTGTTCCAGACCCTGGCCACTCTAACTGTGAAGAAGTTCTTCCTAATGTCCAGTCTAAATCTGCTCTCTGCTAGCTTGTGGCCATTATTTCTTGTAACCCCCGGGGGCCCCTTGGTGAATAAATACTCACCAATTCCCTTCTGTGCCCTCGTGATGAACTTATAGACAGCCACAAGGTCACCTCTCAACCTTCTCCTGTGGAGGCTAAAAAGGTCCAGGTTCTCTAGTCTCTCCTCGTAGGGCTTGGCCTGCAAGCCCTTAACCATACGAGTGGCCCTTCTCTGGACCCTCTCCAGGTTATCCACATCCCTCTTGAAGTGTGGCACCCAAAATTGCACGCAGTACTCCAACTGCGGTCTGACCAGCGCCCGATAGAGGGGAAGTATCACCTCCTTGGATTTGTTCGTCTTGCATCTGCTGATGCACGATAAAGTGCCGTTAGCTTTTCCGATGGCTCCGTCACACTGCCGACTCATGTTCATCTTGGAGTCTACTAGAACTCCGAGATCCCTTTCCGCTTCCGTGCCACCCAGCAGGTCACTTCCCAGGCAGTAGGTATGCTGGACATTTTTCCTCCTTAGGCGCAGCACTTTGCATTTCTCCTTCTTGAATTGCATTCTGCTGTTTTCTGCCCATTTGTCCAACCTGTCCAGGTCTGCTTGTAGTTGTTCCCTGCCCTCCGGCGTGTCCACTTCTCCCCACAGTTTTGTGTCATCCGCAAACTTGGACAGAGTACACTTCACTCCCTCGTCCAAGTCGCTGATGAAGACATTGAAGAGTAATTTAATTCCAACCATGCAGTTGGTCCAATAAAAGTCACCACACCCAAAAAATCCTTGCCTTTTGCATACTTCCTGGATCATCACAGCTAAAACACCACTCTTAACAAAGAGTGCTCAAACTTTTTGTCTGGTGAGACGGATGGACAGTGCCCAATCCATATGCAAGCAGTACGCAGTCAGTGGTTCCAATCTGGGGCCCAAGGAGTTCATGACAGGGTCCCATCCAGCTGTCCAGAGGGGGGTAGGGCGCAGCCCAGTCCTGATCCAGCATGAAAAGAGATTTTTGGCCAGCCCCAATCAAAGCCCATGGAGGGAGGAAAGGTACGGGCATGACACGAACCCAATCCATCGGCAATGGGGGGAGGGGGCTGCCTCACCGAAGGAAAGAATTTAGACAGGTGAGAAACCGCCAAATATCCCAACTGTGGGGAGCCCAATGGGGCAGATATCATAGCTCCACAGGCTGCAATTGGCCCAAGGACCAGAGGTTGAGCACCCGTGTTCTAACACTATCATCAAAACACTATAACAATATTTATTATGCTTGCAAGCATTGAATCCGAACACTTACAGCAGGACTAGCAGGAAGATTCTAGCTATCCCATGCTGCCTGACTCCCAGGGAAGCTCACTAGCAAAGAATCCACCTCTCCCCCTCCACCCCCAATCTCTCCCAACGTCATCTTCTTCAGAGCTAGCCCTTAATTCCACACACATCTAGCTTGTCATTCCCCATACATGTAACCTTCATTCCAGCCTGCCTGCAAGTCACTGCTTTGGGTGACTGGAGGCAGCAGGCACACACGTGTCTCTGCGCACACATCCACATGGCCTGCATGCACCCAGGCAGGGTCCTGGAAGTAGCACCAATGGCTGGATGCAGGGAAGTGTATGATCAGTGGGGTTGGAGGTCTGAGACTTGGGGACTGTGTGTGTATGGGCAGGGGGGATGGGTACCTGCCAGATATGGGGTAAGATAGCTAGGCGCCAAGGCTGCATCAGGGCAGGGGGGATGGAAGGGGTAGGCGCCTGCCCCTTCAGCAAGAGGAGGCATCGGGGGAAGCTGCATAGCTGGGCTGGTGGCACTTGAGCTAGTGCTCATACTTGTATGGGCAGAGCAACTGGGAGACGCTGCTGGTGGACGGGCTGGAGGGACCGCGACCAGGCTGCCTGGTGAGGCATGGCAGCCCCAGACCAGGGCAGGGGGGGCCGCCACAGGCCTCCCCTCCTCCCTCCAGCCTGTGCTGGGGCTGGATTCTCTCTGCTGAAATCCGCAAGAACTGCGGGACTTCGGCCCGAATGGCACAGGGGCAGGTGGGGGCTCCCTTTAGCAGGGATGGGGGAAAGCAGGTCAGCACTGGCCACTGATCTTCATAAATAGGTCCTGGTACAAAAAAAGTTGAGAACCACTGTCCTAGACCTCCCATCTCTTTAACGGGTATTTATTTCCTTGCCATTGTACACCCACCTTTTCTCTTACATTAGCATATCACTTCATCCTGCCAACTGAAGCATTTGGATTGTCTGCCTGGCTGCCTCTCTCAAGTCATACTTTCCTGAAACTGTCCTGCTTGAACCTGAGATGATAAAATAACACACTACCTATTACTTTACATTTCTTAATTCCTAGATGTTTAATTTTTTTTAAAGTTACAGTAATCAAATATCCAAATAAGTTAAGAGCTATGATGCTATGCGATTGCCAGGTCAAGTGCAGTTTTAGTAAAAAGAAAACCCTGCTTTCTCTAAATCAAATTTGCTTAGTATATAAGGGAACAGGTGGAAGAAATGGGGTGGTTTTTTTCATCCCAGACCTACACACTGCTCCTGAATTTAAAAGCCAAAATGACCTCTTGCCATCATGACAGGTGGTAAAAGAAGATATTCTTACAGAATCGTTTTTCAGATTTTGTTCTCTTCAATCACTTCCCCAAAGTCTACCCCCTCCCTGCGTTTTTCCTTTTTGGTCCAAATCCTCCAACCAAGAGAGAAAGAGAACGGTCCCAAGGCCTAAAATTGTAATTTATCAGCATGAAGCTGGTTGCACAACAACCAGTGCAATCAGTGGGCTAATGTGGCCTACAAACAGTACCAAAATAAAACTAACCTGTAAAAACTCCAATATCCCATGCTGTATCTATTAAGTCTCATTTCCTTTGTTTGGTTTACTCTAGCTAAGCAAATGAAGTCATAATACTAGATTGATTAGCTGCTTTAAAGGTAAGACCCGCCTTAATTTTGCTGTATATTTGTAAAACTACAGTTTCACACCCCACTTCTGCAAATGATTATGCATACATTTAGCCTCATGCACTAATAGTCTTACTGAGTTTAACAACTCATTTGTCGAAAACCATGCACACACAGACTTGGCCTTCATATACAAATGGAGCTTTTTCAGGCTATGTCTTTTCAGGATAAGAACTAACAAACAGGCCATAGTGACAAATGCAGTTGCGTCGACATAAACGGGAATCTTCATTTCATCTACACGTACCTTAAGTCTTTATTTGTATTTGTACAGCATCTGCTACAACAGAACTTTAGTCAGGATTGTCACCTCTCCTCATTGAAGGACATGCAAATAATTAACACAGTAATCAACTATCATGGTTATCTAGTATACAGAACAAGTATGTGGCAGGGCACTGGGATGTGCCTGATCCTTTAAGAGAGCAAGCAGCCTGAGAGGCTACTTTTAGGGGGCAGGGGGGAGCTAATGAGGGACTCACCTGGCTGGAAGAGGGCTCAGGCTGGAGCTACATGAGCCCAGAGTCTGCACCAGTCTGTTTATTTCTCCCCAGCTACTGCACAGTGCAGAACTCCTGCCTCCAGGGTCCCTGAAGGGAACTGGATTTTGGCTGACCAACTCTACAGGTCTGGAAACAGAGGCAAGTTCCTTGGCCTGAGGAAGACTGGGTTTACAGGCAAGTGGTCTTTATGTTACACCTCTAAAGACTGAAGAGTCTGCCAGACGGCGGTGATGTTTCTTATTTATTTATGTTTAGCCTTGAACCCTGGGGGTACAGACTCAAGGCTTGCTTAGAGAGCCAGTATCCCAGGAGCCCGCACACTGAGGGTGGGACCCAGTGAGGGGTCCCAGAACTGAAAAAAGGCTGAGACTCAGATCATGAGGTCCAAGAGGCCCGGAGCCACCTGTGTCCAGGGCTGGGCAGGGGAGGGGTCTGAGAGCTCAAGGGGGCAGACTGTATAAGAAGGAAAATCAAAGAGAGAGCATCTTTGAGGCTTAGGGCGTGGAGTAGGGGAGGAAAAGGAACCACAAGGTTTGCCCTTAAGGCTAGGTCCCTGTAGGGCACCTGTAGTCAGGCCGAGAGGAACCTACCAAGGTTGGATGTCTGGATAGAGGCCAATGGGGCCTAAGACCCAGTGGAAACTTACTGGATTCAGGCTCACTCTAAGGCCTGCTAGCAGCCTCCTTGAATCAACCTGTACTATTAAGAGCAAGGCACGGCTGGTGGACAACGAAGAGAAAGTGACATTAGAGCTGGAGCCAGGCAGGAGCAGCAAGGCCGCTAGGGGTGTCGTGGCAGCCCCTGTGGCTGTGAGCCTGTCACAGAGTACTTCTATTTTTTCCTTTGAAAGGAAAATATAAAGTAGTGATAAAATTATGATCGCATAATCTGTGATTCCATGACTTGTTTATTTAAAATTGGTTTAATGGACCACCGATAGTACAGTGCAGCCCCAACATTTTCACACGGCAGGCGAGACTGTCAGTGGCCAGTACATTCATGGGCTGGATCCAGGTGTTCCTGCTCTGGCACGTGGGTGGGCACCATCTGGCCAGGTGGGGGACAAACTGGCTTCAACACAGCCCTGATGGGGAAAGGAGCATGACCCATCCTTGTGAAGAGGGAAAGAAGGCTAGCCAGGTGACCCTGTAGGGAGGGAAAGAGCGCATGGCCTGGCCCAACCCGGCCCTGCAGGAAAGGAAGGGGACACAGTCCAACCCTGATCCAGAAGTGGGGGAAAGTGGCCCAGGCCCACGGGGCAAAGAGGCATAGCTTGGCTCAGACCAGCCATGCAGGTATTGGGGCTTGGGGATTTGGCAGGGGAAAGTGGGGGGGAGGCTGTGTTCATGGCCACCACTCACTTGCTGCCAATTCCCCAGACCCATGGGGAGCCCCACAAGCCAGATGTGATGGCTCCATGGGGCTGCATTTGGCCCAGGGGATGGAAATTGAGCAACCCTTGTCTAGTAGATGCATAATACAGCAATTTATATTTGCTTACAGAGATAATTAATAAAACATAAATATCAATGAAATGTTAGTTAAAATCTCAAAAGATTAAAAAATACCTGTCAGCATTTTCATTTTTACACTCTCAGCCTTGTATGGATAGCCATTTTAATAATATAACATTAGGTATCGTTTTCAAAAGATCCTGCCTGTTTGAAAATATGCACAAGTGGAGCAGCTGTAAATGCTTCACAACAAGTTGTAGCGCTGAAAGAAGAAGAAAAAAAAGTTAATTTCTCAATTAGTGAATTAGTTCACATTTTGGACTCTAAAAATACCCACGGTTAGTTCTGTAGAGAATACATTTAGAAATCCTTTCCAAGAGTTACAAAAGTTCCATGTCCAATACAAATCACCATTTCCAAAGATATTAACAGAGCCAACAAACAGTCTTCAAAGCAACCTTGAAAACAGCACAAGAAAAGCTGGAAAGTAGGGTTTGATGCTTTTCCACCACAAATCATACTAGCCTATCTTCAAAAAGGCCAAAAGGTTCCCAAACAGTTACGACTTTTATTCCCTATCAGCCTTTACTACACCTGAACTAGCAGCTTAAAAGTCAAAACTTTTCATTCTATTTTTAATCCGTCTTGTTTTTTATTTTTAATCTATTTTTAATCTTTCTTGTTTCCCCAAGAAAAGTCATTTTAAGGATCCAAACCAATTGACACTGAGATGAACGGGAGTCTTTTCTTTGACTTTACAGAGTACTGAATCGAGCCCAAAGCATTCATAGTGGATGATTTCCTCTTTGGAACCCCACCCCCTCACTCCACAAGGGAAATCACCTATCAGTTAGGATACCACATACCAATGTAAAAGCAGAGACTCGCCAAAACAAAAGCAAAACACCCAACCTCCATCAATCAGTGTTAAAACAGAAACACGTTTCTAAGTATATAAATCAGGAAGAAGGGGGGCTTTTTTCAAAATTGAGGAAATCAGGATTGTTAGTCTTAATTTTACACAGAAGAGCAATTTTTAAAGTATCTCATACCAAATCCTAAGATTAATGTAAAAAGATGATACTATCTCACCAGAGGAAAGCGTTTAGACAGGTGAGAAACAGAATCTAGTATTCATGGAAGGGTAATTATTGGTTTGGCTAGACACTTTTGCTTCTATTTGCTCTAATATAATTTCCCAACCTTAAAATACATTGTACCTTCTCTTTGGGTGTGCATCATACAGTATTTCATGACACTACTTTACCCATTTAAAGGTAAAAATTCCAGTGATACAACATTCAAATTGGAAGATTTAAAATTATAGCAAAAACTAGAATAAATATCCCCCCACCACAATTCTGCCTAGATAAGTCTTTTGGTTTCTATTTAACAAAAGAAGATTGACAAATATCATTCTTCTTACACGTTCAAGTTAACAGGAACAGAATGATTCATATACACTACAGTACTAAAATAACTGCATTACTGGACTCATTTTTGGCATCTAAACCTATTACTTATGTTCACTTGGAAATTTTAAAAGCCTTGGTGGGGTGATATAGTTGGGGGTAGTCCTGCTTCAAGCAGGGCATTAGACTAGGTGACCTCCTGAGGTCCCTTCCAACCCTAATTTTCAATAATTCTGTTTAGCTTTGAGAGCTTTGAAGCATGGAAAGTTTCATTCAAGAAGTGAGAGTTTCTAGTCAAGATTTTCCCCCTCCCCCCGAAATGCAGGAGCATGTGAAATCAGATTTTACTGTAAGTATTTTTAAAGCATAATTATAACTGCTATTGCTAAATGAATAGATCCTACTAGAAAGGTAAGCCAAGCAACTTCCTATGTCAGGGAGCAGATATGTAGTAAATTAACTCGAATCAAAGTGGTTCCATAACTTCATCAAGAACTTTCTCTTTTCTTTTCCTATGTGCATGCATGACTATGCAAAGGGTGTGGGAAATGATGTTTCAAGCCTCACCTAGCCAGATATTGTGTCTATTTAATTAAAATTGGTTTTAAAAAGTTATCAACACAAGCTACACCTAGAAAAGCACTTGTGAATTGGTGTGCACTAGCTTAAATTGACCAGATTGAGTAAACCAGAGTTAAACTGGTTCAATTTTTTGTGTAAGCAAAGCCAGGAACTTTAGTGCCCTGACACCAGGAAATAACCAGGAACTTTAGTGCCCTGGGGAAGACAGCGCAGAGCGCTGGAGAGGGAAGTGAGGAGTGTCAAGTGCTGGAGAAACAAGGAGACAATTCCAGTCCTACTTAATGTCTTCACTGGAGCATTTCTGAAATCAGTCCCCATTAACAGGCATGAAAAATATATCCAGTTGCTATTTAAGATGCTGTAGAGAAAGCCATCATTGTGGCTTCCTGTACCTAGTACAGTGGTTTCTCAGCCTGTTTCGGCTCCAGGCGGCCTTCTGTAACTTGCCTGAATTTTGTGGCACCTGCATTTCAAAAACTAATTTCACTGTTTTTCATTATGAAAAATAGTAGACTGACTCCCACCTCTACCTCTTGCCAAGAGCTTAGACCACAGCAGATACGAACGGCTTCCTACCTGAAATCTCGAGGTTTGTCTTGTAAATACCTGCATGTGATTCACATGCCTAATAGAGCTAATATCACAAAGGAGCCCAGCTAAGACTTACTTATTTCATGTACCGAGACAATCTTGTAAGGTCTTTTTATTTGGGATGTTGCTGGAAAAAAAAAATTATCTTTGCCAGATGCTTACAAAAGCTGACGCATCTCTGATTCAGTGAGTCTACATGGTGCATATGACAACCAAAACCATTCCTAAGGTTACTGCAGAAACTTGTCACAACCCAAAGTTGTGATTTGTTGTTTGTGTGTGCTTCGGCAACGCTAAATTATGTTCCTGCCTAAATTAGAGTTTCCTTGCACGGTAGAGTTCTCTGCTGCGGGAGAGAACTCTGGTGCAACGGGGGATTTCCCGCCTATTTGCAGCTTCTTTGCATGGTGCATTTCTTTTGCATCTCAGAGATGCACAGTGCAAAGGAGTTCCCGCCATTTGTATTTAGATTCGCGCCACATTATTGGCCGGTTCTAAATGTAGGCACACGTGGCGGCTAGCTATTGGCTTGCTAGCAGTACAAAAGGCTTGGGTAGTTTCCGCCCAAGTCGGAGAGAGAGGAAAACTGGAGGACTTTATGAACCCCCGGAGAAGACTTTGTGCTGTGTGAAGATCTCTAAGCAATGTGGACCCTTGCGGCCCCAACGCGCCTCTCTTAAGCAGGCAACAGAGGTCTGAACAGCCTCTGGCCTCTCCCCATCGCTGAGCGCAATCCTAGACGTATCCCTATCCTTTGAACCCAATTTTCGAACCCACGGAGTCTTAACAGCTCCTGGGCCAGGGACCCAAACCCAATTTTCGAACCCACGGAGTCTTAACAGCTCCGGGGGACCTGGGAACCGAACCGAACCCACGGAGCTTCAGCAACTTCGTGAGGAAAGAATTGCCGAACCTGTGAAGCCTAAATCACTCCGGGGCCAAAGAACCGAGTTTGTCAGAGTCCTCCAACGAGGACTCAAGCGGAGCTGCACCTGGAAAGCTGTCCAGCATACACCACGACCATCTTGGGTGTAAGTAAATAATCTTTTCAATCAACCATTATGCCTCCGTAACTAATTCTAGCTCGCGCGTACCAAACCGCCCCACGGTTTTCTCCAGCCCCACGTGCCCGGGCTGCTGGCCACAGTCCGTGTGCGCAAAGACAGGCCTGGCTCACCTCCGGCCCGCACAAAACTGAAGTATTGAACCAACCTTAACTCATACACCTGGGCTGCGTCCAGCTGGGCAGGCAGCATGGGCTAGGGAAAACAAGAACAGCACCAGCAACGGCTGCATGTGCCCACGAGCTTCCAGTGAAAGAGGTCGCCCGGATTCACCTCCCTGGGCTAAAAGGGATCTCATTGTAAAGGGCGACTCCACCAAACTCCGTCCCCCGCACCCACTGCTCTGGGAATCGAGTGCTCAAATCCACCTGGGACTCGCCTCACACTCGCTCACTCGGTATGTGAGCCCATGCAGCCACATACATGCATGTACGTGTGTGTGTGTATGTACATGCATGCTCACACATCTGCATGTGTAGGTGTATACACACAGTGCACCTGTAGCATATAGGGTACAGCGTGCGTGCATGGGGGTGCATGTGCATACTGTGTGTGTGCACGTGTTTGTGTGTGCATGCAGGTGTGTGCAAACAGGCATAAGTGTATGTGCATTGCCACATGCACTCTTTCCATGTACGTATACCAACATGCACACGCATGCACATACGTGTACAAGTGAATATATGGATATCCACACCCTGCCTCCCCGTACGAACACCCGTGGGCAACCCCTCGCAGCCGAGGACGACCCTCTCTCACGAGGCCAGCGCCGGGTCCCGGACTCTAGCGCAGCCGGGCCGCGTGTCTGCGCGGGCGGGCAGGCGGGCGGCTCTGGAGTGCGCACCCGGACACAACGCGCTGCTCCTGCCCCTCCGGCTCCCTCCGCTCCTGCGGCTGTGCAGAGACCCGGCCTCCATCGGGGCGGTGCCGGCACCGCCCCAGCGCTCATGTCGGTGCCGCACGGTGTCGAAGCGGGCCTGACACGCTTCCTCCGCCCTCCTCGTCTGCCTCCTGCTGCCGAGCGCGCGTGCCCGCGACACCCCGTCCCCCTGCGCGGGCGACGGACGCAATCCTGGGCCCACCGCCGGCGGGGCGGGGCCTGGGCGCGGGCACGTGACTGCCGCCTCCGCTCCGCTCCGCTCCGGCAGCCCAGCCTGCCCTGCGCTGCGCACGCGCCAACCCCTTGCTCCTCCCTCGCCCCCCCCAACCGCCGTTGTGACGCGCGAGCTCCCCATTGGCCGCAGCGCCTTGGACCTCTGCGTGCAAGGTCGACGGCGCCCTTGCGTGGCGGGAGCGGCGGTGCGGGACGCTGCCCGGCTCCGTGTCGCTGCGGGCTGTGATGGGCGTTGCCATCCCCCGGTAGTGCGGGAGAGCGGCGGCCGGCAGGGGGTTGTGCGGCGTGTTTGAGCCGTGCAGTGCGGGGCGGGGCGCGCAGAGACGGGCTCTTCACTGGCGCGTGGTTGGTGTGGATGAGGGCTGGCCAGTAGGACTTGGGATTCTTGGCTATAAACTCCGTTCGTGTGTGC
Source organism: Alligator mississippiensis (assembly GCF_030867095.1). Classification (NCBI taxonomy): domain Eukaryota; kingdom Metazoa; phylum Chordata; order Crocodylia; family Alligatoridae; genus Alligator; species Alligator mississippiensis. The sequence goes on along the minus strand of NC_081837.1, from coordinate 26,651,497 downwards.
AAGGGGCGCTTTAAAAACCTCCAAGTCGGTGTCCTGTTTTGCACACTTGGCTTCTGACATTGATGCTGGCATTTTACTTCCAAGCCAGTGGATTTGGCACACTTGCTGTCAGGCTTTGTCACTTCCGTTTAGAGGATTAGCAATAGTCCGGTTTTCTGATGAGTTCGATTAGATTTGAGATGTAAGTTTTGACTTCGTAGCTTTAAGCATGCACACTTCTGAAACCCCTTCATTTCCTTTCAGTGATTAAAATGCAGGGTCTCTGGATAAGCGTGGGGGGTCAGGAGTAGTTGTAGGACCAGGGTAGCGAGAGGGGTGTCCATCCCCGTGCTGGGTAGGAGAGGACAGGGCACAGGGGATTGCAAAGCTGGCCCACGGGCTCTACAAATATCCCATGTAGGTTTCTTTCATTTCAGCCTTGCCTCATAGACTGCGGGATGAGAGATCCTGTGTGTTAGACTATAGCAGGGCTTCAGTAGTCTTCCCTCATGGCTGCTGCGGAGTACGAAGCTGTTACAGCACAATGACACCAAGAAACGGGCAGTAAGTCACAAAGAGACCTCTCTGACGTTGCAAAGACACACATGCCCGAACAGTTCAACGGGGGCCACTTTCCCTCGTTTTGTTTTGCCCACTGTGAGGAGCAAAAGCACTGCTGTCTCTGGGATCCCGCTTGGTGGTTTATTCTGTCTATTCTGCACGAAAGGAGCCGTCACTGAATGTTTTCAGCTAAAATTTATTGTACTCTTACAAGTGTAATAAAATATGGACATACATGGCTGCGGAGACTGTTATTGTAGGTAAGTGGTTGTGATTTACTTGGATGTCACAAATAGCATCTCAGGAAGGACGGTGGGGCCACAGCACAAGCTGGTGCGTTCTGTCCTGTCCAAGTGTTTCCCTTTGTACAAGTAGATGGTGAGACATAATCCATTCTGGTCCTCTGTCAAGTCATCCATAAATCCGTATTTATGAAGTCAAAAGATAAATATTGCCTGAAACAATCAAACTAGGTAATACATATTTTTGAATATTCATCAGACATACCAGTTTCAGTGGCCAGGGATTAAGGCTGCTGACACACGTTCATGTACATGTTAATCACACCATAAATAGGAACAGCCCCAGAGCCCAAAGCAGCTCATATCGCTCCAGAGCCCCTCGCACTGCGCCATGTCTGGGGAGCCACTGCTCTGTGGGAGCGAGGGGGCAAGTCTGGGAGACCTGCCAAGGGGTGAAGCTTTCACAGCACAGGCCTGATGGGAAGCCCCTTGTCCTGTCTCGGTGGGAGCCTGGTCCTGCATCCAGGTTTGTATCTCCTCTCCTCCCCTCCCAGTGCTCTGGACCTGCACAGAGTGAGTCGGGGCACTCAGAGCCCAGGGCTTTCCTCTCTGAGCCTCCAGCCCAATGCACTGGTGAGGGCCCTTCGTGCTCCCTATGAACAACGCACTGATCTCAGCAGCTGCAGCAACCAGGGGCCCCGAGATGAACAGTGCTGCATGGACCCCGTGTCTTTGCTATCCCCATGTCATTCTAGTTGTGACCACACAGTAAGGGCAATAATAATTACTAGGGATTTAATGGAAATAGAATTACATGGGCTTCTGTAATCATAAAAAGTAGGGCTGGAAGGCACCTCAGGAGGTCTCATCTAGTCCAAGCCCCTGCTTTGTATTGTTATGCGAGAGACAAATCAATGTCTGAAAAATCACATCAAAATCAATATATCCAACATATAGACAAATATCCAAATATATCCAATAGATTCAAAATTGCATAAAGATCAATATAACCAGGAAAGTTATCAACCAAAAAAATCCTTTCCTCTCCCTATGCCCCTGGACCACAGCTACAGCATCCCTCTACCGTCACCATTACATATGACATGTTAATGAAATTAAGTGTAAAAAATTCTGTCAAACTTCAGCCCCAGCCCCATGGTCCAGCCCCAGCATGCTCCAGCCCTCAACAGACCACGGGCTACCCTGCATCCACTCTACAGGCTGATCCTGGCTGTCATAGTACAGGTGCACATATGGAGCGAACGAGGACTGCGACCGCACCTCCATGCTCTCAGCGCTCATCTCAGGGGAGAGGCAGCAAGGAAGGACTGCGACTTATCCCACAGAGGCAACAAGTGGCCTGTCCAGTCCAATCACTCTGAACTGGGCTGGGGAAGAGTGCAAGACCAGAGGGAAGTGAAATTGGAAAGAAGTTAGGGTTAGGGTTAGGGTTAGGGCCAACCGCCCGCGTTCTCTCCCACCATGCCTTGATGTTAATTGATTAATGGAGATGTTAATAAGCGGGAGGCTGTCCATTTTCTGCCCTGGTGCCAGGGTCCACTATCTGTGGCTCCTTTCCTCCCCTGCACCACAGCCCAAGCCTCGCAGATGGCATCTAGGTGTTCTTATCATCACCGGCCCCACAATCCTTCTATCAGGACCCCTCCAAGATCCCTCCATTCAGGCAGCCTACCTCGCCTTCATTCAGCTATCTAGCTCCCTGAAACTATTTTCCCCCTTGGGTGTGGTCCCCCCAGGACCCTTGGCTACCAGTCCTGGCCCACCTCCAGGCCAGTTGGGATCCTAGGCCCTCAGCTCCTGGGAGTCCCTCACGGTGGGCCCCTGGCCCTTTTGACTGTCCTGGTCCTGGCACCAGCATGGGCCAGTTGAGGGTACTCTCTTGATCAGGTCAGAGTCTCTAGTTCTGCTCTCTCCCCTGGGTCTGCCATCCGGGCCCTACAAACAAAGGAGTTACCTACCCAGTGGTGGGAGCTAGGGGTTAAGGCGCCCTGACCCGCCTTTCACCAGGGTGGTAACAGGCCTGGCATTTCCTGGGGGCTCCTGCACCACTGGGAGCCCCACCAGGCCACCCACTCCTGGCAGGGTGCAGTTTTAGGTCGTGCTCAGGACCAGGAGCCTCCTAGCCATCCCCTACAGCTCCTCCCTTTCCTCCAGATGATATCAGCAGCTCTCCAGCCAGGCAATGTTGTTGCCTGGCCCCTGCAGCAGAACTGCCCTGTTTATATGGGCAACCCTAAGCCTAAATGGCTGCCCTCATTAGGCACCTGGCAGCTGCCAGCTCCAGGCCCTTAAAGTCACAGGCAGACACAGTGCCCTGCCACATGGACACAGGCAAACATGTATGCAGAGCAGCCTGGCTGGAGCGGGCAGAGGACAGCATGGCCTCCCTCGACCTCCCTCTGCAGTGGGTCAGCTTTCTGGCCCTGGGCCCAACAGTGTCCTCTGCCCGCTCCAGCCAGGCTGCTCTGCATACATGTTTGCCTGTGTCCATGTGGCAGGGCACTGTGTCTGCCTGTGACTTTAAGGGCCTGGAGCTGGCAGCTGCCAGGAGGAACAGGCCTGTGTCTTCCAGTCGCACCTCAGCCCACAGGGTTCAGGGAAGAGTCTCAGGCCCTGCCTGCTGGCTACATTTCACTATGCATCCCAGCCATGAATTTAGTTTCCTGAGTCAGAGACCAAGGGAAGGAGCCCTTGTAAATCCAGAAGAGACAAACGGTTAGCAGCAAAGGCAGACAAAAGGGAGGGCAAGGTGGCACTCTAGGGCATTGATACAGATCCTGTGAGTCTGCTCCGATGCACTGGAAATTCAGAGCATTAGAGGAAACTGGATTAATTGAGTCTGCTGGAGCTCATCGTGAATCCACTCGGTGCTACATCAGGTGCAGTTGTATAAGTGGTGCGGCACACGTCAACACAGAAAATGGTGGGTGGTGCAATTTAAACTAAAACACATTCAGTGTACCACGTACCACTGCCATTTTCTCAGTGCTGACACACTGTGCCACTTATATAACTGCACCCAATGCAGTGCAGCGCTGGGCACTTTCATTAGTGTGGACTGCTAATTAAAAGCACTAGGCACTGCCTTGGGCATGTGTGTAAGTGTCCATAGAGACTAACCACTTCAGATACAGGTTTCCCTCAATTTATGTGGGCTTGATTTATGTGAATTCGCTCTTATGTGATGACCATTTTGTACCTGAACTTTGTTCTATGGCAAGAAAATTTGCATATATGCGATTCGCATATTTGTGATGTGGTGCCCCTGCTGCAGCCCCGGGAACAACAGATGCCACCTGCTTGCAGCCACGGGGCTACACCCCCTCCCTGCCCCTTCCCTAACCTCAGTCTCACTCCCTCCCTCCTTCCCTCCCTCCCAGCCCTGGGACTGCAGCCCTATCTCTTTCACTGTAAAGTGGGTTTGCTTTATGTGAATTCAATTTATGCACTGTTCCCTGGAAATACATCTACCGCATAAATCGAGGGAATCCTGCACATCCTTCTCCCGGCTCCTCTCCGGACCTGGGGATTCTTGCTCCACCTCTCTGAGTGGAGGGAAATCAGACAGAGCACAAGCCCGGCCATGGTGAGAATGGGCCACTCGAGTCCCAGCTCCATCCAGGGCTGACACCAGCTCTCTGTTCTGCTCCATCTAGACACCAGTGTGACCCCATGCCTGGGACAAGGGCCCTGCTATGGGCTGTGGCTGGGAACCGGATGTCATGGGAGTACGCATGTTGAAAAGGGCTCTGCATAGCCATTAAAACAGATCACACTTCCTGGGAGTTAAGATGCGAGAGACGGACGGATTAGGAAAGGGCCTGTTTGCTGGGCTAGCCCTGATCACCCAGCAGGGACGGATCTGGTCTCAGGATGCCTGCCCTCAGCCACCCTTTTCCACCACGGTTATCTCAGGACAGAGATAGGCTTCTTAATGCACAAGAGCCCTGGCACACACTGAAGGACATCGTGCAGGGCAGTGGTGGCCACCACCTTTTTGCTGAAGTGCCACTAGTTAGACCCAGACCTTCCCTGAGTGCTGCTCAGATCCCTGCGATGCCTGTGTCTCTGCCTCCGTTCCAGCACTTCCCGTTACCTTGCACCCAGGCTCATGTGCCAGACCCAGCCGCTGCCCATGCCCCTTGTGGCACACATGCACGGGCTGGCCACATTAGTGTAGGGAAACAGGAAGGGGTACCTCTGCACACCCACAGCCAGCCAGGCTGGTTTCAGTGGAGAGCAGCCAAGACTACTGCCTGGGGACCCTCTAGGCTAAGTCTGTGCCAGTCCCACAGTACTGGGATTGTGGAGGGGAGAAGCCAGCTGAAATGTGGTGACTGTGTCTCATCACACGTTCAAAACCCATGCATGGGGCACTGCGGTGGTGGGAGAAGTGGCTGCAGGAAGAACAGCTCTCCAGGGAAGGGGCATGGGGTCATGGGTATGGGGTCAGGGTCACTTACCAGCATGTCCTCACACCCTTCTCCTGCAATCAAGAGCAGAGAGGCGAGGATTCACACAGCAAAGACACCGCAGCAGGACCCAGCACAGACACAGACAAGGCCTGCTGTCCCTAATGGCCAAACTCCTGGGGCTGCCCAGAGCTGGGGCAACGGGGAGTCTGGGCTGCAGCGTTTGCACTCGGGTCCCTGCAGCAGCTGGGGGAGAACTGAAACCCCCATGGCTAGGGGAGCCCCAAAGGGAAGGTCCCTTCAGCAGCACAAATCCTGCCCCATTGGCCTGGCCCAGAGGAGGGGGCCGTGGTCCTTCTTGGGTGAGATGCTGGCATCACATTGCAGCCTACCAGTGGAGTTGGTGTCACCGTGGAGCCATCCCTTCTCCGTGCCCCGGCATCTGGGGCCTCAGTTCTCAGCTCTCCCTTCCCAGCAGCCCAGACTTGTCCCTCTGCATGTCTGGGTGCTTGTGTGTCCGACCATTGTTATCTCACAACTACTCACGCATGCCTGGGGCAGCTCCAGCCAGGCCTGCCCATGGGCCTCATCCCCACAGCACCCAGCTCAGCAGTCTCACCGCAGATTAAGCTGACGAAGCACCAGCTCCCCCTCGGCTTTTTCTGACCTGCGCCCCTGACACTCATCCCCTGCTGGGCTTCACTCATTGGGACAGGAATTTTACACCTCCCTGAATCTCCCTGTGATCCCACCTCTCGCATCCAAGATGGACAGCAGATACTTCAGCAGTTCTCCCACCGCTGGGTCCAAGGACTGGCATTCAGGCCTCAGGCAGAAGTAAATGTACCACTGTCACTCCACTGATGTAGCTGACCTGTGCAGGTTTTCTGTGGACTGAGATATGGGGCCACGTGGAGGGTATTGCCTGGAAATCTGGAGTGTTGCTATGGAAAACAAAAGAACGAGAGAAATCTCGGCTGTGAGGTAACGAGGTAGGAGATGTGGGGCAACAGGGCCCTGAGGAGTCCAGGTCTTAGCTGACATTATCTGGTCTCCCAGCGGGGTGGGGCAGGCACCTGCCCTGGAGAGCTTCAACAGGAGACTGGACACACATCTTGCTGGGGTTTTGACCCCTGCAGTCTTCCCTGCCCAGAGCAGGGGGATGGACCCGATGATCTCATGAGCACCCTTCAGCCTTAAACATCTGTGTGAGTGTGAGTGTGTAAGAGACACACTGGGGATGTATGAGAGATACTTGGGCTGTGTGTGTGTGTCTCAGGGAACTGGTTGGTGTGTCTGTGTGTGCTGGTTCCAGAAACAACCTCTGTTCAGTATTTGCACAAAATACCCATTACTTCTGCACATGGACCTGGAAACAAGCTCTTGGTTTTGTGGCTTTTTAAGAGTACCGCAGAAACTGCACACACTTTCAGTGCCCTGTGAGTCGAGTGGCTTGATGTTCGTACATGCAATGAAAGGGTGTGCACACAGACCCTGAGACCTTTGGGTTCTCTGGGAGGGGAAAGGCCTGGGGATGAGAGGACGGGGCTGGGGGCATGGACCCCTGAGTAGTTTGCGGGGTGCAGAGCAGGGAGAATGGGGGGCCAGATGCCTGGGTTCTCTGCAGGGAATGGGGAGGGGACTGGGGGGTGAGAGCAGAGGCCCAGCTCAACCCTCAGGCACTCACCGCACATGGGTCTGGTCCTGTGTCCAGCACAAAATAAGGGCAATGCTCTCCCATGGGGCTGGCCCTCCTTCCCTTCCCCTGTGTATTTTCATCAGTGCCAGGCAGGATACTGGGCTGATCACTCTGCCCAGCTGTCCCTCCAGAGCACTGGGGCTTGCTGGCATCTCCTGTTCCTTAGCTCACAAAACAAGTAACGCAGAGAAACATTAAAAAATATATATTTTTTAAGACTATTGCTTATGAGTTGCATACCACCCCTAGTATCTCTATTTCCCAATACCCTCCCAATATCTCCCTGTGCCCCCAGCATCTCCCAGTATGTCCCAGTGCCATCCTACTATGTCCCAGTGCCCTCATAGCATGTGCATAGCAAGTCAAGGCATGTCCTTGGTGTGTGGAGGCAAGTCCTGCCACCTCTGCAATCCCCTGTGCTCACACATCCCATACATCTCATAGATTTCATAGATTTCTAGGGTTGGAAGGGACCGGGTAGATCATCTGGTCCGACCTCCTGCTCCAGGCAGGAAAGAGTGCTGGGCCCTGCAAATGTGATCCTTTTGATTTTTCCTAAGGTCTTGCTGAGAATAGAGGTGAGGCTAACTGGGGTTAAGTAACCCCAGCCAGATGCCTGTCTAAGCGCTTCTTGAACACCTCCAAGGTAGGGGAGAGCACCACCTCCCTTGGGAGCTCATTCCATATTTTGGCAACCCTCGCCATAAAGAATTTCTTTCTTATGTCCAGTCTAAGCCTATTCTCCTTCAGTTTGTGGCCATTATTTCTGGTAACCCCACGGGGTTCCCTGGTAAACAGAGTGTCCCCTATTCCCTGCTGACCCCCCGTGATGACTTTGTGGACAGCCAGAAAATCGTCTCTCAGGTTTCTCTTGTGGAGAGCACTAAGTGTGCCATGTTTTAAGAAGATTGGTGTAGGGGTTTGGGGGAACTGCACCCCAAATTCTTGAAAGCCAAACACATGTCATGGCTGTGTGTTACAACACAGGGGGGTCAAAACTGCAGGGGTGGTAGCTCTTACTGAGGCCACAAAGCCTGCCAGTTGTGTGTGTCCTAGACCAGGCCTGAGTGCGTGCTGGGCCAGCCATGTGTGTCTCACTGGGGCACTCTGTCATTTGGGGCCCTGCACCCCAAGCTGCTGACAGGCAAAACTCGTGATGTGGGTGGGTGACACTGTATGTGTGTTAAGGTGCACCCTTCCTGGTGCTGGGGCCTCTGCACAGCACGGCAGTGTGCCCCACTGAGGCCTCCTCCTCCCCTACAGCCTCACACCTGGTCCTCCGCTTTACCTGATGTCACAACCCAATTAAGCAGTGCCCATGCCACTAGCAAGAGATACCATTCAAAACATTTTCACTCCGCATACTAGAGTCAACTAAGGGTTAAAAAGAAATCTTGGCCGGTAACAACCTTTTGCTCTGCATGTCAGCAAAAAGAAATTTATGGCTGCGTCACTAACAAGAAATGAAACTTTTGCCTTCTGTGCTTTACATAAATCATTATAATTGGTCAGAGTAAAAGGGGAGTAGCCCTGCAATAAAACCCTAGCGAAGACCGCTATATAATTGGTGATTCTAATTAAATTTATGACGTGGCATAAAACAATTGGTTATTACACAAACAAAACCCTGCTGCACTTCCGCGAAGAAGAAGAAGACGAAGAAGAAGAAACTCCGTACGCACCTTGGAGTAAATCTGACAATCTGATCAATTGTCAATGCCTTCCCGTCACGACCTCCCTGACATACCCTTCACCTGCATGCTTGATAAGCCGTAACCCGCCGACCGCCGGCCCGCATATATATATCTGCAGACCGACCTAACGAACTCTAAGCTGTAACTAACTAAGTATCTCTGACCTCCGTCATTCGCCACCTTGACGGTGTAAGTAAACAATCTTGCTTTGCAACCGATAAGCATCCATGCCTAATTCCACTCCAAGCGTCACAAGTACCCACCTGACGGGCCCCTAAGGCCCTGGACCCCTCGCTGCAGTGCACGGCAGCGACACCTGACAGCAGATACAATAACTCAGCTGGCTCAACAGCAGTAGCATCAGCAGCATCAAAGGTATCCACACAGAACCATCACAGAGCCTGTAGTTTCATACAGGAATTGATAGCAAGAAATAAAGATGTTATGTTGTATTGTGTTGTGTTGTGTTGGACATATGATGTTATTCATGGTGTGTGATGGCTTATCTTGTGTTTTTATGTCTATATGTGTATTATGAAAAAAAAGGAGTACTTAAAAAAATGTGTCTTTGGAAGCTTTAGTGTTGCAAACCCCTTTGTCTGGCTGAGGAAGTACCTGCAGTTGGTCGTGGGTGGAAGGAATAGTAAAGAAGCCAGCGGCTGGCCTGACCCACAGTGCAGGTAAGAAAGCCAGTCAGTGAAAATGGAAATGGAGGTGTCGGGTGAGGGCGGGGAGGGACAGGCTGGGGTGGGGGGTAGGGGGGAAAGGGGATGTAGCAGCACAGGTAAAAGTGCAGAGGTGCCTGGGCTGTCAGGTGTCCGGCCAGTCGCAGTGTGCCAGAGCTCCACTGTGTGCATTGAGTCCAGGAGTTTCTGTACTGACTGCATAGGAGGCTGATGAAGTGCAGTCCATAGGCCCAGCTCTGAAAGGTGGTTTGTACATTCAAACAAGCACCTAACCTCATCACCAGAACTGAAGCCAACTTCCTACAGCTCAAAACACAAAACCTGCCATCTCTCTCCTGTACCCCACAACCTGCCCACCAGAATCTAGCAAAGACAACAAAACCCGACTCCCCGTGGGGGCACGCACCTCACCAGAACAACACTCTGCCTCCAGTCTCTCAGGCCTGACCCTGAGAGGGAACAAATTACAATGCAAACCACTTTTCAGAGCTGGGCCTATGAACTGAGGCCGGGCATATGATCTGGGCAGCAGCCACACTCATCCTGCACTGCCAACTTGGTCACTTCGCCCTGCACCAGGGTGGGGGCAGGTCCCACCTGGCAGGAGCCACATTTGGTGCCTGCTCGTGGGGCAGCAGCAGCAGCAGTGGGAGTGGCACGGGAGCAGAGCAGGGCGCGGAGCGGTGGCACCGACTGGAGCAGCCCCTGCTGGCTGCAGCCTTTGGCCAGATGTGGCTGCACCTTGTAGCTCAGCCCACACCGCACCCCCTGCCTCGGACCTGCTTACACGAACGGGCCCTGAGGGGCCTGGAGCTGGGACTTCGTCCCAAGTCGGTCACACAGGGACAGGTACCACTGCTGGTGGAACCGCCCTTCAGCTCTGGCATCTGCCCCTTGGAGAACAGCCCCCAACATGTCTTCTTTTAGGTGGCGTCTGGCAGCAGTGTGGGGCCCATGGGCTCAGCTCTGGCCCGCTCCCGACCAATGCTGGGGAGGTGGGGAGGGGGCAGACCCGGGGCTGAGCCGGGGGACTGGATGCTCCCTCCCATCGGCTGGTGCTGGGCTGCACCACCGGGCTGCAGGGGATGTCCAGGGGGCTGCCCAGGGCGGCTGTGGGGGTGTCCGGGGCTGCCCAGAGCAGGCTGCAAACACCTTTACCTTGTTTTACCTTTTGTCTTTCTAATTTCTCCCTATTTACACTTTCACTGATATCCTGCCACACTTATAGCTTCTCTCACGCCTTGGAGTCTCAGACCAGCAGAGACTTTCTATGCTTGAAGAAGGGTGACTGCGCCTGAAAGCTTGCCAAGAACTTTCTTCCAACTACTCAGTTGGTCTAATAAAATATACTGCATCTTCTCAAAGAACCTTGCCTTTCTAACGCAGGGCTCTTGGCTTGGGTGAGCCCGGGCAGAATTGTGTACTGCCCACCCCACCCCCATGACAGAGCCCAGCCCCTCCAGCAGCACACTCAGCTTTAAGACCAACACCTCCCCAGCCCACTGCCCCCAAAGCACACACAGCTGTAGGTGGATTAGGTCCACTCAGGTCCCCAACACCCTTTCTCTCCACCAGGCCTATACGCAAGATGCCACCATCCCCTTGGGGTGGCCCTGGCCTGTTTTCAGTCTCTTTGCTTTGGGGGCATGGACTCAAGTTCCTCCATCCGGTGACCGCAGTGCCTTGATTTGAAGTGAGCACAGGACAGGAGTGGTTGGAGGGGACCTGCTCCTGTCGGCAGCCCCGCAGCAGTGCTGACAAGCCTTTTGCTGCACAGCGGGGTTTAATTTGAGACCTTGCAGTGATCTCTGCCCATGTCCACACAACAGGATCTCCCCAGGGTTTCTCATTTATCCTGTGAAATGAAGACTGCTCTGTGGCTGAGGTGGGGAGGAGGGGAGGAGACAGTACTTCTCCTTTGCCAAGGTGTAACTTTACTTTCTGTATAAAAGGACGTTTGTGGTAATTTATGCCTGACTCCATTGAAAAATCCCTCCATGGGGAGTGATACAGAGTCAACACCCTTTCTGTAATAATCCCCAGAGTTTTGCTGAAGACAAAAAAAAAAAAGCAAAGGGAGGCAAGAAAATAGAAAAGGGCAGTGATGCAAAGGAGAGGTCATTCAGGATGGAAAGAGCTGCGCTGTGGAGACACTCAATTTTGAAATGAAATGTAGGATTTAATGTCCAGGGTGCTGCATCCAGCTTTGAACTTCCCTCTCATTGTCTCCTCTCCTTCTCTTTCTGCCAAATGTATTTCTCAATGGACAGCAAACCTTGTTTGTGAAGACTGAAATAAAATTAAGGTATTAAATATGTGGGGTTTCTCTTTCTTGGACCTTTCATTTTCCCTGCTGGACAAGGCATGGGGTGAAGGTTGCACTTTTGTTCTTCTGTTTTTTATTTGTAGCATGCTATCTGTGCTGTTGAAATAATCTAGAGGAGTAAATCTCAGCCAGGGTGATTGGCCACCCAGGAGTGCCATAAGATTTTTTTTAATGGTATCACACAATATTAGTGCTGCAAGTTGTGTATACATCTGCATATGAATCAAATAAAATGCAGAAGTTTCAGAAAGGAATCAATAACATAAATAAATTGCGGATTTACTCTGCCATGTTTGCTTTGAAATATCTGTTGGATTTTTTTTTTTTTTAATTCAAAGAATAATAGAAAGTTGCAACAAATGAGCTTGTTTGTCAGGGATTAGCTCAGTCTGCTAACATGAGTATTGTATTCACCTGCATTGGCTGGGAATTGAACCCAGGTCTCCTACATGGCAAGCAGGAATTCTACCATTGAACCACCAATGCTTGAGGTAGCAAAATGCATGGTGAGGCCCCAGGAAAGAAGAGGTGATGGTGACTCTTCCCTCCACTCCAGTTCACTCCAAGGAGAAACAAGCCAAAGGTTTTGGGAGCTCTTCAATGCCATGGCCCAAAGCTGTTCAATAAGCCCTGGCCAGAACTGAAGAAAACAGCCTGCATTGGAAAAGAGGGGAAATGTCACCATGGGGAAGTGATTGAGCCACCTTTGGTGTGTTTGTTTCTTTGTCTTTGGTTGCACAAGGACCCCAATCCCTTTTTGAGCTCCTGCTTTCCATTCAGCTCCCTCATTTGCTGGGCTGGGTGCTGGGGGGATCCTGGCCTGCAGTGATTAAAATCATCTGAGAATGTGGGCACCCAAGAGGGGCTGGATGGGCATAGCAGACGCCCGCATGTGTGGTGTCTGTACTACAGACTGGGCATTTGGCTGTTCCTTTCCCTTTTTCTGTATTGATTTTTGCAGTCATCCTTCACTGGCCCCAGGGCAAGAGGAGGGAGATTTAAAAAAAAAAATTCCCCATGTTGCAAACCAAATCAGCCAAATCAACTCCAAATCCATGAGTCTGTGCAGAACCATAAGTGGCCTGACTACCGGCAAACATCCTCCAGCCCCATCTGGGACTTCAGATGTTCCCAACTCCTTTGGGGGACATCCTATATGCAGGGGTTTGGATGCCCCCGAGTTTTGCTTGCCCTCAGCCATATGGCCACAGGAGTAAGCTTGGGAGGAGTCTCCCGTGTTCATAAAGTGACATAAAGCCAAGATCCCCCCACTCCAGCAGCTAAATTGGAGATTAATTATGCATTACCTTTGTGGGTACTACCCCCATGCCAGGAAAGTGGTTGTCCCCCGGTGCGACTAGCAAAACTGCCTCGGTGGTCATGATGTTTTCCCTGCCAGGTAAGCAAAGGACTACACTCGATCTGATTTAATATATAAAGTTATATATATTCACCCTCCATCACAAACCTTACATCAAACAAGAAGAACTGCGCATGTGTTTCAACAAAACATACCCATTCCCCCGGGCTCCACACACCCACCCGCTACCATAGTCCTTTGGTCCAAAGAAACCCTTTAGGGTTTAAAATCTCAGTTGATTCCCTGTCCTTTTTGCTGTCGATGTTGTTGTCACTCCCGCTGCTGTTGATCCTGTTGCTGACCTCCTCGCTGTCATCAGGTCCGGTTATGTCGCTGTCCTCTTCATTCTCACTGTCCAATTCCCCTCCTGTTGAGCTCTTGAGCAGCCTGTGCCAAGCATCTCTCTTCCAGGTGGAGTCGGCTGTCTCTTCTCTGTCCTCTCCCGCTGATTTCTGGTAGTGGGATTGGAGCTCACTCAGAAATATGTTTGCACTTGATCTGATGATGATGGGGTTAAAAGGAGAGAGAGCCCAGAGCAGAACAGCTTTCATGGGGAGTTTGCCTCCTCTCGATCTCCCCTCAGTCAAGGAGATGAGAGCATGAGTCCCCAGCTCCACGGGCGCAGGGCTTTGTTCTGCATTTGCTAGAACACACTTGTCACACAATAAGTGCTACATGCTCATGCACCCATGGCATACCAATGTCACAAAAATATGTGTATATCACCTGTGGACCAGATCCAGGGCATAGGCTGTATTTTCCCCACCCATGTGTGGAAGTAAGTTTAACCAGGCCTCTTACTTGACTAGGAGGAGAGACAAAGAGAGAGAAAGAGAAGAGAAGAAGATGCTGATGCTGTGTGTTTCAGAATGTTCTAAGATAAGGAAAAACCTTCATGTCTTGTTTTGTCTGTGTGCAGTTGTTAACCTCCTCCTTTCCGCCGAACTAGAAGCTGGTAACTTCCCAAAACATAGTGTCTTTTTTAATAAGTAAACTGCTTACGTGTGACAAACAAATGATCAACATCTTTCTGTTTCTCTCAAGGTTGCTTTGTCTGAACCCTGCATCTTTTTTTTCGCTGTCTGAAGTATAAATATGCTTGTAAACTTGTAGAGGTCAGAGTTCCTTTGAGAACTCTCCCTGTGATCACTTGTATAGTTTTAAATAAAGCTAGATGGCTCTGCCAATTCTAATACAACCACAACGCGAAGTTTGATTTCTTGCACAATTTGGTGCCGTGACTCGGATAGAGACGCCCGGAGTGATCGGTTGAGATACAGACCGTCTCCTCACTGATGTCCTGGCTAGCCAGACTAAGGTAAGAGACCTTTTGAAATCTCTATTGGGGCTGTTCAGTGAGAGACTGCCTGTATGTCTTCCTGTTCGCCACTTGAGGCTTACCCTATCCGACCCTATTGCTGCCAGAATTGTCAGACCCACTATGTAAGTAGGAACTGTGAATTAAGGTTAAAGAAAAGAGTAAGAAACTGTGTTGCTGTTGTCAGTGAATGTATTTCCCTGTGTGAATTGAGTTAAGTTCTGCAAAGAACTATGAGGTCTTCCTGAAGCTAGGAGTGGAAACCTTGTGCAGCCGCCCCGAGGACACTAGACTGGGTGCTCTTCAAAAGCAAGGGTGCAAGGTGGAAACTCTTAGACTGAAGGAGATCAGGGTTGTGTGATGAATTTTCCCTACCCCCACTCTCATGAATGAGCCATGTCTAACAGTGAGCAACTGTATTGTGTGCCAGTGCTATGGATATAAGCCACAGCATTTCTGTGCCGCTAGCAAATCTCACGACCTGACCAGACACCCTCAATAAGCCTCTCCTGTGTGAAAGACCTGTGTGAATTGAGGTTAAGGATATGGGGAGCAGAGGGTCTAAAGACGTACCGGCTCTGCCAGAAGGGACTCCAGCATTGTACATGTACACACGCTATGGCCATAAGAGTTGTAAGTTTCTAGGCAAATGGAATTGGTATACCAGCGATGATGCTAGCTTGCAGTTTCCCCTGGAGGGAACATTTGATTTAAGTAAAATCCTTCATCTCCGCGGAGCCCTTGAGTCGAGGCAGTAAAACACCACAGACTCAGTGGGATACATTTTTGATTGGTATGCAGAAGCTTCCAAAAGACATCAAGAATCTCAAGTTCACAGCTTTAAGGACTCCCAAGAAAAACTAAAATCTCAGATAAAAGAATTAAAACAGAAAAGTGCACCAAAAGGGGATCCGCCATCAACAACATTATCAGCACCAACACAGCTTTATCCACAATTGACTGAGACTGAAACTGCAGAAGACATAATTGATTTTTTTAGTGTGCCACCCCATATCAGTTCCAGGAGATGTCCTAAACCCTGTTAAGAAATTCCCCAATATTAGGGAAGTACCCCAGAAGTTTAGAGAGGAATTGGAAACTGTAATCAATAGTTATGAGCCAACATGGGCAGATTTAAACCAATTAATGAGAAGTGCTCTGCCCTCTGAGGTCCGTAACCACCTCATCACACAGGCTAATTGGCCTCGTCAAGACCCCGGAATGGGAGGTCACTTAGTAGGTGCCCAAGAATGCCTTCTTGAATCTGTGTTTAAAATCTGCCCTAGGAAAACTGACTGGGCCAAAATAAATAACTGTAAGCAAAACAAAGGAGAATGCCCAGCAGACTACATGGATCGCTTGAAACTTATAATTAAAAGACATTCTAGCATTGAAGATGCAGCTGAAACTGCCCCAGAAGCTGTTGCTGCTTTTGTTCAAGGACTTTTTTCTAAAGTCCAGGAACAGCTGCGTATAACTGCTGTAGGTTGGCAAACTAAGATGCTTACAGAATTAGTCACCATTGCTAATCATTGTACAGCCTGCCAAGAAAAGAAAAAAAAAATCTGCAGAAACTAGGCTAATGTCTTTACAAATACAAACTTTTAGCAGAGGTAGAAGCCGAGGTTTCTGTCAAGGACAATTCAGAGGCAGGGGACGTGGTAGTGGGATGGGACGAGGAAAATTTTCAGTCCCAAAATAATGACAGTTGTTACTATTGTGGCCAACCAGGACACTGGAAGGCTCAATGTCCTCACCGGTCTGGCCAGCCAGGGATGACATTTAACCAGCCACCACCTCCTCTCACTCAATTTTCTGTCCCAAATCAAGAAGCCTCCTGTTAGGACAGCCTGAGGAATGATAACATCATTACAGCCCTGCTTCTCGCACTTAATCAAGAGGATCCCTTTGTTTCCTGTTTAATAAATGGTACTCCTACAAAATGCTTAGTAGATACCGGCGCAAGTCACTCTACTCTCCGAGCTGAAGAATTTTCTACAACCCCCTCTCCTCTGCTGTTGTAAACGCTGTAGGAATTTCTAATCAGACAGTTCCTTATCCTGTTTCCCAACCCTTACATGTTTCTCTCGGCCCTGTTTCTGATCAACATGCTTTTTTCCTCAGTCCTTGTTCTCCTGTTAATTTGTTAGGCAGAGATTTGCTTTGTAAACTCGGCTGTACTATTTATTGTTCTCCTCATGGTGTTTATTTGGATTTTCCCTGTGCTAATGAAATGGCTGTACTTGCAACCCTAGCTAGCTCACCTCCTGAGCCTGAGTCCCCTAATCTTTCTGTGTTACAAGAGGAAATCATAAAGGCTGTCTCTCCATTTCTCTGATCCCAACATGCTAATGAAGTAAGGCATACCAAATCCAGCCACTATCTTATCCTGTATTCTTCCTAATGCCTGTTATTTTACTGTTGTTGACTTATGTTCTGCATTTTTCTCTATCCCTATACACCCTGACTAAATCCTCTTCTCTTTTTCCTCAAATTCTGAAGAAGGATTTAGATGAGATAATATTTGAAGACAATTCTGTGTTTGTGCAGTATGTTGATGATCTGCTTTTAGCATTTTCATAGATTTCATAGATTTCATAGACATTAGGGCTGGAAGGGACCTCGGAAGATCATCGAGTCCAGCCCCCCACCCAAAGGGCAGGAAGTCAGCTGGGGTCATAGGATCCCAGCAAGATAAGCATCCAGTTTCATCTTGAAGGTGTTCAATGAAGGTGCTTGAACAACCTCCGGTGGCAGGCTGTTCCAGACCTTGGGGGCTCGGACAGTAAAGAAATTCTTCCTTATGTCCAGCCTGAAACGATCTTGTAGTAGTTTGTGACCATTCGACCTCGTCTTCCCTTGGGGCGCTCTGGTGAACAAACGTTCCCCCAGGTACTGGTGGTCACCCCTGATAAACTTGTAGGTGGCCATCAGATCACCCCTGAGCCTGCGCTTTTCCAGGCTAAAGAGCCCCAGGGCTCTCAGCCTGTCATCGTAGGGTCTGCTTCCCTGACCTCTGATCATGTGCGTGGCTCTTCCCTGGACTCTCTCAAGCTTCTCCACATCCTTTTTGAATTATGGAGCCCAAAACTGGACGCAGTACTCCAGCTGCAGCCTCACTAGGGCCGAGTACAGGGGGAGAATGACGTCCCGGGATTTGCTTGAGAAGCATCTATGGATGCAAGCCAGCGTTTTGGTCGCTTTACTAGCTGCAGCATCGCATTGCAGGCTCATGTTCATCTTGTGGTCAATGATGACCCCCAAGTCTCTTTCTTCCGTAGTGCTAGCCAACATAGCACTGCCGAGCCTATAAGGATGCTGCGGGTTTTTTTTCCCAAGGTGGAGAAGATCCGCGCTAGAGGCTGGGCTATGATGCTCGCCAGCTCCTTGAGTACCCTGGGGTGAAGATTGTCAGGGCCGGCTGACTTGAAGGTATCCAGCTTCTCAAGATGTTCCTTCACAAAGCCAGCATTAATGGAGGGCAGGGGATCACCCTCACCCGGACTTCCCGGCCCTGTAGCGGGCACGGGCGTCCCATGGGGCTGATGAAAGACTGACGCAAAGTACCTATTTAATAGGTTGGCTTTTTCCTGGGCGTCAGTTGTCAGTTGCCCCATCTGGTTCAGCAGGGGTCCAACGTTGCCCCTGCTTTTCCTCCGGCTCCCCACATATCTGAAAAAGGACTTTTTATTGTCCTTGATGCTCAAAGCTAGCTGGAGTTCAGTTGCAGCCTTGGCTTTCCTGGTCTGCTCCCTACAGGACCGGACCAGTGCAGAATAATCCTCCTTGGAGGTGACTCCCATCCTCCATCCTTTGTAGGCCTTTCTTTTTAGCCTCAGGAGGTCTGCTAGGTCCCTGGAGAGCCAGGGGGGCTGCTGTGCCCTCTTGCTGCCTTTCCTCCGAGATGGAATAGACTTAATTTGTGCATGGAGGATCGCTCCCTTGAGGAGCAACCACTCTTCTTGAACTCCCCTCTCCCTGTGGTCACAGTCCCTTAGGGCCTCACTGACAAGCCTCCTGAGCTTGTCAAAGTCGGCTTTCCTGAAGTCAAGGACTTCCGTGTTGCTGACTGACTTGCCAGCTTTTCGACGGATGGTGAAGGTGATCAGCTCGTGGTTGCTGTCACCCAGCTTCCCATCGATCACTAGGTCGCCGACTAGGTCATCCCCAGTAGCCAGCACCAGGTCGAGCAGCGCTTTGCCTCTCGTTGGCCCATAGACTTCTTGAGTCAGGTAGAGGTCATCCACGCACGAGAGGAAGCTCTGCGACCGCTCAGATTTTGCTGAGCGATCCTCCCACGAGATGTCTGGGTAATTGAAGTCACCCATGACAACCATGGTCCTGGAGCAAGCTGCCTCAGCCAGTTCCCGGGCAAACTCCTGGTCAAGCTCAGGACTTTGGGTGGGAGGTCTGTAGTAGACTCCCACCATTGTGTCCCCTGTGCCGTGTTCCCCACGGATTTTAACCCAGAGGGTCTCCAGCCGTCCACCCTGGTCGCCAATATCGGCTTGCAGGGACGCGTAGCTTTCCTTAACATAGACAGCTACACCCCCGCCCCTTTTCTCTACACGATCCCTCCTGTACAGGGTATAGCCATCTATCCCCGTGGTCCAGTCATGGGTGGAGTCCCACCAGGTCTCCGTTATCCCTATGACATCGTAATTGTTTGCACTGAGCAGGAGGATGAGCTCCTCCTGCTTATTCCCCAAGCTCCTGGCATTAGTGTACAGGCAGGCAAGTGCCCCCTGGGGGGCTCCTTCCTTGCCCACAGATTTTACCAGGGCTGGGGCTGGGGTGGGCTCCCTTGAGTGCTGTGATCCGCTGGCTTTGCAAGGATTGCTCAGTGGGCCAGCAGTGGCGGTAGTCCCCCCGTCCCCCAACGGGCTTAGTTTAAAGCCCAGTGGAGCAGGTCAGCCAGTCTGGCTGAGAAGAGCCTCCTCCCTAGGGGAGAGAGGTGGAGACCATCTCTTCCCAGCAGCTCGCTGCCTCTCTCGTCAAAAAGTGGGCTGTGGTCATGAAAGCCAAAGCCTTCCTGACGACACCAGCGCCGCAGTCTTTGGTTGACCACATAGACCCTCCTGTCCCTTCTCAGCCCATAGCCTGAGACTGGGAGGATCGACGAGAACACCACCTGTGCCCCCAGACCCTTAAGCCCCGCTCCCAAATCCCTGTAGCGCCTCATGACCTGGCTGGGAGTGCTCCGAGCCGTGTCATTGGTGCTCACATGAATAAGGAGCATGGGATAGTGGTCTGTGGGTTTGAGGAGCTTGGGGATCCTCTCCGCAATGTCCCGGATGCGGGCCCCTGGGAAGCAGCAGACTTCCCGGGCTAAGGGGTCAGGGTGGCAGATTGGCCCCTCCGTCCCCCTCAGGATGGAGTCTCCCACAACAAACACCTTACGTTTTGTCTTGGGGAGAGCAGGGGCGGGAGCTGCAGTTATGCCTATGTTGCCTGTGGGGGCCGGCAACTCAGCAGGCTCTGCTGGGGCAGCAAGAGGTGTGTACCTGTTGCTCAGTTCTGGTGGGGGAGAGGCCTTGGTGCGGCGGGCCTTAGGGCCCTTGACCACCTTGGTCCATGCCCCTGGCTGGACACAGCAGGAGGTCCCAGAGTCCTCCTTTAGCGTGGAAGGAGACTGTGATCTACCCTCTGCCTCCCGGGGGAGAAGGGCCTGGCAGTAGGAGTCTATCTCCTGCTCGCAGTCCCTGATGGCACGCAGTCTCTGGACTGTGGCCTGGAGCTCCTCCAGCTGGCGCACCAGAGACCCCGAAAGGGAGCAGACCCCGCAGACCTCCCTTAAAGCCTGTAAAGCTGATTCTTTAACTCTTCTCACCTCTCTTGCCCTAAAAGGCCATAAGGCATCTAAAGAAAAGCTACAACTTTGTCTCCCTCATGTCCACTATTTAAGTCATGATATTTCCGCTGAAGAACGACTGCTTTTTTCTTCCAGGATAGAAGCTATTCTTAAAATCCCTAGACCAACTACTGTCCCAAATGCATACTTTCCTTGCCATGGCTGGCTATTGCCGCCAGTGGATACTCAGCTATGCCTCTGTAGTCAAGCCACTGCAAAACCTGACTCTTGTTAATACCCCTGAGCCTTTGCCCTGGACTTCAGAAGCCGAAGCCGCTTTTGCCTCTATTAAACAAGCTCTATTGCAAGCTCCTGCCCTAGGCCCTCCTGATTATACTAAACCATTTATTCTTTTTTGTCATGAAAAAGATGGATTTGCACTTGCTGTGCTCACTCAAGCACATGGAGACAAGCACTGTCCCATTGCTTATTGTAGCTCTGCTCTTGACCCAGTTGCAGCCGGACTTCCTCCATGTCTTCGTGCTGTAGCTGCAGCTGCTATTACTGTTGAACTGTCCTGTACCCTTGTATTAGGTCCTCCCCTTACTGTTGCTGTCCCACATGCGGTAGCAGCCCTTTTACTAAAAACTAAAACTCAACACCTTTCAAATGCTATATTGAATAAGTATAAAATTTTGCTTCTTTCTGCTGGAAATATTATTTTAACCAGATGCCCTGTTTTAAACCCTGCCTCCCTGTTGCCTACTCCTTCAGATGGTGAACGCCACAATTGTATTGTTGTTACTGCCCACCTAACAATGCCCTGCACTGATCTAACGGACACCCCCTTGCAAAACCCAAATCTAGTATTTTATGTTGATGGGTCACGTCAAAGAAACTCAAAAGGTTCTCTTGTTGCAGGATATGCAGTATGTTCCCAATATGATGTTATAGAAAGCCATCACTTGCCCAGTGTGTATTCAGCTCAAGTTGCTGAGCTTGTGGCCCTTACCAGGGCTTGCAACCCTAGCCTCTGGGACCTCTGTTAATATTGACACTGATTCTCATTATGCCTTTGATATGGTACACAATTATTGTCAACTTTAAAAGCAAAGAGGCTTCCTCACATCAGGAGGTGTCAAAATTAGCAATAGTCCATATGTAAATGCCTTGTTAAATGCTTTACAGTTACCTTCTGCTGTTGCTATTATTAAATGCCAAGCTCACCACAAACCTTATGATAATGTTACATGTAAAAATGCTCTGCCAGACTCCGCTGCCAAAGCTGTGGCTATTTCCACTCCTCAGGCTACACCTGTGTTTTTGTCTATCTTAACTAACCAGTCTCCATTGGCAAGTCTTCATGATGTTGCCCTCCTCCAAGATCAGGCTCCAGAACCAGAAAAATATACGTGGAGACTGGCTGGGTGTTTGTTACACCCTGACCATTTGTGCTGCTCCCCGGACGGCCGTCTGGTTGCCCCAATGGTCCTTCTTCCCTATCTTGCTCGCATACACCATGGCATAGCACACGTGAGCAAAGGGGGGATGATAGAAGCTGTTAGGCTTGATTGGTTTGCTCCAATTTTTTCATGTGTGGCTCAACAATACTGTTATACCTGCCCTATTTGTCAAGCCCATAATGTGGGAAAACCTGTAAAAACAAAAAAGGCAGCACATCCCCCACCTTTGGGGGCTGTTTGTAAATTTACAAATAGATTTTATTCAAATGCAGAAATGTTGTTCTTATTAATATGTTCTTGTTATTGTATGTATGTTCTCTGGATGGGTAGAAGCCTACCCATGTGCAAAAGCTGATACCATCACTGTGAGCACAAAGTTGCTCAGAGACTTTATTCCAAGGTTTGGTATTCCTTTATCCATAAACTCCGATAGAGGAACTCATTTTACTGGGCAGATAATGAAAGAAGTCTGCAAAGTCCTGCAAATCCAGCAGAACTTTCATTGCCCGTACCATCCACAGGCCTCGGGCCAAGTGGAACGCCAAAATGGCATTTAAAAAAATAAACTGGCCAAAATTTGTGCTGAGACTCACTTGAAATGGCCAGATGCACTTCCCATAGCCCTTATGAGTATGAGATCTACTGTCAATTGAAACACCGAACTTAGCCCACATGAAATCCTGATGGGAAGACCCATGAGGCTCCCTGCCTCACCACCTGTTGCCTCCCACTTTTGCAATATACATTTACTTGATGATACTATTCTAGACTACTGCACGGCACTAATGAAGTATGTTAAGGCTTTTCATTCACAGGTACAAGCAACTCTTCCCAAGGAACCAGATGAGCCGAGCCATTGCATCCGGCCTGCTGACTGGGTCCATGTAAAAGTCCATCAATGGACGTCATCGGCGGAACCCCGCTGGAAAGGCCCATTCCAGGGACTCCTGACAGCCAACACTGCAATAAAGTGTCAAGGACTCCAACCGTGGATCCATGCTTCACACACTAAGAAAACATCAGCCCTGCTAGACTTAGAGTCTCCTCCATATCAACCTTGTCATCAGCCTCCACAGACCGGTAGTGAGCCTAGTGCCTACCAACAAGAGAGCTCAGGACCAGTAGTGAGCCAAGCGCCTACTGGCAAAGAGGATTTGCCACTACAGAGCGAAGGGGATGTACCACTACAGAATGAAGAAAATGTACCCCAACGACACCACTATGCCCTTCGGGAAAGGAAAAAGGCCTCTGCCTAGTTCCTGGTTCCCGAGGTGGGGTTGGTTAGTCGTGACTTGGGTACTTCTCAGTCTTTCCTTTTGGATCCTCTTATATGAACTTAAAGACTCAGCAGCTAAAAGAAACTTTGTAAATCAGACTAGACTTCAAAACAGGTCAAAAAGATCACTCCCACCCTGGCATGCTCACCAAAATGCTTTTCTTCAACTGTCTCCTCAATATGCAAAGGATTTAAATGTTTCTAAATGTTGGGTATGTCCCCGCTTGCCTCCTAGTACAATGACAGGGGTGCCCATGATTGCTTTCTTCCTTAATTGGATGACTTTTCTGATATGTATGTTAAAATAGTGAAAAGGTAAAAAGAAAGAAAAATTAGAAGTTAAAAGGCTCATGGCTATAAATATCTAATATGTTGGGCCAAAAAGGCCCAAAAGTGGGGAAAGTGGAAATAAGTTTAACCAGGCCTCTTACTTGACCAAGAAGAGAGGGAAAGAGAAGTAAAAAAGTGCTGATGCTGTTGCTGTGTGTTTTAAAATGTTCTAAGATAAGGAGAAACCTTCATGCCTTGTTTTGTCTGTGTGCAGATGTTAACCTCCTCCTTTCCACCGAACTAGAAGCTGAGAACTGTTCCCAAAACAGTGTTTTTTTCTAAATAAGTAAACTGCTTACGTGTGACAAACGAATGATCAACATCTTTCTGTTTCTCCCCAGGTTGCTTTGTCTGAACCCTGCATCTTTTCTCGCTAAAGTATAAATACGCTTGTAAATTTGTAGAGGTCAGAGTTCCTTTGAGAACTCTCCCTGTGATCACTTGTATAGTTTTAAATAAACCTAGATGGCTCTGCCAATTCTAATACAACCACAATGCAAAGTTTGATTTCTTCCACACCAGTTAAAGTAGTGCCTGATGAACATCCAAGGAGCTAAGAGGGAGCTGCCCGAGTAAAGGACAGGGATGAGGTATATGGGAGGTCCCTTGAAGGGGCCAGCAGTGGGATGACCCAGTCTCTCCCCATGATGCCCTGCAGGTACGGTTTGTGCTGGTGGGTAGTTGTACTTCTCCCTGCAAGCTGTGAGCTTGTGAGTTGCTGAATCCTGTTCCTAATAAAGATCAAGCAGTTTGCCACCCCCCCAGGTCTCAGCCGAATAGTGACTTGTGGACAGACCCCAAAGGCATGGAGGTCTGAGTGAATGCCTCATCCCTGGGACCCATGCCATAGAGCAAGCACTATCGTTGGGCCCATCCCTGGCACTGGGGCTCATGTGAGGAGCCCACAAGTGTCCTGTTGGTGATTCGGTTGTGCCACAACTAGGAGCATGCCCGTCCCTGCTCCCCCTTCCCCATGTGGAGTAACAGAGCCCAGGGAGTGTCCCTCTGAGCTGCACGAGTTCGCCCTGTCTCCTTGCTGGTGGCGGGGGTGAGTGTGGGGCAAGAGGACCATCAGGAAAGTCCACTCCTAGTGACCGCACTGAGCTGGGGAGCTGAGCTGTATCTGAGCAGGGGCAAGAGGAATGGGAGCTGTTTCTCTCCGACAGAAGCAGGGGTGGAGGGTTCGGAGGCCATTGTAACTCTGGATTTGCAGATGGGGCTGAGGCCGAGCTGGGCTCTGTGTTCCCAGCCCCACCCCACCGGGCAGTGATCAGAGGGGGCTACTGTTTAACTGGGACCCCCTGCACCAGGGCGCTCACTGCTGTGACCCTCCAGCCAGGGCGGTCACTGCTTGGGCCACACGGACAAGGACAGACAATGCGCCCAAAGACTTCAGGGGCTCAGGTCATGTGTGGCGGGAGCACCCCCAGGCCAGGCCAGGCCAAAGGAGCCCACAGCCCCCGCACTCAATACCTTGCCCAGGTGGGAGGGAGACTCCTGGTTGCCATGGCAAAAGAGCTGTTGTGCCCAGTGACATCACAATGGCCAGCCTCACTCTCAGGTACCGGCTCCTCCCAGTGATTGCCCGCCCTTCGCCCGCACCACTTGCCCTCCCTCGTCCTCGTGCCTTATCTCTGTTGGTTAGTTAGTTCCTTAGTTTAGCAGTTTGTTGGGTAGTTTGTTAGTTCTTTAGGTAGTTTCTCAGTTTGTTAGCCAGTTAGATTGTCAGTTTGTTAGCTAGTTAGTTTCTTAGTTCGTTAGGTAGGTGGTTTGTTAGTTGATAGGTTGTTTGTTAGTTCGTTAGATAGTTCAGTAGTTAGTTAGTTATTTCATTAGTTCGTTAGTTAGTTGTTTGTTTGTTTTTTTAGTTAGATTAGTAGTTCCTTAGGCATTAGTTAGGTAGTTAGGTTTAGTCCATCCTCCTATCCAGGCATTGGAGGCGAGCACCAGTTGCAGACATGAGTGCCCTTTCTCACTCAGCCGTGGGGGAGGCCCTGGGGACATGGCACGGGTCCGTCCCAGGGACTTCTGGGAGATGTGACAAGCTGTGAGCAGGGGCTGAGGTTGGGCAAGGGCCCAGCACTCTGTCCCATGCCTTGTCCCTGGTCTCGGCAGTCCGGCTCCTCTTTCCTTCCTTCAGCTCAGGGCTGTGTTTCTCTGCAGATGCTCCGGCGGGAGAAGCTGCTCCCTGTGTGCCTGCGCTCCAGCAACCTGGGTGAGACCTGGGCACGTGCCCCGCCATGGGAGCAAGAAGGGCTGGGCAGCACGAGAGTCCACAGGGCTGTGTGGCTTCCCCTCCCGGCAGGGTTTGGCTGGCAGGCTAAGGCCACGCTGTCCAAGGTGCAATCTGGACAGCCCCTGCCCTGTGCCACCCCTCCCCCCCAGCTGTCACCCCCTGCTCTTCACCAGCAAGTTCCCTGGGAAAGGGAAACAGGACTGGCCCCCATGGTCTCCTCACGCTGGGCCAGGTCCTGGCCCTGCAGCCCCTGCCCATGCCCCAGCCCTGTGAGCCTTCCTCCTGGCAACGACCCTGCTGCCCTCTGCTCCCTTGCAAGGTGGCGCTTAGACGGGCTCTGGGATCCTCATCCTAAAAGTGGTGCTCAGTGCCACCCAGCCTGATGCTCAGCCCTCATGTCCTCTCAGCACCAGATGCCAGCCTCGGCGCAGACGGGTGGGGTGAAAGAAAACTGCCCCCCATTAAGGGGTCCCCATCAGTCCCCTCTGTTGGACAACAGCACGAGAGGAGGTACCCTGCACCCGGTGAGTTTGGGACTGGTGTGAGCGGTGGAGGGACTTGCGTTGTTGCATGGGGAGGGGACAAGGTCCTGCTCCCTGGACAGACTCCCACCCGACCCCCGTGGAGGAAGACCCTGCCCATGTGGCACACAGGACTCCTGGCAGGTGCCCCCATGTGTTGTGGCCCAGAGGGGCTGGTCGCCCTGCGCGCTGCAGCAGAGTGGGCCCAGCTGACGGGCGGCCCCTTGTTTCCCCGCAGGGCCGGGAGCCGTGCAGGTGGAAAGTGAGGTGAGGGGCCAGACGTGGCTGCCCCCCCTGCTGCCGTGAGTCTTTCCCCTGCCCAAGGAGTGGGACGGGAAGCTCTGAGGGTGGAGGTCTCTCCCCAGGTGCCCCGTGCCCGTCCCAGCCCCATGCAGCACATGGGACCCTGGGGGACAGTCTCTGTCTCCCAACAACTCCAGGGGCCCTCCAAGACTAAGGGAGGGTCGTGGACTCATCCCCCAATCACAGGGACAGTCCTTCCCGAATCCGAGTGTCTGTGGGGACCTGGAGCTGGGGACTCACCTGGGACAGGGGGTAACAACCAACCCCTGGGATCCCCGGGCCCAGCTCTAGGAGCCCTGCCAGGCCCCGGGGCTCGGGGGGCCGCCAACCCTGCATCACGGGGAGATGGGACCTTGCTGCCCAATGGAGCCCATCACCCCAGACACTCTTTCTTTCTCCAGGAGGACAAACCCCGCGGCTGGTACCGCCAGCAGGAGGTGAGCGGGTCCCAGCGGGGCTCGGGGCTGTGAGGAGACCAAGTACGCAGGCTGATGGCTGCACGGAGGTGTGGACCAGAGGGACAAGACTGGGGCTGGGCTGCGGGATGGAGGGCAAAGGCAGGGCCAGAGGGACAGATGGGGCAATAGGTGGCTCCATGCACAGACAGACGGGCAGTGATGTGAGGCCTCTCTAACCCACACGCTTTCATTTCCTGGAGAGGGAGCTGAAGGCACTCAGGGCCCGCCTGGCTCAACAGCAGCAGGACGCAGCAGTCCTCCTGTCCCGGTAGGTGTGGGGCTGGGGCGCACTGGGCTGTTCCTGGGGTGCGGCGCAGGGCTCGGGGCTGAAGCCCAGGGCCCGTCCCTGCTTCTGCATGAGTCTCTCCTTGGGGGAGGGCTGTTTTGTGGGATGGCACCGTCAGTCTCCCTGAGCCCACAAATGTGCTTTATCCCCACAGTGCTCGGCAAAGGGAAGAGCAGCTCCTGGTGAGTTGGCGGGAGGGGCAAGGCCAGCAGTGGTGTGGGGCAGGGGAGGGAGCAGGCTGAGGCCGAGCTTGGCCAGTTGGATATATCCCAGAGGACATGAAAGTGGAAAACAGAGTCCTGGCACCTTGTGTGTGGGCACAGGTGGGGCCTGACAGGTGCACTGCGCCAGTGGCTTGCATTTTGTCCTCACTGCCACTGTTTTTTCATTTGCAACAGCCTCCTGTGGAGGGGGTCGCGGAGGAGTGCCCGCCTGTTACCGTGGAGGCCAGCACCCAGGCAGAGGGCCCCTGCCATGAGCACGCTGGTACCCAGACCAGGGCCCTCTGCCTGGTCAACGCAGGCTGCCAGGAGGAATCCCTAGCCAGGACAGCGGCGAGCTCACAAAAAGAGGCTCACCGCTGTCCAAAGGGACTGGGGCACAGGGAGAGGTTTGATGCTTTTTATACTGCTAGTGTGTGGGGGTGCTGGGGGTGTCACGTGCAGCGTTCCCGCTGCAGGGCAGGCTGGCGGGGCTGGGAGCAGGGGTGTTTGCAGGTCAGGGAGTTCTTCCGTCAAAGGGCCTGTTGGGCTTGAATTCAGTCCCTGATCCATCTCTGACCAGTTGCTTCTTGTGCAATCAGGTGGAAACGCCCCTCCCAGGGGGTTGAGGCCAGGACGCAGACCAGTGCTCCCCCCACTGTGGAAGCCAGCACCCAGGCAGAGGGTCCCCAAAATCAGGATGCCTCCACACAGACAAGGGCCCTCTGCCTGGTAGATGTGGGCTGTGACCCCCTGCCCCTGTGGACCAAAGCCTTGCAGGGTCCAAAGACGACAAGACAGGGGGAAAGGTATGATGATGTTCCTAGTTTTTTTGGGTTTTTTCTAAAGAAATGTTTCATGCTCCAAGCCAAATCAGCCAGCTCCGTGAGTCAGTCCAGAGCCAGAAGTGGCCCTACAGCCGGCAAACATGATGCTTTTGCTAGCGTTAGGTTGTGAGCGTGGGATCAGTGAGGGGAGCTGAAGGAGGGCTGGAGCCAGGAGCCCGTTCCTGGTCCTGGGAAGGGTCTCGCAGGTTGGGAGAAGGATGGGGTGGGGGCCAGGAGCCCAGGAAGGGAAGAGGTGAGTGAAGGGGTATGACTAGTGTGTCTTCAGTAAGTGCCTTGCCCGCAACTCCCTCCAGCACCCTGAGTAGGTGGGGCAGCACTGGGACAGGGGCGCTGCAGGCCTGGGCTCTCTGTGCTGGGAGCTGTTCCTGTTGTGTATGTCCAGATGGCAGCCAGGAACGAGACCTAGGCACAGGCAGCACAGCGGGAGGAAGGGAGGTGGGTCTGGCAGGACACCCAGGGCCAGTCCCTGGTTCAAAGGCAGTGATGGAGAGAGGGGAGGCCTGGGCATGGGGTGGTGGCAGTGGCCGGAGCCTGGGGGCTTGGGGTGAATGGGAGGTGACCAGTGTCTCTGCCTCCCACCTGCAGGGCTGACACTGTGGCAGAAGGGAGGAGGAGAAGGTCGGGTGCAGCAAGGAGGTGAGTTTCCCCCCTGCACCCCAACCAGACCCAGGCCTGAGGGGCTGCCCCTTCACTAGCCCACATGATGATCGGGTGCTCCCCGCCTCCAGGCCACTCAGGATGACCCGTCCCACCTCTCTGCCAGGGCCCTAGTGCCCTGCATGGACCAGCTATCTCCTGGGTTGGCCCCTCATTCCCCACCTCTGGGCCTGAGGACCCTGTTGCCAGGGGTTCAACCCGGGAATCAGAGCTTCTGGCCCAGGCCAGGCCCGCTGGGACAGAAAGCCCCACTGAGCCATGTGTGAGAGCCACGTCCTGCTCCCTGCTGGGGAGACGCTCCTTTACCCCGTGGTTGTTCCCGGGGGTGAGCAGAAGGACCCCACACTGAGCGTGCCCTGACTCTGCCCTTCTCCCACAGGTTCCAGCTCACCTGACTGCTCCCGTGCTGCTTCACCCTGAAGAGGTGAAGCCCTGCACTCCTCCCCTCCCTGCCCACCCCTGTCGTCCCCTCCCTTCATACTCCCCTGCCCGATCTGCCGGGATGGGCCCATGGGATGACAACGTTGGTGCCTCTGCCTGTCTGAGCATGTAAGTGGCTTCTCACTCCTTGTAGTTTTCTGCAGCCTCTTCTCTTGTGTCCTTGCCTTGGGCCTGCGCCCTCCAACAGACGGGCTTGGTAGTCCTTATGTTGAGATTGCCCCCTCACTTTCATGTAACCTTGTCACAGGCCCCCGCCTGACTCACCTCGGCACTGCCACTCAGGTGGCCCGGCGACATTCAAGCATCCAGTGTCACGGTGAACAGTGGAGCTTCGCCCATTGGCCAAGGGCTTGGTGGCAACGGGTGAAAAGTGGGCTTGCAGATGGAGGCACCCCCGGGAGCTTCTACTGGGACACTGCCAACTTACTAGATGCTCTCCTCCCAGCCAGGAGGGATCTGGTGGTTTTCCCCAAGGCCAGCATGCCCAGGGAAGCAGTTCACACCCATCTGGCTTCTGCAGCATCGTTGCTTTACTTGGCTGCCCAGTATGAGCCATTTAACTTCCATTACCTGTTGAACTGTGAATTTGAACATAAAAGGCAGAAGCAGAATGCTTGGGGTCTCAATTCCACCAGACACCTAAGAGAGAAGAAAAGACAAGATTGTCATGCCGATGTGTCACCAGGGGTAATGACAAGACCCAGGTCAGTCTGAACCGTACTGCCAGCTAAAATTTTCTGTCTGGTAAATAATCCAATTTTGTGTCTGGTAATGTACGTTTGATTCAGGGAGAAACTGTTTGAAGCACCTTCATCCAACAGCACATCGGGCTTGTAGTTAATTAGCTAAGGCGGTGTGGGGGAGGAGGTGTGGCTGACTGAATGAATGCTCGTGTGTGTGTGTATTTAGAAATATGAGCCACTGACCAGGTCTGAGACTACGGTTGGGTTCAGCCGCCCCAATTCTGCCTGACAGGGCAGTTTGGAAAGCAAGGGGCCCAACTGGAACCTCGTGACCCAGTGGACAGGGCTTCCCAGTGATTTGGTCTTTTTCTATCTGGCTATTGAATGAATGTGTGTGTGTGTATTTAGAAAAATGAGCCACTGACCAGGTCTGGGACTAAGGCTGGGTCTAGCCGCCCCGATTCTGCCTACAAAGGTAGCGTCGAAAGCAAAGGACCCAGCTGGAACCTCGTGACCCAGTGGACAGGGCGTCTGAGTGATTTTGTCTTTTCCAAACCCCTTGTCCCAGTAGCTTCTGCCGAGAGCAGGAGTGAAAGGATCCCTCTTGTGTTTCCCTCCCCATTTCCATTTTATGAGCTGGTGTCGGGTCAGAAGCCTTTTGTCTGGGTGGTGAAAAACTGCGGGGCAAGGCACTGAGCGGCCCGGACATCCTAAATAAGCCTCTCCTACGTCTCCCTGTGTGGCTGAAAATGGAAACTAGTCAGTCTAAACAAGTTCCCATCCCCCCTAAGGGGACTCCGGCGTACTTCATGTACACACACTATTCTCCCAAGGCTTGCAAGTACCTGGATAAGTGGAACTGGTATACTAGGGATGATCCCGTGAAGCTTTGTCCACAGGAAGGAACATTTGATCAGGAGAAAATAGTGCACTTAAGAGAGGCTTTAGAGTCCCGTGGATCCAAAACACCACAAAACCAGTGGGACATGTACTTTTATTGGTATGATGAAATGTTCAAAAGATGGACAGAATCTCAAACTAGAAGTCTAAAAGACTCTCAAGAAAAAATTAAAACCGCAGTTTAAAGCTGTTCGGGAGAAATTGGCTGCTCCCCCAAGTTACACGCCGGCCACCACTCCGATGTATCCAGCATTGCCTGGGGCACCCCCACCGCCGGAGCCAGCAGAGGATATCCTTGACCTTGTTTGAACCCTGCTCTCTTGGGACTCCCACATCAGCAACAACTGGTTCAACATCAGGCTGCAGCCCAGGTTCAAGAAGCCTTACCTCAACCATCGGATGTTCCCTGTCACAACCTCAAAGCAGGAGATTGGGTCTACGTAAAGGTCTATCAACAGAAAAACGCACTTCAACCCAGATGGAAGGGACCTTTCCAGGTACTTCTGACCACTAATTCTGCTCTTCGTTGCCAAGGTCACCAAACGTGGACTCACGCCTCGCACTGCAAGAAGCTATCACCTCCATTGGACCCCGAAGCAGCTGAATTTCACCCAAGGTTGGGACCTTTCCCTGAGGCCAAGGACAAAGACCCTCAGGACCTCACTCAGGCAAGTGAGGGGCATCAGGGTGCAAGTGCTAGTAACCTCTCCCCTGAACCCAACACCTCAGCCCAGCCGGATTCATCAGTTGAAGAACAAAGATGTCATCTCATGCCTTGAAGAAAGGAAATGCTCCCACTCGGAAGATCACCACCTCGATCAAGACCAAGAGCCGATGTACTCAGTCCTTTAGGTAACCAGAGCCCAGAGGACAAAGAAAGACTTTGGCTGCCATCCTGGGTTTGGCTGGTAGTGTTCTTTTTCTTACTGGTGCTGGTTATGTTTGTTGTTGAAATTCTTTGTCCCTCCTGTCTCTAAAAATGGCACTGATATCCTGATACATCACACTTGGGTATCTTAGTATCACCCAAGTGGGGTGGGAGAAAAATTTGTACTTGCAGATCTCCCTTATGGTGGCTCAAGCTGGAAATAAAAGTGACTGCTGGATATGCTCTCACAGCCCAGCGCACCTACACCAAGGAATCCCAATGATCTGAAGGGGAAAAACAAAATGGTTCCAGTCTGCCATTTTGTTTGTGAGCGAGTCATGTAGCCAGGTCATGACCTTGCTGTTACAGACTGGTTTAAACTAGTTTTTTTTCCAGTAACACGTTGAAGACATGTGCAGACTTGTCTGCGTTGTGGCTAATGTTGATTGGTTTATACTGTTGCTATGCTTATGACGTCACATTTTCTATGTTACCCCCTCACTGCCTATGTTCAGAGCCAGACCTCATGGCAAAATTCTGAATTCGTGTATGACGCTGACCAGGAATGCTTTCTTTATTAAACTAAGTCTTTAAACTTCAATTGGCCTGTTCATCTAGCCTCTGCCCAGCGAACCAGTGGACGAAGTTTTCCAAACATAGATTTTTTTTCATTTTAACGGAGAAACATATGGATTTTCCACTTTTGCAAAGAGCTCTCTGCAGGATGACAGAGTTCCAGCCTGCGAGGGGCTGGGGGGAGTGGGAGGAGGGCAGTCAGGCAGGGGGCACCATGTGCACACGTACATATGCACATGGGTGCCAGGCAGTTTGAAGAACAGGTCCTGCAGGTAAGTGTGGAGGGAGGGGAGTGGGGATTGAGGCCCCAAAGTGAGGGAGGGAATGAATTGGGTAGGGTTGGGCTGGGACTGCTGCCAGCTGAGGCAGTGTGTGGGGCTTGGGGCCTGAGGCCAGAATGTGCAGCCGCAGGGTCTGGGTGGGGAGCAGGATGGAGGTGCCGGCAACTCATCTCAGGGGGGCAGGGGGAGGGCTGGCTTCCCACCGCTGCGTACACTCCTAAATGATCCAAAAACTGGAGCCAGGCAATTAACAATTATAATATCCCTCCCTGTTTGTTTGGACACTAATCGGCCAACTGTCAAAGAAAAATACTTTGAAGCTATACAATTAAACGGTTTAAGAACTAAGCAAATCTGCCAGCAAGGCGTGTGCAGGCCAAGAAGACACCCTGCCACCCAGCCAAAATGTGAAGGATCCACTCTTTGAGGCTGTACAAGAACTGCCTCCTGCCTGCATTGGGTAAAGATCTCTGTGCAGCTAAGATAATACTAAGGACTAATAGCTAGGGGTGCACTGATATTTTTGGGGCCAATACCAATAGCCGAGTTTTAAGGAGGCATATTGGCCGATACCGATTCGGTTTCTGATACAGTGTATGCAGCTGGTAAATCCGTTGTGGTGGAAGGGGAAGGGGGATGGAAGGGGCATGAGGGGGGGGAACAAGGCCCCTGTGGTGAGGGAGGAGTGGGGCTGGGGCAGAGACTGGAGCAAGTGCGTCCCAGCTGGAGCGGGGCAGGCATGGGAGAGAGCCACAGCTCATCTGGGGGTGCAACTCCCACCACTGCATGCACTCAAGGAGGGCACGGGTAGTGGGGGGTGCCCCCAGATCAGCGTGGGTCAGGGCAGGGTGGGCTGCAGCTGTGGGCTGGGGCCAGGGCTGCGCTGGACTGTATTCAGGGTGGGCAGCACCAGTTCTGGGAGGGAGGCTATGGGAGAGGGGGCTAGAGGCCCTGCTAAATTTGCCATAGACTTCCTGTATCCTTCTCCCAGTGCTGCCGCCTACCCCAAGTGCATCCCCAACCCAACACTCCCAGCTGGGAAAAGCCCAGTTCAGTCCCAGCCTGCAGCTACAGCCCACCCCACCTGCACCCCGCACAGATCTGGGGGTACATGCCCCCCCCTCCCTACTGGGGCGCACACAGTGGTGGGAGTCGCTCCCTGCCCCACCTTGTGCCCTCCAGATGAGCTGTGGCTCCATCCCGCAAACTCAATAGCGCATGAGTGGATAGAGCACTGAAGTCAAGTGTGCCAGGAGCAATCTGTGAAGAAATCCCCTCCCCCTCACTCGGGTCAGCCCAGGTGACCCCTCTCCCTCCTTGCTCCTCTTGGATCAGGCTGGTCAATCAGGTGACCTGGCCAAATAAAATTCCTAGGGGGAGGGAGGAGCTCTCTCTTCCTTCCGGTAGGCACCTGCAAACTACAAGCACGTACCCCAGGCAGCGGCCTGGTGATTTCCGTAAGTAGAAACCTGGAAACCTGCCAGGAGTTATGAATTATGTACAGGCAAGTTGCATCTTAAAAGGGTTACTGGATACAGTCTCTGTAAAGACTC
The DNA here is from genome assembly GCF_030867095.1 of Alligator mississippiensis. Classification (NCBI taxonomy): domain Eukaryota; kingdom Metazoa; phylum Chordata; order Crocodylia; family Alligatoridae; genus Alligator; species Alligator mississippiensis. The sequence continues at coordinate 26,617,528 of NC_081837.1, read as the reverse complement.
ATGTTGCTTTTGTTTGCTCAACGTGTATTCTGACTTCCTTATCCAACCGCCTCCCCCCCTTGTAAAGGTGTTGAGTTACATCCTGAATTGCTGGGCATGGAGAGAGGGAAAAGCCTTCTACCCCCTACCCGGCCAGCAAAGTTTTTCTTTTTCTTTTTCCCCTCTCAGTTCTTCCTGATGCTATCTAGGGATGCTTTGGGCTGAAAGAAGCACCCAGGAATATTACTGTGGGCAAAGCACCCCCAAGGTTTGCAGGGTCTGTGTGCCCTGGGCTGCACAGAGACGTGCCAGAAACCTGTGCCCGGGTGGTGGCAGTGTTCTCCTAGGCTTGTGGGGGTTCTCCAGGAAGCGGGACAGCCGACTGTAGGCTCCCCAAAGGGACCCTCAAAGCGAGGTTTTGGGCCTGGCCCAGTGAGGCAGGTGTTTCTGTGTAGTAGTGCCCATTACTGTGCCACCACACCATCCACTACAGGGTCTTTACCTCTTACAACAAGGAAGGTTTTGCTGATGGCACAACCCAATTCATTGGTGGCCAGCACCTCATATTCTCCTTCATCTTTTGTTGTGACACCTAAGATCACCAGGCAGCAAACACCGAAGTCATTTTTGCTGAAGAAAGTGGGGTCCTCCGAGAGGTTTTTGCCATCTTTATACCATGCGACCTTTGGCTTGGAGTGGCCAGTTACTGCATAGCTCATACGACAATCAAATCCAGTGGTTACCACATGGGGCTTCAGCTGCACAAGGAATCTTGGAGGTTGATTTTGATTCACACCCCTGTACTTTGGTAGTCGAACTCTGAATTCAGCTGTAAGAGACATAAAACCTACTCAGGGACTGATCCGTAAGTTTAAAGTCTGGGTGAAGGAATAGTTTCCACTTACAGCAATTAAATAACACTGACATGAAACTTCCAAGTTTGGGGCTTCTACAGGTCAAATGGGCCATCAAATGGGCTAAGATACCTAGCTCCTGCTGCCTCATGCCTCCCGAGGTGGGGGAGGGAGGGCATGGCAACTGCCCACAGGTGGTGGCAGCAGTGTTCACGTTGGAGGTGTGACAGTGGTGAGCGAAGACTGCCCACAGGCGGCTGTGGCGGTGTTGGCGGCGGGGGCAGGGGGTGGAAAGCACCAAGTGGTGAACAGCGACTGCCCACAGACGCCCCCAGCAGCATTGGCAGCAGTGGGCGAGGGGGTGGCGAGCACTGAATGGCAATAGGTGACCATCCGCAGACACCACTGGCAATGTCAACAGTGGGGGGGATGAGGTGGCGAGCAGCGACCGCCCGCAGATGCCGCCAGCAGCGGCCAATCTCAGTTGCCAATGTCCTGCTGGATTCCATCATTTCGTCTTAAGATTTTTCAGGCCCTCATCCTTCACACTGAGTCCTTGGTTTCTGCAGAATTTAAATCTCAGAGTTTTCTGGAAATTATTTCTCTTAGAAACTTTTATCAGATGAGTGATATAAGTTAGTGATAAGGTGGGAATGAAGAAGCCTAGCTGATCTGTAATCGTGCCAGTCCACCAGGAGATAAACCTCCTTAGTCAATAGAATTTTCTTAGGGTATTTCAATGTACTCTCCTCCTGAGAGACTGCATCCATAAAGGATTGGGACACAATGGTATTGTGTATATTGGGATCCATTCACAAAAGTGCACTGATAACATTTTTAAAGCCTTTTTACCTTTTTCCTTTTGAATGCTCCAGGGCTGCACAGTTTCAGATGGATCACTGGATCCCATGTAATTTTTTGCCACAACCCTGAAGTAATACTCCAAGCCTGGGATGACTTTGGTGAGGGTAAACTTGTTAGTGTAGATCAGGTCACCCACCACTTGCCAGTGGCCATTTCTGGAGTCACATTTTATGACCGTATAGTAGAGGTTACTTTCCCACTTCTCAGTTGGTGAGGGTTCCCATGTTATTGTAACTGTATTGGGGACATTCTCTTGTAACTGAATAGGACCAGGCGACTCTGGGATATCTGTAAGATGAAGTCAAATATTGTCAGAGGAGTAGAGGAAAAAGGTACAGTTGAGTTATTATAACAATTCTGTAATCCCATCAAAATTATTAGGGGCAGACACTCTAAAAACTGTGGCTAGATAAACTTCATTAGAAGGGAAGTAATTCTGATCTTTTCCTAAATATGCAGGCCACACCACCTAACCAAGGAAAATTTGCCATTAACTACACTGATGTTGGGTAACACACCAATATTAAGACTCTCTCTTCTTATGGATCAAGGTAGATTATGAGCATTGGTACAGCTGTGTTTATATACAATGTTAAGGGTGTAATTAATAGTGCTATAATAATTCTGATTGGACATTGCTATCTTGTTCTATTATTGACTGACGTTCACAGCGCATGGGTAGGACAACAGGCTCTATTACCTGACCCTCTCATGGAACATGGCTTCGTCTACATGGGTGCTATGGGTCAGATCACAGCCCATAATTTAATCAATCTCCTTCAATAATCCATAGGCCTGCCCTAGATGATCCCATGGACTGAAGTTTCATGGAAGATTGTAGTCTTCTTCCTTGACTGTAGTTCTTAACTCCATCAAAACTTGCAATGTTTGTTTTATTTAATACCTTCTCCCTTAGCATCTGTTCTACAGGTTACCTGTGACTTGGATCTGGAAGCTGAACGATTCTTGTTTCCCCAACTCATTTTGGAGCAAAATGGAGTAGATCCCACTGTCTGAAAATTCAGCTGCTGGAATCACCAGTTGAGTGTGGCCCCGTTTGGTGGCTGTTATGGCCTTTCCACGTAAAGAAAGCCCATCCTTTAGCCAAGTCACCTCAGGAGCTGGAGATGCCTATTAAACAGGAACAGTATATGCAAACAATCTTGTCACAACCCAAAGTTGTGATTTTTTGTTTGTGTGCGCGCTTCGGCACTGCTAAATTATTTCCCGCCAAATTTGTTGCTTTCTTTGCACAGTAGAGCTCTCTGCTGCTAGAGAGAGCTCTGGTGCAACGGGGGATTTCCTGACGAATTGCAGCTTCTTTGCAGGGTGCATCTCTTTCTTGCACTGTAGTGATACACGTGGCAAAGAAGTTCCCGCCATTTTTATTAGGGTCCGCGCCATGTTATTGGCCGACTTCTAATTTAGGCACATGTGGCGGCTAGCAATTGGCTGGCTAGCCATACAAAAGGCTTGGGTAGTTTCTGCCCAAGCCAGAGGAGGGAGGAGAGAGAGAGATTCTGTGTGAAGATCTCCAAGCGCTGCGGACGCTCGCGGAGGTGGCGCGCCTCCCCTAAGCAGGCAAGAGAGGCAATAGAACCGAGCCTACAGAGCTTTCGCTTCTTGCCTCTCCCCGTCGCCGAGCGCAATCCTAGACATATCCTTTTCCTGTAATTTTGGACCCCGCGGAGCCTAGCAAACTCCGGGGAAAACTTATCGGACCCGCGGAGCCTGAATAACTCCGGGGAAACTTTTCGAACCTAACTTAACCGGACCCGCGGAGCCTAGCAAACTCCGTGGGAGCAATCATTTTGTCAGAGTCCTCCAACGAGGGTTCAAGCGGGAGCTGTGCCTGGAAACTTATCCAGCCTACACCGATACCATCTTTGGGTGTAAGTAAACAATCTTTTCAATCAACCGTTACGCCTCCGTGACTAATTCTAACTCACGTGCGCAAGCCGCTCCGTGGTTTTCTCCCACCCCGCGTGTCCGGGCTGACGGCCAGAGCCCACGTGCACCGGAGACGGGTCCGGTACAACCCCGGTTCTCCCCCGGCTTGCCCATGGCAGCCAGAATGGGATCGGAATCACCGCCGCACATGGCGACGAGGGCGGGATCGGGGCCCGGCTCGCACAAATCTGTTTTTCCCTTTGTATTTGCATGTGGTACACCTCCAGCTTCCTCACTTTAGCTCCCAGATATGTTGTTAGTCCTTTCTTGTTTCTTTGATTTTGTTGCCCCAAAGGCTATGGCCAACAAAAAGTATGTTGCCTTGATATGCTTCTGTACTACCAATCAGACAGAAGACATTGGTTCAAAACAGACAGGTGGTCAAAATATTTCCATTAAAGGCAACTTCTGTTTTTGGAGGGGAGAGGTGTCTTCTATGCAGGGTCACTCCATTTTCCTCCTAGGACCTTCTCCATAAGATGTCATTTTACAGTGACTTTCAGTCAAAGAAACCTGGAGGCAGAGGTCAGTGTAGAATTGACAAATTCCACCTTGAGATCAGCCCGCAGGTTTGCTCCTTTCCTCGCACAGGCTACAGAACAGATTGTTCAGGAAGTTCTTCCTAATGTCCTACCTAAATTTCCTCACCTGAAGTTTGAGGCGAGTGCTATAGTTAGGCTATAAGCCCCAGTGTCCCTGATCTTGTTAGAGAATGGCCTTTGGTTGTGCATGCTCAGCAGCATTTGGTTCAGGAAGGCTCTAGGAAGTCTGAACTACTGAACTGTGACTGAGTTTTGAGGTCCGAGCATGCTCAGATCGGTAACTTGGTTTGGGCAGCAAGCCTATGAGTAGGCACCTACCAAATTCATGGTGGAAATGGGCTGCACAGCAGCTCCTTTGGTTCCCCTGTGCACCCCGCACCACTGATTGGCAGAGGGGCCACACTGCTTGCCGCTCACTCCTAATCTGCGGCAAGGCCAAAGCCGTAGTTTTAAATATGTTGCCATTTTTGCTACTTGCTGCTGATTGGCCCAGGGGCCCTGGCAGCCCCGCTGTCTATTGCTGACCAGACAGGAGGCAAAAACAGCACCATATTTAAAACCACTGTTTTTACCTCCCCACTGTTCTGTGCCTGAACAGTGTATGTGGGATGTGGCACTGCATGCAAGCAGATGTGTGCTGGTGTGGTCTGTCTGACGGCCATCGAAGGTTTGAACAAGGAATGCCTGCAGCTGGGACTCCAAGGAGGGAGTCTGAAAGCGTGAGCACAGATCGAATGCAGAGTGAGCGAGGGCTCAGAGCAGCCCATATCTCATCTGTGGGTCTGTGTCTGTGCCTGAACAGTGAGTGGATGCAAGGTGAGGGTCTGGGGAGGTAATGCTCTGCGGTGACTGTGCAAGGCTGTTGGCACTTGCTGCAGCCGCACCTCTAACAGCAGGTCTGAGCTTGATATTGATGTCTAGTACCCTCTCTTGGGTGAGTACTGGTTATGGATTGCTATTCTTGCACATATACTGCGTTGTTGCAATTGATATTCAACTGCTGTTGAATTGTTGTCATTTGTTGAACATAGTTATTGTTATCATCCCTCCATGGAGGTTGGACTAGATGACCTGGGGGTTGGACTAGCTAGATGACCTCCTGAGGTCCCTTCTAACCCTAACTTTCTACGATCTTGTGTTGTTTCTTTATTCTTAATTAAGTATATCCGGTCAGGTTACAGCCAGGCTGCAGGCTAACAACGTGATGAAAGTTGGGGCTCTACCCCTGTTCATTTACTTGGCAGTTTTGCTAAACTGCCTCAATTAATCAGTTAATTAGCACCCTACCTCAACACTACTAGTCCTGGTACAAAATTCTACCTTGCAAAAACCTAGGACTAGGAAGGTTTTAGACAAAAGAAGGAATCTCCCATGCCTTAGCCTAAATGGCTGTGACATAGGGCACTTGTATAAGAAAGAGAAGATGCCGCTTCTAGGCTCCCCCATCACCCCCAGGACTTTGAACAAGTCTCTCCTACCTCATCCAGAGGTGAGTTGACTCTAAAACTCTCTAACTTCTCACCTAGGTCTGCAAAGGTATCCGATCCAATAGGCATGCTCTGAGCATGGAAAGCATGTCTACCACACAGAAGCTACAGTTGTTTCACACAAGAACTTAAACAGAGAAGGAGCTGCTGCCATGCACTTTCTACATAATAGCCAAGAGGGTAGTGCCCTTGCCCAGGAAGCAAAAGACTGTTCTACATCCTCTTCCACCCGAGGGAACTCATCCATAACTGGCTAAGCCCATTCTCTGCACTTTCCACTGAAGCTGGAAACACTGTTCAGCCAAGAAACCAAGGCCACTTGTACACATGACAGGGATTTAGACCCCTAAGTTGAAATGGTAGGTTTTTAATTTTGACTATTAAAAACCCACCGTTTCAGTTTGGTGGCTTTTGTCACTGTTACAGTGAAGTGCCCAATCCTTTTTTTTTGTTTTGCAGAGCCTGCCCGCATTTCCCCTGGCTGGGGAATAAGCTGCTGGCGGGCTGTCTCTCCCAGTTCGTGATCACACCAACACAGCCAAGTTATCACCTCCAGTCACCATGCACACATTACCTAGGTGGAAGAAAAGGCAGGGGTAACAATATTTAGCAGCCTATGTACACCCATATCAAAGAGAACCCCGATCACAAAGCATGCATCTCATCTGGCTCATGAACGGGCCTCTGCTGGAGATGAGATGCCCTGAACAGACCACAACAGGCGGTCTTCTGTAGGTGCAGGCCAGAGGTTATAACCCCCCTCCACTCCCCATCATGCTGTGGCCCAGAAGTCTCTGCCCCTCAAAGCAGCCAGCTGCCTGCACTCACCCGCAATTCAGATTCCTGACCTGTCCCCAGTGCGGGAAGCTCAGAAGCTGTGGAACAGGCTCTGCAGTGGAGAGGACGGGTGGTACAGTGCAGCTCCCTGCCACCAATCCTTTGTGCAAGGTCGAACCTTTGTGGCCTGCAGGCTGCTGACCGTTGGACTAGAGGGCTGCTGCAGTGCAATAATGGATGTGGTGGGGGTTAACCATCCCACCTCCGAGCTATGCAATGGTAAAGCAGAAATCCTCCCAAGTCAGAGCAAAACAAGAAAACATGAACCCATAAAGCAGACTATCCATTCAGTTGTATCAGCACCAGAAAGAGACTTCCTACTGCTGGGTGGATTGTCCAGCAACTGTGCACCTCAGATCACTGCAGTTCCAAGCACAGATGCTGTAGCTGCTTTTCAGTGTTTCCCCAAGTATGTAGCATTTGAGAGGCTGCTGCTTTCTCGCAATGACTATGATACACCTACACAGTATCCCACTCCATCAGTCACTTCACTCCCCACCTTTATTCTTACTGTCTATACCAGGGTTGTCCAACTGCCAAGGACCTAGCACCTGCACAATCACCGGACACACCAGCAGGGACTGTACTGGTGACAGCTGCGCTAGGGTGGGGCACAACCCTGCTGGGCTGCCACCCTACAGAGGTTCTCCCCCTTGTCCCTGCAACAGCATTGCATACCCAACGCTCAATGTATCCGGCAATTCCAATCTATAACTGCTGATTCAATGGCATGTATAATAGATGCATCTACTAGTTCCCCACTGCAGAAAGTAAAAATCTTATGATTAATTGTTTTCATTGAAACTGTGTCAAATAACCACATTGATTTTACCCACCGTAGTTTAACTTATACTTTTAGTGTAGTAGCTGTATCCTGAAGAAAGATTCTAATTTAAGGTATCTAAAATATCTGTATAACACATAAAATTATCTAATGCAGTTGGGGTCAGTGGATGAAAATTCAAAGGGAGGGTGCTTAGTTATCATCTATTAGCAAATCAAGAGGAACTTCTTACTCATTAAGGCACAAGTGAATGCCCTGAAATATAAGCTTCACTCACATTTAGCAGCTGATCTTATACATCCCTGGAAAAGGGCCAATGTGGTTCCCATTTTCAAGAAGGCGAGGAAGGAGGACCCAGGCAACTATAGGCCAGTCAGTCTCACCTCCATCCTTGGCAAAGTCTTTGAAAAAATTATCAAGGCTCACATTTGCGAGAGCCCGGCAGGAAAAATTATGCTGAGGGGAAACCAGCACCGGTTCGTAGCAGGCAGATCGTGCCTGACTAATCTAGTCTCTTTTTACGACCAGGTTACAAAACACCTGGACGCAGGAGTAGGGGTTGACGTCGTTTACTTAGACTTCAGGAAGGCCTTCGATACGGTATCCCACCCCATACTGGTGAACAAGTTAAGAAGCTGTGACTTGGATGACTACACAGTCCGGTGGGTGGGAAAGGATTTTGTGGGGTTGGTGCTTGCAGGAGGAGAGGCCCGAACTGGAGCAGGATACTCAGCAAAAGAGAAAAAGGGAAAAATACAAGCTCCTCTCGCACTCCAGCCACACCCTTTCAAATCTAAGCTTTGCTCAGATCTTCAGTCTTCAGTGGTGTCCCTGTGTCCCACCCCAGCCCACTTGAGGGGTTCATGCCTGCCCATCTGCAGGGAGGGAATGGCAGCTGCAGGCCTAACTGCCCCAGCCGAAGCTTTGGGGCTTGAGCTGCAGCGCCCCACTAAGACTGGGACTTCCTCCAACCCCCAATGCAGCAAAGTGCAGATTAGGAGAGAGCAAAACTGAGAGAGGATCAGCCTAGCCCCGCTCTGCTCGTTCTAGCTCTCCAGGATACTTGGGCGGAGCTGAGACGCTGGGCAGCATTCCCTCTCTCCCAGCAGACCCTGTCCTCCAGAAGCAGGGGCTTGATAATATGTCAGCCTAAGAAAGACTGTACTTTGCAAAATACATCATACCCCCTTTGCAAAAGAAGAAATAAATGCTGCTGGAAATCCCACTGTCCATTACATGCAAGACATAGGGTGAGAACAGTATCTGTATGTGAACCTTTCAAAATAGAAAGACCAATGAAAACACAAACAAAGAATATTATTGCAAGAGCTTTATCTGCTGCATTGGCACAGCAGCAAGAGGTACCGCTGGCCTACGCCAGGCAGCCCTCAGGGCATTCTCCTACAATTCAAGGAACAGAGAAAGGGTTTACAAGAGACTTACTCTGACAGCTTGCTTGTTGGCCCTGGGAAACAGGGCAGCTCTGGATCCAATAGGAAGTCAGGCAATGGGCTGGATCAGGCATCCTGCTCTGCCTAGGCCACCTGCACATGGAGTCTGTAGTGCTGCAGCATCTTCACCCCTCTGTAGTTCTCTCCGCAGATGCCACTGCAAACACCTGGCCTCACTGCAATTGTCCTGGGCTTGACCTAGTGTCAGAAAGGGGACAGGAAAAAATCAATGGAAGAGACTTCTACTGCAGGGGGGAGAGGGTTTGGGATAGGCTCATGCCGGACGCAGGTACGTCCCACCCCACCAGGTCCCGCCACATCATGCCACGACCTTATTGTTTCCACTGGGAGAACCTGCACTTGCCTGGAGGTGGTGATCAGTGGGTCCCTGAGGGTCCAGGTGTGACTGCATTGACATGACTTCTTTGGAGCTCCTCCTGCCCTACAGCCCAGCCCTTTCTACTCGGGTGTTATACGATGAGGTTGTCTTTTCTCCTATGCTAGGTGCCTGATAAAATTGAGACTGCAATGATTCTGCCGTGATTCTGCTTCTGCCTTTTATGTCCCAGATCAGAACTAAACAGGGCCCACTTAGCCAATTGGCAAGCCTCCACCGTTCGGCATGGCACCCGCTCCTTCAATGTAGCCGGGCCACCTGAGTCGCAGTGCCAAGGTGAGTTGTGCGGGGGTCTGTTACGAGGTGACATGAGAGTGAGGGGGACAATCTCAACGTTAGGACTAACTAGGACCCTGTGTTGGATCACGCAGGCCCAACACAAGGAGACAAAAGAAGAGGCAGCAAAAACCTAGAAGCAATGAGAAAGCACTTACCTGCTCAGAGAGCCAGAGGCACCAACGCTGTCATCCCGTGGACCCATCCCGGCTCAGGGAGGGGAGGATGGAGGGAGGGGAGGACAGGGGTGGACGGGGAGGGGAGGAGTTGCAGCCTTCAACGCCTGAGGGTGAAGCAGCAGGGCAATATCCACGCAAGGTTGAGCCTGTGGGAGAAGGGGCAGAGTCAGGGCAGGGTCAGGGTGGCATCCAGGCCAGGTAAGAAGAAACTAGTGCAAGTGGGACAGGGTGGATCTCAGGCCTCCGCTCACCCCCAGGGAGCAACCACGGGGTAAAGGAGTCTCCCCAGCAGGGAGCAGCACGTGGCTCTCACACGTGGCTGAGTGGGGCTTCCTGTCCCCAGCTGGCCTCACACCTGGGCCAGAAGCTCGGAGCCCCAAGCCCCGGGGTGAAGGCCTGGCAGCAGGGTCCTCAGGCCCAGAGGTGGACGATGGGGTCCACCCCAGGAGATAACCTGTCCAGACAGGGCACCAGGGCCCTGGCAGAAAGCCAGGACAGGTCATCCTGACCAGCCTGGAGGCAGGAGGCACCCGATCATCACGTGGGCTGGAGGGACGGCCCCTCAGGCCTGGGACCCACCGAGGTGTGGCAGGACACTCACCTCCATGCTGCTCGCCCTCTTCTCCTCCTCCCCTCTGCCGCAGTGTCAGCACTGGGGGTGGGAGGCAGAGACATCGGTCACCTCGCACACACCCCAAGCCCCCAGGCCCTGCCACTTCCACCAGCCCATGCCCAGGCCTCCGCTCTCTCTATCCCTGCCTCTGTACCAAGGACTGGCCCTGGGCACCCTCCCGCACCCATCTCCCTTCCTCCCTCTGTGCTGACCCCACCTAGACCTGGCTCCTGGCTGCGATCTCGATATACACAACAGGGACGGCTCCCAGCACACAGCGCCCAGGCCTGCAGTGCCCCTGCCCTGGCCCTGCCCACCTACGCACCCAGGGTGCTGGAGGGAGTTTGCAGGCAAGGCACTTCCTGAAGACACACTAGTCATTTCCCCTTTGCTCCCCTCTTCCCTCCCAAGGCCTCCAGAGCTGGGAGGGACCCAGGGGTCCTGGCCCTCGACCCGTCCTTCTCCCATCCTGCGAGACCCTTCCCAGGACCGGGAACAGAGTCCTGGCTCTAGCCCCGCCTCAGCTCCCCTCTCTGACCCCACGCTCACAGCCTAACACTAGGAAAAGCAGCATGCTTCCCAGGTCTAAGGCCACTTATGCTTCTGGACTCACTCATGGATTTGGACTACATTTGTCTGGGAACACGAAACCTTTCTTTAAAAACCAAAATGAAATTGAACTAAATAACCTAGGAAAAGAATCATACCATTCCCCCTGTGCTTTCTTTTTTAAACCAGAATTGGTCTTGCTTTTTGCCTCCATCCGCAGAAGGGGGTTGGTCTGGCACCCAACATTAGCCAGGCAGCGGGCCCTTGTCTGCGTGGAGATGTCTAGGTGCCCAGGGCCCTCTGCCTGGGTACTGGCCTCCTTAGAGAGGGGCATCGTGCGGGTCTGTGTCCCCTCCTCGATCCCCTTGGATGGGGATTTGCTCCTGATTGCACAAGAAGCAGCTGGTCAGAGATGGACCATGCACTGAATTCAAGCCCGACAGCCCCTATCAAGGAAGTACTCCCCTATCTGCAAACACAGCTGATCCCAGTCCCTCCAGCCTACCCTGCAGCTGGGACATTGCGTGCGACACCCCAGTTCCCCACAGGCCCCTGTGGGACCACCTCCTTGTCTCCTCCCTGTCCCCCACTTATCCCTGCAGGGCTGGCAAGCCCTCCTAGGCCAACCCTGCCTGTTGCATAAGCCCACCACCTACCCCTCCCCACAGCCTCCTGAGACTTCATACGGCCTAGGGGCAATCCCCTCCCAAGTTGTGGCCCCCACGCTGCCTGAGCACAGGCCTACAGGTGAGGGACTGGCACCCTGTGCAATAGGCATCATGGGTCATCGCGACCTGCCTGGAGGCAGAAGGGGCCCAGATCATCACCCAGTTGGTTCCCATCCACCTCATATTGGGGCTCACAAATTAACAGTACAAAAAGCACCATACCTCTCCCTGTGTCCAGCCGCTTTTAGACACCGGCAAGCCTTGGTCTGCGTGCCGGTGGCTGTTGTAGCTGGGGGGTCTACCTGGCACCCCACATCCTCCAGACAGAGGGCCCTGGTCTGGGTGCTGGCGTGCTCCTGCTCAGGGCCCTCTGTCTGGGTGCTGGCCTCCGAGGTAGCGGGCTGGGCAGTTTGGGTCCCCGAGTCCTCCGCCTGGTAGTGGCTAATGCTCCTGATTGCACAAAGACAAACTGGTCAGAAGTGGGCCCTGGACTGAATTCATCCCCACCAGCACCAGACAAGGGGCAACTCCTGTACCTACACAAAGCACCACGTGATCCAGGATTGCCTCTGCATGATTTTAACTGGAAGAAAGTGCTGATTCCCTGAGTGACCAGGGAGCGAACAAACAGGCGTAGCAAATGGTGCAAGACATTTGCTGGGAGCAAGAGGAGAAAGAGGAAGAGAAGCCTGGCATCAGGTACCAGATCCTACTCTGGAAAAGTGACTGAGCCAGGGCTGCCTGCATGTTTGGTTTGCTGAGTGTCTGTTTGGGTACCTTGGGAGTGCTGCAGGCTGAGTGATTGCTGCCTGTGTCTGACAAAAGCCCTAATGAGAGGGTGGAGCCAGTCCAGGCCCAGCAGGGTATAAAAGGAGACTCCCTGTGTGGCCAGGGAGTGAAGAAACAGGGCAAGCAGTTCTCAGGTCAGTTAGTAGCCCTGCTCTTTGAAGAGGAGCCTTTAAGGTAAGCTCTTCCTTTTGTTTAAGAGTAGCTAACCTACATATTTAGACTTCAGGAAGGCCTTCGATATGGTATCCCACCCCATGTTGGTGAACAAGTTAAGAGGCTGTGACTTGGATGACTACACAGTCTGGGGGGTGGCCAATTGGCTAGAGAGTCGCACCCAGGGAGTCGTAGTGGATGGGTCAGTATCGACTTGGAAGGGTGTGGGCAGTGGCGTCCCGCAGGGCTCGGTCCTTGGACCGATACTCTTCAATGACTTCATCAGCAACTTGGACGAGGGAGTGAAGTGTACTCTGTCCAAGTTTGCAGATGACACAAAACTGTGGGGAGAAGTGGACACGCCGGAGGGCAGGGAACAACTACAAGCAGACCTGGACAGGTTGGACAAATGGTCAGAAAACAACAGAATGCAGTTCAACCAGGAGAAGCCGGAATCGGCTGATGATGATGATCTTCCGAAGTCCCTTCCAGCCCTAATGTCTATGAAAGTGCAAAGTGCTGCACCTAGGGAGGAAAAATCTCCAGCACCACCTACTGCCTAGGGAATGACCTGCTTGGAGGCACGGAAGCGGAAAGGGATCTTGGAGTCCTAGTGGTCTCCAAGATGAACATGAGTCGTCAGTGTGCCGAAGCCATCAGAAAAGCTAATGGAACTTGTGCATCAGCAGATGCATGACGAACAGATCCAAGGAGGTGATACTTCCCCTCTATTGGGCGCTGGTCAGACCGCAGTTGGAGTACTGCGTGCAATTTTGGGCACCGCACTTCAAGAGGGATGTGGATAACCTGGAGAGGGTCTGGAGAAGGGCCACTCGTATGGTTAAGGGCTTGCAGGCCAAGCCCTATGAGGAGAGACTAGAGAACCTGGACCTCTTCAGTCTCCGCAAGAGAAGGTTGAGAGGTGACCTTGTGGCTGCCTATAAGTTCATCATGGGGGTGCAGAACGGAATAGGTGAAGCTCTACTCACCAAGGCGCCTCTGGGGGTTACAAGAAATAATGGCCACAAGCTAGCAGAGAGCAGATTTAGATTGGACATTAGGAAGAACTTCTTCACAGTTCGAGTGGCCAAGGTCTGGAACGGGCTCCCAAGGGAGGTGGTGCTCTCCCCTACCCTGGGGGTCTTCAAGAGGAGGCTAGATAGGCATCTAGCTGGGGTCATCTAGACCCAGCACTCTTTCCTGCCTATGCAGGGGGTCGGACTCGATGATCTATTGAGGTCCCTTCCGACCCTAACATATACGAATATATTTAGTGTAAGTAGCTAAAACTCAGGAGTTAGATGAATACTTAAGACCCTTGCTTTACTAGAGTGCCGAGTGAGGGGGAGTTTGCCTGGTAACTCTTTCTCATCTTCCTTCACTGTAAGCTTGGTGAGAGGAAGCAGGGAAAAAGGAACCTTTTGGAGCCAAGAAACAGTGAACAGGTCAGCTTACAGGTGAGTTTGCTAGGGAAGGTCTGCTTGGAAGAGGGGCAGGAAGAGAAAGGCAGCAGATTAAGAGACCCAGAGAAATGGCTGGAGGATATTGCAAAACCAAAGCCTGCTACTGCTAGCGCTTTCTCTGCTTGCACCTCTGAGGTGTCTGTCCAGGCAGGACCACTCACCACTGTGGCTACCACCCAGGTCGTGTTTTGCTGCTGTGGAGAAGCAGCTTGCAGGTTCATTCCAGTGAGAGCCAGGTGGGGGAATGCCTGTGATACGAGCAGTGCCTCCTGGTGGTGACCCTCGGGGAGCAGGCAAGAGAGCTTCAGGAGGAGGTGGCGAGGCTCTGAAGGATCCTCCACCATGAGGACTTCATCAATTCAGTCCTGGAGGAGACCTCTAGGACTGTGAAGGAAGGACTACCACAGGCAGTGCTAGTGAAAGAAGAGGACATGGATGCTCAGGAAGTTGGAAGCTGGAAACTTGTGAACTCTGGCAGCAAGCAGAAATGTTCGTCCCCACTTACAGCAGTCTCTCTGGAGAATAGATAGGGAACCCTAGCAACAGAGGAGGAGGAGGAGCATGTTCTGTTGGTGGAAGAGACCAGGCATCCCCAAGGTTGGGAGGATCAATACCACTGCCACCAAGAGGAAGCAATGGGTGGTGGTGGCAGGAGACTCCCTTCTGCGGGGGTGGAGGCATCCATCTGCCAGCCTGATCTTTCTTTGGGAGGTCTGCTGTTTGCCTGAGCCCAGATCTGAGATGTCACAGAAGGATCTAGTCCTCTGACTACTATGCCATCCTGCTCCTCCATGTGGGAATCAGGGATACTAATCAAGGACTGTGGGATCAAGTGTGAAGGGAACAGGTTCAGATGGTGTTCTCAATCCTGCCTGGGAAGGGGAAGGGCCCCAGACAGAAGCAGGTGCATCCTGCAGATCAATGCATGGTTGTGCAGGTGGTGTTGCCGCCAGGGCTTTGGCTTCTTTGACCACAGGATGTTGTTCAAAGAAGGATTGCTAGGAAGAGACAGGATTCAGTTGACAAAGAAAGGGAAAAGCATTTTTACAGACAGGCTCACTAATCTACTGAGGAGAGTTTTAACTTAGGTTCATTGGGGGATGGAGAGCGAGGCCCTGAGGTAAGTGGTGAAGCAGGTGATCCTGGAGGTAGCACAAGCAGGAGGGAGCAACAGGGGAGGTCTTCTAATTCTTCCTGAGAAAATAGGGCGATTGGTAGTTATCTCAGGTGTCTGTATGTGAATGCACGGAGCCTGGGAAACAAGCAGGAAGAATTAGAAGTCCTTACACAATCACAGAACTATGCTGTGTTTTGGAATAACAGAGACTTGGTGGGATAACATGCATGACTGGAGCACTATCATGGATGGGTATAAACCGTTCAGGAAGGACAGGCAGGGGCAGGAGAGCAGGAGTTGCACTGTATGTATGAGAGCTGCACGATTGTGCACGCTTCAAGTATGAAACGGGAGATAGTTTTAACAGGCCTATCCGGGTTAGGGTCAGAGGGGAGAGCAATAAGGGTGATGTTGTGGTGGGTGTCTGCTATAGACCATCAGACCAGGAGGATCATGTGGATGTAGCTTTCTTCAAACAGCTAGCAGAAGTTTCCTGATCACAGACCCTGGTTCTTCTGGGGGACTTCATTCACCCTGACATCTGCTGGGAGGACAATACAGCAGCACACAAGCAAACTTGTACAAGTGTTGTAGAGGCCAGGTAGAGGCCATGCTCTTCTTGACTCTGCTGCTTACCAACAGAGAAGAATTGTGGGGAATGTAGAAGTGGATGGCAACTTGGGCAGCAGTTATCACAAGGTGTTGAAGTTAAGGCTACCCGGGGGGGGAGGAAGGAAGAAGAGTAGCAATGTAAGGACTCTGGACTTCAGAAAAGCAGACTTTGACTTACTTGGGGAACTGATGGACAGAAACCCTGGGGAAATCAGTCTGAGGAGGAGTCTAGGAGAGCTGGTTGTAGTTCCTTGCTGAGGGCACAGGAACAAACCTTCTGAATGCACAGGAAGACTAACAAGTATGGCAGACCAGCTTGGCTTAGCAGGGAACTCTTAGATTCATAGATTCATAGATGTTAGGGTCGGAAGGGACCTCAATAGATCATCAAGTCCGACCCCCTGCATAAGCAGGAAAGAGTGCTGGGTCTAAATGACCCCAGCTAGATACTCGTCTAACCTCCTCTTGAAGACCCCCAGGGTAGGGGAGAGCACCACCTCCCTTGGGAGCCCGTTCCAGACCTTGGCCACTCGAACTGTGAAGAAGTTCTTCCTAATGTCCAGTCTAAATCTGCTCTCTGCTAGCTTGTGGCCATTGTTTCTTGTAACCCCCGGGGGCGCCTTGGTGAATAAATCCTCACCAATTCCCTTCTGTGCCCCCGTGATGAACTTATAGGCAGCCACAAGGTCGCCTCTCAACCTTCTCTTGCGGAGGCTGAAAAGGTCCAGTTTCTCTAGTCTCTCCTCGTACGGCTTGGTCTGCAGGCCCTTGACCATACGAGTTGCCCTTCGCTGTACCCTCTCCAGGTTATCCGCATCCTTCTTGAAGTGTGGCGCCCAGAATTGCACGCAGTACTCCAACTGCGGTCTGACCAACGCCCTATAGAGGGGAAGTATCACCTCCCTGGACCTATTTGTCATGCATCTGCTGATGCACGATAAAGTGCCATTGGCTTTTCTGATGGCTTCGTCACACTGCCGGCTCATGTTCAACTTGGAGTCCACTAGGACTCCAAGATCCCTCTCCACCTCCGTGCCACCCAGCAGGTCATTCCCTAGGCTGTAGGTGTGCTGGACATTTTTCCTCCCTAGGTGCAGCACTTTGCATTTCTCCTTGTTGAACTGCATCCTGTTGTTTTCTGCCCACTTGTCCAACCTATCCAGGTCTGCCTGCAGCTGTTCCCTGCCCTCCGGCGTGTCCACTTCTCCCCATAGCTTTGTGTCATCTGCAAACTTGGACAGAGTACATTTCACTCCCTCGTCCAAGTCACTGATGAAGACATTAAAGAGTATCGGTCCAAGGACCGAGCCCTGCGGGACCCCACTGCCCACACCCTTCCAGGTCGAGACTGACCCATCTACCACGACTCTTTGGGTGCGACCCTCTAGCCAATTCGCCACCCACTGAACTGTGCAGTCATCCACATCACAGCCTCTTAATTTGTTCACCAGTATGGGGTGGGATACCGTATCGAAGGCCTTCCTGAAGTCCAGGTATACGACATCCACCCCTCCTCCTGTGTCCAGGCATTTCGTAACCTGGTCATAGAAAGAGACTAGGTTGGTCAGGCACGATCTGCCCGCCACAAACCCATGCTGGTTTCCCCTCAGCATAATTTGCCCTGCCGGGCTCTCACAAATGTAAGCCTTGATAATTTTTTCAAATACTTTACCAAGGATGGAGGTGAGACTGACCGGCCTATAGTTGCCCGGGTCCTCCTTCCTCCCCTTTTTGAAAATGGGGACCACGTTAGCCCTTTTCCAGTCCTCCGGGACCTGGCCCGTGCGCCACGAGCATTCGAATATTCCCGCCAGTGGCTCTGCAATGACGTCGGCCAGTGCCTTCAGCACCCTCGGATGGAGCCCATCCGGGCCTGCCGACTTAAAGGCATCCAGTTCTTCCAAATGACTCTGCACCACCTCAGGGTCTATGCATGGAAGTCTGGCGCCTTGCTGCTGCCTCTCTACAACCCCAGTGAGAGACTTGTCGCGCCCCTCGCTTAGGAACACTGAGGCAAAGAACTCGTTGAGGAGTTCAGCCTTGTCCCCTCTATCTGTCACCAATTGCTGCTGCCCATTTAGCAGGGGTCCTATTCCTCCCTGGGCCTTCTTTTTACTCCCAATATATCTAAAAAACAATTTCTTGTTGTCCTTTACTTGGGTTGCCGTCCTCAGCTCCATGGTAGCTTTGGCCCGCCTAACTGCCTCCCTACAAGCACGAGCAGAGGAGGTATATTCATCTTTAGTGATCTCACCCTTTTTCCACTTTTTATGTGCTCCCCTTTTGGCCCTTAGGCTGCCCTGGATTTCTCTGGTCAGCCATGGAAGCCTCCTGGCCCCTTTCCCTCTTTTGCCTCGCTCGGGGATCGTCTTGCTTTGTGCCCAAAGGATCGTTTCCTTTAGGCACAGCCACCCTTCTTGGGCACCCATCCCATCAAAACTCCTACTCTGCAGTGCTTCCTTGACTAATCGCCTGAGTGCAATGAGATCAGCTTTCCTAAAGTCTAGCACTTTCACCCTACTAGTTACCTTACCCACTCGCCGTCTTATGTTGAATTCTATCATAAGGTGATCACTGTCTCCCAGATAGCTACCGATTTGGAGGTCCCCTATCATGTCATCTCCCGTTGCCAATACCAGATCCAGTATGGCATTCCCCCTAGTGGGACCATACACCTCCTGTGTCAGGTGGAGGTCCTGTACACAAGTTAGAAACCTGCGTGAGCGATGGGACCTTGCTGTCTGCGTCTCCCAGCAGATGTCCGGGTAGTTTAGGTCCCCCATGACTACCGCCTCTTTAGCTTTTATGGTCTCCGAGAGTTGCCTCAGGAGCCCCGCATCTATTTCTTCCCCTTGGTGTGGGGGTCTGTAACAGACCCCTACCACCAAATCCCTTTCTCCTTGCCCCCCATGTAGCCTAACCCACAATCCTTCTACTTCCTCAGCCTTGGATTCTGTCTTGATGAGGGTTGATGTATATTGCTCACTGACATAAAGTGCAACCCCCCCCCCTTTCTTCCCCGACCTGTCCTTTCTGTACAATCTATAGTGAGCTTAAACACAAAAAGGAAGCTTGCAAGAAATGAAGTGTTTTCTGTCCAAGGCAGGGGGTCAGACAATCTCCTGAGGTCCGTTCCGACCCTGAAAATCTATGAAATCTTTGAAAACTCATGGTGATCAGGAGAGATCTTGGAAGACTGGGCAAATGTAGTGCTCATATTTAAGGAAGGGAAGAAGGAGGATCTGGGGATCTACTGACAGCCTCACCTCAGTCCCTGGAAAAAAAAAAAATAAATCAAGGATCAGGTCCTCGAGGAATCCCTTCCTAAGCACTTGGAAGAGGCGCTGATTAGGAATGTCAGCATGGATTCACCAAGGACAAGTCATGCCTGACTAACCTGACTGCCTTCTGTGATGAGATGACTGGCTCTGTGGATGTGGAAAGAGCAGCAGCAAGCATGATATACCTTGCCTTTAGCAAGGCTTTTGATATGGTCTCCCACAACATTCTCACAAGCAAGCTAAGGAAGTATGGGCTGGATGAATGGACTGTAAGGTGGATAGAAAGCTGTCTGGAAAATTGGGCTCAGAGGCGTAGTAATCAGGGTCTTGGTGTCTAGTTCGCAGTTGGTATCAAGTGGAGTGCCCCAGGGGTTGGTCCTCACAGAACAAAGAGCAGTGATCTCAAGTCACAGCAAGGGAAGTTTAGGTTGGATATTAGATGGTCCCGTTATGAGCAGGGAGTTGGACTAGATGACCTCCTGTGGTTCCCTTCCAACCGTAATTTTCTATGATTGTATACGACTTTGGTTTTCCAAAAAAAAAAAAAAAAAAAGTCACAATATCTAATTCTTATTGATAATCCTTATGTAGGTATCTTACATGTATGCAACCATTAGATTAGGTATCTTGTAGTTAATTACTTAATTACAGTCTTTTTTTTTTTCTAGATACAGTCATTCAGTGCACAAAACTTTCAAGGCTATTTAACAATAAGGGCATGTTGAATAAGTATTGACAACCTGTTTGTGTTAGCAACACTCAAAGATGCATCAGGCATACATCAGACTCTTAGATCAGAAAGATTCTATAATGAATAAGTTGACTAGTTTTCTGCACTTTGACGGATTTGTTTTGAAGGAAAAATCTTCTTTGAAAATTGTTAATCTCTAAATTATAGGCAAAGTGAAATGTTTAGTTTAAACCTAGGGGTTGCTGTTTCTCAAGATTATGGTCACACAAGCAGGTTATCACTAGGCAAACTTTAAGAACTGAAGTAGGGAGGTGAAATGGGATATGTAAAATAAATGTGTGGAGAAGGCTAAATGGGCAAAATATGCATAGCAATTTACACCTATTATGTAAATTATGCAAGACTATTCACTTAGAATGACACTGTTGTGTATATGAACGTTGGCAGGCATGCAAATATATTGAAACTAAGAGTCAGAGTCATAGAGCAGTGAGGCTGGAAGGGACCTCGATTAGTCATCTACGGCATTTGTACATGCCACGTTTTTTGCCTTTTCTCGTGCTGCCGTTGCATGACCATTTGTGCGAGTGGGATTTCTGGATTCTTTAAAAGGCTTTCTGGTGCATTAAACTAAAACTTCTTGGATGTAGTTTACTTTGGCTTGCAGGGAATAAAAGTGTGTCGGTGGATTCGTTGTGTGCAAACACAAAGGCACTCAAAGATGTGTAATGAGCCTCTTTGTCCACAAGGTGGTGCTGTGACTTTTTTGTAGTTCACTCCTTTGTCCACCAGAGTTGCTTCGAATTGCTGCCTTTTTTTTTTTTTGTTTTTTTGTGAAAACTGGTTTGTAAATTCCCCTTGAGGATCAGGACTGAGAGACTGGAGACGGAGTGGTTATCTTGTGAGAAATGTGCCCCCACAGGTAGTTGGGTATTCTTGTCTTCGATAGAGTCTGGTGCCCAGTTTGTGGGGTACTGGAGACATGTTGGCAGGTTTTGCATTTCTTGTCATGGCATGGTCTGGATCCATTTGGTGTGTTTTGGGCTGTAGGAAGTTTGCTTCCAGTAATAAGGTTAGCGAGGTTTGGTGCTTGTTTGAATTTACATACCACTTTTTACAGACGAGCCTATGAACTTCATCAACCTCCTGGATACAGAAACTCATGGACTCAATATAGACATTGGATTTATAACACACTACAACCTGCCTGACATCTGGCTCCTTAGGTAGCAGGTACCTTTCCACTTTTACCTGCGACATCCCCCTTCCACCCTCCCCACCCCCCAGCCTGTCTTTCACCCCCTTTACACCTCAATTTCCATTTTCACTGACTGGCTTTCTTGCCTGCATTGTGTGCTAGATTCTGGCTTCTTTACTATTCCTTCCATCCAGGAAGAGCGCACACACACCAACTAGATGCTTCCTCAGCCTGATGCAGTGTTTTTAAACCCAAAAGCTTGCAAAGAAGAATTTCTCCAACTATTCAGTTGGTCTAATAAAAGATAGCCCAGACAAGGTTCTTAGGGTCAATCTGATATGTCCTTAGACCAACACGGCTACAACCTACACCCCTTAACACACACAAGTGACATGAGTTTTGCTTTCAGCAGTTTGAGGTGCAGTTTCACAGAAACCCCTGCACCACTGTCTGAAACCTGGCAGGCCTCATGCCTGCACAAGGGGCTATGTATGTAGCAGGACAGGTGCTAATGAAGGCGGCCATTTAATGCCCTGCTCTCAGAGCTGGAGGCAGCAGTTTAGTTTCTCACCAGCCAGCAGGGGAAGAACATCTCCCTGCTGAGCTCCAGTGCCAGGAAGAACTTGGAGGTATAAGGTCTGGGCTATATGGGGAGGAGGAGACACCACATTATCCTGGGCATGGCCTAAAAATGCACCCTGCCAGGGTAGGGAGGCCTGGGTGGCATTGCCAGTGGCGCAGCAGCCCCAGGAAATGCCAGGACCATGAAACTCCCTGGTGAAAGGCAGGTAGGAGCAGGAGGCACCTGATGTCCTCCAGCCACTGCCCAGTCCTGGCTGGGGAAAACTCAGACCTGTAAGATCTTTGAGAGGCCTGATGGTTACTGGTTACAGTAGAGTTGTGAGGGTGAGAACAGGGGCTGCCATGCCCGCACTTTTCATTCCGCTGCACCTCCCACACACAAAGTCACACATGTCACGAGTTTTGCTTGTCAGCAGTTTAAGGTGCTGTTTCCCAGAAACTCCTGAACCTATCTCCTTGAAACTTGGCAGGCTTCATGGCCGCAGAAGGGGCTACCATTCCTGCAAGTTTCATCCACATCAGGCATGAAATGACAAAGTTATAGGCAGTTTTGTGATTTCCCCATTATGGCCTATGGCTGAAACACCGTCGAAATTCTGAAGCAGTTTCTGCCGAAATGAAATGGGACAGTGATTCGAAACACTAAAACGAATCACTGTCTCCCCGGAACACCGAATCCAAAACCAAAATGAAATGCAGGTGTTCCACATAGCCCTACTTTAAATTACCACTTCCTTTTTCAGAAATAAAAAACTTTTTGAATCTTACTGTAACAGGTCACCCTCCTCAGCACCATCTTGCTGGTCATTCGCGTCCTTTGTGGGGGGTGCCCTTGGAGCCCTCTTGGAATCCTTCTGTCCCACCCTAATCTTGTCTGCCACGTCTTGATGGAAAATTAAGCAAGCAGGAGACTGCCTATTATACTGGGTATGTTGGGGTCTCACCTAGGATGTCCTGACCCCTTTTTCCTCTAGCTAGGCCTCCCCATCAAAACCCAGCAACCAGAGTTCGACTCCGAGGCTCTAGCTTTTCCTTCCAGTGCCTGGAGGCTCGTGGCCTCCTTTCCTGCTCCCTTCTGGAGCACGGCACTCCCCGGTCCAGAGGCACTGGCGTCGGCCCCACAGCAAGGGAGCTGCAAGCTCAAAACCAGGGCATGACACCACCAGTCCAAACAAAAAGAAAAATATACCCGCACCCCCAGGTGCACCAGGGCTCTCTGGCCCTTTACGATCGTCCCTTGAGTACCAAGGGTTTGTGTTGCCCCAAACTGTGCCCTTACTGGCACTTGGGCTCTCTGCAGCCCTGTCTCACTCTACGCTTCACTGGTGCCGGGGCTGTGCCCCGCAAAAAGCTGCGCCCTCACTAGTGCCAGGGTCTGTGCCCCAAAAGCTGTGCCCTCACTGGCGCCGGAGCTCCCACTCTGGAGTGGGTCCCCAAAATGATGCTTCCTCTGTCCCCTAATAGCCTCACCTAAACTCCGGTCCTTAAACAGCAACAAAACACAAGCCCTTGGGCTGTAACATCAATTCAAGCTGCTCGGCTAAAACCTCATTTAAGCTTACTGGGGAATACTCCGTCCCTCAGCAGTGTCAGAAGCTGCTCCTGCAGTCAGGCCTCGCCTCTCCTCTCTTCTCTGGGAGAGCTCCTTCCCCCCTCGGCTGCTGGCAGGGAACTGCCTGCCTGGCCTCAGGCTCGGGGATTAAATGTGAGCCAGGCCCTGCCCTTTCCCGTCAGCTGACTGCTGGCAGGTGTGGGTCACTAGCTCACTCTGGTTGCCCCTAGCAACCTGCACCTGCGTAATTATGTCTGCTTTACGAGTAGCGGGCAACTTAGTGCTCTGCTACACTTACCTTGATGTCAGTTTTCTTCACCAAAGACTTGATCCCTCAGAACTATCTCAGAAACAAGGTTTTCACAGACACATTCGTTCCTTTCTCCTTGGGTATATTGTTTTTTTTTCAGTCTGTTTAGAAGGATATACATCCCTATGAGCACAAGTTTCCTGAGCATCCAAAACATCACTTTTAACTTTACATTCTCTGCCTGACAATGGCAAAGTATTACTGTCATCAACTATTAAGTAAGACTCTGTTTTCTGTTTTTCAACTGTTTCCTATTTCAGAAGCACAGCAGTTATTTTCTTGTAAGTGGAAACACATTTTGCCAATACAGTCCAGCTGGCCATCATGAGATTTAACACTTTGAGGAAAGTGGATGCACCTGTTTATGCTTTTATCATCATACAAGGATTTTTCAGGAGTATGTCTTTGGCTATCCTCATGTGCTATTAAAGTAATAGGCTGCAGTTCCTGAGATTTCTGACCTTCATCCACTGAGGCACATTTATCCCATTTAGAATAGTTTGCTTGTGCCAAAGACTGCCTTTTATTCTGCTTCCTAGAGGGGAAAAATAACATTACCCATCTGATTAGAAATATCAGATTTTTCATCCATACAGGTTTTATTCTGCACGTCTGATACTTCGCTCTGGCTCAAATCATAAGGTTGAAATGGTGGCTCTGAGTTTGCCCTTTCTTTTTCTTTTCTTTTAAGATAACCTACATGTCATTTGAAATATTATTTTTGTAATCTTCAGATATTAATGAGAAAATACATGTTATTGATGAGAACATGTGCAACTTTCTGAGATCCAAACTGTAGGCAGCAACTCAAATCTTGGGTCTGCCTGTGCTTTTACCAGATCAATGAAATTATCATGAACCCAGGACTCTAGGGATGTGTGAAGTGGGCCGTATTTGATTCTGATTTGGCCCAGTTGGGGGGCAGTGATTCGATTCGCTGATTCGGATCACTGTCCCGATTCAATTTGGCCAAATCTGAAGATTCGATTCTGATGTGGAGAATCAGCAATTCAGCTGTAGGTGCAGCTTTATATGGTTTTTTTTCTACACACCTCGAGGTAGCGGGTGCAGCTCATGAATGCTGAGATGGTGGGGTGGATGAAGTGTCCCACAAGAGTGCGGAAGGGCCCCCTGCGTGCTTGGTGGCGAACCTGGAAGTGGACCGGGCATACTTCCAGTCCACTTCTGGGTCCACTGCCAAGCATGTGGGGGGTTCCCTGTCCTCCCCCCCCCCCCAGTCAGCAATCAGCCATGGAGGGGGACCCTGGGTGCCCCCCCAGACCCAGGAGGCACCAGTTACTGAGCTGGGGAGGAGGGGGTCCCGTGCACACTCCACGGTGGACCGGAAGTGCTTCTGGTCCACTTTCAGGTCTGCTGCTCAGTGAATTGGGAACCCTCCCATGCTCCCATGGGATGCTACTTCCCCCACACCATCTCAGTATTCACGAGCCACCTAGTACCTTGAGGTACGTAGAAAAAACATATAAAGCTGTGTCTATGTCCAAATCGTCAAATCTCTCTGAATTGAATTGAGGGTTCTTATTCAATTTGGAGAAATTAATGGGTCTCTCGGTTTGATTTAGATTTGGAGGTTCAGCCACCGGATCGGGCCAAATCTCCTCCGAATTGAATCAGTGACCAAGTTCCGCACAGCCCTACAGGGCACCATAGGTCATCCTATTAAACCCTACATTTGAATTTGAAGTGAATGGGTACGTGGTACATCACATTCCCCACACCCACCAAACACGTTTAAAGGGGAAAGACTCTGCTGCTCCAGCACCCAGTGCATGGACACCTGACCCGGGGTACTCATTGATACGCAGATAGGTCGCTTGCAATGCTAATTGATTGAATGCAGCCCTCATTACCAGTAAGAGCCCAATACCCCCACCCCCTTGCTTGGTGGTGGTGCTGTGATCTGAGAAGTGGCCCTGCTGCGTACGTGTAATCAGTGTTGCTTTGTGGAATCAAGATGGGATGAGCAAGGAGGGCCAAGTGGAGATTCAAGAAGAAATGTGTGAGGACAGGGACATGAAGAATGGTGACAAAATGAGTGAAGATGCCAAAATGAAGCATCTGGATGACATGAGTGAGAAGGAGGAGGAGGAGGAACTGTTGCTAAGTACCCTGCTGCTGGCCTTGGACTTACTGCAATAAATAGAGGTGCACCTAATGATGGTGGTGTATGCTATGATCCTGCTTCTAAACGCTTGTCATGAGATGCCTGCGCATAGATGCACCATGCAAAAAAAAGCACTTAGGTATGCAGTAGAGTGGGATAGCTGAGAAGCACACACAGAAGTGGATGCTGACAGGGCTCTGTGGATCACCCTCAGGAGCAGCAACTGCAGGGTCTGGGCCCATGCCAGCAGCTTGGACTGGTGGAAGTGAATCATACAGACCACTTGGAATGATCAACAGAGAGGTGGGCAGCGTATGGCATGCAATAATACCAGCATGGAGATGCTGGCCAGGGAGCCCTTGCGTGAGATTGGCTGGCAGCACATATTATGGATGCTGCCGACAGCTAACATTGGTCGTTCTTCCCATTGAAATAAAATTCTTGCCTATTTATGCCAGAAACCATCTGTGTCTGCAGTACATTTCTGTGAAAAGTGGTGGGGAGAAGGTTTTGGTGTGGGTCGGGGGGACAGGGGGGTTGGGATGAATGGGTAGGGCATGGGGTGAGGAGTTGGAGTTGTAGCAGCTGCCTGGACTGGGATAGGGGGTTATTGTTTGCAGGCTGTCATCGGGGTGAGGGGGGGTGTGGGCATGCACAGCTCAGTGTCCGTCACTGCCTCGCCACCCTGGATCATGTAATGTGAAGGGTTAATTAAACCTCTTCTTGGCTGGGGGTGGGGGAGGGAGAGCCTATAGGAGTCCTCAGGTTTTTGGTGTGTGTTGGATGGGGAACGGGGTCGGGGGGGGAGGGGGTGTTGTTTGCCTTGGTTCTTGGGAGAACAAAAATCCTCCTAAAGGTGTCTGCAGCTGAACTGCTATATCCAACCACTTCTTAGCCACCTTTTATATCCATGACTGTGCAAAGAATGCTTTTTTGGAGTAAAGGACTCAGTTTACTACACCATAATTGTTTAATCAATGTGCTGAGATGCATCTACACATGGAAAGATGGCGGGGACAGATGGGGGGGCAGTGCAGTCCATAGTCACCCTAACATTTCACAGAGCCATGTGCCATGCAAAACACACAATTGTGTGCATTATGTGCAGGTATTGCTGGTGTCGCAGGGCAGGGGGAGGGGAGGGGAGAGGGGAAGCAGCCCATGTCAGGGGTCCCCATGGAAACTGTACCAAGTCCAGACTGCTGGGGAATGCTGGGAAATGTAGTCCTGAAACATGGAAAACTGTTGGATGGAGCCAAGGTCCTTCACCCCACTCTACTATACTACACTATTAATTTTTGTAATGAGCATTAATTGCACACATCTGTTTTGCACCAATCACCACCAACACCAACAGCTGCAATCGCCACTGATGATGTGGAAGAGGATGAGGAGCAGGTGTGCCAACCACTCCTCTTACCCCATAGAAATTTATATTTCTGATATATACGCTTTTAAAAAATTATATTTATACTATTTTCTAACTTGGGAATTCACGCTGTTCAGGGGTGTGGGAAGAGATGATGCACACAGCTTGGTGTGGGGGGGTCCTAGCGATGGGCCATCTGGTGGAGACCAGAGCCTAGGGCGTACAATTGGCAGGGTTTTGGGGTGACTGCAGCTTGGCAGGGGCAGGAAGGATCCACTGGGATCCTGGACAGACCCAGGGGAGGCGCAGCCAGGCCCAGGGTCAGTGAGGACCTAGTCAGGGAACTTCTAGAAGGGCTAGATGTGTTCAAATCAGCAGGTCCTGATGATCTCCACCCCAGAGTGCTTAGGGAACTGGCAGAGGTCATTGCAGGACCCCTGGCACAGCTTTACGAGCACTCATGGTGCTCTGGTGAGGTGTCTGATGACTGGAAAAGGGCCAATGCGGTCACCATTTTCAAAAAAGGGAGGAAAGAGGACCCAGGAAACTATAGGCCCGTTAGTCTTACTTTGGTCCTGGGGAAGCTCTTTGAGAAAATTATCCAGGAGCACATCTGCGAGGGGCCAGCAGGGGAATTTATGCTTAGGGGCAATCAACACGGGTTCATTAGAGACAGGTCCTGCCAGACCAACTTGGTGGCCTTCTATGACCAGGTCACAAAAGCCTTGGATGCAGGTGTCACAGTGGACATAGTCTTCCTGGACTGCAGGAAGGCCTTCAACACTGTCTCTCACCCCATCCTCATTGAAAAATTAGGTGTCTGTGGTGTTGATGCCTACATAGTCAGATGGGTCGCAAATTGGCTGGAGGGCTGCACCCAGAGAGTGGTGGTGGACAGGTCATTTTCAATCTGGAGGGATGTGGGCAGTGGGGTTCCCCAGGACTCGGTCCTTGGGCCTGCACTGTTCAATATCTTCATCGGCATTTTGGATGAGGGGGTGAAAAGCATCTTGTTCAAGTTCGCACATGACACTAAGATGTGGGGAGAAGTGAGCAAGCTAGAAGAGAGGGACAGGCTACAACAAGATCTCGACAGGTTACAGAGGTGGGTGGATGAGAATAGGATGGGTTTCAATATGGACAAGTACAAGGTACAGCACCTGGGGAGGAAGAACCAGCAGCATACCTACAAGCTGGGGAACTCCCTTGTCCCAGCTGCCTGTGGTGGGTTCGGGATTGAGAATATGGTCGGGAGTAGAAAGGTAAGAAAGGTTTATTGACTTAACAAAAACACAACTACGCGTAGTAACAAGACAAACAAAGACAGACTAGAACAATTCACATCGGCAACTTATCGGCAGTCCCCTTTGATGCCTGTTGTACAGCAAGTTTCTCTTTCCACAAAGTTTAGCGAAGTCTGGCGTCCCCAATTAGTTCTGTCCGAGAGGTACCAGGAAGGACCCTAGAATTCAGTTCTTGGGCTCCTCGAGGTCCATGGGCCCACTGATCCAGGCCCACAGCTAACTAATCCTTTTTACAGAGCTGCATCTTCTTTCTGAATGGTTTCCAGATATTCCAGCTAATTTATAGCTTCTGAATGGTACTGATAATGTAGAACCACTCAGATTCCTTTCACTTCAACTGTCCTTAGCCTGACCAATAGCAGTACAAGCCTTGCATTCCTTTGATAAGGTAATTTTAACTACGCCACAGGGCCTTACTACTTCAAGGCTTTGCTAAATTTACTAGGCCTTACTTTATACAAGGCCTCACTACATCTTAAACTTTAATTAGCCTTTTAGCAACAACATTCAGCTTAATATCTAAACAGATACAGAAAAACACTTAGTCTAATCTTCATAGAGCCTTCAGCAAGCACCTTTATCACACAGGCATACTTCTCAGCTGTCACGCTCCCTTCTTGTTAGCAGAGAGGCAGAGAAGGATCTTGGAATCATTATCGATTCCAAGATGAAGATGGGCTGCCAATGTGGGGATGCGGTCAGGAAGGCTAACCGCACCTTGTTATGCATCCATAGATGCATCACGAGCAGGTCCAAGGAGGTGATCCTCCCCCTCTATGCAACCTTAGTCAGGCCACAGTTGGAGTACTGCATCCAGTTCTGGGTGCCACACTTCAGGAGGGATGTGGACAGCAACGAGAGGGTCCAGAGGAAGGCCACTCACATGATTAGGGGGCAGCAGAGCAGGCCCTACGAGGAGAGGCTACGGGACTTGAACCTGTTCAACCTCCACAAAAGAAGGCTGAGAGGGGATCTGGTGGCCGCCTATAAACTGTCCAAGGGGGACCAGCAGGCAATGGGAGAGTCCCTGTTCACCCAAGCAGTACCGGGGGTAACAAGGAACAACGGCCATAAGTTGACTGAGAGTAGATTCAGGCTAGATATCAAGAGGCACTACTTCACAGTCAGGGCGGCTGGGAGCTAGAACCAACTTCCAAGGGAAGTGGTACTCGCCCCTACCCTGGGGGTCTTCAAAAGGAGACTAGACAGCCACCTAGCTGGGGTCATTTGGCACCAGCAACCTTTCCTGCCCATGGCAGGGGGTCGGACTAGATGATCTGCTTAGGTCCCTTCTGACTCTACCAACTATGAAATTGAAATGACGTCAACTTCTCATAAAAACTCCTTACAGAACTCTATTTCTTTATACAGAACCACATGAATATCAATTAAACTCCTTCTAAACCCTCCTCCTCAAAAAAAACCTATTTCCTCAGTAACCATCTGAAACTCTCCACCCTCCCATCAGTCCTCTCTGTTGGTTCAGTGAAACAAGTGTGTCCAGTCTTTTTTACTCCATTTCTTCTCCACCTCCTCTTCTCCAATCTTTTCCTTGTTCTGATCAATGTAGTATTTCAGGTTATGCAGCCCCAGCTTCAGATACAATCAGTGAAAGCCAACCCCTTAAAAACCCAGAGGTTTCTTTCTTTTCATATACTGGCTTTAACACTTGCTAACAGTACCTTTACAGGTTCATACCAAAGGGGCCTGAGGAAACAATATTAAAGTGCCATCTCTTTTATTAAGGACTGTCTTATTTTTGTGACACTCAAAAAGTGACATACTATTTCCAAAACAACCTTTGTGTATGTACAGTCCCAAACACATGTCCCACTGTTTCTTCATCCCTTAGACGCTTACACCTCCTTTCCCTCTCTCATTTTGGTGTGTCTGGCAATGCATTCCCTCCCTGGATTGAGGCCCCTTCCTCTGGTTTCCTGTTCTGTGGTTCTGATCCTGTCCTGCCCCAACAGCTCCCCACCAGCTTCTTTCCACTTTGTCTCCTTGTGCCTTCTAGGCAGAGCCAGGTGATCCATGGGCAGAAATAAAGGGGTCAGGTAACCAATAGCATCTTGTATAGGTGCAAGCCTCGGCCAGGAAGGGGCAATCTGACTGTGGAAGCCACCGGGGACAGGACTTTCTTGGAGAGGCGTGGAACCAGATCCCAGACTGTGGCAAGAACACTCGGAAGGAAGCCCCAAGTGAAGGGAAGCTGAGGATCTGCACAGGAAGCAAGCTAAGTGCCACGGCCTTTTTCTGTTTTGTTCTCTTTCTATTTGGAGCCTGCCACCAAGGGGTTTGGCAAACCCTGTGTGGGACATTTCTTTGAGCTAGGACCAGCACTGGTATTTTATTTGTCATTTTTCCTCAGAGGATCGGAGTGTGGTTGCAGGGGAGACAGAGGTCACTGAAAGGGGGTGACTGGGGACACCCTAAACTTGAAATTCAGCAGAGTGAACAGAGGATAAGGACTCAAGGATGCCCGCTAGAGTACATTTTGTGGCCAAAGGAAGCCTAGCTTGCCTGGACTGTAAGGCAGGAGGGCAGCAGGGGAAAATAGGACTCAAGGCCACCAGCTACCTACATAGAAAATATTGCAGACCTGGAACCTGAGGTCATGGGGCATGGCCAAAGATGAGCCAGGACCTTGTGGCCCTGAACAGCTCAGTAAAAGTGGAATGAGGCCAGGAGGAGCCATGAAACAGGCAAGGGCCCACTTCTTCAAAGCATGCCTTGCCCTCTCTACACGCTTCCTTACAGATTTTTTCATTAACTTTTTTTGGCAGGCAAGAATACTGAATGGGGGAGAGATACCAGATGGTGCAGGCACTAGGAGACCTTTAAAGGCAGTAACACTGTAGTGACACCCATAAGCAGCCTACACAAAGATATGAATGAGCAAAGCTTTGTGGATGTTTTCTTAGACACAGCCCTTTACCATTAAGGCAGTCTTCTTTGCATGAGTTTCAGATGGTGATCTATATTCTAGTCTTGATGATGTTGGCAGGTGAGGAGTGAGAATTGGATTTACATCATTCTTGCAGGTGCATAGTAGGGGAAATGTATAGGCCACTTCTAGAAATTATGATTATTAATATCCTTTAAAAAAATTATTCTTATATTCAGGAAATCAATTCCTTAGAGCTTGTTCAGGAAGGATAGGCAGAGTAAAAAAGGAGGAGGTGGTGCCCTATATATAAAGGTATGATGTACATGTGTTTTGAAGTACAGTCCAAAGTCAAAGACAGGCCTGTTGAAAGCCTCTGGGTAGAGGTTAGAGGAGAAAGCATTAGGACAGATGTCAGGATGAGCATCTGCCACAGGCTACTGAACCAGGAGCCTGTGGATAAGGCCTGCCTTAAACAACTGATGGAAACTTCCAAATTTCAGGACCTAGTTGTCATAGGGAACTTCAGTTATCAGGACATCTTCTAGGAGGGAAACACAGCAGTGCACGAGCAGTCTAGCAAGTTCTTGGAGTATGTTGGGGATACATTTTTTAAAGTGCCTGTTACATGTATAAGGGACTCCTACTTTCCCAGTGTCCTAAATCGGGCTGTGCCTGAACACTTCAGGGAGATTGTCCCAACAGGGATACCATCGTTGTAGTTCAGATTATCCCCAGCCAGGGGATGCAAGATTTAAAAAACATGGTGCCTGGGAAAATTCCAGCCCAGGGATTGGCTGGGCAGCTCCCCTTAAACTGGAATGTCTCCCCTGCCCCCAGGGTGAAGAGAGAGAGAGGCGCGAGCTATGTGAGAAGGGCTGAGATGAGCTTGCAGCATGGTCCCACCCCATGGTTGCCTGCTGGACCCCTCATGTGTGGGCTAGAGGCCAGCAGATCACCGTCTACCAAAAGAGAGCAGAGCCCTAGAACGAGCAAGTGAAGTTCACGAGTGAGCTGAACAAATTCCTTAGGATGGGGACACAGCCCCGGGAAGCTCCTGGAGAGCGGGGCAGCAATTTCCTGCTGGGTTTGGAGACCTGGGGACTGGTCAGAGTGTGATTAAACTCCTCTGTGTGAGTGGTTGGGAAAAGGACTGTGGCAGAACTGGATGGCTTGGTGGAAAGAGACGCCAGCTAGGGAAATTCCCCAGGATGGCTGCATGGGTTGAGATCCAGGGAGGCACAACCTGAGGGGAAGCTTCAGTGTGCCTGAGTGCCTTAAGGCAGGGGTTGTCAACCGTGAGTACGTGTACTCCTGGGGGTACTTGGGAAGGCTGCAAGGGGTAAGCAGTGGCAGTGCAGAGGAGTGGGGGTGCTTGGGAAGTGGCAGTGTCGGGGCGGGGCCACCGCTGCCATCAATCTTTAAAATAGGGAGGAGGGAGGACCTGGGCAACTATAGGACCGTCAGTCTTACCTCAATCCTGGGGAAACTCTTTGAGAAGATCATCGAGCACATCTGTGATGGCCTGGCATCGGGGATGATGCTCAAGGGCAACCAGCACAGTTTCATTAGGGGCAGGTCATGTCAGACCAACCTGATTGCCTTTTACGATCAGGTCACAAAAGCATTGGATGCAGGTGTCGCCATGGATGTAGTCTTTCTGGACTTCAGCAAGGCCTTTGACACTGTCTCCCACCCCATCCTCATTAAAAAACTAGGCGACTGTGGCATTGATGCCTACATGGTCAGATGGATTGCAAATTGGCTGAAGGGTCGTACTCAGAGGGTGGTGGTGGACGGGTCATATTCGACCAGGGGGAAGTGGGCAGCGGAGTCCCCAAGGGTTCGGTCCTTGGGCGCGCACTGTTCAATTTCTTTATCAGTGATTTGGACGATGGGGTGAAAAGCAACCTGCTCAAATTTGCTGATGATACCAAAATTTGGGGTGAGGTGGGTACACTAGTAGGGAGGGAAAGACTGCAGCAAGATCTGGATAGGTTGCAGGGGTGGGCTAACAAAAACAGGATGCGTTTCAATACTGACAAGTGCAGGGTGCTGCACTTGGGCAGTAGTAACCAGCAGCACACACATAAGATGGGAAACTCCCTTCTTGAGAGCATGGAGGCAGAAAGGGATCTTGGAGTCATTATTGACTCCAGGATGAACATGGGCCGACAATGCGAGGTCACGGTCGGCAGGGCCAACCGGACCCTAACGTGCATCCACAGATGCATCTCAAGTAGGGCCAAGGAGGTGATCCTCCCTCTCTATGTGACACTGGTCAGGTCACAGCTGGAGCACTGTGTCCAGTTCTGGGCACCCCACTTCAAGAGGGATGTGGACAGCATTGAGAGGGTCCAGAGGAGGGCCACCCGCATGATCCGGGGACAGCAGGGCAGACCCTACAATGAGAGGCTACGGGACCTGAACCTGTTCAGCCTTCACAAGAGAAGGCTGAGGGGGGACCTGGTGACTATCTATAAACTCACTAGAGGGGACCAGAAGGGTTTGGGGGAGACCTTGTTTCCCCTACCGCCCCCAAGGATAACAAGGAATAACGGCCACAAGTTGTTGGAGAGTAGGTTCAGATTAGACATCTGTAAGAACTACTTCACAGTTAGGGTGGCTATGATCTGGAACCAACTTCCAAGGGAAGTGGTGCTGGCTCCTACCCTGGGGGTCTTTAAAAAGAGACTTGATGCCTACCTGGCTGGGGTCATTTGAGCCCAGTTTTCCTCCTGCCCAGGCAGGGGGCCGGACTTGAAGATCTCCAAGGTCCCTTCCGACCCTACTTCTATGATTCTATGATTCTATGAATCACTCTGCGTTGCTGTCATGCACCGCTTCCCTGCACCCGAGCACCCCCACTTCTCTGTGCCATCAGCTTTGCGTCTGGCTGGGGGGGGGGGGGGGGGCGCGGGGGTGGAGGGTTGCTGATGGCTGACCAGATGCAAAGCCAGCGGTGCGGAGAAGCTGAAGTACCTGGGAAGTGATGGCATGTGGGGTAGGGCCACTACCATCCATTACTCTGTGCCACCACCGGGTGCTGCATGCCACTTTCCTACGCCCAAGTATTCTCATTCTCCATGCTGCCAGCTCCATGTGCGGCCGGCTGTCAGCACCCTCTCACCCCCTGACATGTGGCAGCAGCACTGAGTATATAGATGGTGGCGGGGCGGCCGCTGTATGTGAGGGACATACCAACATAGATAGAGATTAGCAAGATCAGTGAGGGAGGAGAAAAAAATGTGCCAGGTACCCTGAGATCCCTTTCCCATTCTAGTAATGGGCCCTGTTAACTTACTGTAGTAGAAGTAAAGAAACTTTCACTGCTTCCTTTCCAAGAACTTCTACTCTGCTAGAGATGAGCCCCTATCAGTCTATCATCGTCCTTTATAGCTTCATTTGCATTCTATGGAGACTTGTCAAAAATAATCCAGAGAAGGAATTCTTGAGAGTTGGGGGTTTTTGTGTCCATAGTCAACAGACTAGAGGAGGAGTAGACAGTCTTGCTCAGGCATCAATAGAGCAGCCTCTCCACTGCACAGTATCCTTCCCTAAAAATCACTGGAAATCAAACTGGTTCTATGATCCTTTCAGGGAGACTAACAGAACAGACCTTTTTCCCCAGTGAGAATGCTCCGTCTTGTCCTCAGAACAAAGGTAACAATGGGCTGTCTATTAGGAGAGAAGTACCTCTATTCTTTCCAGTTCTTCCTCCATCTATTAAAAAAATAATAATCACAGCAGCTGGTCATCTACATATATGGATCCAAAAGACACATGAGAAAACACCAGTTTTCATAGCAGCCCTACAAATTTGGGCCTTTTAAAGAAGCCCAGTCTGCATGGCAAGCAAATAAATTACACTGTACTGGAATGGTTTGGTCAGGGACAATCCTGCTTTGATGAGGGTCTGGACTAAATTACTCTGAGGTCCCTTCCAGCCCTACGTTCTTATTCTTATGATTTTATGGTCCAGTAAGACATCACAGATACCTGCAACCAGGCTCATACAACAGTTTAGGCCCATGTTACAATTGCCCACTGTTGCAAGTTCATCTTCGCCAGTCTCACACAATTGTTGCATCCTACTCTGGGTCATAGCACCCTTGCAATGCCTTGGCATGGTGTCCACTGCACATATGCAATTAGACATCTCAAAACAATCACTTAATAATCCCTCCACCCTCCAGTGCCTGTAAAAGCTCAAAGCAATGCCTTTGGCTTGCCTATTTTCTGGCTGCAAGCACAAGAATACTTGAGCCTTTGTCCAACTCTTGTTCCTTTCATGGTTCGTTCAAACGCGTCTGACATGCCACTCACCTGGCCCTGGTTGTATGAAGCTGTCTGAATATAAGCCCTGGAAAATAGCAATAAAAAACATAACAAGATCAGCCCAAATTAAAATTTCATAACATTTTTCAGACAGTGTCTTGACTTTGTTCTGTGCCACAGAGTCCACAGGCAACTACAACAATCAGTGTGAGTCAGCAAAAATGGTTGTACAGTGACCTTCCTTGTGTGGGTCTTCCCTTGCCTGTCCCCGACACAGGAAGGTGTCATTATATGAAATAACTGCAACATGAGGAAGCTAACCAGGAAGGGCTACCCCAAGCCCTATCACTCCTAGACCCAGAGCTGTGCATGGGATATCCCCTTCACAAGGCACTAGGACCCATGTGGCACTTGCCCTGAACCAAATGAGTGTAGACTGGAAAGAAAATCCAGGTTGAAAGCGATGGGGGGAAATTCAAGGAGTAGTTCCACAGAGGCCTCTACAGCAGGGAGCAATGCCTTTACTCTGCTTCCCCTGCCCTCTCTTAAGATGCTCTTTCCCCAGT
Organism: Alligator mississippiensis; assembly: GCF_030867095.1. Lineage (NCBI taxonomy): Eukaryota > Metazoa > Chordata > Crocodylia > Alligatoridae > Alligator > Alligator mississippiensis. The sequence continues at coordinate 26,581,821 of NC_081837.1, read as the reverse complement.
GCTGACTGGTTACTGGCTCTAGCAGTTCCCATCCCTTCTCCTCTTTACCTCAGGTTCCCTCCATCAACTTCATGCATTATTCCTTTCTCTATATGCTGTCCACAGCTGTTTCCCTTGTCCTTCCCATTTCCTCTGGGCAAAGCTGGGTTAATGGCACTAGCACAGTGAGAGGGTCCAGTGACAGGGCTGCCAAGGTGCCTGGTTATGGATCTAGAGATGTGACTTTTAGCTTTTCTCTGGCTTGTGCCAAATGCTGTTCCCAGTTGACTTAGCTCTGAGTAGGTACCTAGTCATCAGATTGGAGAGCCAAAAGTGGCTGGATGTGATGCTGGCCGCATGACTCCCTTGAGTTTACTGAATTTGTTCCATTTCAATAGAGTGTATATTGTCCTCATTTCTTATGACTTCTTCCTTGTTATTCTGTCTATATTTACTTTGGTTTAATTAAAAGAATAAAACTATTTAATCAGTAGGGTGAAGTAAAAAGGCAGGTTTATCAGCTGGGAGGGTTAAGGCTCAATCTAAGCAGGTGCTTCCTTTTGATCGATGGTTTCTCTGTGACCTATTTGCAGATTCACATTTTATAACTGTAGAGGGCTCTTGGCCAAGAAGGATGAACAATAAGGGTTTCTTGTGCATGGTAGTTGACTTCTGGTTCAAGATGATTACCTGAGGCTTACATTACTTTGCTTTCTTGTGATTCTTATTTAAGATGTCACTGGCCAGATTCACAGGATTTACTGGAAACTGTCAGATTGGATCAGAACCATGTTCAACCAGGCCAGTACTTGTCTTTGACTCTGGCTGGCAATAGCTTCATAGGAAAGAATGAAACTCTATAAGAGAACAATGATCCTAGAGAAGTTAGGTATTTGTTTAAGCCCCAGACATGAGGATTAATCTGCACTCTGCGCTGTTGACCATCATAATACATCATGCATCTGTGAGATTTAATTCAGGAGGTGCATGCAGGGCAGCTGGGAGGATGAGGAGCAGCAGCACTGGAGTAGTTCTGAGACATTTTATATAGTTAAAGCCTGCTCAACTCTGCTCTCAGGATCATTTTGGGGAGAGGGCCTCAACATACCCCCTGTCTAACAGAGCCATGGAGTATGGGCCCAGAGGCTTTTGATGTGTCTGAATGAATTCAAGTCAGCAGGGTCTGTTGACCTTCATCTTAGGGTGCTGGTGGATCTAGTAGAGGAGATCAAGCCTTTGGCAAGGATATTCATGAAGTTGTGGTAAACAGGCAAGGTACCAGAGGACTGAAAAAGGGCCAATATAGTGTCCCTCTTTAAAAAGGGGAAAAGGGAGGACCTACAGACTGTTTAGCCTTACCTCATTACCTGAGAAGTTACTGTGACATATCCTAAGGAAGCCCATTTGCAAGTATCTGGAAGAGAAAAGACTGATCACAAGTACCCAGCATGGATTTACTAAGAACAAAACATGCCAAAAACTTGCTCTTGTTCTTTGATGAATGACTACTTGAGTGGATGAAGGAAATGCTGTGGACATAGTATATCTGGACTTCAGCAAGACTTTTGACAGAGTTCTGCATGACCTTCTCATAAACACGTTGGAGATCTATGGGATAGACAAGACTACTATAAGGTGGATAGAGAACTAGCTCAATAGTCTCAAGCAAAGAGTTCAAATATAAATTAGGAGGGCAGGAGGTTTTAAGTGGAGACCACAGGGGTCTGTCTTGGAAACCAGTTGTAGTGGGGATTGGGAGTGGGGGCGGGAAAGGAAGGGGATGGTGGAAAGAGAAGAGAATGGCCCCGTTCACCCTGTCCCCCTTACCTGAGCCAGAGTAGGATCCACCCAGGCTATTGCTGGGATCTGTGATGGCGCCAAAAGAGCCACATGTGTTGGGACAGCAAGGAACAGAGGAAAAGTCTCCATGGCCCCTGGAGAAGGAAGTTCTAATTGGGGATCCTGGACATGCTACCTGACTGCTTGGGGCACCAGGCTTCTGGGTCTCTGACACCCTGGGAAACATGTCCCACTCACAGTGGTCCCCCTCACCTGCAGGAGGCACAAACAACCCACATCCAGAAGACGTTGATGCTGATTGGCTGGAATGCCCAGGGGACCAAAATAAGAGGGACACAGGAGTGAACAGAAGGGGCCTTACCCTGGAGACCCAGAGATGGATGCTGGAAAATGGTGAGGGGCAGATACACTGCCCATATTTTTGTTTATGGAATCCAGACAGACGTGTGCGAATCCCAGACAGGAAGTCCCGGAATCTGTGTGCGAGGGACTGCACCAGGCCAGAACTGAGTAGCCATGTGGCCCAGACTCTCTACCAGCTCTGTTCAGAGGGCTCTGGGCATTTTAAAACTATATAGTGAGTGTAGGGGAGGAGGAGCTCCCAGTCCTAACCCTGTGGCCCAGCACCAGCATATGCAGGGTAGAGGTCTGCAGACAGTGTTTAGGGTGCCTATGTGGGGTACCCCATGGGTGCCTACGGTGCACAAGCCAGGGCCAGGTGAAACTTTGGGGACTCTGAAGAGGCCAGCCTGAGATACAATGGTGGGATCCCCCCGGCTGGCCCAGAGTGCAAGTTTTAATGGAACTGATAGATTATCGCAGGCAAGGTGAAAGGTGGGAATGAGGCCCATTGCCCGAAGCAGGTAGCAGGCAAGGTGGTAGGGCCTTAATGGGGACCTGCCACACCAGTGCTGTTCAACAATTGTTTATTAATTATTTGGATGCTGGCATAGAATGTTTCTTGAGCAAGATTGCAAACAACCCAACTGGGAAGGATTGCAAACACGTTTCATAGATTTCATAGACATTAGGGCTGAAGGGACTTCGGAAGATCATCGAGTCCAGCCTCCCACCTGAAGGGCAGGAAGTCAGCTGGGGTCATGGGATCCCAGCAAGATAAGCATCCAATTTAATCTTGAAGGTGTTCAATGTAGGTGCTTGAACCACCTCCTATGGCAGGCTGATCCAGACCTTGGGGGCTCGGAAAGTAAAGAAATTCTTCCTTATTCCCAGCCTGAAATGGTCTTGAAGTAGTTTATAACTGTTTGACCTCGTCATCCCTTGGGGTGCTCTGGTGAACAAACGTTCCCCCAGATACTGGTGGTCACCCCTGATAAACATATAGGTGGCCACCAGATCACCCCTGAGCCTGTGTTTTTCCAGGCTAAAGAGCCCCATGGCTCTCAGCCTGTCATCTGTTTTCCTGACCTCTGATCATGCACATGGCTCTTTTCTGGACTCTCTCAAGCTTCTCCACATCTTTTTTGAATTGCAGGGCCCAAAACTGGACGCTGTACTCCAGCAGTGGCCTCACCAAGGCTGAGTACAGGGGGAGAATGACATCCCAGGATTTGCTTGAAAAGCATCTATGGCTGCAAGCCAGTGTTTTGGTCACTTTACTAGCCGTAGCATCACATTGCAGGCTCATGTTCATCTTGTGGTCAATGATGACCCCCAAGTCTCTTTCTTCCGTAGTGCTAGCCAGTGTAGCACTGCCAAGCCTATAAGGATGCTGCAGGTTTTTCCTCCCAAGCCAGTCCACTTCTGACTCCAATGTCCACATCATTAATGAAGATGTTTAACAATATGGGTCCAAGGACAAAGCCTTGGGGGACCCCATTGGTCACAGGGCACCATGATGATTGACATCCGTCAATTACCACCCTCTGGGCCAACCACGGAGCCAATTTCCCAGCCAGCGATTGTGGTGGACCCAAGGCCACAATTGGCCAGTTTCGCCAAGAGGTGATCATGGGATACCAGATCAAAAGCTTTTTTGAAGTCAAGATAGATGACATCAATCTCTTCTCCCTTGTCCAGGTGATAGGTCACCTGGTCATAGAAGGAAATGAGATTGGTCAAGCGAGACCTACCTGCAACAAACCCATGCTGGCTATCCCTAAGGCTATTGGCGTCGGCCAGTCCATTAAGGATGGCCTCTTTAATAAACTTTTCTAAGATCTTCCGCAGGATAGAAGTCAGGCTGATGGGCCTATAGTTTGCCGGATCCACTTTTCTCCCTTTCTTGAAGATAGGCACCACATTGGCCTTCTTCCAGTCTTGGGGCACTACACCAGAGCGCCAGGAGTTTTCAAAGATCCACGCCAGAGGCTGGGCTATGATGCTCGCCAGCTCCTTGAGTACCCTGGGGTGTAAATTGTCAAGGCCGGCTGACTTGATGGTGTCCAGCCTCTCAAGGTGTTCCTTCACAAGGTCAGCATTGATGGAGAACAGGGGATCTCCCTCACCCCGACCTCCCTGACCCATAGTGGGCATGGGCGTCCCATGGGACTGATGAAAGACCGACGCAAAGTACCCATTTAATAGGTTGGCTTTTTCCTGGGTGTCAGTTGTCCCATCTGGTTCAGCAGGGGTCCAATGTTGCCCTTGCTTTTCCTCTGGCTCCCCACATGTCTGAGAAAGGACTTTTTATTGTCCTTGATGCTCAAAGCTAGTTGGAGTTCAGTTGCAGCCTTGGCTTTCCTGGTTTGCTCCCTGCAGAGGAGGGTTGGAGGATGGGAACACAGTTCAGAAGGATCTTGATGGATGGGAAAGCCGAACTAGAGCTAACAGGATGAAATTCAATACTGACAAAAGCAAGTATTGAACGCAGGAAGAATAATCATACAACTACAAAATGGGTGACACCTGGCTGGATGGTAGCACTACAAAGAAGGATCTGGGAGTCTTGGTAGGTCACAGATTCAATATGAGTCTGCAGTGTGCTGCAGCTGCATAAAAGGCAAATGAAGTTTTGCGGTGCACCTAATGCTTTTATGGATGCACTTGGCCTAGTTCAGTCTGCTTACCTGGACTCCCCAGTCCTACTCATACCTGCAGACTCTAGGTCTGCTAACCAACACTCCTTGCCTCACTGACACCCGTGTCTCATTGACACTGATCATGTTCCTCCTAGTCTGAATTTCAGGCTCCTGGCCCTAATAATGCCTTAGGGGCACGAGTTATAGCCTCCAGTCACCCGCATGGCTATACCCATGTCTTGAGGGTTTTACTCTATTCACTGGGCTGTATAGCCCTATACTGGCTTCAGCTCACCAGGCCCTTGAAGAGCCACTCCTTTTCTTGCTTCAGTCTCAGTCCAGACCAACCAGTCTCTAACTTAAACCAAAACCTCCACTTCGGGTCTTAACACCACTGCAAAACCCCACCCTATTACTGCTGGTTCCTACCTAGGCTTCATGGTACCTTCTGAGTCTGCAGCTTCCCTTCTGTAGGCACTCAGGCTGACTAATGGTTCCTCTCCTTCAAGGGTCAGAGGCCAACTGACTACCCGGGCTTGGGAACCAAGGCTTATATTCCCTGAGGTCCACCACTTCCAGTCATGTGCACCTCTGACCAGCCACAGGTGTATTCCCTCAGCTCAGTGAGAAGCTGGCTCTCTTCTGCTGCCACTTATCTATTAGGTCTGCATCCCCCACTTGACTTTGGTTTCTGCCTGTTCACCTGTTGCAGAGCTGCTTACTCCTTAATAATTATCTATAGACTTGGGGCTCCTGTCCTTGTGCTTCTTTAGCTGCTTACTTGCTAGCAACTGGTCCTGTTCCAGCTGCCCACTGATTGCAGTCCCACTATGCTGACCTTTCACTCTTAAATTAAGAGGGTCCCTTAAAATCTGTTCTGTGACACTTCACTCAAAGATAGGGTAGACACAACCTCTCTCATACATACAAGTAGTCAGTGAGAGAGCTCTGACCAAGAGCCCATGGAGTGCTACTGTCTTATGTACAGGGTACAGCAGAGACAAAACTAACTTAAAATTTTGGGTGGTTTTGAACATGATCTGGATAACACCAGGTGCCAGTGAAGTCACCTCAGCAGTGTCAGTCACAGATAGATGCTCTTCCCATATTTCATCTCTATTTCTCAGTAAAGCAGGTACAAAGAGACTCCTAATGTTTTAAGAACAGTTTGCTTTTCATGGGGAAGCTGTGTCTTGGGAACTCCCTAAGCAAAGAACCTCATTATGTAATTCATACTGCACCTCCAGCCCTTACCTGGAAAAAATCAGCAATGAAGGAAGACAGTCTAACAATATTGATTTTACAGAGGAGTGAACAATCACCTGTCAACAGAAACTGTGTAGCAAGACTAGTTCTTGTAGGGCCTCGTAACATTACCGGCTTCTAGAGGATGCCAATCAGATGAGATTTAATAAGGATAAATGCAAAGCCCTTTACTTGGGTTGGAACAACTGAAAGTATGAATAGAGACTGGGGAATGATTGGGTAGGCTGCAGTACTGCAGAGAAAGACTACTGGAGGTTATGGTAGACCCTAAGCTGGATATGAGCTAAGAGTGCATTCCCACTCCTCCCCCCAAAACCCCCCAAACCCCAACAGTACACTGGGCTGTATTAACAAGTGTATCACTTGCAAATCAAGGGAAATGATTCTTCCACTCACTTCCGCACCAGTGAGTGTTGTGTCCAGTTTTGGGCCCCACCCTTTAAAAAATATGTGGAGAGTTTGGAAGGAGTCCCAAGGCAAGTGGCAATAATGATTAGGGACCTGGGAAGCCAGACCTGTGAGGAAAGGCTGAAAGAACTAGGGTTATTTAGTCTGAAGAAGACTTGACAGGGGATTTGATAACAATCTTCAAAGACCTGAAGTATAATTATAGAGAGGATGGAGATAGACTTTTTCCTGTGGCTATAGGGGGACTAAGAGCAATGGCCTCAAACTGCAACAGAGAAAATTTAGGTTGGAAGTCAGGAGGAGCTTTCATAGATTCATAGATGTTAGGGTCAGAAGGGACCTCAATAGATCATCGAGTCCGACCCCCTGCATAGGCAGGAAAGAGTGCTGGGTCTAGATGACCCCAGCTAGATGCCTATCTAGCCTCCTCTTGAAGACCCCCAGGGTAGGGGAGAGCACCACCTCCCTTGGGAGCCCATTCCAGATTTTGGCTACTCTAACTGTGAAAAAGTTCTTCCTAATGTCCAGTCTAAATCTGCTCTCTGCTAGCTTATGGCCATTATTTCTTGTAACCCCCAGGGGCGCCTTGGTGAGTAAAGCCTCACCAATTCCCTTCTGTGCCCCCATGATGAACTTATAGGCAGCCACAAGGTCACCTCTCAACCTTCTCTTGCAGAGGCTGAAGAGGCCCAGGTGCCTCAGTCTCTCCTCATAGGGCTTGGCCTGCAAGCCCTTAACCATACGTGTGGCCCTTCTCTGGACCCTCTCCAGGTTATCCACATCCCTCTTGAAGTGTGGCGCCCAAAATTGCACGCAGTATTCCAATTGCGGTCTGACCAGCGCCCGATACAGGGGAAGCATCACCTCCTTGGATCTGTTAGTCATGCATCTGCTGACCCTACCCTACCCTAAAGGAAGCCAACAGACAGCTCTCTGACACCACCTACTACAAAGAACTACAAGAAGATCCTACTCCCCTTTTCACCAAAAAACTCAACAATACCATCAAATCATTTCCATCAAGACTACAAGAAAAACTACAGACCTTGATCCCCCCACTACCTAACCCGGGGACTTTTTTCATGCTCCCTAAAATCCACAAACAAGGGAACCCTGGCAGACCTATCATATCCAACCATGGGACCCTCACTGAGGAAATATCAGGTTTCGTTGAATCAATCCTAAAACCGCTTGTCACCCACAGAGCAAGTTTTTTACAAGACACTATAGACTTGCTACGGAAACTTAAAAACATAGACCACCTTCCCAGCAACACACTCCTAGCCACCATGGACGTTACCAGCCTATATACCAACATCCTACACCAGGATGGCATCCAAGCCTGCCTTACATATCTACAGGAACAAGATTACAACCCAGAATACAGGCCCAGAGATATTACTGACCTTATACACTTCATCCTCACACACAACAATTTCACTTTTAATAATCAACAATCATCTTACTCAACCTAGATTATAAAATAATGGTCAAAGTGTTTAATGAATGGATTTTTTAAAAAGTCATGGGAAATGTGGTTCATGGTGACCAGGCTAGCACAGTCCCTGGCAGAGTAGCAATTATGACACTGCTACTAATAAGAGTCATAATTTGATACTGTCAAGAATGAGGATTGAATCTGGCTCTCCTGAAACTCTATTTAAAAAAAGGGTATGATCAGGTGGAGTATGAGTTACTGTTTGGCACTCTGAACAAGATGGGGGTCCCACCAAAGTTTCTAAGTTAGATCAAGACTTTATACAAAGCAGCACAGTATAGGGTAGAAGTGAATGGCCATCTAATGGGAAGTCAAGGTTAGATCAGGCATGAGACTGGGGTGCCCCTGTAGCCACTCCTATTCCTCTGTGCCATCAAGCCATTGGTGCAGAGGATTAGGACAGATCATGTGATCAAGGTTGTGCCAATCCCTAGAGGAAAGGGCGTCCAAGCAAAATGCTTGTTGTACATGGGCAGACAAGGTTCCTTGGGTGAATTTGATATCTTTTATTAGACCAACTCAAATAGTTGGAGAAAAGTTATTAAGCAAGCTTTTGGGTTCAAAAACCCTTCTTCAGGCTAAGGAAGTTTCAGCAGTTGGTGTGTGCTCTTCCTGGATGTTGTACATGGATGATGTTAATATCTTAGCAAGAGACAGTATGTCCCTGGAACAGGCAATAAGATATACAAGTCCAGTCACTTCAGTCCAGTCCCGCTCCCACCCCACTCCCTGCTGCTTCAGGTCTAACCCTGCTCCCCTCCTTCCCCCCACAGCCACTTCAGGTCCACCTGACCCATGTCTGCCTGCCTCCCTTCCCCTCCCCTCTCCTCCTTCCCTACCCCCCATCTCCCCTTCCTTGCTGGTTGTTCTGGGGGGCATCCAAGATGGGCTACCACTGTGATCTCTCCCCATTCACCCTCGGGCAGGAAGGCAGGGGGCAGTCCGGCTGCTCGGATGGCTGGGGCATGTTTCCCACCACCAAAATTCACCAGCAGTGGTTCAAACTTGGGCCCACGCAGTGCATGCTGCCCAACCAATCAGCTCCCACCCTCTCGGGGTGCATGTGCAGTTGGCTAGAAGCATTATGGACAGACAGACAGACAGACAGACAGACTAAGCCATTTATTATATTAGTGGTCATGGGGGGGCTGCAGTTAGCACAAGGGTGGGCAATTATTTTGGGCGGAGGGACACTTACCAAGTTTTGGGGAGCTATTGAGGGCTGCATGGGTAACACCACCTCTTGATAGTTGCCCCGCCCCTGGTCACCATATTGAGACTGGAAGCCCCTCCCCTTGCCCTGGAAGTACTCCTTTTGGGGGAAAGGGTGCTGTGATCTGGAAACTGGGAAAAAGATAGAAATATATATGTATACCCCCCCCCCCCCCACACACACACATACAAAACATCTACTATAACTTACTTTAATTTTATTTTAAAATATTTTTGTACTGATTTCTGTGTTTACAAAAAGTGTATCTAGAGGTGCTTGCATAATAGCTTAAAATACAGTCCTACTGTGTGTTTTGTGTGGGCAGTAAGGGGGTGTAAGTGGTGGTGTGGTTGGGGAGAGTGTGTGTGAGTTTGTGTGTGTGTGTGCGCACGCACAGTGGGGTGTGGGTATGGTGGCTGGGTGTGTACTGAGAGAGAGAGCCAGGGCTGGGCTGCCAGCTCCACAGCATGCAGCTCTAACAATTGTATGTGAGCCTCACACGATGCAGGCAGGCAGACCCCATGCCCAGGCTCTGCAGTTCTGCAACCCCACCTTGGGTCTCTGCAAGTCCCAGGGCACTTGCACGGGCTCCGTGTTTCCGCCCGCCACTGCCTTTCCCTGCATTCCCTCCTGTAGGCTTTTCCACTGCTCCCTGCAGCCCCCCTGCCTCCTGTAGTACTCCCTGTGGCCCCTGCCACCTGTCGCAGCGCTGCTGTGACTCTGCCGCCTACTGCAACCCCGCCATTCACTGTGGCTCCACCATCTGCCAGGGTCCCCCACAGTTGTGCTGCCCACCGGGGCTTGCCATGCCACTGCTGCCCGCTGAGGCTCTGCTGCCTGCTGGGTCTTATCTTGGCCCAGCCGCGGCTCTGCCGCCTGCTGGGGCCCACCACTCATCATGGCTCCGCTGCCCATTGGGTCCTGCTGGGGCCTGGCTGCAGCTCTGCCACCCACCGGGGGCTGCCTCCTGCTGTGGTTCTGTTGCCTACTGGGGCCTGTTGCAACTCCACCACCTGCCAGGACCCACCATAGCTTTGCCAACCACTGTGGCTGTGCCACCTCCTGGGGCTCGCCACTTTCCCACTGCCTGCTGGGGCCTGGCTGCGGCTCTGCTGCCCATACGGGCCTGCTGTGCCACTTGCTGGGGCCCGCCAGGGCTCCGCCACCTACCAGGTCCTGACACCCATCATGGCTCCACCACCTGCCAGGTCCTGCTGCGACTCTGCCACCCAATGGCTCCCGCCACTCTTGGGGCCTGGCCACGGCTCTGCCACCTGCCGGGGCCCACCACCTGCTGCTGCTCTGCTACCCACTGCAACCCTATGATCTGTTGGGGCCCGTTATGGCTCTGTTGTCTGCCATAGCTCCACTGTCTCTCAGGGCCTACTGCAGCCCCACCACCCTCTGGAGCTCAGCTGCAGCTCTGCCACCCATCGGGGCCCACTGTGCTGCCTGCTGGGGCCTGCTGCGGCCCCGCTGCCCGAATGGGACCACCTCAGTTCTGCCACCCACTGTGCCTCTGCCACCTGCTATGCACCATGTAAGTCCTGCTGCTCCCTGCAGCTGCTACTTCCTGCGCTGCTACCCACGGGCCCCCCTGGTGCCGCACCACTCGCTGCTGCCCCCACCGCTCCCCGCAACCACCACTTCCAGCCACTCCCTCCATCCAATCTTACCTTATTTTCCACTTGGACAGAGGGAGGGGGAACAGCTTCAGGGGCACGGGGTCAGAAGCCACAGAGGCTTCTGGTTGGGGGCTGAGGGCGGGAAAGGAGTTGGGGGGCTGGTTGGAGCTGGGCTAGCCTTGTTGCTCAGCCACAGGCTCCTGCTGGGTCCTGCTGCTACTGGCCACCTGTCATCTTTGACAGGCAGCCACGGGCAGATATAAATTAATTAAAAAAAATTTTTAAAGGCCCCACGGGCCGGATAGAATGGGCTGTTGGGCTGGATCTGGCCCACAGGCTGTATTTTGCCCATCCTTGAGTTAGCAGCATGGCATGAGGAAACCATGCTCTGGGCTGGTAAGACTAATCAGGGATGCCCAGGGGAGTCCACCAGTGCCACAGCGTGATAGTGTGGGGTGACCAAGAAGGATTTCCATCTCTAATCCCAGCCCCAAAGGAGTTCCTTATTCGAGCCATTGTACTTAGAACAGTGGCTACAATAGCAGCCGGGCACAGCAAAACTGGGTTTTGGGCCAGGCAAATCTCTGGTCAAAGATGTCCATGAGAGTCCTCCGGTGGCACAGAGATATGTCATCATGGGGTAGTCCAAGAAGGATTTCTAGCTGTAATCTTAGCCCGAAAGCCAGTTGCTTATTCAGGTCCATATATTTAGCTAACACCTTGGACCCAGTTGGAGGTGGCTGACCTCCTGGCCAGTTGGGGCCAGGAGGTCATGCTTTGACAATTCAAAGCAGGCCATCACACTGGGAACATCTTCCAGGTGATAGCTGCCCAGTTGGCTGGGCAGGGGCACACATGGCAGTAGTGCCACACAAAGGCCAATTCTGCAGCCACAGCCCACTGGCAGCTGGCCCAGAGGGGCAGATACCTCTACTGGCTATGCAGTCCCCATCTGGGTCTGGCAGGTGCACAGCCTTGGGGCCACATGCTGTCGCAGGTGGCATCAGATCACAGCCAGGCAGCAGCCCCCACTGCCAGATGGCTGCAGTGGGTAGAGGGAACTCTCTGGGCTGCTTCAGCAGTCCAGCTGGCACAAGAGGTAGTGTCCCCAGGTACCAATTGGCTGTGCCCCAGAAGCTCCTGAGAGCAAGTAGCCCTGACCTACAGCACAGGTGCTGGCCCCAGGCTCTAGCTCCCCCTGGCTGCAGATCTGGGGGGAGCCAGCAGGGTTATTTTGTCCAAGTGGCACAACTTACACTACACTAAAGTACATGTCTCGGCATGTGCCGTGAGGCAAAAAGCCCCGCCTCAAATTTGCACCGCTTCTATTTGATCCTTTGCAAGTGCACGTGCCTGCGTGTGTGGACGTGCCTATGGGTTTTAAAGGTCTCCATGCTGAGGTACCCTGTGCCCCAGCCAGAGAGGGAGCAGCATGTGGAGACAGGAGAGCAGGCAGCCCAGAGCTGCTTGCTGTGCTGAGGCACCCTGTGCCTAAGCCAGCCACTCCCTGGCTGGTTGGAACACCAGCGTGGATTGGCAATCTGTAGGGCAGGGGTTGGCAACCCCTGGCATGCGTGCTGAGCGTGGTATGTGAGGCCATTTTGCTTGGCACACCGCAACAAGCCCCAGCTCTCGGTAGCTGTTTGCACTCTGTCTGCTGCTTGCTGCAGCTGCCCAGAGCCTGGGCTGGCTCCAAACAGCTGCGCTGGGCTCATCACCTCCATGCCGGGAGCAGGGGAGAGACCAGGGCTGCTCTGCTTTAGGTCCTTCCCCCACCACGTGCTCCGAGGCGCGCCTGCATACGCTGGTGCGGAGCTGATGCCGGAGCCTGGCGTAGCTGTTTGGAGCCTCGTGGCTGCAGCCGGCCCCGGCTCTGGGGAGCTGCTGCCAGCCAGGAGTCCAGGCTGCTCCCAGCAGGCAGCTGGGATGCTGCAAGCCCTGCTGGAAGCATCCCGGGCTCCAGCAGCTAACCAGAACCGGGGTAGCTGCTGGCAGTCACAGAGCCCGGGCTGTGGGGCAGGGGCTTTGGGTGGGGAGCAAGGGGCAGTAGGGCTGGGGGCAGGGAGTTTGGGTGGGAGGCAAGGGGAAGTAGGGCTGGGGGGCAGGGGCTTTGGGTGGGGGGCAAGGGGCACAAGCAGGGCATCCTGCCATGTACTCCTTGCCCTCATTTTGTTTTTCTGCCATGCCAGCACTCCAGCACCTTCCAAGGTAGGCGTGTTTTTTGGCACTCCAACCAAAAAACATCGCCTTCCCCTGGTGTAGGGGGTGCACGTGGGTGCATGCCCACCCCCTGAATGTGGCAGTGTACCCCCTGCAAAAAGGTGCTGCTGACATTGCTGGTGTCACCTGCGGGCAGTTGCCGCTTGCCACCCCCCCTACTGCCGACACCACCGGCGGCATCTGCAGGCAGTCTGCAATCGCTGTTGGCTGCCACTGCCAGTAGTGTCTGCAGATGGTCACCGACCATCGGTCAGTGCTCGCCATCCCCTGCCACTGACAGCGCCGTGGCCACCTGTGGGAGCTCCCTGCTGGCCACTGCCATGTTCCTTCCACCATCAGTGCCGCCACCACCTGTGGGAGCTCGCTGTGCCCCTCCAGCCATTGGTGTTCATGCCAATGTGCTTCAGGACAGGGGAACAGGCAGCCCTGGGTTGCCTGCTCCCGTTTCTGCATGGCTCAGCGCAAGGGCTCCACTGCAAAGCCCCCACACTGAGGCAAGTGGAGCCCCCATCATGAGGCACATTATGTCCCAGCCAGTCCCCACTCCCTGGGCTGCCTTCTCCCCAGTCTCTAGGCACAATGCACCCCAGCCAGCTGCCCCAAGGCTGGCTGGGGTGCAGTGTGCCTTGAGATGGGGCTACATGAGCCTCAGTGTGGGGGATCTGCTGCAGAGCTCCCATGCTGAGGCACACAGAGAAAGGGGAGTAGCCAGCTCAGGGCTGCCTGCTCCCCATCTCAAGGCACGGGAGCTTCACAATGCACAGAGATGGGGAGCAGGCAGCCCTGGCAGTCCTATTCCCCCATCTCCATGTTTGTCCTGGCACACAGCACTTTGGCATGTTTTGCGCCTTTTTTTTCAGCGGGTTTTTTTTTTCTACTGGGAAATCCTGGTGGCAAATTTTGCCCCAGCATGGCAAATTAGCAGCATTGCACATGGTTTAACATGCAACATGTGCGGTTTGTTGTTCTGCAGAGAAGTTTGCCTGCATGTCTGGATCCACCCTAGTAGATTTTCCTAGTAGAGCTCCCTAATCAAGGTCTGTGTGAATGACCCAAGGAGAACAGACAAGCAGGTAGCAAAAGTACCCTGATCTCCCCACCCCCAACACCAAGTCCCAATATCAGCACAGCTAGGTCCTGACATTTGTGTAAGATCCCACAGAATTAACCATAGAGCAGCTCCACTCTGCCACCCCCACTTCCCATTACCTCCCTGCCCCTGTACCAGCATTAAGAGTGTGGCTAATGCCAGGGGTAGCTCCATGCTGACCCTACAAGGTACAGCCAGTTATTTCTGTCTTTAAGCAGCATAAATGAATTTTTTTGGGTCTTCAAGTCCAGCTGCTAGTGCAACCCAATCTGACTAGTTCTTGCCATCACAATTAGGAATAGTGTTTTGCAATGGAGACTGTGACTGATATGTACAGTGAAGGTAGCACAGGTCTGCTGGTGAAAAAGCTTGTTTCCTCACTCTTTGTCTCCTCCTTTGCTTCAGGCATTGAAACACTTCACAGAGGTTAAGGCAACTGAAAATCAGAGAAGCCCTGACCATTTCTAGCATTATTCAGTGACAAGACAGAACCAATCCCTGTTAATGGAAGATGTTTTTCTCTGAGGTGGAAGTTAGTCTGTCTATTTGGACATTAAAGATCTGCTGGCCAGTGCAGACAGCAACTGCCATGTTCTTAAAAAACCCTCCCGTTTAAGATGAGAGAGAAGAACTGAAAATACACTGCTTGGATCCTTTCTGTAAAGAGAAGAAAGGGAATGGGGGCTCCTTGCTCCAGAGTTTCCAGGACAGAGTCTCCTGTGCTCCAGGTCTGAGCTATATTCCTTGCTTGTACACCCATAGATTTGTACTAGGCTGTGTTAAAACATCTTTTGTTTGAATTTGGCCAACTTACAAGCTCTCCCCCTATGTGTGACTGCTTTGTCTTCCATATTCATTTCATTACTTCCTTCTGCATCATTGATTACCTGGCTGGCCTATAGTTACATAGGTCACTTCACTTTCCCATTGTGAGTATTGGTACACACCGGCACTTTTTCAATTCTCTTGAATTTTCCTGTCATTATTTCTGGCCAGAATTTTTAATTGGGGGAAAAAAGGTCAGTTATCCCATTAAGCACCTACCTATGTCATGTTAGGGATATCATGAATGGTTAGGGTTTGTTTTTTTTTCCTGTAAACACATCACAGGGAAATTAGAAGCATGTTAGTCGTCAGAGGATGTGAAATGCAAAGCACAGCCTAGATCCACAGTCTTCTTCTAAAGTATTAAGAAATTAATTGGCGGACCATTTGTCTCAGCCAGAAGTTCAGGAATTGCACAATTATTTTTTTGTCTTTTGTAATTGTGAAGTATTGTTTTTTGTAATTGACTTGTGACAATTATTCTGCCCAGGAAAAATCAAGACCTATGTGCTTCTCAACTTAATCTGGGAGAGGAGAAGCAAATACTTCCTCTTGGCCTAACTTAGATGTAGAGGTGCACTTCCTCTTGATCATGCCCAGGTCCAGCCCACTGAATGCCTGGCCCAGAGTCAGGCCAGATACTATAAAAGACTGCACAGAGTTGCACTTCTTCATCAGCTGAGCAGAGATGGCAGGTGAGATGTTGCTGCTTTTTATGTTCTGTTATTGTTTTGCTTTTTCTAATATCAAAGTTCATTTCAGGGAGGACATGAAAGCCGTGTGTGGAAGGATGCGTCAGAGATGGACTGTACCTCAGCCAGAACCCCCACCACTCTTCTTTCATTTTGGTGATGCATGAGATAAATTGATAGGGCACTCCTTTTCTTCCCACTTTTTCTTGAACACCTCTCCCCCTTCAGAATAAAAAACTGAATGCTGGAAAGTTCAGAAACTTTGTATTATATACATTTAGGACAACCTAACCCACAACCTTGAATTTCCTTCTATCCCCTTACATTTAGAGAGTGGCTCAAGCCCTAAAGCGGAAAGTTTAATAGCCCTTCCAGGATTGTGTCAATATAAATTATTCTAACACTTGATGTTCTTGTCCACTATGAAAATATCAAAATTAGTGGATATTTTAATCTTCACAATTCCTTATTTGTAAAATGGAGATAATAACAGCCCTTTATTTAACAGATTACTATGAGAATAATCTGATTGTGTACTGCTCAGAAACTACTCTGCTATGTGATGAAAAAAAATCGCAGGAGGAAATCAGTTAGTATGCATTCAGTGCAGGGTTAGAATGGCATGCCTTAAATAAGGCACAGGGACATACAAACACTGATGAAAGACCAAGCAAATTATCATAGACTGTACATTTAGGGAGCGTTGTTTGCCGTATGTGCTGCATGAAGTAAGGGTCCTGCAGGAAAAAAGAGCATGTGAACATGTCATTTAATTAAAGACTGTGATTACATATATGCAAAAGGAGGCTAAACTGACTTGCACAGATGATTTTGAATTGTTATTCTGTAAACTTTGCAGGATTATTAACTTTCCAAAGTCCATGTGGATACCTTTCATCGTATTCCTAGTTAGAACTCTCTTACTTTTCTTTCGTCCTTCCTGTTAGGTCTGTAACTTCTAAAATCCCTTTTTATACCACTTGTTTACTCCAATCCATCCCCTACCCAGCTCGGTTAGCTGGGTCCTTTCTAACAGAACATATTAATACAACCAAATGGAAAAATGTCTACCTAGAAATCAATGTAGGTATTACCTAAAGAATGAGATCTTGGAAGGCACTGGCTCTGTAAAGTATCTAGACATCATAATGGACAACCAATTTAGCATGAGCATCCAGTGAAGTCCTCTGACACATGAACTGGGAAGTTGTGAGGAGAAATAGGGAAGGGAATTTTATCTCTGCATATAGTATTGGCAGGCCATGGTGGGAGGGGGTTGAGGTGTCATGTTTTAGCCCCTGGGCATGTCCAGACCAGTGTGCATGTGCCTCTTGTAGCATTTCAAACCCCTTTGAGATGCTGGAAGACATGGGAGACTGGTGCTTTTTGAGTGGCATGTGCCCCCGCTGACATCAGTCAGCGACTGTGGGGTCCCTCTGTAGCTGTTTGCACTGGCTGGTGGGGGCTCCCCTGAGGGCCGATCTCACTGACTGGGGGGAATCCCCCGGCAGCTGATCTCATTCACCAAAAAGCAGCTGTACCCAGCTGTAGCAGCAGCAACCGGGATCACTTGGGGCCTCATGGCACAGCCCTCCTGCCTGGGAGGCTGCAGAGGGCAGTGAGGCTCGACCCCAGCCACCTGGCACCCATGCTGCCATATTGACTGGGTGGGGCCTGGCTCAGCAGGGTGCCATGCACTGTGTCACAGCTCCAGGCCGCTTGGGCTGAGCAGCGTTGAGCCCCAGGTGACAGCTGTACCACCCCTGAGCTGCCAGACAGCACATGGCACCCTGCTGAATCAGGCCACACCCAGTCAATGTGGCAGCTGCAGCGCGGGTACCTGACCAAGCCAGGGCCAAGCTGTCCCCCGCTGCCCTGCACCACATGGGGGGGCTGTGCCATGAGTCCCTGAGTGGCCCTGACCGCTGCTGCTGCTGGTAAGATGCTGGTGGTATGGGAGGCTGGAGCTGGGTGGAAGAGTGATGAGGGGGCTGGAGCTGACCAGGGGAATCCCTGAGCCATCTCCAGCCTCCTGATCACTGCCTCACTCATCTCCAGCCTTCTCATTCTCCTGCTTGTCTCCAGCCTTGGGAGGACTGGAGAAAAAGCAGAAGAATGAGCAAGGGGCTGGAGACAAGCAGGAGAATGAGCAGGAGACTAGAGACCAGCCCCTGGAGATGAGCTGGATATGTTCCCCTGTTTGTCTCCAGCCTCCTGCTCATTTCCCTGCTCATCTCCAGTCTCCTGCTCATTTCTCTGCTTGTCTCCAGCCTCCTGTTCATTCTCCTGCTCATCTCCAGTCTCCCGAGGCTGGAGACAAGCAGGGGAATGAGCAGGAGGCTGGAGACAAGCTGGGAATGTCTCCAGCTGATCTCCAGGGACTCATCTCCAGCATCTTGCTCATTCCCCTGCTTATCTCCAGCCTCCTGCTCATGCTTCTGCTCATCTCCAGCCTCTCAAGGCTGGAGACAACCAGGGAAATGAGCAGGGGGCTGGAGATGTGTGGAGGCGGCGGGGCTGGAGGCAGGCGGGGTGGAGGGTGGGCTTTGGGTCCTGTGGACTCCTGGGGGGGACTAGGATCCTGCAGACAGGGCAGTCCACATCCAGGGGTGGGGCTGTGCCCTGTGTGGGGCAGAGGAGCCACCCCTCCTAAGCAGCCCCCCCCCCCACAGTCTCCCCCACACCCACAGTCCCCCCACATCTACTCACACACTGACTGGCATCCCCCCCACATCCCTCCACACCCACCTACTAGGCCTGTGCAAAGTGGCTAGTATTGACTTTGGATTCAGATTTGGCCGATTCAGGGGACAGTTATGTGGGAGAATCTCCAAATCAGCCAGGCCATGCCCATTCCTGCTTGCTCTCCCAGCCTGGCAATGGTGGCCCTGCCTGCCCCAGCTTCCAGCACTTGTTCAAAAAAAAAAAAGCCCCAACTCAGCGGGTGCTGCTGGCAGGGGGTGATTCCCACTGCCCCCCATGGCCCAACACTGCATGGGGGGCTCTGCATGAGCCCCTCGCCAGCCATCCCTCACTCACCCAGCTCAGAGGTGTCTCGCCCAGGCGAGCTCCGGCCCTTTAAGAAAAAAAATAAAAAACCCCCAAAACCCTCAGAGTCACCGCCCCTGCTGGTGGTGGTGGGGTGATTCCCGCTGCTCCCCACTGCCCCGCACCACATGGCAGGCTCTGCACAAGCCCCAGAAGCCCCAAGGCCAGTGCAGGAGTGGTGAGTCCTGGGGCTTTTCTCCATTTTTTATTTCTCTTAAAGGGCTGGAGCTGGCCTGGGCAGGGCACCCGTGGAGCGGCCAGGGGGGCAGGGGTGGGTTAGGGGGCTCGTGGCAGAGCTCCCCATGCAGTGGGGGGCAGCAGGAATCTCCCCCTGCCTGGTGAGTGCCAGGGCTTTTTTTTAAAAGTACCGAGCTGTGGCGGGTGGGGGCAGCCATGGGGGAGAGCTGGGGGAGTGGGTGGGGGTTGGGGGGGCTGGGGGAGCAGAGGAGGTCAGGGCAGCTGGCAGGGGTCCTCCCATGGTCCCCTCCCTCCTCCCCCAGCCCCCCTCCCCCACTCCTAGTACTTAGCAGCATGGAGTCCAGCTGCAGCTTCCTGCTGCAGCCACCAAGGACTGCCCGAATCATCAAAGCTCTCTGAATATTTTCCGAGGATTTAGAGAACTTTGAATTGATTTGGACCTTTAAATTGGTCCCTGATTTGGTTTGGATTCGGAAATTCGGCCACTAAATTGGGCCAAATCTCCTCCGAATTGTATCACCACCTAAAGCTTCGCACAGCCCTACCACGCACACACACACCCACATCTCCCCACCCTTTCTCACCCCACTCCTGTAAGCCCCACATCCCACCATCACACACCCACCATGTGATAAGGAAACCAAAAGCAAACATTAAAACGTATAGATATTTAGGATTTATTTTATTATGATGATAGAGAAACTGGTAGGCTTCCAAATTGCTTTAACATTGTAAATATAACAGTGAAACTTTGCCTATCTGATCAATCCCACCCATCCTGTCTTTTGTTTTAATTGTGGAAGAACGTGGATTTTGGGATATTTTAAAAAGTGAATTTGGGATGCTGCTTCAGCAGTCCATTTGGCACAAGAGGTAGTGTCCCCAGATACTAATTGCCCAGGCCCCAGAAGGTCCTGTCTATTTGTATCTTTCATATTAATGTGGGCCTTAAGGCCCACCCAGCTAATAGCCCCTTTGTGGGGCCAAAGGATGATAGATACAATTAAGTTCTTGGGACAACAAAAGCAAAAACAGGATAGGAGTTATGTGGGGGGTCAAAGGGTCAAAATGTGAAAATAAATTCTCCAGAGGAGGACACCGAGCAGAGTCCCCCCCACACCCACTGGTCCTCAAAGGCATCCAAGGAGCTGGTAGATGCTGCCCACTGGTGCTCTGCCTGGAAACATGCATGGACAAGTGAGAGGAAAGTGGCCCTGCAGTCTCTGGGCACCTTCCTGGCCATAGCCTCCTTCCTGGTCAAGTACAGGTCCCACTTGGCCAGGGCCAGGGCCAGGGCCAGGAGGAGGTTGACCAGAAGGTCACGAGACTTGGTGGGCCGCAGATGGGGTGACCAAAAACAAAAAGGAGGAGCTGCCAGCTGAGGTCCTCAATGGCTCAGGGGATGAAGATGGAGTACAGACTCTGCCACTGGGCTGCCCCAGCCATGCCCTCGCTGAGCAGGTGCCTCAGAAGTTTCTGCAACTTGGTGCCCCAGAAGGTCCTGTCTATTTGTAACATTAAAATACTGTGGGCTCTAAGGCCCACCTGGCTAACTAGTAGGTCCTATTGTATGGGGGCTAATGGGTGAATGCTTCAACAAAATATTTGGGACAACAAAGGCAAAAAACAGGATAGGAGTGATGTGAGGGTGAAAGGGTCAAAATGTGAAAATGAGTGTGCCTGAGGGGGACACTGAGCAGAGTCCCCTGGGACCGCACCCACCAGTCCTCAAAGGCATCCAAGGAGCCAGTGGACACTGCCCACTGGTGCTCTGCCCAGAAACATGCATGGACAAGTGAAAGGAAAGCAGTCCCACAGTTTCTGGGCACCTTCCTGGCCAGAGCCTCCTTTCTGGTCAAGTACAGGGCTCACTTGGCCAGGGCCAGGAGGAGGTTGACCAGGAGGTCCCAGGACTCAGTGAGGCCATGGATGGGGTGACCAAAACCAAAAAAAGTGGGGGGTGAAATTCAACCAAAACCTCAGGAGGAGGTTCTGGTGGTGGAGGTGGAGAGGCTGCAGCCTGGTGCACTTGAGGGTCATGTGCGCTAGGGTTTCCCTCTGCCCACAGAAGGGGCAGGACACCAGAGTGTCTGTGAAGCTCGCCACATACACACCCATGGCAACAGCTCCATGGAGGAGCCATCAGCCCCCTGCCAGCCATCAGTGGCTTGTGGGATGAGGATGGAGTACAGATTCAGCCACTGGGGTGCCCCAGCCATGCCCTTGCCAAGCAGCTCCTGTCACTTGGTGTCCTAGAAGCTCCTGAGGGCAAGTAGCTCTGAGCTGCTGGCCAGGGCAGGTTTTACACTGCTGGGGCTCTAGCTTACCCTGGCTGCAGATCCGGGAGGAGCCAGGTGATTTGATTGATATGTATGAGCTCCTGGGAGAGGAAATAAAGACCTCTTTCATCTAATGTTGAAAGGAGAGCAAGACTAAGGGCTGGAAACTGAAGAAGGAGAAAATTAGTTTAGAAGTAATGTTATAGTGATGTTATACCATGCTGGTCCAGGAATCATGCAAGAGGCAAGGATGATATCCTTTTATTTAGGTGACACCCCATTCTTTAGGTGATATTGTTTATTAGTCTATCCTCATAGTTGGAATAAAGTTATAGCTTTTGAATGCAATATATTCTTCTTCAGGGTTAGAAGTAAAACACTCACTTTGACAGAAGAGTGATGAAATGCTAGAACAAGCTAAACGGCAAAGTGGTAGATTCTCTACCTCCTGCTCAGCTTGGACCCAGACAAGATGCCACTGTGGCAGATATATAAGGTTTGGTGCTCAGTGCAAGCAGAACTAGGTAAATGTCATAGTCTGTGATTTACCCAATGACTAAAGTTAGATTAGTGCTGGAATGGTATTGTAGCCAAGATAAGCCAGGAAATATGCAAGAGGCAAGAATTTTTGTGGGTGATATCTTTTATTGGATCAGCTGCATGATTGGGATAGACTTAGACAAGTTTCCAAAATGCTTCTTCAGGTCACCTTTCTGGCTTGTCTAAGGCTCCTGCCATAACTTATACTTAAGATGTGATTAACTAGTTGAACCAGGGAATTAAATGTAATTAACTGACTAAAACAAGGAATAAGTCACAAAGTTATTCCACAAAAATGTGTAATAACTTGTAGCCGGTTCCTAACACACCAGTAATTGAACGTGTGGCCAGGTACACCCCTCCACCTAGCAGCCCCATCAGCTGTGAGCTCCCAGCCTCAGGGATACATGGTGCACTGCTGTGGCTGGGAGGCCAGATCAGCTGATGGGGCTCCCAGCCAGGGAAGCTTTCCACTTACTAGTTCCAAGGGAATCTGGGATCCCTTTGCTCTGGCAATAAGGTGTGATGGGATCTGATGCTTGATCCCACAATCACACCTCCTACCATGCATGTGTGGCATGGCATCAAGTGTGATTGTGTGGATTGCACATCAGATCCCATCACGCCTTTACCCGTATATTTGGCAGGGCTAAGGCTATTCCAACCGTGAAGTTGGTCCAATGAAAGATATCACCCACAAAATCCTTGCCTCTCACATAATGTTAAACTAGATCACCTGATGGTGTTTTCTGGGCTTAAAATCTACATACCTGGCTGCAGTTGTTCATGGCCAGAGTACTGAGACCTTGCCATCCAGCTAGCTCCTCCTTATTTATAAACTCCTTCTTCCTTCCCAATCACAAATTCTTCCTGCCTGTGACTGGACCGTGAGAGACAAAGGCAGCAGAGAAGAAAGACTCAGAGCAAGAACACTGTCTAAAGTCCTCTTGAGGCAGGAGTAATCCATGTTAATCCAACGATATCCTAGAAATTCCACTTTGTGTCTGTTCCCTTTGTTACCTGCAGTCCATACGCTATGGGCTTGTCCAGACAAGCATACACGTGTGTTTCCCTGGGGATAAATAGCAAAGGCACATAGTTGTACCACTGCTACTTGTCCCCTGGGAACGCCTGTGCACGCATGCTCTGACACACAGTGGGTTGCCCCAAGTGGGGTTGGGAAGGCCAGGGCCAGCACCTGGGCTGGTCCCAGCAATCTTACCTGGGTCCTGGGGCCCTCCCAGGGCTGCAGCAGTGGTGATCCAGTGCACAGAGCCTGACCAGCATCCAGAGTGCAGCTCCAGCTGGCTAGGCTCCAGTTTCAGGTGGTGTCACATGCACCGCCCTGCTTTTTTCAGGTACAGGTTTTTTTGACACCAGGATCTCCCAGTGTCAAAAAAAACCTGCTGTGCCACAAATTAGCAGTGCAGCGAATGCCTGCATGTGCAGTTTGTGGCACCTCAGATGTGTCTGTGGCACTGTATACTGCACATGCACTCTCATCTGGATGCACCCTTTGGGTCCATGAGCAGCCCCCAAAGGCCAGAGCTGCTACTTCACAGCAGCTATACTGCAAACACTGGAGAGCAGGTTTCCCTATCAGGAAACCTGTGCTTTACCTCATGAGTCCCTTGTATAGCCAGAGTTGCCAACTCACTGTCTGTAAAGTTATGGGCTGTCAGTTACAAAAAAGTCAAGCTAAAAGTGTCTTTGCATAAAATCTGTAAAAAAACCCCAAACTTGAGCCATCTGTAAAAATGTCAAGCAGCTGGAGCTGATTCAAACCCTGTGGCTGAAAACAAGCAGAATGCAACCTTAAAGCACAAGGTATAAGAGTGCCAACCTGATAACCAAGCAGGAGTGCAGCACCCTGCACGAAGCCTTCTGTCTGTCTTCCCCTAGACCCTTCCCTCCCCCAGCCACATGCTTTTCCAGCTGCTGAGTCCTGTCAGCTATAACACTGCTGGGTCACAGATAGGCTTTTTTGGCAGTCTGTTCCAGAATGGGGGGGAGGGGGAGTGGCAGCACAGTGTAAACCTGTTGCAGCACTCAAGTAGGGATGCCAACTCAAGAAAATTTTCCTTTTACTGAAAACTTTTGACTGATGACCAACCTTTTTTTTTACTATATTTGCTGTTAAACCCCTAAAATTCAGGGAATCAACCCAATATTTATTTGTGTTCAGTTCAGGTGTACTCAATAAGTTTGGGTTCAGTTCCAGTGCAAGCCACCAAAAAAAAAAAAGAGAAAGAAAAGGTTTGTTACTGATTGAAACCAACATTTCTCTCATGCATTTCAGAATAAGAAATAGGATTTTCAAGCAGAAACATTTGAAAATCTATAATACTCATTTAGAAGTTTATACAAGTAAAGGCCTTTTTTTGCCTCCATATTCCTGAACAGGGACCAGGACATTTCCCCTACTAGAATTGCGTATGGACCCAGGGGAGGCACCACCATGCCTAGGGTCAGAGATGACCTAGTTAGGGAACTTTTGGAGGGGTTGGATGTGTTTAAATCAGTAGGTCCAGATGCTTTTCACCCGAGGGTGCTGAGGGAATTGGCAGGGGTCTATGAGTGCTCGTGGGGCACTGGCCATGTACCAGAGGATTGGAAAAGAGCCAATGTGGTCCCCATTTACAAGAAGGGGAGAAAGGAGGACCCCGGCAATTATAGGCCAGTCAGTCTTACCTCGGTCCTTGGGGAGACCTTTGAGAAAATTATCAAGGAGCACATCTGCAAGGGCCCTGCAGGGGAGGTAATGCTCAGGGGCAACCAGCATGGGTTCATTGAGGGCAGGTCCTGCCTGACTAACCTGGTTTCTTTTTCTGATTGGGTGACAAAGTCCCTGGACGAGGGTGTCAGGGGTGGACATTGTCTTCCTGGACTTTAAGAAGGCCTTTGACACAGTTTCCCACTGCATTCTCTTAAAAAAAACTAGGTGACTGTGGCACTGATGCCTGCACAGTCAGATGGGTGGCAAACTGGCTAGATGGTCACATCCAAAGAGTAGTGGCGGACAGGTCATTTTTGACCTGGAGGGATGTGGGCAGTGGAGTCCCCCAGGGCTCAGTCCTGGGGCCTGTACTGTTCAACATCTTTATCAGCGATCTGGATGTGGGTGTGCAAAGCACGCTGTCCAAATTCACTGACGACACCAAGTTGTGGGGCGAGGTGGGCACGCTGGAGGGGAGGGACAGAATCCAGCTAGATCTAGACAGGTTACAGAGGTGGACAGATGAGAATAGGATGGAATTCAATGAAGACAAGTGCAGGGTACTGCATCCAGGGAGAAGGAACCAGCAACACAGCTATAGACTAGGAAACACCCTTCTTGTCAACATGGTGGCAGAAAGGGATCTTGGAGTCATTGTTGACTCCAGGATGAACACGAGCTGCCAATGCAAGGAAGCGGTCAATAAGGCTAACTGCACCTTGCTGTGCATCTACAGATGCATCACAAGCAGGTCCAGGGAGGTGATCCTTCCCCTCTTTGCAGTGCTGGTCAGTTGGAGTACTGTGTCCAGTTCTGGGTGCTGCACTTTAAGAGGGATGTGGGTCCAGAGGAGGGCCACTCGCATGGTCAAGGGACAGTGGGGCAGGCTGTACGAGGAAAGGCTAAAGGGCCTTAAACCTATTTAGCCTCCACAAGAGAAGGCTGAGAGAGGATCTGGTGGCTGTTTACAAACTCACCAGGGGGCACCAGGGAGAATTGCGGGAGGTTCTGTTCTCCCAGGCACCACCCGGGGTTACTAGGAATAACGGCCACAAATCATTAGAGAGAAGGTTCAGGCTGGACATCAGGAGACATCACTTTACAGTTAGGGCTGCCAGGCTCTGGAATGGGCTCCCAAGTGAGGTGGTACTCTCTCCTACCTTGGGGCTCTTCAAGAGGAGGCTGGACAGATATTTGGCTGGGGTGATATGACCGCAGCACCCATTCCTGCCTGGGACAGGGGGTCGGACCTGATGATCTGTTTAGGTCCCTTCTGACCCTAAGCACTGGGAAACCATGACACTATGAAATTTGCCTGCATGTGACTTCAACTTTACATGAATGCCAGGGTTTTTGTGTTGTCAAAACAATTACTTTTTCATGAACAATTTGTTTGGGTGAACTAAAATAACATCTAGTATCTGCTCTGTCATATTGGACCTCTGTTCTGGATAGAATAAATTTAAGACCTGAAAATGCTCTTTTAACACTGATTTGTGTTGCTGGAACTGCCATTACAATTTTTTGCCAGTTGATACAATTTAAGCATGGCATTTTATTTTTGGTGTTCCCAGTATTTTAAATAGGTCTTCCTTTTCCTGAGATGTGGCTTATCTGTAAATGACTCAAGATAGGGCCCTATATTTTGGGGGTCTCTTATTTGTTCAGATATCTTTCTGTCTCTGGAGATTTCAGAGCTTTAAGAAGAGAGTCCAATTTATCATCTGATCTTTCACTTTTGGAAACGTGTCTTTGTTTCTATACATTCCTTAAGCTTCTGAGCTAAATGGGATAAGGCTTTTGCTGTTTCCAATTGGCATTTTAACCAAGCACCATAAATCAAATATTGTTAGTTGTTCATACTGAAGAATCTTTGTTGTTACATTAACAGGCTTTGGTGCAATTGTCATGCTTTCAATGTCATTCCATTCTGCTTCTGTCAGATGAAGCTCATGGTTTGTGATGGACATGTCTTGAGCTCTAAGAGTCACTCAAGCATGTCACAAATTGAAGGCCAGCTGGTAGGACAATCTATTATTGGGTGTTTTGACTTTAGTTCCCGCCTTCGCCCCCAGGAACATGGAGAATAAACAGGAGGAACTGGCCCTCCTGCTAAGCAATATGGGAGGAGCATTTAGCCAAATATGATCGGTCGTGTAGCTTCCTCACCTGCATTGACGAGCTCAGACTCAAGAACTCCACGGGCTGACAAGTGGCGGGGCGCTGCTAGATCTGGTTCCGGCCAAAGGGGATGATCTAGTGAGCAATCTGAGTATCAAAGGAGAGCTCAGAAACAGTGATCACGATTTGATCAACTTCCTTATTCATCGCAAAGTTGGCAGATCAGTCAGCAATGCAGAAATCCTCGACTTCAGGAAAGCTGACTTCCAAAAGCTCAGAAGTTTGGTTGTCGAGGCCCTCAAAGATAAAACTGGAACAAGCACTTACCAGAGCCAGCAGCAGCAAGGAGCCCTGCAGCTGCCTGAGATGGACTAGGACAGGAAAGTGACCAGCAGGGGAAGAGGCCAGAGAGCCCTATTAAAACAGGCCCTGCCAAAGCTCCTTGGTGGGAGGCAGCCGAGGAGTGCCTGGAGAACTGCTGAGCTACTGGCCAGACTTTGCGAGCCCCCAGGAAGGCCTAATCCAGAAGGCAGCTGCCTTGGGTGCTTGCCTGCCCTCCCGCTTGGGGGGGGAGCCATTCGTGTGGGTTAAAGGGATAGTGTACTCGCAAGCAGCAGAAGTACACCCCGCTGGCGGACATCTTGAGGGGCCATGGCTTCAACATGATGCTCGACTCAGTCATTGTGGGAACGCTCGGAGCCTGGGACCCCAGCAACAAGAGCATCCTGCGTGCCTGCCACATCTCCCACCGCTACGCCAAGCAGATGCTGTGCCCCGTGGTGTTCGACACCATCTGCCGGTCCCATAACATCTACGTGCAGCACATCACAGGCCACTGCCAGTACTCCAACCCCACCAGACGGACCGTCGCTGGACCAGACCCAGAGGGGACTGCCTGAACCCTCCTCCACACCAGATGGACTTAACTTCAAGAGGATTTTTCAGCAACAGACCACCTCACTCCACACGAAGAGGACCCCTCTCAATGAGACTGTATATGGACTGAGACATTTTCTTTGACCTACTTCCTCCACCATTGTGGACCATTGTACAGGTTTGTGTGTATCTATCTTCTTTCTCTCTCAGCGTCGTGAACCCCCTCCCTCCCTCCCTTTTCCCCTCCCCCTCCCCCTCTCTCCCCACCCTCGGGCTTAGCTGGCTAACATTGTATTTTCTGTAACCTAGTTGTGTTCCCCTCCTCGCCCCCATCCCTCTAATGTTAGTCCCTTGCTTGGGCGATTTGTATTTCCCTACTGGCTTATGTCATCTTTTTGGATTCACAATCCTAAACATCTACTAATAAAATTCAATCTGTTTTTTCTGTTTAGTGCTATTCAGTTGCCCAGAAGGGGAAAGTTTAGGTTATTGCCAGGGGGCTTTTCTTTTGGCTAACAGTTTACGACTGGTGGCTTGGGTTTGAGACTAAAAGAGGTGGCTTCAAGGTCCCACTGGTGCCCTAGGGGCATTTATCAGATCTGAGCACTGCTGGGGGCAGGCTCAAGGCATTGTGGGAAAGCAGCAGGCTAGGAGCAGGGTGCAGCATGGGGGCCAATGAGCCTGGAGCCCCAAGCGGGGCAGACCAGGTTTGCAGTGGGCCAAGACAAGGCTGGGAACCAAGCTTCAGGTCCGGTGCAGTGGGCCTAGGCAGTGGGACTGTGGTCGGAAGGGCCGAGTCCCAACAAATGCATCCAGGTGTCCCAGATGTTAGCTAGCCTATGGACCAGAGACTGGGACCTAGTTCAGAAAACTCTGAGGCAGCCTCCCTTAGACGCAGAACACAACATCAAGTCATGGCAAGCGAGAAAGGGGAGATACCCTCAGAGAGGTAAACTGAGCTGGGGCTGGGCAGCTACCAGGGGTGTTGCAATCACCTCTCCTCCCCTTCCCTCCCCAGGATAGTGCCTCATTACACATTGTTCCTCAGAGCATGAGCTTGTAGAGTAACGATTGTGGGCCACTTGCCAAGCAAACCGAGTCCCTCTCTGTCTTTGACCAACTGTCCTCATTCTTTAGCTCTTCACCAGCCTGCAGACTTCATTAGTTCTGGTTCCATATTTTCTCCTTGAGTTCTGATAATGACACTCAAAGCAGTCCATGGATGTCAATGTCTTTGAGCAATGCGTGAAACACACAGGTCTTTTGCCTCTTTCATTGTTAATAACCCAGGTATATTTGTGTTTCTTTCCAGGAGTGAAGCAATGTATCATCATTTTAGGATTCCTGGTGACCCTGAGCCTGGTTCAAGCATGTGGTTCCTCCTCAGATGGTATTGCCTCCTTTCTTCTGTTGCTGATGCTCTGTTTTATGGGCATAATGTTTTGAGTGTGGATCCATGGGTATATCAGTGTAGGCCTCTCAACCAGAATATGATGCCTCTCTCCGTCCAAAGTACAGCATATATTTAAGGAATATGCTTTTGCTGTGAGTTTTCAAGAAGCTTAGGGCTCTTTTACACATGCTTCAGGGGTGTGGTTGAAGTCACCCATGACAACCATGCACCAAGAGCAGGCAGCCTCAGCTAGTTCCCTAGAGAATTTGTGGTCAAGCTTTTCCTTCTGGTTAGGAGGTCTGTAACAGACTCCTATGGTTATATCCCCTTCACCACGTTCTCCTCTTTGGAGCAGCTCCAAGGGTGCTCTAATCGCATCTCTGCCCCAGCTTCAGACCATGCTGTCACTGCTGCAAGATCCCAGCCCCAGCCCTGGAGCAGCTCCCCACTCTGCCTTGCCAGTGCTACTGGGGTTGGTCTCCATGGAAAACCTAGCCCCCTGCTGTCATGTATCTACTGCTCCTGGGGTCTCCATGGAAACCAGCTGCAGTGACATGGGCAGGGGCTGCTGGGAAATAGAGTCTGCTGCAGGCATGACTGTGGGCTGGACTTTGCCCACCCCTGCTTTATACAATGTGGTTGCCTGGAGCAACTTCCAGGTGTCAGAAGGGGCTGGTGCCGTGGCTGGCAGCAGGCCAACTAAGGAGTTTACAGCAAATAGAGACTACATTTAAATCTCCCCAATACCCACATTTGGCTGCTATTGTACATGGGGGGCATCTGTCAGGGAAACTATTAAAAGCAAAGAAGCATGAAGAGGCACCTGAAAGCCATGAGAGCCTTGCTGCACTCTTTTCTCTGCCTCTCCAGTTCCTTCATGCCTTTCATAGATTCATAGATGTAGGGTCGGAAGGGACCTTGTAGATCTTCTAGTCCAACCCCCTGCCTTGGGCAGGAGAGAAAACTGGGCTCAAGTGACCCCAGCCAGGTAAACTTCGAGCCTTCTTTTAAAGACCCCCAGGGTAGGAGCCATCACCACTTCCCTTGGAAGTTGGTTTCAGATCCTAGCCGCCCTGACTGTGAAGTAGCGCCTTCTGATGTCTAGTCTAAACCTACTCTCTAGCAGCTTATGGCTGTTATTCCTTGTTACTCTGGGAGGCGCTCGGGGGAACAAGGTGTCTCCCAAACCCCACTGGTTCCCCCTAGTAAGTTTATAAACAGCCACCAGGTCCCCTCTCAGCCTTCTCTTGTGAAGGCTGAACAGGTTAAGGTCCTGTAGCCTCTCCTCATAGGGTCTGCCCTGCTGTACCTGGATCATGCAAGTGGCCCTCCTTTGGACCCTCTCAATGTTGTCCTCATCCATCCTGAAGTGCGGCGCCCAGTACTGGACGCAGTGCTCCAACTGTGGCCTGACCAAAGTCGCATAGAGGGGGAGTATTACTTCTCTGGACTGGCTTGAGATGCACCTTTGGATGCATGACAAGGTATGGCTGGCCTTGCTGGCTGCGGTCTGGCATTGGCAGCTAATGTTCATCTTTGGAGTCAATAATTAATCCAAGATCCCGTTCCGCCTCTGTGCTTTTAAGAGAAGAACTCCCCAGCCTGTATGTATGCTGTGGATTCCTTCTCCCAAGGTGCAGCACCCTGCATTTATCTACATGAAACCCCATCCTATTCTCATCTGTCCTTCCCTTCTAGCGTGCCCACCTCACCCCAAATCTTGGTGTTGTCTGCGAATTTAAACAGGCTGCTCTTCACCCCATTGCCCCATCGACCACTCTCTGAGTACGACCCCTCAGCCAATTTGCAATCCATCTGACTGTGTAGGCATCAGTGTCACAGTCACCTAGCTTTTTAATGAGGATGGGGTGGGAGACAGTGTCAAAGGCCTTCCTGAAGTCCAGAAAGACTAGATCCACCATGACACCTGCGTCTAATGATTTTGTGACCTGATTGTAGAAGGCAATCAGGTTGGTCTGACAGGACCTGCTCCTAATGAAACTGTGCTGGTTTCCCTTGAGCATGATCCCTGCTGCTGGCCCATCACAGATGCTCCTTGATAATCTTCTCAAAGAGTTTCCCCAGGATTGAAGTAAGACTAATGGGCCTCTGGTTGCCCAGGTCCTCCCTCTTCCCTTTTTTAAAGATGGGGACCACATTGGCCCTCTTTCAGTTGTCCGGCACCTGGCCAGAGCACCACAAGTGCTCGTAAAGCCATGCCGGGGGCCCCGCGATAACCCCTGCCAATTCCCTCAACACCCTGGGGTTTGAACATGTCCAGCCCCTTTCTTTCTCCCTAGCTACTTCTACATTCTTCATTTACTTCTTCAGGGGCTTGCCTTTGCCCTCAGCTCTTCCATAGCCTCCTTGTCCTCCCCACCGGATCCTCCCTGGCATTGCTTCTGTCACTTCTTCAGTTTTGCTCATGGCTAGGGCATGTTTCTGTCACTCCTATTCTTTGCTCATCTCTGAAACGTGAAGCTTCCCAGCCCCTCCACATCTGCCTAAGCATTCCTGTGCAGAGTGCCAGACCAGTGGTAGTAAAGCCAGAGAAACAGCATCTTATGCAGGCAGAGCTGTGCTGTCGATACTAAGAATTTCAGCCTGAGTCTGGAGGAGCTCAGAATATTAAAAGCTCTGGGTAATCTTCATTCCTGACTTCAACCTTTCTCATTTCTCCTTATTCAAAACTCCCCTTACTCCTAGTGGGACTGAAATCAAATGGCCTCATTCAGACTGTCAGCCACGCATCTCCAGACTACTTGTAGAAGTAACGCTGTGGGTGTGTCTACATGAGATGCTTTACTGTGCAGTAGACTAATGTACTGTGTAGTAAAGCATCACTGTCTACACGTGTGCAGCATTTACTATGCAGTAGATTAGTTTACTGGACAGTTGCCTACTTCTTCTAAAAAGAGGTAGTAGATTAACTGTGCAGTAACAGGTATAGATTTCGGGGGGTGGGGAGGGAAACTGTCCCTTCCCCCTTTCAATCAAAAATGTCCCCTTCCCTGGCTGCTGCTTCCCAGTCCGATGGCCCTCTTGGCATCCACCTGATGCTGGAGGAAACATGTTCCATCATTCTGTTCAATAGCTGTTAAATAGATCTATCACCCATGAATTTCTCCAGTCCCTTTTTGAACTTTGCTATGTTATCTGTCTTGTAGCAATGAATTCCACATGGTAGCTATACATTGCATAAAAAAGAACTTGCGCTTGTTAGTTTTAAACCTGTCACTTATTACCATATTTACTCAAATACAAGATGAGGTTTTTCCCGCCAATCAGCACGGGGAAAGAAGACCCTCATCTTACATTTGCACACGAAGCTGAATTAAATACATTGTCTGAGTATGTGTTCCATAATGGAAACCAACTTTGAAGTTGATTAAGTGCAGACAACACTTAGCATGACTATAAAATACATGGCCCATAATGGGCAAACATGCTGATGGGAACTTTTGTGTGTGTGTGTGTGGGGGGGCTTAAAACAAGGGGGCAGTTGCTCCCCCAGAAGGGAGCAAGCACCAGCTTTGGAGGTATTGTAATACTGGGGCAGCCCTCAGAGAGACCAGAGCAAGCTCCAGCACCCTCCCCTGGTGCCAAAAATGCTGATGGGAACTTACCACAAGGATAGGTTAGTGCAGCTCATCTGAATAAGATATATGGTAGTGCCCACTGAGAGCAGTTCCCCCAAGCAGTTCACTCAGATTCCCTCTCTTGCTTCCTTCCACTTGTGGCTGCCAGCATTGTCCCAGGTGAGCAAGCAGGGAAGGGGAGCCTGCCTGCCTAGCTGCCACTGCTGCCACTTTCTGGGCTCGGCCGGTAGCCACAAGTAAGATGGCAGACATAGGGGGCACAGGTGAGCTGCAAGGGCTGAGGAAGAAGGGGGGAGCGTCAGGGGCATGTGGGAATCCTGAGGGACAGGGTTTAGATCTAGGGATGGAGGAAACAGGGGGAGCCTTGAGAGGCAGGGGTCAGGGGGAAGCCTGGAAGGGAGGGGAGGGGCAGAGCAGGGGATTCTTATCTTTTAGTCCTCAAGGCCCTTGCTAGCTTGAACATGCGATTGTTCCAGACTAGAGCTAGCACAAACACTGATCAGCATTTGAACAGCTCAAAGAGCAATGTTTAAAAAGACCCTCAACTACTTGATCTGGATTTCAGGTTAAATTGTAAAATCAACGGGCACATCCACATTGTCGGGGCCGAGAGGCGGTCTGAGGCTATGGCCAGTAGCCTGAACCGCAAGGTGGGGTTTTTCCACGATGGAATAGAGTTAGGCACGGAAGCGTATTGATTGCAAAAGAAAACTTTACTTACACCGTCGATGGTCGCAGTGCAGGAAGATAACTTGCTTGAATTACAGTTGCAAAATAAACAGGGATGAGATCTCTTTGCAAACCGCACCGAACCAAGCTGAGATGAGTCGTTGAAGCACGACTCCACGAACGCTGAACACGGGGGTACAATACTATATATATATATATAGTTATATATATATATATATAACACCACGATGACGGGAAGGGATTAGAGACTGATCAGGCCCCTAAATTCTCCTCCAAGACACACATGCGGAGTTTGCTAGGCTCCACAGCGCACTTAGAGTTCCCCACGAGATGGTAGTGGAGACCTCCTTCAACTTGGGTGGAAACTGCTCTAACCTTTTATACGGCTAGCGAGCCAATTGCCAGCCGCCACGTAGGAATAATTTAGAATTAACCAATGATGGGGTACTAATTTGCATACAAATGGCGGGAACTCTTTTGCACCGGGGATTTCTTTCTGCACCAGGTTATGACACACATGAGCACGCACATGAGCTTTGTGGAACCTCGAAGGCTTTGGAGGTACCACAAAACGCACCCCACACATGTGATTTGGTTCTCCGCACTACGTGTTTGCAGCATAGAGCCAAATTTAGATACCGGGAAATCCCAGTATTAAAAAAAAAGAACACCAAAAAAAAGCGGCACGGCGCATGTGGCAGCAATGTGTGCCACCTGAAACCAGAGCCTGGCCAGCCAGACCCATGCTTCAGTTGCCAGCCAGGGTCCACATGCCCAGATCACCTCCTGGAGCCCAAGGAGACACCCAGGACCCAGGAGCTGGCCCCAGCCTCCCCTACCCGACCCAGGGCAATTTGCTCTGTGCCAGAGCATGTGTGCAGGTGCATTCCCTGAGGACAACTAGCAATGACACACACATATGATGGTGCTATTTGTCCCCAGGGAAACACATGTGTGCACTTGTCCGGGCATGCCAAAAGTGGTTATGAGAGACTTCAGAAGCTCAAAAACCAGAAGGCAAATGATCTCTCAACACAGAAACTATAAGCCTCTTCTGAGGTTTTGACCTGGCTTGTGACTGTTGAACCCCTGGGACTGGAAATACTGGGCGGTATACTGCCTGGTAGCAGAGGCTGAAGCTGAGAAGAGCTGCTCTGGGTCTCGGCTCGCTGGGCTTTCAGATCCCAGGAAATTCCAAGCGTGGGTGTTGTGAGAAGAGAAGGAAAGCAAGAAGAGACAATGAAGTATGAGGCCCTTCTCAGAAACTCCAGCCTGGCACGATTCTTCCTTGAGTGCATCCCAGTCCTCTCAAGAAATTAGAGAGCCAAGCACTCTGTGAACTGAACATACTTCCTCATCACTTTTTTTTTAAACCAGTGAGCCTTATTAGGTCTTAGATTAATCACTTACCACTGAACAGCCATTCAAATGGAATATTTAGAGTATTAATCCAAACTCAGGTGTGGCTTTAAGTGCCCGAGGGGTAATCTTGTAGATTGAAAGCGTGAGGTAAGAAAAACTATTTTCCTTTCTGTGCAGTGAGTCGTCCTCACGTTCTGAACATTCTTGTCTTTGGGCTAGATATCCCAGAGGTACTGTCAGCTCCAGCCATTCTGAGTAGTGTTAATGAAGCCAAGCAGCTGGTGGATGCAGCATATAAGCACGCACGGAAAAGGTGAGTTTGTTACCCATACAAAGGATACAGTTTTATAATAAAATGAGGGAAAAGGAGATGTTATTTAGGGAGAACAATGCATGTGTACCCCCTGAGAGTGCTGGTGCACCCCCTGACAGCCAGCGCTCCCCACTTAGGTGATGGGCGGGGGGGGCAGGCGGGAGTACTGGTGCCCCCCTGCGAGTGCTGGCTGGAGAGTGGGGGCACCAGGAGAGGTGCTGCTGGCACTTCCGCTGGCACTTCTGGTAAGATTGGCGATGGGGGGGACTCCCCCTCGGTCGCTGACTGGCCTCTCGGGGGGCATGTGCCCACCCTGACACAGGAGGCACCAGTCACCCATGCTTCTGAGTCTGCCCTAGTTTTGATGTGGCTTGAGTAACTCAGCAGGGCTAGGCTCACGTTTCCTTAAAAGCCT
Organism: Alligator mississippiensis; assembly: GCF_030867095.1. NCBI lineage: Eukaryota > Metazoa > Chordata > Crocodylia > Alligatoridae > Alligator > Alligator mississippiensis. The sequence goes on along the minus strand of NC_081837.1, from coordinate 26,546,674 downwards.
GTCTGTTTGGATCACGTGCTTCCTGAGATCAGTGAGGTGCATTTCTCCCTTGACATTAACAGGGAAAGTAGGAGGCAGGGCATGTTAGTAAGGGGAATTTAGAGCCCTCTTCCCATAATCTGACAAAGTTCAGGAAAGCTAATCCTCTAGCACAGAACATGGTCATGTGTAGGCCCACTCCTCCACTGCCAGCAAGTCAAAGGCCTGGCTAGGCTCTGTGCTGACAGGACAGTAACTGGTCCAATGGGTGTGCTGGGGCTGCCCAATCCAGCCCCCGCTACTGTGTACATGACATTGAGTGGCACCAGTCTCCATGATTGGCTGAGAGCTATGCAAAGAGCAAGGGCAAGGGCCTCAGAACTGGGGCAAGGGCAAAACTGGGGGGCTCAATGGGGCTAGGAGGCCCAGCTGAGAAAGCTGGGGGAGGGGGACAATGGAGCCAGGGGGTCAGAGGGGCCACTCTGGCCTCAAACGTGGAATTTCCACATGGGTGTTTGGGGCACCAACGGGTCCCAAAGATCCTGGAAAGCTAGCAGGAGTGGCAGAACAGAGCCTTTGGACAGCCCTTCATACAGGGTCACATCCTTGTGGGGAGTCTTCCCTTCTTGGGTCCCACTTCCTCCCTTCCCTCTGCTATGTCTCTGGCTGTTCCTGGGCATTGCCACCCCCTCGTGGGCTTGGGAAGCTCTTTTTTTGACATCTCTGTGGGTCCTCACCTTGGAAAAGAAAGGCAGCTACTTGGTGACCACCACCAAACTCGGCCTGACCACACTAGGGTTCAGTCCACCTGGTGTCCATTATGAAGGACTGAAGGGCCTATGTAACCCTCACAATGGGGCCATAACATTTCTGCTGGCAGATATATGAGGGGCTGAAAGTGCTCTGCGGCCTTTTACACATTCTGTGGCAGCTGGTAATACCTTGTTAATTAGCATGTGGTCAGAGCAGTGTGCTCCATGAATATGATGAATTATGGAGAAGTAGCAGTGACGTGTGGGAGTGCCCAAGGCAGAAGAGTATTCCTGGAGCACATTCATTTGGGCATTTCCTAACTCCTAAGGGCTTAGCTATGTGACTGTAACCTTGGCAATCCTTGCCTGAGGTCGGGAGCAGAGAGATCGCTGAGATACTTGAATGTTCTCATGAGAATCTAGGCTTAAACCTTTGTCTTTTGAATTTTCTGAAGGCATCTACTTCATGTGTAACAGGCTTGTACAGGCTGGTAGCAGGTTGCACACATCACACTGTAGCAGCTTGTGGGTTTCCAGGGGCTACAGCCCAGCTGCAGGCAGTAGGACCTGATTGCACGTCTGCCCAGCTGGACCAGCTCATAGGAATAGTTAGTTGGCACACAGGGAAGTTAAAAGGCTCCCAGGGAAAGGAGCTAGAGAGAGAGCTACCAGGCTAGTGGCTGGAATACTGGGCTAGGGTATGATTTCAGGGCCTGGGGAAAGACCCCAACAGAGAGAAAGAGAGATGTAGGTTTGGACTGGGAGTTGCCAGGCTAGCAGCTGCAACACTGGACCAATGCACTTTCTTGGGATCTGGGAAGAGACCCAGAAGCTGTGAGGCTGGAAGCAGCAGTACCATACCAGGGAATTCACTCTAGAGGAAGAGATGGAAGACTCTCAGGCTGAGAGAGCAGCAGAGAGCTGGAGTCACCTTCTCAGGGTCTGGGAGAAGGCCCAGGACTGAAGTAATCCTGGATGGGCTATGTTTATATTTGTTTACAGACTTGAAGATCTGTGTTCTGGTATTTCCTGGGAAGTAAGTGTGCCCAGGAAAATAAAGAAATGAGTTGAGTTGTAAAGACTGTCTGAGCTGAGCATGCTCCAGCCTGCCAAATCGCAGTCTTACTTTATGTTCAAAATATTCTGTACTGGCATGCACAACAGTACTGTGGCCTAAGCCAGTGGCCTTTTTGATTCTTGTTACACTTGGGCAAATATAACAGGGATCAGAGGATTGGGGAATGAAGCAATGCTTATGTGGGCAGCTTCTATCTAGGTACCTATGTGGCCAGGAGCATTTTCATCCCCCGTGAGACGGGGAAATGCTATCTCTATTTTACAGAGAGGACCAGAGCACAGAGAAGATCATGTGAGATGGGAAACTGGATGCTGAGTTTACAAGTGGTCTCTGACCACTGTGCAGTTCAGTTGATAAGCCTGTTCTGACAGTCTTTCTTAGAAGGCTGATAAATTCATACATTTCCTGCTGGCTTCAAGAGAATTCTTTTGCTGAAGAAGCACTCTAGCAATTCTCCAGCAAGGATAACTATTTATTATTTCCTGCCTACATTTTAGTTATGCCTAAAATGTCCTTTCCTCCAACACTGTTCTCAAAGATCACTATGACTGAGAAGAGATGGCTAGAACACAACTGAAAGAAGGTGCAATGGAAACTCTTTCCTCATACCTAGTTTAGAAGAATTATTTGAGTGACAGCTAAATAGAGCATGACTGGACCAGATGGAATAATGCAGCTGCCATTTTAAAAAGCCTCATACAAGAAGCTGCTAATGAAGCTACAGTAAACTCTGTGGTAGATTAGAACTAGATCCAAGGTGGAATACAGTGTAGGAACAATGGATCAGCTTTCAGCATGGTGGGAAATGGGCAATGAGAGCCACAGAATTCTGTATTGCACCTGGAATTAAATCCACTTTTACTTTATCACACCCAAGTGACATGTTATGTTGCTGCAATTTTTGCTGCTTGCACATATTTTGGATTCTGTTTTCATCTGTGGCAGAAGAGAATCCTTTAGGAATAAAGTGGTGGTGGAGAAAGCAGGCAGCTGGGATGCTGCAAGTCCTGTTGGGAGTATCCCAGGCTCCAGCAGCTACCCAGAGCCGGGTTAGCTGCTGGCAGCCACAGAGCCCAGGCCGTGAGGCAGGGGCTTTGGGTGGGAGGCAAGGGGCAGTAGGGCTGTGGGGCAGGGGCTTTGGGTGGGGGCCACACGGGACAAGCAGGGCATACTGCCATGTCTTCCTTGCCCTCATTTTGTTTTTCTGCCATTCTGGCACTCTGGCACCTTCCGAGGTAGGCATTGTGGTGTTTTTTGGCACTCCAACCAAAAAACATTGCCTACCCCTGTTCTAACCCTTCTTTTGAAGCTGGTTCACTGGGCACCCAGAAGGGAGAGATGTGATACCAAAACGAGAGAACCCAGGTAGAGTATGGCTTAATAAAACAGATGCTGCCCTTGCCATTAGGGAGTTATGGCCCTGTTCCCATGGCTTTTCTCCACCCTGTGTTTCATATTGTGTAAAGTATATTAATGACAGTTGGATAATTTCTGACCTCTTAGGGACAGAACCGAAAGCCCCTTCCTCTGTAGAGCAGCGTAAATCTCACCACTTTAAAATTTTTTACATGTTAAATTTAATAATTCAGAATATTGGTAATGATTGCCCAAACCTTCATAGATGTGAACAGAATTCTGCATATTGCAATGTTGGAAGTGCATATAGAAAGCACTAAATGTTTGCCAAGAATGGGCCAAAGGGTGTCTTTATGTATCCCCAATACAGAAAAATCCTGGAAACCAGGAGGATGCTGGTTAGAGCAATGACTATGACCTGGTTTGAAGCTGGAGCTCAGCTCATAACTTATGTGGAAAGTTTGTTCAAGCCAAGCACAACAGTACAGATCTCCTTTTAGGGAGCTGAGCTGCAGGTTACTGTAAATGAGGTGCCACTTCATGAGTTCCTTTCTTCTCAGATCAAAGCAGGCATTGGAGGAAGACAAGTCAATCCATCAGATTTCCTAAAACATTTAACAGAGCCAGTGGCAGGGACCAGATCAGCAATTCAAGCTGCTGATTACATGGAAACCACCCTGAGTCTTCTGAAAAAGAAGATACAGCAGAATATGAAGAGACCATTCAATATCACAGGTAACGTGCGTACAGAACTGTAAATAGTTACATTATGTGGCAATTCTGCTCTAGGGTAGTATCTGAAGTATCTGCATTACCAGGAAGCCAGGTGTACATAGCCCCTTCCTAACAAAGCATGTGAACTGCCGGCAGAATTGCAGATGCAGGGAATGGAGCCCATCTCTTAGTTTCACAGTCCCTAGACTGTCCCAGCAGAATTGATCCCAGCAGATTATTTGCTGCTTCATTTCCCACTTCATGTTAAGCATCCCACATGATATAACTCCCACCATTTCCAGCAGAAGTCTGCTCCCTGCCCTGTGCTGGATTATGAGGTGCTGAGGCCCTAAATTATGTCCAGTTTAAGAGGCCCCATATGATAAAAATAATCCACGAAATCCATGAAAATGGATTTTCATGAAACCTTAAGATGAATTATTGTTATTTCTTCACAGATTTATGAACTCAATATGAATAATAACTGTGGAGCCATATATATGTATATTTTTGTCATATTTGAATGAAATGTCCATATTTAGAGAGACATTTTCCCTTATCTCCTTGATCTCATTTATCTACCAACTCATTATTATAAAACTTGATATTGAGTCAGGTTTTTTTTTCTTATTTAGAGGTCCCTCGTATTGTGAGGCCCTAAACTGTAGCTTAAGTAGCTTAAGCCTAAATCCAGCACTATTCCTGCCCTCCTGGCTTTCCTGTTAGGAAGGCAGGCTTAAACTTGGGAGGGAATGTAGGCACCTTATAGCCATTTCAGGTACTTAAGCCTCAAGTTCAGATCCTCAAAGCCACCTCACAGCTGCTGCCTGACCCTGAAGGGCTCTAAATTCCCCACTGTTTACTGCTGGTAAGGAACATAGCTAGGTGGATCAAGGGGTGGTGGTGAAGTGGTAATCACACACCCCTTTTGATTCCTGGTCCACCCAAAGTTTAAAGCCAACTGCCTGGCAGCGGCAGTAACATTTCTATTCAGGCAGCAGTGAAAGCATCAACTGATGCCATGGCTCATTGTAATCTACCTGGTTCTGTCTAAGCTCTTCATTCCACAGGACACTCCTTTATTTTTAATGGTCTTGATGTTCCACTAATCAAGCTATTCTTGCTTCTGCAGTTTTCCTATTACCTGATCTCTTAATGTAGCTCCTAATCCACAGCCTTACAAGCTGTTTTTAACCCTAGCTAAAAAGTCAGCTAAGATATGGAAACATTAACTCAGATGAATATCAACTAAGGTATGGACATAACTTGCAGTGAAGCATTGGATGCATTGTCAAGAAGGCTAGATTTTGTTCTATAAATCTAAAAAAAGATTTGACATTTAATTCTAATGCCAAGATAACTAAAAAAAAAAATCTTTTGGCTTTTTCTTGTACATAGTTTGTTGTCTTTTTATATATCACATAGCAAACCAATACCAATTAATTCCAATTAAGTTATTCTTGTTTTCCTTCAATTGTAAACTGAATAATATAGCCCTATGCCCCTAGCATGACATTTAAAGCTTCTAGTTTCTTTTTACCCAGAGAAGAATATGTTGCATTGCATATGATAATGCACCATCTGCATCCTCCCCACCACTTTTCAAAATCTAGATCTCCCTATGAGCACAGGCACCTAGTCCTGACAGGGTGGAGTACCTCGGTGCCTGAGCCTTTGCAGGAGAGGAGAAACAGAGTTCATCCACTCATGTGGATTGAGTCATTGTTCTTACAGCACAGCTGCTAAACTGGGCCCAGCACAAATCCTTTAGTGATAGTGCCATCTCTCTCTGTTACCCAGAAGTTAGAGCATTTAGCAGGGACATGGGAGACACAGGGTCCCTCTCCATGTGATCTCAGCTGAGGTCTCCCACCTTGCAGGAAAATGCCCCAGCAGCTTTGGGGTGGGCACCTCTCATTCTCCTGTGGAAGCTGTTCTACTTTGTTTAGCATAATTAAATATTCATTAGAACCGTGACCGGCCTGCGACTTTCCCACACCCCGTGTGAATGACCTAATCCCCAGGCTGTAGAATCCATCTCATTGTGCGCGTCTACACATCACCCTACGGCAACATCACAAGACACTACATCACCATATGCTGCGCTACGTCACTGTAGCGGCACACTCCCTGGGTATGGTGTGCCACTGTGGTGACGTAGTGGCAAAATCTAACCATGTGCTGCATACATGGTGCAGGGACCGCCCTTACTGTGCCATGCTTTATTACCAAAAGGAAATACTGAAGCATGGCGCCATAGCAATGTAACCATACAGTAACATGTAGGCGCACCCATTCTTTCCCTCAGTCTTAACAGTGGTAGTTGACCAGTGCACACAACACACTGAAATCTGCAGGGCCGTCGGCCTGAGCACGAACAACGTGTTGTGGCTTCTGTCTAGAATCTCCATATCTGTCATTTCTCTCCTCACCGATGTTTGCTGCATCTTCCAAATCAGTATCATTCTCTCCTGCTGGCCTGCTCTCTCACTGTCACATTCTCAAATGATGCCCCAGGGATAGTTATAATGTTTCCCACGGAAAAATGGAGAAAACCACGGATTCCTTGTTTTTATCGGAGAAAATGCAGATTTCCCTTTTTAGCAGAGAAATCTGCGGAATCTCTACTTTTGCAAAGAGCTCGTGCAGGCTAGAACAAGCCTGCAAAAGCAGATTGCAGAAAGGGTGGGAAATCCCCAGCCCTACCCAGAGGGGAAGGGAGAGGGGGAAGGGCAGGGCCTGAGCCTCTGAGTCAGCCAAGGCTGGGCTCAGGCCCAGACTCGCCCTTCACCCCTGCAGCCTAGAGGTAGGTGGGGCTTGGGACACGGCAGCCAGGTGCAGAGTTGGGGGGGTTGCGGGCAGGGGTGCCCCTCTGCAGGGGGCTTTGTGGGTAAGCAATGCATGGCATGCATGCCACCTAGCCAGCTGCCCAGGGTAGGGGGAGGCTTGCATGTGACTGGCTGCACAGCTCCATGGCCGACTCCTCAGCGATGGCAAGGGATGATGGCTGGGGGCAGAAGGGGCTTGCATGTGGTGGCTGCTGCCACTTATGTGTGGAGCCGTGCCAGTGGAGACTGCTGCTGCGTACAAAACCTCTCCGTGTTGTCACTGCCGCTGGAGGGCCATGCCCATGGAGCTGTGCATCCAGCCACACAGTGGCAGTGGCAGTGTGGTGGCGGCCATGGCTGCCATGCAGCGTGGGATGGTGGTGGGGATGGGAACGTGCCACCCAGCCGCCACCACACTGCTGCTGCCACCCTGCACAACTCTGGGCCTGGCTCCATGGCAGTGTGGGGAGGTTTTGTATGCAGCAGCCGTCTCTGCTGGCATGGTTCCACAGGTAAGTGGCAATGGCTGCCATGTGCGAGCCCTCCCTGTCCCCATCCCTTGCTGCCACTGCAGAGCCGGCCACGGAGCTGTGCAACTGGCCGCATGCGAGCCTCCCCCTCCCCTGGGCAGCCAGCTGGGCGGCATGTGCGCCCCATATTGCTTGCCCACAAAGCCCCCCCATAGAAGGACACCCCTGCCCTCATCCCACCCAACCTGCACCTGGCTGCAGTGTGCCACCGGGGGCCGGCAGGAACTCCTGCTCCCTCAGTCTCCAGCCCTGCCCCCCAGCTCCCAAGCCCCACTTTATCTCTAGAATCCAGGGGCAAAGGGCATGGCTCCATAGTGGCAGTGCTTGCCCACAAAGCCCCCCGCCCTCCCAGCCATCATGCAGCTGCCTCCACCCTGCATCACCGTGGAGCCATGCAGCCAGTTGTGGGGCATAAGCATCTGTGCAGCGGCAGCCACTGCATGCAAGCCCCCCTTTCCACCCCCCGGCAGGTGGCATGTATGTGGCCCACACGTGGTGGTTGCCACCGCGCTGCCGCTGCCACGCCCTGCACCACTTGCTCACAAAGCTGTGTGGGTTGCCATGGGATGGTAGTGCAGGGTGCAGTGGCAGAGTTGTGGTGGCGGCCTCCGTGTGCGAACCCCCTGACTACAGAAGGTGCAGGGGAAGCCTGAAAACAGAGAGACGGACAGCAGAAAATCACACAAAAAGCAGCAGGAGAGACTGAAAGGCAGCAGGAAAGCAGAAAAAGGCAGCAGAAAGTCACAGGGAAAAGGCAGTAGGAGCAGGGGGAGAGCAGAAAATTACAGGAGAAGCGGCAGGAGAGACTGAAAGGTGGCAGTGAGCCAGAAGCAGGAGAGGGAGAAATGAAACAGAAGTTAGAGGGCGAGGAGCAGAGATTGGAGCAGGGCCAAACCATAGTAAAACAAAACCCAACTTAGGGGTCCAAATAACAGTTTTACTACACAGACAACCCACTACACAGCCCCGTGAAGTTATTGGTGCGTGCACACACACACATGCTTGCACACACACAGAGACTCAGTGAAAGGGCTGGAGTCCAGGTAGGGAACAGAAGCAGAGTCCAAGTCCTTGGTTGAAGAGTGGGTGGGGGGTGATAGCTGCCTATCCAGGCTGGAAAGGGGTCCTTGTCCAGTAGGTATTGTCCACAGGGGCGCGTTGCTGGCAGGGCCTCTGGGTGGATAGGTGGTGTGGCATGGTGCTGGTCCAGATGGAGAGGGCGTCCCACTGGGTCTGTCTTGTGTGACCCTAGTGTTTGACCCTAGTGACAGGAAGCATGCCCAGGCAAGGGTCAGCCCCTGACGTATTAAGCATGTGTTCTCCATGCAGGGATATGCAGTTTCGGGTGTCTGTAATGGTGGGGTACTATGGTAGAGTTGCTGGTTCTGCAGGGTCTTTTGTCTTTCTAATGCTGGGTTCTTGTCTCTGTTCCTGAGTGAGGTCTGTGGTTCCTGAACGAATCAATGTGAGGTGATGGCCCAGTCATTACAGGCCATTCAGTAGAGGCCTGCTACCATTGTATTTCAATCATTCCCAATCGCTCTCATTCATCCGGGAACCAATTTACGTGGGAGGGGTACGTGACTCTCAGTTTCAACACAGGGGATGCCCGGGCAGAGGACACAAGATGGAGACTTGACATTACTTTGGTTCACTTACAAACACAGGCCTAAACCATACAATATCCATATGAAACAATAAAAATCAATATGAAAATGATGATAATACAATATACAACAGTAAGAATCAATACAAACCTAATAATAATACAATATAAAACAGTGGATATCCAAAACCAAAAACTTGCTACCAAAATAAAAATGTTAAAGCTTACCCTAAGTCTGAGCTCGCTTATGCTTGTCTATAGGGAATAGAGAGGGAGAGAAAGAAAAGCCAGAAATAAATGGGGACGGGAAGGGAATGCATATCTATCATATATATATATATATATATATATATATATATATATATATATATATGTATTAAAAAAGAAAAAAGGGGGGTTTTGCTACACAAGTAGAGCAGAGGGGGGGCTATGGAAGGCCTTTAATTTTTGTCATGGATTTGGGGTTTTTAACCAGAGAATTTGCAATTTTTAATCGGAGAAAACCAGGATCCCTGGATAAGCTACCAGAAACTTTAAACTCCTTGAAATAAATTTAATTTTAGCAGTGTCTGAATCAGGCCTGTATCCTAAATGAGGGGATTCAGTCCTGGTATCTCCGTCTTCCTCTCTGTGAACTCCAAAACAGACAAGAGAAGGAGGAAATTTAATCAGACCTCTCCCAGAAGTTAAAATTTCAGGTAATTTCCATCCTGAGAGCTAGCATTATTTGATGTCATTTCTATTTGCACAAACTGGAAAGAGTTTTTGACTAATTTTCTATACATCTGTATGTTTTATTTCTGAGCGTGTAGGGGAAATGCAAATACATAAGAGATTGGCCTAGAAAACTGAAGAGACTATTACCGATATGAGTAAAGAGATGCATCCCTTTGATTCTCTTCTCTTGCAGATCTGCTAGATGGGGAACAGAAGGCAACAATTTCCAAAGCTACTGGCTGCAAGTATCAAATTCACCCCATCAAGTGTGCAGAGACTAGCACTTACCGGACCATCACAGGAGAATGCAACAACAGGTAAAGCGCTAACACTTTTTCCTTAGGGCCAGGGTGTTCTTCAGTCTGCAGAGTCAGTGTCAATGCCTGAAGGTAGTTTGTGTAAACACCACTCCACCAAGCACAGGAAGAGAGTATTATTATTAATGTAACGCCTAAAAAATCCAGTCTTGGAACAGAGCCAGGTGCTGTAGAAACATATAACCAAGAGAAGGATCTTACAGTCTGAATAGTGTATGAGACAATACTGTATTTGAAAAATAGAATGGAAGTCTGTAATGATGACACAGATTTTAATATTGCACACGTGAAGGACAGAGTTAATGTTCATGCTCCTTCACCAGCTTCCTTTATTACAAGAGGACTATATAAAGTTGAAGCATGAGTAAATACAGGAGGCAAGCAGAGCAACATGGAAAGGCTGATTGGAAAATAAGTCACTTCAACCTTCATTCTTAGCCAGAATATTTACAAGCCTTACTGCAGAGGTGTGACTGAGTGTTAGCTACTTTGTCCCAGTGCTGAAGCTCAGCTCCAGCAGGAAAGCATAGCACAGCAACAGGTCCATCCTGAAACTCTTTCTCCATCGTGACCTACGCTGTGCATGTGAACAAGCCCAGCTGAGCCCTCAAAATACTGTAAGGAGACCTCACACTGGTTTAGTTTATGCAGCTCACTGAGACCTGGACTACGGCTGAGTTGGCAGCAAAGGAGTCCAAAACCTGTCAAGCGAGGAAGGCTTAAAGTCACCCCAACCATCCTAGCTCCCAAAGTGGGGGGAGCAAGGCCCTGCTGCCTGTGCAGACACCTTCTCAGATGGGGCCATTTGAAAGCCACATTTCTAAAGAACAAACACTGCAACTTTTTCGGATCTGTATACGTAACTGCAGTACTTGTCTATGTCGCAGGTCAGGGTATGAGGCTGCAGTACACAAGCTACTTTCAGCTTGCTCTGCTTTACCTAGACTAAATCATCTAGTTGGTATTAACTTCATGTAGAGACCCCTTTGCTCACTAGCACAGCATTGCCCCAGCCTCTTCTCAGGGGCAGGGCAGTAAAGACCGAGGGCAGAATTCTGCTCCCCCATGCACACCTCAATGGCACTTACTCAAGGTATACCTGGCCAGTGCTGTGCCCCAGCAGTCAGTGGCACACAATATGGGAGCAGCTGCTAATGGCTCCCTGCCATGGGGATGATGTCACCTGCTTTTTTTTTTTTTTTTTTTTACTGCTGACATGTCAACCAGCCATTTAAACACCAGTTTTTGGTAGCAAAAAAGGTGGTGACATCTCTCCCTGCAGCGCAAACTTCTGGCAGCTGCCCCTGTACCATGTGCCAGAGCCAGAGATACTGCAAGTGCAAGTTTTAGGGGTTAGATGGGGAAGGGAAATGGGACCAGAGGGTCAGGTGCCCCGCTAGTTCCTTTCTGGCCTTTCACTGAGGCAGAAGTAGAGGTTTGTGCCCTACTTATCCACCCATGATTACACTGCTGCCCTTACTCACCACTTGACATGCATTTTTTAAATTTACACACAGTTTTCATTCCTATCACCTCTGAAGTGTGGATACAATGTACCCATTTATGCTAAGCATGCATTAGCTGGGCAGCTATACACCATGTACGCCCCAGAAAAAAAAGACTATTCCATGTTTTAGCCCCAGGACTGCGCAGTTAGGGCACTTGTCTAGCAAGCAGGAAACTGAGGTCCTAGCCCCCACACCCTTCCACAGGGTGTTTAAACCTGTGTTTTTCTGATTTCCATCACCATGTTCTAACTACACTATGGGTTAGGTATTAGCCAGACCCCTCTCAGGTGTGCCATGATGTTCAAGACAAAGATCTCAAACAGAATCTTTTCCCCCAAGAAATCCTGAGCTTATCAATATTATTCCACATATTTTCAGATGCTGTAAAACTGCACAGTTCTCTAGCTCCTTTCAAGCATAAGCTTAGAGGTAATATTTTCATTGTATGCATATTCATTGCATGATTTCAGTGAAGTCAAGGATGAAATGTTGAAAGAGATGTAGGTTTTGAATGATGCATTTGGGCACCTAGTGGGATTTTCAGAAAGGTCATTAGTCTCTGAGTCTTGGTTCTCTAAACTGGAGATAATACTTCTGGCCTCCCAGGGGTGTCTTGAGGAGAGACGCATTAAAGATCTTGGAGCACCTGGATAGTATGGTAATGGAAGCCATAGAAATTTTAAATTCTGAATTAATGATAGGAATGTAATAGGAACACAAGGATCCTTCTTTTCTCTTTATTATTAACTGTAATTAGTACTTGCAGACTGGGGGCTTTGCTTTGGGGTTTTGTCATGAACAAAATGCAGTTATTGCCTCTTAAATTGGAATAGCATTCAGACCATCATGATTCCCTGCAGGGGTGTCCTTTCTGCAGTAGCTCAGTTGCTGCTTTTCCTTTCCAATGCTTCAGGAAACATCCTCATCTGGGAGCTTCCAATCATGGATTTGCCCGATTGCTTCCGGCAGAGTATGAGGATGGCATCTCTCTTCCCAAAGGAGTCACTGAAGGAAAACTTTACAATGGATTTGTACTTCCTCTGGTAAGAGGTGCTGAGGTCATTTCATTCCTTGCTTAGTGACTCCATTTTCCAGAAATTTCCATCACGGGGATGAAGTTCTTCGTTATAGGACTGGATTCAGGTTATAATACCATTTAAGCCTATTTTGAGGGAACAAATACAAACCTGACCCTGGGCTAAGGTCATTTTGAAAGCCCCACTCCAACTTCTCCTGAGGGGTGCAGAGCAGGAAAGGAGTGACACTTGCACTTCACAACTAGTTCAGCTACCCTCGTGCAGAGAAGACGGCTCATCCCATGAGTCAGAGCTGGCCCTCAAAGCTATGTTGCGCTATCTGTGGGACTTCCCAGGGGTCCAGAAATTTGGTGGCAGGTGAGTGGTAGCAGCATTAATTGCTGCTCCCATGCTGCCAAATTATCTGGCCTGTAGGGCTCTCTACAGGTCTGAAAATGTGGCCCTGCCCTGGTGCATGCAGTTGCTCCATAGCCATATTCAGGTGTGTGAGGTGGGACCAGCATGCCACTGAATCTAGGTACAAGGGGCCAGGCTGGCTTGTTGACAAATGGTGTGCCCGATCACACTTCTAGCCCTACCCCACACACCAACCATGTGTGCGATCCAGGTTGTGGAGTAACCCCACACAACTCATCTGGCCTGTGAAGTTGGAAGATTGGACACTAGGGCTCTGTGAAGCTTCGGGTGCTGATTCAATTCAGAGGCAATTCGGCTTGATTTGGTGGCCGAATCTCTGAATCCTAATCGAATCAGGGGAGCAATTAAAAGGTCTGAATGGATTCAAAGGTCTCGGGGCGGGAGAGGGAGGATTGGGGAAGAGGGTAAGGGACCATGGGGGGGACCCCTGCCAGGCCCCATCCCCCTGCCTGCTCCCCCAGCCCCCCCAAGCACTCCCAACTCCCTCCCGCTGTTCCAGCCCCCCCCGGCCCCGGGCTGCTCTGCCCGCCCCAGCTCCCAGTCCTTTAAAAAAAAAAAGCCCCCACTCACTGGATGCTGCCAGGTGGGAGGGGGTGATCCCCGCTGCCCCTACTGACCCATGCTGCATGGGGGAGCCCCCCCGATTCCCCCCCCACCTGTTCCCCCAGCCCTCCTCACAGCTGCCCTGTCTGCCTCAGCTCCAGCCCTGTAATTAAAAAAAAACCAAGAAAAACAAGAGAAACCCAGGGACTCGCTGCTCCTGCAGTGGCCTCGGGGCTTTGCGGGGCTTGTGCAAACCCCCCCCCCCCCACATGGCTTGGGGAAGTGGGGGGCAGCAGGGATTGCCCCTCCTGCCAGTAGGAAGGGTGAGTCTGGGTTTTTTCTTGGTATTATTTTTCTTGAAGGGCTGGAGCTGGGGTGGGCAGGGCAGCCATGGGGGGGACTGGGGGAGAAGGGGGGGTTTGGGGGGCTCATGCAGAGGCCCCTGTGCAGCATGAGGCAGTGAGGGTAGCGGGGATTGCTCCCTCCCTCTCCCCGGCGCAGCACCTGCTGAGTCAGGGCTTTTTTTCAAAGTGCCGGGAGCTGGGGCAGGTGAGGCAGCCATTGCGGGGATGGAGGAGTGGACGGGGGGTGGGCCTGGCCTGGCGGATTCAGAGATTTGGCTGCTGCTGAATCTCTGAATCAGATTAGGCCGAATCAATTCAGGACAGTGATTCGAATCACTGAATCAAATTACTGCCTTTGAATCGGCTGAATCCGAAGTGAAAACTAGCCACTTCACACAGGCCTCTTGGACACCACTGCTTTACAATACTGTTCTTGCTAATTCTAGAGGCTTCATTAATAAATAGGAGGGCAATTCTGTGAGGCCATTTATCCTGATCTAGTGCTAACAGAGCCTTACAAGGCTCTTTGTCCCTTTCACTTGACTTAGGTGTTTTTCCTTTTAAAAATCTCCACCACTTCACTCTGCATATTATCTAGAGGTAGACAGGCAGCTGGTGAACTGTGGCCACTGCCTGACTGCTTTGGGCAAGAGCTTCATATGCCTCCAGGGTAAAGGAGTTTTAGGAAGGGGGTTGAAGGACGATAGTTGATTTTGTGGGTGAAGGAAAGCATGGGAAAATACAGTAAGATATTTATTGGCGCAGTTCCATGTGGATGACTGAAGGCTGCACCCCCAGCAATCGTATAGCTTCAGAACCTGAATTTCGCACCAAAGCTTGTGTTTGGTACTCTCCTCAGTATTTTAACAAACCACCTGTAAGTCACAGCACTTCCTCTCTGGGGTTGCTTATGTTCACTATGTCCTCTACATAAGTTTCTGTTTTGAATTCCTGCAGGTTCGAAATGTGTCCAGCAAAATTGCTCACACAGCCAATGAGAACATCACTCATGACCAGGAGCGCTCTTTATTTTTCATGCAATGGGGTCAGTGGGTGGACCATGACTTGGACTTGGCCCCTGCTGCTGGTGAAGGCCACAACAGTAAAACAATTAATTGTGAGACCAGTTGCACCTATCAGTCACCCTGCTTCCCGATTAAGGTATTGATGTAACCTTTATTCCATTCTTCCCTTTCAGATATAGCACCTGGGCTCTTCAGTCTAGAGTTTCAAAAGCATTTGAAGACACTGAATTCTAGCTCTGAGGACTTCAGATGCTTAATATTTATCCATCTATAGCAAATAGATGCATTTTAGAAGCAGCCAAAATAGCTGGTGCCTTAGACTTAGTGTTGCTACTGCTTTACAGTGGCTGCATCTACACATGCATCTAACTGCAAAGTATACTAATTAGCTTTAGAGTAAAGTGTCATCATTTATACATGTGACATTATTAGGCTACAGTAAACTAATTAATGCCACTGTAAGACAGTACTGTCAGGGTCAGTATTATTTTATGGTGCAGTAATTAGCTGAACTTAAATGCATGTGTGGATGCTGGCTATGGATGTAAATTGCACCTGGTCAGCCCAGGCAGCAGCAGAAAAGATTTTTGTGTGCTGCCTAGCCACATGACTCTGCACTTTCAACACCCGTGTGCCCCAGCCAGCTCCTCTGACACTCAACATTACCACCCAGAGCCTTGGGCTGACCGTCTGTGCCCTCTGCCAGTTCAGGCTGAGCAGGACAGAAGCAGCCCTGGCATAAACTGCTCAGACGCAGCTCAAATTGCTGCTGTCTCAGGTGCATGTATAGATGCTGTGCCTGGGAGTAGTTTACTCTGGCTGAAACTGGTCCAGAGTGTACTGCTTTGAACTAATTGCATGTGTAGAGTCACCCAGTGTATGTAAAAGTAGTGGAGCCCTTGCTGTCCACTGTGGACTTGGGCTGTGTGCGTGTCAAGCTTTCCTAACCACAAGAAGCATGGAGTCCATGATTATGCATTGTGACTCTTTATTCATCTGGTCATAGGTCTGCTACTTTCTGCAGACCCAGTCCCAGTACTGAAAATGGGATGCCAGGGGTGCAGGTTGGAAGGTTTCCCAGTATGGGGGGAGCTGAGGGGCTCCCCTGAACCAGGAACTTGACAACCCCCATTTTCTTTTCTGCCTTGCCCCAGAGCCTTCGTTGCCCTATGACCTAGGTCCCAGGGAGCTGCAGAGCTAGGCACTTTAAAATGCCTTTCAATCTAAAGTCAAGGAACTTTAGACAATCAAGCCACAGGGACCGAAACATGGGAAGAGGCTGCGCACATGGTTGTTAAACATCCAATGGGAATGGGATCCCAGGTTTGGGGAGAGGCTCCCCATTCCTGGGGTTCTGGCAGAAGAGCCTGTGGGTTTGCAGCTGTCAGGGCAGGGGAGTTGATCGAAATCTGTGTTTCCTCCCCCATCTCCTCCCCCACCAGTCCAGAAATTTCCAACACATGCCCCAGGCTCCCTGCTGACAGTGACATGTTGGGATCTGATCCTTGATCCCAATAATCACACCTCCTGCCATGAATATGTAGCATAAGAGAAGTGGGGTTTTTTTTGAGACTGGGGATCAGATCCCATCATGCTTTTAAATGAACACCTGCCAGCCCCCATACTTTGCTGAGCTATAACACATACCAAATCACCATTTCCTTTCTGTCACTTCTAGTCTGCAAAAATAAGATGGCAACCTGCCAAAATAACAACTGAACATATGTATTCTGAGGCTGAGCTTATATTACTTCCCAGGTGATGCCAGGGAGCCGGGCTGGAATACATGATATAAAGAGGTTGTGGACTCTCCACTTTTGGCACTTTTTAAGAGCACGTTAAAAAATTATCTAACGAGAATGATTTACGAATAGTTGATCCTGCCTAGAAGCAGAGAGATGTGCTAGATCCCTGATTCTCATGTTTTTGGGGCTCCTATACACTTTAAAAATGTTTTATACTGCTATATACTCTTAGGATTCCAGGCTATGAATAATAAACATGGTCACTACAACTATATTTATATGGTTGTAAATATATACTTGCCTGAACCATAATACATTTGACCAATCCATTCCTAGTAGGCCTGTGCGAAACGGGCCCTATTCGATTTGGATTCAGCCCAAAATTGTGGACAGTGATTCGATTCGCTGATTTGGATCACTGTCCCTGATTCGTCTTGGCCGAATCCGAATCTGACGATTCAATGCTGTTTCGGTGAATCAGCAATTAGGACACAGGCGCAGCTTTAAAATTTTTCTTCTACATACCTGGAGGTAGCAGGTGCGGCTCATGATCACTGCGGTGCTGGGGTGGATGGAGTGTCCCACAGGAGTACGGGGGGCTCTCCAGCGTGCTCAACAATGAACTTGGAAGTAGACAGGAAGTACTTCTGGGTCTGCCAGTGAGTGTGCTGAGGGGACCCCCCATACGCCCCTGGCTTGGCAATCAGCCACAGGGGGACCCTGGGTGCCCCCCCCCCAACCAAGGAGGCACCTGTTGCTGAGCTGGAGGTGGGGTGCCCCCTGCGTGCTCCCCGGTGGACCAGGAAGTAGATCGGAAGTGCTTCTGGTTCACTTCTGGATTTGCTGCCGAACGTGCTGGGGAGCCCCCCCCATGCTTCTGTGGGACGCTGCATCTGTCCCAGTACCAGAGCGTTCAGATCCCCTGCTACCTAGAGGTATGGAGAAAAAAACATTTAAAGCTGTATCTACGTCTGAATCACCGAATCTGTCCGAATCTCTCCAAATTGATTCGGAGGTTGCCAAATTGATTTGGAGAGACTAAAGGGCCCTCTGATTCAATTTGGATTCAGAGATTCAGCCACCAAATTGGGCCAAATCTCTGCTGAATGGAATCAGGGCCCAAAGCTTTGCACAGCCCTAATTCCTAGCATCTGATAAGTAGATTGTTGCCTACAAAAGCTCATGCCTCTCTAAACCAGTTAATCTTTAAGGGCACGTCTACATGTACCCAACACCTGCTCTGACACATGGTAATTAGCACACTCCAGCAGACTCAGTATCTCATATATTCAGCATTCCCATTCTTCAAAATGGCAGTGGGGGCGCTTTAACTAAAACTCATCAAACAAAAGCTTCTCTAATTAAACCATCTCAGAGCACATGTAAAGCCACCTTAAGATGCCACCTTGCCGTATCTTCTATAACTATATTGTAATTTATCCCACAACCTAAGCGAGATTGTAGGTTTGCTCTTTGGGGAGGTGTGGGGGTTCATTCTTTCTTTTCTTCCCTTTCCTTCTTCCATTCTTTTTCTCTTGCATTATATCTCGAAGTTTTCTGCATATCCTCAGGAGAGGTATGCTCTACTTTAGGAAACACTGGATTGGATGGTGCTGTGGGGTCCCTTTCATCCCTGTGTGCTAGGGTTCTAATTGCATAATTGCATATAATTCTGCACAAAGACACAGAGTGGACAGCAAATTTTAAAACTTCTAAAAGAAAATATTTTCATACAACTAGAACTCATTGTCACAGGATTTTATTGAGGCCATGACTTCAGCAAGATTTGAAGAAGGATTGAGTAGTTATACAATCTAATATACAACATAAAAATTAAAGCTAATGAACATTCTAATAAGGCCTGTAAAACCACCATGCATTAGGGTTTACACAGCTCTATGCTGATGCCCTCTGAAAAACAGGTTCTCACAACTGCCTTGAGTAAGGTATATGATCTCTTTTTCTGAAGGGTCTGATACTGCTATATTACTACATAATATGAGTTGGATAGCTACAGTTTTCATTGGGAGTAATTTGTTTTTATTGTTTTTTAGTTTCCTTCAGATGATCCACGTTTTCAGAGCTCAAATATCTGTATGCCACTTACTCGTTCAGCTCCAGTGTGCAATCCCAGAACATTTATACGAGAACAGATCAATGCAATCACTTCCTTCATTGATGCCAGCATGGCGTATGGCAGTGAAGTACCTGTGGCTAGGTATCTGAGGAATCAGACAAACCAGCTGGGTTTGATGGCTGTGAACCAGAAATTTACAGATGCAGGGTTAGAATTACTGCCTTTTGAGAACAAGACCAAAAGTATCTGTACTTTCACAAACAAGACAGCAAACATCCCCTGTTTTAAAGCAGGTAAGTTATGTGTCCAGACCATGACAGCATGAGAAACTTTCATAGATTAAAGACGCATGGGCAAACTGTGATCATCTTGTTTGACCTTCTCTATCACCCGAGCTTTAAGGTTGCCTTGAGTGAATCCATCTTTGGTTTAGAGCAGATCTAGAACAGGGTGCATGCCTCTTGACCCTCAGTCTCTTGAGGGTCACTGACAACTGTATTTTCTGGACAGGCCACCTAGAGTGGTGCTGAGGCTAGGGAATCCTGATGCCTGTTCCAGGGTCTCATGGGACTATACTGTGGTATGCCTCCCAACCCCTCCCTCCTTGTCCTCAACTCCTATCTGAGCTCCATCCTCATCTCCTGTCCATATCTCCTTGGGTTCTGTCACTCCTCTCCTCCCTGCACCCATCCCCTGGCACTGGAGCCAGGCTGTTCTCTTTAACCTCTGCCCTTATGGGGCTCCAAGCAGTACACAAGTGTCGTTGAAGAACACATGTAGACTTTAGGGTCAGGTCAGTAGAAGCTTTTATTCAGATCCACAGTACTGTGGGAGCTCAGAGTAACATGGATTCACCAGCACTCCAGAGAGGTCTCCGCCTTTAAACAGAATCATGCAGTTTATATAAGCTTTTAAACAGACTGTTACACAGGACACGATTGCAAAAATAAAATTCTCTGAGTAAGCAGTCAAAGACAACTAGCAAGCACTCTGTTATCTCAGGAAGAACAGGCACATACTTTTTTCTGCTGTCTTCAAGGCCGCTGTGAGTGAAGCAGTTGCAGGGGAATTACAAAGAACAAACACTTTCCCTTTGTCTGCTCTAATATGCAGAGCCAGCAATTCCCCACAAACTGTTATGGTCATCTTACCAAAGTTTAAGGCATTAATTTTGTACAAGGGTGCCAGAGGAACAAGCCACTTGTTTCCTTTTTTGGCTTCTCCCAGGGCACTTGGACTAATAACATCTTGCTTGGCTCCAGCTGCCTGGTGCTCAGCTGTTCTGTGGAAGTGCATCCAAGGTGCAGCTACCACATGGACTGGACCGTGTGGAGCCTGCTCCAGGCAAAGAGAAGACCTAGATATTTTTTTCTACCAGACTCCAACAAACTTCTACAGAAAATGAACTGCGCGGAGTATTTCAGACTCATAAGTTTGTCAGATTTGGGCTGCTATTCATAGGAGTGACACAGCCACAATTTTACAACTGAGGCCTTTCCTCTGCCCAGTTAAAAGTTCTTGCTCCAAAGACCGGACTTCCTCAATGAAACAGGTGTAAGAATTATTTTAAATACTGACCAAATAATACCATGCGTGCACTCTCACATTTGTGCTGAAAATGTCCAAAGAAGATTCAGCCAGGGTAGATACTTGGATGGGGAATTTCAGTCAGAATGGTTTAAATTTAACATTATAAGCAAATGAAAACACAATCTTTGGCAGGAAAAGTGCTAGTCAACCTTAACTATGGGCAATTTTTCAGCTCTAATTCTGCTGAATTGCTTCCAACCCAGTTTAAGAATCTCCTTTGTACATTTTAAAACAGTTGCATTGCTTACTTAAATCTGTATCTGTTTAGGTGATGCACGAGCACCTGAAAATCTGGGGCTTTCAGCTCTGCACACCCTCTTTTTGCAGGAACACAATCGCCTGGATGCTGAGTTAAGGAAACTAAATTGCCACTGGGATGGAGAGAAGCTCTACCAGGAAGCCAGAAAAATAATTGGTGCTATGACCCAGGTACCAGCTGGAATATCATTTTTGCTGTCATTTACTTAAGGCACTTACACACATGCAGGAAACCTGCTCTGATGCGCTGGAAACCCAGCACGTCAGAGCAGACTCGATTAATTGAGTCTGCTGGAGCACATAAATTGACGTGCTTTGACAGCCTCATGCATCACGTGTCTGGGGTTTTCCCTTAATACTTGAGAGTCTGATCTTTGCTCTTATGTCTCTGATTGCCAGATTTGTGTACCTCTGCTTTATATTCCGACTCTCACCTGCCACATCTTAATCTAATTTGATGTTATCAGTTGGGAGGTGTTATTGGTGCAGTAGGACACCGACTATACAGAGAGATTTTTGACTGTGTTACCCCTCTCCTCTAGTTCCTTTGGACAACATCCCAGAATTTTTAATCATCAGTTGAGTCCAATTCATATATGGTTGATCAATTCTCTTTATTATTAACTTTTTTTCTTCTTACAGCCTCTATCAGTGAGCATTCATACAGCTTGTGAATCTTTCAAACTGTTTTACATACTTTTATTTAAACCTTTGAGAACACTTTTTGTTGCATTTATTTAACACCATAAAGACATGTACTCAACAAGTTAAAGCTCAACAAGTTAAAGTCACATTCAGAACTATTTATATTATTTTTTCTCTATTTCTTTCAGTATCTTTCTTTCTTCTCCCTTTTTGTTTTGTTTTGGGTTTTTTTCCCGGGGGAGGGAGGGGGGTGAGATATTAATAAGTCCTTCTGTATGCCCCTGCTTCCTTCTTGTTTTGGTGTTAGCACAACCCGGATTTGGACTCTTCCTCTTCCCAACACACTCAGAACACCCCCAGTCCCAATCAAATTAAAAAAAAAAACCCATAAAAACTGAACAGGGAAGAATGAACTGGACCTTTGTGTAAGCTGACGAGTATCCGCGGCTCCTTCTTTCTCACGGTTTCTATCCTTGTCGCACTACTCTTCTGAGTGGCTCATGAGGCACCCTATTTCTTCAGGGACTCCAGATCCTTTCCTCTGGTTGAGCCTTCTCTCCTGATCAGACCGGCTCCTGAGATTCCTCTGTCTCGATCCTCTCTCAAAAACACACTCCGTCTTCCCTCTCCCTGCGCGCTGTGCCAGGTCTCTCCAACTTCAAAGAACAGCTGATCCGGAAGTAGCATTCTCTGGACTCTTGAGCTTCTCCACATCCTTTCTGAATTGCAGAGCCCAGAACTGAACACAGTATTGCAGCTGTGGTCTCACCAAGGCTAAGTAAAGTGGGAGGATGACTTCTCAGGTCTTGTTTGAGATGCATTGGAAGATGCAGGCTAGAGTTTTGTTTGCCTTGCCAGCTGCGGTGTCGTATTGGTGGCTCATGTTCATTTTGTGGCTAATCATGACCCCCAAGTCTCTTTCAGACATGGTGCTAGCTAGTGTAGCACTGCTGAGCCACAAGAGTGGTATGGGTTCTTTCTCCCAAGGTGGAGCACCTCACATTTCTTACTGTTGAATGCCATCAGGTTTTGATCCATCCACCTTGTAAGCCTGTTGAGGTTGGCCTGGATTGCCAGCCTATCCTTTAGGATGGCTGCACTTCCCCATAGTTTTTCTGCACTTTCCCATAGTTTGGTGTTGTCAGCAAACTTAGCCAGTCTGCTTATAACACCTGAATCAAGATACTTTTAAAACACATTGAGGAGTACCGGTCCAAGAATGGAGCCCTGGGGCACACCACTAGTTACAGTGTGCCATGTTGATTTGGATCCATCAACTCTGACTCTCTGGGTCCATCCATGGAGCCAGTTCCCCAGCTATTGAACTGTGAAATTGTCTAAGCCACAATTCCCCAACTTTTCCATGAGGACATCGGGACACCAGGTGAGAGGCTTTCTTGAAGTCCAAGAATATGTTGAGTCCTGATGTTGGTTTGGGCCTCCTGACACTTCAGTGATACAGTAAATAAGAGTTTAACTTCCTAGCCCATGAGGTTCTTCAGGAGGGCACATAGGGAAGCTGCTCTACACATGGGCTATGAGTCAGGTCAGCTATTGCACTGGCACAGCACCTAGCACTGTGTGAAACTGCTGGGATCAAGCAAACAGTCATTACAGCAGGTGGTAAAATGATGAATGATGGGGAAGAGTTACTTACTAGAAGATTGTAAGTGCCAGAGTGAACAAAGGGTTCCTCAGTGGAGATCAGCAGGGGGAACCAAGAACAATAGTTTAAAGCTATGAAAAGGAAAACTTAAGTTATGTATTTGGAAAAGTGTTCCTGAGAGGGAGGTACTAAGTGATGGCCAAGTCTCCAAAGCTAAGTGGTAAGATTACTTTGAAACCACAAGGGAGGCCACCTAAAACTAAACAGCTTTGGAAATGTAAAATGAGCAAATCCCCATTCTGCCCAGGGCCTGACCTAGCTCTCTCATAGTTAGAGTTCAGGGGGAAATTTCTTCTTAAGTGTTTTCTCAGTAAATAGTGTTTGTTCCTTGTTGTTTCTCTGGTCTCCCAGACATTGCCTGACTCTGACATGTCTTATGTTTCTTGAAAAAAATTTCAGCTAACAATTAAGTCATTCCTTTTTATCACCAAAGCCCCAAAATTCCAGTTTCTAAGTTTTCCCTGAAAACTTGAAACATGTTTAATAGGTGGGTATAAAATGACCAATAAGGTTTCTTGATTTTGTTGTTGTAGGCAGCTCATTGCCACAAGTGACAACAGTGTGTTTAATATAGAGGTGGTCTACCCATGTCAGAAAAATCAAATCCATCTGACAGGTAGTATGTGTAGCTGCCATACTGGAATCCAAGATGGCTGTTATGAATTCATGTTTAGTCACTATTTCAGCCCCCAGTAGGGTTAGAAAACTAATTCCAATGAGAAAACCAACATTGTATGAACCAAAGAGATCAATTGTAACATTTCTGTCCTGCTAGCCATATCAGATTCCAAGATGGCTGAGACATTAGCATGTACGTATTGACTCAATGTAATTTAAAAATCCAGTAAATAATACTCTTAATACTAAAACCTCACAAATTCTACCACTACAAATTTCTTAGAAGGCCTACAGTACTGAAAAGATTATAACCCAGCCTAGCATACTTATTTGAGTTGCACTGAATAAGACAATACTTTTTTATTTTGGAAAGCAGATAAATCAGATAATAATAATACATCACTTAATGACAATGAAACACACAGACATATAGTTTGGCTCAAGACAATAGGAAAATATAATAGTCTAATCCAACAGTAATATAATGGTAATACAATGGTATATATAACATTAATCCAATGGGTAATTGCAGTTTTTTCAGATCTTTTCGTTACTTGAATCTATTTCTGAATCTCTGTAGTTATATGGATTACAACATGTTTTCTCATAGCACTCACAGTCACGAGTGCATGGCACATTAACCTGCCTGCATGAACATGCAGGTACCTAGCATTCCATCTTGTACTTGCAACTTATTATCTGAAGGTAACATGCTAATAATGGTTGAAGCGTGTTTATGATAGGAACATAAGCATCACTTTCAGCATGCCAACCACACTGGTCAGGTGATCTCAATGGTGGATTAGGTTTGAGCACACTTTGCCAAACAAGACTTTGATAACTGGCTCTATGTACATGATAAACAAAGGAGTTGTACGTAGGCAGAAGTTTATCCAAAGCTTTTCCTTGATCGAATAATTTCACTGTAATATCCAGAAGAATCATAGAAAGTTAGGGCTGGAAGGGACCTTAGGAGATCATCTTGTCCAACCGCCCGCTCAGAGCAGAACCATCCCCAACTAGACCATCCCAGTCAAAGCTTTGTCTAGTTGGGTTTTGAAAACCTCTAAGGGTGGAGCTTCTACCACCTCTCTAAGTAGCCTCTTCCAATGTTTTACTACCCTCCTAGTAAGAAAATTCTTCCTAATATCTAACCTAAACTTCCCTTGCTGCAACTTGAGACTGTGCTCCTTGTTCTGTCATCTGCCATCGCTGAGAACAGCCTAGCTCCATCCATTATTGAACCGTCCTTCAGGTAGTTGAAGGTGGCTCCCCATCTTTTCTGTAGTGGCCCAAAATAGAACACAGTACTCCAGATGTGGCCTCACCAGTGCTGAATAGAGGGGAAGAATCACTTTCCTTGACTTACTGGCAACATACCTACCAATGCAGCCCAGTATGCCATTAGCCTTCTTGGCAACAAGGGCACACTGCTGGCTCATATTCAGCTTATTGTCCACTGTAACCCCCAGGCAGTGCCATAGCGATGAAATCTGCCACCTGGGGCAAAGCCTGCAGTGGCACCCCACCCTCACCCTGCACAGAGATCCAGGGCCACATGTCTCCCCATGCTTGCCTGGGAGTACATGCAGTGGCAGGAGCCACCCTTCCCCCATCCCCACTCCCCGCAAATAAGCAGCAAGCTCCATCCCATGCCCCGCCCTGGCGGGGCAGTGCCTGTTGGTGCCCCTTCACTTCAGTGCCTGGGGCAGTCTCCCTGCTCACCTTCCCCTTGCTACGGCACTGCCCCCAGGTCCTTTTCTGCAGAGCTGCTGCCCAGCCAGTCAGCCCTCAGCCTGTACTGGTGCATGGGATTGTTCCATCCTAAGTGCAGACTTTGCACTTGTCATTGTTGATCCTCGTGAGATTCCTTTTGGCCCAATCCTCCAATTTGTCTAGGTCACTCTGAATCCTAGCCCTGCCCTCCAGCTTATCTACTGCTTCCCCTAGCTTGGTGTTAGCTGCACACTTGCTGAGGGTGCACTCTATGCCATCTTCCAGGTCGTTGATGAAGACATTGAACAAAACTGGTTCCAGGACCAACCCCTGGGGCACTCTACTTGATCGCGGCTGCCAACTAGACATTGAGTCATTGATTACTACTCTCTGAACCTGATGCTCCAGCCAGTTTAATATCCACCTTACAGTCCATTTATCTAGCCCAGGGGTTTTCAACCTTTTTTAATAAGTATACCCCTGGCAGCTGGACATGGAGTGGGGGGAGGAGTGGGGGTGGCGCACAGCCAGATGTGGAGCAGGGGGGTGGTGTGTGGCCAAACAAGGGGTGGTGGATGGCAGTGGTGGCTGCCGCTGCATGCAAACTCCCCCCCCTTCCTCTTCATCCGACCGGCTGGGCAACACCTGTGAGGCCCACAGAGGCGCACTGCTGCCCTCGCCCTGCCCTGGACCTGCTCCTGGGAGGCAGTGGCATGGGGTCATGGGTGGCAGTGCTCTGTCTCTGCCCTCCTGTGTGTACCCCCTAGGGTCTTCCTAAGTACTTCTGATCTAGCCCATACAACCCCTGATCTAGCCCATACTTCCTTAGCTTGCCTGCAAGAATGTTGTGGGAGACCATATCAAAAGCCTTGCTAAAATCAAGGTACACCACATCCAATGGTCACCTCATCACAGAAAGCAGTCAGGTTGGTCAGGCGTGACTTGCCCCTGGTGAACCCATGCTGACTATTCCTAATCACCTTTTTCTCCTCCCAGTGCTTAGAAATGGACTCCTTGAGGATCTGTTCCATGATTTTTCCAGGGGCTGAGGTGAGGCTGACTGGTCTGTAGTTCCCTGGATTCTCCTTTTTCCCTTTCTTAAATATTTCATAGATTTCATAGACATTAGGGCTGGAAGGGACCTCGGAAGATCATCGAGTCCAGCCCCCTGCCCAAAGGGCAGGACGTCAGCTGGGGTCATAGGATCCCAGCAAGATAAGCATCCAGTTTCATCTTGAAGGTGTTCAATGAAGGCGCTTGAACAACCTCCGGTGGCAGGCTGTTCCAGACCTTGGGGGCTTGGACAGTAAAGAAATTCTTCCTTATGTCCAGCCTGAAACGATCTTGTAGCAGTTTGTGACCATTCGTCCTCGTCATCCCTTGGGGCGCTCTGGTGAACAAAGGTTCCCCTAGATACTGGTGGTCACCCCTGATAAACTTGTAGGTGGCCATCAGATCACCCCTGAGCCTGCGCTTTTCCAGGCTAAAGAGCCCCAGGGCTCTCAGCCTGTCATCGTAGGGTCTGCTTCCCTGACCTCTGATCATGCGCGTGGCTCTTCTCTGGACTCTCTCAAGCTTCTCCACATCCTTTTGGAATTGTGGAGCCCAAAACTGGACGCAGTACTCCAGCTGCGGCCTCACTAAGGCCGAGTACAGGGGGAGAATGACGTCCCGGGATTTGCTTGAGAAGCATCTATGGATGCAAGCCAGCGTTTTGGTCGCTTTACTAGCCACAGCATCGCATTGCAGGCTCATGTTCATCTTGTGGTCAGTGATGACCCCCAAGTCTCTTTCTTCCATAGTGCTAACCAACATAGCACTGCCGAGCCTATAAGGATGCTGCGGGTTTTTCTTCCCAAGGTGGAGAACCTTGCATTTATCGGTGTTGAACACCATCAGATTCTCATCCGCCCACTTGCTGAGCCTGTCCAGGTCAGCCTGGATCATCCGCCTGTCTTCTGGTGTGGATGCTTTGCCCCAAAGTTTGGTGTCATCGGCGAACTTGGCCAGTCCGCTTCTGACTCCAGTGTCCACATCATTAATGAAGATGTTGAACAGTATGGGTCCAAGGACAGAGCCCTGGGGGACCCCACTGGTCACAGGACACCATGATGAGTGACTTCCATCAATTACTACCCTCTGGGTCCGACCCCGGAGCCAATTTTCCAGCCAGTGGATCGTGGGGGACCCAAGGCGACAATTGGCCAGTTTCTCCAAGAGACGATCATGGGACACCAGATCGAAGGCTTTTTTGAAGTCAAGATATATGACATCAATCTCATCTCCCTTGTCCAGGTGATAGGTCACCTGGTCGTAGAAGGAAATGAGATTGGTCAAGCAAGACCTACCCGCAACAAACCCGTGCTGGCTATCCCTTAAGATGTTGGCGTCGGCCAGTCCATTAAGGATGGCCTCCTTAATAAACTTTTCTAAGATCTTCCCCGGGATAGAAGTCAGGCTGATGGGCCTATAGTTAGCCGGATCCACTTTCCTCCCTTTCTTGAAGATAGGCACCACGTTGGCCTTCTTCCAGTCTTCAGGCACTACACCAGAGCGCCAAGAGTTTTCAAAGATCCGCGCTCGAGGCTGGGCTATGATGCTCACCAGCTCCTTGAGTACCCTGGGGTGAAGATTGTCAGGGCCGGCTGACTTGAAGGTATCCAGCTTCTCAAGATGTTCCTTCACAAAGTCAGCATTAATGGAGGGCAGGGGATCACCCTCACCCGGACTTCCCGGCCCTGTAGCGGGCACGGGCGTCCCATGGGGCTGATGAAAGACCGAAGAAATGAAATATGGGCACTATGTTTGTCCTTGTCCAGTCATTTCAAAGATTATGGCCAGTGGCTCTGCAATCGCGTCAGCTAACTCCCTTAGTACCCTCAGATGCACCCCATCAGGCCCCAAGGACTTGTACATATCCAGCTTTTCTAGGTAGTCCCTAACCTGTTCTTTCACTCTTGATGGCTGCTTACCGCCTCCCCAAACTGTGTTGCCCAGTGCAGTAGTCTGGGAGCTGACCTTGCCTGTGAAGACTGAGGCAAAAAAGGCATTGAGTACTTCAACCTTTTCTGCATCCTCTGTCACAAGGTTGCCTCCCCTATTCAGCAAGGGACCCACACTTTTCCTGATCCTCCTCTTGCTACCAACATAGCTGTAGAAACCCTTCTTGCTACTCTTCGCATCCCTTGCTAGCTGGAACTCCAATTGTGCTTTGGCCTTCCTGACTTCATCCCTGCATGCCCGAGTGATGTTCTTATATTCTACCCTAGTTATTTGTCCAAGTTTCCACTTCTTATAAGCTTCCTTTTTGTGGTGTAGTTTACTGAAGAGTTTCCTGCTCAGCCAAGCTGATCTTCTGCCATACTTGCTAGTCTTCCTACGCATCAGGATGGTATTGTGTATTTTAGCTTTTTCTACATCAACTGTCATTAGAGTCATAGATTAACAGACATTAGGGCTGGAAGGGACCTTGGAAGATCATCAAGTCCAGCCCCCTAACCCAGGGGCAGGAAGTCAGTTAGGGTCAAAGGATCCCAGCAAGATAAGTGTCCAAAAGTTTCTTAAAAGAGTCTATAGTAGGTGCTTGCACCACCTCTGGAGGGAGTCTATTCCAGGCTTTGGGGGCTCAGACAGTAAAGAAGTTTTTCCTTATGTCCAGCCTAAAAAGGTCTTGGAGGAGTTTGCGGCTATTGGACGTTGTCATCCCTTGGGGTGCTTTGGTGAACAGGCGTTCCCCCAGATCCTGATATACACCCCTTATATACTTATAGGCTGCCACCAGGTCAACCATGAGCCTGTGCTTTTCCAGGCTGAAGAGTCCCATGGCTTTCAGCCTTTCTTCATAAGGCCTGTTTTCTTGCCCTCTGATCATGCACATGGCTCTCCTCTGGACTCTCTCAAGCTTCTTCACATCCTTCTTGAATTGCGGAGCCCAGAATTGGACATAGTACTCCAGCTGCGACCTCACCAAGGCTGAGTACAGCAGGAGGATGACATCCTGGGATTTACTTGAGAAGCATCTATGGATGCAAGCCAGAGTTTTGTTCACTTTACCAGCTGCAACATCGCACTGGTGGCTCATGTTCATCTTGTGGTCAGTTATGACCCCCAAGTCTCTTTCGGCTGTGGTACTAGCAAGCATAGCACTGCTGAGCCTATAAGTATGCTGCACATTTTCTTTCCCCCGAGATGGAGTATGCAGTTTTCCATATTGAATGACATCAGGTTTATATCTGCCTGCTTACTGAGCCTATCCAGGTCAGCCTGGATCACCAGTGTATCCTCAAGTGTGGAAGCTCTACCCCAAAATTTAGTGTCATCGCCAAACTTGGCCAGTCCACTTCTGACACTAGTGTCTACATCGTTAATAAAGACGTTAAAGAGAACAGGTCCAAGGATGGAGCCTTGGGGGACACGACTGGTCACGGAGCACCATAATGATTTACTTCCGTTGACTACCACTCTCTGGGTACGACCTCGGAGTCAATTCCCCAGCCATCAGACTGTGATGTAGCTGAGGCTGCAGTTGGCTACGAGGAGATCATGGAACACCAGATCAAAGGCTTTTTAAAAGTCCAGATATATGATGTCAATCTCTTCTCCCTTGTCCAGATGATATGTGATAGATATTAGGGCTGGAAGGGACCTTGGAAGATCATCGAGTCCAGCCCCTGCCCCAGGGGCAGGAAGTCAGCAGGGGTCATAGGATCCCAGCAAGATAAATATCCAAATTTCTCTTGAAATAGGTGCTTGAACCACCTCCTATGTCACCTGGTCATAGAAGGAGATGAGATTGGTCAGGAAAGACCTACCCGCAACACACCTGTGCTGGCTGTCCCACATGATGTTGCCATCATCCAGCTTGTCTAGAATGGTCTCTTTGATAATTTTTTCCAGAAACTTTCTGGGGATTGAGGTCTAGCTGATTGGCCTGTAGTTCCCCGGATCTACTTTCCTCTGTTTCTTGAAGATAGACCACATTGGCCTTCTTCCAATCTTCAGGTACTTCACCTGAGCACCACGAGTTCTCAAATATCGTTGCCAGTGGCTAGGCCATGATGCCTGACAGCTCCTTAAGTACTCTGGGGTGCAATCTGTCAGGACCAGCTGACTTCAAGGTGTCTAGCGTCTCAATGTGTTCCTTTACCAGGGCTACACCAATGCAGGGAATAAATTCACCCTGGCCGTCCCACGTCATGCTAGGTAGGGTGGTCTCTTTGGGTAGGTGAAAAACTGATTCAAAGTACCCATTAAGTAAGTTGGCTTTTTCCTGGGGGTCAGCTGCCCCATTTAGTTTAGCAGGGGCTCAGTGTTACCCTTGCTTTTCTTTTGACTCCCCACATATCTGATAAAGGACTTTTTATTGTCTTTGATACATGTAGCCAGCTGGAGTTCGGTTGCAGCCTTGGCTTTCCTGGTTTGCTCCCTACAGGTCCAGATCAGTACAGAATACTCCTCCTCAGTGGTGATTCCTGTCTTCTATCCTTTATAAGTCTCTCTTTTTAGATGTAGGAGGCCCACAAGTTCCCTGCTGAGCTAAGGGGATTGCTGTGCCCTTTTACTACCTTTCCTCCGAGATGGGATGGACATCTCTTGTGCTTTCAGGATTGCTTCCTTAAGGAGCAACCACTCATCTTGGACTCCCCTCCCTGTCAAGTCATGGCCCCTTAGGGCCTTGACAACAAGCCTCCTGAGCTTATCAAAGTCAGCTTTCCTAAAGTCAAGGACTTCTGCATTGCTGACTGACTTGCCAGCTTTGCAATGGATTGTAAAAGTGATTAGCTCGTGGTTACCATCTCCCAGCTTTCCTTTGATTCTTAGGTCACTGACTAGATCATCCCCTTTTGCCAGTACCAGGTCCAGCAGCGCTTTATCTCTTGTTGGTCCATAGACTTCTTGAGTCAGGCAGAGCTTGTCCATGCATGTGGGGAAGCTTTGTGATCGTTTGGATTTCGCTGAGTGCTCGTCCCATGAGATGTCTGGGTAGTTGAAGTCTCCCATGACAACCATGCACTGAGAGTGTGCAGCCTCAGCCAGTTCCCTGGTGAATTCCTGGTCGAGCTCTTGTTCCTGATTAGGAGGTCTGTAGTAGACTCCTACCATTGTGTCCCCTATGCCATAGTCCCCACATATTTTGACCCAGAGGGTCTCCAGTCACCTTCCATGGGTGCCATTGTCAGCTTGCAAGGATGTATAGCTTTCCTTGACAGAGAGAGCTACACCCCCACCCCTTTTTTCGGCACGTCTCTCCTGTACAGGGTATAGCCATGTATACCTGTGGCCCAGTCATAGATGGAGTCCCACCAGGTCTCTGTTCTCCCTATGAGATTGTAGTCATTCTTGTTTAGAGGAGGACCAGTTCCTCCTGTTTATTCCCCAAGATCTTGGCATTGGTGTACAGACTCCTATGGTGTAAGTGTCCTATTGGAAGCCATAGGCTTCCTTGTACTCCCAGGAGGACACCATTCCAGGGCTGGTTCCAGCTCCAGTTGCGTGGTTCCCTGTGGGGCTGGATGAAGTAGGAGGTGAGGGATGGGGAGTGACCCTCCTCAGCTTCTCTCAGCTGCCTCCCAGCAGCTGGGCTAATTCCCACCCACGGGCCCCTGCTTACCTCCGGGTAGGTCGGGCTCGTCAGGGGTCCTGGGGGTCCCAGGGCTCATGGGGGCGCAATGGGCTTCCGCCTATGTCTCTCTCACCAGAGCTGGGGTGCATGGTTGCCTCCCACATTCAATAAGGGACCCACACTTTCCCTGATATTCCTCTTGTTGCTGATTATACTTGTTGAAACCCTTCTTGTTACCCTTCATGTCCTTTGCTAGCTTTAACTGCATCTATGCTTTGGCCTACCTGCTTTCATCCCTGCATGCCGAAGCAATACTCTTATATTCCTCCCCTGGCCTTCCAGGGGATCCTACCCAGGAGTTCCCTGAGTCAGTGGAAGACTTCTTTTTTGAAGTCCAGGGTTCTTACTCTGCTACTCTCCCTAACTGTAAAATATTGCCTTCTGATCTCTAACCTAAACCTGTTCTCCATCAGCTTATTACCATTGTTCCTCATCATCCCAGGTGGTGCTGGGGAGAAAAAGGGCTCTACCTATTTGCTGTTCTACATTGAATGAGTGCCTTGTTTATTCATGCAATTCCAGCATGTGTACTTTGGCTAATTGTTGATTGGGAATCTACTTCAAGACACGGTGATGCATCTTGTAAATTCTGAGTCATACCTCCCATGCTTCTTTGTATTCAGTGATGCTATCAGCTCTGTTGTAACATTTGCTTAAGGGTGATAAGGGCAAGTCTCTTCTTGACAATCTCTATCAGAGGTTTTCATGTCAAGGTCATCTGAAACAGAACAGAGTTGATGCATCAGTTTTGCAAACCTTTTGGGTATCTAATAATGAACTAAGTTGTAAATTCACAGCAGCCATCTTGGAATCCAATATAACTACCATGATGGAAATGTTACAATTGGTCTCAATTCATATAATGTTGGTTTGATCATTGGAATTCATTTTCTAACCCTAGTGAGGGCCAAAATATTGACCAAAACATGAATCCGTGGCAGCCATCTTGGATTCCAAGATCGTGATTACATGCACTACTTGCCAGATAGAAAAAGTTACACTGCTTGACATGGGTAGACCATCCCTACTTGTGACAAGCGGCAACAGTGTGTTTCAATGAGTTGCCTACAGGGTGACACCTCTACCTTTTCCTTCTTACCCTACAAAAAAAGAAAAACGCCAAACAAAATGGGAAAAAACATGTTTTCAAGTTAGTTTTTACCATCCAGGCCTCTTCTGGTATCTGCTTTGGGGCTCTGAAGTAAAACTGGAATATCTTCTCCTGAAGGGGACTCTTCCCTTGATGCCTACATAGTTTGTTTAATAGAATTGTTTGGTCTACTGTGACTTGATTTTGTTATTAAACCACAGCCTTTGCATCTACAGACACTGCTTAAACCACTCCAGTTCCTTAATCGAATGTGAGAATGTGATACATACTTTTGGTTAACAAAGACCTCTGCAGCTTCATAGAGGGAACAGCCAGAGAGTGAAGGACACCTGGGCTAATGAATGACCCCTTAGGAGAAAAGGGAACATTAGGATTAAGGTGCAGTTATACAAAATGTAGCCTAAGAGGTGGCACCAGCTACTGACTGCTCTGTCTCTTCCTCACATGGGCTTTTATTACAGGTGGCATTGATCCACTTCTCCGTGGTCTGCTCGTTGATCATGCAAAACTGATGAAGCAGAGCCAAATGGTTGTTGTGGAACTCCAGGAGCGGCTTTTTGAATAAAAAGAAGTGATGGGTTTGGATCTACCAGCCATTAACATGCAACGGGGAAGAGATCATGGTCTTCCAGGTAGAGCAGTACAAGACTGCTTGTCTTGTTATATTACTCTCCTATGTTTGTGGCAGTTCTCAAGATGTCCTAGGGTTTTTACAGATTAGCAGGAAGGGATGGTTCCTAGTTGCCTATAAACATGGGCAACAGGAACCAGCCCATAAGGGTGATTTGATTAATGTGATGGGATGGAAAAAAGGATCTTTGCAGCTGCCTTCTGGATAGGTCTGAGTGAGATAAAATTGCATTTGCAAAGGCCAGAGAAAATTATGTTGCAATAGCTGAGACATGAGGTGACCGTGGACAGGATGGATAATGGAGGTCATGTCTTAGTGGTGCTATGCGGAGCAATGAGCATAATTTAAATGTTGGCTAGATGTGAGGACCCATGGAGGGGTTGGAGCTGAAGAAAATGCCCAGGCTAGTCTTAGTCTCCTATCCCTTGTAGATTTTTCAGTACAACAGTTGCTGCAAGTCAGCATAGACCCATGTCCCTGGGACCACTGTCCTCTGGGCGCACAGCAAAGACTATAGTCCCTGGATAGGTAGTGCATCAGTACACTGGCCTTAATTTAGGACTCTGTTCTTTGGACACAGTCTGGTTTGTAGAAATGCCAGGCCATGGGGTGACACTTCAGAAAGTTGGAAGTACCTGAAAACAGGGATTTACAGTGCGAACCATTCTTCAGCCTTAGTTGATCCCTTCATCCCCAGTGCTTGACAGTTATAATGTAAATAGGACACCATACCTACCTTCTAATGCTCTGCCCACATCGTGGAACCACTGCATCCTGGTTGGGAGGTTTCCAAACACAAACCACCCACCCTGGAAATATATCAGTAAGGTGTCTCTAGCATTGTCCCCAGCAGCTCCTCTCCCTCAGCCTTGAGAGGGATGCCCTGGAGCAATTGCACTGGTGTTTCTCTGAGTTTGGAGTGTGCAAGTGGGAATGGGTCACTGAGGTCCCCATAGTGCAGACATGACTTTAATGGCTACTCCTACTTGCAAAGGTGACCCACCTGGTCAGTCCAACCTGTGAATGTAAACAGCATCTGGGAAAACACGCTGCTGTCTGCAGTCAGCTCTGTGCTGGATGGCAGCATCTACGGAAAGGGTTCTTAAGAACATGGACAAGATAGACATTAGGGCTGTGCGAAATTTCGCCGGCAGTTTCGTTTCAATGCTGTTTCAACTTGTTTTGAGCTCAAAACAGCAAAATCAAAACGAAACAGAGAGCTTTGAAACAGCCTCAAAACAAAATGAGGCAAGTTGAAACATTTCGAGTTTTGAAGCTCAAGCTGGGCTTGCCTGCAGGGAAACAGAAACTGATATAAGGAGAGGGAGGGGGAAGAGGGAGGAAGGGAGGGGAAGGACTACTCTCATTATTGACTGTGTAGCTGGCCAGTGACTGTCATCCTTCCCTGAGGTCTCTTCTAATCCCAGTGCTCTGGGGGATGGATGGAAAAACTGCATAAAAGGCAGCATTATATGAAGTGCCCTGCTTTCTGCCTTGGTGTCAGTTGAGTGAGGGCGCACCTTAACACACACAGTGTCACCCACCCTCACCCATGTAACGAGGTTCGCCTGTCAGCAGCTAGAGGTGCAGGGCCCCAGAACCCAGAAGCCCTGCACCTATTTCCTCAACAGCTGGCAGGCTTTGTGGTCTCAACAGGGGCTAGCAGGCCTGCAGCTTTCACCCTGCTGTGCCTTAACACACACACACAGTGTTACCCATGTCATGAGTTTTGCTTGTCTGCAGATTGAGGTGCAGTTTCCCTCAAACCCCTGCACTGATCTCCTTGAAAATTGGCAGGCTTTGTGGCCTTAGCAGGGGCTAGCATCCCTGCAGTTTTGATCCTGCTGTGGCTTAACACATACACATGGTATGAGTTTTTTGCTTTCAAGACTTTGAGGTATAGTTTCCCTGAAACCCCTGCACCTATCTCCTTGAAACTTGGCACGCTTCATGACCTTAGAAGGGGCTATTACTTCTGCAAGTTTCATCCAAATCAGACCAGAAATGACAAAGTTATAGGCTGTTTCGAGCTTCCCCATTATAGCCTGTCAACCTATAGCCTATATCAGCAGTTTCAAATCAAAACGCAAGTAAAAATGGAACGGTGCCGTTTTGCACAGCCCTAATAGACATCAACAAGGTAGACAGCATTAATGTGAAACAGCAAAGCAGGGCACAGAGGTGGAGCTGCTGTTTCTGGTGAGAGGAAGATGGTAGCAATGACTGCTCTGTTGTGCTCCCACAGGGTACAATGCCTGGCGACGATTCTGTGGGCTTTCAGAACCTCACAACCTGGATGAACTCACTCACGTGCTGGGAAACCAAAATATGGCAAAGAAGTTCTTAGGCCTGTATGGGACACCAGACAACATTGACATCTGGACTGGGGCCCTTGCAGAGCCCTTTGTTTCCCAGGGCAGAGTGGGGCCCCTCCTGGCTTGTATCTTTGGTGTTCAGTTCAGGAACTTGCGAGATGGGGACAGGTAGGCTGACCTGCAAATGGATCTGTTCTTCCATGTGTAGCAAACCCCTGCAGTGTCAGGCACAATCACTACAGCCAATGAGGGATTTAGTTTATATTGAGTATCCTAGGGGTTAGGGTCACAGACCAATGGGAAAGGACAAAAACGGGTAAATAGGCATTCACAGTATAACAACATACACTTAGAGGACAAGTAAACAGGCAGTCGTCAGTACCACTGGGGTACATACATTCAGCCCAGTCCCCTGCCTACCTCTGGAGGTGTTCCCAAGAATCAGACTTAAGTCTAGAGTCGCTCTGTCTAGATCTGTTGGTCAGGGATCATGTCTGTGGTTCATCTGTTCTGTGCAGAGGCACCTCTTTCCTTCAGTCCATCCAACAGCAGCACCATCGCCCCCACATAGCCAGTCAGGGCTCAGAGGTTGCTTCTTCCTGCTGCCCCCAAGGTTTTCTGGGATTTGCAGTCCAGCAGCAGGGCTCTGCAGGGTTTTTCATCACATTGTCTTCCTGCTTCCAGTTGTAGTCTGTGGTCAGTCAGCTGGTCTCCACAAGCTTGCTCCCCTTCTGTCCCACACTCATATCATTTTTTCAGTGCACACGATGCATTACATTACACAATGCATACGTTACACGTGCAATTTACAGAGGAGACAAGCAGCAGCATGTGTTCAGCGAGCTGTTTCATTTCCTCCCTAGGGGACCAGCCCACTGCTCCCAGCTCCAGGACACAGCACCAGAGTTTGTCTCACCTGAAAGGACCTCCTGTGGTGAGGGGCAGCTGATTAACTCCATCTGGTCTGGCACTTCATACTGCACAGGTGGCCTGTAGTTGTGCCCTTCCCTGCTAGTCCTTACTCCAGTGGAGGTGTCATTTACCCACTGAGGAGTATGGAGAGACCAATTACTT
Source organism: Alligator mississippiensis (assembly GCF_030867095.1). NCBI lineage: Eukaryota > Metazoa > Chordata > Crocodylia > Alligatoridae > Alligator > Alligator mississippiensis. The sequence continues at coordinate 26,509,855 of NC_081837.1, read as the reverse complement.
GGTGCCTTGGAGAAAGGCCCTCCCTTGTCCCTATGGTATTAGGTAAAGCGGGGAGATCTCAAGTGCTTGTGTAAGGGCCATGCAGAATCTGGAGCTGATCCACATCTAGAAACACTGCATGCCACCAACCTGCATGGAGCACAGGAACAACCAGCCTGGATCAAACCACACTCCATCTACCCCAGTTCCCGATCTCTTACAGTAATCAGTGCCAACTGCTCAGGGAAAGGGGTAAGAATCCCACAGTGGGCATGTGTGGGATGAGCTGTCACCTACATTCAATCAATCATCTGCTTTGTAATTGATACATTGGTGTAAATCTTAAGGCCTAATATCTAGCATACCCCTAGCTATTTCTGTTATCTATGTGGATATCCTCTTTGAATTTTACTAAATTCTTTGTCTCATAGATAGCCTGTGTCACAGCCTAATTATGGATTATGTGGAAAGTGTTTCCTTTCATCTGGTTTGAATTTGCTTCCTCCCAGTTTCATCAACTCTCTCTTAGTTCTGGTGTTGTGAAACAGTGTTAGCAGGCATTCCAGTGTCTTTTCTTCAGGTAGTTTATTCCTGCATGCACTTTTTCATGGTCCCTCCTCTTTGTCTTCTCCCATTTTCCAGTTACTTTCTTTTTTTTCTCTCTCCTTATAAGGAGTTTCACCATGCCTTCAATCACTCTTGCTGCCTGTCTCTGAACTCTTTTATTATGTGATACCTTTTGAGACAGTGTGGCCAGTGCTGTACCAGCACTATTGGAAACTGCATCATGACAACCTCATGTGAAGAAAACAGTCTATCACAGGAACTTCTATGTGGAAAAAAGTATTGCAGTGCCTACATACAGCAGAATCCTGTTAGTGTATTTACTGATCAGACATTTTTCAATAGAGAAGGGATACTTCAGCTACTTCAAGCTGATATTGCCATGATTAGCACCTATTCTTATGTGAAAGAGATTGTGAAGCAAAAATATTAGAGCCCCAGTATATTAGTCTCTGAAAACAGACTCTGAAGAAAAGCAAGGCACACAATTACATCTCTTTGAAGGTGGTAATGTTTGAATGGATGGAGACCAGTCTGTATCAGGCCAACATGAAACATGTAAACCTGTTTATTTGAGTGTGTTTCATTTATTGCCACCTTAGCAGGTCTTAAAATATGCAGTTTTAATTCAACTGGTAAACAAAAACTCTGCCACAACTTTAACTCTGGTATCAGAGTCAGGTATCACTTTCCCACAATGAATGGCCTTTAGGCCATTTATACACTCAAAAGTTGGTGATCTTTCTCCTTTTATACCACAGTCTAGTCATTAGAGCAGGGTGTGGGAGACCGAGTTCAGTTCAGGAGGAGAGCCTAGAACTCAATGCAATTCCTTCTGCCACCTCAGGGGATTCAGGACCATCTGCTCCAGCCTCAGGAGAGTTCCCTCACAAGCTATACACTATTCTGGAACTGGGTGCTCTCATTTCATCTTTGTGAGGCTGTTTCACTGCACATAAAAGTACCAAATGTGATTGGGGTTGCGCTCCTTCTAACGCCATGGATCTTGTATTCTTGTTTGTATGGTTGCTCAACTGCAACCAGAGGCATGCAGGGTGCTTCCACGTAGGCCAGCAGTTGAAACACTCACTGGGAAATGGGAGATGTGAGTGTGATCCCCCTGTAGCTGAGGAATGTCTAAAAGCGAGGTCTTCCACTTCCTGTGTGAGTATTCTAACTACCATGTTAGTAGGCAGAAAGGTGGGTGGCATCATTACCGCCATTGTTCAAGAGTGAGTGTGTGTAGCTGGTAGGTGCTTCTCCTGGGTCATCTTGGGAATGGATCCCAAGCACCCCAAGTTATATACCTAAGGTCCAAGGATGAGTCAGACTTCAGGCAACTCTTCCCACAGCTCTTAGCTAGGCCACATGGCTTCTGTAGGAACCTACCTGCTGAGCATCTCTACTTCCTTAGTTGCTCCTGGAAAGTGCCTAAGTCTTCTCATTTTCTGTGTAGGAGATTTAATCCTGTTGAATTGGATCACCCTTCCAGAGTGTCAGTGCTTATATTTTTGATGGTGTGCTGCCTAAACAGTTTGCAAGCTCTATTTGTATCTGACCCTTAGTCTGAGCTCCTGCATGGCACTGGCCAAAAGCATCGCTCCATGATTCCTGAGTGGTCTGAAATATTTAAATATGAATTAACTGTGGACATGGAAATCTAGACTTAGCTTTTGTTTGCCATATCTGCTGATGGCAACTAATCCTTAATTTTACTTTATGCTCAAAATGGCAATATGGCAGCGCCTTTACACACCCCAGAGGCTTTAGTCATTTTATTTGTGGCTGTGCTTGGACATGTAACAAATATAACAGGGACAGTTGCTATTCAGTCCTCAGCTTTGCAATCACTAACATCTTTTGTTTTTCACAGTGCACTTGAGCTGCACAGAGTCCCTAGGATTCTGTGGTAACTTTACAAGGGGTTTGCCTTATTACAGGATACTTATTAGTATAAAGAAATAAATTGTTTAAATAATGATGGAATTGTAGCTTCATTGCAGCAATGGGGGAGGGGGGGTTCACTTGTGGCTTTGTTGGACCTACATTTCTCTCTTCCATTTACGCTTTTTACAGCAAAGCCATCTTTTTATCCCTGTGGAGAAAATAAAGCCATGATCCCCCAGGCTGAATTCACCCCCAAGGAAGAGAAGCACAGATTCTTACTCTGTTGTTCTTGCTGCCTCTTTGCAGGTTCTGGTGGGAGAACCCGGGGGTTTTTACTCTGCAGCAGCATCGTGCCCTGAGCATCATCTCATTGTCACGGCTAATCTGTGACAACACCCGCATCAGAATGGTGCCCAGGGATGTGTTCAAGGTCAACAGCTATCCCTGGGACTTTGTGAACTGTAGCAAGATTGACAGTCTTGACTTGTCATCCTGGAAAGAAGAGAGTCACAGTGGACCAGAAGGTAGAGTGGACCCTCCCATCTCTCTGGCCTTCTGCCTATGTTTCCCGACACATAGCCTTGAAATAGACATCGCCAAATGAAGTGGATCAGCTGTCATGGAATATGTGCTGGCACAGCTGATCCACATCACTGGGTGAAATGTCACCTATTGTCCCACAAATAGATCTTGTGAAACAACAGGTAATGTGTTCCCTGCTTACAAAGACATGCCCTGGAAATCACAAGGGTATATCTCTGTGGGTGTGTCTACACATGCATTTATGCCATCTTAAATTTACTGCACAGTAAATTACTGTGTGGTAAGCAGGAATAGGCTGGTGTCTACTTGTGTGGGTGACCTAGGACTAAATTTAGTCCTGGGTCAGAGCAGCCTGCCATGTGCCCCTGTGGCCACTAGGGGGTGGGGGGGGAGTGGGAGTGGGGGGGGAAGCTCCTACCTCCGGCCACATGGCTGCAAACCTTTGGGATTAACTTTGGTCCCAAACTGAATACCTGCGTTATGCAGGTATCAAATTTACACTGGAGTTGTAAGTCTCCATATTTACTGTGCAGCATAGGCATGCACGTGTAGACGTATGCCCTTACTGCGAAGTAATTTCAGTTACTGCACAGTAAATGCACAAGTGTAGTCATGCCCAAGAGAAATATGAGTGATAGGACCCCTGTGGAAACTCTTCCTCCTGGTACTTCTTGGCCTTCTCAGCCCAGATCTACTCTAGTGCTCCCCTTACAGCCCCACTCTTTCCCCCGTCCCTGACCTTTACCTTTCTCCCTCAGCTCATTTCCCACTTATAGGTGTACCTACATGTACATTTGCTCCTTCCTGCTGAGCTCCCTCCCAATGGGCACATCTATATTTTGGAGGAGTGCCTTGTCCATATTGGTTTAATCCACTTCAGATAATTAGGATTAAAGCCCTTGTAGGCTAGCCTAGTCCCACAGCAGTTTCACACAGAGCATTTATTCAAAATGTCCTTCACAACCAAAGTCCTTTCTCATTAGTTCTCTGGTTTTCCCTTCTCTGATGCATTTGCCCTACTAAAGCTTTGCTCCTGAAGCTTCTCTGGCCCTCCACCATGCTTTGCAGTCCCTCAGCACTGTTCTCCAAAAGGCTGTCTGGCCTTCTGCTGCAAGCTGTTCAGAGCACCCTTGCTACAGGAGCTCTAACCTCTTCATTGAACAGACTGAAACTGCTCAACCTGCTCACAGTTATAATCCAAGTCAGGCACGCTGAAGCTGAAGGAAGTCTTCTGCTTATGCCTTTGCAACTTAGACTGGGTCCTAGAGCTCTAAGGTTTCACTATTTGTGGAGCATATTCTGAGAGCACCATATAGATCCCTGCACGTAAACATTGTATGAGACAGATTCCTATAGCACAGAATGGAAGGAGTTGGTGTCTCTCAAAGGCTGCCTCCCTGGGATCAGCATAGGATTGTTTCCGATAGCCTCTGTATAGTGTTACATTCAGTTTCCCATCTAATAGGGTTTAGAATGCTTCTTCCCCTGGGAGCTGTTCTACAGATTCCTGCACCTCACACATATGAAGATCTTGCTCATGGTCCATCTCTCATTGCATGTTCAGTTGGTGGGAAAACAGCTCCTAGATCACAGAAAAGATTTTTTTTTTTAATTTGCCTTCATTCTGACTTTGGTCAAAGCAAAAAACTCAACATTTCCTGAAAACTATAATTGTCAATGGAATTCCCTTTTGCAAACATTTTTTAATCAAACAAAATGTGTTCACTAGCTCCTTCAGCTGCATGGGATGGAAATTTGTTCCCAAACCTTGACATTTCTCATGAAAGAGAACTGTTGTTCTCCATCAGCCCTAGTGGCCAATCGTATCCTTCCAGTGAAATTCAACTGTCATGGGAGGTCCTAGGTACAGAGGGGAAGCTGATCTCACAGGATCATGCCTTGAAAAATCAGGATAAATGCTTTGTACTGGGGTCTGAGTTCAGTGGGGAGCCAGATGCCACAGTGGCAGGGCAGCAGGAGAGCAGTTGTGTTTGTCATAAGCAGAATGTATTTGGCTTAAACTCTGCCTGATTTTTAACCAGCACCTCTTCATAGGGATGGAGGCCAGTAGGGACCATGTAATTATCTAGTCTGGCTCTCAGTTACATTACAGGATGTTATTCTTGCTGATTGGAAAGCAGCTGAAGTTGAGTTGAGTGAAATAACTTCTATAGTGAGAGTTGGTGGGCAATCCCAGTCTCCCACTGGTCTTCTCTCCTTTATTAACACCCTCTTATTTCACCCCACAGATGCAAAGTTCAGTCGCTCTTTCTGATGTAAATGAAGGTTGTCCTGGAAGGCTGACAGCAGGATGTTGCCAAGAAGGACTACTAGCCATGTTCTCTCAAACTAACTGTGTCTTCACAGCTAGTGATGCACAGCTACTGTCAGATTTGTCTGCTTTTGTATTGGCTTTGAGGTCATCCATTTACAAGTACTGTATTATCTTTCGTGTCGGCATTGTTATGAGAAACATAATTTTCTAATATTACTGGATATGAAAATCCAGACCCAAGCAAATCACAGAAGTAAAGATTTTACAAATCAGTGTTTTTAGGCTGCTTACTGGCACTAGTTTTTAATACCTTAGTGTTAAAATGATGGATACTCTTCCCATATTTGCTAGAAAGGTGAATCAGAAAATTTTATATTTGTAGTATCTTAACTGAATAAATCCTAATTTATGTACAAACTGTAGTAAGGCACCAGCAATTCCCATTTCTCAATATTGTCAGTGTAGTAAATGAAACAACGGAACAAATACAGGTTTTGAAGCACATTAATTTAATACCATATTAAAAGCAGTGTTAGGGCCTTGTTGCACAGTAATTCTGTACAACTCCTGGAGCTCCCAGCTCCTGGATTTTCTTATGTTAATACCTTAAAATGGCTTAAAGCACTCATGATGTAGCTCAAAGTTATGCCACTCCAGGGTAGGGTTATCTCTGATCCACAGAACCCAGCTTCTGTTCCATTAAGGTGTGGCCACTCCCCACAGATGAGCTGCTCAAGTTAAACTTCTCCAGTATCCCAGGATACAGTGTTCTCTCTCTCCCCACTACGGCTGTGCGAGGCTTCAGATTGTGCTTCAGAGTCCAGAGCAGTACGCCCAGATCGAAGCGTGGGCTCAGTTAAGCTGTCCAAAGCGGTTCAGAGCTTCCAAAGCACTTCAGAAATGCTTCCGATGCTTTGGACACTGAAACTGAAAGATAGAAGAGGGAGGGGGAGCGGGGGAGGAAGGGACAGTGGGAGGGAGGGAGCGGGGGGGAGAGGACTGACATGTAGGTGATCAGTGAGAAGGATTTCATTCTGGCTGCCTTTCCAATGACAGCACCTGGGGGGAGGGACCTAGAAACAACATAAAATCCTCTGTTTTGTGGCATGCTCTGCCTTTTCCTAGCTTGTTCCCTCTCAGGAACTGCATGAGAAAGGAACCCTCAGACTCAAGCATTTCAGCTTGCTTGCTTTACTCAGTAGTTGAACTTGCCCTCTCCTTTTTCTTGTTAGAAAGGATTAGGTAGGATTTATCTTAGCTTAGCTATTCAATTACTATTACCATTCAGTTCATTTCTTTGAATTTATATTTGCTCTTTTTTCTTTTTTGGAAACTTTGAAAAAAGAAAGCTGGGTTTTCCCTGCCAGTGTGATCCATCACTGTGCAGGGAGGCACACAGATTGCACGCACACACGCACACAGACACACAGACACACAATATAAAGAAAAATAAGATATTCATAGTAGAAGAAGACAGACAGACAGCACACAATTTTTACATAACTATTAACACTGAAGCAAGCAATCAAAGAAGAGGTCAGTGCATGCACGCAACAGAGGGAATAAAACACATAATACAAAAGGACTGATACACACACAGAGACCTTTTGCAGTATAGGAAAGATGAATATGAAGAATGCTGGAAAGGCAGGTGCCAGGTCTTCTGGAAGGGGAGGGAGAGGGGGTAGGGGGAGAGATAGAGCTGCAAGCCCCCCACCCCCAACATAGATGCATTCTCTTCCCAAGCAGCCATGACATCAGTGCTGCCAGTGGAAGCCAGGAGGTGGGAGCAGTGTCTGCGCCTGATGTCCCTGCACCTGCACCACCTCCGCTCAGTCCAGAAGTAGGCACCAGCAGTGGAATCACTGTCTCCTCCACCCCAGTTTCATCTCAGCATGAGCCTCCCACAGCCAGAGGAGGAGCTGGAGCTGGAACCAGGGATGCTGAGAGCACTGGATCAAGCAATTCTGGGGACTGAGGCGGGATTCAAGTTTGTGCTCCACACCCCTCAAATTTTCTCTAGGCCCAGGTCTCCTCCGAAAAGCAGCACCTTGGAGGAGGCTGAGGTTGTGGAGGCAAGTGGCTCAGCTGAGGCAACTCCTCCTGCTGTTGAGCCTCAGCCTGCTGAGGAGTGGGATAAGGCAGGATCCTCAGCCTCAACCCAGAAGCAGGAGAGTAGTGTAGTGTGGGAGCATTTTGAGCTGGCAGATGATCCCAGGCTTGCCATCTGCCAGCACTGCCAAAGGTACATGAGCCGTGGCAAGGAAGTGAGACACTATTCCACCACAGCGATGCTGCTGCATCTGAGGAGGCAGCACCCCCTTGCCTTTCTTCCTGCTCAGCCTGGCACCCATGTGAGTGTGCTGAAAGGGAAGTTTCCTGCTCATTCCAAAGCTCCTTTTCCCCCAAAACAGAGGCAGGCCACCCTGGACCAGTGGGGGAAAGGTGGACAGAAAGGGGGTGCGTTTCCAAGGCGAGCAAGATCACCCAGAGCACTGGGGAGATGCTTGCTCTGGATAGCCAGCCCTTCTCCCTAGTTGAGCAGCCAGGGTTCAGGTAGTTCATAGCACTTCTGGCCCCATTTTACAAAGTGCCCACACTCACCACCTTTAGCAGGATGGTGGTGCCCTCCCTGTCTGAGGCATGCAGGGAGTACTTGAGGGAGGAGCTGTGCAAGGCAGGGCTGTAGGTAGCCTTGCACTTCACCTCCGACATCTGGAGCACCGGGAGTGATCACGCCTACCTCTACCTCACAGGGCACTGGTGCAATCAGTCAGGCCATTGGTGGGGTCTACTGCAAGCCGAGGTGCTGGATGAGTCCCACGCGGCAAGGGAGGTCATGGGGGCCATGAACCGCATGGTGCAGGGGTGGCTCGTTGGGCAGGCCAAGCTCACCCGTGGGCTTATGGTCACCTACAATGGGGCCGATATGGTGAAGGCTGTCCATGATGTCAACTTTGTTGGCATCTGCTGTGTGGCACACAGGCTGCACCTAATAGTGAGGGATGCTTTGGAGGGGAACAGGGCTGCCAGTGATGGTGCCGCCGCCACTACTGCTACAAGCCAGGTGATTTTGAAATGCAGGAAGGTGGTGGGCTATTTCCACCACAGCATCAAGCGGGGCAAGATGCTGCAGGAGAAACAGGCAGAGATGAGCATCCTGCAGCACAAAATCATGCAGGATGTGGAGACTCAGTGGAACTCAACATACTTGATGCTCAAAAGTTTGGTAGACCAACAGAAAACCATCCATGAAATGGCCTTGCTTGGGGAGATTGGGATCAGCAGCCTCCTGAACAGAGCTGGGTGGGATACCATCTCCCAGATCTTGGTGGTCCTCAAGCCCTTCCTCAAGGCCACCGAGACCCTTAACGCTGGTGATGCCCTCCTTAGCCAGGTGATCCCTATAGTGAGGGAACTGGAGAACCAAATGGAGAAGTTCCAGGGGATCAATGTTCCTGGCTGGGGCAGGCCGCTGTCACCAGATGTGCAGGCACTGGTGTGACGGCTGATGGAGGGCATCAGGAGACGGCTGCATCCCTTGCACTTCAGTACGGTCCACATGATGGTGGGCATGTGCAACCTGAGGGTGAAGGGGAGCATGTGCACTGGCAGCCCCCAAATCCTTGATCACTGGACGCAGGTTCTGGTCAACAAAGTCAGGGAGGCCAAAGTGCAGAGGTGAGGGGATGTGGACAAGGAGGATCCACTTTCCCATGTCAGCACTTCCAGAACCAGGACCAGCACTGGCACCAGCACCGGCACTGGCACCGGCCAGTCTCCTCCACGTCAGCCACTGCCAATGTGGGCCATGGGCATGGCTTCAATACTGGGGTCCAAATGCACCAGACCTCAGCCTCAGGAAGGTAGTGCTGAGGCTTCGGTGGCTACCTATCTCACTGAGGATGTGGAGCCACTGGACTGTGACCTCTTGGCCTACTGGGCAAACCACAGCCAGATGTGGCAGGATCTGGCCATGGTTGCCCGACAACACCTGTTCTGTGCACCGACCAGTGTTGCAAGCGTTGCTGAGGATGTTGTGACACCCCATTGCACCTGCTTGGTAGAGCAGCTGGTGGTTCTAAAGGTGAACCTCCCACTGCTGGGGTTCCCCAAGCTCCACCTGCAGACGGACTGAGTGCTACCCTCCTCACTCCATCTGCACCAATTTTCTTTTTTGAGTTTTTGAAAAGCCGAGTAATGCCCCACTCTCAGCTGGAGGGGGCACTAACTGCATCACCAGCCAGCAGGGGAAGAACATGCCCCTGTTGAGCTCATTCTCCTGCCAGGATGAACTTTGAGTTATGGGATTGGGGCTATGGGGAAGAAGGAGGCCCCAGGTCCCGGGCATGACCACTAAAATTGCACCCTGCCAGAGTAGGGAGGCCTGGTGGGACTGCTGGCAGTGCAGCAGCCCCATAAATGCCAGGACCAACAATCCCCTGGTGAAAGGTGGGTAGACAGTGCCATAACCACCAGCTAACGCACACATGCACAAAGTCCTGGCTGGGGAATGCCAAGACCTGTCACGTCTTTGACAGGCCTGATGCTCCCTGGTTGCAGTGCAGTTGTGATGCTCCTGGTGAGCTCAGCTTAGCTGCCCAGGGTGCCAGCTTTAGGGTTGAAAACCCCTGTGTTAGGCCCAGCTCTGAAAAGCGGTTTGCATTGTAATTCGTTCCCTCTCAGGATCAGGCCTGAGAGACTGGAGGCAGAGTGGTTTTTTGGTGAGGAACGTACCCCCACAGGTAGTTGGGTTTTGTTGTCTTTGATAGATTGTGGTGTGCAGTTTGCGGGGGTACTGGAGATAGTCTGCAGGTTTTGTGTTTTGAGCTGTAGGAAGTTGGCTTCAGTTCTGGTGATGAGGTTAGGTGCTTGTTTGAATGTACAAACCACTTTTCAGAGCTGGGCCTAAGAACTACACTTCATCAGCCTCTTAGGTAGTAGGTACAGAAACTCATGGACTCAATATACACAGTAGACTTCTGGCACACTGCGACTTGCCGGACATCTGGCACCCCAGGCACCTCTGCACTTTTACCTTCCCTGCTACATCTCCCTTTCCCCCTACCTCCCACCCCAGCCTGTCCCTCACCCCCTGACACCTCCATTTCCATTTTCACTGAATTGCGGGCCAGGCCAGCCTCTGGCTTCTTTACTATTCCTTCCATCCAGGACTAACTACAGGTACTTCCTCAGCCTGACAAAGGGGTTTTCAGCCCTAAAGCTTCCAAAGACACATTTTTTAAGTACTCCTTTTTCTTTCATAATACACATATAGACATACAAAAACAAGATAAGCCATCACACACCATGAGTAACATCATATGTCTAACACAACACAACACAACACAACATCTTTACTTCTTGCTGTCAATTCCTTTATGAAAAGAAAGACTCTGGGACAGTTCTGTTTGGGTACCTTTGATGCTGCTGCTGCTGCTAGCGGTGTTGAGCCAACTAAGTTATTTTACCTGTTGTCACGTAAAGTAGTGGACCGGGCATGAGGCTGTAGGAGAGGAGGAAGCCTCACTGGGGCACACTGCCGTGTTGTGTAGAGGCCCCAGCCCCAGGAAGGGCACACCTTAACACACACATACAATGTCACCTACCCACATCACAAGTTTTGCCTGTCAGCAGCTTGAGGTGCAGGGCTCCAGAAGACAGACTCCCTCAGTGAGACACACACACAGTTGGCAGGCTTTGTGGCCTGGCAGGGCCCAGCACCCAGCCCTGCACTAGATTCCACCTCCATGTGCCCCAAGACAGACGCAGTTGCCCAAGTGCCCACCTACATCACGAGTTTTGCCTGTCAGCAGCTTGAGGTGCCGTTCCCCTCAAACCCCTGCATGTATCTTCTTGAAATTTGGCATGCTTTGTGGCCTGAGCAGGGGCCACCATCCCTGCAGTTTTCAGCCTACTGTGGTGTAACACATACACGTGACATGAGTTTTGCTTTCAAGAATTTAGGGTGCAGTTCCCCTGCCCCAAACCCCTGCACCTATCTTCTTGAAGCTAGGCAGATTTTATGCTCTCAGCAGAGACTACCTATCCTGAATGTTTCACCCAAATCAGAGACAAAACAACAAAGTTATAGATATTTCATTGATCCCCCATTATAGCCTATGGACGAATCTCCAAGGCGGCTCAGCTGGATCGAAGCTGCAAACTGATCCAGAGCTCCAGATCAGATCACTGACATCTGAAGTGGCTGGATCTGAAGCTGGATTGAATACCTGGCTACTTGCATAGGCTTACTCCCCACCCTCCTGTTCTGTAGACTCAGACCCCTGGCTGCTTAGTGGAGCTGCCCAGGGACTGGAACCAGAGCTTTTCTATTTTTCCCAGCCTCCAGACCCCTGATCCAGGAACTCCAGCCTGGGGCACCTTTCCCCACCAGCACCGAGCCTGCCTAGGTGGGCTGTCACTGCTGGACCCCATGCAACTTTGTGTACCAAGCCCTGGGGAGCAGAAGAGAGCAAAGCCAGTCCCCAGACCTGGCTGGAATCCAGCAAGCTCTGAGCTTCAGTCCCACTGCTGCAGCAGTGCCCTGCTCCATGCACCCCATCCACATGCAGCATGGCAAGATGTGGAGGTGGGTGCTGCCAGGGATGCCACTGTTTAGGGACAGGAATGTGGATTGGGCTGCAGGCATGGGTCTCTGCTACTGCCTGTGTGGATGCAGGAGTGGGCTGTGAACAGACTCTGCTCCCAGCTGTGGAATGAAGCCATCTTGGGGGGGAGCTGGCAAAGCTGGAGAGGGTTGAACAGCCCTGCTGTCTGCAGTGATCCCTCCTCCCACTCCCCCACTCTGCACTCGAGAAGGCACAGTCACCTGCCAGCAAGCTACAGATCAGCTCCGGGTCTGGACCACGGGGAGAGCTGCCCACAAGGGGAGCTGGCACCAGCTCAACCATCCTGCCAGGACCAATGCAGTTGGTACCAAGCCTCAGTCCCAAGGAAATGGTCCCGAGCAGCGAGGAGGTATCAGCGCTTAAACTGATAAGAAAAGAAACTTGTTTTTTGTTGGTTTTTGTTTTTATTTTTTTATTTTCTGTATTCCAGTTCAAATTAGCCAAACCAAATTCCAGATCCAAGAGTCAGTCCAGAACCATAAATGGCCATCTGGGGGTTCAGATTTTTCCAAAAACTTTGGCGGGCATCCTATTTGCAGGCCCAAGCCTGGAGGCTTGGGGTTTGGATGCCCACGAGCTTTGCTTGCCCTCAGCAGTAAGCCAGGGAGGAGTCTCCCATTTCCATAAAGTGGACTTAAAGCCCAAACCTTCCTACTCCAGCAGCTAAGTGGGAGCTTTACAATACATTACCTTAGCAGGTACTATCCCTGTGCCAGGAGAGTGGTCTTCCCCGGGAACAACTAGAAAGACCACCTCCATGGTGAGTTTGCCTTGCCAGGGAAGCATAGACTAAGCTTTTTTTTTTTATTTATTTAAATATATGTCTCTCTATATAAGGGTACATATATCTACACCCCTAGTATCACACCACAAACCAGCCCCCCAAACCTTCACCTGTTACAAAATCTGCACCCGTGCACCCGTACAAAGGCCCACTGGCCACCCAAACCCGTTGCAATATCCGCATCCTGCACAACACACACAAAAAAACAAGCAAATCCTGTTCCCTCAGACCAGGCAACACTTTCCTTCCTTCCCCGCCTCACTTGCGGGGTCATATACTCAGTTCAAGTGTCCTCTCTGCTGTTGTCACTGTAGCTATCCTTGGTTCTGCTTGTCCTTTCCTTTTCTTCACTGTCACTGCTCCCCTCTCTGCTCAGGGGATGTTGGATGATCCTGTGCCACATGTCTCTGTGCCAGGTGGCTTTGGCTGCATCCTCTCCATCCTCCACTACTGATTTCTGGTAGTAGGTCTGGAGTTTGCTCAGAGCCATTTTCACACAGCCTACTACCTCTACATCTGTGTGCCTGTACAACAGGAGGTTCCTGGCCTTCTACAGGGCGCTCCAGACACAGGATGCAAATTGATAGAAACAGGGCGACAGGCTCCCCTGGTGTTTTGTGAGGTGCTGGTACAGCACAGCTTCTCTGGTTAGACAGTTGATGCCGGTTACCACTTTGCAGAACTGCTTCACCTTTTTCCATATCTCTTTGGTGCAGGTGCAGAGCCAGAGAAGGTGGTTGATTGTCTCGGTGGCTCCATGGCAGTTGGGCCATGTCACAACCAAATTAAGTAGTGCCCATGTCACAAGCAAGTAAAACCATTCAAAACAGTTTTTTTCTGCACTAGGTTAACTAAGGGTTAACAATAATGATAGTAACTGCTTTTTTGCTGCGCATGTCAAAAAGAAATTTATAACTGCGACACCAACATGAAATAGAACTTAGCCTTCTGTGCTGTACATAAATCATTATAATTGGTCAAAGAAAACAGGGAGTAACCCTGTGAGATAATACCCTAGTGAAGACCGCTAGATAATTGGCAATTCTAATTAAATTTATGACGTGGCGAAAAGCAATAGGCTAGTACACAAACAAAACCACAATACATTTCCGCAAAGAAGAAGAAGAAGAAGGGGAGACCTCCGCACACGCAACCTGGAGACCTCTGAATGTATGCGTCAGAGTAACTGACAATTTGATCACTTGTCAGTTCCCCACGTCTCGACCCAATCTCAGACGTAAATCAACGACCTGCCGGCCTGACCTTTTCTCTGCCAGACCTGCCAGACTGACCTACGACCTATAAGCTGTAACTAGCCAAGTATTTCTAACCTCCGTCCTTCACCACCTTGACGGCATGAGTAAATAATCTTGCTTTGCAACCGATAAGCGTCCGCCTAATTAATTCCACTCCATGCATCACAAGTACCCGCCTGACGGACCCTTAACTGCCCGGGTGGGAGTCAGGGAGAGCTGCTGGCTGGCTGCCCTGGGTCCCGACAGGCCACAGGCAGCTGGGTCTCCCCAGCTGCCCCTCTCTATGTCTCCAAGCCATCACTGGTAGAACTTGGTGGGCTATAAGCCAGTTCGTTCAGGTCCTTGTGATTTTTGTGCAGATCCTTGTGGTCTATGTGCTCCCATACAGCCTGGCATGTGTTGCCCAGGAGCAGGTCATTGGGCAACGTGGTGTCCTTCAGCCTCATAATCTCCTGGATATTCTTGTGATTTCTCATGGTCACTGGGCCTGTGCTTTGCAGGCTGTACAAACTATGGCACTGGTTCAGGGTCTCATAGAACCAAGGTGAGCCCATGATCCACGGGCTATGCTTGGTCAGGGTATATATCCCCCAGTGTCTCAGGATGTGCCCTGTAAAATATCTCATGAGGCAAGTGGTTTTGGATTCTGCATGGGTCACCAGCTTGCAGATCAGGCTCATATACTTGGTCCACAGGAACAGGAGGATGTCTGGCATGCCCCTGTCCCTGGCCCTCTTGTCCTAGTACAAGGTCTTCTGGGTGACCTTTTCCCATATGGAGCCCTGGAAGAAAATGCACATAGCCCCCTGGATCCTGGCCTTCAACACTGTCTCTTACCCATCCTCATTAAAAAATTAGGTGTCTGTGGTGTTGATGCCTACATAGTGAGATGAGTTGCCAATTGGCTGCAGGGCTGCACCCAGACAGTGGTGGTGGATGGATCATTTTCGACCTGGAGGGATAAGGGCAGTGGGGTTCCCCAGGGCTTGGTCCTCAGGCCTGCACTGTTCAACATCTTCATCAGCAACTTGGATGAGGGGGTGAAAAGCACTTGGTTCAAATTCACGGATGACACTAAGTTATGGGGAGAAGTGGGCATGCTAGAAGGGAGGTACAGGCTGCAATTGGATCTGGACAGGTTACAGGCATGGGCGGATGAGAATAAGATGGGATTCATTACTGATAAGTGCAAGGTGCTGCACCTGGGGAGGAAGAACCAGCAGCATACCTAAAGGCTGGGGAACTCCCTTCTCGTCAGTGCAGAGGCAGAAAAGGATCTTGGAGTCATTATAGACTCCGAGATGAACATGGGCCACTAATGTGGGGATGCAGTCAGGAAGGCTAACCGTACCCTGTCGTGCATCCACAGATGCATTGTGGCAGAAATGCCACTGTCTGAGTCTCTCCAGAAATCTGTCCTTGTCAGCTTGGGACACTGGGGTTGAATTCCTAAGGGAGGGGGGATTTTCCTCCCTGCCTGCGTGACAAAAGCCTGGTACCTAGGATGTGGTCCCTTTGGTCACCTGAGTGGGGGGAGGGAAAAGCCTCTGCTCATATGCCCAGGTAACCAGTAATGCTTTTAAAATTGGTTGGCTAATTGCCAACACTGCTGGCTTCTATTGGACTGGGTATGGAATCAGAAAAAAAATAAATGCCTTAAACATTGATCATTTGATTTATAAGATGACATAACGGCTTTGTGGAGAATTGCTGGCTCTGTACAGTAGAACAGATAAGGGAAAGTGTTTGTTCTTTGTAACTCCTCTGCAACTGCTTCCCTCACCGCGGCCTTGAAGATAGCAAAAAGTATGTACAACTCTGATTTCCAGGTGCAAGAAGGAGGTTTGTGAACTAACCTCGCCTCCCCCATTAGTTCCCATCCTGATTACAGCAAAGAAATAATGAAGTAATATTATAGCCGCTTTTCATGCTAATTTCACTATATGATCACGTGAGTTGTCAGGAACTGTTAAAAAGTATATAAGCCTCCTGATTTTGCTCTTGGTGGGGGACTCCTTCCAAGTGCTTGGGAAATCCATGTCACTTTGGAATCCCCCCTACAGCTGTAGTTTCTTTTGAATAAAAGCTTCTGCTGACCTGACCCAAAAGTATGTTGTGTGTGTTTCCACGACACTCAGATAGAGACGCCCGGAGTGATCAGTAGAGATACAGACCATCTTCTCACCGATGCCCCGGCTAGCCAAAATAAGGTAAGAGACCGTTTGAAATCTCTCCTGGGGCTTTTCAGTGAGAGACTGCCTGTGTGTCTTCCTGTTCGCCGCTTGAGGCTTACCCTATCCGACCGTTTTGCTGCCAGAATTGTCAGACCCACTATGTAAGTAGGAACTGTGAATGAAGGTTAAAGAAAAGAGTGAGAAACTGTGTTGCTGTTGTCAGTGAATGTATTTCATTTCCCCGTGTGCATTGAGTTCAGTTCTGCAAAGAACTATGAGGTCTTTCTGAAGCTAGGAGTGGAAACCTTGTGCAGCTGCCCACAGGACACCAGACTGTGTGCTCTTCGAAAGCAAGGGTGCAAGGTGGAAGCTCTTAGACTGGAGGAGATCAGGGTTGTGTGACAAATTTTCCCTACACCCCCTCTCCTCTGCTGTTGTAAACTCTGTGGGAATTTCAAATCAGATAGTTTCTCATCCTGTTTCCCAACCCTTACATGTTTCTCTCGGCCCTGTTTCTGATCAACATGCTTTTCTCCTCAGTCCTTGTTCTCCTGTTAATTTGTTAGGCAGAGATTCGCTTTGTCAACTCGGCTGTACTATTTATTGTTCTCCTCATGGTGTTTGTTTGGATGTTCCCTGTGTTAATGAAATGGCTGTACTTGCTACCCTAGCTAGCTCACCTCCTGAGCCTGAGTCCCCTAATCTTTCTGTGTTACAAGAGGAAATCATAAAGGCTGTCCCTCCATTTCTCTGGTCCCAACATGCTAATGAAGTAGGGCAAATTCATACTGCCCAGCTTATAAACATTAGATTAAACCCAGCTAAGCCATTACCTCAAGTTGCTCAATACCCTTTATGCCCAGAAGCCGAAGAAGGGATACGTCCTGTTATATAACAGCTCTTTTGAAGCAAGGTATCATTGTCTCGACTAAGAGTCCTTGTAATACAGCTATTCTTCCTGGAAAGAAACCTGGAAAGAATACCTATTGCTTTGTACAAGACCTCTGTGCAGTAAATTCTGCAGTTTTACCTACTTTTCCTGTTGTACCAAATCCAGCTGCTATCTTGTCCTGTATTCTTCTTAATGCCTGTTATTTTACTGTTGTTGACTTGTGTTCTGCATTTTTCTCTATCCCTATACACCCTGATAGCCGGTTTCTCTTTGCATTTACCTAGCAGAGACTTCAGTGTACCTGAACTCGATTGCCCCAAGGCTAGACTGAATCTCCTTGTCTTTTTCCTCAAATTCTGAAGAAGGATTTAGAATACATAATATTTAAAGACAATTCTGTGCTTGTGCAGTACGCTGATGATCTGCACTTAGCATCTACCTCCCTTAAAGCCTGTAAAGCTGATTCTTCAACTCTTCTCACCTCTCTTGCCCTAAAAGGCCATAAGGCATCTAAAGAAAAGCTACAACTTTGTCTCCCTCGTGTCCACTACTTGGGTCATGATATTTCTGCTATGCCTCTATAGTCAAGCCACTGCAAAACCTGACTCTTGTTAATACCTCCGAGCCTTTGTCCTGGACTTCAAAAGCCAAAGCCGTTTTTGCCTCTATTAAACAAGTTGTGTCGCAAGCTCCTGCCCTAGGCCTTCCTGATTATACTAAACCATTTATTCTTTTTTGTCATGAAAAAGATGGATTTGCCCTTGCTGTGCACATGGAGACAAGCACCTTTCCATTGCTTATTATAGTTCTGCTCTTGACCCAGTTGCAGCCGGACTTCCTCCATGTCTTCGTGCTGTAGCTGCAGCTGCTATTACTGTTGAACTGTCCTGTACCCTTGTATTAGGTTCTCCCCTTACTGTTGCTGTCCCACATGCTGTAGCAGCCCTTTTACTAAAAACTGAAACTCAACACCTTTCAAATGCTAGATTGACTAAGTATGACATTTTGCTTCTTTCTGCTGGAAATATTACTTTAACTAGATGCCCTGTTCTAAAACCTGCCTCCCTGTTGCCTACTCCTTTAGATGGTGAACCCCACGATTGTATTGTTGTTACTGCCCACCTAACAATGCCCCGCACTGATCTAAAGGACACCCCCTTGCAAAACCCAAATCTAGTATTTTATGTTGATGGGTCATGTCAAAGAAACTCAAAAGGTTCTCTTGTTGCAGGATATGCAGTATGTTCCCAATATGATGTTATAGAAAGCCATCACTTGCCCAATGTGTATTCAGCTCAAGTTGCTGAGCTTGTGGCCCTTACCAGGGCTTGCACCCTAGCCTCTGGTACCTCTGTTAATATTGACACTGATTCTCGCTATGCCTTTGGGATTGTACACGATTATGGTCAACTTTGGAAGCAACGAGGCTTCCTCATGTCAAGAAGTGCCAAAATTAGTAATGGGCCATATGTAAATGCCTTGTTAAATGCTTTACAGTTACCTTCTGCTGTTGCTATTATTAAATGCCAAGCTCACCACAAACCTTATGATAATGTTACATGTAAAAATGCCCTGGCAGACTCCGCTGCCAAAGCTGTGGCTATTTCCACTCCTTAGGCTACACCTGTGTTTTTGTCTATCTCAACTAACCAGTCTCCATTGGCAAGTCTTCATGACGTTGCCCTCCTCCAAGATCAGGCTCCAGAACCAGAAAAATATACGTGGAGACTAGCTGGGTGTTTGGTACACCCTGACCGTTTGTGGCGCTCCCTGGACGGCTGCCTGATTGCCCCAACGGTCCTTCTTCCCTATCTTGCTCGCATACACCACGGCATAGCACACGTGAGCAAAGGGGGGATGATAGAAGCTGTTAAGCTTGATTGGTTTGCTCCAACTTGTTCATCTGTGGCTCAACAATACTGTTATACCTGCCCTATTTGTCAAGCCCATAATGTGGGAAAACCTGTAAAAACAAAAAAAGGCAGCACATCCCCCACCTTGGGGGCTGTTTGTAAATTTACAAATAGATTTTATTCAAATGCAGCAATGTTGTTCTTATGAATATGGTCTTGTCATTGTATGTATGTTCTCTGGATGGGTAGAAGCCTACCTATGTGCAAAAGCTGATACCATCACTGTAAGCAAAAACTTTAAGTCAGAGACTTTATTCCAAGGTTTGGTATTCCTTTATCCATAAACTCCGATAGAGGAACTCATTTTACTGGGCAGATAATGAAAGAAGTCTGCAAAGTCCTGCAAATCCAGCAGAACTTTCATTGCCCGTACCATCCACAGGCCTCGGGCCAAGTGGAACGCCAAAATGGCATTTAAAAAAATAAACTGGCCAAAATTTGTGCTGAGACTCACTTGAAATGGCCAGATGCACTTCACATAGCCCTTATGAGTATGAGATCTACTGTCAATCGAAACACCGAACTTAGCCCACATGAAATCCTGATGGGAAGACACATGAGGCTCCCTGCCTCACCACCTGTTGCCTCCCACTTTTGCAATCTACATTTACTTGATGATACTATTCTAGACTACTGCATGGCACTAATGTAGTATGTTAAGGCTTTTCATTCACAGGTACAAGCAACTCCCCCCAAGGAACCAGATGAGCTGTGCCTTTGCATCCGGTCTGCTGACTGGGTCCATGTAAAAGTCCATCAACGGAAGTCATCGGTGGATCCCCGCTGGAAAGGCCCATTCCAGGGACTGCTGACAGCCAACACTGCAATAAAGTGTCAAGGACTCCAACCGTGGATCCATGCTTCACACACTAAGAAAACATCGGCCCTGTTAGACTTAGAGTCTCCTCCATATAAACCTTGTCATCAGCCTCCACAGACCGGTAGTGAGCCTAGCGTCTGCCAACAGAAGAGCTCAAGACAATAGTTACAATAGTGAAAAGGTAAATAGAAAGAAAAATTAGAAGTTAAAAGGCTCATAGCTATAAAAATCTAATATGTTGGGCCAAAAAGGCCCAGAAGCGGGGAAAGTGGAAATAAGTTTAACCAGGCCTCTTACTTGACTAAGAAGAGAGAGAGAGAGAAGAAAAAAGGTGCTGATGCTGATGCTATGTGTTTTTAAATGTTCTAAGATAAGGAGAAACCTTCATGCCTTGTTTTGTCTGTGTGCAGATGTTAACCTTCTCCTTTCCGCCGAACCAGAAGCTGAGAACTGTTCCCAAAACAGAGTGTTTTTTCCTAAATAAATAAACTGCTTACGTGTGACAAACGAATGATCAACATCTTTCTGTTTCTCCCCAGGTTGCTTTGTCTGAACCCTGCATCTTTTCTCGCTGTCTAAAGTATAAATACGCTTGTAAATTTGTAGAGGTCAGAGTTCCTTTGAGAACTCTCCCTGTGATCACTTGTGGTTGTATTAGAATTGGCAGAGCCATCTAGGTTTATTTAAAACTATACAACGCGAAGTTTGATTTCTTCCACACCAGTTAAAGTAGCGCCTGATGAACATCCAAGTAGCTAAGAGGGAGCTGCCCGAGTAAAGGACGGGGATGTGGTATATGGGAGGTCCCTTGAAGGGGCCAGCAGTGGGATGACCCAGTCTCTCCCCGTGATGCCCTGCAGGTGCGGTTTGTGCTGCTGGGTAGTTATAGTTCTCCCGGCAAGCTGTGAGCTTGTGAGTTGCTGAATCCTGTTCCTAATAAAGATCAAGCAGTTTCCCACCCCCCCTGGTCTCAGCCGAATGGTGACTCGTGGACAGACCCCAAAGGCATGGAGGTCTGAGTGAGTGCCTCATCCCTGGGACCCATGACATAGAGCAAGCACTATTGTTGGGCCCATCCCTGGCACTTGGGCTCATGTGAGGAGCCCACAAGTGTCCTGTTGGTGATTCGGTTGTGCCACAACTGTGAGCATGCCTGTCCCTGCTCCCCCTTCCCCATGTGGAGTAACAGAGCCCAGGGAGTGTCCCCCTGAGCTGCACGAATTCGCCCCGTCCACTTGCTGGTGGTGGGGGTGAGTGTGGGGCAAGAGGACCATCAGGAAAGTCCACTCCTAGTGACCGCACCGAGCTGGGGAGCTGAGCTGTATCTGAGCAGGGGCAAGAGGAATGGGAGCTATTTCTCTCCGACAGAAGCAGGGGTGGAGGGTTCGGAGGCCATTGTGACTCTGGATTTGCAGATGGGGCTGAGGCCGAGCTGGGTTCTGTGTTCCCAGCCCCACCCCGCCGGGCAGTGATCAGAGGGGGCTACTGTTTAACCGGTACCCCCTGCACCAGGGCGCTCACTGCTGTGATCCTCCAGTCGGGGCGGTCACTGCTTGGGCCACACGGACAAGGACAGACAATGCGCCCAAAGACTTCAGGGGCTCAGGTTATCTGGGGTGGGAGCACCCCCAGGCCAGGCCAGGCCAGGCCAGGCCAAAGGCGCCCACAGCCCCCGCACTCAGCACCTTGCCCGGGTGGGAGGGAGACCCCTTGTTGCCATGGCAAAAGAGCTGTTGTGCCCAGTGACATCACAATGGCCAGCCTCACTCTCAGGTACCGGCTCCTCCCAGTGATCGCCCGCCCTTCGCCCGCGCCACTTGCCCTTCCTCGTCCTCGTGCCTTATCTCTGTTGGTTAGTTAGTTCCTTACTTTAGCAGTTTGTTGGGTAGTTTGTTAGTTCTTCAGGTAGTTTCTTAGTTCGTTAGCCAGTTAGATTGTTAGTTTGTTAGCTAGTTAGTTTCTTAGTTCGTTAGGTAGGTAGCTTGTTAGTTGATAGGTTGTTTGTTAGTTAGTTAGATAGTTCAATAGTTAGTTAATTCATTAGTTCGTTAGTTGTTTGTTTGTTTCTTAGTTAGATTAGTAGTTCCTTAGGCATTAGTTAGGTAGTTAGGTTTAGTCCATCCTCCTATCCGGGCGTTGGAGGCGAGCACCAGTTGCAGACATGAGTGCCCTTTCTCACTCAGCCATGGGGGCATCCCTGGGGACACGGCACGGGTCCGTCCCGGGGACTTTTGGGAGATGTGACAAGTTGTGAGTTGGGGCTGAGGTTGGGCAAGGGCCTAGGACTCGGCCCCATGCCTCGTCCCTGGTCTCGGCAGTCCGGCTCCTCTTTCCCTCCTTCAGCTCAGGGCTGTGTTTCTTTGCAGATGCTCCGGCGGGAGAAGCTGCCCCCCCTGCGCCTGCGCTCCAGCAACCTGGGTGAGACCTGGGCACGTGCCCCGCCATGGGAGCAAGAAAGGATGGGCAGCACGAGAGTCCACAGGGCTGTGTGGTTTCCCCTCCCATAAGGGTTTGGCTGGCAGGGTAAGCCCACGCTGTCCAAGGTGCAATCTGGACAGCCCCCGACGTGTGCCACCACCCCCGCCCCAGCTGTCACCCCCTGCTCTTCACCAGCAAGTTCCCTGGGGAAGGGGAATGGGACTGGCCCCCATGGGCTCCTCACGCTGGGCCAGGTCCTGGCCCTGCAGCCCCTGCCCATGCCCCAGCCCTGGGAGCCTTCCTCCTGGCAATGGCCCTGCTGCCCTCTGCTCCCTTGCAAGGTGGCACTCATACAGGCTCTGGGATCCCCATCCTAAAAGTGGTGCGCAGTGCCACCCAGCCTGACGCTCAGCCCTCATGTCCTCTCAGCACCAGAGGCCAGCCTGGGCGCAGACGGGTGGGGTGAAAGAAAACTGCTCCCCATTAAGGGGTCCCCATCTGTCCTGTCTATTGGACAAGTGCAGGAGAGGAGGGACCCTGCACCCGGTGAGTTTGGGACTGGCATGAGCGGTGGAGGGACTTGCGTGGTTGCATGGGGAGGGGACAAGGTCCTGCTCCCCGGATGGACTCCCACCCGACCCCCGTGGAGGAAGGCCCCGCCCATGTGGCACGCAGGACTCCTGGCAGGTGCCTCCACACGTTGTGGCCCAGAGGGGCTGGTCGCCTTGCGCCCTGCAGCAGCGTGGGTCCAGCTGACGGGCGGCCCCTTGTCTGCCCGCAGGGCCGGGAGCTGTGAGGGTGGCAAGTGAGGTGAGGGGTCAGACATGGCCGCACCCCCCCGCTGCTGTCTTTCTCCTGCCCAGGGAGTGGGACGGACAGCTCTGAGGGTGGGGGTGTCTCCCCAGGTGCCCGTGCCCCTCCCAGCCCCATGCAGCATATGGGACCCTGGGGGACAGTCTCGTCTCCCACCAACTCCAGAGGCCCTCCAAGACTAAAGTAGGGTCGTGGACTCATCCCCCAATTGCAGGGACAGTCCTTCCTGAATCCGAGTGTGTGGGGTGAACCTGGACCTGGGGACTCACCTGGGACAGAGGGTAACAACCAACCCCTGGGATCCCCAGGCCCAGCTCTAGGAGCCCTGCCTGGCCACGCGACTCGAGGGGCCACCAACCCTGCATCACAGGGAGATGGGACCTTGCTGCCCAATGGGTCCCATGGCCCCAAACACTCTTTCGTTCTCCATGGTGGACATACCCCGTGGCGGGTACCGCCAGCAGCAGGTGAGCAGGTTCCAGCGGGGCTGGGGCTGTGAGGAGACCAAGTGCGCTGGCTGATGGCTGCACGGAGGTGTGGACCAGAGGGACAACCATGGGGCTGGGCTGTGGGATGGATGGTGAAGGCAGGGCCAGAGGTACAGATGAGGCAAGGGGTGGCTCCGTGAGCAGACAGACGGGGCAGTGGCGTGAGGCCTTTCTAACCCACATGCTTTCATTTCCTGCAGCTGGAGCTGAAGACACTAACGGCCAGCCTGGCTCAAAAGGAGCAGGACGCAGCAGTCCTCCTGTCCCGGTGTGGGGCTGGGGGGCATCGGGCTGTTCCTGGGGTGCGGCGCAGGGCTCGGGGCTGAAGCCCAGGGCTCGTCCCTGCTTCTGCGCGAGTCTCTCCAAGGGGAAGGGCTGTTTTGTGGGATGGCGCCGTCAGTCTCCCTGAGCCCACAAATGTGCTTTGTCCCCAGAGTGCTGGGCAAAGGGAAGAGCAGCTCCTGGTGATTTGGGGGCGGGAGGGGGCAAGGCCAGCAGTGGTGTGGGGCCGGGGAGGGAGCAGGCTGAGGCTGAGCTTTGCCAGTTGCATATATCCCCGAGGACATGAAAGTGGGAAACAGAGTCTTGGCACCTTGCGTGTGGGGACAGGTGGGGCCTGACGGGTGCCTCGGAAGGTGACGCTGTTGGGTGCCCGATATGCTCGGTGCATCCATGGGCATGGTCTGACGGGCTGGGGTGATTGTGGTGCAGACTCAAGTGGAGGAGCTGCAACAGGAGAATCGTGCCCTGGTGCTGGCCCTCCAGGCAGACAGGGAGCAGGGCCAGGCTCTGGAGGACAGCCCCACAGAGGTGAGTTGCTCCGCATGTCCCTGCCCAGGGAGACGGGGAGTGTGTGTGCGCCTGTGTGTGCCCAGGGCAAGGCTGTGCCCCGCTGTGCCAGGCCCTGCACTCGAGGGGCTGGGTGCTGCCCTGGCTCTATGGGTGGAGGGCATGTGTGTGCAGTGCTGGGCACTATGTGAGCCTTGTGGGTGTCACAGTGTGGGACCGGTGGGGTGACAGGTCTGGGTCTGTGCTGCATGGACCTCCACTGCTTCGTGGCTGACTGTCCCCTCCCCCATACTCTGCCAGGTTGCCAGCACTGTGCCAGGGGCTTGCATTTTGTCCTCACTGCCACTGTTTTTTCATTTGCAACAGCCTCCTGTGGACGGGGTCATGGAGGAGTGCCCGCCCGTTACCGTGAAGGCCAGCACCCAGGCAGAGGGCCCCCGCCATGAGCACGCCGGTACCAGACCAGGGCCCGGTACCAGCGTGGTATCAGTGAGGGGAGCTGAAGGAGGGCTGGAGCCAGGAGCCCATTCCTGGTCCTGGGAAGGGTCTCGCAGGTTGGGAGAAGGACAGGGTGGGGGCCAGGAGCCCAGGAAGGGAAGAGGTGAGTGAAGGGGTATGACTAGTGTGTCTTCAGTAAGTGCCTTCCCCGCAACTGCCTCCAGTGCCCTGAGTGTCTAGGTGGGGCAAGGCTGGGACAGGGTTGCTGCAGGCCTGGGCTCTCTGTGCTGGGAGCCGTCCCTGTTGTGTATGTCCAGACGGCAGCCAGGAACCAGAGCTAGGCTCAGGCAGCACAGCGGGAGGAAGGGAGGTGGGTCTGGCAGGACACCCAGGGCCGGTCCCTGGTACAAAGGCAGTGATGGAGAAGGGGAGGCCTGGGTATGGGGTGGTGGCAGTGGCTGGAGCCTGGGGGCTTGGGGTGAATGGGAGGTGACCAGTGTCTCTGCCTCCCACCTGCAGGACTGACACTGTGGCAGAGGGGAGGAGGAGAAGGTCGGGGCAGAAAGGACATGAGTTTTCCCCCTGCACCCCAACCAGACCCAGGCCTCAGGGGCTGCCCCTCCACCAGCCCACATGATGATCGGGTGCCCCCCGCCTCCAGGCCGTTCAGGATGGCCCGTCCCACCTCTCTGCCAGAGCCCTAGTGCCCTGCATGGACCAGCTATCTCCTGGGTTGGCCCCTCATTGCCCACCTCTGGGCCTCAGGACCCTGTTGCCAGGGGTTCATCCCAGGAATCAGAGCTTCTGGCCCAGGCCAGGCAGCTGGGACAGAAAGCCCCACTGAGCCATGCGTAAGAGCCACATCCTGCTCCCTGCTGGGGAGACACTCCTTTACCCCGTGGTTGTTCCCGGGGGTGAGCGGAAGGATCCCACACTGAGCGTGCCCTGACTCTGCCCTTCTCCCGCAGGTTCCAGCTCGCCTGGCTGCTCCCGTGCTGCTTCACCCTGAGGAGGTGAAGCCCTGCACTCCTCCCCTCCCC
Organism: Alligator mississippiensis; assembly: GCF_030867095.1. NCBI lineage: Eukaryota > Metazoa > Chordata > Crocodylia > Alligatoridae > Alligator > Alligator mississippiensis. The sequence goes on along the minus strand of NC_081837.1, from coordinate 26,484,150 downwards.
GTCCCCCCCTGTCTTCCCCTCCCTTCGTCCTCCCCTTCCCAATCTGCCGGGATGGGTCCACGGGATGACAGCGTTGGTGCCTCTGCCTGTCTGAGCATGTAAGTGGCTTCTCACTCCTTGTAGTTTTCTGCAGCCTCTTCTCGTGTCCTTGCCTTGGCCCCGCACACTCCAACAGACGGGCTTGGTAGTCCTTATGTTGAGATTGCCCCCTCACTCTCATGTCACCTTGTCACAGGCCCCCGCCCGACTCACCTCGGCACTGCCACTCAGGTGGCCTGGCTACATTCAAGCATCCAGTGTCACGGCGAACAGTGGAGCCTCGCCCATTGGCCAAAGGCTTGGCTGCAAAGTGTGAAAAGTGGGCTTGCAGATGGAGGCACCCCAGGGAGCTTCTACTGGGACACTGTCAACGTGTTAGATGCTCTCCTCCCAGCCAGGAGGGATCTGGTGGTTTTCCCCAAGGCCAGCATGCCCAGGGAAGCAGTTCACACCCATCTGGCTTCTGCAGCATCGTTGCCTTACTTGGCTGCCCAGTATGAGCCACTTAACTTCCATTACCTGTTGAGCTGTGAAGTTGAACATGAAAGGCAGAAGCAGAATGCTTGGGGTCTCAAGTCTCACCAGAAACCTAAGAGAGAAGAAAAGACAAGATCGTCATGCCTACATGTCACCAGGGGTAATGACAAGACCCAGGTCAGTCTGAACCGTACTGCCGGCTAAAATTTTGTGTCCGGTAAATGATCCAATTTGGTGCCTGGTAACGTACATTTTATTCAGGGAGAAACTTTTTGAAGCACCTTCATCCAACAGCACATCGGGCTTGTAGTTAATTAGCTAGGGCGGTGTGGGGGAGGAGGTGTGGCTGACTGAATGAATGCGCGCGTGTGTGTATTTAGAAATATGAGCCACTGACCAGGTCTGAGACTACGGTTGGGTTCAGCCACCCCAATTCTGCCTGACAGGGCAGTTTGGAAAGCAAGGGGGCCCAACTGGAACCTCGTGACCCAGTGGACAGGGCTTCCCAGTGATTTGGTCCTTTTCTATCTGGCTATTGAATGAATGTGTGTGTGTGTATTTAGAAAAATGAGCCACTGACCAGGTCTGGGACTAAGGCTGGGTCTAGCCACCCCGATTCTGCCTAAAAAGGTAGTGTCAAAAGCAAGGGGCCCAGCTGGAACCTCGTGACCCAGTGGACAGGGCGTCTGAGTGATTTTGTCTTTTCCAAACCCCTTGTCCCAGTAGCTTCTGCCGAGAGCAGGAGTGAAAGGATCCCTCTTGTGTTCCCCTCCCCATTTCCATTTTATGAGCCGGTGTCGGGTCAGAAGCCTTTTGTCTGGGCGGTGAAAAACTGCGGGGCAAGGCACTGAGCGGCCCGGACATCCTAAATAAGCCTCTCCTACGTCTCCCTGTGTGACTGAAAATGGGAACAAGTCAGTCTAAACAAGTTCCCGTCCCCCCTAAGGGGACTCCAGCGTACTTCATGTATACACACTATTCTCCCGAGGCTTGCAAGTACCTGGATAAGTGGAACTGGTATACTAGGGATGATCCCGTGAAGCATTTTCCACAGGAAGGAACATTTGATCAGGATAAAATAGTGCACTTAAGAGGGGCTTTAGAGTCCCGTGTATCCAAAACAACACAATACCAGTGGGACACGTACTTCTATTGGTAGGATGAAATGTCCAAAAGGCGGACAGAATCTCAAACTAGAAGTCTAAAAGACTCTCAAGAAAAATTAAAACAGCAGTTAAAAGCTGTTCGGGAGAAATTGGCTGCTCCCCCAAATTATACGCCATCCACCGCTCCTATGTATCCAGCATTGCCCGGGGCACCTCCACCGCCGGAGCCAGCAGAGGATATCCTTGACTTTTGTTCGAACCCTGCTCTCCTGAGACTCCCACATCAGCAACAACCGGTTCAATGTCAGGCTGCAGCCCAGGCCCAAGAAGCCTTACCTCAACCACCAGATGTTCCCTGTCACAACCTCAAAGCAGGAGATTGGGTCTATGTAAAGGTCTATCAACAGAAAAACACACTTCAACCCAGATGGAAGCGACCTTTCCAGGTACTTCTGACCACTAATTCTGCTGTTCGTTGCCAAGGTCACTAAACATGGACTCACGCCTTGCACTGCAAGAAGTTATCACCTCCATTGGACCCTGAAGCAGCTGAATTTCAACCAAGGTTGGGATCTTTCCCTGAGGCCAAGGACAAAGACCCTCAGGACCTCACTCAGGCAAGTGAGGAGCATCAGGGTGCAAGTGCTAGTAACCTCTCCCCTGAACCCAACACCTCAGCCCAGCCGGATTCATCAGTTGAAGAACAAAGATATCATCTCTGGCCTCGAAGAAAGGAAATGCTACCACTCGGAACTTCACCACCTCGATCAAGACCAAGAGCCGACATTCGCAGTCCTTTAGGTAACCTGAGCCCAGAGGATGAAAAAAGACTTTGGCTGCCATCCTGGGTTTGGCTGGTAGTGTTCTTTTTCTTACTGGTGCTGGTTATGTTTGTTGTTGAAATTCTTTGTCCCTCCTGTCTCTAAAAATGGCACTGATATCCTGATACATCACACCTGGGTATCTTAGTATCACCCAAGTGGGGTGGGAGAAAAATTTGTACTTGCAGATCTCCCTTACAGTGTCTCAAGCTGGAAATAAAAATGACTGCTGGATATGCTCTCACAGCCCAGCGCACCTACACCAAGGAATCCCAATGATCAGAGTACCAATATCCCTCCAGCAATGGGGAAAAATGAACGGTGGCTTCGTTAGACACCACTCATTAGCTGCCCATCAGTCCGCTCTGAAGGAATGGAGGGCCGGCCCTGCTAACTGGATAATCTCCCCAAGAGTAGAGGTGGCTTTCTGTTACAGATCCAACAACACCGGAGCTTATAATAAAGCCACACCTGTAGGACCCCACCCTCATTGCCTAACTACTCTAGATTATAGCCCTAATAGCACCAGTGGAATCCTGTTGGGTAAAGTACCCTCTCTCAATTGTACAGGATTCATGGTCTACAGCTTTTCTAAGGAACCTCATGTTGCTCTCATTGCAAACAGATCGGAATTTGACATTCACTCCAATTTTACTTCTTGTAATATATCTCGGTCCAGCAGGATAGCAGCCGAACGTGGTCCGTCCTATACGATGCATATCAATTGAAAGTGCCAGATATGGCACAACAGCTGTCCAGATTTGAGTACCCTTTCTGCCCTAGGCCTTTACTGGCTCTGCAGAAACAGGGCTCATAAAATCTTGACCTGGAATTGCGTGGGGGCATGCACTCGTGTACGTGTTATCCCTGGTTTTGAAATGCATAGTGCAATATATCTGGAACAAGTAAAAAATTTCAAACATCACATGAAAAGTGCAGTTAACCCCTTAGCTACCAGAAAAAACAGGGTTCCATCAATTTGTGAGAACCTTCATACCGTGGCTTGGAGTAAGAGAATTGGAATTAGCCATAATTAACATTTCAGCCACAATAGAAGCGTTAGCAAGGCAAGAAAACCCACGGCAGAGTCTAGAATAATGGTGTTACAAAAGTGTGAGCAAATTGAAAGAGAACATTAAAGGCTGCATGATGAAATAGAGGGGCTCATGAGAATGGAAGTTTAAGGCTAAAGTGAGACTAAATAGTCTCAAAGTGGGGACTGGAATCAGAAAAAAATAAATGCCTTAAATTTTGATCATTTGAGTTATAAGATGACATAACCGCTTTGTGGAGAATTGTTGGCTCTGTACAGTAGAACAGATAAGGGAAAGTGTTTGTTCTTTGCAACTCCTCTGCAACTGCTTCACTCACCGCGGCCTTGAAGATAGCAAAAAGTATGTACAACTCTGATTTCCAGGTGCAAGAAGGAGGTTTGTGAACTAACCTTGCCTCCCCCATAAGTTCCCATCCTGATTACAGCAAAGAAGTAATGAAGTCATTTCATAGCCGCTTTTCATGCTAATTTCACTATATGATCACGTGAGTTGTAAGTGACTGTTAAAAAGTATATAAGCCTCCTGATTTTGCTCTTGGGGGGGGAACCCCTTCCAAGTGCTTGGGAAATCCATGTCACTTTGGGGTCTCCCCTACAGCTGTAGTTTCTTTTGAATAAAAGCTTCTGCTGACCTGACCCAAAAGTATGCTGCGTGTGTTTCCACGACACTGGTCTTTTCATTTGGAAAGGTTCACGTACAGAATGAGTGACATTCAAGTCGGGCAGGATGGTGCGAATAAAAATCGTGACTCGTAGTACCTAACTGGGGAGCATGGTACGGAGCCTGAGCCCACTCATTGCTCCGCACCCCGTAGATCACATGAAGAGTGGACTTTTGCTTTTGGCAGGAACTGTTCTCACCCTTAGTCTTGCATGTAACAAGCAGTGGGATTGCCAGCAGTGTTGTTTTTTTGTTTTTTGTTTGGAAAGCGGGTATGTTGTATTTTGAAAAATACAGTACTTCCTACACTGACATACTAACATGGACCTGATCATGGAGGACAGGACCTGCTGGGGAGAGGGAGCGTTGCCCAGTGTCTCAGGTCTTCCCAAGTAGTCTGGAGAGCTTGAAGGAGCACAGTGGGTCTAGGCTGATCCTCTGTCAGTTTTGCTCTCTCCTAATATGCACTTTGCTGCATGGGGAGTTTGAGGAAATCCCAGTCGTAGTGGGGTGCTGCAACGCAAGGCCCCAGACTTTGGGCAGGGCAGTTAGCCCTGCCAGTGCCAGTGCCACCCTGCACATGGGCATGCATTCATCCCTCAAGTGGGCTGGGGAGGGACACTGGGGCACTGTTTAAGCTGTGACCAATGCTTACAGTGGGAAGGCTGTGGCTGGCGTGGGAGCGGAGCTTGTGTTTTTCACTTTTTCCCTTTTTCTGAGCATCCTGCTCCAGTTCTGGCCTCTCCTCCTGCAAGAACCAACCCCACAAGAGCCTTTCCCAAAGCTTAGAGTGATGGGCAAAGTGTCTGTGTCCATGTAGTCTGCAATACGCTGGCTACTAACAATGGCTACGTGAAGAAACCTGCACAGAATGAGCCCAGCCAAGTGCCTTGCAGAAAGGGCTTCATTGTCCTGATGTGGAAATCGCAGGGGATTTCACTCATGCGGGCTTTTTGTTCTGCTTTCTTTTCATTGCATATAGGCAGAGGTCTGTCCTCCCAAGGCATCCTCACAAGGATCACAACTGTGATGTGACAGAGAGAGGCTTGTCTGCTATTGTTGACATCAAGAGCGATGCTGTCTGCGGTTCTGTACTTCTGCCAGGGTCGCCCGTGTTCGCAAAGTGGAGAGTGAGCTTGCCAGGCTAAGAGTGATCCAAAAATAAAGATAAAAGTGATTGATGGTGGAGCATGCTGATGAAGTGAGACTATTTCACGATGGTGGCAGAGGCAGATGTAGGCGTCAGCAGAAGATATCCTCAGTGCTCTCGGTTTTCCTTGGCATGGGATTCAGGTTTTCCTCCTGAGAAGTACTGTCTGGTTGCTGTTGTGCCATTTCACCCCCATGTTAAGAGAAGACATGCACAAGCCTCTTGATTCAATAGCAAGTCCCACAGTGATGGGTGAGTGGCGACGGGGGCACACTCTAGCCATTACCCGAAGCCCCTAGTCACGGACCTGCCTCTCATCACGGACCTTTGCATACCGAGACAATGACCGTACGATGGTTATTTTGTACTTGGAACTGAGACAGGAGTGTGATTAGGCAGCTGCAATTATGCCCAAGCAGGCCTATTTCAGATAAACTGTCCTCTCCTGTGTGTAGAGGGCTCTAGAAAAGGCACATTAAAGAGCCCGTGTCATTTCACCTGCCTGGGATCCATCCGAATCCAGAACTGAGGTTTGCAACCTGGACTGTCCACACCCTAGCTCACAGCACGAACAGCGCCCAACTGGATTGAAGGACAGCACTTGTGCGCAGAGCTGCATGGATTTATTTTTCTGAACAAGCATGCACAATGTGATCTAATCATCACAAAGCAACTGAATAAAGTGTTGAGAATGATGACAGGTACTTGCAGACACACTCATGTTCCTTGGCTGTCTCTTCTATCTCATACCCCTCCTCCTCAGCCTTGACATCGAAGGGCTAAAGAAAGAGTCTACAGAATACTGCCTATATTCAATTCACTACCAATGTTTGAGGAACTTGATGACCCCCCACCCCCAGGCCAAGGCTTATGTCCAATAAGGCCATTTCGGAGTGTGGGAAAAGAACTGAAAAGCGTGGGAAAGGAATTGCAACGCGAAAGCTTTGATATGAAGGCAAATGGACCTGGCAATGCAAGACAATTGACCTCATTAATACATTTGTTATCACGGGCCCCACATATAAACCTCCTGGGTCTCCTTAACTAAGGCAGAGCTAGACTACGTTGAACAGGGTGGACAACTAGCTGCTTTGTAAATTCATAGATTCATAGATGTTAGGGTCGGAAGGGACCTCAATAGATCATCGAGTCCGACCCCCTGCATAGGCAGGAAAGAGTGCTGGGTCTAGATGACCCCAGTTAGATGCAAATCCAACCTCCTCTTGAAGACCCCCAGGGTAGGGGAGAGCACCACCTCCCTTGGGAGCCCGTTCCAGACCTTGGCCACTCGAACTGTGAAGAAGTTCTTCCTAATGTCCAATCTAAATCTTCTTTCTGCTAGCTTGTGGCCATTATTTCTTGAAACCCCCGGGGGCGCCTTGGTGAATAAAACCTCACCAATTCCCTTCTGTGCCCCCGTGATGAACTTATAGGCAGCCACAAGGTTGCCTCTCAGCCTTCTCTTGCGGAGGCTGAAAAGGTCCAGTTTCTCTAGTCTCTCCTCGTAGGGCTTGGTCTGCAGGTCCTTAACCATACGAGTGGCTCTTCTCTGGACCCTCTCCAGGTTATCCACATCCCTCTTGAAGTGCGGTGCCCAGAATTGCACGCAGTACTCCAATTGCGGTCTGACCAGCTCCCAATAGAGGCCAGCATGGGCGCAGCAGAAGTGCTCCCATCGCGGCCCACTCCGATTTGAACAATCCTCCGGTTCTGCTGAATCCCTGTCGTCAGCTCTCTCAGGTGGGGCATGAGAAGAAGACGTGGAGAAGACCAGCCTCAAAGGAGCCGGATAGATCCTTGTTTGAGCCGTTTCATCGTCTCCATCTGTACGCCCACAAAACCATGTAAAAAAAAGAAGCAACCAAGGAAGAGGTTCAATCTCAAGTGCTGTAAAGCCCTGCTAAGGAACATGCCCTCCAGCAGCACCTCCGAGAGAATTGTGCCAACTGCCCCGATGCCCTTGATGCCACTGGCCGCTCAAGGAAGAGCTTCAAGAAAGACATCCGTGAGGCGTGCCAAAAATGTCAAGGCTTCCTCACAAAGAAACCTCAGGACTGGTTCAGTGAGAATGATTGGTAAATGCTTGCCTTCCAAATGGACAGAGCACACAGTGACATCAGCTCCAAATAGAAGTGCCCACTTTCCTGACCTTCAGTACAGATCAGTCACTCAGTGCCCCTGCCACATGGACACTTTTGCACACGTAGGGGAAGAATGTATCTCCCGCTATGTGTGTGTTAGTAAAAGCCACCATTGAGTAGGTGTGTAACATGTAATAAAAAGACGGGAGAATTTATTAGTGCTGCAAATTCTTCTGAAATTTGCTGTGGACTCACCTGAGGCCTTCACTGCAAAGAACCTGCTTAGGTTTGGTTTAGCACATCCTTCTGCCCGTTTACCTAGTCATTGCTTTCCATTTTCCCTGAGGATTTTTTCCCCTCTACTTGCCAGAGGAGGCTGAGCCCTTCCTGAGGCTGGAACAGGCTCAGGTTTCAGATGGCAGATCCCATTCCTCTTTCTACGTAGGTACTGTCCACGTGGGAGCTTTCCCCTCTGAGGTGCAGCTCCCTGGCCTGATACCGGCAGAGATCCCAGGAAGGGGGAGCACATGGGGTGCTCCAGCAGGCTGCAGAGAGGCTGCTCCTGGCAGGGGAAACACCATGGATCTGGGTCCATGCAGGCAGTTTTCCTTAAGCGTTCCTGGGGATAACCGTTCTTCTGGCATGGTTTAGTACCCGCCAAGGTGTTGCAGCTTAAAGCCCACTTTATGGACATGGGAGGCTCCTCCCTTGCTTTCTTTTGCAGCCATATGGCTGAGGACAGGCGAAACTGGGGGGCATCTGAACCCAAGCCTCCGTGCTTGGGCCTGCTGGTTGTAGGGCCACTTACGGGTCTGAACTGACTCACTGATTTGGACTTCACTGGGCTGATTTGGCTTGGAACATGAAAAATGTCCTTAAGAACCAAAATGTGCCTCAAAGAATGCTAAAGTGGTTTCCCTTTCCTGGCTTGTTGCCACAGCTAGCCAGCGCTGCAATGGCTCGTCTCATGCAAAAGGCTTCTTGCCATTTTTGTTGGGATCTTTCTGCTCTGTAAAGACATGGACCACATCTCCATCCTAAATTAGGCCTGGGGCCAGGGAGCCAAGGTGCTGGAGAACTGTCCAAATATCTACAGGCCACCAACCTTAAAATATTTAAATGGATTTGTCCTGGAGAAGGCAGGCAGCCCGAGTCTCATTTCCTCTCTTACTGTGTTCCCTGTATCATGGAGCCATACAGGTCCTTTCCCTAGCCTTGGTCTAAGGCAGAGCAATATCAAGGCTTTAGTAAATGAATGTGCTGCTTCCAAGGACTCCCCTAGATCCGGGACAGGAGGTCTTGTCTACAGCAGAGGAGATTCAGTGGGAGCGTCTACCCGGGCCTTTAGGGGGCAAAGCTCCTGGGTGAGCATCTGCCAGTGCACCCAGATCACAGCACACTGAGCCAAGTCACAGCAGAGCTAGGTGGCAGGGGAGCCAGGGGGTCAACTGGGCTCAATGTGCTCAGAGGGGCTGGCTGGGGCATGAGGGTGCTTCGGCGCGGGGCTCGCTGGCAGACAGCCCCAGCACAGAAGCACCCTCATGCCACAGCCAGCTGGACGGGTCTACTTGTGTGCTGCTGTGCAAAAAAAACCTCTGCAGCTGTGTATTTACAAGTCCTCCCCTGCTGCAGAGTTGATTAGTTTGGTGCTCTTTCAAAGACACATGGACAGGCTGTGCGGTTCATTAGGCAAGTGCGCAGTAAACATCTCATGTAGACGTGCCTGGCACTCCCAAAATACCCGCATCTGGGGAGCAGGGCTAGTGTTGAGTTGTGATGACCTCCTGATGGTAGCTGGCAAGACCCTCTGTCCACCGCTCTCAGGCTACTCATGTCCAGCCGCTCCCCAGGCACCTGATGGAGCTGGTTTCTGGAGTTGCTGCCAAAGGTGAATCCAGAGGCTTTGCAGAGAGGTGCAGAGACCATCTCCACCCCCAGCCCCAAACCCTAACCCGATGCCGGGCATCTGAACTCCCCCTCCAGATCTGAGATAGGTTTCTATAACAAAGAAAGGGTAAGAATAAGCATCGTGCCAGTCCTTGCCTGGGCACATGCGAAGATGTTGAGGGACCCTGAGGATCCCCTGCTCAGGCTCACCCTGTGCCAAGGTCTCTGGGATCTCAACACTTTGGGATATTTCAGGGCATTGAGACGTGGACTTACCTGGCAGGGTGGTGAGAAGCAAGAGCAGCTTCCCCCAGGACTGCACAGTGCTGGTCCACAGGGGTGGTGGGGGCCCAAACCCCTGGACACCCCCTGCCAGCACCAGCCTTGGCGGGGCCAGAAGATGCCAGCAGATATCAGGTGTTTGTGGCTCTGAATTTGCCTCACTTGACCTTCACAAGGTCCCCTCACAGTCCAGCACCTCCCGCTCCTGGAGACAGGCCCAGGAAAGAGCCTCAGTGGCAGAGGCTGCTGGTGGCAGGGAAGCTGCAGGGGCTGGGCCGTGGGAGAAGGAGCTGGGGCTAGAGGTGGCCCAGAGGGCTGGTGTGGCCTGAGCTGAGGCTGGAGGGTCAGGGCTGGGGTTGGACTGCTTGTGGGGAGCAGGGGGATGTCCATGGGATGTGGGTCTCTCCCCACAGCCTCCAGGAGCCCCCCTCACCTGCCCCAACCTGGCTCTGGGGCACCTGGCACTGGGCACCAGGGTTCCTGACTCTACCCTTGCTGCCAGCCCCAGCCCTGCCCCAAGCACTCGTTGGGGAGCAGGGCCAGGACAAGCAGGGCCCTGACCAGGGCGGTCATGGTGCTGCAGGAAGGGAGCCCAGAGCCCAGCATGAAAGCTCAGCTCCTGGGGCTGTGGTCCCCAGCACCCCAGGGCAGGTCCTTGAGCAGGATCGAATTGGGATTTGCAGAGGTAGTGTGCCAGGGGAGGCCGGGACAGATGAGAGGGCATGTGCACTCCTCTGTCCCTGGCCAGGCCTCCCCGTCTCTGCTGGGGAAGCCTGGGCAAGCTCTTTAGGCTTCACCATCACACCCCTTTGGATACGAGCATTGTTTGTGGTATATGATATGTACCTTCAAGGGGCCAATAGTGGGACCACCCAGTCTCTCCCTGTGATGCCCTGCGGGTGCGGTTTGTGGTGGTGGGGAGTTGTAGTTCTCCCTGCACGATGTGAGCATGTGAGTTGATGAATCCTGTTCCTAATCAAGATAAAGCCGTCTACCACTCCACCGGTCTCTGCTGAATGGTGACTGGAGGATGGGTCCCCACAGGCACGGAGGTCTGAGCGAGTCCCCCGTCCCCGGGACCCGGTGGCATACAGCAAACACTGTACGGTGTCACAAGTGACCTGTCTCTCAGTCCAGTCACTGGCATCCTGATTAAGGGGGTTGCAGCGTTCATTCAAAGAAAAAAATGGAGCATTTCAAACTTCCGCCAGCATCCTCCTTCACTTGGGGAGATTGGAGGAGATGGGAACAGAGGCTTCAATTACACCTTGCAGTCACAAAGGCTGCGGAAGAGGCAGAGGATTATAAAATTGCAGTCATGCTTCACTGCACTGGGGATAAAGCCCTAGAAGTTGACACCAACATGCAAGGGGTGTCAAAACCCTTCCTGAGGTGCTTGCAGAATTCAAAAAGTACTGCGAACCCAGGAAAAACCCTGTCTTTGAAAGGTAGCAGTTCTGGCAACTTAGCTACAACGCGAGGCTGCAGGCATATGTGATTTTATAAGGGAGCTCATAAGCAGAGCACAGCATTGTGAATTTGCACTTGCTGAGGATGTTATGCTGCAGGACAAAACTGTCTTCAGTATAACTGCCTGCAACCTGAAAGAAAGGCTTCAGGAAAATCCCTCCCTCACCCTAGAGCAGCCTGTGGATATCTGCAGAGCAAAGGCTCTCACAAGTGCTCAGGCCCGAGTTATGTCTGCAGAAGCAAGCGTGCATACAGGGGAGCAAAATCCAAGCTGCCAGAGCACTTTGGAAAAGCAAAGCAAGCCATCAGCGAAGCTTGCTCCACAGCTGAGCAATGAAGCTAACAAAGGCAGAGCCTGCAGAAGGTGTGCAAGCACACACAAGTCTCAGTCCTGCCCAGCTTTTGGAGAAACTTGTTACAAATGCTCAGGAATGAACCACTTTGCAAAAATGTGCAAATCAAAGGGAGTGGGTCCAAAATCTGCAAAAGAAGCCAGTACCCTATATATGGTCCCAATGGCTGCAAGGCAGCTTTCACAGACCTTTTCATAGCCAGAATGCCTGGTATAGCACAGTCACGATCGCTGGCTTGCCAGTTGCTTTGAAGTGAGATCCTGGAGCAGAAGCAAACACTATCCCAGCAGATGTAGCAAAGCCTTTGCAAGGGAAAGTGCGGAAGACTCCAGCTCATGTTACATTGCTTGCATTCGGCAGTGCACACATCCAACCAAAAAGTGCAATCCTTGCACGCTGCAAATCTGGTGCTAATGAACATGATTTAAGTTTTTATATAACAGACAATAGCGACACACCAATATGTGGTAGGGTGGCATGCACCACCTTAGACCTTCTCCGATGAGTCCATGGAATGGCTCGGACAGCACCTGCAACCAAGGCGGACCGTCTCTAAATATACCCGGATGTTTTTGAAGGTTTGGACCAGTTTCCTGGTACCCACCACACCTATGTCGACTCAGGGGTACCACCAGTTGTGCATGGTTGTAGAAAAATTCCTTATGCAACCTCAGGCGAGATGAAGCCTGCCCTCAAGACGAAATGTGGGCCTAAAATGAATGCCCACATCGAGTGATGGATTGCGAATTGTGCACCTTGTCAAGAGCTCCAACCCAGGAATCAGAAAGAGCCCACGATCTCACATGAGATCCCAGACCTGCCTTGGCTAAAACTGACAGCAGACATTTTTGACCAACACGGACAGTCTCATTTGATCCTAGTCAACTATTACTCCAAGTACCCTGAAGTTTTGCACCTGCCAGACAAAACAGCTGGCATGGTAGTAGGCAAAACAAAGTCTGTGTTTGCTCACCATTTCTAGAGAAATTGTCTGTGATCATGTGTCAATTGCAAGTCACACGATGAAACAATTTGCGACTGACTTGGGCATAACCATCACCCATTTTAGCCCCGGGTACCAACAATCCAATGGCCAGGCTGACCGCACAGTTCAGACAATCAAAACAACGCTTAAGACGACATTGCAGGACGGCTCTGATCTACTTTACTCAATCTGAGCAACATGCTCATTTCCGGTCTTGAGTAAGGTCCAGCGCAGCTTCTGATGGGGAGACTCCTGTGCAGTCCCCTCCCTGCTACAACGGCGGTGCTCACACCCAGACGACCATCGATCGCCTCCCACAACTTGTGGGACCTTCAAAGGCACCAGAAGGAGCGCTACGACCACACGGCTGCTTTCCTGCCACCTCTACCACACAGGGAGAAAGTAGGGAAGCAAACAAGTACAAGATGGACACCAGCATCTGTCACGGCAAAAAGGGATGAACCGCGCGACAGCCCCCAGCGGTAATCAGGAGGAACAGAAGACACTTAGGATAGGATTACTCGTCAGTCCCAGCACGACAAGTTGGTGTACCTCAAAAAATGGCAGCAGAGAAAACTTCAGAAGACGAACCAGACCACCATGAGCAAGAGTTTCATCACATTGCAGAGAATCCACCTGTCGCCCAGAGGAACCTGATGCCACCACGCCAACTAAGAGTGGACGTGTGGTGAGATTATCTGTGAAGAACAAGGACCATAATGGGATAGCGATAAAGGCTAGAGCCCACTGGTGAGCCGAGTGCTAGCAACCTCTGGCTCCACGATCCTGAAACGTTCCCAGTGTGGAAATAAGTTTAACCAGGCCTCTTACTTGACTAAGAAGAGAGAGAAAGAGAAGAAAAACAGTGCTGATACTGATGCTGTGTGTTTTTAAATGTTCTAAGATAAGGAGAAACCTTCATGCCTTGTTTTGTTTGTGTGCAGATGTTAACCTCCTCCTTTCCGCCGAACCAGAAGCTGAGAACTGTTCCCAAAACAGGGTTTTTTTCGAAATAAGTAAACTGCTTACGTGTGACAAACGAATGATCAACATCTTTCTGTTTCTCCCCAGGTTGCTTTGTCTGAACCCTGCATCTTTTCTCGCTGTCTAAAGTATAAATACGCTTGTAAATTTGTAGAGGCCAGAGTTCCTTTGAGAACTCTCCCTGTGATCACTTGTATAGTTTTAAATAAACCTAGATGGCTCTGCTAATTCTAATACAACCACAACGCGAAGTTTGATTTCTTCCACACCAGTTAAAGTAGCGCCTGATGAACATCCAAAGAGCTAAGAGGGAGCTGCCCGAGTAAAGGACGGGGATGTGGTATATGGGAGGTCCCTTGAAGGGGCCAGCAGTGGGATGACCCAGTCTCTCCCCGTGATGCCCTGCAGGTGCGGTTTGTGCTGCTGGGTAGTTGTAGTTCTCCCTGCAAGCTGTGAGCTTGTGAGTTGCTGAATCCTGTTCCTAATAAAGATCAAGCAGTTTCCCACCCCCCCGGTCTCAGCCGAATGGTGACTCGTGGACATACCCCAAAGCCATGGAGGTCTGAGTGAGTGCCTCATCCCTGGGACCCATGCCATAGAAGAAGCACTATCGTTGGGCCCATCCCTGGCACTTGGGCTCATGTGAGGAGCCCACAAGTGTCCTGTTGGCAATTCAGTTGTGCCACAACTATGAGCATGCCCGTCCCTGCTCCCCCTTCCCCATGTGGAGTAACAGAGCCCAGGGAGTGTCCCTCTGAGCTGCACGAGTTCGCCCCGTCCACTTGCTGGTGGTGGGGGTAAGTGTGGGGCAAGAGGACCATCAGGAAAGTCCAGTCCTAGTGACCGCACTGAGCTGGGGAGCTGAGCTGTATCTGAGCAGGGGCAAGAGGAATGGGAGCTATTTCTCTCTGACAGAAGCAGGGGTGGAGGGTTTGGAGGCCATTGTAACTCTGGATTTGCAGATGGGGCTGAGGCCGAGCTGGGCTCTGTGTTCCCAGCCCCACCCCACCAGGCAGTGATCAGAGGGGGCTACTGTTTAACCGGGACACCCTGCACCAGGGTGCTCACTGCTGTGACCCTCCAGCCAGGGCGGTCACTGCTGTGACCCTCCAGCCAGGGCGGTCACTGCTTGGGCCACACGGACAAGGACAGACAATGTGCCCAAAGACTTCAGGGTGTCAGGTCATCTGGGGCGGGAGCACCCCCAGGCCAATCCAGGCCAAAGGCGCCCACAGCCCCCGCACTCAGCACCTTGCCCGGGTGGGAGGGAGACCCCTGGTCGCCATGGCAAAAGAGCTGTTGTGCCCAGTGACATCACAATGGCCAGCCTCACTCTCAGGTACCGGCTCCTCCCAGTGCTCTCCCACCCTTCGCCCGCGCCACTTGCCCTTCCTCGTTCTCGTGCCTTATCTCTGTTGGTTAGTTAGTTCCTTACTTTAGCAGTTTGTTGGGTAGTTTGTTAGTTTGTTAGTTAGTTAGTTTCTTAGTTCGTTAGCCAGTTAGATTGTTAGTTAGTTAGTTTCTTAGTTCGTTAGGTAGGTAGTTTGTTAGTTGATAGGTTGTTTGTTAGTTCATTAGATAGTTCAATAGTTAGTTATTTCATTAGTTCATTAGTTAGTTGTTTGTTTCTTAGTTAGATTAGTAGTTCCTTAGGCATTAGTTAGGTAGTTAGGTTTAGTCCATCGTCCTATCTGGGTGTTGGAGGCGAGCACCAGTTGCAGACATGAGTGCCCTTTCTCACTCAGCCATGGGGGCGACCCTGGGGACACGGCACAGGTCCATACTGGAGACTTTTGGGAGATGTGACAAGCTGTGAGCGGGGGCTGAGGTTGGGCATGGGCCTAGGACTCGGCCCCATGCCTCGTCCCTGCTCTTGGCAGTCCTGCTCCTCTTTCCCTCCTTCAGCTCAGGGCTGTGTTTCTCTGCAGATGCTCTGGTGGGAGAAGCTGCCCCCCGTGCGCCTGTGCTCCAGCAACCTGGGTGAGACCTGGGCACGTGCCCCGCCATGGGAGCAAGAAGGGCTGGGCAGCACGAGAGTCCACAGAGCTGTCTGGCTTCCCCTCCCGGCAGGGTTTCGCTAGCAGGCTAAGCCCACACTGTCCAAGGTGCAATCTGGACAGCCCCTGCCCTGTGCCACCTCCCCCCCGCCCAGCTGTCACCCCCTGCTCTTCACCAGCAAGTTCCCTGGGGAAGGGGAACAGGACTGGCCCCCATGGGCTCCTCACGCTGGGCCAGGTCCTGGCTCTGCAGCCCCTGCCCATGCCCCAGCGCTGGGAGCCTTCCTCCTGGCAATGGCCCTGCTGCCCTCTGCTGCCTTGCAAGGTGGCGCTTATACGGGCTCTGGGATCCCCATCCTAAAAGTGGTGCTCAGTGCCAACCAGCCTGACGCTCAGCCCTCATGTCCTCTCAGCACCAGATGCCAGCTTGGGCGCAGACGGGTGGTTTACAAGAAAACTGCCCCCCATTACGGGGTCCCCATCTGTCCTCTCCGTTGGACAAGTGGAGGAGAGGAGGGACCCTGCACCCGGTGAGTTTGGGACTGGCGCGAGCGGTGGAGGGACTTGCATGGTTGCATGGGGAGGGGACAAGGTCCTGCTCCCCGGACGGACTCCCACCCAACCCCTGTGGTGGAAGGCCCTGCCCGTGTGGCATGCAGGACTCCTGGCAGGTGCCCCCACACATTGTGGCCCAGACGGGGCTGGTTGCCCTGCGCCCTGCAGCAGAGAGGGCCCAGCTGATGGGTGGCCCCTTGTCTCCCTGCAGGGCTGGGAGATGTGCGGGTGGCAAGTGAGGTGAGGGGACAGACATGGCCACACCCCCCTGCTGCCGTGAGTCTTTCCCCTCCCCAGGGCGTGGGATGGGCAGCTCTGAGGGTGAGGGTGTCTCCCCAGGTGCCCCTCCCAGCCCAATGCAGCACATGGGACCCTGGGGGACAGTCTCTATCTCCCACCAACTCCAGGGGCCCTCCAACACTAAGGTAGGGTCGTGGACTCATCCCCCAATTGCAGGGACAGTCCTTCCTGAATCCGAGTGTCTGGGGGAACCTGGAGCTGGGAGGTGGGGACTCACCTGGGACAGGGTGTAACAACCAACCCCTGGGATCCCCGGGCCCAGCTCTAGGAGCCCTGCCTGGCCCCGGGAGCCACCAACCCTGCATCACGGGGAGATGGGACCTTGCTGCCCAAAGGAGCCCATAGCCCCAAACACTCTTTCTCCAGGAGGACAAACCCCGCGACGGGTACCGCCAGCAGCAGGTGAATGGGTCCCAGCGGGGATAGGGGCTGTGAGGAGACCAAGTGTGCTGGCTGATGGCTGCACGAAGGTGTGAACCAGAGGGACAAGCCTGGGGCTGGGCTACGGGATGGAGGGCGAAGGCAGGGCCAGAGGGACAGAAGGAGCAAGAGCTGGCTCCGTGCGCAGACAGACGGGCAGTGGTGTGATCCCTCTCTAACTCACACGCTTTCATTTCCCGCAGCTGGAGCTGAAGGCACTCAGGGCCCGCCTGGCTCAACAGGAGCAGGATGCAGCAGTCCTCCTGTCCCGGTAGGTGTGGGGCTGGGGGGCACTGGGCTGTTCCTGGGGTGCGGCGCAGGGCTCGGGGCTGAAGCCCAGGGCCTGTCCCTGCTTCTGCGCAAGTCTCTCCTAGGGGAAGGGCTGTTTTGGGGGATAGCGCCGTCAGTCTCCCTGAGCCCACAAATGTGCTTTGTCCCCAGAGTGCTGGGCAAAGGGAAGAGCAGCTCCTGGTGAGTTGGGGGTGGGGCAAGGCCAGCAGCAGTGTGGGGCAGGGGAGGGAGCAGGATGAGACCGAGCTTGGCCAGGTGGGTATATCCCAGAGGAAATGAAAGTGGGAAACAGAGTCCTGGCACCTTGCGTGTGGGGACAGGTGGGGCCTGACAGGTGCCTCAGGAGGTGCCTCTGTTGGGTGCCTGATATGCTCGGTGCAGCCATGGGCATGGTCTAACGGGCTGGGGTGATTGTGGTGCAGACTCAAGTGGAGGAGCTGCAACAGGAGAATCGTGCCCTGGTGCTGGCCCTCCAGGCACACAGGGAGCAGGGCCAGGCTCTGGAGGACAGCCCCACAGAGGTGAGTTGCTCCGCATGCCCCTGCCCAGGGAGACGGGGAGTGTGTGTGCGCCTGTGTGTGCCCAGGGCAAGGCTGTGCCCCGCTGTGCCAGGCCCTGCACTTGAGAGGCTGGGTGCTGCCCTGGCTCTATGGGTGGAAGGCACGTGTGTGCGGTGCTGTGCACTACGTGAGCCTTGTGGGTGTCACAGTGTGGGACCAGTGGGGTGACAGGTCTGGGTCTGTGCTGTACGGACCTCCCCTGCTTCGTGGCTCCCTGTTCCCTCCCCCCATACTCCGCCAGGTTGCCAGCACTGTGCCAGGGGCTTGCATTTTGTCCTCACTGCCACTGTTTTTTCATTTGCAACAGCCTCCTGTGGAGGGGGTCACGGAGGAGTGCCCGCCTGTTACTGTGGAGGCCAGCACCCAGGCAGAGGGCCCCCGCCATGAGCACACCGGTACCCAGACCAGGGCCCTCTGCCTGGTGGATGCGGGCTGCCAGGGGGAACCCCTGGCCAGGACAGCGGCAAGCACACAAACAGAGGCTCGCCGCTGTCCAAAAGGACTGGGGCACAGGGAGAGGTTTGATGCTTTTTATACTGCTAGTGTGTGGGGGTGCTGGGGGTGTCACGTGCAGCGTTCCCGCTGCAGGGCAGGCTGGTGGGCTGGGAGCAGGGGTGTTGCAGGTCAGGGAGTTCTTCCGTCAAAGGGCCTGTTGGGCTTGAATTCAGTCCATGATCCACCTCTGACCAGTTGCTTCTTGTGCAATCAGGCGGAAACGCCCCTACCAGGGGGTTGAGGCCGGGATGCAGACCAGTGTTCCCCACATTGTGGAAGCCAGCACCCAGGCAGAGGGCCCCCAAAATCAGGACACCTCCACACAGACAAGGGCCCTCTGCCTGGTAGACGTGGGCTGTGACCCCCTGCCCCTGTGGACCAAAGCCTTGCAGGGTCCAAAGACAACAAGACAGGGGGAAAGGTATGATGATGTTCCTAGTTTTTTGGGGGGCTTTCTAAAGAAATGTTTCATGCTCCAAGCCAAATCTGCCAGCTCCGTGAGTCAGTCCAGAGCCGTAAGTGGCCCTACACATGGCAAACATGATGCTTTCACTAGCGTTAGGTTGTGAGCGTGGGATCAGTGAGGGGAGCTGAAGGAGGGCTGGAGCCAGGAGCCCGTTCCTGGTCCTGGGAAGGGTCTCGCAGGTTGGGAGAAGGATGGGGTGGGGGCCAGGAGCCCAGGAAGGGAGGAGGTGAGTGAAGGGGTATGACTAGTGTGTCTTCAGTAAGTGCCTTGCCCGCAAGTCCGTCCAGTGCCCTGAGTGTCTAGGTGGGGCAGGGCTGGGACAGGGGCGCTGCAGGCCTGGGCTCTCTGTGCTGGGAGCCGTCCCTGTTGTGTACGTCCAGACGGCAGCCAGGAACCAGAGCTAGGCGCAGGCAGCTCAGCGGGAGGAAGGGAGGTGGGTCTGGCAGGACACCCAGGGCCAGTCCCTGGTACAAAGGCAGTGATGGAGAGGGGAGGCCTGGGCATGGGGTGGTGGCAGTGGCTGGAGCCTGGGGGCTTGGGGTGAATGGGAGGTGACCAGTGCCTCTGTCTCCCACCTGCAGAGCTGACACTGTGGCAAAGGGGAGAAGGAGAAGGTCGGGGGCAGCAAGAAGGTGAGTTTCCCCCCTGCACCTCAACCAGACCCAGGCCTGAGGGGCTGCCCCTCCACCAGCCCACTTGATGATCAGGTGCCCCCCGCCTCCAGGCTGCTCAGGGTGACCCGTGCCACCTCTCTGACAGGGCTCTAGTACCCTGCATGGACCAGCTATCTCCTGGGTTGGCCCCTCATTGCCCACCTCTGGGCCAGAGGACCCTGTTGCCAGGGCTTCATCCCGGGAATCAGAGCTTCTGGCCCAGGCCAGGCCCGCTGGGACAGAAAGCCCCACTGAGCCATCTGTGAGAGCCACGTCCTGCTCCCTGCTGGGGAGATGCTCCTTTACTCCGTGGTTGTTCCCGGGGGTGAGAGGAAGGACCCCACACTGAGCGTGCCCTGACTCTGCCCTTCTCCCGCAGGTTCCAGCTCGCCTGGCTGCTCCCGTGCTGCTTCACCCTGAGGAGGTGAAGCCCTGCACTCCTCCCCTCCCTGCCCACCCCCACCGTCCCCTCCCTCCCTCCTCCCCCTCCCGATCTTCCGGGATGGGTCCACGGGATGACAGCGTTGGTGCCTCTGCCTGTCTGAGCATGTAAGTGGCTTCTCACTCCTTGTAGTTTTCTGCAGCCTCTTCTCTTGTGTCCTTGCCTTGGGCCCGCGCACTCCAACAGACGGGCTTGGTAGTCCTTATGTTGAGATTGCCCCCTCACTCTCATGTAACCTTGTAACAGGCCCCCGCCCAACTCACCTTGGCACTGCCACTCAGGTGGCCTGGCGACATTCAAGCATCCAGTGTCACGGCGAACAGTGGAGCCTCGCCCATTGGCCAAGGGCTTGGCTGCAACGGGTGAAAAGTGGGCTTGCAGATGGAGGCACCCCCGGGAGCTTCTACTGGGACACTGTCAACGTGTTAGATGCTCTCCTCCCAGCGAGGAGGGATCTGGTGGTTTTCCCCAAGGCCAGCATGCCCAGGGAAGCAGTTCACACCCATCTTGCTTCTGCAGCATCGTTGCCTTACTTGGCTGCGCAGTATGAGCCATTTAACTTCCATTACCTGTTGAGCTGTGAAGTTGAACATAAAAGGCAGAAGCAGAATGCTTGGGGTCTCAATTCTCACCAGACACCTGAGAGAGAGAAGAAAAGACAAGATCGTCATGCCGATGTGTCACCAGGGGTAATGACAAGACCCAGGTCAGTCTGAACCTTACTGCTGGCTAAAATTTTCGGTTTGGTAAAGGATCCAATTTTGTGTCTGGTAACGTACGTTTTATTGAGGGAGAAACTGTTTGAAGCACCTTCATCCAACAGCACATCGGGCTTGTAGTTAATTAACTCAGGCGGTGTGGGGGAGGAGGTGTGGCTGACAATGAATGCGCATGTGTGTGTATTTAGAAATATGAGCCACTGACCAGGTCTGAGACTACGGTTGGGTTCAGCCACCCCAATTCTGCCTGACAGGGCAGTTTTGAAAGCAAGGAGCCCAACTGGAACCTCGTGACCCAGTGGACAGGGCTTCCCAGTGATTTGGTCTTTTTCCATCTGGCTATTGAATGAATGTGTGTGTGTGTATTTAGAAAAAATGAGCCACTGACCAGGTCTGGGACTAAGGCTGGGTCTAGGCACCCCAATTCTGCCTAAAAAGGTAGCGTCGAAAGCAAGGGGCCCAGCTGGAACCTCGTGACCCAGTGGACAGGGCGTCTGAGTGATTTTGTCTTTTCCAAACCCCTTGTCCCACTAGCTTCTGCCGAGAGCAGGAGTGAAAGGATCCCTCTTGTGTTTCCCTCCCCATTTCCATTTTATGAGCCGGTGTCGGGTCAGAAGCCTTTTGTCTGGGCGGTGAAAAACTGCGGGGCAAGGCACTGAGCGACCCGGACATCCTAAATAAGCCTCTCCTATGTCTCCCTGTGTGACTGAAAATGGGAACAAGTCAGTCTAAACAAGTTCCCGTCCCCCCTAAGGGGACTCCGGCGTACTTCATGTACACACACTATTCTCCCGAGGCTTGCAAGTACCTGGATAAGTGGAACTGGTATACTAGGGATGATCCCGTGAAGCATTTTCCACAGGAAGGAACATTTGATCAGGATAAAATAATGCACTTAAAAGGGGCATTAGAGTCCCGTGGATCCAAAACACCACAAAACCAGTGGGACGCATTCTTTTATTGGTATGATGAAATGTCCAAAAGGCGGACAGAATCTCAAACTAGAAGTCTAAAAGACTCTCAAGAAAAATTAAAACAGCAGTTAAAAGCTGTTTGGGAGAAATTGGCTGCTCCCCCAAATTACACACTGGCCACCGCTCCGATGTATCCAGCATTGCCCAGGGCACCCCCACCGCAGGAGCCAGCAGAGGATATCCTTGACCTTTGTTCGAACCCTGCTCTCCTGGGACTCCCACATCAGCAACAACCGGTTCAACATCAGGCTGCAGCCCAGGTCCAAGAAGCCTTACCTCAACCACCAGATGTTCCCTGTCACAACCTCAAAGCAGGAGATTGGGTCTATGTAAAGGTCTATCAACGGAAAAACGCACTTCAACCCAGATGGAAGGGACCTTCCCAGGTACTTCTGACCACTAATTCTGCTGTTCATTGCCAAGGTCACCAAACGTAGACTCACGCCTCGCACTGCAAGAAGTTATCACCTCCATTGGACCCCGAAGCAGCTGAATTCCAACCCAGGTTGGGACCTTTCCCTGAGGCCAAGGACAAAGACCCTCAGGACCTCACTCAGGCAAGTGAGGAGCATCAGGGTGCAAGTGCTAGTAACCTCTCCCCTGAACCCAACACCTCAGCCCAGCCGGATTCATCAGTTGAAGAACAAAGATATCATCTCTGGCCTCGAAGAAAGGAAATGCTACCACTCGGAAGATCACCACCTCGATCAAGACCAAGAGCCGACGTTCTCAGTCCTTTAGGTAACCTGAGCCCAGAGGACGAAGAAAGACTTTGGCTGCCATCCTGGGTTTGGCTGGTAGTGTTCTTTTTCTTACTGGTGCTGGTTATGTTTGTTGTTGAAATTCTTTGTCCCTCCTGTCTCTAAAAATGACACAGATATCCTGATACATCACACCTGGGTATCTTAGTATCACCCAAGTGGGGTGGGAGAAAAATTTGTACTTGCAGATCTCCCTTACGGTGGCTCAAGCTGGAAATAAAAGTGATTGCTGGATATGCTCTCACAGCCCAGCGCACCTACACCAAGGAATCCCAATGATTGGAGTGCCAATATCCCTCCAGCAATGGGGAAAAATAAACGACGGCTTCGTTAGACACTACTCAGTAGCTGCCCATCGGTCCGCTCCTAAGGAATGGAGAGCCGCACCTGCTAACTGGATAATCTCCCCAAGAGTAGAGGCGCCTTTCTGTTACAGATCCAACAACACCGGAGCTTATAATAAAGCCACACCTGGAGGACCCCACCCTCATTGCCTAACTACTCTAGATTATAGCCCTAATAGCACCAGTGGAATCCTGTTGGGTAAAGTACCCTCTCTCAGTTGTACAGGATTCATGGTCTACAACTTTTCTAAGGAACCTCATGTTGCTCTCATTGCAAACAGATCGGAATTTGACATTCACTCCAATTTTACTTCTTGTAATATATCTCGGTCCAGCAGGGTAGCAGCCGAACGTGGTCCGTCCTAGACAATACATATCAATCGAAAGTGCTGGATATGGCACAACACCTGTCCAGATTTGAATACCCTTTCTGCCCCGGGCCTTTACTGGCTCTGCGTAAACAGGACTCATAAAATCTTGTCCTGGAATTGCGTGGGGGCATGCACTCTTGGACGTGTTATCCCTGGTTTTGAAATGCATAGTGCAATATATCTGGAACAAGTAAAACATTTCAACCATCACATGAAAAGGGCGGTTAACCCCTTAGCTACCAGAAACACAGGGTTCCATCAATTTCTGACAACCTTCATACCGTGGCTTGGAATAAGAGAATTGGAACTAGCTATAATTAACATTTCAGCCACAATGGAAGCTATGGGAAATGCCACTGCGGATGCAATTCAGGCTCTGCAAGAAGAGATCTCCCAGATCTCACAAGTAACTATACAACACCGCATAGACCTATATTACCTATTAGTATCCCAGGGAGGAGTATGTGCCTTAGTAAACTCCACCTGTTGTGTCTATGTCAATCAGGACATGCGAATAGAAACAGACATTCGTAAAATTCGAAATCAGTTAAGGGTCCTACTTCAAGCGGCCTCAAAAAATACTGACTGGTGTCTAGAAGAAATGTGGTCTTGGCTAACCTCCTGGTTCCCAGATTTCGGAGCCCTTGGCAAGAAAATCCTATATGGAATGTTGTTTGTCTTGATAGTTCTGACAATGTTTTATGTCTTAGTGCAACTGATCCTCTGCTGTGTGAAAGCCAGCAGGAGAAGCTTTAGCAAGGCAAGAAAACCCACGGCAGAGTCTAGAATAATGGTGTTACAAAAGTGTGAGCAAATTGAAAGAAAACATTAAAGGCTGCATGATGAAATAGAGGGGCTCATGAGAATGGAAGTTTAAGGCTAAAGTGAGACTAAATAGTCTCAAAGTGGGGACTGGAATCAGAAAAAAATAAATGCCTTAAACTTTGATCATTTGAGTTATAAGATGACATAACTGCTTTGTGGAGAATTGCTGGCTCTGTACAGTAGAACAGATAAAGGAAAGTGTTTGTTCTTTGTAACTCCTCTGCAACTGCTTCCCTCACCGCGGCCTTGAAGATAGCAAAAAGTATGTACAACTCTGATTTCCAGGTGCAAGAAGGAGGTTTGTGAACTAACCTTGCCTCCCCCATAAGTTCCCATCCTGATTACAGCAAAGTAATGAAGTAATATTTATATCCACTTTTCATGCTAATTTCACTATATGATCATGTGAGTTGTAAGTAACTGTTAAAAAGTATATAAGCCTCCTGATTTTGCTCTTGGGGGGGACCCCTTCCAAGTGCTTGGGAAATCCATGTCACAGCTGTAGTTTCTTTTGAATAAAAGCTTCTGCTGACCTGACCCAAAAGTATGCTGCGTGTGTTTCCATGACACAGTGGTATCCTAGCACAGAAGTACAGAGGGGTGAGGATGCTGCACGAGCAGGGCAGTGTAGGACTCCAACTCCTGTCATGGCCCGCTGAGATTTGAATAATCCTCAGACTCTGCTGAATCCCTATCGTCAACTCTCTCAGGTGGGACACGTGAAGAAGACGAGGAGAAGACTAGCCCCAAAGGCTGCTGGATAGATTCTTGTTAGATCCGTTCCACTACATCCATCTGTACGGCCACAGACTGATGTCAAGAAAAGAAGTAACCAGAGCAGAGGTTCAATCTCAAGTGTTTGGAAAACCCTGCTAAGAGACATCCCCCCCAGCAGCGCCTCTGAGAGAATTGTGCCAACTGCCCTGATGCGCTTGACACTAGTGATAGTGGACACGTTATGTTGCAAATAACGTATCGCAATAGTTATATCATATCCCATGAAGTCATCAAAAAATTACTGGACGCACTTGTGATTGGCTTGCTGAGTTTTAGGTCCTTTTTAAGTGACCACCTTTCCTGTGAGTTTTTCAACCTTCTGACTCTTAAACAATATGAGTTAGTGACCATGGACCCCTGCAAAACCAGGAAGCTGTTTATGTATCACCTGCCAGGAAAAGGGGAAACAATTGTGGCCCTGAAGATCATTGAGAAGTTAAGGAATGTGTTTCTGTGAGAAATGGAGGAAATTCTCTACATCTGTGAGAATCAGCCCCTGAGAGAATTGGTGATGTAAGCATTACAGATGTCCCTCCAAACTTATTTAGATACTTTATCTCCTCAATTCTGAGTTTTTATTCTCCATTTAGCATGAAAAAAAGCCCCTTGTCTTGGAAGCAAGTATGAGGGCTGTGGGGGGCCAAGTGACTGCTGCAGCTCCAGCACCAGCTCCAGCTGCTACTCAGGGTCAGGACTATAGGTGCAGCTGCAGCTGCTTCCTGCCCCACCACATCTGTCTCTGTACCCTGCTATCTGCCCCCTGCAGCCTCTTCCCCACATTTCCATCCCGCATTTAATTTCTGCTTCCACACACGTCCCCCTCCCCTTACCCTTGCTTCTTACTGGCAGGCTCCTTCCATACTTCCACCTGGGGCATTGAACATAGCTACAGCCCAGCTATGTAGTACTGGCATGCAGCCCATACAGCTGCTATCAGGGCTAGACTGTGGCTGTGCTCAATATCCCAGGCTAGAATAGGCATGGACTCTGTCAGCTCAAAGCAAGGGTAATGAGAGGGGTGGGAAACAAAGGCTGGGGGGAAGAGGGAACTGCCAGGCAGAGGAAGGAGGAGAGCAAAGGCTGATGGGGAGGGAGATGGGTGGGCAAAGCTTGGTAGGGAGAGGAGAGGGGGACAGGCAGGGGGAGAAGTGGCAAGGGGGCAGGCACAAGAAGGGGCAAACTGTTTAATCTCCCCACACAGCTTGCTTGTCACACAGCTTTCCATGTATAGAACCTAATGATTGGGGCATCATCTTCAATTCAAGGTCATCTTGGATTCAGGGAAAATACAGTAATACACATGAAATGGATTAAGACTGGGGAGAACTTGATAGCCAGAAATCTTTCCCAAACTTGTAGGAAGCCTTTACTTCTCTGACACCTTCTTTCCAGTATGAGCTGGCAGGCTCATAGTTCAGCAGCAATGTAGTTCCATACTAATGAGGGGGAGATGAGATGGTGTTAAAAACCTCTGCTCCTCATCCACATTTCTAGTTTGTACTCCTGCTATCTCCAGGAGAGCAGAATCAACACTTGAGAAGATGTCACAGCTGGGAGGGTAGTTTTCATGTTTTAGGCCAGTATAGACACTTTAGAAAGCTTTTCTTGACCATGTGTCTTGAAATATTTGGGGCCAGATTCACCCTCCCACTCTTCCAGGGTTGTGTCAATTATTCTGCTGTAAATCAACTATCCCCTTTGCCCCATTTGGGAGACTTGCCCCTGTGGAGGACAGACAAACTTCAAACTAGTAGCCTCTTGCCTAGGGGCTAAATCAGAAGGTTCAGCCTTAGTTTCCCAAGGAACACCTGACTATAGTAAGGAATCCCTGACTATAGCCATCATGTGATGGGGTTGATGCATCTATGGATTGCTGTTACATGGCCCTGCACTACTATGACCACTCATTGTCAGGTTTATATGTTCTCCAGTTTAGTTTAACATGCAGCCCCTTTCACCATGAACAATATAAACATATTTATGCGATTTCCACCCCTGGCACAGATCTATGCATACTGTTAAACTTTTGCTCATCCTAATGGACCTACTCCTATGCTTAGATTTGGTTATATACTTGTTCAGCCTTGGTTTCTGTAGAGACATAACTGGGCAGTTTTTTGCCCTGGCAGCAGCAGGGCTAGAAGCTCCTATTTTTGTACCCCTGCCCCCCAGTCAGTGCCCAGGGATGATGACCCAGTTTTACCCCCTTTTAGTTATGGGTTTTTGCAGGGTGCTCTGTAGAAGTCTTGGCTGGTAGGAACCAGAGCCAGGATATAATGAAGTTGGTATAACCATAACTCGTTATTACACAGTCCTGTGTTGCTATGATTACCCATTGTAGCTTCCCGTGCCTCTCTCCCCGAGCGTCACACGTCTGGGTCTCCTTCAAACCTCTCCACCGCCACTTGGGTTGCACGACCAGGCTACAGACAGCAGCCGTGGGTCAGCTCCCCAGGGGTCTCGCCTGCCACATCTTTGATGATGATCAGTTCTTAAGTGGGAGGAAGATGTTTAATCCCATCTCCCCTGGTTCTTCGCAATGTTATTTGTTGGGGCCGGTGTTCTGGCCCTTAATGACACTTGATTTCTTAAGTGTGTGCTACCGATGGTACGGGCGTCCACCGCTGCCCTTTGGTGTTCCCTGATTCATGGGATGTCAGCCTCTGCCCGAACTTCAGGTCCCCTTAACGGGTTACCCCCTCCCCGGGTTCAGTACCTCTTGCCTGTTGTCTGCATCCGGGCTCTGGCTCCGTCATCATCACCAGTGTCCCAATCATCGCTGCTGCTGGTCTCTGTCCACGCTGGCCTCATAGGTGATTCGCTGGGCCCTAGCTGGCCCACCTTGTCTCTCGTGGTTCCCCGTCTGGGGTGCCATATCTCTTCGACTGCCGGCCCCTCAGTCCTCCTTGACCTTTCCGAGCCAGGTGGGAACGCCTCTTCCGGTCCCCCCAGTTCCTTCCTGCCGGGGCTTTTATCTTGGCGGGGGGTAGCCACATGGCCAATCGCCCTGGCACGCTTTTACAAAGCACACCCACACAGACGCAGGTTTTCCCATTGATCCCGCCGCCATGGTTTCACTTTCACCACCAGCAGCCACCAGCACAGCATCCTGCCACCTCTCTCTGGCTTCAGGTAAGTTTCCTCCACACCCATATTTCTGGCTGAAGGACTGTCCAACGTAGAAGGGATTTCTGTGTCTTGTAGCGCATAGACATTACAAAAGTAATTTGCACATTTCCAACTCATGTTCTTAGTTAGATATGCATTTAGAGAATGAGCAGACTCAGGGACTGTATCACTGCATAGACCAATATTTATCAATATCCTCTTATGTCTCTCTTATTTTGCAAAAAGAAAACATTTGCCAGTCTGTGACCTGAGTTTCTTTCCTAAACAACTTTTATAAACCAGTGAAACACATAGTAATTGATGAGGCGCAGAATTTCTGGACAGAAGAGGGAGATTGGTACCAAATAGCTGAGCAGATCACACAAGACGATAATTGCAATAAGCCTGGTGTTTTATGGATCTTCCTGGACTATTTACAAACAAGTCATGCCTATTCTTGTGGCCTTCCACCTCATTCACAACAGTTTCCACAGGAGTGGCTAACCAAAGGGGTCTGGAGTGCAACACAGATATACAATATCATGGCAAAATAGATGAAGAAGATTCACAGCTAAATATCCCTTGTCAACAATTGAGAGAGTTGTTAGATGAAGCAGAATGTGGCCACTGCTTGCCAGGTTCTTACAGCATAAAGTATAATTTGAGTCAGAGGCAAATAGCACATTACGTGGTTGATAAGTGTCTCCAATATTTAAAAAATGGTTACTCAGGGAAAGACATTGCTATTTGATGCTGTACACTGAGAGAGAAGGAAAGCTATTAGAAATTCTGCCATCCTTAATGAGAAACAAAATGAGGCATTTCAGGCTGGAGGCATCTTTCACAACAGCAGAAGACATGATGAGAAATGGCATTGTTCTTGACAGCATGCGTCGCTTTTCTGGCTTGGAAAGATGCATCATATTGGGTATCAATTCTGTCCCTACCTATGAGGCAATTTCTGAAAACCTGTTACTATGTGTTGCATCCCGAGCTAATTTACAGCTTCATTTGCTGTAGTGTGAGATGAAAGATAGTGTAAGGTTGGAAAACTTCATGGCAAAGCTGAAGGTGTTGTCTGCAACAACTCTCTACAATTACTCCCATGACTGTCCATCCTGCTGCTGTTCGTTGCACTGCACTGAAGCTGTTGTCTGTTACTAAAGTAGCAACTCCCATGACCTCTTCTTGGCCCATCTCAAGGCCTATACTGCAGTCTTAGACCCCTTGATCCCTTGGTATGTGTTGATGCTGGCGGTTACACCTTACACGTCTTAAAATTCTGCCCTTTATTGGCTTCCATCATAGGTGCTTCCAGGATTTTTTAAAAGGGGGGCGGGGGGGTCCAAAGTAAAAACTGGCACGTCAGGGGTGGCTGCACCCCCTGCTCCTGGCCTTTCCCCCACACCATATGCAGCATCCAGGGATTTTTTAAAGTTCCCAGATCAGGTAAGAATCTCCCCATCCCCAACCCTCAGTGTCCCCTCTCTTCACTGTGTGCTCAGCAGGACCTCCAGCCCCCTCCCATTCCACTCTCACTTATGCTTTGGGGCACAGGAATGGGAGACCCATGTGCCATTGTGGCTTCTGCCTGCTCCAGCTGGGGCTGCAGGGAATGGCTGCAAAGGGAGCCAGGCTACACTGTAGACACCAATGGCAATGGGTGGGTTTCCCCTCCCTATGCCTGCTCCCCAACTGGTGGGGAACATCTGGTGGGACCAGCAAGGCAGGGGAGCCCACATGCTACCACTGCTACTGCTGTCCCCACTTGAGCTCAGCTCCCACTTCCCACAACCCTAGCTGGAGCAGCATAGAAGCATATCTGGGGCTCCTGCAGCCCTGGGTCAGCCAGGGACAGAGATGGGGTGGGTCTCCCCTTCTCTGTATTCATATGTGTAAGTAAAGAGGGGCTTCTGATGTTCCTTTCTGATGTCATCTTGAACTTACGCTGGCCAAAACTGAGCTCCCAATCTCCCCTCCCAGACTCTTCTTTTTCACTACAGACACCACTTACACTTTCCTTGTCACTCCAGCCTCTGGCCTGTGTCATCTTTGGCTTGACCCTCTCCTGGGACCCACTGTTGATACTATTTTTTCTTTCATGTGAATAGTATCTGGTCTTTTGTCCCTGTCTGTACAGCCAAAACTGGTCCAAGCACTCATGAGTTCATGTTGTCACTGCAGCAGTCTCCTGTTTTCTGGCTTCATCTCTGGAAGCTTTGCACCCATCAAGTCTATCCAGAATGTTGTTACTAAGATTATTTTCTTGGTTTGTTGCTCTGACTAGATGGAGCTCCTCCTTGGCACCTCTGTGGGCTCCTCACTTCAAGTTTGCATCAGGACCTTCAGAACGTAGCCACACACTACCCAGCTGATCTGGTAATCTACTGCAACATGGACTCCAGCTATCACTCCCCTTGAAAACCTCTACCTTAAACCTCCTTGCCATCTCCTCCCTCTCTACCCTGTATAGACCTTAGTTGACTGCTAAACAGTGATAATTTAGACTAAAATAGCATTTGCTTGACTAGAGCTAAGCTAAGAGAATGGTGAAGGGTGGGGAATGCTATAGTTCAGAAGATTTTAGAGAGGAACCTAGGTTAAAGTACATCAATTTTGGGTCACTTAGAGCTACTTTAATGATTTTATGCCAGGTAAACTGCATCTACAATAAAACTAGGTTTATGTTAGTGGTTGCAAAGAGATCTCTACTTGACAACAAAAAGGTGCATTTGATTCCCATGTTAGAATAATGCAGCTTCATATTATTGAGTAGATAACATATTAGGTATATCCAAACATCTACTAACCTTATTTGAGATATTTTTATTTCATAAGTTTTTACAGTCTGGCAAAGTAAGCAAGCATAGAGCTCAGATCCACCCAGGGATTTTTACTGAACTGCTCATTTGCAGATAAACTAAGGTTAGGGATTTTTTCAAACTTAGTCTTTGAAATCTAGGAAGAAGTTCCTTTTCCTTGTCAGGCTGCTCATCTAGAGATTTTTTAACACTTTAGGACTCAATATATTTAAGATTAATATCTTTCTATTTTAGATATGAGTAATTATTTTGATAATGAGCATTATATTATTTTTAATCATTACCTGTATTGTCATCACTTATTCAGTGCTAAAATCATATTAAAAGATCCTTCACTGTGTTTCTTGGAGTGTTTGGTTTTACTGGGACAGACGTTTTGAATCTTCCTTAGTCCCTACGACTTAGAAAATCCTTCTCGCAAGCGGGTGTGTAGCTGCGGTGGCCTAGGGTCCGCAACAATACCTCAGTTTAATAAGAGCATACAAACAAGTCAGACTTATTTATACCCATAGGCGTTAGCACAAAAACTGTAATATAACGCATGAAGCCCAACATGGAAACCTTTTGAAAGGGGTAATTTTGTCATCAGTGCAACTTAAAACTCCAACATTTGCAAAGACCCTTTAGGGTGACATTCTTCACCTTGTGCATAGTACAAGCTGTCCCAGATGCCTCAAGGACTTTCACAGTCACCCTGACCTCCCTCACTACCTTCTGCCGCCTTTTAAATGTCACTCACTCTTTAGCAGTAGTCGGTCACAGTCTCCCTGGGCCTCCTTCAAGGGTGCATGGAGCGTATCAGGGAGCAACGCCGCCCTCCAAATTCTTTCATAGGGCTCCAGGCAAAATGGCCTCTAACTTGCAGCTCCTCTCCCTTTTCCCTTCCTGCTAGCCCTCAAAGTAGCCTTGTAGCTATCTAGGTCTGGCTTTCCTAGGTTTGGAGTGGCCCCACCCCTCTGCTTAACTCTTTACAACCCAGGGGGAGTAGTTACTCCTGGAACACCTCTGGGGGCCAACACTATAAACGAAGAGAAATTGTCCCATCAAATCAAAAAGCTTCCTGAAATCACTCCTTAATGATTTAGTGCAATGACTATATCAGTGGTTCTCAACGGGTGCCACAGCACCTCTACTGTGTCCAAGGAGGACCTGCAGGGCATATCAGGATGAAGCTGCAGCCATTCCTGGTCCACCCTCCACTCCTCCTCCTGGCAGCAAAGGTGTAGGGTACAGTTCTGCTTTGGTCACAGCTGGGTGATACCCAGGACACTGGCTCCCAATAACTTTTGAGGTACAACCCATGGTGTTGGCTTGGATCTGTAATCTGGTGATCCAGGCTGACCTTGATAGGCTTAGAAAGTGGGCAGATAAAACCCTGATGACATTCAATATGTATAAATGTACTCCACCTTGGAGGGGTGGGGGTGGGAACCGCATCACGCTTATAGGCACGGCAGTGCTTGCCATGCAGGTTTCAGCTGAGGGACAGCGTACAAACACAGAGTGGCAGAATTGGTCTGAGTTGGCCCGGCAGCAGGATTGGGCTCAGCTGCATCTCTGCCAGGCTTCTCGGACCTTCTCAGGCAGAGGAAATCAGAAGAGTTATGTGGCACATGAGACTGAACAAGGCCTGTTTGCAGTGGGGTAGGGAAATAAGCAGGTTTAGAAAGCTGAACAGAGGGAGGACAGTTCTGGTAGGAAGGGACAGAAGATCCCTGCTCAGGGTGTCACTATTTTATAGGGATGCCCTACATCTAGACACTTGGGAGAGATGAGGCCAGTCAAGTCAAGGTGTGATGCTGAGGGAATAAGTAAATTTTACAAAGCTAGGTCAGAATCAAAAAGCCTATTAAACATGTGGGTGGATATTCTGGTCTTGTGTCACCGTAGCTTAGTCCTCTTCTGGTGGTTCACGTGCCATAAGTGCCGTTATCAGAACACTTCCTATATTTAAAGAATAAACCCATAACTTACATAACCTGCACCATTTCAGCAGAGACTGCCTCAGTACTACAGGTCACACAGATCGACAGCTTTCTCCAAGGGCTGGCCCCTAATTATTTTTAATTTATACAACAGGAACACCTAGGGTTTGTAATAATGAAGAATTGTGGAGGCATAATATAGACGAGTCACAGAGAGAATAGCCTGGCTTACAATGTAGGTGTCAGGCAGCAGAGTCAGGAGCATGGGCTGCACAAATGGGGTGTGGATGAGGTGGTAATAAAATGGAACATAGCATAGAAGCAGCGGTCGCAGCCCATTGCTGCCCACCTTTCAGTGACTTCTCGGACAGTCTCTGATTTTTTTCACCTATCTGCTCTCCTACTTCCCTGCACACCAACTGTTCTTGCCTGAGAATTACTATAGCGCAGAAAGGAGACAGCTGGACCAGGATGTGTGAATTCTACTTGTTCCGCCTGGAAAGGATCACTGTGTTAGTATCCATCCAGTCCCTGCAAAGCAGGAAGTTTCTCTTAACCTTCTATCATGCCTGGCACCCAGAGCCAAAAAGCAGCTTTATGTATTGTACGGAGGTACATAAGGTCTTTTCTATGAAGGAAAGATAGATCTATTTATTTATTTATTTTTTGCTACAACTATACCAAAAGTGTGTGTCCACATTGCTCCGTACGCACTAGCTGAATCCACTTCCCTTGTGAATCCTTGTGTCTGCAGAGCTTTTAGAAATTTTTCGCAATACTAACTACCTACGGACAGACCTTCTATCATAGTCTCTAGTCGTGCATGATGTCTCTGCAAGCGCAACTGTCTCTGCACATACTGAAGTGTTCTCCAAGATTTATCTAGATGTTAATCAGCGACTCATATTATTGGATGAATAATCAGAGGACAATACAGCACTGCCTATTTCTGAGGTGAAAAAGTGCAAGCTCTGTCTTCACTTCTTTTCCCCTCAGTAAATGCTGACTAACAAAGACTCTTATTAAATCAAAGGGAGACTGCAAGGAACCCACAGAGCAAAGATGCTGTTTATTATGAATCCACCCAGTGCTCTCACACACTAAATGCCTGCATTCCAATTAAAAAGAAGAAACAATCATTTTTAAATAACAAATCTGAATTAGTTTCTGAACATCTGATGTGAAGAAATAAAACCTTGTGCTTGTTCTTCCACTGCTAGGAATTGCTGAAATAAAGAATTTTCATTTTTGAAAAAAGTCCACTCATTCTCTTTATCTTTTTTGAGACTTCCTGAAACAGCAGCTGTTCAATGTGCTTCCCATATTGCTTCTTTCAGTGGAAATTTGCTGAATCCTGGCACTGAACGTATTTGCAGTATCTAGATATCATTAAGTTTTACCTTCTTTCAGGACAAAACACACAAAGCCAGTGCTCAGTAAAGCCTTGGCTATGGGACTGAGTGTCCTTATGCAGATCTGGAAGACTTCCAGACCTCCTGGTGGCCTCCTTGCCATTTCTCAATAGACAATGATGTCCTCAAGCCTGTGACAGCGGCTTGATCAGCCCATAGTCCATGCACTTCACAAGGCACTCACGAGCTGCGTCAATAGCATGCTGTATTTTGGGGTCATCTTTTTGTTTGCCAACGACTGTCAGGATCTCCAGGAGCTCACTCTCTACCAACTTTTTGGCGAGTTCTTTGTCAGCGCTGATTAGGTTGTAAGCAACAACCAGCCCACGGTGCTGAACATCCACACTGTCATGCAAGCAGAGCCTCTGCAGGATTTCCAGCCACTGAATTGTCTGAACAGAAGGAGAAAAAAAAAAACCTGTGAATGACCAACTGGAGATTTTTTATATTATGGGAAAATCTCAGTTAAGAGCACAAGGTTGGCCTGCCTCTAGGTAAGGTCCTTTTCAGTGGGGAGAAAGTGGTGATTTAGGACAGGAACAATTGATGCTAGCCCGTGAAAATTTCTCTCTGTTCCCATGAAAGCTCATCCCCCATCAAGCTGTTATGCTAGATGGTGTCTTCTGACTCTAGAATAACAAATTCCTTTCCACAGTTTTGTTGGAAAAGACCTGGCACAGTTATCACAAATGTGGGGCCTTTAACTGATTCTGGAGCTATGTGACCTAAGGGAGCAGGGTAGGGTTACCAGACTGCTTAAACAGCTGGCATAACCAGACAGCAGGGAACTACATTTACATTTCAAAGCAGAACCTGTAAGGGGTGAGAGACTGGAATACATGAGAAGAGGCAGAGGCAGACAAGATTCTTTGGGTAAATGTGATATCTTTTATTAGACCAACTAAATAGTTGGAAAAATTGTTCTTTGCAAGCTTTTATGCGCAAACACCCTTCTTCAGGCATAGGGAGAGAGCCTGAAGATGGGTGTTTGGGCCTAAAAGCTTGCAAAGAACAATTTTTCCAACTATTTAGTTGGTCTAATAAAAGATATCACATTTACCCAAAGAACCTTGTCTGCCTATGTCTTTAGACCAACACGGCTACAGCCAACACCCCTGAGAAGAGACAAAGACACTGAATGAATTAGTTGTGTGGAGTATGCAATACATGATGGACTGGACATGAGAAGCATGTTATGATCAAGGCACCCAAGGGGGAACAGGTGGTGCAAATTCACCTCTAAAAACCCAGGCAAAGATGAAGCCTGTGGGATCTCCTCCTTATCATCTAAGATGACCTGCAGATCCCCCGGAGACTTTGAGACATTCTGCCCTCAGGATTACGCAAGAGCTATGCAAGGCTTTCTGTTGTCTCTCTTTGGCTTATTATGTTTTGTTTTAAGTTAGGAGAAGTTGTGTGTGCTGTCACTGTGTCTTACTGGACTGTGTCTTAGCTTGGCAGAATGTTTCTGTTGTCTTTGTTACATACTTGAAATTCCAAATTGCTGTACTCAATTAAACGCTTTCTTCAGAGAACAGACTATTCTTGTTCAAGCATTTATGAATTCAGTGTCACTACCTATAGTCTAATATTAAAGTCTGGTAACAGTTTGCTTTTGAATCACTGATAGCTAAATTGAGAAATGGAGATATTAGGCCCATGGAAACAGAGGCTGAGCAAGCAGCCTTCATCAACCTGTCTTGCTTTAGTTCTCTGCCCAGGAAAGCACTTTGATAATGTCCTTTAATTCTTCCTGCTTTTCCAGCCAAGCACTTCTGTACTGTTCTGCCAGTCACCTGAATCCTTACTTTAGCTATCACCAGTGATTCAAAAGCAAATCTTTACCAAACTTAACATTAGGTAGCGGCACTGAATTAATGAATATTTGAACAAGAATAAATCCAGGTTGCTATGGAGTTGTGTGCTCACACCATTCAACCTTTGGGAATCAGATTTCACTCCTTACCACTTGAGTCATTTTATAGCAGAGTTTCTTCTGTGCTGCTGTCAGCATGGCCAAAGCTCCCGCAGCTGCTTTCTGGACCTTCTCATCATCCTCACTACACAGTAACACAATCAGCTTGAGTCTGTCATTTCCATCAGCTACAAACCGCTCTTGAACCTGAACAAGAGGGAGTGAAAAGATGGGTAATCTGAATGAATGGCAAAGCTGATGGGATTTATACTGAAATCATAGCTTCACAAGCCTTCAAATTAAGCAGTTGAACTAGAAATAGCATTCAGACAAGTTACAGGAATTGCCACACTCGATCAGACTTGTGAACCAGGTGATTTGGTATCTTCAATGAAACCGTGGTCAACACTAGAAGCTTCAAAGACAAGTAAAATAAAACCCAATAGGGAGAGGATGTGGATAAGCTACATCCAATCAGAGTCTCCCAATAGTTTCAGGTTGTTTTAAACCACAAAAGATAGCATTTACATTATTTCCAAAACATGTGACCTGAAGAAGACTGTCCTGCATTCAAAAGCTTGTCTAACACTATCCCAACTATGCAATTGCTTCAATAAAAGATATCACCCTAAGGAATCCTTTCCTCAGAATATTTTAAGGCACTGAGTTGACTGGGTTAAACCTATTGCAACTAGGTTGCATGACTGCTGCCCTTCATTTAAGATCACTGAAATACAACATTCAGAGCCTTTATGCAATCAGACATTTGAAAACACAGATCTCCCCCCCACAAAAACCAAAACAAAACAAAAAACCCCAAAAAGGAACATGTGTGAGATGGTTTTGCTGGTCATTGGTTTGTGTATCAGAAGCAGCAGAAAAACCAGAGAAGCTGAGAGAGAAAGCACCGGAGAAGCACCAAATACAGCAACAGAAGCATTGTGAGTGTGACCCTGAGAAAAAAGTTACAAGCTGGGCTGATTGCTGGCTGAAAGAGGCTTGGAGGCATGAGCACAAAAACCTCTCCTATTTGATTCCTCCTATATTAAGGAGAACAGGACTTGGGTGTCTCTGATACTCTTTATAAATACAAAATTGCCTTCCTAAAGAAAATAACTTACAGACCCCAAACTGTAGCTAACTGCCAAAGAGAAACATCTAGATTTTCATTACATCTACTGCCTTAGAATATTCAAAGTTCTTAGCCTCAGTATTGTGACTGATTTCCACAGTCAGGTGTAGAGTGAACTTTTAGGTGGAACGTCTCCAGTTGAAGATTTAGTGAGTCCCCCTTGTTTTGGTGTTATACAGTAGAAAGATGGGGGTCCCCCAGCTATCATTTCTGTGACATCTGAAAGTTAATACAACTGGATGTCTACTTGATGGTGTGACAGATAGAATAAGTACCTCCTTGTTGACAACCAGGTTACACATGCATTCTGTAGCTGCCTGTCGGAGTTGGTCATGGTTCTCAAACATATAGTTTTCAATCTCTGGTAAGGCTCTCTCTTTGATTATCTTCTGCCTGAATTGAGGGAAGCAAAGAAAAACATGAGCGTAGAAGGTGCAGCATACTTGACATAAAACAGAAAGTAAGAAGCAGAAGCAGAGAAAGCCCTTTAAAAAAAAGAACACACCAACTTTATGTAAACCATGAAACCATTCAATCCTTCCCACCTACTACTAATTTAAGAGTAGACAATGAGGTTACATGTTCCTTCTTGATATATATCAATCACTAATTAACACCAGGATCTTTTTTCAGGCCAATCATAGAGGAAGATTCAATTTAATTATATTGTCATATGCTCATATTTGGACAGAATCTTCTGTTGAATAAAGCTATTCATCATTTTCTCTGCGTAGTTTAATATCTAGTTAATGGCCCATCTTCAACATTGTAACCATATCCTCAAGAAAGGTCTCCACTACAGTGCCATGCTGGTAGGGGGTGGGGTTCAAAACCCATTTAGCAGAACGGAAGTAGTATTGCAGCTGTGTATTAGAGAAGTTTCTGCAAATCTGTAAGAGCTGAGCAAGCTACCAGGAATACAGTTCAAAGATAGCCCCCTGCAATTCCTTTTCTCAATAGAAACAAATCAGTAGGGCAAATGCCATATTGATCAGACACTAATTGTCATCCTCTTCAGGATCATATAAATGGAGCATATACCTTTATACTGAATTTTTGTTCCTGAAAAATTTTAATGTTTTGCTAATTAATCATAAAAGTAGAGAGAAACTTAACACACTGATCTGCACTGACAGAAACCTGACTGCAGAAACTTCACTATTTTCCAAGACTTTCTGCCTTTCCAACTCAAAGTCAGGATTCCCCATTTCAGCTCAAGGAGGCAGCCTATCCTGATCACACACCCTACACACTGACTCCAGGCAGATACAATTTTTCATTAGCCTGCCTTAGTTTTTCAGGTGTAACCAGTGGGCCCTTGACTGCCATGGTTTGTCTCCAAAGTTATTAGTCATCTTTTACTTCCCCTATTCTTTAAGAGATAGTAGCTTAGATTTTTCACATTCACCACCTCAAAGTAAATTCAAGTAAAAAAAAGTCTGGTGTAACACAGTAACAAGCCCTCCAGTTCTGACATTAGCCAGTAACCTTCAAAGGATTAAAAATTCTGACCACTGGGAAGCACAGAATGTAAGAATATGTCTCTTTTTAAAGACGTTCCACAAAGACTGGAGAGTTTATGTGATTAAACTGAAAGGGAATACTACTAAGGTAGACAATAACCCAGGTATACTACCATAACAGAATAATGGAAATATAGGTAAGACATTGACAGAAGGCCAATGTGTCAGTTACCAGTATAATTATATTATTGGATGTACCTAAGCCGTGAGATGAAACTGGTTAAAACCTCTGACTGTATTTGAAAACTTGTCTAAGTTGGTCCCAACCATGCAGTTGGTCCCATAAAAGATCTCACTCACAACATTTCTTGCCTCTTGCATAGACCTGGTGAAAAAAAATCATCTGAATTTGAAGCTAAAATAATGGGAGAATTAGTTCAATTAACTTTTTTTTAATGAAAAAAATATGAACTCACCAGTAGCTTACAAACATGTGGGTCAAAGGCAGTTGTCTGTATTTACATGGTGTGAAAGGGCATCTAACTTTAGCTTAATTTTCCTAAAACATGCTAGTCTGATTAAGTGGTCATGAGGGGGAGGGATGGGGAGTCATAGAAGATTTTTTTAAACTCACCTGAGTTTGTCACTTCTTCCTGAGAAGTTCGTGAGACCCAACAAAGCCTCATAATTCTGGAGACCATCTCTCTCTGTGTTGAGCAAACTAACCAGTGGCCGCACCACCTCATACACCTTTGAGTAGGAAGGAATCTATTGTTATTCTTTGGCTTTCAGATCCCTGTGAGTTTCCATCATCTTACTCAAAGAAGTTACAAGGAAAACTGCATTTACTTACCCTCTCCCCTGGGAATGCAATATCAGGATTGGAGATGGCAGCCATTTTTGCCAGAGCATGAGAAGCCTTTACTTTACCAACGTCTGTGCCTTCTATAGCCAGAGGTATCAGGGCCTAATTATATACATCAAAGAATTTATACTCATGAAAATATTAAACTTTCAACAAGGCAGTATTATTTTTAAAAAACCCTTTGAAAAAAAATCCAGTTTTGTTTACTGGACAATTAGAAAAAAAAATCAGGATATTGGATATCATGGTCTTTGTCTTATCAAGCACTCCCCCACAACAAAAATGCAGCCCACTTCCTAACAATATAGATCCAACAATACTTTACTGAAGGGGGCAGTATCATACTGTCAGTTTAGTTCCCACTGGCCCACTTCAGAAACAATAAGACAATCACCTTTCCACCACCTTGAGCTACTATAGTGCCACGGTCCTTAGGATCCTCACACAAGGCAAGAAACACCCTACAAGAAAAAAAACATAGCCCTGTTTAGTGATAATGGACCTGTTAAAACACTGTCCCTCCTCCCTGCTTCACACACCACTCTTCTATTCCTAGCTATCACAGCAAGAGCAGCTCATGCAGCAATGCTTATACTTTATTACAGTGCTATGAGGAAAGGGTGAACGTACTCAGCTTAATTAGTGTGGAGAAGAGAAGACGGAGGAGGGGATTTGATAATAGTTTTCAAATACCTGAAGGGTGGTTATAAAGAGGAGGATGATAGACTATTCTTCATGGCCACAAGGGAGAGGACAAGGAACAATGGTCTT
Organism: Alligator mississippiensis; assembly: GCF_030867095.1. Lineage (NCBI taxonomy): Eukaryota > Metazoa > Chordata > Crocodylia > Alligatoridae > Alligator > Alligator mississippiensis. The sequence continues at coordinate 26,444,437 of NC_081837.1, read as the reverse complement.
AAATTGCAACAAGGGGAGTTTAGGTTGTTTATGAGGAAGACTTTTCTCTATGAGGATGGTTAGGCATTGGAACAGGACACCCAAAGAGGTTGTAGAATTTCCAAGCTCCATATTTTTAAGAGCAAGTTAGATAAATACTTGACTGGGATGGTTTGGACAGGGATGATGCTGCCTTGAGCAGAGGGTTGGACTAGATAACCCACTTTTCCATGATTTTTGGATAAATTAGAGAAGGAGCTGAAGAGGGGTCCTGCAGCCCTGTTCCTTCATTTTGTTAACATTAACATGTCAAACTGTAGCCAACAGCTCATAAGTGAGAATCTTGCACTAACTCCAGGGACATATAGATTTCTGGAGAGCTTTTGTTAAAAAATACTTCTCATTGTCTTTTATTTTTTAAAGGACAGAACTCATGGGTGAGAGCCAAGTGACCAGTTTGTTCTGTATACATGAATACACAGCCCAATGCACAAGGAGATTTAGAATGGCTTCTTTGTAAGAAAAACAACTTGTATCTAGGAGCCCAGCTGTGGGTGATTATTAGCTGGCAGTCAAAAGTCCAAGGGGAGAAGGAGCAAAGAACTTAAGTTTAGGAAGGAGGAGTTTGTGGCCAAGGAGCAGACCAAAACCCAGCAGAGTTTGCCTTTAGGGAAGGACCAGAGTTGAAGGACCCTCTCCTGGTGCCTGTAGAAAAGCTAGTGTTGCTTTACATGCTTGTTTATTTCTTTGGACAGAGGAGTATTGTTTTGTGTTATGAGGACTAGATGAGAAGCCCCCAAGGGAGCAAAGCCAGACCACAAGGCTGCAGACTCCCAAGCCTGTTGATGGACTATTGTTTGGTCTGAAGGACTCCTAAGGGGGTAAGCCATGCCTGTATGGCAGCAGGAACCCCAAGCTGCTTACGTAGACATGTTGATTCTGTCAGTCAAAGAGAGTTAATTGAGATGAGTTTACCTGGCAAGCAGCTCCTTGGTCTGGTCTGTTAAAATGGCACTATCAGCTTTCACCATACAGGTCAGGGCAGACACCACTCCAGCTTTAAGTAACCGTTTCACTCGCTTCACAACAAAATCCTTCTTGTCCTGATAGGGACATTGAAAAAGAATGACCATAGAGTTTCTATATGCAGCCACTGTCCCACTTACTGCAATCCTACAAGTTGTATTGAGTAACAATACAACCCTGGGATGCAGAGCTAGGGATTAAAAAATGCTTGACCTGCAGGAGTTGGGCAACATTTGTGTTTTGATACCACAGCTACAACAGTTGCTATAAAGTAGAAGGGGATGCTGCAATTCTCAAAAGAGCCATTGTTCAGACTGGATTCTGAATTCCTTTATCTGGCCAGGGATCATGAAAACATTAAACCTACCTTGGGATGTTCCTCAGGCACATGCTGCTTAGAAAACTGGGCCAGCTGCACAAGCTCTGGGATGAGTTCCTTGACTTCATAGCTGTTAGTACAGTTCACTAGAGTGGAAGCCACAGAGTACAAGATAGTCTTGTCACTTGTCTGTACAGGAAATGAACAACATTAGAATGCATTAAGAGGCTACAGAAACACAGTAAACTACTATTACAGCATCTTGCTGCAATCCCAGGGGTCTAGCCAGAAGCCTAGGTACACACCCAGGCTTGAGCTTGCAACTCTATGGCTCTAGAGTCAGTACACTCCCCTGTAGGCCAAACAATTAGGCCAGGACGAAGATCTCTCCCATGGCTCTGCCTTCGCCAGCCTCACAGTCACATGCATACATTTGCCCACGTTCAGACCACTCAAAAAAAAAAAAATTCAAACCCTTGTCGGACAGGCCTACACCCTGCAGGAAGAGGCCATAGGCAGCCACAAACATCCCCCTTTTTCCTGCCAGCATCACGCACTGCCCAGGAGATACAACACAAACCTCCAGGGCTGCTGGCTTCTTTGTGCTCGGGCCTCAACAGTCTCGGGTGCCCCAAAATTAAAAAAGAACAAAAAAACCCACTTTGGCCCCCACAAGTTCCCCTTCCTCACACACACTTCTAGTGCTCCGATTGAAGCAAGGGTTTAAATCTGGGCCTCAGCATGGCATGCCGAGGCCCCAACTTTCTGACCCGGAGCCTTGCCACTACTCCGTTTGGTTCTGGGGACTGTGCCAGCTTCCATGTGTCCTAGTGAAAATAAAAATATTCCTGGACCTGGGGCTCCAGCCAGGACACACACTCAGGCTTGAACTTGCAATTCAGTGGTCCTGGAGTCACTACACTCCCCTCTGAACCAAGCGACTAGGCCAAGATGATGCTTTCACCCATGGCTCTGCCTTCTCCAGCCCCACAGTCACATACATACATTTGCCCACCTCCAGCCCACTCTTATAAATAAAAAAATAAATAATAATTAAAAAAAAAAAAAAAAGAAACCCTTGTCAGATGGGCCTGTGCCCTGCAAGAAGAAGCCAAGGAGGAGACAGCCACAAGGAGGAGGCAGCCACAAACATCCCCCTTTTTCCTGCCAGCATCATGCACTGCCCAGGAGATACAACACAAGCCTCCAGTGCTGCTGGCTTCTTCATGCTTGGTCCTCAACAGTCTTGGGTGCCCAAATTCAAAAAGAACTAAAAAAACCCATTTTGGCCCCCCACAAGTTCCCCTTCCTCACACACACTCCAAGTGCTCTGATTTAAGCGTTCTCAGGACTACTTTTCTCATACATCTTCAAGAATTAAGAGGAAGAGAAAGAGGACAGTGCGGAAGCATAGATTGGTTATGTGATGCAGTGACTGAAGAGTTGTGGGTTAGATTGCTGGATTCTGTTCTGCATTTATGACCATCTAGTGCATTTTTGGGTAAGTTACTTGATGTCTTTTTACTCTGGTATTACCATTTTAAGTATGGGCATATGCTTATTTATTTATTAAGCCTGAGCACCCCGCCTGAAGAGAAGCGTACTGTTCATGTGGTAGGCAACCTTAGTGGTCCGATGGGGCATTAATGATCTAAGGTATCTCCTGAATATGGCAGGAAGTGATCTTTCCCTCTTTGTCATCCTTAGTAGTGCCCCTCGTGAGTATTACCTATCCAGAATTTACAAGGCTGGAGAGAATAGACAAGGAGTCCTAAAGGGGCAGTGGAGAAGAGAAGGTACCTTGGCTAATTCAAACATGGCGTGCATGGCTGGCTCATCTTCTACAAAGTCATCTTTCACATCTGCATCCAGGGTTAGGTATGCCAGACCTTCTACAGCCCATTTTCTGGTGCGAGTATCAATGCTGGTATTGCACAGCCACCTGAAAGAGACAAAACTTCCATCAATTTTCCTAGGAGGGAAGGAGAAAAAACCTGAAGGAGCACTGGGGTAAGTTATTTTTACCAGCATCTTCAGACAACATGAAGATGACTCAGGAAATGGCAGATTCCCAAAGGTGAAGATGCTGGCTTGAAACGGGAAGATCCCTTATGTATTTTATAAACAGCCCTTTAGGTGACAGGGCCATCATCTTTAGTATGTGAGATGGTGAGTGAGCAAGAAACATCATTTATTTTGATGCTCACAAATGTGAGACAAGATAGGTATACAGCAGCGTGGTGCACAGAGACAGCAGTGTCTGAGAGTCCTAGGCATAGATTCTTGAATAATGGTTTGGAAAGTGCTAAAGTGTTCTCTAAGATTTATCTATGTTAATCAGTGACTCATATTATTGGATGACTAATCAGAGGACAATATAGCATCCAGACCTGTACCAGAGATGGTATTTTAAAAATATTTTGTAAGGGACAGAAGGCAGCACAAAGTAATGGGTGAAGACCACTGACAGAACATTAAAGGTACTCACTTTCGACACTGTTTTGCTAGTTTTTCAGTGGATCCCTCAGCAAATTGTCTCAGTCCATAGTCAGTGCCACCTGCTGAACCCAGCTTGCAAAGGCCCTAAGAAAGATGGAAAATTTATTATAGATAGAGATAGCATTGTATTCTATAATATATAGCATTTATAGCGCTAGACTGAAGTTTAGCTTAAATTTTAGGAAAATAACAAAGCACTAATAACTAGCAGGCCCAAATTTGTACAATAGCAGAATTCACCATAATCTGCCAATTTTTGGAGGTCTTCTCATGTGGCTTTCACATAAGTTATCCATATTCCACTATGGACGTGCCTGCTATATCTATCCCTTGTTCATTGAGAGAAGAAAGTTACCACTGTTTTAAATCTCCCCAGTATCAACAGTTTAAAAGCAAGGTACAAACTGATCCAGATTATCAGTGAAGAGAAAATCCCATAGGGTTCTAAAGCAGGTTTTCTGTTTTTGCTTTGATGCACCACATCCATTTATGGTCCATTGTATAAATGAAAGAGACCTTTAAATGAAAGCTTTAGAAGAAACTTGATAAAACTGTTCAGCCTCATGTGTCAGTCACTGGCCAGCTCCTTTTTCATGTTGGGGGTTCCAAGGTGGCAAGCGTTAAGTCTGAAGCTTGTGGCACTACACCACTTGTTCTCTGTTGCAATCTGCAAACCATCATGCTTGCCCACACTTTAAAGTTATAGTACTGCCAGCTGTTACTGTCAGTGGCCTGAATCAGGGGAAGATGCACCAATGCAACACTAGAATTTTTGTCCTGTAGGGTAGGTACAGCACAGGCAGGAGCTCTGCCAAGCCCAAGGATAGGTTGGTAAGAGCTGGCGCACAGAAGAGCTGACCGAGGGTTGAAAACTCACCACCAGAGCTCGAATTTTGATCTTCTCATTCTTAGTCTTCTTGTAAATCTCTTTCAGGAGTGTTATTCCATTGGTGATGATAAAAGTAGCCCGACTCAGCTTGGTAGATGCATGAATGAGAGCCTCCACAGCCACCAATTGGTCAATCTCTCTTTCAGAGCCACACAAGGCAACCATCATCTCCATGACACCCTTCATGCCCAGCAACTTGTTGCCCAAGTCAAAAGGGCCTTGCAATACTCCAGACACTATTGAGATGGCATGGAGGGTCTTATCCATGTCCTGAGGATCAATCTTGCTCCTACAGGGAACAAAAGAAAGTCAGAACCTGTTTTTTGAAAGAGGGTCTGAAGTGGCATTGTTATAGCTTCTGGTACTTTCCCCCGAACATCTGCCTTGTGGCTGATGTTGTCCATCTAATAAGGTAACTGCCAAACTGGAATTTATTCCAACGCTCTTCATCACAGAAGTTCTGAATTCTTCCTCCTGATTTTTATTCTGAAGTAGTTCCAAGCACAGGTGCTGACTCCGTGGGTGCACCAGGGCTCAAGCACCAAAAAAAACCTAGTGGGTGCTCAGCACCCACGGAGCCACTTGCAGATGTTAAAAAAAACCCAGCAACCACACTTTACTGGAAGAAGCAGCACGTGACTTCAACCCAGTTCTGCAGCATCTGTAAAGATGAGGCACTTCAGCAGGGCTTTTTAGCACTTTTAACTAAAGCTAATTCAATCAGCTATTAGATAAAAGCATCAAAAAGCCCTACTAAAGTATCTGATCCATACAGACACTGCAGAGCCTGGTAGAAGTTACACACTGCTTCTTCTGGGCATGCGTGGGGTTCAGCATGGGAACACACCAAGTTAAAATTAAAGTGCTGGGTTGTTTTTTTTAACATCTGCAGGCACCCACCGGCAAAAAAAATAAATGTCAGCACCTATTGTCTACAGCCTGAGCAAAGTCAGAGTGAGCTTCCTCAAAACCTCACCCACTTGTAGAGGGACTGCCCTGGAGTATGGAGATGTAACAGTTGTCTAAATCCCTAGCTTTTCCCTTCAGAGGAAAAAGAGCCCCTTATTTTTCTGCTGGATGGAAAAAATTGGCAAACTATTTTGCTTGAATGATGCAAACACATGATCATTCAGTACACCACTGAACTCTAAACTGGGATTCAAATCTGCTTTTCTGGTTATTGTTTCTAATGTTAATAATAACTTGAGTCCACACAGAGCTTTCAGGGATCTTTGAACAGAGAAATAAAAGAGGACGTTTTATTTTGTCACAGTTATTTCTGTCAATAATCCCTAAGAGATTTTATAACTTTCGATGCTTGATTTCCTTCTTTGAGGTCTGTATTCTATACCTGTGTTTAACCACCCCTCAGAAAAGCCATGCCACCCCAGCCAGGACTCACTTGATGTATTCTTCACAGATCTCTCGGAAATGATCTCGCTCAGAATCACACCGCAGATCATCATACAGTTTATTCAGGAGGATGGAAGCCGTCATCTGGGTGTTTTCAGTTAAGGGTAGGCAGTCAGGCATATCAGGAATCTGGCCCACCACTTTCAATATCTTTTTTAATCCTGGATGCACATGAAAATAAAGGCTTTTAGAGTGGAGGGGCCCATACCAAAAATTAAAGTAGTGTTCATTGGATGTTTTCTTGCACTCAAATAGACAGCCTGAAAGGTTTCCTGTATTTAGTTAGTTTACAGACAGATTTTGTAAACTGTTGGACAAACATCAATTAACGTATTATGTATACAAGCAAGCACTATACAATACAAGCAAAGACAATGCATGAAAGTAAAGATTTGCAGAACTGAGCCTTTAAAAAGTGGTCATGAAACAAAGACCCCCCCCAACATTTTTTTTAACAGAACTTGATTACCAGTTGGATTAGTTTATAATAAGTATAAAACTTGCTAACATGAATGACATAGGAGCTTTGCAAATGAGGAAAAGGGATGGCAAAAAACATTAGAGTCTGCAAAAAACCTTCCAAATATAATTCAAGTACTTTTAATCATAACTTAGTTTCTAGCAGTCAAAAGCTAGCAGTAGTAATCCATCTAGCAGTAAAAACCTCTAGCTTTGTGAGATTAAATTCAACCCCTGATGTTTGTACTATACAATCAGATCAGAATACATTTCTAGACCCAGATCAATTTAAATTCACTTAGTTGAGAATGGCTTGAGAGGTTTGGGCCCATGCAGTCTAAGTGTGAGAAAGGGATGTTGAGGCTGTACTTACCATTGTCAACAACAAAGAGAGTTCTGCTATTATCATGGATTCTCAGATCCTTTCGTGGTATATTCTTGTTGAGCAGGTTGAGAGCCCGGTCCCGCCCTTGCCCAGATACCTTCTTACTGACCAGCATGTCAAGCAAGTGCACTGTGATTATCTTCAAATCCTTCTTGGTATCTACACAAGACAAGACAGCATCAGATAGGCTAGAGGAAGGCCCTTTTGAAACCTGATGGACTTACTGAATACTGTTAAAAAGTGTTAACATTATAAAAATCAGGCTATATCCCAACCATCAATCCCATGCAAGAAGACAGTATTATACCAGTAATTATATGTACTAGTTATAATTCTTGCCAATCTTAAACCTGAACACCTGGCCCAAGAGCATGCATAACCACCCAGAGGCACAGGATCTACTATTTTATCCAGGGAAAACTTGATGATCTGTTCATATTGTATCCATCAAAAACCCAAAATGACAATTTGTGGTTACCCAACACCAAAGCTTCCTCTTTCCCATGTTGCTCTTCCTTTCCCTCTCCTGATAAGGAGTCAGTAATGGCCTGCAGGAGATTGCAAACAGCCAAAGAGATTTCTTCATTGTCCACGGACATCCACATGCAAATACTGTCAATACCAAGCTGGTGAAGGATTGCTGTGGTCTGCTCCAAAAAAGCAAAAACAGGATTCATTGTTTATTTCCTAATTTTTCATATAAACCAGTTTTTCTTTGGTTTTCAATTATATTTCAGCAATGAAGTATCCTTATGGAAAGAATTTAAATGTACTGCATCTACCTATGACAGGTGCGGGGAGTAGTTTTCATTTTTTCTGTTTCCCGTTTATGTTTATAGAAAGATAGAAACACTAAGATACTGAGGCAGGAGACAACTTCAGAGACAGCAGGTTTTAGTCAGGACATTGCCTGTAAGACAGAATTTATTCATCCATACTTTATGAACTGCAGGTTTACAGGAAAAGTCCTATATTAGGGTGTCCTTAAATCAGCAAGGTATTGTTTAAAGACAGAATGTTTTATTGTCCATAAATAAATCCAGTTGCTAAGTGAAACACATGAAATTATGTCTAATGACATGTACCATTGCTATAAACACTAACCTGCATCTACACCATGTGAAATCTCTAACAAAAGTGACAGTTGTCTTTGTTATTATTCCAAATCCCAAATTACTATTCTAAATGGCAACACATCACAGCGGTGATGGTTCTTTGAATGGTTCTCTGACTTTTTTGCCAAGTCAGTCTGCTCATGCATAATGATAATTATGGGAGAATAGAGGTCCTTACCATGCCATTTTTTATTGTCTTTTTATTGGATCACCTTTATTTTGTGTTTACAGTGTCTACTGATATTTGCCCTGTGTACAGATATGCACATCTACATCCATTTCCAGTTATTTCAACTTCTTTGCTTTTTCCATCCTCCCCCAGTAAGAATCCTATTGTTTATCTTGGATAAACACTTGGTTGGGATGGTTTAATCAGGGATGATGCTGCCTTGAGTAGGGGGCTGGACTAGATGACCTTGTGAGGTTCCTTCCAGTCTCACTTTCCTATGATCCTACGATCATTAAATGGTGGATTGTGATGACGTCTATGGAGCAACATAGGATAGAAATAGAGAGGTTCTGCTCATGCACCTTTTGAGGGCCACTTCACACTTGTGGATGTATTAATATGAAAGCTGACTGAGGGCTTTCACACCATCTGGCATGAAGTCAAGGATCCTTGGCTTAATTTGCCCTTAATCACTTCCCCTTACAGGATAGTGTCTGCACATACACTTAATTTCACAAGTGCATCTCTTAAACCAACCTCAAGATAGAGGAGCTCTCCCATATCTTTGACACTGAAGCTCACAGATAGAGTCAAAGGTTCAGCACGTAAAGTTGCACCTTCTAGAGGTAGCCTCTTATCCACTAATCATAGTACTTTTACTGAATTTTGTTTCAGTAACCAACAGTCCCCTGAGAAGCCAAATCACAGTAGTTGAAATTGGCCTCTGTTTTCCCCACAAATTTGAATAGATACAAAAGTAAGAATTGTCATTCTGGGACTAGCCAAAGGCAAGTGCTTTTGGAAACCTGTACTCCCCTGGTTGCAGTGAGAGGTTAATACAAGGTCCCCAAACAACTTTGCTTACCCGTGCCTTGTGTCCTGAGCACATGCCTGAAAGAGTCCTTACAGCTGCTAGGATCAATTCAACATTTTTGGTTTCTATCAGCTTCATTAGCAGGTTCACCCCATTGTTCTGGAATATCCTCTCAGCTCCAGCTTCCTCCCGCCCCAGAACAATAAGATTGTTTGCTGCCTGGGTAAAAGGAGGTGAGAGAAATCAAGGGATCAGTTACAGGATAAAGCTGGTAGCCAGAAGTTTTTCAGATCAGGTAAGACAGATGCTTGGCTGGGATGGTTTAGAGAAGGATGATCCCTCCTTGAGCAGGAGGCTGAACTAGATGATGTTCTGAGGACCTATACAACACTGCTTTTCAAGGATTCTGTCATTTGAGAGTTTTGTTAATGTTCCAGCAGTGCTGTGTGGTTTACACAACAAAGGCTTTCTGATCTCTGTTGCCTCATTGAACCCAAATCCTCCCTTTTCCCCTTCTATTCCTGCATGTTTCTCTTGAACCCCATGAATGATTGGGAAGGGAAAGAAGGACATAAGCTCTTGGGTGTGAGCTTGACACCTGTTGTTCTCACCTTTTCTCGCTTCTCTTTATCAGTGTTCTCATCCAACAAGATTTCAAACATCTTCTGCACTCTGGCATCCATGGAGAACTGAATGTGCAACTGCACAAGGATAAAAATATCGTGTCTTAGACATGCAACGCTTTAGGGAATTCTCCCCTTTCTGTTTTGGCTGACCACAGACAGCTGCCAGCCATTCTAAGTTGCTAGTTAAATTGACTTCAACTACCCTAAGTAGTGATAAATGTAGAATTTCTAGAGGACAGACAGAGCCTGAGCTGCTAAGATGTTCTCATATGGAGAACAAACTTTTGAACACACAGTACATTATCTTCCAGTCTGTCAAGCAACTAACATTTTCTTTTGGTGGATATGTATGTGGTTGTCTAGGAGAGACTATCTTCAGGTTCAGTCACCTTGAAGCCAAGGCCTACATGCACAGTCCAGCCCTTCAGTGCTGTGGCAAAAACACCTACCTTCTCCTGGATGTTGGCTCCCAAACGCCTCAAGATTTCCTGGAAATTTTTGTTGTGGGGCTCAATGGTGGCACACCGTTGGACATCTTTGAAAGCTTGGTCCAGCTTACCCAGCTTCTCCAGTGCCTGGCTGCGCCTGTACAAGGCTTTGATATCTGAGGCATTGATGTCAATTGCTAAGGAAATGATTGATTAGAAGAAGCATCACATTTCACTTCTCAGGAGTGCCCAAACAAAGGATTAATTAAAAGTACAAATAAAAGCTCATATCAAGGCCCAATTCTCCTTCCTAAACTTCATTCCCATATAATTGCCTTTACCTGGGTCAACTGCCCAAAAAACCCTCTTTGAAAATGTGGAACAATGTTCAGAAAGAAGAGCTACTTCAGTGCCCTGGGTATGGACAGATAGACAGATAGTCTATTCCTGCTTCCTCTTCCTCATCAAGCCCCACTGTGTGCATAAACAGTGACATGCATTTCCCCTTAAGACTGAGAGAACGAATGAATTGAAAATATGCTATAGAGATGCCAAGGCAAAAAAGTTATATATCTGATTTACTGAATTACATAAGACATCCCACTACGCAAGTACAATATACAGCAGCTAGTAACACTGTACTCCTTCCTCTTTTGGGTTTTTCTTTCCCAGGTTATGCAAACCAACTACTCCCAACAAAAAATTAACCAAGTATAGGTGACCTGATTAACTTCACACAAAGGCAGAAACCTGGAAACAGACTGGAAGAGGCACCAAATAAATCAAATGAGCCTCTTAAATCCCCAAATATTAGGGCCATTGGCTTACATACCTCTAGAAGCATCCGACGCTGCTTGGGCATAGCTCTCCTGTTAATATAGAAGGGGAGAGAGGTTCATTAGTTACCAGGTTGGGCACTGGTACGCATTCATACTAACTTGTGTTGTGACTTTGTATAAATTAATCTCTCTGGGGCCATTTCTCCAATGTAGAATGTGGCTGCTATTAAACACTTCTGTAAGACATTTTTGACCTTTCTATCAATTTCAAAGTTTGATAGATTTGGAGATACTTTTCTTCACAAAGCACAATGAGATGGACTGTCACATAAACGTGACACAATATAATAGCTGCCAATTAAACCATCATGTATTTAGGTAGCCGGCTAGCGTGGGATATGCATGTGGACACGCATGAAGACAATATTTATCTAGAATCGGTAGCATTTCTCGTGGTGCAACAGAAATGAAGCTTAGGAACGTGTAGCTGAATTCTAGAAAAAAATGTGACTAGCCAGTCTAGCGTGAGGGAAGACTCCTTTGCTCTCTGTGTTATCTTAATTGCAGCTATTCTGGAAACCAAATTCATATCCTGCAGCTAATCAGTTTTATATAAAAAAGTCTCAGAAAGGAATTGTGGCTTGAACATTCTGGTTCCTCTATCAAAAATCCAGGGTTCCTGCTTTTGAGTTAAAGGAGATTCATCACAAATAGCAAGTAGCACATGGGCCCAAGTCTTCTGGTGTCTGGACCTAGAAGGTAAAACCTTGCACAGGTTGTCCTAATGCCTTATGTCATGGAGATGTGATAGTGAAATCTCTGGTATTAGTCTGCTTTATCTGTGCACTACACTGCCATTGCTGAGATGCTGTTTATATATGAAACTGTTGCTCCTTTGTTTCACAGTGCTTACTGACAAAACTGCAGCCTGTCCACTACTGCACATGGACATGGCTCTGGGCAGACTGGTTATCATTGAACGCTTCCCTATTCATGTGACCCAGACTTTAAGAAGGTGGACATCTAGCATAAAAGAAATACAGTGTCTATTTCAGCAAGAACCTATTTAATGCCTAGGATGACTCAGCACAAAGGAAAAGCAACTTTGAGGTCGCTCCCATCCAGGCCCTGCCTCAGCTCCATTCTTTTCTAACTATTGGTAAATCCTTAAAACTCCCCCAACTTTTAGCGTTCCATACCAAGCACTGGATTGCTCTCATACGTATGTCTAAAGCAACCTAGCTTGGAAAGCAGTGCTTATACTGAAAGAAAAAGAGTGCACTTTTTTCTATCCTAGCTAGTTCCTAAAACATTGCTTTGATATAGCTATACTAATTAGTAGTAAGCTCTGACCTTAGAATGTCTCCCTGCTCACAATTTGGCACAGTGGGGAGGTGTCAGTTTTGGGGAAAAGTGCCAGAGATTTTGGAACTGTAGAGTTCGAGCATCATTATCTCCTGTTTTCAAGAGCAGGCACCTAAGTCATACAATCCTCAAGTCCTTCTCCCCATCGGTGGTTGGAATCGTTTGCCTCCCCCCAGGGTTCGAATTACACTTTGACACTTGGGGATGGGGGGGAGGTTGCAAAAAAAAATTGGCTAGGGTTGGGGCTGTGTGCATGGGTCCCCACCAGTACCGCAGGGCTGGGGCCAGCAGTGGTGGCAGCCAGGAGGAGCTGCTGCTGCCACCTGGGCTGCTTAGAAAGGCATGGGGTGAGCCAGAGGCTGTGCATGGGATCCGGGCTGTTGTCGGGGCGGGAGAGGGGAAGGGGTGCTGACCAGCTTACAGGTGGGGTTTTTGTCTATTATGGGGGGGGCTTAGCCCCCCTGGAGCTCTCCCATAATTCAAATCCTGTTTTCCCCTATATTCAGACCTAATCTAGAGTTAACATCTCACCTTTTTCAGAAAGCAGGCTGCCCTGTTCCTGTATAATACAGCCTGGAGTGATTTGTCCTTGGTGAGTTTTATGGCTTTGGTGTAGCTTTTAATGGCATTCTCATAGTCATTAGCTTGAAAATATGTATTGCCTTCCTCCTTCAATTGACCTGGATCATCCATCTGGGGAAAGAAGTCAAAGTTTAGCCTGATCAGGCATCCTACTGGAAATACCAATTGTATTAATGTTTGTTTGGTATGACTTCTAAGATTAAGTTGTCTCTGGTGCTGCTGGAGTGGTAATACGTTAGCTAGACATCACCTCAGGGTAAAAGGCTGTGCTTGTGTAGAAGATCTTTTCCCAACACTTCTCTGATATTTTTTTGCTGCCCTATAACAGGGAGTTTAGTATTGTGCATGTTAAACATAATGATCTAACTGAGATGGAAGGTCTTTTTGCCCATCCACTCAGTGTCCCTTGTTTACATCGAATAGTAGCACCCTGTAACCCAATGTCAAGGACTGGGTTGGTCTAGAACCACCCTTAACTGGTGATTTCTCCACCAATGTGCGTATTATCTACGTCATACCAGCCATTTCAGATTATAACTCAAATGCCTCGGACCACCTTACCACAGCCTGATGGAACCAAGCGCTTGTATTACCATCATTGTGGCAAAATCACCACACCGTTTTGCTGGCCTTGTTGATGCTCTCTGCTAAAATGCATCTGACCTCAGTACTAAAATGCATCTGAATCAACTCTAGATGAACCATATTACAGGGTTAAGTACAGAGAGATGGATGCTACACTCATATTAACTTGAGCTACAAGTCTAATGCAAAAGCCTATGAAAGAAAGACTTTAAAGCAGAATAAAAACAAGAGAATATTCAAAACAATGTCATAGTCTGAGTTCCCCTGAGAAGAGGGGAACATCTGGTTTCAGAAGCCTGAGCGAGCAGATTATACGCAGGCAAACAAAGTTCTTTTAGACCAACATGACTGCAACCTATACAAACTATACACAGGCACTGGAATTTATGCTCACTTGCATCAAGAAACTGGGAAAACAAATAATGTGATTAATCTCAAAGGGTCAAAATGAAAGCCATCAGGACAGCAGACTAGTCTGTAATATTTGGCTTCTGAAATACAACCTAAATGAAACATGGATGAAATTTAAATTAATTCTGAAAAACAGAGCCTTTTTGGAGTGGGGGACTCAAAAAAGAGAAATTTGGGCATCTAAAAATGTTATAGTTTGACAAGGCCTTTAAAAATGATGTTGCAAACAATCTAGGTCTAATCATTATCTCTAAGTGAAAACATCCCCTTAAAAATACCAGTAAAAGAAGCAAGGAAAAAAAAAAGAGGACGAAAAGTTTTCAGACTAGATTCACTTCACATGAGTAATATCCTCAAGACAGCAAATCCACAGCAAGCCATTTTCACCCTCAGAGCTTGCATAGAATTATGAAGATGATTAAAGCATTTAGCTTGGCCAAAATATTTAACCTCCCCCCAAAATTACTCCTCTTCCCCAATACAATCTGGCAATTTAAAAACTAAGTCAGCAGACCTTGCATTTTTTTAGTCAGTCAGTCTTTGGCATTAATATTTTGGCATTAAAATCAGCGCAATGCACTCAAAAGTGACTATCCGCATCATATGGCAAGACCAAACCTTATCTTGCTTTTCCCTTCCTAACCATATTTGGTTAATACTGGCTGCCCTGGGACCTGTCAGAGTCACCTGTCACTGTGGGCTCAGCTCCCCGCCCCCACTGCAGAAGTGTAATTCAAATAAAATGAGCCATTTTCTTAATGAAATGCCCAAACTGCCTACTTCTGCTCTGTACCCAGCTTTGCCCTACATACCTGGCATAGATCTCCAATGCTGAGAAGGTCACCAACTTGGTTCACAGTCTCCCCTCTGCTAAGCCAGTCTCAATTGCTCCCAACTCTTGTACTACACTGATACGCTGCTCTCTGGTACTTTTTATATCTCAATGAAGTGGTTGTGAGCCAAGGACGACAGGATAGTGAACCAGTGCATAGGGTAGGGTCTGATTTCAAGAGAAAAGACCCTTTTTAAAAGAAGATACTTAGGAAGCCTCCTCCTACCAGAGAACCAAAATATATTTCAAACACCTGCAGTCATAGAAAAGAGCTGAAATATGGGATATTTAAACAAAAGAAATGCAGAGTCAGGATGATTGACCCCCCCTGCTTCAATACACAGACCCCCTTCCTTTTCTATTTAAGGAAGCACAAGACATTTGAGCCTTAGGAACAAATGGTTTGATTCCTGTGTTGGAACAAGAGACCTGACAGCAGCTGAAACAGCCAGACTCTCCCAGCACCTTCCAGAACTCACTTTAGAAAGAAATCCCATTCACATGTCCAGTGCTTCCTTCTCTTTGCAGTTTTGCATCACACCTAAAATGGTAGGAGCCCAGAAACATCTGTGTGCATATCTAGCTTTGTAGATTCTCTAGATATAGAACTGCACTCACTTTAGGGTCCCTATTATAAAGGTTCCCAATCACCAGGCTGCAGCCTGGTACTGGGCTGTGAAGGGCTGGCTGCTGGGTTGTGGCACAAGACCCCTGCTTGGACCCCTGTCTGTCCTCCCGGGCAAGCGGCTTCTGCCACCGACAGTCACATGTGGGGTTAAAGCTGGGTGGCGGGGCAGCCCCAGGAGGGAGGCAGCTGGCTCTGTGTACCCAGCTCCACTCCTGTCCCGGTCTGCAGTACAAAAAAGGTTGGGAACCACTGCCCTATTATATATAAGCTGTCTGGGAGCCCTGGCAGGGTGTTATGCTTTCAGTGACTTGTCCCATTCGGGTGGGTCACAAAACTGGTGGCACGGTACCTGGCACAATAGGCTGTGTGAGGCTTTCCTATTTAAATGGAATGTTTGCAACACTAGTATAATGTTTTATATATGCTGAAGACTTCAACTCTCCTAGAAACAGGGCTACAGTGGCCATTTTAAAATTAAGAATGAAAAAGACACACCAAACAGAAAAATGTCTATGTATCCAAGACTATGATAACATACCAAACAGGGATTCCTTCATCAGAAGCACTATAGGCAGCCTGCTCAGAGGAGGAAGAGTAGAGCACTGATTTGAAAGATAAAAGGTATAGGCATATGATAGGTATGAGGGTGAAAACATTTTGGGTAAAACAGAAACAAAGGATTTTGGCTGTTCAATGAGAAATCTAACCAAAAACTCAGTACTGTCAAAGCAGCCCTAAGGAGGGTAAAACCTGGGCTGTCTTAGATTTTATATAGGTTTTTATACTACACTTATTACCATGGCATCTACACACCTTCCAGAATTGGATCAGGTAACAAAATTAACATCTCACATATATTTGTTCCTTCCTTCTCACTTCAGAGTCTGGTATATGCAATGGAGTGCTTTGCACCTATACATTTGTTGCTTTATTTAGAAAAAGCAAGAATGAAGCACACCTTTACTTCAGGGTGGAAAGTCAGGAGGCTTGTACTGGGAGTTAGCTCCTGTGGGAGTTCATTCTCCAGCCTCAGACAAGCCCTCACGTGGCCAGGTGGTGGAACTTTTGGAAGGGGAGACCAGATTTCAGTTTACATCCTGAGAAGCTAGTTTGAAGGGTTGAAATTAAGAGCCAGCCTAGTATATTTGTTGTGGCTCTTCTTACATTGCAAGAACCTGTTGCCAGCCTTGGCTATTTTCAAGGGGCCTAGGCTAAGCTGCAGAAATGCTGCTAAGCAGAAGGCCCAAAGCCTGTTTCTGAGGGACTGTAGTGTTTACTTTTGCAAATGTGACAATTAACTTGGTCAGCAAATAAAGGAAACCATCAAATACAATTAAACAAAGCACAAGGCCTAAAAGGAGATAAGACCATACATTAAATAATCCATATATGCTATATCATAGCTTTATCTTAAAATAGTAGTAGTAGTTGATGGCTAGGAAATGGTATCTAGAGGTTTGCTTTTTGGAACTGTAGGTAAAGGAGATATTGCCTTAGAACAGGGTTTTTCAACCTTTAAAAAAAAGTGTACTTTTGGTGGGGGGCTGGCAAGTGGCCAGATGTGGAGCGGGGTGGCGAGCAGCCAGATGTGGAGTGGGGCATAGATGAACCAAATTAGGAGGACATCAGAAAGAACCAAATTAGGACATGTGCATATGATGGGTTTGTGAAACAAAGGAATATGCAGACAAGACAAAACATGGACAGTATGATGACCAGGGATCCTAGTTTTCTCTGATTAAAAGTTGCAAATTCTCTGATTAAAAACCCAAATTCTGTGATAAAAATTAAAGGGCCCCCCACAGCCCCTCCCAGGGCTGTTGGTGCCTCGCACTCCACCCCCCCCGTCTCAACAGCCCTCCTGATGCCCCTCGCAACAGCCTGCCAGACCCACAGGCATGTAGACACAGATGCTGACACCTACCACAGCAGGTAAGTGTGTGGGGGGAAGGGACAGGGCAGGGCGGGGGAAAGGGAAGGTGCTGGGGGAATAGATGAAGAAGGCGGGGGGGGAGTGTGCCCCTGTGCCCACTCCCAGGAGCAAGGCTGGGGGGTGAGGGCAGGGTGCCACTCTGTGGGCTACACACATGCCGGCTGGCCTGACAGGAGGTTTACACATGGAGGCCACTACCGCAACTCTGCCACTGCACTCTGCGCTACCATCCCACGGCCACCTAACTGGCTTTGTGGGCAAGTGGTGCAGGGCGCGGCAGCAGCAGTGCAGTGGCAACCACCGTGTGTGGGCCACATATGTGCTGCCCAGCTGGAAGGTGAAATGGGGGGCTTGCATGCAGTGGCATGCCCAACTGGCTCCGTGGTGGTGTGGGGTGGTGGCAGCTGCATGCAGGGTGGGGGGGCTTTGTGGGCAAGCGCTGCTACTGTGGAGCCATGCCCCTTCACACCTGGATCCTAGAGGTGTGGGGCTTAGGGGCTGTGGGGCAGGGCTGGGGGCTGAGGGAACAAGGGGTGCTGCCAGCCCCAGCCGGCACATTGCGGTGGCGCAGGGTGCTGGTGGCTGCATGCCGCATGGCCACCACCATGCTGTTGCTGCCACCTGGCGGCTGGCTGCACAGCTCCAGGCACAGCACCGCAGCGGCAGTGGGAGGTTTTGGAGGCAGGGGCTGTCACCACCATCACGGACCTCCAGGTAAGTGGCAGTGGCGGCCGCGTGCAAGCCCAAGTTCCTGCTGTGGTTGCAGAATCGGCCATGGAGCTGTGCTCTGGCCGAATGCCAGCCTCCCTCTTCTCCTCCCCCAGGCAGCATGTGTGTAGCCTGCATATGGCAGGTACCACCACACCATGCCTCATGTCACTTGCCCGCAACGCCTCCCTGCAGAGGGGCACCCCTGCCCTCACCCCCTGGCCCTGCTCCCAGCTGCAAAGTGCCGCCTGGGGCCGGCAGCACCCCCTTCTCTCAGCCCCCAACCATCTTCCCAGTCCTGCCTCACAGCCCCACTTACCTCCATGCTCCAGGGGTGAAGGGCGAGTCTGAGTCAGATCCGCAGCCTGGCCTTGGCTGCTTCAGAGGCTCAGGTCCTGCCCTCCCCCCTCTCCTTCCCCTCCAGCCAAGGCTGGGGGTTTCCCACCCTTTTTGCAAATCAACTCTTGCAGGCTGGAGCTGTGCCACCCTGCAAGAGCTCTTTGCAAAATTGGATTTCTCTGCTAAAAAGAGAAATCTGCGTTTTCTCTGATAAAAACGGAATCTGTGGTTTTCTCTGTTTTTCCATGGGAAACAGAAAACCTGGATCCCTGCTCATCACCCGCTAGGGAAGGAGAATCTGCCAGGAGAAGGGGTTGATTAGAGATGTATCCCATCTGGGAGCAGAGCTGGCTTTCCACACCCCCTAGTTCTTTTGCTGAGCCTTGGAAACTGGTGCTTTTAAGTCGGAGACCAAGTTCAGTTCTATTTCCAATCATTGATGTTTCTGCAGCTTCCTTGTTACACAACCTTTGCTCTAGGATCTGAAGGAAGGTGTTCATGAGTTGTATATATGCTTGTTTCTAATATAATCCACTGGGTCCTAGTTTTAATAAACAAAAAGCTGTGAAAGGCTTTTTTTTACCCTCTTGTTGATGCCCAGCAAGGAGGGAACAGACTCCAGTTCTGATTTTATGCATGTGGTTATTTTTACTTGCATGAGCAGCCTCATGTGAGTCAGTGGAGCAACTCGTGTGACTTGAAACGAGCTCTGTGCAGAGGGACCCTTTGCTTGCTGGGGAATTTGCTGCAGGGTCAATGACTTCAGAGCCGAGCAGTGGAAGGGCGCAAAAACTCCCACCGAAGAAAACAGACTGGTGGCAAAACCAGGAGTTGGGGGAAGCTGTTGATACCTTTCAGTTGTAGGCCACAGTCCTACCACCAGCCAGGGGCTCACGGGACTTCACCCACCCGGCTCTGAAGGCAGGATCAGGAGCCTTGTGACTCTGGGGAGAGACTGTGCCAGTAGCAACCGGAACAGGATTAGCAAACGGGAGTAATTCACGTCTTTCAGGTGCTCCGGGGTCGCACGTGCAGGCCTAGTGGAAGCGAGATCCGGGCACGGCCGAGCGGGCAGCGAAAGGACGGGGCAGTGTTTCTCGGGGCTGGGATTTGTGGCGGCCCCCTCTGCAGCCGCCGCGCGGGGGAGCCGGTCGCGGCCCCGGAGCGGGCTGGGCGGAGGCGGAGGCGCAGGCGCAGGAAGTAGGAGGTGCCGCGCGGATGGAGGCGAGCGGTGGGGCCGCGGAGCCGAGCCGGATTTCCCTGCGCGCTGGGCTGGCGGGTGTCTGTGCAGGGCTGACTGGCGTGAAGCGGCCCTGGCTGCGCTGCGCGCCCAGCCCTGCGGAGCGAGGTGAGCGGGGGCTGGCGCTTTGCCCGCAGGCAGCCCGGGCTTTCCGTGGGGTTGCAGTGGCCCGACTGCTGCAGGGGCAGGGGCTTGCGCTCTCCGCTTTTTTTTGTCAGACTTGGCCCAGATGCGATGATATAAAGACGCGGATCGTGGGACTGTGCAGAGCCCTTTCCCCACTTCAGAGTTGGGGGCGAGTGCTGACTTCTCAGGACCCCGGTGCAGGGAAGCCCCAATCCCTGACTGGCACCTGTAGATGCTACTGCAAAGTACACCGCGAATAAGTTCATGTGCGACCACCTGCAGGGGCCAGGAGAGCTAACTAAGCAAGCCTGTAACTAGGCTCCTGGACCAGGCTCTGAGAGGGACTCTTCAATTTGGGGCAGAGTGGCCTGGCAGGCATCTACCGCGGTCGGAGCTCCTGGTGCGGGCCACGTCTTTGTTTCTCAAGGTGGGACAAGGCAAGGCCAGTGGCACCTCCGCGTTGCTGGATACAAACCCCTCCTCTTCTCTTCTGTGCAGGGTGCGTGTCTGCATGGTGTTCAGCCTCCCGTCTCCTGCGCCCTACCCCCCTGGGCACGTGGCAGGGCCATGGTGATGCTGCAGGCAGGACTCTGTCCTGGTCTGACGGCAGAGATGATCCAGCTTCTGAAAGCCAGTGGCATCCGAACAGGTAAAAGGCAGCCCAGAGTCTCAGAGCAGGACTCACCCCCCCCCCAGGGGGGGATGAATTGGGAATGGCAGAGGGCTCTCCCCCTTCCTAGGACCCCTGAGCCTGTTCTGATGGTCTGTGCTGTGGGGCAGCCCCTAGGAAGCTACTCCAGGTCCCAGCATGTTCTGTGCGCCTTGGTGGCTGGCTCAGAGTCTAACATTGCTTTCAAGGGACAGGACAGTGGATGTGGTTCATGCCTCACACAGCAGTAGCGGGGACTATGAAAATCCCCATGCTGTAAAGGCAGCCAGATCTGCCTATCTAATTCCTGACCTTGAACATGTTACTTTAGTACAGGGCTGGGCAATTATTTTGGGAGGAGGGCCGCTTACTGAGTTTTGGCAAGCCATCAAGGGCTGCAAGACAGGCCATCAGGGGCAAATAAATATTTTCTAATTTTTTTTAGGGGCACCATGGGCCGGATAGAATGGCCTGGTGGGCTGCAACCGGCCCACGGGTCACCTTTTGCCCACCCCTGCTTTAGTATTTGGAAGCTTGGCATATCTTGGATATTTGAAGTTATACTTTCTGCTAGGCCATTCCTTCTTGGTGCAGCACCCTCATCCCTGCTGCCATTGGGGAACGGGTAAGGCAGTTGTCCCCAGGGAGCATAATGACACCCGGTTCCACTTCTGATCTCAGCAGGGGTTGGTGGCTCTGAGAAGTGACTGAGGGCCTTGTTACTTGTCAGTTGTAGGTAGCTCCTGGAGCTCTTAACCCCAGCATTGTCCACACGTTAACATGTGAAACTAGTTTTAAGCACCCTTTAAGCAGCACAGCTTAAAAATGGACCACCTCAGCTTAGATTGAGCTCTGATCCATCTTACCCAGGTCACATTACACTTATGTTTAGCCACTCTAGGCTACAGCTTATTGTGAACACTCCCCCACCCCTGGTGGCCTGGATTGGATCCACTGCCCCCCTGGCCCCTCACCCCAGTTGAATCAGCACCCCTGTCCTCTACCAGCCATGATTGGCCTGCTGCCCCCTGGAATGGGTCCGCTGCTCTCCTGCAAGCCAAATCCCCATTCATCCCCCTTGCTGCCTCACAGCTTACTTTTGGCTGCTAGTGCTGCTCCAAGGGAGCAGGCAGTGACCCCCACTGCCAGCCCCTGCCACTGCTATCATTGCTCTCTGGACTGGGCTTAACCCAGAGAGGAGCTGCTGTGCATTGGCAGCAGTGGAGGTGGGGACCAGGCGGGGGTGTTCCCTTTCCCTGCCTATCCCCTGGGGACAGCACTGGCAGCTGAAAGTAAGGTGGGAGGGACGGGGGGATCCCTGGGGTGGGGGAGGGATGGGAGTGGTAAGGGGTGGAACCTGAGGGACAGGAGGAAGCCCAGAATGGGTGGGGAGGGGGCAGGATTCTTACCTTTTGGTCATCAGGGCCTCTGCTGGCTTGAACATAAAACTGCTTCAGACTTGAGCTAGCTGTAAGACTGATTGGCATTTGAGCAGCTCAAACTGCAATGTGTAACAAGGCCTTAAGACAGGGGTGGGCAAAGATGGCCTGCGGTGGACTCAGCCCCTGAGTTCCCAGCAGCCTCTGCCCACGTCAGTGTGGCTGCCTTTCATGCAGACCCCAGACGTGGTGGCACTGTAACAGCGTGGGACCAGAGTTTCCATGGAGGCCAGCCCCAGCAGCGCTGGCATGGCAAGCGGCTGGGCGGGGAGCTGCTTCGGGGCTGGGATTTTATGGTAGTGACAGCGTGGTCCAGAGCTGGGGCAGAGCTGTGATCCATTGCCCACATACCTTGGAGCAGCTCCCCATCCAGCTGCATGCCCTGCCAGTGCTGTTGGGGCCGGTCTCCACGGAAGCCCTGTCCTGTGCTACTGGGATCTCCGTGGAAACTGGCCACAGCAACGCAGGATGGGACTGCTGGGAAATGGTGTTCAACTGCCAGCCAGATCCACCATTTTGCCCACCCCTACCCTAAGAAATGCATGAATTCACAAACTGAATGTGGGGGGGGGGGAGGGAGGGGGGTGTTACATTTGTTCCTAAACTAATCCCATCACTGTGGTCAAGGGTGCTGGAGAGAGGCTGGGTTTTTACTTCTTCCCAGTCTAATTTGGGCCCCAGCCTGGTTTTGCTAGAATGGCAATTAGAACCATTTTTCTTAAAAATGGACTTTTAGAGCTACTGTTCATGGGACCCAGTAAATGTCCTTGAAGATTGAAACTTTCACTCGCTTTCACTCATTAGTCTGCTTTCTGTGTATCCATTTTGGTTGAAAAAAACAGAGGTATTAGGCACATGGAAACAGAGGCTGAGCAAGCAGCCTTCATCAGCTTGTCTTGCTCTAGTTCTTTGGCCAACAAAGCACCTTGATGATGTCCTTTAATTCTTCCTGCTTTTCCAGCCATGGGCTTTTGGCCATTATGAAGCTGTTTGGGCGACTGGTGATAAACTGGAATCTTCTAAATTAAATTCACTGTAAACCTTGTGTCCCATTACAAACCCAGCAGAGACAGGGGAGTCCTTTGGGCTGAATTGCTCAGCTAACTTGGGTGTTATTGTCTCTGCAGGCATTGCCATGGCCAGACTGTATTTTAGCTTGATTTGGAGCTATTCTAAGGTTGGGAGATGACTAGGCTGAATGGTGGGACTGTGTGGTAGTTAATTACTTTCCTGGCATTGTGGAGCTGTCAGACTTTTCCAGCTGCTCATCTGTTCATTCTGTCTTGCAGTGGTTGACCTCATCTCATCAGATCTGGAGGAAGTTGCCCAGAAATGTTCTCTGTCTTACAAGGTGAGAGGAGACTCTTGAATGCTGATGTTTACCCTGGACCACAACTCTGCTGTATTAGGGGCTGGACAAAGAGATGGTACTGCCTCAAGGAGCTTCTACTTCCAAAGCTCCTCAACCTTGTAGTACCTCAGTCTCATGTGCGGCTGGCTGTCTGTCCCCACAGGCTTTGGTGGCAGTGAGACGTGTTTTGCTGGCCCAGTTCTCAGCATTTCCCATCAATGGTGTTCATCTGTATGAGGAACTCAAGAGCTCCATGGCTATCCTGTCTACAGGGAACAAGAGGTGAATGTGTTGGGCATGTAGATGAGTGAAAGATGCACCTGTGGGGTTTGTGTGTGTTACATAGGCTATTGCTGGAAGCAGAGTTGGGTTGAAGTTTTGATCCCAAAATGCCCCAAGTGCCACCTGGATGAGGTTGGACCTGAGACTGGGTCTGTCAGGATTCCACACCTGTAAGGACTGGGCTGAGGCCCTTGACACCTAGAAGCAGCAGGATTGCCTCCTGAATACAGGGCAATTCTGCTTTTCATGTCAGAATTGATAGTCTCATCCTAGCTGAAGCCACCAGTCTATGTCTGTGCTATTACAAACGTGCAAAGGTGCTGCAAATTTCATTCACATGCAATTGTATTTGCACAATGGCAGCATCAGGATTGGAAAGCTTTTTCCCAGCTTTCAGAATGTGCCAAGCAATTATGCACATGCTAATTTAATAAAATCCTAGAACAGAGGTTGGCAACATTTTTGGACAGAGTGCCAAGAACACCTGCAAACTTGGCTTTCAAAATACTGGTGTGCCAGGAGCGGACGGTGGGGAAGCCACAAAGGGCCCGATCCTTATTGTGGCATGGAAGGGGCTGAGGCTGCACTGCCGTCTGCCCCGAGGTGTGCGTGCCAAGTAAAAATGCCTTTGTGTGCCACACTCTGGCACTTGTGCCGGGGGTTGCCTGCCCCTGTCCTAGAACTTCTGGGCTGGAAGGGACCCCAAGAGATCATCTAGTCCAACCCCTGCTCTGCAGCAGGGTCAAATTTACTGCAAGGTAGTTTGTTTCAGTGCCTCACTGCCTTTATAGTTAGAAGGTTTTCTTAATAGCCAGCCCACAGTCTCCCTTGTCACAGATGGACCTGGAATTTTCTTGTCTGTCTCCTCGGGAAATGTGAGACGTCAATTGCCATCCTCTTTATAGCAACCTTTTATGTACTGGGAGGAGGTTGAGTCCCTCCTCAGACTTCTTTGTTTCCAGATTAAACAAGTCATGTTCCTTCAGCCTTTCCCGATAGGCCACATTTGAACCACCGAGATTGGTTATAAGCCCTTGAAGACAGCTGAGCAATGATCATCCTGAGAGTAATGGCCAGGCATAGAAATTAACTATCTGATGCTTAATATCGCCCACTTTCCCTTTCTCCTTCCCTATGACCATTCAGAAAAACTCACCATATTCAAATCTCTAGACGTTCAAACATGAATGGCGCATGCCCTCAGCAGTTGGGGGGGGCACAGCTTCACCAGCAGCGGCGGGAGCCTGGCGGCGGTGGGTGGGGAGCTCCCGCAGACGCTGCTGGCACTGTTGGCCCGGGGGTGGGGGGAGGCGAACACCGGCCATGGGTCGGCGACCACCCACAGGTGCTACTGGCAGCGGCATCAGCGGCCAAGGGCGATCAGGTGCCAGAAGTGGGGTGGTGATGGCCTGCAGGCGCCATCGACAGTGTCGCTGGTGCCTTTTTGCAGGGGGTGCACCGCCACGTGCACCTCCTACACATTGCCCCTGCCTTTAAACCAGGCAGGGTCCCCCTTCCCCATATTTGCCTCTGCTCCTGTACGTGCCACACTGTATGTTTTCTACTCTGACCAGAACTGTGGAGTGGATGGGAAGCATGAGTGTTCTTGGCTGTGAGGCTGTGGATTCTGGAGGGCCTGGCCAGTGAGGAATGTGGTTTCTGACTGTACTTCAGCTGCAGGTGCTCAGGAATTGCTGCTTTGCAGCCCTGGATGATTCTAAGACTGAACTAACCTCCTCCTTGTGTGTGTTTCTCATTTAGCTTGGATACGCTGCTGGACTCTGGCCTGTACACTGGGGAGGTGATGGAGCTTATGGGAGCACCAGGCAGTGGGAAGACACAGGTGAGTCACCCTGGGTCAGATGGTGCAGTGTATAATGGAAGGGATGCCAAAATTCCTCCTTGTATATAAGGTGTCCTCCATTTACATCCTGTACTGTATGGCACAGTCTGCATCCACAGGTGGGTTCAGACCTTGTTTGTAGATGTATCTTCCCTTTGGTTTGATAGCTTAATTTGTGCTCACTGTGGAAATAGTTACAAAAAATTAAAGATGCATAAATGGCTACAGCCAGATGTGTCTCATCTGTGCCATGGTTCTTCTCCAGTGACTGGCCCTAAGAAGGAGATTCATTAACCTGATCCATCTTGCGCCATACCCAGAAGCTGGGGCTCTGAAGAATGAGATGGAGCAAATTCTTGAGCAAAAAGCCTCTGGCAGCGAAACCATCTATCTTTGATATTTGCATGAAAACTGATAGATGTATGTAGGCTGAAGGTCCCTACTTATTCCATGTGGAGATCAGGCAGTGCACTTGCTTCTCAGCTTGGCTCAGGTGTGCCCTGCTGGGTATTGATGTGTTTTAGTGCCAGACAAGCCCTTCCATTCAGAAGGGTGGGGGGATGGACTGATGCTTGTGCTCTTTCCTTCCTAGGTGTGCCTCAGCATAGCAGCAAGTGTGTCCCACAGCCTCAAGCAGAATGTCCTGTTTATTGACTCCACAGGTGGGTTCACAGCCTCTCGCCTACTCCAGTTGGTTCAGTTCAGGACAGAGGAGGAGGAAGAGCAGGTGAGAGAAGCTGCAGAGTCAGTGGCCTTCAGTTGCAGGAGCAAAGAACTCAGATACTTGTAAATGCAATGCCTCTGACAGACCTTCAGGCAATTCCATGCTCCACTCTTTCCTCTGCATGGGTTTGTCCTAGTTTCTTTCAGTGGGTCCACTCTTGGTTCAGTGGGAGTTGTGGGTACTCAGCCCCTTTTAAGTACCAGACCACTTATTCAGGCACTTAGCCATAGTTTGGGGTGAGGGGTGCTAATTCTAGCCTACCGTGCTTTCAGCCTTTATCTTTTTGTGTCCTGGTTTCCCCATGTCTAAAATGAGGACAACACTGATGCATGGGACAAAGGGCTATTTGGGTCCTTGACATGAAGGTGATAGATAATTGCAAATGCTCTTATTATTAGGGGCAGGGTGAGTTCACAGGGCTAGTAGATATGCTGGCTGGGAGTGCTGGACCCCAGGTTCTAATGTATGCCCACCATCCTGATTGTAAAGGGTAAGTTATAGTGAGGGGAAAGCTGTGGGAGACCATGTATTCCCTGTGTGATACTGCTGCTGTCCCCCTCTGCAGGTGGAGGCCTTGCAGCGAATCCAGGTGGCCCATGTGTTTGACATCTATAAGATGCTGGCTGCGCTGCAGGAGCTCCGGCACTGCATGTCCCAGCAGGTGGGGCCTTGTCATTTGCATCCTCCCTGTTGACTGCTCTAAAGTGACACTGTAAAGAGCTGAGTGTTGGAAGTGACATTGGATTTGATCCTGCCAATGCATGGAGCTGCTTATATATTGCCTTAGAAAATTAGGCGACTGCGGTGTGCAAATTGACTGGAGGGCTGCACCCAGCGAGTGGTGGCGGACGGGTCATTTTCGACCTGGAGGGACGTGGGCAGTGGGGTTCCCCGGGGCTCGGTCCCTGGCCCCCACTGTTCAACATCTTCATCGGTGACTTGGATGAGGGGGTGAAAAGCACCTTGTTCAAGTTCACAGATGACACTAAGATGTGGGAAGAGGTGGGCATGCTAGAAGAGAGGGACTGGCTACAACTAGATCTGGACAGGTTACAGAGGTGGGTGGATGAGAATAGGATGGGTTTCAATATGGACCAGTGCAAGGTATTACACCTGGGGAGGAAAAACCCAGCAGCATACCTACAAGCTGGGGAACTCCATTCTTCTGAGCACAGAGGCAGAAAAGGATCTTGGAGTCACTATTGATTCCAAGATAAACATGGGCCGCCAATGTGGGGACGCAGTCAGGAAGGCTAACCACACCTTGTCATGCATCCACAGATGCATCACGAGCAGGTCCAAGGAGGTGATCCTCCCCCTCTATATGACATTGGTCAGGCTGTAGTTGGAGTACTGAGTCCAGTTGTGGGCACTGCACTTCAGGAGGGATGTGGGTAGCATAGAGAGGGTCCAGAGGAGGGCCACTCGCATGATCAGGGGGCAGCAGGGTAGGCCCTACAAGGAGAGACTACGGGACCTGAACCTGTTCAGCCTCCACAAGAGAAGGCTGAAAGGGGATCACCTACAAACTTGCCCAGGGGGACCAGCAGACAATGGGAGAATCCCTGTTCCCCCGAGCATTACCGGGAGTTGCAAGGAATAACAGCCATAAGCTGACTGAGAGGAGGTTCAGGCTAGATATTAGGAGGCATTACTTCACAGTCAGGGTGGCTAGGATCTGGAACCAACTTCCTAGGGAAGTGGTGCTCGCCCTTACCCTGGGGATCTTCAAAAGGAGGCTAGACAATCACCTAGCTGGGGTCATTTGACCCCAGCATTCTTTCCTGCCCATGGCAGGGGGTCGGACTTGATGATCTGCTTAGGTCCCTTGTGACCCTACCAACTATGAAACTATAAGACTGCAGGATTGGGGTTGCTATTCTGTGGACCTTAGTTTCCAAGTGGCCTCAGGACTAATGTTCTAATGTTGCAGGGCTGTACTGGCCCATACTTCAAGTTGCTGTTTTGAATGGCATGTGCTGCTCTATCCCTTTCCCTCACACATTGTGCTTCACTCCTCAGGTTGTTTGTTCTGGGGGTCCTGTGAAATTGCTGGTGGTGGATTCTGTCTCGGCTGTAGTTTGCCCACTCTTTGGAGGCAGGCAGTCAGAAGGTAAGCATACTTGCCTCGGGGGCAGGCTCCAGCTTGGGAATTTGGGACTGGGCCTCAGGCTGTAGGCACACAACCTGACCTACACAGTGAGGTAGAATCATAGAAAGCTAGGGTTGGAAGGGACCTCAGGAGGTCATCTAGTCGAACCCCATGATCAAAGCAGGACCATCCCCAACTAGATCAGCCCAGCCAAAGCTTAGTCTAGCAGGTTGTTGAAAACTTTTAAGGATGAAGCTTCCACCACCACCCTGGGTAACCTGTTCTAGTGTTTTACTACCTTCCTAGTGAATTTTTTTCCCTAATATCTAACCTAAACTTCCATTGCTGCAACTTAAGACCATTGCTCCTTGTTCTGTCATCTGCCATCACTGAGAACAGTCCAGCTCCATCCTCTTTTGAACTGCCCTTCAGGTAGTTGAAGGCTGTCCCCTCTCAGTCTCCTCGTCTCTAGACTAAATAAGCCTAGTTCTCTCGGTCTTTCCTGATAAGTCATGTCCCCCAACCCCTGAACTGTTTTTGTCACCCTCCACTGGACTCTCTCCAATTTGTCAACATCCTTTCTGTAGTGGGGGGCCCAAAACTGAACAGAGTATTCCAGATGTGGCCTCACCAGTGCTGAATAGAGGGGAATCGTCATTTCCCTTGACCTACTGGCAACACTTCTACTGATGCAACCCAGTATGCTCTCAGCCTTCTTGGAAACAAGGGCACACTGCTGGCTCATTCAGCTGATTGCCCATTGTAACCCCCGGGTCCTTTTCTGCAGAGCTGCTGCCCAGCCAGTCAGCCCCCAGTCTATAGGGGTGCATGGGATTGTTCCATCCTAAGTGCAGGACTTTGCACTTGTCCTTATTGAACCTAATGGGATTCCTTTTGGCCCAATCCTCCAATTTGTCTAGGTCACTAAATCCTAGCCCTACCCTCCAGTGTATCTGCTGCTCCCCTGAGCTTGGTGTCATCTGCAGACTTGGTGAGGGTGCACTCTCTGCCATCTTCCAGGTCATTGATGAAGACATTGAACGAAACCAGCCCCAGGATGGACCCCTGGGGCACTCCACTTGATACCAGCTGTCAACTAAACATTGAGCCATTGATTGCTACTCTCTGAGCCTGACGCTCCAGCCAATTTTCTATCCACCTGACAGTCCGTTCATGCAGCCCATACTTCCTTAGTTTGCCTGCGAGAATGTTGTGGGAGACCATATTAAAAGCCTTGCCAAAATCAAGGTAAACCACATCCACTGGTCTTGTCGCATCCACAGAGCCAGTCACCTCATCAGAGAAGGCAGTCAGGCTGGTCAGGCATACCTTGCCCCTGTTGAATCCATGCTGGCTGTTCCTAATCACCTTTTTCTCCTCCAAGTGCTTAGAAATGGATTCCTTGAGGATCTGCTCTATAATTCTTCCAGGGACTGAGGTGAGGCTGACTGATCTGTGGTTCCCTAGATCCTCCTTTTTCCCTTTCTTAAAGATGGGTACTATGTTTGCCCTTTTGCAATCATTTGAGACCTCTCCTGATTGACATGAGTTTTCAAGGATGATGGCCAATGGCTCTGCAATCACATCAGCCAACTCCCTCAGCACCCTCAGGTGTATCCCATCTGGCCCCATGGACTTGTACATGTCCAGCTTTTCTAAGTAGTCTCTACCATGTTTTTTCACTGGGGAGGAGGTGAGCAGCCCTCAGTAAACTGTGCTGCCCAGTGCAGTAGTTTGGGAGCTGACCTTGTCTGTGAAGACTGAGGCAAAAAAAGGCATTGGATACTTCAGTCTTTTCTGCATCCTCTGTCACAAGGTTGCCTCTCCCATTCAGTAAGGGACCCACACTTTCCCTAATCCTCCTCTTCCTACTGACATACCTGTAGAAATCCTTGTTACTATCCTGGATTTTATTCTGTAGTAAGGAGCAGATGTGGCCAGCCTTCCAAGTCAGCTGCCTGCAATAGTTGGTATTACATTGTCTGGCTACTAGGTGGTGTATGAGCTGCTTTTATGAGAGAGGGGCTTTTTCTGGTCTGAAGTTTACTGGAGTAGTGCTGTGCTGGTCATTTTATAGTAGTGTATAGCTACTCCTTCCTGTTACAGGAGTAATTTGGCCTGGAATGGAGTGACTTATGTAATGTCCAGCACGTTGGAGCAGGCTTGATTAATCGAGCCTGTTGGAGCTTGGTAATTACTGCGCTCCAGCAGCTTCCTGCACCTTGTGTATCAGTGTCCCTGTGCTTAAAAATGGTGGCAGGGGTGCTTGAACTAAAGCTCTCAGAGCTGCTCTAATTAATGCGCCACCCTTTCCAACCTTGAAGAATTTGTAAAAGTGCCCAATAGGCTCAAATAATGAGGATTCATTCATCCCAATTTCTGGCCTTTGGAGATAGCAATCCTGCCTTTTGCAAAACATTCAGAAAGTTTGGCACCGAATGTCCTTTGCAATCAGGTAGCTGGAAAATCTGTTTCCAGCACTCCTGGGCCCACTGATTACCTGCAAAAATTCAGATGGCATTGGCAGTACAGAACTATACCTTGTGCTCTCTGATACCTGGGCCTGGGGGCTGGGAGAGGGAGGATTTTTTATTTTTTTAACTTTAATGCCAGTGTTGTGTTGGATGAGGTGCAACAGGTAAATGTATGTATTTGATAGCTCAGGATGTATGGCTTCCCTGGTACTGAGAAGTAGGCCTTCCCTATCTAGTATTGCTCTGCATGTGCTAAGCCTGGAAATGTGGCTGCAAAGCAGGCCTGAGGCCCCACGCCCCACTACCAAGGTTCTTGAGCTGGCTGTCCTCAATATGCCTGAGAGCAATAGTTCCCTTAGAGTAGATACCCTCATTTCCTGGTTTGGCACATTTGAGGTAGTAAGGGATGGGCAGGCCATGTTTTTCAACAACTCTCTCAAAAGTGCCAGACTGACATCCCTTCATATATCTTCTTAGTTGCCTGTCTCCCAAATAGTCCTGCCGGTCTAACTTCTTACTCCTCAGGATTCTGTGGGGCTGCTGCAGGCCCTTGCAGATCTTTGTCAGAAATTCTAAGAAGTTGGTGTTGGGGAAGTGCAGTGGCTTGGCAATGGAACTGCAATAGCTAAGTCACTGCAAAGGCCAGATTGACTGCAGCTGATGCATAGACTCAAGATGGGGAGTTAAAACTGCTCATTGCCAGTCCTCTGAGCAGTCTGCTGCCCTGAGAGTGAGTATTGGTGGGGGAGTCCTCAGTGTGGCTTCACTTAGTCATTTCCTGGTTTGGGGTGTGTGTGTGTAGCAGGAACTCAGCAGTGGCAAAGATCACCTGGTGGCCTTTGTGAAAGAAGGGACCAATCTTTAGAGGATGAGTCACAGGTCATGGAGGCACACTTCTTGGGAGAGGCAGTGTCACCTAATGAACAGAGTACTGGATGGGGCTCTTCTTCTGGTTCTGGCCTACTGGGTGAACTTTAGGAAGTACCAGCACCACTCTGTGCCTCAGTAACCCCATCAGTAAAATGGAGACAGTGACACCAACCTGCTTTTTGAAAGTGCTTTGGGACTGAGGAACAGTGTTCAGTAAGAGCTAGGTGTGTCCTAGAATTGATTATCTGGGCCTGATGCAGTACATGTTGATGGTGTGCCTGGTTGCAGAGGCTGCTGCTGTGTATGCTGGTTTTGTTCTTTGGATAGTTGGAAAGTAAGAGGGGCTAGCTGTGAAATGGGCACTGATGAACAGTATTAAGCTAACGTAATACACAGAGGTCAGCCTGCTTGAGTGGATGTGAAGGTATTCTGATGAGCTGCTCTAGATTCCTCATCTCAGGAGATGGCATTGGTCTCTAAGAGACTTCTAGTGGAAGCATGTGCCAAAATGTCCTTTTCTTGTCTCTGTAGGTTTGGCCCTCATGATGCAGCTGGCGAGGGAACTGAAGACACTTGCCAGAGAATTTGGCCTTGCTACTGTGGTGAGTGCCCCTGGGCTTTGTCTTTCTCTTCCTGGGGTGAGTGGTGAGGGAGAATAGCAAATATTGGATGATTTGGGGTATTTGCTTTCCAGATAAGTGGATGTGCTTAAAGCTGAACAGGTCTGCAAAATGGGAGCCTAGCATCTCTAAAAGCACCACCCCATGAGACTGTCTTCTGAACTAAAACTTGGCTTCCATGAAGCCTCCAAATACCTTCTCCCTGTAACTACAGGGTGAGGAGAAGGAGAGGAATAAGAATCCATAGAAACAGCTGATTTATCCATTAGCTTCCTGAGTATCCCAGTGTTTCCTTACAAGGAGCAGTGATGTTACTGCTGGTAGCTGCCTAATATGTCTACTTTATTGTACTGCAGGTGACTAACCATGTGACAAGGGATAGTAGCAGCGGTCACCTCAAGCCAGCCCTGGGCCGCTCCTGGAGTTTTGTGCCCAGCACGCGCGTGCTGTTAGAGAGAAGCCAAGGGGCTTTGGGGAAAGCCAGCACACAATGTATTGCTTCCTTAACAAAATCGCCCCGGCAGGTGAGAATTTCCAGGTGAACCAGGGATGAGGTCATGGAGAAGAGGGTTTAGAGCAGAGTTGGTAGTAGAGGCAGAGTCCTTGCTCTGGGGGTTGCAGGAGCTTGGGCTTCCCCCATGTGTCTCTGCATTGGGCTGGGGAGCTAGTGGCAATACAAGAAAGCTGTAATCTGTTGAAAAGAAAAAAATGATGTGGCTTGTAAATAGCCTGACTTCTATTTCTGGGTGTGTGAAGTCAGTGGATCCATTTTTTACTTGGATCACAGTGACTCAGTTGCTCCATTCTTCCTGACTTAGTCTCTGATGATCTCGTATCTCTTTTTGTAAGGAGAGGAACTGATGTCCTGGTTACTTGGTAATGTGGGTAAATACATCCACCTTGGCTCAGATTCTTGCTGCCATTTCATACTGGATGCTCTGGGACAGATCTTCCGGGAGTCTAAACCAGCCTAACTAGTGGTTCATAGAATCATAGAAAATTGGCATTGGAAAGGGACCTCAGGAGGTCATCTAGTCCAACCCCCTGCCCAAAGCAGGACCATCCCCAGCTAGATCATCCCAGCCAAAGCTTTGTTTAGCCAGGTCCAAGGATGGAGCTTCCACCACCTCTGGGTAACCTTTTCCAGTGTTTTACTACTCTCCTAGTAAGAAAATTCTTCCTAATATCTGACCTAAACTTCCCTAGCTGCAACTTGAGACCATTGCTCTGTTCTGTCACCTGCCACCACTGAGAACAGTCCAGCTCCATCCTCTTTCAAACCCCCTTCAGGTAGTTGAAGGCTGCTATTAAATGCCCCCTCAGTTTTCTCTTCTCCAAACTATATAAGCCCAGTTCCCTCAGTCTTTTCTCATTAGTCATATCCCTTAGCACCCTCACCATTTTTATTGGCCTCCAATATCTCTTCATCCTTTCTGTTTGGGGGGGCCCAAAACTGAATTCCAGATGTGGCCTCACCAATGCTGAATAGAGGGGAATAATCACTTCCTTGCCCTACTGGCAACATTTCTACTGATGCAGCCCATTATGCTGTCAGCCTTCTTGGCAACAAGGGCACACTGCTGGCTCATTCAGCTGATTGCCCACTGTAACCCCCGGGTCCTTTTCTGCAGAGCTGCTGCACAGCCAGTCAGCCTCCAGCCTATAGTGGTGCATGGGATTGTTCTGTCCTTAGTGCAGGACTTTGCACTTGTTCTTATTGAACCTCATGAGATTCGTTTTGGCCCAATCCTCCAATCTGTCTAGGTCACTCTAAATCCTAGCCCTACCCCCCAGCGTATCTACTACTTGCCACAGCTTGTTGCCATCTGCAGACTTGCTGGGGGTGCAATCTCTGCCATCTTCCAGGTCATTGATGAAGACATTGAACAAAACCAGCCCCAGGACTGACCCTAGGGCTCTCCACCTGATACCGGCTGCCAACTAGACATTGAGCCATTGATTACTACTTTCTGAGCCTGATGCTCCATCCAGTTTTCTATCCACCTTACAATCCATTTATCCAGGCCATATTTCCTTAGCTTGTCCATGAGACTGTCGTGGGAAACGGTATCAAAAGCCTTGCTAATATCAAAGTACACCACTTCCACTGGTCTCCCCACATCCACAGAGCCAGTCACCTCATCACAGAAGGCAATCGGGTTGGTCAGGCATGCCTTGCCCTTGGTGAATTCATGCTGACTGTTCCTGATCACCTTTCTCTCCTCCAAGTGCTTAGAAATGGATTCCTTGAGGATCTGCTCCATGATTTTTCCAGGGACTGAGGTGAGGCTGACTGGTCTGTGGTTCCCTAGATCCTCCTTTTTCCCTTTCTTAAATATGGGTACTATGTTTGCCCTTTTCCAAACATCTGGGAGCTCTCCTGATCACCATGTGTTTTCAAGGATGATGGCCAATGGCTCTGCAGTCACATCAGCCAACTCCCTCAGCACTTTCAGGTATGTCCCATCCGGCCCCATAGACTTGTACATGTTCAGCTGTTCTAAATGGTCCCTAACCTGTTCTTTCACTGTTGGCTGCTCACCTCCTCCCCAAACTGTGCTGCCCAGTGCAGTAGTTTGGGAGCTGAACTTGCTTGTGAATATTGAGGTGAAGAAAGCATTGAGCACTTCAGCCTTCTCTGCGTCCTCTGTCACAAGGTTGCCTCCCCCATTCAGAAAGGGACCCACACTTTCCCTGATCCCTCTTTTGCTACCAACATACTTCTAGAAACCCTTCTTGTTACCCTTCCCATCCCTTGCTAGCTGCAACGCCAGTTGTGCTTTGGCCTTCCTGACTTCATCCCTGTATGAATGCTTTTATACTCCTCCCTATTTTTTCGTCCAAGTTTCCACTTATAAGCTTCCTTTTTGTGACTTAGTTTGCTGAAGAGTTCCCTGCTAAGCCAAGCTGCTCTTCTGCCTTACTTGCTAGTCTTTCTGTACATTAGGATTGTTTGTTCCTGCACTCTCAGTAAGGGCTTCTTTAAAGTACAGCCAGGTCTCCTGGACTCCTTTTTCCTTCGGACTGGCTTCCTAAGGGATCCTGCCTATGAGTTCCCTGAGTGAGTCAAAGTCTGCTTTTCTGAAGTCTAGGGTCCTTACTCTGCTGCTCTCCATGCTTCCTTCCCCCGCACTGACCATGCCAGCAGCATCTGCGGGAGCTCCCATCTTACCGCCACCAGGCTCCTGCTGCTGCCACCAGCGCAGCCGTGCCCCCCAGGGGCAAGCATTGTTCATGCCTGAACTCAGTCATTTTGTGGTCACTGCTGCCAAAGATATCATCTACTATATTACATTCCCCACCAATTCTTCCCTGTTTGTGAGCAGCAGGTCATGAAGAGCATGGCGCCTAGTTGGCTGCTCCAGCACTTGCACCAGGAAGTTGTCACCCTCACTATCTGAAAACTTCCTGGATTGCCTGTGCACTGCTGAATTGCCTTCCCAGCAGATGTCAGGGTGATTGAAATCCCCCATAAGAACCATGGCTTGTGATTGGGAAACTTCCCCAAGCCGTTTGAAGAAAGCCTCATTCACCTCCCTCATTCGCTTCCAAGGGAGGTGGTGCTCTCCCCTACCTTGGGGTTCTTCAAGAGGAGACTGGACAAGCATCTAGCTGGGGTCGTCTGACCCCAGTGCTCTTTCCTGCCCAGGGCAGGGGGTTGGACTCGATGGCCTACTGAGGTCCCTTCTGACCCTAACAGCTATGAATCTAAACCATTTCCTCCTGGTCTGGTGGTCTGTAGTAGACACCTACTACAACATCACACTTGTTGCTCTCCCCTCTAACTTTAACCCAGAGATTTTCAACAGGCTTATCTTCAGGTTCTCTCATTCTTTAACGTTTCACTTCCTGGTTTGAACTCTTTTAGGATGTGGCTGTGTGTTTGTAGCTGGTAAAATTATTCCTGTGTACATTCATTTCTAATCCAGTTTGAGATCCCCTGACCTGAAAGAACTATAAAATGTTTGGGGCATTAATGCTTTACTTGACTTCAGGCATATTAATTATTATTTGCACTGCAGTATCGCCAGAAGCCACAATCAAGGTTGGTGCCCCATTACGCTGGGCACATAATAACAACTTGTAGCCTGTGTTGTGAACTGCTGTCAGTGACTGCTCTGTGACTGCAGCACCTCACAGAATTGGAAAAAAGCAAAAAGCATTGAAGTTGAGGCTGCTTGTCAGTTTTTGACTTGCAGAATAGCAGCCCTGAAACTAAGTGAGAGCTGTCAATTTCAAGGCCACTGTTTAGCAGCTGAGAAACTGGTTAGCAGATGATTGATTGATTGATTGATTGAGTCTGCCAGTGTTCTGGGTGGCCAGGTAACTCCTTGGTAACCAGGCCTAAGGAGATGCAAACAGCTGAGCATATTCTGTGTCTGCCTGAATCAGCCTGTGGCAGAATGCCACCTCTGTCTCTCCCCAAAAACTCTGCTATGAGACAATTTGGTTAACATGGTCACTGCAAAGGGCATGGCTCTTTAGGTAACCCTGAGCTGTAAACTGAGCTGGATACATTCTTGAGGGAGGGGGGAAAACCTGCTCCCTCCCCCTACGTGACTGGCATCACATACCTGGGGAAGGAGCTAGAGACCCTGCCAGGCTACCTGGCAACCAGTGATGCATTTCAAATTGATTGGCTGGCAGCCAACAGTTGCTGGCCTCCATTGGACTAGGTAAATGAGGTCATAAGGACTGCCCAGGAGAAGGAGAAGTAGTCATGATGAAAACTTAAGCTGGACCATCTGAAACTGGCTTTCTCTTGAGACTCATGATCAGTGAGCTGCCTGCCTCCAGAGGGACTCTCCACCTGCCTCTGGATGATACTCATGAGTAAGCTACCTGAGATCTAATAGCTATAGATATATAGCTTGCAGTAACTCAGATGTGTGATCAATGGCTACCTTGTTTGCTCTATGGGATTTCTTTAACATTGCTCTACCCTGTACCCTATTCCAAACCTACTCCTTGTAATCAATAAAGTTCTCCTGTGTACCTAGTGTGGGAGACTTATTGGGAGTGGGTCTAGCTTATGCCTTGGGGTCCCCTTGGTTTGGCTGACTAAAGGAGACCACTACTGGTGCTTCAGACTGAGGGGAGCACCCCAAGTTCTTGCAGTGGGTCGAGAACCCTCAAGGACTGCTAGGCCTGTGTTTCCCAGGGGGCACAGGGCCAGGATCAGTCCAGACCTTGGGTAGTGGCGGCATTACGCCAGGGTAGTGGGTGTGCCTCTGGGAAGGGGGTCGGCCAGACGTGAGGTGCCACCAGGGAGGCACTCGGAGCCTGGAAGATGGTTAGGTGTAGTGAGGTGGGTGGTTCAGTGCAGTGCCCTACTGGCCCGCCACACAGCCAGCATACAAAGTGCAGTTTAGGTGGTGCCTTTAACACTGACATCAGTGGGAACTGGTAGATGGCTTGCAGTGTCTGCATGTCTGTTAGCGATGGGCATTTTTAAGTGGCTTTGACTCTACAGATGTTCTTAGCGGCAGATTCTCAGCTATACAAGTTTAAATTCCTCTTGGGTTCTCTTGCAGCCAACTGGAATAAAGGTAGAACTGGACATTGGAGGCTATGGAGCATTGGAAGAGAGACCAGGTGCATCTGGAGAGGAACTCTGATGGAGGTGAAAAGATGAAAAGTAGATTTCAAGGCCAAGATCTTGTCTTTTACTGTGGACACCTTTGCTGCTAAAATAGAAAAGACTGCAGAACTGGACAGTGTGAGCCAAGGCACTGTTAGGATGAGGAGAGAGTTCTGTAGTTCCAGTAAAGCGGTATTGTATTCCATCACTGCCCCACCTCAGGTGCTCCCTTCTCCAGTGTGACCTTGGGATCGCAAAAAGATTTCAAGGGAAAGCCTTTGTGGCCTGGGCAAGTGCAGCATGTGTGGCTGCAGTGCTTCTCTGGAACTCAT
Source organism: Alligator mississippiensis (assembly GCF_030867095.1). Taxonomy (NCBI): domain Eukaryota; kingdom Metazoa; phylum Chordata; order Crocodylia; family Alligatoridae; genus Alligator; species Alligator mississippiensis. Next base: position 26,406,531 of record NC_081837.1, on the reverse strand, counting down.
TAGAACCACAAACCTGTTACCTGGGGTCTTATGGATCAGCAGGAGAACCTCTGTCACTGTGGGATCAGCAGAATTCGCTGACAGCTCTATAAATCCTTGCTGGTCAATGACTTCTATTTTTTCCCTCCATAACCACCTGCTGCCAGATCCCAGAATCCATTGGAGGGGAACCTCTGGGAAGCTTCAAGGAGGAATACAAAAGAACTGGGCCTTCGAGAGCAAGAATCCTGTCGGCTCCAACAGATGGTGGTGTAAACACTGTTATCACTGTAGAAAACAGTTGTTACAGCAAGCTTCAGGTGTCTGCCTCACCCTGCTTATTCCTCAGTGGAACTGTAGTGGACATGGGCTTCTAAAGGAAAGGGACATGCGTGGCACTCGTGTTGCAAATGTTTGTGATGGAACTCTTTCTACAGAGTATAAAGGACTGCATTGTAAGCAGCACTGGCATTCATGTACCTGAGTAATGTATCACATGGCTGCTGCCTCGTGGAAATGGGCCTTTTGGGCCAAATACTCCACTGAAGTAAATGAGTGTGGCCCTTGGCTTACACCACTTGAGGATCTGGCTGTGTTTTAGGAGCATTGTTGTTGATGTAGTTGGTGTGTTTCTTTTCCATCTACTTTTTTTGCTTGAAAACAGGGCACTTGTGTATTATTGAGGTGGTTCTACCCCAGTTGTACCCAATGGTTTACAATTCAAAGTGAGGAAAGAAATGGCAGGAGCAGAAGAACTTGAAATCTTCAGGAACTGTACTAGGGATCTTCCCACCAGATAAGTTACAGCAGTGTTTGCACCAGTGACAGCTCTCATGTAGACAAGTCTCTGGTGTCTGAACTCACAGTTGCTTTTTGTCTGACATAGCTCTGATGGAAGCTGTAGAAATAAAGGCAGTAAACACTACTGCAGTTGAATAGATGTTTGACCCATGAGCCTTTTTAATACATTTTTCCAGCTAAGACATTTCTGAGTATATCTAATTTTTATTTGTAAGCCAGCTTCCCCACTAACAAGAAAATATGTGAGACTGTAGCCAAACTGAATATTTGACAGAGCTTTCAGGGAGTAACAGCAGGTCTTCCTACCCCTAGCAGATTGTTTCATACACCTGTGTGTCACTACAACTACAGTGCTTGAGAGAAACCCAGATCTCTATCCTCTCAGGGATATAATTTAATGGGAAGGTGGTGAACATCCCCTAATCACAGAGTCAATTAAAACAGAGGCAATGCCTGTGCCAGAGTGTTTACAATCGCACTTTTTCCTTTGCAAATTGTTCATTGTTTTATGTGTGGAGACATTATGAGTCAAATTCTCTCCCAGGGAAGTCAGTGGAGCCGGGGCAATTTATGCCAACAGAAAATTTGGCCTGTTATGCGTTTTGAAACCAGCTGTGAATAAAACATTGATTTTTTTTTTTATATATTTTTCAGGTAACCCCTTCCTCTTATGGTTGCATTATTCATCAGTTTGGGATTCCTAGAGGAAAGCTGAGCATAAGCAAGGGGCTATGGAGCAGAGAAAGAAAAGAATGTCAAAATGTCTAGTAACACACATTTGCATTAAGGTTTTGACAATGAGAGTGTGATATTACATTCTCCAAGACTATGTCAATCATTAGGGAAGAGATGCAATATCTGATTTGGGTGAGCTAACTGGGGGACTAATTTGGCTTTGGGCAATTGTTATGCCAGATTCAGAAGGAAATGAGCTTGGGAGCTGAAGTAACTTGATAGCATGGAAGGAGGAGACCTCCAGTTAGATGGAGCAAGGAGAATGTAAGAGGATTTCTCAAATGGAAAGTCACAAGGAAAGGGGAGACCATCAGGAGTGTGTTGCGGGGGGGAGAACAGTGGTTAGGTGAGAGAATGAGAGGACTTGCGTGAACAAGAGCAAGACAATGGTAGAGTGACTTAATTTGAGTGAATGGATGAAAGTTGGCAGGTTAATGGGACACTGGAAGGGCTGAGTGAGCAACTGAGGGGAACAAAGCATTGCAGAGTTAAAGAAGCTGTACCAACTGTCCATGGAATACTATGAAAAAGGGATGATTTAAAGTGTGCATACACATACATGATTTGAATGATTTCATTGCCTGTATTCATAGAAATCCCATTTTTGCTATGTACCAAGAAAATAAACATGTTCAAATAATAGTCACAAAACTGTACCAATCATATGCTCTCAGTCTGTTCTTTCTCTGGATGAGAGGGATAATCCTAATACACTACTGCAAGAGTTCAGTGTCACTGTGTCCTCATGCCCTGGATACTGATTGCCATATCCCAAACAGTGAGTTGAAAATGAGAAAGGGGTAGCATGTAGTCAGATATCCAAATAGGAGGAAAGGAAGAGAGAAATATGACTTATTACTTGCGGATTATGAAATCATCATGGGGCTCTGATGCAAAAGATCTGGAATAAATTGTGAAGTAGAGAAGGCTTAAATAAAGGCTAAAGGACAGATGCTGATCAAGTGAACCCTGGCTGTACTTGTGCAGGGCTATCAATCTTAAGTGTTGAGTGTAAGCTGCTCAGCGGCTGTAGAGGGAAGAAATTTCTCTCCTTGGAAATTAGGTCAGTGCACCTCTCCTGGTAGCATTTTGTATTTTGCTCTGAAGCAACTGGTATGGGCTGCCGGTGCATTTGAGGAACATCTCTGGCACGTTGCTTCCTGCCCTGTGCTTGCTCTTCAGGTAAGTAGGGGGGAGAGGTCTCATGACACAGACGGTCCTGTGCCTTCTGTATTTCAAGCACTTGGAAGAGGAAATGCAGGGCTGAAGCGGTGCGTTTGCTTTCAGACAGGACCGTGAATTCCTCGGTGGCACCGTGGAAAAGTCTGACTTCCTGCTAAAGACAATGTCCCCAGTGCTGACTAGCAGAGCATGGTGCAAGATGGCTGGTGACCTCAGTGTCATCAAAAGAAGTCATTTTTCATCTGGGTGCTCAGACAGGGTCCTGCTCTCCCTGGGTGATGCCTCTTGCTCTCTGTAAACTGCTCCTGCACCCTGCTCGTGGACTCGGGTGGTGGTCACTTGGATGATTTCCAGTCTTGACTCCAGCAGCTGGAGAAAGGCACGCAGGCTCCTCTTGAGGTGACAAACTGCGGAAAACGACCCCAGCTGCAGGAACCGCCAGCCGTGGGCAGTGCCACTGCAGGCAGGGGCCGCAGCCAGCGCGGGGGCTCCCAGGCGGAGGCCGGAGAGCCAGGCAGGCCAAAGGCTTGGGGACCACCCCGGCACTGATGGGGGCTGCGCTGCCTCCTCCGCCCTCCGGGGGCGCTGCAGGGGCGGGGCGGAAGCCGCTCTACACCGCCCCCCCCACTCCGCCTGCCTCCGCTCTGGCCCCGCGTCTCGGTGGCCGCCGCCCGCCCCTGGGCAGTTGCCATAGCGCCGCCGCCGCGCGGGCGGAGGAGGCCGGGACCCGCGCACCCCGCCCGGGGCCGGGGCGGGCCGGGCCACGCCACGCCACGCCACGCCACGCCACCAGGTGAGGGAGCCGGGGGTGCAGTGCCCAGCCCGCCGGGCCGTCCTTGGCGGCGGCCGGGCCGGGGGGACGGCGGCTTTGGGGCAGGGCCGAGGACGGTCCCTGTGTTGCGGGGCAGGAACGGCTGGCCCGGTGCGATACCCGGGGCCTCGGCCCTGGCCGGCGGTGCCGGGTGTCCCGGTCGCGGCCGGCCGCGGGACACCAGTCCGGGGCTGTTCGGCTCCCCCGGTGCGGGGCCGCCTCCGACCTGCCTGTGGGCACATAGGACGCCGCTGCGCTGAGGGAGGGGATCCGCCTGCGGGGCCGCCCCCCGCTTCCTTGCGCTGGCGCCTGCCAAGTCCAGGGTCCGTGTCCGGGGATCATCTTTCTGCTGTTGGCAGAGCAGGGGTCTTTCTTCTTCTTCCAGTAACCCCATGGACTGCAGATCCACGGGGCGTCGAGGGAAATGCTGGTGGTTTTATTTAACGCTTTCTCCGTGTTGCGTTTTCATGAGCGCTGTCGTCTTTTCTTCGAAAACTAACCCGATTGAGCTTGTGTAAGTCTTAGTGTAAAAATAATATGGATGAACCACGTGTATGTTAAAAGTTATTCCTGTTTTGTTGCTTTTACGTTCTAGGTCCTCACGTCTCCACTTAGGCAAACTCTCGTGCTCCTGTAACTTGTGCTGTGCTGGCCACCTTGGTGTGGGGAGGGGTTTTGTGCTTACAGCCGGGACTGCCCTTGAATAAACGTAAGGGTCCAAATGGAACCGTTGGGTCCAGTGAAACAAAATGGTCCGTCTAGATCAGTGTCTTGTTTCTCAGGAAAGCAAATGCTGGCTGGCTGCTTCAGGTGTGTGAAGCTATCAAACTATAAAGCAATGCGGTTTCAAAGTGCACTTAGTTGTTAGTAGTAATTAGGCTTTAACTGAAAGCATAGAGCACTTTCAGTGTGATTCATGACTGTACATAAGGGGTTAACTGCTTGGGCCATCGTTAATTCCTGAAATGGAATTAACAATGAACTGAACTTGAATCCAGATTTCCTCTGGGGGTTCCTTCTTTTGAGCAGAAGGTACTAATATCTTCTTTTCCTATGCTTATAAATATGAAAATTAATTAAGATGAAAAAGAAGGCAAAGACATCTTTAAATTGTACCGTGGACTTGTTGACATGCTAGGTTTAATCTCTTCTTCCCCATCCCAGACTAGCTGGCCTGCTCTTTATTGTTTCTGGCTTTAAATACATACTTCTTAATTTCAGTATTTGAGAAAGACACTTTTTATTTGTACTTGTGTAGCCTTGTAACTTCATCCAGCAGTTTCTTGGTTTCATTTACATGTTGTAATCTAGATCAGTGGCTTTCAATCTTTTTTCATTTGCGGGCATGTAAAAAAAATTGAAGGTGCAGACCCTTTTGAATTGTAAGCGTGGGTATTTACATACTTTTGATTGATCATAGTAATCTTTTGTAGACCCCTTAGACAGTCTGCAGACCCCCACAGGTTGAAAATCACTGACCTAGATTATAAATTCCTTGTGGCAGGTACCGGCTTTTCAATAAGTGCTTCTGCAGTGTCTGTATATTTTAGAAGGAATAGTAAACTTCATGCATCAGCTAGTGGGCCAACCTCTAATTATTTGAAAATGAGACCTCTTGGGGAGCTTGTAGATTTTCTTACGCCTGTCTGCTGAGGGGTTTTCATAGCTGCCTCTGACAGACTTGTTGGAGAGAGGCTTCTGGACCAGATGGACATTGGGTCTGATCTGGTGGGGCAATAGCTGTGCTCTTGTGTTTGCTTATGGCAATAGCATGTCACACTGATCAGTGGTTAATGGCTTTACCAGAATACAGAAGAAGGCCCATGCCCTTATGCCTGCTTTGGGCATGGTGCAATTATTTCTGAACTGGGTTTGAAATATACCCAGTATAGCAAAGAAGTTTGGGGGAGTGCCTTTGTAAGGCATATAACCAAGCAAGAAGAAGAATGCAGGGCTTGATCCAAAACCCAGAAGCTGATGGGAGTCTTTCCATTGAATTCCCAGGGCTCTGGACCAAGCCTGTGGGTGAATGGAAAGTACAAAGGTTGGAGAAGGAAGGCAAGAATGGTTTGGGATATAAATTAAACCAGCGTTTTAACATGTAGAGGCTACAAGTATGTGGTTTCTGTTCAATTCAAACACAATAACTTGTGAACTGTTGTTTCATGTGGCTTAGGTATAGGAGTGACAGGGCTTTGAAGCGTCATTTAGCAGCATTGTTTGGTTGAACCATGGTCAGGACTTGGCTTCAGGCCATCAGGTGGCTTTTTACTTTCCCTTTTGAGGCCTCTTGCTGGTACTAATCAGAGAGGATGTAGCCAGGGAGTAGTGAAAGAGGGTTGACTGGCAGAAGGGAAGAGAGCTTGGTACATGTCTCTGGATATGTGTACAGTGCAGTCCACACTGTGACTGCAGTGTTGTTTAGAGTAAACAACCTGATATAGCTTTTAATTAGATAGCTTGAGTATTTGTAGCTGCCTAGCTGCATCACCATGAAGCATGGAGCTCACATACTGCATGGAGCTCGTTACCAGAGTATTACTCATCCAAGAATTTAGGAATTGCCGACACAGCAGTATAATCATGGCAGTTAAAAATTCAAACAGTAGCCGTGTTAGTTATTTTAAAGGTACATATCTACCCTGCCATCTGACTGACTTCGGACTTCCAGGGCTAACTACCTCTCTCAGCTATTTTAAAGCCAGTTTTAGTATGCCTACATGACAGCAATGACTGCAGTATAGACCTATGCTCAGACATTCCCAGACCAATGACATGCTTTACTGTCAGGTTCTAGCTAATTTGACAGAAACACTCCTGTCAACACTTTCCCATCTCTGCTCTTAGACAATATGCCTCTGTGCATCCCCATAACAGTTTTCTCCAGTCTTCTGTTAAGGAATAGTTTCAGAGGCTTTTTTGACATTGCAGGTAAATAAATACTTTCATCTTCCACTATCCATCATCCAAAGAGCCATAGGCACTTCACAGTGCAAGTGTTATCTCTGTTTCCCAGAAGGGGAAAACTGCAGAGCTAGAGAGATGCCAATCAAACATTGAGTTAATTGCAAAGTTAGAAATAGAATGTTTATCTTCTTTTTAGGATTTCTCTTCTAAAGGTCAGGCAGCATAGCCTCTCAGAATCAGTGTGTTCATTCTGTTTTTAGGGAATTTTGTGAGGTTATGGAGGTATCCTTAAAGGACCAGGGTATAACACTGTTATATGAATCATTTATATATACCCCTAGCCTGGCTTTAGAGACTGGTTCATTTTTTCCAAATCTGAGAGCTGAATTTACTCTCCCTTCCCCTTTCCTACCCTTATAATTCCTGGAAAACTTTCTTGATTTGTGTTTTTTGTTTTTGTTTGCATGGACTTGCACATTAATGACCTTCCAGTCTTTAGAAACAGTTGCTACTTTTTGAGACGCATCTTTTTCAGTATCTCCAATATCTTTGAATGCTTGGTAAGTACTACACTTGAGATTCTTTGTTTGCTCCAGAGTACTAACTTCTTTTGCGATAAAGCTATGCTCTGACTTCCTATACCCAATAACCTTGGAATAGACATTTCAATATCACTCTCCAATAAAAAATTAAAATATAAATTTAACATCAGAACTTCATTTTCCCCTTCTATTCCTCATGTTTTGAAATCTTCAGGTGTTTTGCTTGAGAGAATATTTTTAAATAGTCAGCATAGTGATTTTTTTCATTTTATCCTTTAATCTGCTGTCAGTTTTAATATCCACTTGTTTAAAATTTAATTTATCTCTTACAAGAATCAAAGCTAATCTTTTATAGTAACCAGTATTATAGATGGACAGAATAGGAGCTCCTTTGGGTGTTGCCTGAAGATTAAGGACTTGTCCAGGCATACAGGTTGCTGTAGTATATAGTATATATAACTACACCCAGGAGATATCGAACCAGTTATGAACAGAATTGCATTGGTTTGGCTTTCCCTGACAACTAGACTAATGCCAGAGTGCTCTCCTACAGAGCTACAACAGTTTAATTAGGCTGGTGCTAAACCACACCTTTAGTTAGATTCGTACAACTTGTGTATTGATCCTATCTTCCTCCTTTGTCAATGTCAAAACAACTTGCCCTGAAAACAGTGGCTTCTGGCTTGGTAAGTAGCTTTCATGTGTGAAACCCTGATGTCTCCTTCACTCATTTGCATTTGGGGTAGTTAAAATCACCCTCGGGTAATATTTATTCGTGAGCAGTTATTTATAGTGCTTCTGTTTACATTTTATGATGACATTTTCTGCAGGCTTGCATCATGCATTCAGGGGGTTTTTACACAATCATGTCTGTATTCCTTTGGAACATTTTCTTCTTCAGCTAGCAGTGGCATTCTTGGGATGGGAGGGGTCACTGGTAGCAAGTTAGAGGAACTACATTGCACAGCACATACTGATATATCACAGCTGGACTACAACTGCAACTGGTAACCCTGCTAGAGTCCCTGCTAGGAGTCCTTTCTAAGTAGAGCTGAATTGGTTAGATCCTTTGTCCTTAGAGCTATTTTGAATGAGCTGCTTTTATTGATTCAATGGAGTAGATTGCCAACAGGTAACTGTCTTTGTAGCTTTTAACACAAATGGGCCTATTTTTTATGTTCGGTACATTATATTAAAGAAAGAGAACTAGGTTTTATTTCTGTTTAACAACATTATTCTTCAGGTTTGAATGCTGGAAATTCCTCCCATATATGCCAAGCATTCTGGGCTAGCTGCAGAAGCGAGTGAAATGTCAAGCTTGATGGATTGGTAGAGTTGTTTTTTGGTGGGTAAACAATAATGAAACTGTTAGACGTTTGCAAAGAAACACTGCTGCCTGTGTGCAGACTTTGCATTGGAGAAAGTTTCAATTGTTCCAAAGCAGGGCTGTTTCTAAAATGCAGCTTCTGTGGCTAGTTGCACAGCTGTCTAAATTGGTCGCTGTCTTCAGGCCATTACACAAGCATTACAAAATACTTTTGAAAACTATTTATTTTTCTGATTCCAAGTAAAGCTGTCTTGCCATCCCTTCCCATTATACGATCAAAAACCTAAAAACTGAGAGAGCTGACACTTTATGATATTCTGAATTCAGAGAATGTTGGAATTGGGAACTCTAGCTTCTTCGTACTGGAGGCTTATGCTCTCAGTGGCTGTACCTTGTGGTTTTTAGAGAAATTGAGGAACTTGTCAGTTGTTGCATGTGATCACTTGCTGCCTTATAAGGTCAGTCAACTTCTGGTCTGTGTTGCTGTTTCATATCCTTTCTATGCACAGGACTCTCCATTAGATTTCTTGGTGGCAGAGCATGTTTGGTATAGAGGCTCTTTTTATACAGAAAAGAATTGCAAGGCAGTTAAACAAAAAGCACCTAATTTAAATGTTTGCTTGCTTTACTCTTTTTGTAGTAACGTATGCCATAGTTTTCTTCCTGACAAGAAAGACTTCATTGGAAAGCCAGTATATTATGCCATCAGTGTATCATAATGGAAGGTAGTAGTCACTAAATCAGCATTGTGACTTCATTTTGGGAAATAAAGTAAGAAATAGCTGAAAAAAATAAAAATATATTCTTTAAATTTCCAGTAGCATTGTGGCAAGTTGTCCTAACAAGATATTAAGTATTTATAAAAATTCCTATTCATGAATTCAAAATACAGAAAAAAATGTGTATTTATATATATTTTGCAAATAATGCACTTGGGGTTAAAATTGTGGGTTTTTTAAAATGGCAGAACTGGCTTTTAATTACCACTAATGATGTCTGTGGGTTTAGGTTGTAGCCGTGTAGGTTGTGAGCCGTGCAACCTCACCGCACTGCTATCCCCTCTCCTCAGGGACAACCGCAGCACCTTGCCTCTGTCTGAGGGGTGTTGCCGCGCTAGCCTACGGCCGCGCTCGCTATGCCCGTCTTGGGCTTCTCAATAGTCCAATATGGCGCTCCCGCTCTTCAGGGCTCGCCGTGCCCACCTTGGGCTTCTCGATAGTCCCCCCCCCTTTCTCGGGGACTCATTGGGCCCACGCTGGGCTCCTCTAAAGTGCGCTCCCCCTTCCTGGGGCTTGCCACGTCTACGCTAGGGCTTCCTAGCAGTGCCCCCTTCTGGGGCTCGTCATGCCCACACTGGGGCCTCACAAAGCTGCCCCTCTCCGGGGCTGAGGTCTACGTACCCTGCACACAACCCGGGGTCTCTGTTCCCCGCCCACAACCCACTGGTTGTGCTCCTCGCCGCCAGTTGCGCCTTCACTGGCACGCAAGCTGCGCCTTCACTGGCGCTGGGGTCCCCATACCACTGGGGTTCCCCCTTAGAGTACTGTGCCCTCAGGCGCTGGGGCCCCCACACTCCCGTGGGGCCCTTTATGAGGACACTGCGCCCTCTTGGCGCTAGGGCACCCCACACCCTCTGGGGTCCCTATGAGGACTCCTCCAACCCCTACAGCCTCACCCAAACCTCCGGTGTAATAACAGAGCCGAACATAACCACAAGCCTCCTGGCTATAACTTAAACACATGCCCTCTGGCTATAACAACATTGCTCCATATGACAGTGGTACTTGCTACTAGGCTCCTCTCCACATCCTCACTCCCAGAGCTCCTGGCTGCTGGCAGAGACCTGCCAGCCTGGCCTCAGCCCTGGGCTTTATAAGGGCCGGGCCCTGCCTCCTGCAGGCAGCTGGCTCTCCTTAGCTGCCCCGGCAACCCGCAGCTGTGCCCATTACCCTGGCAACCCTCAGCTGGGCTCGTTATGATCTGCCAGGGCTTTCTCTCTGTCTCCCTGGCAGTTTCTCCTCTGTAGGAGCAGGCACCGAGGTGCCCTGCGACAGTGTCCTATCAATCAATCATTCTGTGAAGATGTACGGGGCTTGGTTAAACCCATGTATACTTAGTAAGAGGTTCCTGTTGAAGTGTAAAACTGCTTTTTCTTATGTTAGTGATGTGTGTGTGTGTGTGTGTGTATATATATGTGAATTCACTAATTCACACACATACCACCAACCTACACATACACACAGGTGAGTTCCTAAGTTGGGTGTTGTGATGTGTATGTATGCATGTGCTTGGTGTACTTGGGATACCTGGGGAAAGGTTAAGGTAAGAAAGTAGAAGTGTAGGGAGTTAAAGTTACTGGAAATGAAAGTCACTGGGACCGGGATTAGAATCGGTAGACTAGAGGGGCCTGGACTGAAGAACTGAGGCTCTGGGGTAACTTTAGGTTAATTGATCTTAATTGATTAAAAGACAATGCCCAAAGCCTGGAGAACAGGGAAGCATGCCAGCACGGAGGCTGGGTCTGGAGCCAGAGCTACGGGGAAGCTGAAAAGGTAGATGGGAAGAGGGAAAAATGGGACTAAGGGAAAGTGTGGGTGTTAAAGAGGGGCTCTGGGTGTGGGGGGCCAGAGGATGGCTCCGGGGCAGCTAGAGAAGTAGTAGGTGCTGGAAGCTGGAGCAAGACTCAGGAGCTGGGAAGCTGGGGGGGGTGAGCCTGAAAACAGAGTGACGGACAGCAGAAAATCACAGAAAAAGCAGCAGGAGAGAGTGAAAGGTGGCAGGGGCAGCAGGAAAGCAGAGAAAGGCAGTAGGAGCATGAGAAGCAGGGGTACAGCAGAAAATCACAGGAAAAGCGGCAGAAGAGACTGAGAGGCAGCAGGGACAGTGGGAAAGCAGAGAAAGGCAGCAGAAAGTCACAGGGAAAAGGCAGTAGGAATTGAGAGGAGATTGGGAAACTAGTGGAGAGGGGTGTGGGCTGGAATTGAGAGAGAGAGAATGAGGCTGGAATTTAAGATAAGGGACTGGGATTCAGTAAAACATGACCCAACTCGGGGTTGCAAATGACTGGTTTTATTGAACAGGGGAGATGGTGACACAATGCCAAATTGGTTCTTGTGCACCCACCCACACAGCCCCACACACACACAATGGCAGCAAGGGTTAAAGAGGCTTGGTGCAGGGACTGAAGTCCAGGAGGAGAGAGAGTCCAAATTGTAGGAGGAGATATGCAGGTAATGTCTACCTATCCAGGTTGGAAGGGGTCCTTGTCCAGTAGGTGTTGTCCAGAGGGGGGTCGCAGGCAGGGCCTCTGGGTGGATAGGTGGCATGGCATGGTGCTGGTCCAGATGGAAATGGCATTCCCACTGGGTCCATCTTCACTGCCCCTTTTTATAGGGGCAGACCTTGTGTGACCCTAGTGACAGGAGGCATGCCCAGGCAAGGGTCAGACCCTGGTGTACTGAGCATGTGTGCTTCATGCAGGGATGTGCAGTTTTGGGTGTCTGTAATGGTGGGGTACACCAGTTGCTGGTTCTGCAGGGTCTTCTGCTGGTCTTGTCTCTATTCCTGGGTGAGGTCCGTGGTTCCTGGGTGAATCAGTGCGAGGTGATGGCCCAGTCATTACAGGCCGTTCAGTAGAGGCCTGCTACCATTGTATTTCAATCATTCCCAATCACTGTCATTCATCGGGGAACCAATTTACATGGGAGGGGTACGTGACTCATACAGTTGCAACATGGGATGCCCAGGTAGATGACAGAAGATGGAGACTTGACATATAAAATGGAAACTTGATGAGACTTTGGTTCACTTACAAACACAGGCCTAAACCATACACTATCCATATGAAACATAAAAATCAGTACGAAAATGATGATAATACAATATACAACAGTAAAAATCAATACAAACCTAATAATAATACAATATACAACAGTGGATATCCAAGCCCAAAAACTTGCTACCAAAATAAAAATCTTTAAAGTTGATCCTACATCTTGGCATACTTATACTTATCTATAGGGAAAAGAGAGGGAGAGAAAAAGTCAGAAATGATTGGGGAAGGGGAGAGAATGCATTTTAAAATAAATAATAAAAAAACAACCTGGGGGTTTTGCTACATTTGTATTTTCCCATCCATTTACTGATGAGCATTTTAAAATTAAAAGATAAAAATTGTCCTATTATTGAAATACAACTTGCAGAGTGGTTTGGAGGCTTTTACTTAAACTGAGAATATTATTCTAAAGATGGCCTATAAAAGGTCTTAGAAATAAATGGAGTTTTGCTACCTTTTAGCTTCTACATACTATATAAAGGAGGCCTGAAAATCTTTCTTTATTTTTCTGTTTTTTTAAACTGTAAATTGTCAGGAACTTCCAGTCTGGGGCTCAGTCTGTTGCTGGAGAATTTCTTGCGGGGAAGAGATGGTGGTTTAGATGTTGGTTGTGAGCTCTGAAAGAACAGAGGTACCAAAACTTTAACAAAAGAGATTTCTTCCAAATGCTTGACATCCTGGCTTTGAATAGGTATTAACAAAACAGAGCAATTTCAGAATTTTATAGGTATGTCAGCGTCTTAAAAAAAAATGCAGTACCATTATGAATTTATTGTGGCACCTGCAATGACCTGGATGTGTGTAAGCATGAGAAGGCCTGGGACCTGTCCAAATAGGTCTTATATTGATGGGGACTTGGCACAAATTAGTCCCACACCCTCCACAATTGCCATTCTAATTCCCTTCCCCTGCACGATCAGCTGCTCTGTTTTCTGCCCCCCACCCTGTGCTTCTTGCCTGTTCTGCTGCTCTGCTTTCTGCTCCCTGCCCTATCTTCCACTGTGGTGCATGTCCCCTCCCTGCTTTGCCATGGACCACACAGGCACTTGTGGAATCTGAGCCACAGATTGGCCACTCCTGTTCTAGAGTTTGCTACTTGTGAGCTCAACTGGTTTCCCTAGGTGTTGCCACATTTTAGATTTCACCAGTCTTCTAATCAGTTTAGTAGAGGTCTCATATTTCTCTAGCCTCTAAGTTTTAGAAAGCTTTTTTTCCTGTTCATCATAGTAAGAAAAAATAGGCAACAAGACAACACATCTCAGTATACAGAGAGGAGGATAGAGATGGCTACCTACATCTTTCATATAGGAAGGTGCAATATGGAATTTTTTTGTCTTTATTGGTATTGTTTATCCCCATGGTGTTCATTGCTGTAAATATGATTTAAGGAAAAAGTTAACAGCTGATGCCAGTGGATAAGCTAATTATTATACTTAAGCTCATCCCTTGCATTCTAGATGCTATATTAATATTTTGATAGAAAGCTAGATAGATAAATAGTACTATATACTTGCAAATTGCTTTTTAGAAACTGATTCTTAATTCCACCCCCTCATCCCTGCCCCCCTCTCCCTCCTTACCTCCCATGCTACCTGTATTTTATAGCCAAGGAAATGGCAGCCTGGAGAACTGACTTTCCATTGATGCAGAAGAATTGGTGACAGAACTAGAAACTGAAACCAATCCTGAGTCTGTTCACTGCCATGAGTCAGACCGTATTCTTTTCTGGTAACTGAATTTAAAGCAACTGTCTGTCTTACAAAATTTGCAGAATTTCAAGCTCTACAGATGGGTATACTTATTCTGATGGTTGCCAAAACAAGTCCTTACTTACGTTGTCAAAAATAGATGCATGGGTTTGGTGTGAATATTCACTTCTATGAAAGTGAGCATTTCTTAGTTGCACTTCTTGGGCTTTGTCACATGTTCACTTAGAATGTTGTGATGTATTGCTATGTGTTAGTATAGTATCACACATTTACCTTCAACAGTTGCAAATCGTTGGGCTATAGTGACCTATTAAAGTTAGGGCATGTTAAGGAGATAATCTGTGTCTGAAAGGGAGCAGCTTTTGCAACTCTAAGGAGGCACTTATTTAACTGCTTAAAAATATAGCTGCTTGTGTTTCAACTACACTTAGCAATAAGTTGAACATTTGGTGCTACCCTTTGACTTCTGTTTTTTTCAACTTCATAGTTCTACTCCAGGGGTTGGCAACCCCCGAGCATGGCACACGAGGCCATTTTGCCTGGCACGCCACGGCCAGCCCTGGCTCTGGGTAGCTGCTGCCAGCAACAGAGCCTGGGCTGCTCCCAGCAGGGCTTGCAGCATCCCAGCTGCCTGCTGGGAGCAGCCTGGGCTCCCGGCTGGCAGCAGCTACCCAGAGCCAGGGCTGGCTGCAGCCAGGAGGCTGCAAACAGCTGCGCCGGGCTCCGGAGCCCTGGCATCAGCTCTATACCTGTGCATGCAGGTACTCCTCAGAGTGGGCGGTGGGGGAGGGGCCTGGGGCAGCGCAACCCTGGTCTCTTCCCCCGCTTCCACCACAGAGCTGGTGACCGGACTCCGGAGCCCGGCGCAGCTGTTCGTAGCCAGCCTGGGCTCTGGGCAGCTGCAGCAAGCAACGGGCAGGCTGCAAACAGTTCTGCCAGGCTTCACAGCTCTGGCATCAGCTCCATGCTGGTGGCGACTGGGTGCGCACCTCAGGGTGGGATGCGCTGCTCTGCTGTCCGCTGTGAGGTGCGCGTGCAGTTGCTGCCAGCATGGAGCTGATGCAGGAGCTGTGAAGCCCAATGAAGCTGTTTGCAGCCTGCTTGCTGCAGCTGCCCAGAGCCCAGGCTGGGGGGTAGGGGCTTTGGGGAGCACAGGGCAGCAGGGTTGGGGAGCGGAGGCCTCTGGTGGGGGGCAGGGGACACAAGTAGGGCATCCTGCCATGTACCCCCTGCCCTTATTTTGTTTTTCTGGCATGCTGGCACTCCGGCACCTTCCAAGGTAGGCATTGTGGTTTTTTTTGGCACTCCAACCAAAAAACGTTGCATACCCCTGTTCTGCTCGTTTGCTGTCGAAAGGTCACTGGCTAAAGGGGCAAGAAAAGGGGCAACATAACATAATTCTTTGGCAGAAAGAACTTGTCTCTCATTTTTGTGCTCAGATGCGAGATAATACCATTTGTAAACCACAATAGAGTGTTTCTTGATCCCTGGTGTGAAACTATTGAGCACAGAAAAACATCTTCAGAGAATACGTAATCTCTCAGAACTCTTGTATTCTTCTGTAGTTTGTATCAGATGGAATAGGCAGAATTTTTTCTTTGCAGGTCATTTGAACACTCACTTCAGATTTTATTATTAATATTGATATTTACTTCCTTTTGCCTCTGCTCACTTAAGGACCTTACTGAATAAGCCAGGGAGATATGGCTGGAGTATAGCCTCTCATTCCCATTTCTTGGATTACCCAGATGGATGAATTCAAATTTGGGTTGCATTTTCTTTTTCATTTTACTGAAAACCATCTACAGATAAACTATAAGTGAACATGCACTTTTTTCATTTAAATAGAAACCACCTGTCAAAGTTGAGCAATATGTGCTCTACCATAAAAGAAAAATCTGGTGGGGACTTCCAGTGGAAATGACTCTAGTGTCTTCGTCTGTGGTAATGTATACCGTATACATTGAATAGCTAATATCACATGTTTTTCTCAAAGGAGGGACCTTCTTCCTCACCCCTCCCACTAATTTTGAATTATGAGGAAGAAACTACTAGCAAGATCAGCCAATCATCATGACCTTTTATTATGCTGAAATCTTTAACAGTTCAAAATTATCCATTTGAGATGCCAGTTAAAATGATGCGGCTCTCCTTTCTGCAGTATGTGGTTGTAGAAGATGTTTAGCTTGTATCTTTTATTTCTTCAGCAAACAAGCAGGAGGGAAATAGTTTTATGCTGTTTTTTCTTTTTTGCATCACACACTTATTTTAGCATGATTAAATGTTGAACTTGTCAGAAGGCTCTAGGCATCATTCTGTTGTAGGGAGAGACTGCTTGGGATGTGAAGGTGTCTCTTCACAGACTCTTATCTGACCTACTGGTTTAGGATACGGCATCCTTAGCCAGCTCCTGGCACATGTGGCTATCAGGAGCAGTGAGCAAGTAAGCAAGCCCTTGAGGCCAGGCCAGGTCCAGAATAGTCTGGGAATGAAGAGCTGTCCTGTGTAACACTGAGGTGTGTGAATGGCTTCATTTATCTCAACGGTGTGTAATCTAGAAAACCTACATATGTCTGAAAACAATATTAGTGTTTGTTCAGCAGTTTATTCCTTGCTTTTTTAGTACATGAAACGATCAGCTTTGTTGAAACTGAGGTAGTATTAGTGATTAGAGAATGCACACACTTGCCAAAGCTGAAAAATCTGTCCTCTGGACAGAAATTAAGGCCTTTGCAGAAAAACACACAAATAAGATGCTACAGTTTTGAGAGAGAAGAATTTTTTGACACCTCCATTTGAAGAAATATTTCCACAACCAAAAGGAATCCATTTTCAATTCATCCGGTGACAACATCGATTAAAAAAAATCAGTGCCAAAAAATCCCCAAAAACCTCAGATTGGACACCTAACAGTGGACGAAATTTAAACCTTGATTGCTACATTCTCTGCTTCAGAGAAAGAATGAACAATTAAATACTCAACAGCAAACACCACTATAACAACCTATCCCTCTCAGAAAGAAGGGCCACAGAATCTATAAGATTCAACCACCAAAATAGTAATGAAACCAGCATATAAAGGAGGAGCTATAGTTATCCTCAACCATGAGGACTACGTAAAAGAAGCCAACAGACAACTCTCTGACACTATCTACTGTAAAAAACTAGAGGAAGATCCTACTCCCCTTTTCTCACAACTCAAAACCACCGTCACATCATTTCCATCAGAACTACAAGAAAAACTTCAGACCCTGATCCCTCCACTACCCAATCCAGGGACTTTTTACCTGCTCTCTAAAATCCACAAACAGGGAAACCCTGGCAGATGTATCATTTCTAACCATGGAACCTAACGAAAGAAATATCAGGTTTTATCTAATCCATCTTAAAACCGCTCGTCACCCAAAGACCGAGTTTCACCTGAGACACAACTGACTTCCTGCGAAAACTCAAAAACATAGACCACCTTCCCAGCACTACCCTCCTAGCCACCATGGATGTCACTAGCTTATACACCAAAATCCCACACCAAGATGGCATCTAAGCCCACTTCGTATATCTACAAGAAGAAGATTACAGCTCTGAGTACCTCAGGATATCACTGAACTCATATACTACATCCCCACAGGCAACAACTTCAGTTTCAATAACCAATGCTTCCTCCAGACCATGGGCACAGCTATGGGCACCAAAATGGCCCCTCAATATGTTAGCCTTTTTATGGCCCACCTAGAAGAAGATTTCCTCAAAGACTGCACCAGCAAACCCTTACTATTCCTGAGATACATAGATGACATCATCTGGACCAAAACCCTGCAGTCTCTGATTTTCACCAAAAATTGAACAATCATCATCCCTCTATCAGACTATTGCTTGAATACTCTAACACCAGCATTTCCTTTTTGGACACCATGATCAATATCCAAGATGGTTCAAGACGGTAAAATTCGAAATAAACCCATGGACCAACATACATATCTACACAGAACCAGCAATTGCCTTAAACACACCAAGAAAGCTGTAATTTACAGCTAAGCTCTCTGATACCACCAAATTTGTAGCGAGGAGAATACCTGTGATCACCACCTCACAAATCTGAAAAGGGCCTTCAGCCAACAAGGACACTCCTCCAGAGAGAGAGATCACACTTTTGAAAGTGTCACCTCCTGGATACCATGTGAAGATTTGCTGCAGTACAAAAAGAAAATCCCCACAAATCGCACACCATTAGTTATGAGATATCATCCTTCCCTGGAACCTACATGGAATATCCTCAAACAGTTGCAACCCATAATAGAAGAAGACCCCATTCTTAAAGAGATCTTTCCAGAACCACCCATCATAGCCTTTAAACAAGCACCAAACCTTGCTAACCTCATCACCAGAAGCAAACTCCCTATGACCCAAACCACACCCAATGGATCCAGACCATGCTAGGACAAGAAATGCAAAACCTGCTAACACATCTCCACCATCCCCACAATAACTATACCCCACAACAGAACTAGAACCATTTCTGGATCTTACACTTGCACCTCCAGAAATGTTATACATCTCATCCAGTGCACCAAATGCCCTGATGAAAAATATGTAGGAGAAACCAAGCAACAACAACGCACCAGAATGAACGTGCACCAAAAATCTATCAAAGACAAGAATACCCAACTACCTGTGGGGGCACACTTCTCACAAGTAAATCACTCCCTCTCCTCTCTCTCAGCTCTAATCCTCAAAGAGAACTTACAAAACACCTTTTGTGGATGAGCCTACAAACTTCACTTCATAAATCTACTGGATACAAAAAAATCATGGACTCAATATAGATATTGGATTTATGACACATTGCAATCTGCCTTACATCTGATTCACCAGGTACCTGCCTGACCTGACCTCTTACATTCTTCTTTTCTTATTTTTTCTCCCCTCCCTTCCCCTACTTTTCTGCCCTTTGGTCTCCCAGATTTCCAGCTATTTCCTTTTTCATTGTTAGCCTCTTTTTTACCTTGTATTATTACCACTCTAGTGTTTCCCTTTGGTCTTGTTATCCTCTGCCTTCTTCTCCCTCCCTCCCCCCCTTTCCTGCTTTACCTTTTGTTTTTCTAATTGCTACCTGTTTTTATTTTCACCAACATCCTGTCACACTTTTAGGTTCTCTGACTCCTGTTTTCCTGATCACCCACTATTTCCTTTTTCACAGACTGCATCTTTTCTACCTTGTATTCTGTCACTGTAGTCTCCCCCTTTTGGGTTTTTTTGCTTGCTATCTTCCCCCTCCCTTACCTTGTTTACCTTTTGTCTTTCTAATTTCTACCTATTTACATTTTCACTGACATCCTGTCACACTTCTAGCTTCTCTCTTTCCTTGGAGTCTCAGACCAGCAGAGACCCCCTATGCTGAAGAAGGGTGACTGCGCCTGAAAGCTTGTTAGAAAAAAGTTCTTAACTACTGAGTTGGTTTAATAAAAGATATTACATCTACTCAAAGATATCGCATCTACCTTTCCTGCCAGTGATTAGAGAAGACATTTTATAGCACAAACTTCACCCTTCCTGGAAGCTGTCAGCACATCAAATAGTCAAAATATGTAGAAAATCTAGGAGAAAAATACTATGCTATTTGTTACTAAGAGCTCAAATTGAAAGTGTCCATCTTTGATGCTAGGAAACTACCCCTTGTCATGAAAAACGTATCATCTTGAGGTGGTAATATTGTAGCATGCTATACTATACCTGCTATACCGCAGGAGCTACTGGTACAAAGACGTTCTTCAATTCATCTGTATTTCAAGGCTCCACTCCTAAACTGATTGCCAACCACACCTGGAGAGCCCAGTACACACTGCCATGGTATCCTCCTTTTGGTGGCTTTTCTACCACCAGAGATAAGGACTAGTACTTCCCTCTAGGTTGCTCCTCTGCCTGAAGCCATTGGCACCATAAGGGTTGCTAGCTATTTCTTGCCACCCACCTCTTGCTGTTAACAGCTGCAGATGGTACTACTGTTGTAATGGTTGCAGACCTGGCCTAGTCTGACCTGACTCAGAACCCCAGTGCACTGGGATTGGGTCTCAGGGTCCTTCATGTCCCCCAGCACTGGGATTGGGCCCTGGGGCCTGGTACCTTCCCTGCCTGGTGCAGCATGCAGAGCTTGGGGCTCCCCATGGGTCCAGAAATTTGGCAGTGGGGGAGCAGTACCACCACTCTCCTGCTGCCAGACTTTTGGACCCCTGGGGAGCCTTGTGGACTGGATAACATGGTGCTATGAGCTGGATATGGCCTACAGGCCTAGGGTTGCACATTCCTGCCATAAATGGATATAGAGATGCAGAGACAGCTGATGGACATAAGGAACAGTCAAACACTGTTGGACCAGGCTAAGTGAAATCGGGTATGAATGTTAAACGAGTGCTATAGCGAAATAGCACTAAGTGAAACCGTGCTAAGAGGGGGTTCCCTGTGTGTAACAAATCCCCCATTTAGACGGTGATCCCTCATATCCCAAAAGGCTGTAGCACAAATTCTAGACTTGGAGAAATTCATAAGGGCATTCAGAGTGTGCAAAACAGACCTTGTGTAGTGAAAATACACAGACCCCACAAGGAAAACTTTTGTGTTTATCACTGACTTTTCCCCAGAAGGAATTTCATATCTACAGTGAAAAGTAGTAAAGGTGCACAAAGCATGTTCATAAACACTGATAGTCCTTATGGTGAATGATCTCCCACATTCCATTTAGTAATGAATGCATAATATACATAAATACTGTATAGCAAAAATTTTCCCCCTCAGCCCAGTAGATCATGGCACGGTGCAAGCAATGCCTTGCATCACAAACCACCCTAGACAGCTTGGGGTATTGGGCTGGATGTGTCTTGGAGACATTACGACCTTCCTTTTAAGTAGGTATATAAAGTATCCCTGATGACCAGTGAGCCAGGTTTTCCATTCACTGCGGGAAAATGTAGATTTTCTTCTTTAATGGGGAAAAACAAGGATTTTTTTTTCCTTTAAAGGAGAAAAACAGGAAACAGTGGGTTCTCCTTGCAGGCTGACAGAGTTCTAGCCTGCAAGGTGCTGCTTGGGGTTAGGGGGAGCAGGGAGAGAGCGATCACAGGCAGGGGGACGCCATATGTGTGTGCACATGCACATACATACATGGCAGCCAGGCAGAATGGAGAGCCATAGCAAGGAGAACCCTGTCCACCTGGCAGCAGCAGGGGGCTCATCTCTCTGCCCCCTGCTGCTGCTGGGTGGGCAGAGGGCCCCTTGCTATGGCAGTGTGGCTGGCATAGGGCTCCTGACAGCAGTAACAAGCCTGTTTGCGTCACTAGCACTACAGATGAAAGTGACTTGGGGGTCATGATTGACTACAGGATGAATATGAGTCTTCAGTGTGATGCTGCGGCTAGCAAAGCAAGCAAAACACTGGCTTGCATCCATAGATGCTTCTCAAGCAAATCCCAGGACGTCATTCTCCCATTGTACTCGGCCTTGATGGGGCCGCAACTGGAGTACTGCGTCCAGTTTTGGGCTCCACAATTCAAAAAGGATGTGGAGAAGCTTGAGAGAGTGCAGAGGAGAGCCATGCACATGATCAGAGGTCAGGAAAACAGACCTTATGACGACAGGCTGAGAGCCATGGGACTCTTCAGCCTAGAAAAGTGCAGGCTCAGGGGCGATCTGGTGGCCACGTATAAGTTTATCAGGAGTGTTCACCAGGATCTGGGGGAACGTCTGTTCACCAGAGCGCTCCAAGGGATGACAAGATCAAATGGTCACAAACTCTGCTGAGACTGATTCAGGCTGGACATAAGGAAGAACCTTTTACTGTCTGAGCCCTCAAGGTTTGGAATAGATTGCTGCCGGAGGTGGTTGAAGCACCCACTTTGAACCCCTTCAAGACACATTTGGATGTTTATCTTGCTGGGATCCTATGATCCCTGCTGACTTCCTGCCCCTGGGTGTGTTCAACTGATGTACGTACACACACACACACACACACACACACACACACTCTTTTATATGTCTATATAAAAATAAAATTAGGGGTGCACCGATAGAGATCTTGGGGGCCGACACCAATAGCTGATATTTCAGGAGGCATATTGACTGATACCAATCTGATACAGCTGCCATCAGGTGGTAAGTCTGTTGTGGTGGAAGGGGAGAGGGGAGGGAAGGCACGTGGAGGGCAGAACAATGCCCCCCATGGTGAGGGAGGGGGCAGGGGCAGGTGCTGCCCAGGGGTGTGGGGGTGCTCAACAGAGGTGCAGCTCATGGGGGAGGGGGTGGCTCCTACGTGGGAGGCAGAGGGCACGTGCTTCTGGATCTGTGCAGGGCAGGATGGAGCCAGCACTGTGCGGGGCTCTTCTCAGCGGGAGTGGCCTCGAAGCAGGCACCAGCAGTGCTGGGAGGGGGCTGTAGCCAACCCCTTTTGCCACTGCTCTGCTTCCAGCCAGGTGCAGCCTAGCTCCGTGCCCTGCCTCCACCCATGTAGTGCAGCCCCCTTGCAGCGCTGCCACTGTTTGCTCTGAGGCTCTTCTGGCGGGGGTGTGCTTGGAGCAGACACTGGGAGTGGGCTGCAGCCACCCCAAATTTCACTGGAGTTGTGCTCCCAACACTGCTGGTGCTGCCACTTGCCTGGTGCAGTCTTGGCTCTTCCCAGTGGGAAGAGATGGGACGTGGAGTTGGACTGCGCCTGGTCATGCAGGGCTGGGAGTGGAGCTGCGGCAAAATTTGGGGTGGCTGCAGCCCCTCCCAGTGCTGTCGGTGCCTGCTCCAAGCCCACCCCCACCAAGAAGAGCTGTGCAGCGCCAGCTCCAACCCGCCTGCCCTGTGCAGATCCATGGGCATGTGTCCTCCCCCCCACCCTCCTGGTGTGCAAGCTGTGAGGGGAAGGTATGTGGCTGGGTGTATGCGTTAATGTGTCTGTGCGTGCATGCATCTGCACATCTGCGTGCGTGTCTATATGAGTCTGCACATATGCATGTGTCTGTGTTCAGGGCAGGTAGAGTGTAGTTGTCTCTGTGTGTCCATGTGCAGAGAATGAGTAGAGCGCGCACCCATCTGCGTGTGTGCTTGTGTGCGTCTTTGTGTGCATGCATGTGTCTGTGTTCATGGCAGGAGGGGGAGTGTGTTTGTCTGTGTGTCCACGTGTAGAAAGTGAGTAGAACGCACATCTAGAGATGTGAAGTCCCGGGGAAAAAAACAAAAAAATTAGAAAAAAAAAACGTTTTCCCCCCATTTTTTTCCAAGGGCTGCTTTGGGGTTTTTTTTTTTTCAGAAAAATTGGAAAAAATGAAATTTTTTGGAAAAATTAAAAAAAACTTATGAAATATTTTCTTTTAGAATGATGAATAACATTTTTAAGACAAGGTGTTCATATATTGCTACCATTTACTCCCCCAAAATGTTTTCTAATAACTTTTATGAAAGCCTCTTTACCGTATCAGATCATTACAATTCCTGTATGCCGAGGACAAGCAGTACAGTACAACTCTCAAATGCAAGAGTAAGATGCACTTCTGCCCTCAGGAGGCAGTGCCATTTTCAGAATAGAAGGAAGAAGGAGTCAGTGCCACCTTTGCTTGTGGACGTCCTCTATTGTTGACTTTTGATCTAGAGGTTGGTGGATCTGCTCCTGTCCTCATGACTAGGCCTCAGAGGACTGGGAGTGGACACTGGCAGCAGCATCCATTTGTTCCTGTAGAGATTAGAAACGAGCTTATTGCCCTGCTTGCTCAAAAGCCTCAGGAAAGGAGACGGAGCAAGTCTAAAGGTTTTGGAGTTGGAAGGAACCAGCTGCCTGCTGGTCCTATGACCTTGAGATCCACAGAAGTACAGAAGCAGCACAAAGGAGCTGAAAGAAAGTATACTTCTTTATTGAAAGGTAAGAATTTAAACTTCTCTGAATTCAGTATATTAAACTATATTTTAGCTGCATTAGTATATTTTCATAACCTATGTAATTCATAATTGAATTCCTGCTAATCTGATGTTTTGTGACAGATTGCCCAACCTTAGTAGTGAGGTGTGAGGCTTGTAGGGAAGTTGTTCACACTTAACTCTGAGGAGGCCTTTCCTCCATCTATTACTAAATTTGGACATGCTATAGCTTAATGTTTATGTATGCAAACTAACCACTAAATTACATTTTTCTTTTTTCTCTTTCAGCAAAATGGTGCTATGAACTTCTAGCATATAGACACATTTCCACACTGCAAGTTATTTTAAGAAGAAGAAAATGTGATTTTCAAATACTGTCAAATAAAATATGCATTTCCAAATGCTACTAAGATGATCAAACACATCCTTGTATGTAAGAAGTGACCTGCAGACATTAAAAAATCCTTCATGGGTGTAAGTGAGGAAGAGGTAGATCAGGATGATGAAAGTGCAAGTAGCTCTTTCCAGCTTTCTCAATCCAGAAGTCTTCCTACTGCTGCTGCTGCTTCTTCTATAACATTAGCATCACAAAGGGCTGTCCAGTCAACATCCTCAATTAACCAAATATTGCAACCAACTGTATACAGAAGTCTCTCAATAGCTTCATCTGTAGACAAGATGACACTTGAAGATCAGGAAAAAAATTGACCAAGAGCAAGAGCAATATGTTCTTAATAGTCAATAACTGAAAATGCATACTGGCAAGAAGCTTTTAAATGACTACGACCATCATACCATTTGCCCAGCAGACATTCTTTGAGCAAGCCTCTTAGAGTCAGAATATGAACTTGTAATGCAATCTGTACAAGGAAATATCAACAAAGCACTGTGTCTTGCTGTACTTACAGATTGAAAGACAAATGTGTGAGAAGAAGGAATCATAAACTTAGTGATAACAAAACCACAACCAGTTTTTTACAGAAGCATTGAAACAGGAGAAAACAGGCATATTGCAGAGTATATCAGTAGTAAAATATGTTAAGTCCTACAGAAGATTGGGAGTGGTAAAATATTTGCTTTGCTGACTGACAATGCAAGTAACATGGAAGCAGCATGGGAGATCATAATGGATAAATATCCACATATTACTGCAATAGGATGTGCATCCCATGGGCTAAACTTGCTTCTTAATGACATCATGAAGTTGGACACTGCAAAAAATCTATAGAACAGTAAAAGAAGTTATAAAACATGTAAAAGCTACTAATTTTGTAGCTGCAGTCTTTAAGAAGAAGCAGGAAGAAAAGAATGCAAAGAATAAAATAGTGACACAAACTCTGTAGTAAAACTAGATGGGGTGGAGTGGTGATCTTATTTGAAAGTTTACTAAAAAACAAAGAAACTCTTCAAGAAACAGTAAGAACTGAGGATCTTAAAGTACCCAGAAGTGTAAGGAGCACTGTACTTGATGAGGATGTCTTCTGGGTTCAGCTGCAGAACTCCCTGAAGATTCTAAAGCCAATTTCTTCAGCAGTCACTGCATCTGAATTAGCCAGTGCACTTTGGTCAGACATTCCTTACCAAATGGCCCAGATAAAATCAACTGTTTTTGAGAATCTAAGTGTATCTCTGCTTAGAAGTATAGAAGAAAGAAAAGTGAAAGACTATTAGCAGACAGGAAGAGTTTTGTTGCCAATCAACTCATGCTGCTGCAAATCTCTTGGATCCAAGATTCAAAGGCAGAAATGTTAATGATGATAGCACCGCTACTGCATTTGACTGGATTACAAAACAAGCAGCACACTTAAGACTTGTGGAAAGGTACTTTCAAATGTTGCAGAATACAGACAATCTTCAGATATTTGGTCCAGGAATGCAGTCTGGGACTCTGCCAAGCATATCCCTCCTGCAAGGCCTTTGCATGACACAGCCTCTGATTCCTCTTGCTTCTCGCCTGCTTTCAGATTCCTCCATCTTCTGCAGCATGTGAAAGAAACTGATCTATATTTGGAAATACTCGCACCAAATCAAGAAATAAACTAACATGTGAAAGAGTAGAGAAACTTGTCTCAATCCAGGCAAACCTTCAGTTTTCAGAAGTCCATGAAGATGATAAAAATGAAGGATCAGAAGAAGCAGAAACTGCTGATAGTGATAGCTCAGAAAATGAGACTGATTAGACAAAGTTTCATGTAGCAAAATTTGTATTTAACGAGTCTTCTTTTTTGTCCTTTTTTTTCTCATGGCTTCAAAATTTCTGGAAATTTTACATCTCTACACAAGCCCATCAGCATGTGTATGTAGGTGTCTGTGTGTGCATGCGTGTGTGCGTATCTGTTCATGGCAGGAGGGAGAGTGTGTTTGTCTCTGTGTCCATGTGAAGAGAGTGAGTAAGTACAGTGTGCCTGTCTACGTGTGCGCGTGCATGTCTTTGCATGCATCTGTGCATCTGTGTGCATGCATCTGTGCATCTGTGTGCATGCATCTGTGCATCTGTGTGTGCATGCGTCTGTGTGCATGCATGTGTCTGTGTTCATGGCAGGTAGAATGTATTTGTCTCTGTGTGTCCATGTGCAGAGAATGAGTAAAGTGGGTGCCTGGCTGCATGTGTGCTTGTATATGTCTGCATGCATGTGTCTGTGTTCGTGGCAGGGAAAGTGTGTTTTTGTCTGTGTCCTGTGAAATGAGTGAGTAGAGTGCACATCCGTCTGTGTGTGCGTGCGTGCGTGCGCGCGTGTTCATGCGTGTGTTTGCATGTGGGTGCATGCGTGTGTTTGCATGTGGGTGCATGCATGTGTCTATGTTCATGGCAGGAGGGAGAGTGTGTTTGTCTTTGTGTATGCATGTGCAGAATGAGTGAGTAGAGTGCGCACCTGTCTGCGTGCTGTGTGTGCGTGCATGTGTCTGTGTTCATGACAGCGAGAATGTTTGTGTCTGTGTGTGCATGTGCAGAGAGTGAGTGCCTGTCTGTGTGCACACCTGTGTGTTTGGCCATAGTGTGGGAGGAGGGGGTAGATTGCAGGTGGGCATGTACCACCTTCACCTCCAGCCTGGCAGGGTCCACCCAGCTTCCCCTGCCAGTACCAGGAGGGGCAGGGGCCCCACTCCCCCTGTAGCCCAGTTCCTGTGGGGGCAGGGGGCCTCCAATTTTGTGTTTGTCCAGGGACCCAGTACACATTAATCTGCCTTTGGGAGGGAGGGGGTGGAGCGGGGCTGGACATGGAGGGGTTGGGGGGAGGAGGGGTACCGAAATAGGATGTGAGCTTTGCCTATTATTGCAAGACAGCTAGCAAATTCCATGTTTTCAAAGCCATCAGTAACATTCTCAGAAATGGTTAACCTTCAACACATGGCAAAGGTATCTTTTTACTCAGGGTGGATTTGATTTAAATCAAATCAGTTTAAATCATGAGATAAAGCACTGGTCAGGAAGCCTCAATTTAATTGTTGTTTTCTAAACCCCCCCCCCCCCCCCCACACATTCTTGTTGTTTGATATCCTCTATTCATTTAACTTCTTGAAACTTTGCACTTTTAGAGAGTGGTAAGGGCTTGGCTGTGTACACAAACTTGCAGAGAGACAATATGGCTGATGGGTAGGTAATCAGGTCTGTTATCTCTCATCTCCATACAGTGCTGTTAACACGGATATTATCTCTAGAGACACAAATCCAGAGTTTGAGAACTAAAACTAAGCATCACAGAGATGCTTAATGGGATATTCTAGATTGAGCACTGAGTCCCATTGGGTAGAGTGGTTTTCTTTATAGAGAAACCTCTGAGAACCCCATAAAATTGGGCCCCTAATATAATCTATGGCCTGTTGTGACCTATTTATAAAACTTCTGAAAAGGTTACATGAATATATTCTCAAATAGTATACAATTAGAAGTTATAATCCCTATTTCATGATGGTATCTTTGAGCTGTAACATAAATTAAAACTATCTTTGTATAGGTTTTTTTAAGGAAACAACAAAAAATTTTAAAAAATGATTAAATATAAAAATCTGATTTTAAATAAAAATATTTAAAAAAATATTTCAAAAAATATAATATACATTTAAAACATTCAGTATTTTTAATTGTTGATTTTTATCTACCCTGTTTTTACTAGCATTCATGCTTTCATCAAAACAGCACCAGCATTTGGTTTGTCCATAGTTTATTGTTTAGGAACTGACCAGTAGCAATCAGGACTGTGAACTTCCAAATGCTGATGGCTGCACATTTCTGAACAAATAAGGGACCCCTCATCCTGGTGGTTTGCAGTTGTGGTATATGCACTGCACACATCTCCAGGAAAGCCAGGGATATTTAGAGCTTGGTCACCGGACATGGAATGCAGTGATTTGCAGGTAGTGACTTCAGTTAGTAATTCAGCATGAGCTATGACAACAATCCTGCAATGCAGAGCTCCTAGCAGTGGTGCAAAGGAGCATAGATGCCTGCCTACAATGCTGAGTGCATGCTTCAGCGGAAACCCACGTTGGGAAAGTGATGACTCCTATCAAAATGAGTCTTGCGTGACATGGGTATTGAATATCAATACAAAGCAATTCCAGTGAAGCATTTTATTTTCAAGTAAATCTCTTAGAGATGTATCCTTCCTAAATTTAAACTGGTGTGACTGTGTGTGTGTTGATGCTTTTCAATTAGTTTAAACCACACCTGTATCAATTGAGCTTGTACCTATAAAGCTGAAATGAATGTCTATGCTGGGGCTTGCATCATTTATCTAATATGTTATTAAAACGATGCAACTTCTGTGTATGAATAACCCCAGCAACTTCATTGCTTGTACTAATGTGTGACACCTTATAATTATAGTTATAGTAAATCTTATAACTATTAACTATTATTTGTAACTAATACCTAGGAAATAGATTAATATCTTAACATCTCTGCTATCTTTCCCACAATGTTAAACTGGTGAGATTTGCTTTAACATTA
This sequence comes from Alligator mississippiensis, assembly GCF_030867095.1. Lineage (NCBI taxonomy): Eukaryota > Metazoa > Chordata > Crocodylia > Alligatoridae > Alligator > Alligator mississippiensis. The sequence goes on along the minus strand of NC_081837.1, from coordinate 26,377,867 downwards.
ATTATGAGACTAACAAACTATGGGTGCAAAACTTTAACCATAGGAATACAAGGTTTGGTCAAGATGTATAGGCAATGGAAGCAGGGGGCAGCCACCAAGGAGGAATATATCTCCCTGGTGCGCTATTGCAGGGAATCAGATAGGCCAAGGCGGGGCTTGAGCTCAGGCTGGCTTCAAAAATCAAGGACAATAAGAAGTCCTTCTTCAGGTATATAGCGGGCAAAAGGAAAGCTCAGAGCAACATAGGGCCCCTGCAGGACAAATCAGGACAGTTGGTGGTTGACACGAGGAAAAAAGCAGAGCTCTTCAATGACTTCTTCGTTTCAGTATTTCTATGCACCAACCAAGCCAATTCCCCCACCTCAATCAGTGACGGATGTCCACAGGGCACCAGTCTGCCTACGGTTAGTTCTGAAATAGTTAAGGAGCTCCTGGAGGAGCTGGATGGGTACAAGTCAGCAGGCCCGGATTACCATCCATGGCTGCTGAAAGAATTGGCCAATGTAATAGCTGAGCTGCTGGCACAGCTGTTTGAGGACTCGTGGTGCTCTGACACTCCTGGGAAAATAGAGAAAATAATCAAAGAACACATTTGTGCAGGCCCATCAGGGGAAACGATACTGAGGGGAAACCAGCACGGGTTTTTCACAGGTAGATCCTGCCTGACAAACCTTGTAGCCTTCTATGACCAGGTCACACACTTCCTGGATGAGGAAGCCGAGGCTGATGTCATCTTCCTGGACTTTAGGAAGGCCTTTGACACAGTTTCGCACCCTATCCTCATTGGGAAGCTAGCAGACTGTGGAGTGGATGCCTACACGGTCAGGTGGGTGGCCAACTGGCTTAGGTACTGCACCCAGAGAGTGGTGGTGGATGGTTCTTTCTCGGCTTGGAGGGAGGTAGGCAGTGGGGTCCCTCAGGGTTCGGTCCTCGGACCGGTATTATTTAATATCTTCATCAACGATTTGGATGAGGGCGTGGAGAGCACCCTCTCCAGGTTGGCTGATGATACCAAGTTATGGGGCAAAGTTGGTATGCCGGAGGGCAGGGAGCAGATTCAGGCTGACCTGGACAGGTTGGATCAATGAGCAGAGAGAAATAGGATGCAATTTAATAAAGATAAATGTAAGGTACTCCACCTGGGAAGGAGGAACCCCCAGCACACCTATAGGTTGGGGAGTGTCCTTCTCAGCAGCTCGGAGGCAGAGAGGGATCTTGGAGTCATAATTGACTCCAAGATGAACATGAGCCGGCAGTGTAACGAGGCCATCAACAAGGCCAATCGCACCTTGTCGTGGATTAGGAGGTGCATGACTAATAAAACAAAGGAGGTGATGCTCCCCCTCTATGCGGCACTGGTCAGGCCGCAGTTGGAGTACTGTGTCCAGTTTTGGGTGCCACAGTTCAAGAGGGACGCGGGGAATCTGGAGAGGGTCCAGAGGAGGGCCACTCGCATGATTAGTGGCCTTCATGATAGAACCTACAGGGGGAGGTTGAGAGAGCTGAATCTCTTCAGCCTTCACAAGAGACAGCTGAGGGGAGATCTTGTGGCTGTCTATAAACTTATTAGGGGAGGTCAACGGGGAATAGGGGAAGTGCTGTTTACTAAGGCGCCCCAGAGAGTGACTAGGAATAACGGGTGTAAACTAGTTGAGAGTGGATTTAGGTTAGATATTAGGAAGAAATTTTTCACAATAAGGGTGGCCAGAATCTGGAATGGGCTTCCAAGAGAGGTGGTGCTATCACCTAGCTTGGAGGTCTTCAAGAGGAGGCTAGATAGTCACCTGGCTGGGGTCACCTGACCTCGGTCCTCTTTTCTGCCAGGGGCAGGGGGTCAGACACAATGATCCATTGTGGTCCCTTCCGACTCTACAATCTATGAATCTATGAAAAAGGATGAGAGCCAAATAAAGGTAACTGGTATACTTAGACTGCAAGGTTTTTTGACATGAGCCTTGTATCCCAACATCTCTCAAAAGTTTCTAGTGTACCATTGGTGGTGTGTTTTAAAAGAATTTGTTTTTCAATCTTATAGATTCATAGATGTTAGGGTCGGAAGGGACCTCAGTAGATCATCGAGTCCGACCCCCTGCATAGGCAGGAAAGAGAGCTGGGTCTAGATGACCCCAGCAAGATGGTTATCTAACCTCCTCTTGAAGACCCCCAGGGTAGGGGAGAGCACCAGCTCCCTTGGGAGCCCGTTCCAGACCTTGGCCACTCGAACTGTGAAGAAGTTCCTCCTAATGTCCAATCTAAATCTGCTCTCTGCTAGCTTGTGGCCATTATTTCTTGTAACCCCTGGGGGCGCCTTGATGAATAAAACCTCACTAATTCCCTTCTGTGCCCCCATGATGAACTTATAGGCAGCCACAAGGTCGCCTCTCAACCTTCTCTTGAGGCGGCTGAAAAGGTCCAGTTTCTCTAGTCTCTCCTCGCAGGGCTTGGTATGCAGGCCCTTAACCATCTTGCATCATTTGCCACAACTATCAGTGATCTCTGCTATAGCGACTGCATTAATGTTTCATGAAAAACTTTTTCCATTAGGTTCTCACTGATGAGCAAGCTCATGCTTGGTGATGCTGTAGGATAATACAGTATTCGAGGATGCTTTGATCATTCCAGCATTATTTCAAATTGCCAGAGTTTTGTTAACAAGAAAAATGATTTCTTCTCCCATATCTTGAGTATTTATGACACTTCTAAGTTAGAATATAGTTTCAATTGACCAACTGAACTGCATAAATTTCTTCTAGCCATCATTGGATGAACTTAATATACATTTTCAAATGTATAATAAGTTGTGTCCCAGCTGAAACTTTCAAAATTTAAAAGTCATCAACCTGAGTTAGCAAAAGCAACTCTCTTACATGCATGCTGTATTGCTTTCTGTTCAGTTATTCAGGTTTCATAGATTTCATAGACATTAGGGGCTGGGAGGGACCACAGCTGGAGTACTGCATCTAGTATTGGGCCCCCCCATGATGAGATCATCAGGTCCACCCCCCAGCCATAGGCAGGAAGTCAGCTGGGATCAAGTGACCCCAGCAAGAAATATATTCATCTGTTTTTTGAAGGTGTCCAGAGTAGGTGCTTGCACAACCTTTGGGGGGGAGTTTGTTCCATACCCTGGACACACGCACTGTAAATCACTTTTTTCTTATGTCTAGTCTAAAACAGCCTCCCTGGTATTTATGGCTGTAAGACCTTGTTATCCCTTGGGGAGCTCTGGAGAACAGGTGTTCTCCCAGCTCCTGATGTACCCCTCTTATGTAATTGTAGGCTGCCACCAACCCCCCCCCCGCCCCCCCGAGCCTTCTCGTCTCCACACTGAAGAGTCCCAAGTCCCTCAGCCTCTCTTCAGCTGGCCTTCCCTCCAGGCTTTGGATCATACGAGTGGCTCTCCTCTGGACTCTTTCAAGCCTCTCCACATCCTTCCTGAAGTGGGGGGCCCAATACTGGATGCACTACTCCAGCTGCGGTTTCACCAGGGCCGAGTAAAGTGGGAGGATGACTTCCCTGGTTTTGCTTGAGATGCATCGGTGGATGCACGCCAGAGTTTGGTTAGCCTTGCCAGCCACAGCATCACACTGGTGGCTCATATTCATCTTGTAGTCAATCAAGACCCCCAAATCACTTTTAGTCATGGTGCTAGCAAGTGTAGCATTGCTGAGCCTGTAAGTATGCTGGGGGTTCTTCCTACTGAGGTGCAGCACTTCGCATTTCTCTGCATTGAAGGCCATCAGGCTTTGGTTGGCCCACCTTGAGAGTGTCCAAGTTGGCCTGTGCATTCCTAGCTTGTCCTGCGGTGTGACCGCCCTCCTCCATAATTTGGTATCATCCGCGAACTTGGCCAGTTCACATCTGACTCCTGAATCTACATCATTGATGAAGATGTTAAAGACTACTGGCCCAAGTACTGAGCCCTGAGGGACTCCACTGGTAACCCTGTGCTATGATTTACTCCCTTCAACTAGTACTCTTTGGGTCTGACCCCGTAGCCCAGGGGCAGGCAATTATTTTGGGCAGAGGGCCACTTAATGAGTTTTGGCAAGCCATTGAGGGCTGCATGGCAGGCAGCTGGGGCAGATAAATATTAATTTTCTACATTTTTAGTGACCCTGTGGGCCAGATAGAATGGCCTGGTGGGCTGCATCTGGCCCACGGGCTGCATTTTGCCCACCCCTGCCTTAGGCAGTTGCCTAGCCATTGGACCATATGATGATCAAGGCTACAGTTCCCCAGCTTATCCATGAGGACATCATGGGGAAGTAGGTCAAAGGCCTTCTTGAAGTCCAGATATATGACGTCTACGTCATCTCCCTTGTCCAGAGCACGTGTTAGGAGATGAGGTTGGTCAGGCAAGATCTGCCAGTCACAAAGACATATTGGCTGGCATTCAGAAGTTTGCCTTCTGCTAGTCTGGCATTGATGGATCCCTTGACAATTTTCTCCAGGATTTTTCCAGGGACAGATGTCAGACTGATTGGTCTATAGTTCCCTGAGTCATCCCTCCTCCCTTGCTTGCAGATAAGGACCATGTCATCCAGGACCTTGCCCAAGCGCCACGATTTTTCAAATATCTCTGCCAAGGGGGGTGTAATGATGTCTGCCAGCTCTTTCAAAACTCTTGAGTGCAAGGTGACCAATTCATGGTCGCTGTCAGCAAGCTTCCCCTCAATCTGCAGATCGCTCACTGGGTCCCTTTGGCTAGGACCAGATCAAGCAATGCCTCTCCCCTAGTCGGCCCATAGACCTCCTGGGTTAGGTAGAGATCATTAATGCACGTGAGAAAGGTATGCGACCTGTCAGATTTGGCCATGCGCTCATCCCAAGAGATGTCAAGGAAGTTGAAGTCCCCCATGACGATCATGCATCGGGAGCATGTAGCTTTGACCAGTTCCCTATTGACTTCCCGATCTAGGTCTTCCTCTTGGTGGGGAGGTCTATGGTAGACTCCTACAAGTGAGTCACCCTCCCCATGTTCTCATAACTTGACCCAGAGGGTCTCAAGATGCCCTTCCTGGTTTGGAAATTCAGTTTGCAGGGTGGTGAGCTGATCCTTGACGTAGAGAGAACCCCCCATCCTCCTTCCCCACTCGGTCTCTCCTATACAAGTTGTAACCCTCTACTGCCACCAACCAATCATAGGTGGAGTCCCACCAGGCCTCCGTAATTCCTACAAGGTCATAGTCATTATCACATAGGAGAAGGGCGAGTTCCTCATGCTTATTTCCAAAGCTCCTGGTGCTTGTGTACAGGCAGTTAAGTCTGCCATGAGAAGCCCAATGCTTCCCTGAGGGGTTAAGTGGGACCTTTCCTTAAGCTGTCACCAGAGCGGGTTCCCTAGGGTTGACCAAGTTATTGGTTGTGCGGCTGACGTGACCTGGGCGAGACCTGTTAGTAGACTGCCTGTCCCCCAGCGGTCTCAGTTTAAAGCCCTGTCAAGAAGGTCAGCCATTCAGAAGGTTTATTCTGTGGGAACTAAGTATGTGGAAGAAAAACTAAAAACTGAGAATGGAATGCAAGTGAGAAAAAAGCAGTTATGAAAAAACTTAACTTCCCCTCTCCCCTTCAAGAAAAGAGAAAACAATCAGTTGGAGGTATTTTTTTATTTTGATAGTAGAAGTAAGATTTCATAGAATCATAGAAAATTAGTGTAGGAAGGGACCTTAGGAGGTCATCTAGTCCAACCTCCTGCTCAAAGCAGGACCATCCCCAACTGGATCATCCCATCCCTAGATCATCCCAGACAAGGCTTTGTCTAGCTGGGTCTTAAAAACCTCCAAGGATGGAGATTTCACCACCTTTCTGGGTAACCTGTTCCAGTGCTTTACTACCCTCATGAGAAAGTTACTCCTGATCTCTAACTTAAACTTCCTTTGCTGTAACTTGAGATTATTGCTCCTTGTTCTGTCATCTGCAACCACTGAGAACAGTCTAGCTAAATCCTGTGCAATCACTCTTCTGGTAGTTGAAGGCTGTTATTAAATCCCCTCCTCAGTCCTTTTCTTCAGACTAAATAAGCCTAGTTCCCTCAGCCTCTTCTCAGAAGTCAGGTGCCTCAGCCCCTTAACTAGCGGTGCGCCAATACGTTGGCCCAATATCGGATTGGCACAGTATAAAGAAAATTGACTACATCAGAAATTGGCCCGATGTAGCCAATAATTTGGCCAATAAATGCTTGTGTGTGCATGCACGCAGCTGCAGCACAACACACAGGCAGTGAGGAGCAGAGCCTGGCAGCGTACAGCTGTTAAGTCTGTTATGGTGAAAGGGAAGGGGCATGGAGGGGCAGATCAATGCCCCCTGCGGTGAGGGAGTGGCACAGGGGCTGGGGTAGGTACTGCCTGGGTGGGGCGGGATGGAGCCATGGCTTGTCTGGGGGGTAGGGGGGGCGCCTGCTGCCACTGCGTGCCACTCATCTGGTGGCCCATCTGGAGCTTCTGCTGCTGCTCCTGCCACTTGTCCAGGAGGGCACGGGGGGAGGGTGTGTGTGCCCACAGATCTGCGTGGGGCAGGTTGGGTGGGCTGCTGGGGCTGGGAGCCACACTTTGCTGTGCTCAGGGCAGGTGGTGGTGGTGCTGGGAGCAGGCTACAGGGGGGCTATGGCAAAATTTGAGGTGGCTGCAGCCTCCCCCTGTAACCCCCATCCCAGTGCTGCCATGGCCCACCCTAAAGCTCAGTGGTGTAGCCTGCCCAGCCCGCCCAGCACAGATCCAGGTGCACATACTGGCTGTCCCCCTGTGCCCTCCCACATGAGCGGCGGGATCAGCAGCGGGAGCCGCCCTCACTTCCCTGTGCCCCCCTGGATGAGTTGCAGCTCCATCCCACATCCGCCCTGCCCTGACTGGGCAGCACCTACCCCAGCCTCACTCCCTCCCTCAGTGCAGGGGTGTTGAATGCCCCCCCACGCCCCTTCCCTCCCCCTTCTCTTTTCACCACAACAGACTTACCGGCTGCACACAACTGTATTGGAAATTGGATCAGTATCGGCTGATATGCCTCCTTAAAAATCGGCTTTCCAAATTGCTTTAAAATTGTAAATATATCAATAAAACATTGTGTTCAACAGATACCTATATATATATAATGGTGCTTCATTTTAATCATGGAAAAACACAGATTTTGGGGGTTTTAATCAGAGAATTTGGGTTTCTTCTTCTTTTATGTTTTTATCAGAGGGTTTGGGATTTTTAAACAGAAAACCAGGATCTCTGACTGCAATGTGTAAATATTGATGCATACGTTTTTCTCACACATGTATGCTCATTTCGCTGGTTACAGTTCTAATGGAGCATTAGTGGCAGTCTCTTAGAAAAATAAACATTTCCTTTAGGGGTAACCCATTCTTTGTCTGATGTAAATGGATACAACATTTATTAAAATGAGTAAAGCCTGTTGTCCCTTTAAAGAACTGATTTGATAAAGACATATGCATACATTTCCACATGTTAATTGTTCCAGTTTAAGACTATTTCACTATTTATTTATCTGTCTATTTTTAAATGCATCACAAGAGCAATCTCAGTTTTGAAACTAAGTACAGCTACTCCTTGATTAATGTCGTAGTAATGTCCTTGAAAAATGTGACATTAAGTGATACAATGCTAAGCTAATCCAGTTATGTCACAGTAGTTGCCTACTAGCAGGTGGCGGCCAATGTTATAACTGAACATTACTCGATTTTAAACAAGTATGTTGTCCAATAGATCAGGGACGTGATAATGTTAAGTGATAATGTTAACAGCGTTAACTGGGACAATGTTAAGTGAGGAATACCTGTAGATGGTAATGATGAGGGTGTGACATTGTTAGTTGGCAGTGTTATAGTTCTGGAGAAAGGCTTATTTAGAGTAATAATTGAACAGTGTAATAATGATTAGGAAGTAAATATTAATATCCATTAAATATGAAGTGCTCTTGGGATAGTGTGTAAAGTGGAAAATGATCAACTAGACTTTGAACTGTAATTGTTCCATCAACCGTGCTGTGTAAATCTTACTCTTCTGCAGTAATATTTGCCAAAGGTATTGTCAGTTAACTCCCAGTCACTTAGTTTGAGAGCTGCTGATTTCCTTGTATGTGTTTATTGGAAAGTAGGGCTGTGCGAAGCTTCGGGTGCTGATTCGATTTGGAGGAGATTCGGCCCAATTCGGTGGCCAAATCTCGAAATCCAAATTGAATCGAGACCAATTTAAAGGTGTGAAACAATTCAAAGCTCTCCGAATCTTCAGAAAAGATTTGGAGAGCTTTGATGATTCAGGCAGTCCCCAGTGGCTGCAGCAGGGAGCTGCAGCTGACTCCAAGCTGGTAAGTGTTGGGGGCAAGGGGAGGAGATCATGGGGGGACCCCTGCCAGCCCCCTGCCCACTCTCCAGCCCCCCATGGCTGACCCCACCCACCCCAGCTCCCTGTACTTTAAAGAAAAGCCCCAGTGCTCACCGGGTGCTGCCGGGTGGTGATCCCTGCTGCCCCACACTGCATGGGGGCCTCTGCCATGAGCCCCCTGACCCCCCCCCCTCCTTGCTCCCCCAGGCCCCCCACAGGTGGCCCACCCAGGACAGCTCCAGCCCTTTAAGAAAAAAAAAGCCAAGAAAAGCCCCAGGACTCACCGCTCCTGCAGTGGCCTTGGGGCTTTGGGGGCTTGTGCAGAGCCCTCACATGGCACAGAGCAGCAGGAGGCAGTGGAGATTGCTCCCCGCTGGCAGGAGCTGAGAGTTTTCTTGGTTTTTTTTTTTTTTCTTAAAGGACCAGAGCTGGCCTGGGCGGGGCACCCGTGGAGGGGTTGAGGGGCTTGTGCAGAGCCCCCCATGCAGCGTGTGGCAGTGGGGGGCAGCAGGGATTGCCCCCCACCCAGCAGCACCCAGTGAGTCAGGGATTTTTTTTAACAAGTGCGAGAAGCTGGGGCAGGCAGGGCAGCCACTGTTGGGCTGAGAGAGCGGGCGGGAGGTGGGCCTGGCCTGGGTGACTTGGAGATTCGGCCAGATGAAATCGGGACAGTGATTCGAATCACCAAATTGAGTCACTGTCCCCCAAATCAGCCAAATCCGAAACAAATACTAGCTGCTTCACACAGGCCTATTAGAAAGCATTCTCCTTTGGAGTGTTTGTATGTCTAACCTCCTTTGTCCTCTGTGAGTTTGACTTTTTACAATAATCTCATAGCACTTTATGGAGAGGGGTAAACTGCCATTTTTTTTACCTTTTGAGCAAGTCTTCAGTTTATTGCCCCAATCCTGCCCTGACTTTCTACAAGATTATAAATCAGTTTTGTCATCATTGTGGCATCCAGCAGCAGGTAGCACTACTACTAATTTGTGTTACCACTTTGCCTAAATTGAAAGCAATGTTTATTTAGTATGGGGTAGAAAAATAAAAAATGCAAACAAAAATATTGATTAGAATAAATACACAGCTGGACTAGGACACTTCAAAGAGACTGAAGCAATTTAATCATGGCCTTGTAAGTATGTGCATAGAAGACAACACTGGCCTCAGAAGTTTCAGTAGAACAGATGTTTCAGTGGTATCCTACCCCACTTTAACTCCTGTACAACCATGCTGCAAAAGCCCAGGTAGTAGTAGGTCTAATTATGCCAGCATAGAATAGTTTATGCTGGTATAATTTACTTTACTTGCTGAATTAGTATATGCTATACCAGCAAAAAACATGTTTAACGTTGGTGCAATGAGGGGAGTTTTGCTAGTAGACCTATGCTGGCAGAACTTCTTAGTGTAAAGCAGCCCATATAGAAGATCCCTTGCACCAAAGGGCTCTTTAATTGATTGAACAAAAGAGATAAGATCCAGAGGACAGAATTTAAGTCAGCAAAGTTCAAACTGGAAGCTAGATGGAAATCTTTGTGTGTAATTGACCACTGGACAGATTATCAAAGGATGTGGTAAACTTGGAGTCATATTGTTTGTCCTTCTGAAAATGGGTCCTCCTAATCCAAAGGCAGATTGGTTTGTTTTGATGCACAGGTCATTGAATAAAATTCCATGGCTTGTGCTATGCTGGAGGACACTCAGGTGTTCACATTTCTGGCCTTGAAATCTGTGACAAAACTAGATTCTGAGTTTAGTTACTGTGTGTGTTGGATAATCGATATGAAGCTTGCACCTTACAAAGTCCTTGGTCAATCACTGACACCAAGTTGATTTGTTTGTCAGTGGTAAAGCAAGAGCAGACATCCTTCAGTTCTGTTCCAACCTTTGTGCTTTCATATTAGTGTGGCTTTGAGAAACTAGCATTTTCATTGACAAGTTATATTACTTTATCATTTAATCCAGGTATCAGTACAAAAAGAATGACATTTGAATGTTGGAACATATTTGATTAGGTTTATTATTCCTTTCTGCTCTGTAAATAATCTTTATTTTACAGTTTGCATATTTAATCTTTTTCATATAGAAATTCTTTATATTTATTTGTCCAAGAGATTAATACGTTGGAATCTTACCATGAGTGGGCCTGAACTTTCGATCTTCTCCCCATGCTGGGATCTCACCAACCTCTGTCAACCTCTCTTGCCTGCCTACCACATCTTGCTGATTTGATTTTCTTTGGGAAGGTTTGGCAAAGGTCTGCCTGGCAGGGTCACAGTTCTTGTGCAGGGCTGGGCTCCACCTTCCCTACATCTTGCTCCTTTCCTCTCCAGGCCTGTGATGGAAAATCTCTTGGTCTAGAATGGGAATGCCTATCCAGGTACACTCTCTGGATTCTGTAGTCTGCTGTTCACAGGTTTGTATTTCTTCTGCTGAATGCCTTCCCACCTGAAACTTAGAAACTCGTTTAACTTATCCTTGAACCAACTTATTTCTTTTTCTCCTGGTCTTCCGTTTCACCTTACTTCAGGCTTTTCAAATGTAACTCCCTCGGAGATGCTGAGGTAAAGGCGGCAGAACTGTTTCTAATCACAAATCAGTCTCCTCTGTGCTGCTGTTTCCCAGCTGTAATTCATTTCACACTGATAAAGTAAATCACGGCTTATCCTTAATCACAAACACATCCACTGAAATTTCATGACATAATCCCTCTTTCTTCAGGTACTATATTATACATCAGAAAGGATGCATCAGTAAATCCTGCATTATTTCCCTGCTCTTCCTCTGGCTTACTGGGCAAATCTCTCCTTTGCCTCCTCTTGCCTTGGCTTGGTTCTAATCCCCACCATTCCTGTCACAGTCTGTCCTTCCCTTACTCAGCTGGTTTCTGCCATCTGTCCTGGGGAGTGTCTCCCTCCTTGCCTTGTCTGAAAGGTGGCTGAAGTGACCAACACAGCTCTGGTGTTTGCTTTACTTATCTATGGCAGCAGCAGTTTGGATCTACGTCTGGAGCTTGTCCAGGCCTTGGTGACTCTGGTTTGGCAGCCTGGGTCTTCTTCCTGCCTCCAGATGATACAGCTCCTGGCTTGCCTGGTTTCTCCACACTCTGGGGGATGCTGAACACCCAGCCCCCATCTGGCATCTCTTTTAAATGGCCCACTCTACCTTTTGGGCCAATCAGAGCAGGCTCCTTGGGGCACGTGGTTCTGTGTCCCTGGGCCTGCCCGCCTTCGGTTCCCCCCCGGGGCCCTCTTTCCCAGTGCACCAGGGGTGTGCTGCTCTCCCAGACCTGCCTTGGTAAGTCCTGCTCTGGCTTGACTGGCGTCTCATTTCCATAGCAGGGGCTTGACTCCAGTCCCTGCTGCACTTACCTCCTTGTGTGTGTCTCAGCGCAGCTGGTCTTTAGATCAGTTTTTCTTGGAATCTTAACAGAAGCTTCACAGTAGAGATTTACTGTTTCCTGTCTGGAAAAGTAAAGATGGTGGAAAATTTCAACATGCTGCTTTCCATAAGCAAGTTGATTTCACATTGACTGGCAAGATACTATATCAGCTATCTTTGCGAATTGGTTTCTTCTCTCTCGAACTTGCTGTGTAGAGCTGTTGTAATTGTGTCAGTCTGTAAATCAGAATTTAAGATTGTTTATGCTGCCGTGATTCTAAACATTAGTTTGGTAATGAATATTCTTTCTGTGCCTTGGCAGGCGAAAGCACTACAAAATAATTTCTTGGTTAACTACCTAGAGGTTATGTACTACTTACGCTCTATATGTTACATAGCTCCTGCTAAAACAGTTACTTTTTCTGGCTGAAATTAACTTCATCTAAGCATAAGTGTGTTTTGTGCATCATGAATGCTGAGCCTTGCAAACTAAAATATTTTAACTGAAGTCTGAGGGAGCATTAGATAAGAATATTCACACTTCAGAATCTTTGTGTTTGCTTGCTGGGTTTTCCATATAGCCCTCTGAAGGTTCAGGTGTTTTTTAAAAGATCTCATCTTTTTTCTTGGCATTTGACGACAAGTGTCCTGAAGAGGGCTCTTAGATACTGAATTTTTGCAGATATTTTCTTCTCTGGGTCTATTTGCAGGGGAAAAAAAGTCTTTCCTCCCTAACTTACCTTCTTTCAGAGCAGCCTGTTAGTTTCTTTCATGTTAAACTCCAGAATTCTTCTTGCTGATTATAAAACTCTTGGCTTACTATCATTAGTGTCAGTGAGCCCCTCACTTTGTACATCTGCTGAATATTCCATTACAGTCAGTCAGCATTGGTTTTCAAATTTTGTAATTCTCTTTCAGGTTGAAAATAATCTAGTATTATGTACTCAAATAGAATGAGCTACTATTGATACTTTCAAAATAAAAGCCTATTTGCTTATTTCCAAGTTTTGATTTCATCTTATTTTATAACACAGAGCTTTTTCTTTAACTTTTAAAACTAAAGGCTATTTTTTTCAATAAATTTGGAGAATGGACTAAAAGCAGGGAAACCACAATTCAGGTTCTCTTGGAGTTTATAAATTCATTTCTAGGTATTGACGTTTCTGAGATGATCAGGATCATATAAAATTCAGAGAGCTGTAATGCAAAACTATCTCTGAACTCCTGTTATTGAATGTCTGAATTTTATGCTGTTGGACAACGTATGAACTGCAGATTTGTTTCTTTTTCTAGGTACTCGTAACACAATTTATATTTTTTCCAAAGGCTGAATATGAAGTGCTAATAAAGTATAAATCAAAATGCTTCAGGGGTATCGGTTATAGCTGTGTTGGACTAAGGGCATAGGCAGACACAAGGTTCTTTGGGTAAATGTGGTATCTTTTATTAGACCAACTAAATAGTTGGAAAAACTGTTCTTTGCAAGCTTTTAGGCAAAAACACCCTTCTTCAGGTATAGGGAGAGCCTGCTAGTGCTTGTATTCTCTCCTGGGTGAAATAGAAGCTTAAGCCAATATGCAAAATGCAAGTTGTGAAAATGCAAATGTGTAGTAGGGAAGATCAGAGGGGATGAGAGTTAATAGGTGCAAGAAGGGAAGGTGGGGTTGAGGGGAAGAAGAGGGGAATGTTGACCTGGTGATTGAATGTAGTTGGTAAAATGTAGAGAGGTTACTTGGGGTTATCCAATGGCAGACAGTTTATAATGTGCAATAAATGCAATGTCTGTATTTAGTCCATAAAACTACAGGGTATAAAAAATTATGATGTGAAGCTTGTAGGCTTGTCGACGAAAGGTGTTTTGTAGGCTCATCTACAAAAGGAGCCCCACCCCCTGCTTCCTGGCGAAGTCCCAGCAGCTGCACGTGGTGATAGGGAGCGGGGAAGTCTGCTGGCTCCATCACGCGGGGCTTCTCCAACTGTGGGATGTGAGTGCTGGGAGCTGCACATGTGCCACAGGAAGCCCTGCCTGACAGAGGTGGGCTGGTCTGGTTCCACTCCTTGCTGCCACATGCAGCTCCCGGGAGCCATGCACTGCCATAGCAGCAGTGTGCACAGGGCAACAAATACCCCAAAGGCCTGCTGCCTGCTGCTGCTGCCAGTGGTGGGAGCTGTACATCATTGGGTGGGATGTGGGGGGATCCCCACACCCCCTCACACCCCACAAACTCACACCCTGCCTACCCAAGTTCCATGCTCCCACTGCCCCCCTGGGTGTGGGCTCTGTGCTTCTACCACCCCAGCCCCATGCCCTGCTCTCCTGCCCAGCTGTAGACCACCCCCCCACCCCCTCCAGCCCCTGCCACTTCCCTACCTGCTGCCCGGAGCAAGCACTACAGCAAGGACAGGAGGAGGAGCCACTGGAAACTAGGGAAGCTGAGCAGGTCCCCCAATGGTTTCAGCAGCGGCAGCAGCAGACCTGCCCAGAAGCTGTGTGTGCTGGCTGGGCTGGGCCTTTCTGTGCACGAGGATTGGAGCAAGGTGTGTGGGCTTGGTAGGGTACAGTTAATTGGTGGGTGCCCATGGACCAGATGAAATTGCCTGGTGGGCCGGATTCGGCCCGTGGGCCTGCCTCTGCAATAGATGCTTTGATTACAACATTAGGCTAATACAAATGATTAATCTAAATTAATTTTGTATTATGGTACTATACCAGAGTCTCTCACTAGTATTTGTTGAAAACTACATGTCTTTTATATTGGAATGAGTAGCATGGATATAAAATACAGGGCAATGGACTAACTCACTATAGCTGTTCCACTATTGCACTGGGACTTGGACCTCACAGCATGTCACTAACAAGTTTTCTTGCTTTGTATTGATTATTTAATTTGTGTATACTTCTAAATAGAGTCCCGTCCTTAAGGTTAAAAACTTCTAATGCTGTTTTACACACTTGTGATGTTAACCAACCCACATTCTTTAGTGGCCTACATGACCATATTATATTTGTAATATGATGCTTATCCTGAAACAATTTTTGTGTGATGAATCTCCATTTCTTGCCCCTCAGTGTGTTGGTTCATCTAAAAATATCTGGGTAAATTACTTATTCCCTAGCATATTTCAGAGTAGTTCCAAATGGCACTGTATGAGAAGTAAAGTCTCTGCACCTACAAATATTAATTCTTTCCATCAATATTAGAAAGAGCAAGTTTTCTGAACTAAGTGAGGTACACAGACATAAATAAGCACGATAGACTCATTCATGTAACCCAAATTTTTTTAAATGGCATGTATCATGTTTTCCTTATAAGGTCAGAAGGCCAATAGCTGTACTAGTTATGCAATTTACTTCATTGCACACTTTTTGAACTACCTCAATGTCATCAAGACACTCGCTTTTCATTTAAATTATAAAATTTGCTGAACCTGCAGGGTAGTTTGAAAGTTCATCTGTAAGCTCACCATTGTTAATGCTGAAAGGCTTGTGTCAGCAGCAATGACAGTGGTAACTTTGATAAGGCAAATTCAGCCAGGGACTGAAAGGATTAAACACTCCACTAGATCTACAGATTACTGGAACTGCATCAAGCTGCAAAAGCTTCACTATTTAAAAACATCAGTCCCAAAGGATTGATAGAGTAAAACATTCAGTGACTCAGTAAGCACATTATAGCAAATGCTCCTGAGAACTCTTGATCAATAGCTAAAACAAAGCTTAAATCCATGTCTTAAAATAATTTAACAAGAAATGTTCAATTCCAGAAGCTCAGAAAGTTGACTTGATACACTGAGCTGCTACATACTGAAAATGACAGATTAGACTTCTCTGATTTCTCAGAAGTATAAAAATAGTCCAGAAACTACAACATGAATACGAGGAAGCAGCTTGTGTTGTGTTTGCTGGTAAATAATGACATGTATCACATGCTCTAAAACTGAAGTCCAGATGAATGCTTTTGACTTGTATGCTTAACATATAATAAACCTCATTCTGCTGTGTTACTTTTGTATGGGATTTTGTTCAGAATGTGCCTTATTTATGCAAATATAAGATGAAGTATTTTCCCCAGTTGGCATGGGAAAAAAGTCCTTCATCTTATATTCCCATACCAGCAACCTTCCTCCCACCTCCTGCAATTAAATACACTGCGTATCATTAAACTGCTGCTAGAAACAGCATGTGCTCAGTCATGGAAACCAACTATGAAGTTAATTGAATGTAGACCACAATAAGCATGCCCATAAAATACTTGGCCCACATTGGGAAAAACGTTGATTTTTTTTTTTCTTTTTTGGAAAAATATCTATCGATGGATTGATTCATAGATTGTTAGGGGCTGGAAGGGACCTTGTAGAACATGAGGTCCAGTCCCCCTGTACTAGGCAGGAAAAGATGACTGGAGTCAAGTGACCCCAGTGAGGTGACTATCCAGTCTGATTGAAGATTTGCAAGGTAGGTGACTGCACCACAACTGGAGGAAGTTTATTCCACAGTCTGGACACCCTAACTGTGAAGGAATTTTTCCTAGACTTGAGCCTGAAGCGGCCTTTCAGGAGTTTGTATCCATTGCTCCTGGTCTTTCCCAGGGGTGCCCTGGTGAACAGCTGTTCACTGAGTTCTTGATGTACTGCCCCAATGTAGCAGTAAGCTGCTACCAAGTCCCCTCTCTGCCTTCTCTTCTGTAGGCTGAAGAGGCCCAAGTCCCTCAGCCTCTTCTCGTATGGCTTGTCTTGCAAGTCCCTGATCATGTGGGTGGCTCTTCTCTGGGCTATCTCAAGTTTTTCCACATCCTTGTTGAAGTGTGGCGCCCAGAACTAGATGTACCACTCCAAGCACGGACCTCTGAGGGACACCACTGGCCACTTTTTGCCAGGATGACACACATCCGTTCATGAGAACTCTCTGGGTCCTACCGTGCAGCCAGTTTTCCACCCACTAACCGTTGAGCAGGTAAGCCCACAATCTCCCAGTTTATCCACAAGGATATTGCGGGATACTAGATCAAACACCTTTTGGAAGTCTAGGTATATAATGTTGACCTTCTCTCCCATGTCCAGGTGGTGAGAGATTTGTTCGTAGAAGGAGATGAAATTGGTAAGACATGACCTGCCCGTGACGAAGCCGTGCTGGCTGTCATTCAGAATCTTACCCTCAATGAGTGTATCGCGCATAGATTCTTTAATGAGTTTTTCCAGGATTTTCCCTGGGATGGAGGTTAGGCTGACTGGCCTATAGTTGCCCAGGTCCTCCCTCTTCCCCTTCTTGAAGATAGGCACAATGTTCCAATCTTCAGGGATCTCCCCTGTGTGCCACGATTTCTGAAAGAGTTGTGCCAGGGGTTCTGCAGTGACCTCAGCCAGCTCCATCAGCACTCTTGGGTGAAGTCCATCTGGTCCTGCTGACTTATAAATGTCTAGCTTTTCTAGTTGTTTTTGCACCAGCTCAGCATCCACAGTGGGAAGGCTATCATTCCCATCATGCCCTCTGTGATCCTTATCTTGCTTGTCTTTCCCCTTGGCTCGGTGAAATACTGAAACAAAGTGGGTATTCAGGAGTTCATTTTTTTTCCTGAGTGTCCATTACCAGCTATCCTGAGGTGTTAACCAGGGGTGCACCATGCTTCCATTTGTTTTCCTTTTGCTCCTTACATACCTAAAGAAGGATTTCTTATTGTCCTTGACTCCCTTGGCTAACTTAAATTCAGTTGCCGCCTTAGCTTTCCTAATCATTTCCCTACAAGTGTGGACCACTGTTGTATAGTCCTCCTTGAGGGCTGTCCCTAGCTTCCACTGTGTGTACGCCTATTTTTTTCTTTTTCAAGAGGACTGCGATGTCTCTATTGAGCCAGGAGGGCTTGTCCTTCTGCCACCTTTCCTCTTCATGGGAATGGTTTTCTTTTGTACTTTGAGAATCATGTCCCTGAGGAACGACCACTCTTTTTGCACCCCATTCACCTTCCGTCCCTGGTCCTGCATCGCCTCCACTACTAGGGCTCTGAGCCTGTTGAAGTCAGCATTTTTGAAGCCCAGGACTTCAGTCCTGCCAGTTGATTTGTCAGCCTTGCGGCAGACAGTGAACCTGATGAGCTCATGGTTGCTGTCACCCAGGCTACCCTTTGTGTTCAAGCCACAAATCAGATCATCTCCTTTGGCCAACACCAAGTCTAGGAGAGCAGTACCTCTGGTTGGCTCTTGCACTTCCTGAGTCATAAAGATCGCCTTGATTACAGTTGAGAAGCTACATGACTGATCCGACCAAACCGAGTGTTCCTCCCAGTCTATGTCTGGGTAATTGAAGTTGCCCATGACAATCAAGTCTCTTGCACGTGCAGCCTCTGTCAGTTCTTGAGAGAACTCCAGATCCAGCTCCTCCCCTTGGTTCAGTGGCCTGTAGTAAATGCCCACACTTAGGTCTCTCTGGCCTCGCCTCGCCCCCCCCCGAAGCTTGACCCAGAGGGTTTCAAGCTGCTTGTCTTTGGAGCCAATGTCAGCCTCCAGTGAGGTGTACTGCTCCCTCACATAGAGAGCTACCCCTCTGCCTTTTCTCCCTGCTCAGTCCCTTCTGTGCAGGGTGTAGCCCTCTATGGCTACATTCAATCATGCGAGGAGTCCCACCAGGTCTCCATGATCCCTACCAGGTCATTTTGCCCCACTAGAGAGCAGGAGGGCTGGATCCTCCTGCTTGTTCCCCATGCTCCTGGCATTTGTGTACAGGCAGCTGGGGCCCCCAACTGACACCCTCGATTTCCTGAGATGCTGTGGGAGAACTGTTCCCTTAGCATTTTCAAAAACAGTTATCATAGTGTCCTCCACATGGGAGCTTTCTAGTGTCCCAATCCCCAGGCATACTCCACTTGGAGTTTCCCCATCCCCCAGCAAAGGGGATCAATCGACCTACTCCAGACAGTCCCTAACATGCATACACCACTACACCATCAACTCCCCATTACAATAACTGCATTCATTGCTATCACCTTTACCTGTTACAATCATGCCAAACTGCCTCTGATCCTTTTGCCCCCTGCCTACCCCCGCCCCAACCCCTCTGTTCCCTTTTGTAGTACCTCTGTATCTCATTCAGTCCCATTTTGACACAGTCTTTTGATTGAAAGATTTGTGTACCTGTATATAAGTAGGTTCCTGGTCTTCAACAGGGCATTCCTGAAGCAGGAGGCTAACTAGTTCAAGTGTGTTATCAGGGTCCCCTGCCGCTTGATCCAGTGCCTGAACAGCGCTGCCTCTCTGGGCAATGTCTTGACCCCTTTCACCATCATGAGGAGTAAGATTACTCTCCTCTACACCTCTTGGTGTATGGGCAGTACCAAAGGAGGTGGTCAATTTGTTTCTGCCTTCCAACAGGTTTGGCCAGGGCAGTTCAGCAGACTTTTCTGCCCTTCTCTGTTTCTCAGTACCCAGATGGAGAGTACCTGGTAGGCTACTTGTCTGTTCAAGTCCCTGTGTTCCTTCTGCAGGTCCTTGTAGAAGACTTGTTTCCACACAGTCTTGCTGCTATGCTGGGGAGCACATCTGTGTTCGACATTCTGTCCCTTGCTCTTAGCACCTGTTGTATCTTATGGTGGCTATTTCTGGGTTGTTGGGCCTTCTTTGTAGCTCATACCTACTTGTAGAAACCCTTCTTGATACCTTGGAGTAAGAAGATGGAGGTGGTGACAGAGCAGATGGAGTGGAACCCCCTGAGCCCAAGGAAATGGGACAGGGTGACTAGAACAAATAGCACTGAGAGAGGTCCCTGGTGTCACTCTTTCCCCCCCACCTCCAAGAGAAAGAAGCCTAAAGTCCAGAACAACCCTGGTAGGCTGGGGCTGAACCTAAGCCTGAGCAAAGAATCAAAAAGAGCAGAGAGTGAAAAAGGCAAGGTGGTAGCCGCTCCCCTCACCTCTCACAGCATTTGTAATGGGGACACAAATAGCCTGGGAATGTGAGAACTTTAGCAAAGAAAGAAAAACGGGGCACTATTCAGCAATGTTTCAACCACCTACAAAGAGACATCATTTGTGTCCAAGAAGGCAGTCTCCCCAGCCTCAAAACTTACACTTTGGGCAGTGAGAGAACTGACATTTTGTTGCGTGATGGGCCATTGAAAGTGTTGTACAGCTGTGCACTGACAGAAATGCGTGGCTTCAGAGCACTTACGAAGTGCCCATTCATGTGACAAATGAACCCTCATTACAATTTGCCTTAGCCCGCACTCCCAGCACTGCTGCCACCCACCCCAAGCACAGCCCCAGCCCAATCCCCCACTAGGAAGAGCCTGGCACCACCCTGGCCCCAGCCTGCAGTGGCAACCTGCCCTTGCCCTGTGCACAGATCTGAGGCACACACCCCCATGCCCTCCCAGGGTGTGTATAGCGGTGGGAGCTGCCTCCCCCCCCCACCCTCTGAATGAGCCACTCACGATTCTGTCCCGGCTGTGCACCCCCTGCCCCGCCCCGCCTCAATAATAATCATTATAACTTTGTTATACATAAACCAGTTTATGCAAACACTTCATTAAGAGCTGCAATATTGTTTCCTATTATGTACTAATCCAGCAGCATACCAGGACCAAACTGTTGTGGCATAACTATGATATATATATTTAATGCATATATTAATAATGCATTTGATGTTAATTAGTGTAGCCTGCCTTATATCACATAATTGGTAACATTAAAAACAAGAAAGAAATATAAAGGAGTACATGAGCTGAAACTTGGAGACAGAAGGGGTACACTTGTTAAAAAAGGTTCAAAACCCTTGAACTATGCGATAAGGTGATGTTTCAAGGTGACGGTGATGAGCGCACGGGCATGTGGGAATGCAGGTGCCTGGTGCGGACTTTGTAACAGGACTAAGAATGATGTAACTGTAAAAACTGTGTTTTGGACTGTCAAATGAACCATAGCTGTCACAAGACAGGTTGTTAGAGGTACAGTTAGATATATCTCTATAGACAGATATATCAATAAACATTTTTGCAAAACAAAAAAAAAGCGTAGTTTGTATTCAGTCTTTGGCTCAGATCAAGTGAGACTGGAGGCATCTGAACCCCAAAGCCTCCAGGCCTGGCAGGATGCCTGCCTAGATTTGGAGAGTTTCCAAAGCTCCAGATCAATGGGTCTGAGAGGGAGGATACTTGCCCTATGGTAGAGCCACACAGACTTGGTGATTGAGCTCTGCTCTGTTAAATTTTGGAATTTGACTGTTGGACTTTGCCCAACTGAATTTGTAACTGATTTGGCCCTTGAAATGAAAAAAAAAAAAAAAGTTTGTACTATGTATAGATAGGTTCAGAAGTGTGTTTATGTAGTACCTGTACTAAAACTTGCAGCAGTTTGCAACAAGTTAAAATGCATGTATAGGTACCTGTAGTAATTTGCATATGCAAATGTAAAAGGGAATGTTTATTTCAAAGTCCAGTTTTTTGGCCCCTTGCATTTTAAATTAAGAGGGGAAGTGGGGAACAGATAGTTGCTTCAGGTCTGGGTTAGGGCTAGAGTCAGACCTGCAGTTATCTCCTGCCCCACTCTGCTTGCCCTCTGCAGCTTCTTCCTTCCCCTCTGTCCCCGCACCTTACCCTCTTACTGTCATGTGCAGTTCACTTCCACATTGTGCTTGGGAGGAACAGAGCTGGAGCAATGTCTGACAGTAATGGGTGGGGGTGGGGGCAGGAAAGCTTCAGGGCAGGGGGAGGGCAGAGAGCATTTTCCATATATAGAATCAAATAATTGGGGAGTCATCTTACATTCAGGGTCATCTTATATTTGAGTAAATACAGGAGCAAACATTTTTCATTGTATACCCAGGATTTTAGGAATAGGTGAATATTCAACTAGCAGAACTTCAGGGAAAGAGATAGGAGGAGGCATTTATGAATTTTTAGCATCTGGCTTCTCTATAGTTAACTTAATTCTAAATGTAAGTTAGCAGAGGCTAACCTGATTCACTGTAAGGAAGTTTCATGTGCTGGCAAGGCAATTTGGGCACCTAGACACGTGCAGAGAGGCTGCTCTGATATTTGTAATTTGTAATTGACCTGCTCCAGCTGATTCCAGCACCTCGTGTATTAGCATGTGGGTGTACTTGTTCGATGAGCTTTAGTTAAAGCACCCCTGCCGCCATTTTTCAGCATGGGGATGCTAATACACGAGATGCTCTGGGTGCTTTAATTAAAGCAGTGACTACTCCTCCCCCCCCCCCAAGTACCTGTATAAATGCCTGTTATGGTCACTGACCTTGTACCATTTGGTTGTCCACTTGTCTGACTGAAAGCCTAACTTTAGAAGCACCTCCATTGTCATTTTCCACAACCTTTTTATGTGATAGCTGAAGTAGCTCTATACACAGAACCTAAATGCAGCTAAAGGGGATCCAGCTAGGGTCTTGCAATTAGTTCTACATAAGCAATGCATGTGTGAGAACATGGGTCTCTTCTCTCTCCATGAGGCTTAAATTCCAGTGCCTCTCAATTTTCCTTTCTTCACAATAACAGTGAGGCTTAGAGGCCCTGCAGAATATCCATAGAGGACAGAGTGTAATTTCAACTTAATCTTCCCTCTATCCTAATGAGCAGCTTGGAAGAATGCTGGTAACATTCATTCTCTTTAAGGGTAAAAAGCTTGTTATATTTTGCACTTATGTACGTTTTTGCATGAATTTAACAATTTTCTGGGGAAAAGATTGTCTCCCTGCTATTCAGTAAGTTAACAAAAGAATTATAAATATTTTGTGCCTGGCCCTCACTTTGGTAGTAGGTAGGTGGCCTCCTGTGTGGTAATTTGTGTTTTTTTTCCTCCTCTTTCTATTAGTTACTATGTGGGCGTCCTGTTGTAACTGGTTTTGTTTGGATGGACAACCTGAAGAGATGCAGCAGCAGCCACAACGGGGTCCCAGATCCCAGGCATATTCCAACCCAGGTTACAGCTCCTACCCTTCTCCTACTGGTTCTGAACAGAGCTGCAAAGGATGTGGGGCACACTTTGAAAATTCATCTAGGAAGGTAAGTAGTGAACTCTAGGGCTGTGCGAAACAGCACCACTCTGCTTTGACTTCTGTTTCGACATTTCATGGAACAGTGTTTCATTTTGAGTTCCATTTCATTTCATTGAAGCTTTCGCTGTTTCAATGCTGTTTTGATGCTTCCCCCGTAGGCCATAATGGGGAATCATGAAAATGCCTAAAACGTTGTAATTTCTTGCCTGATTCAGATGAATCTTCTGAGGTGGCAGCAGCAGCCTCCTGTGATCTGGCAGGCAGATTTGGGGCCCATGCCCCTGGGAGGAGTCCGGCACAGGCCCTGCAGCCCGCTTGGGGGTGTGGGCCCCCGGATGTGCGTGCCGGGTGACAGCATGCTGTCACTGCTGGCTAGGGCCAGCGGCAGCACAAATCTTCTTGGTGGTTGGCACAGGCTGTGCCCAGCGCCGGTCCCGGCCGGCAGCAGCATCCTCCTGTCATCTGGCAGGCAGATCGGGGGCCCGGCTGCTGTGTGAGGGGCTCTGTCATGACCCCCATCCCCTGCCTGCTCTCCCAGCCCCAGCTCCCGGCTCTTTAAAAAAAATAAAAATAAAAGCCTCTGCTCACCAGCTCCTACCAGGCAGGGGGCGATCCCTGCTGCCCTGTGCTGCGTGGGGGGCTCTGCCACAAGTCCCCAGAAGCCTCGAGGCCACTGCAGCAGCTGGTGAGTCTGGGGCTTTTTTTTTTTTTTAAAGAGCTGGGAGCTGGGGCGGGCAGGGCAGCCATGGGAGGCTGGGAGAGTGGGCAGGGGTTGGGGGGCACTCAGGGGGTTAGGGGAGCAGGCAGGGGATGGGGCCTGGCAAGGGTCCCCCCATGATCTCCTCATGCATCCTCCAGCCCCTCCTTGTCCGCCCCCTACTCACCAGCATGGAGTCCGGGTCTAGCTCCCTGCAGCAGTGAGTGGGTTTGCCCGAACCTCCGAAGCTCTCAGAATCTTTTCTGAATTGATTCAGAGAGCTTCGAATTGATTTGGACCTTTTAATTGGTCTCCCAATTTGATTCATTTTTGGAGATTTGGCCTCTGAATCGACCCAAATCTCCTCCGAATCAAATCAGCACCTGAAGCTTTGCACAGCCCTAGTAGAAAGATATACCTCTGTTCCTGAGGGGGCAAGTGCAGCCCCTGCTGCCACGGCAGCTCCTATAGGGACTTATACTCAGGGACTGGAGCTGCTTTCCCCTTTGGTCCTGGGAGAATAAGAGAAGCAAGGGGAGGATCTAGGTCAAAAAGCTTGGCCCCATGTCCCCCACCCTCCTGAAGCAGAGTGTGCTGTCTGGAGCATGGGAGCTGTCAGTGGCAGGGGCTGCCCACTCTGCCACAAGGGGCTGGGTGTGGTGAGGAGTGAGCACTTACTTTGTTACACGGGTCAGGTGCTGCAGTACTCTTAAAAAGATCTCTTGGTTGAAAATCACTGGTTTACAGGAAGCCAATATCAAGAGCTTGCAAAACATGCAACAAAGGAGGCACTTGATTCAAGGACAAAATATAACAATTAGGATTAGTAAGTAATAAATAGTAAGTAATAAATAAGTAAATTAAAATTTACTTTCCTTAAATATTAGCTTTTCTATCACAATCAGCTGGCACAGTTGAAAATAATTAGCAGCTTAAAGACTGTCTTCCAAATACACTTAGGTGTTTTATATACTTTGACAAGGGAATGGCAAGCTCCTTTATAGTGTGATAATGAGTAGCAGCTTGAAAATGTATTGTCTACTCTTTGTTGTTGACACCACCTAAGACGATTGTGAGAGAAGGATTTTCTAGATTGCCTACTTTGTATATTTGACAGCACTTCATGAAACCTCTGTTCTCTTTGTAAGCCTTTCACACAGCAACAGGCTAGAGAAAAACACTTCAGAAATAAAAATCGCATGGCAAAATCACAACAGTTGGGCAGGTGTCATACTTGAAATCACTTTATTATTTTTAAATTGACTAGATTTGGAGTTGTGTGTGTCCCTTTTGAAAAGAACAGATGTGGCAGTAAATGAAATCCACTATGCTTACAATGAAAAGGAAAAGACTTTTTAAACAGTACATATCAGCTAAAAAGCCACAACAATTTGAGAGGACTGATATGCCAGTTTAGAGTAGCAAAAGCAGAACCTTCATTTTTTTCTTCTTTGCCTATCTGTTAGCCTCTTCTGTGTACTCGATTCTTGTGCATTTTAGCTGGCACAGCTATTACTGTCACAAGATTCATAATTAATCAGTAGCCTTTGGCTGGGAAATTATTTAAACTGGGAGCTTCCCAGAATACTTCCTGAAGAGTGTTCAGAAGCTGGTTAGAGTCCAAACTCTGTGGCTCAGCAAGTGGCCAAACTGTAGCAGATTACTAGAGTTAAGGTAATGAATAAAGAATAGAAGCATTTGAGCTGGATAAAAGAACCTTTTAAAAAGCTCTATTTTAAGGTATCCCAGCATGACCCTGTTTTTTAAAAGGAGCTACAAAATCTACAACATACTTCAAATAGTTATGGAGTTAAATCTGCACCTTATTTCTTTTTAGGCATCTTGTATTTTAAATTGGGAAACTGAGAAAAATGTCTTTTCATATTTAGTTTCCTCTTGGATTCTTGCTTGTGTGTTGAAGATGACACTTCATAAAGCTGCTTTATTTCTCTTTCCATAGAAACAACAAACATATGTATGTATTTTTGTAGGGAGAATAGTCCTTTGCTTTAAAGCCTATGTTGAGGATTAAAATTTTGGAGAGTTTTTTTTTTACCCCTCCATTCCTCCCTGCTAATTCAGGGGTATATATTGACTCAGTGCTCTGTTCTGAAAGTAGGTAGCTTGTGTATGTAATACCGAATTAAAACAAACTACTGCGCAAGGCATCATCAAAACATTGTCCTGATTTAAAGAGCATTCCTCTACAAAGACAAAGGAAAAGGAATTATTCAGTCAAGCTTTTACTTTTCTGTGCAGTAGGAAATAGCAGATGTAGATTTGTTTTGCCATTTGTATGAATGCTTTTGAGGCAGCTGCAAGTTCAGGTGTAGTACGTTATCTGTAAGGAAAAATGTATTTTATAGAAATGTGGGGGGAGGGGGAGGAAACCCTGTAAAACTGTGACTTACAAAAACCATGCATTTAAATAACAGTATTCTCAAAGTGGCGGCATGCTGCTTGAGTCATTGATAGCATTCTATAGAGCTGAAAATGATTTGATGGAAAGTAAAATGTATTTGAATCAAACCTCTCAGGTAACTTGGTCAATAGAATAGGACTTCAGACTACCAGCCTACTCCCTTTTTTGTTTAGGATTTGCATTTCTAAATAACACCAGCAAACCTGTGTAGCGATTTGAAGGTTTTATACCTTACTTGCATAATATCAGTGGCATACGGGTAAAATACCTAATAAATGATACAGCTTGAATTGTTTTCATTGGTGGCAGCCTAAAAGATGTCTGTAATCTGATTCTGGTGCAACAGGATCAGAGAAAACTCTGCATTGTATCCCATGATGGGAGAAGCAGCTTGCTTGAATCATGGTATCCAATTAATATTTAAATCAAACTACTTTTTATATAAAACATAATGGTCATAAAATGAAGTCCATTTAGATTGTGAGAGTAGAAGACAACTGAATTCTGACTGCTTAAACAATATTTTTCAAAGTATTTCTCCCCTTACAAATATAGTATACTCTTAATATAATTAGCAGTCACTTGTTTTAAAAGGATTTGTACAGGCGAAGGTGAAGGGGATTGTAATGAGGGAAGTACTTAACTGTTTTGTTATATCTAATAAGATACTTTTGCAAAACTGCTGAAGTATCTTTAAAGGAGTAAAAATTGTTCTTTCAATCCTGCTTTTCTCCAGTTCTCCAGCTAGCTTCTAACCCTGATTTCCTGTCATAGCCTTATTTCATAAAATGATCTTTAATTCAAGACAAGTTTTACTCATTATTCTTTCTGCCATTAACAAGCTATGCCAGGCATTTTTGGGGGAAACTGTCATGCTGTTCTTTCCTCCCACACCCCCTGACAAAGGTTTCTTAAGTGTCTTAGAAATTGGCTGACATTTTCAGGATGATGCTTTTCTCTGCAGACTTACTGAAAAAAAATCCTGGCAAACTTGAGTATAGAGCAGAAAATAGTTGCTGTAGTTAAAGCTTTACTTCTGACATTTTTTCACTTTTATCTTGCACAAAATGCTGAGCCAAGTAAGTTGAAGAGAAATTCTAGAGTCTGGCACCCTTGCTGTTAGAGCAAACCTGAGCTTTCACACTGTGCCATTTGCTGTCAAAGATTACACCCTGGACATCCTTTTGATTTAAAGTATTATACTGTTGTTTGTCCAGGTTCCAGTTTATAACCATAGATCTTCATATTAGTGTCACATATCGTGGTTCCAGGGGTGGTTGTGACACCATGTCCCATGCCTTGCTGATGGCATCCTTGCAGATGTTCTGCTAGTCACTGATACAGTCCCTCTCTATGCCTCTCTCATCCCCACTCCAGGCCTTGGATCCCTTGGTCTCTCCTTTGGCTCCTCTCTGGGCCCTCAGACCCCTTGGTTTTACCCAGCTGCTCCCTGGGCTACTAGGCCCCTCGGTTTTTCTCCTGGCCTCTCTCCAGGGTTTCAGCTCCTCTGTACTTTTCTGGCCTGTCTCCAGACCCTCAGCCCCATCTAACCCTGTGTTCTATTCCTGGCTCCTCACTGGGTCGCTGGACTCTTCCTGGTCCTGGTCTTTCATGGGCCCTCACTGAGCCTCTGTCTATTCCTGGTCCTTTGCTAGGCCGCTGGACCCATGTGGTCCTGGTTTTCCTTGGCCCCTCACTGGGCCATTGGACCCATGTGGTCCCAGTGTTCCCTGCCAAGTGCTTTTCTGTTGAGGTGTGCTCCCCTAGTCTTCCCCCTCCATGGGGCACCCACAAGGCAGTGGGAGCTGAGGCTTTCCAGTGCCCATCCTTGCCTTTCCCTGGAGGGCCCATGCATGGCATTTCATGAAGGTTGCCCTGCCA
Source organism: Alligator mississippiensis (assembly GCF_030867095.1). Lineage (NCBI taxonomy): Eukaryota > Metazoa > Chordata > Crocodylia > Alligatoridae > Alligator > Alligator mississippiensis. Next base: position 26,350,164 of record NC_081837.1, on the reverse strand, counting down.
TAGGCAGCCCCACCACACCAACCAACTCCAGTAGGGTAAAGTTTTAGGTTTTATCCAGGACTGGTTTTCAGACATACCTGATCTCACATGTCCTAAGCCCTTCCTGGGCTGCTAACTGCTGGACCCCCTGGTCCTGGCTCTGTCTCCTACCCTGAGTCCTCCATCTCTGGCCCTGGCTCACTCTTGGACCTACCAGCCACTGTCATCCTGGGCTGCATGTCCCTTGAGCCCTTCCTGTCAGCTGTGCCCTGCCCCCTGGGACCTTTGGTCTTTCCTAGGCCCTGGCCCCACCTCAAGGCCTGCCCAGCTCTGGCCATCTCTGCTGTAGTCTGTTTACCCTTCAGCCCCTCCTGGGCTGCGGCCCCCGCACAGGCCAGTTGAGATTATCCGGGTCAGTCCTCCAGCTGTCAGCTCCCTCGTCTCTGGGTCCACCTTTTCAGACCCCTCCATGGATCGCTCTCTCTGTGGGCTTGGAGCCCTCCATAGGTCTTTCTACACAGCCCCTTCCTTCTCTGGGCACAACCTGGCCCCTCAATAGGCCACAGACTCTCAGCCCCTCTCCCAGGACTTGCCTGATCTCTCACTAGGCCCCTCTCTCTTCAGGCTCATGTGGCCTCTCAACAGGGCCCAGGCACTCAGCCCTTCTCTCAGGGCTCTCCTTGTCCCTGAACAGGCCCATACACTCTCAGCCCCCTTTTCAGGGCTCTGGACCCCACAATGGGTCCCCAGGAACCTCTTCCGTCCGCTTGGTTCCTACCCAAACCTCTGGATGTCTTTCTCCTTGCTAGCATTCAGGAGCGACAGCCTTCCTGCTGAGTGGTGTTCCCCAGATGTTACTGCCAACCCTGCTCGCAGCGTCTGGGCTTTTACTTAGTCTATGCCCAGCCCTCCTCCAACCAGGAGACTCCTTTGATCAGGCCTAACCTCATCTGCCGGCCCCTGGGTCAGCTGACTCTGCAGTTAGCCCTGACCCCACCTGCCCATGGCTCAGCAGACCGCCTGACCTGTTAAAGTGGCAGGCACATCAAGTGCCCTGCCACAACTGGGTATAATGGGCCTCATTTTAAACATGGTTTTCCTGTGTTCCAAATAGCAACATATACAGTAACCGTTTTCAAAGCAATTTTTTTGGTGCTCATATTTTCACTAATCACTGCCATTTCTGTCTAAATATGTGTTACTGATCAACAAATACATTAGAAGCTTTGGACTTCTTTTATAGAAAGTTGGTACGTCTAATGCTTAATCTTTTACTGTTTGTATCTAAATACTTATTGCTCAAATACAGGGTAGGAAAACTGTTTCTTTAAGAGAGTGGTGAATGAAATACCAGGGATATATTTATTCATAAAGACCTCTTCCTCTGCATCATTTGATAACTAAGATTCCTTGAAATGTTGCTCCTGATTCTTTGGCTTAGATAAAGTGTACGATGCATCTCTTGTCCTATGCCCACCATTATAGTATCTGAACACCTCTGCATTTTTGAGAGCCAGACACAGTGATGCCATAGCCCAGTGATTCTCAACCAGGGTGTCACCAGATAGTTCAAAGGGTGTTGGGAAGTATAAGGAGATAAGTCAGGTGTTAGGAGATAAACTAAGCAGATTAAGTACAAAGTCAGGCTTTTCCCTGTCTAGACAATCTGCAGTACCAGGCCCTTCTGCAGGAAGCAAAAGCAGGCACTCTAATCTATAAATTAGTTTTTAAAAATAGGATGCTATTCAGTTCACAAAAGTTATGGAGGGGTTCCTTGAGTCCAAAAAGGTTGAGAACCACTGGTAGAGGAGCTTTGTCTGTGGAATATGTTCCTTGAAACCTATTTTGGCAGCTCCTCAAGGCATGGTAAAAGGCTCATATTTTCCTATATAATATTCTAATATAATAAAGGGCTTAGTTTGGGGGTGGGCAAAATATGGCCCGTGGGCCAGATCTGGGCTGCCAAGCACTTCCCTCCAGCCTGCGGAGCCCTCAAAGCCTAGTAATGGCGGCTGCCTGTCTAAAAGCCTTCAGTGGCAGCCGGCGACACCAGCCTCCGGCTGCAGCACCTCAGGCTGTTTACTGGGTTCTGGTTGCAAGGCAACCATCCCAGACCTCAGCCTGACCCAGCTGGCCTCGCCCCGCCCCTGGCTCAGGCCACGTTTGCAGCTTGAGAGGGGCAGGGGGCTGAGCCTGATCCTGTGGCGCTGGTGAGGGGAAGGAGTGCCTGGGCCGGCTTCTGCCTCCGGCACGGGACTGGAAAGGACCTTGTCCTGCAGGTAAGCCCAGGAGAGCGGCTGCTGGGCAGGCTTTCCCCGTGTCATGCCGTGCTGCTCGGGGCATGCCAGGTCGGACTGGACCGGCACTGGGGAAGGGAAGCAGCAGCTGGGCCAGCTGTGCCGCTTGGAACCGGCTGGGCGGGCCAGCTGAGGAGAAGCTGCGACTTTGCCTTGTGTGGCTTGGGCTAGGATGGGCTGGCACCAGGGAGGGAAAACTGCTCCAGGGTCAGTCCTGAGCGGTACACGGTTCCGCCGCCACTTCTGCTGGCTATTGCTGACCTGGCTGGGCTTGCCCTGTCTGCAGCAGCACGTGGGGAAGCCAGCTTCTGCTGCATGCTGCTTTTCCTGGCTGCGGCTTCCCCATTTGCTGCTGCACTTTCCCCCTACCTGTGCCAGCTGGTCCCAAGAGGCAGGAGGCTCTGCCACTGCTTCTGCTGGCCATTACCAACCCAGCTGGGCTCGTCCCACCCCAAGCAGAACATGGGGAAGCTGACCTCAACTGCATGCTGCTTTTCCTGGCCAGTGCCGACCTGGCTGGGCTCGTCCCATCTGGAGCAGCATGCGGCTGAAGCCAACTTCCCCACCAGTGCTCCTAGTGCAGTTACTGGCACACCTACCAAGTTCCCCCAATCACCTGAGTGGTTGTTATAACATCCCTAATCTTAACACTCCACAGAAGAATAATTTGGATATGAGCACATCAAAGAAGAGGAAGGTAGATGTTGAATGCCGAATATTCAACAAGGAATGGACCTCTAAATATTTTTTTATTGAAGTAGGTGGAAAAGCTGTGTGCTTAATTTGCAAAGAAAGTGTGGCTGTATTCAAAGAATACAATTTGAATCAGCATTTTGAGACTAAGCCTGCATCCAAATATGAAAACTTACCAGCCCAAGAAAAAGTAAAGAAAGCAGAGGAGATGGTTGCTGCAATGCAGAAAGAGCAAATTTTTTTCACAAAAGCATTGGCAGCACTGGATGGAATTATGAGAATGAGTTATGAGGTTGTACACACAATCACCAAGAGGAGCAAACCATTCTCTGATGAAGAGTTTGTAAAGGAATGTGTACTCAAGTTAGCTGCAAATTTGTGCTCAGACAAGAAAAAGCAGTTTGAGAATGTTAGCTTGTCAAGGCGCTTTATTCTGAGACGTATTGAAGATATCTCTGAGAACCTGCACCAGCAATTGAAAAGTAAGGTAAATGATTTCTCATACTTTGTACTGACACTCCGTGACAGTTGTGATGTCAAAGACACAACCCAGTTGTTGATTTTCATTTGAGGAATCATTGAAAATGTTGAGCTTTCAGAAGAATTGGCATCAATGCAGTTAATGAAAGACACAACAACTGGAAAAGATTTATTGGATGCAGTAAATGTGTGTGTCAAAATTGGGAATGGACTGGAAAAAATTGGTGTGAGAGACCACTGATGGAAGCCCAAACTTGACAGGCAAACATGTTGGATTGCTCAAAAGAATTCAGGATCAAGTCAGAGAGACAAATCCAGAACAGAAAATTATTTTTTACGCTGTATCATTCGTCAAGAGGCCCTCTGTAAAAATGTTTTAAAACCTAAGCACTGTTGTGGACACAGTTACAAAAGTGGTCAACTACATTTGAGCAAGAGGATTAAACCTACAGGCACTTTGTAACTCTGTTTGAGGAGTCTGAATCTGAGCACACAGATGTTTTGTATCATACTAATGTAAGATGGTTCAGTTTGGGTAATGTTTTGAAAAGAGTGTGGGAACTGAGAGCTGAGATTTCCTTTCATGTTTAAAAATGAACCAAAGATTTGGATTTCCCACAGCTGAATGATGCAGATTGGCTCTCTGATTTTGTATTTGCCATTGATATCATGGGCTACATGAATGATCTGAATTCATGACTGCAAGGGAAGGGACTTTTTGCTAATGAATTGCATTCCAGTGTCAAGTAATTTATGATGAAAGTACTCCTTTTCTCCCATCAGATAGAAAACAAAGATTTCGGCCATTTTCCTACATTGCAACACATAATGGTTTCTGATCAAAACCTAAAAAAATACACATCACTACTAGTGCAGTTGCATGCTAAATTTTCTTGCTGATTTGAAGATTTTCAAATAATAGAAAAAGACCTCTTTGGTCTCCTCACCTTTCACATTTACTGTTGACAGCGCTCCATGTGACCTGCAACTTGAGCTTATTGACCTCTAGTGTGATGCACGGCTTGCAGAGCAACTAAAATCAGTTCCACTTCCTAGCTTTTATGCCTCTCTCAATGAACAGAAGTTTTCAAAGATCAAGGCTCATGCCCAAAAGACACTTCTGCTGTTTGGATACGTATGTGAACAGACATTTTCTGTAATGAAAATCAACAAATCAAACTTTAGCTCTTCAATTAGCGGTGACCACCTTGTAGCAGTGCTCCGCATTGCAACAACAGAGATGATGCCTGATTTTGATTTTCTGGTTAATGCACATCAGAGGCTTCATTCTTCACATTGAGTTCCTTTGTTTGTCTTTAATCATTTAAGTTATTTATATTATGGTTGTATGTTTGTCATGTTGTTTTCAGAAGCGTTAAGTTAATCACTACTCAAATTATTTTTTAAATAAAATTAAAATCTGTTATAGTAGATGTTTGATTTTTAGTATACAATACTTTATACTTTTTTAAAATGATTCGTTCTGAAAGATTTTGTGTGCAGTCCTTGACTCAATTGGTTTGGCTCCATTGTGGGGGGAGGTCTGATGCCCCTGAAACCCTACTGCTGGGGCAGGATGTTAGAGAGGTCACAACCCCTTGCTACCTGGTAAGTTGTGCCTGTGTGTCGTGGCCCATAGGGCAGAACTTTTGGGGCCCCAGGAGCAGGCCATGCACAGTGAGGGTGGGCCCTGGTGTTGGGCAGTGTTTCCCAGTCAATAGGTACGCCTTCTAATGTCAGGGATTATGTGATGAGGGCAGGAGATTCTGAGACAGATATAGCAAGTCAGGCAGTTTGGTGTTGGGTGGGTGGCTCTTATGACACAGACCATATGACAGGGTGTAACTTTTGGTTCCAAGGTCATCTCCCCAAAAGGAGTACTTCCAGGGGCAAGGGGAGGGACTTCCGGTGGCAAAGGTCAGGGGTTAGGGATGGGACTTCTGGTCCCAAGATGGCAACCAGGGGGCGGGGCAACTGTCAAAGGCGGAGCTACCAATGCAGCCCTCGACAGCTCACCAAAACTCATCAAGCGGCCCTCGGCCTGAAATAATTGCCCGCCCCTGGCTTAGTCCATCTGTGTCTGTCTGTAACACCCTTGGAGCACTCTGCTTGGTTACTGAAACAACCAATCAGAGTGCTCCAAGAGTGTTACAGACAGGAGGCAGTGGTGATGGTGCGGTGTAGCACAGCCATGACAGAGGGGATAGAGTGGTGGGGTGAGGCCAGCACCACTGGCCTCATCCCCCTTCACCCCCGGCCCTTCTCCCTGGAGGCGGTGGAGCACCACTGTGACAGCAGGGACGAAGTGGGGGGGTGGCGTGGGCAAGCTTCCCCCCCCCCCCCCCCCCCCCCCCCCCCCGGCCCAGCTCTTTAGAGGCAGTGGTGGTGTGGGGTGCTAGCAGACGGGGATGGAGGGGACGGCAGGGCAAGCTTCCTTCCCCGCTCCTGGGAAGCAGCGGTGTGGGGTAGGGTTAGGGTTATCAAGCTTCCCCCCTTCACTCGCGCCCCGCCCCATCATTCTTGAAGGGCAAATTTGCTTGTGTGCGTGTGTGCGCGCGCTAGATGCTTCTAGCCCACCTTTTCTGATTGCTTTCTTGTTCGAGGGAAGGAAAGTATTGTGGCTATTCTCCATGAATTTTTTTTGTAACTTGTCTAAATGCTACAGTGATAAATTGTTAAAATAGAAAATGTCTGGTAATGAATGTTTTTTCCATCACTCTACACCAGGGGTGGGCAAAATACGGCCTGTGGGCTGGATGCAGCCAGTGGAGGTACTTTGTCCAGCCTGTAGCGGGTCTCTCAGTCCCACCTGGCCCAGGCATGATCCGGCCCATGATGCATCCCATCACACCCCTGGGCACTCGGGCTGGGGTGGCTCTGCAGCTAGGCAGCCCAGGTGGTGGCGGTGGCTCCTTCCAGCTGCCACCGCCACTGCCTTAGCCCTGACGGAGACCCATGTGCACAGCCTCGACCCTGGCCCGCCTCGCGACCACTCTGGACTTGGTCTGGTGGAGCAAACCAGCTGGAACCTGCATGTGCAGCCCTGACCCTGGCCTCTCTCACATGTGCTCTAGACTCACTTGCCCGCAATGAGCAATGGCAGAAGCTGTTGCTGGGCATGGAGGAAAAGTAGCCCTTCTCCTTCGCCACTGCCAGGTCCATCTTGCTGCAGCTGCCCAGAGCCTGTGCCTGGGCTGTCCTGTGGCTGCTCTCTGCCACTGTCACTGCTGTGTCTGGGCTGCCCAGTGGGGGAGTGGTGGCAGTGCAGAGGAGTTGCAGGGTGTCACGGGCTCTGGGCAGCTGCAGCAAGAAGGGCCTGGCAGCGGTGAGTGGGAGGGGCTGCTTCTGCCCAGCCACTGCTGCTACTCGTGGGCAGGCGCGGGCCAGGGGCGGGGCTGTTCCGCTCTGGCTGGGGTGAGTATGGGGTGGGCCAGGGTTGGGGCTGGGGCTGTGCACTGTTGGTGGCAGAGAGGAGCCGCAGGGCCTGCAGGCTCCAGGCTGTTAGAGGGTGAGGGGGGTGCTGGTGATTGGCCCGTGGCAGCTCTCCAGAACTGCCTATGTGGCCCGCAGGTCCAAATAATTGCACTGCACTGCACTGAAATATTCTAAATGGATCAGATTCCTTTAGAAATCCAATGTCCAAAAATATCAAACAGTAACATTTTACACAGTCAAACTGGAGAAGGCTTTTGAAACTGAGTAGTATGCAGAAACGGTCCCTCCTGGAACAATCTGTGTAGATAACGAACTTGTGTGGCTCTTGTCTGACGTACGTGCATATAAGTAAGTGATCTTCTCATGAGATGGATTAAGTAATTCAGTGAATAGGGTTCATGGCATCAGATTTCAAGTTTGTTCTGCCATATTTGGGACATCTGGGCAGAGCTAATGGCAGTGGAAATTTTTCATGTACTGAAACATTTCTGGAAGGATATTATACTGATTTTTCACAAAGCCATATAAGCAGGTCTTCTACAATGGCCCTAAACGCTAATCCTGTAGCGTAGCTAGCTGAAGATTCAGATGAATATTTACTTTTCAGTAGGAGGAAAGCAGTGATGTAGGTGGAGAAGGAGGTTATTCAAGCTTGTGTAATATTTACACCTTTCAAGGTGTTATCTAGAAGAGGAAAGTATACCTCAACTGATCACGGTGTTAATTCACATTTTTACTTCCTCTCCTTTTGAATAGGTGGCCCAGGAGCACAAATCTATAAATCTTTTCTTTGAACTTAATACACCATGGAATTGGAGTTATTCTTTAATTACAGAAGTAATCCATAAAATAAAGAAAATATTCATCCTTGATTTAAGAGCTTATGCTCTTGCTTCTAAAGTTTTTAGTTTTTATTTCTTCTTGCCTGGCTCTGAAGAGTCAAGATAGAAGTTTAAATTATAGTAAATTTAAAAAGGGAGAGAAGGCAAGCCAATGCCTGAATGAGTAAGGGAATTAGGGGGACTAGTAGTAGAATATAAATCCAGTCTAAAGCTTTAATGACAGAAAATTACCTAACTGATTTGGTGGTTTATGTGAAGTAAATTTTTAATCTCAGTTCAACTCCTGGTAGATTAGTGACTCCACCACAGAAAATACTATTCATAACTGCAGTCTCAGGAGACGGAAGCAAAGTACTGAAGTAGCTTAAAGAGTCACCTCCCGTGGACATGAATAAGGGTGAGGCATGTTGTCATGTGAGGGAGGAGGGGAGAGAAAGTTTGTATTTTCCTGCCTGTGTGGTGCTTTTGGAAATGCTGAGCTGCCTAATGCCAGCTGAAGTCAAAAGGAGGTCCGTGTGCCCAGAACACCAGAAAATCAGACTCCTGCATGATGAAGGCAGTATAAAACCATAGTGATGAAGCACTGGAAACAAAATAGATACCTGAGGCCAAGTTCACCAAGGAGAACATTTTTTTTCTCAGAGCTTGCAGTACGCAGCACATTCTGTTGTGACACTTTACAGCCATATTCTCATGAATTTAGCACCTAAAGCTGTATCCAGGTGTGCATGGTTCCTTTGAAAATTTGGCTACTTTACTTTGCTGCCTAGATGGAAGCTGGGTTCCTTTGACAATCTGGCTGCAGGCGTAGAAATTGGTTTCATTTTCTTTTCTTTTTAGGGAAGGCAGCAATTAGGGGAAAAGAAAAACAATAAATGAGAAGAAGAAAAAAGGAGAGGGCAATCACTATTAAAGTTATGAAGTGCAGAAAATTGAAGAGGGAAGCTTATGGCATTCTTGTGCATGAAGTATGCTACCTGCAATCTATGCATGCACTTAGTCGTGATTTACTTTGGAAGGCTTGTTACTTTACCTCATAGACCTATTTATTAGTTTCATCTCTGAGTTAATTGTGTGCATTCAGAATAGACCCTTGAAAACTATTGCAGTTTAGGGGAGAATTCATTTTTTTTAACTTTTTTTTTTTTTTGGTGATTTGCATAATGAATTTTAACTTATGGTTTTTATTATAAAAATATGCTATTTCAACAATGAGTGATCAATAGAGTATCTTTTGTCAAGCAGTAGCATGCATTGTATACTTGACAGTATCTTTCAGAAATAAAGCTTGGATTTGTCTTGCATGTGTGGTTATTAATTGCACGATGTCATCACCTTTCATGTAGCATTAACCTTTGCATCACCCTTTTACCATTCCTTTACACCCTCCTGACTAAAGGTTCTCTTGTCTCCCCTCTTGTCTTTGAGCAGCACATCTGTTTGGATTGTAAAAACAATTTCTGTCCGTTGTGTTCAAACCGGCCCGAGAGCGGTCCCCTTCTCTGCCATCTCTGTCAGCGATTCCGAGCTACAGCATTTCAGCGGGAAGAGTTGATTAAGATGAAAGTGAAGGATTTGCGAGACTATCTGGCACTCCATGAAATCTCTACAGAGACATGCCGTGAAAAGGAGGAACTGGTATTTTTGATCCTCAATCAGCAGCCAGTCATCACCCAGGAAGATAGGCTACGAATACCTCCACTTACCACTGGCACATCTGGACAGGAAGGCTTTGTTCTTTTCCCACCGCCTAGCCCAGCATCTGCTACCTCACATGATGCCTCTCCAGTGTCCACAGACCCCATCTCGAGTACACTAACTCAGGAACATCAACAGGTATTTCTCAGTCCCCACATGGAAGCACCCTGTCCTGTACTCATTCATCCTTGTTGTTGGCTTAATTACTGGGATGCTTATTGTTTCTTATATCTTAATAAAAACTGTGCAAATAAAAATTATATGTGAAGCTTTTGTATAAAATAACCAACAGTACTTGAGCTACATTTCATTTATCTATTGTCTCCATTTGACTTTGAAATTTGAATAAATAACTCAAGACTTCCCTAGAGCATCATTAGAAACTAAAGGCACACTTCCATTGTAACTAATGGATTTCTTTGTTAATGTTGGTCATGTTGATTGTGATGGATGGGGTATTTGCCTTTTCTCCATTAGTGGAAGTTAACTTTCTTTAGATTTTCAAAGTTACTTGAGAGTCTGGTTTTAATATGCCAGATATGACGCTTCTGTCACGGTTCTAAGGTGGGCTTGAACACTGGTCGGTGTTTCAGTGAATGGTTTCATCCTAAGGTCAGCCTGGGACACTCCTTTGACTAATGGGCCATGTGGATATTTGATGTCTGTAGGGCAGAGGAATGTCTTTCTTTTCTTTCTAGCTGAAATGTTGCTAAGTTATTACAGCTACAAGCAGCTGTTGGGGAAGGCCATTATTCTCTTTCTCCTTATTTTCTGAGCCATGAAGCAATCAAACATGTGATTTTGGAGATGATACAGCTGAGGGAAGTCTCCTAGTGTCTGGTCAATGATTGATCTGAGCATAGAAAAAGCTTTGATTGAAGCCACAGTGTGTTACTAGTCTCTGATTCAGATACTGCCCAAAACTATCTGGCTACACTCTTTCTTTCGGAGTGAATTTATAGTCCAGTTACTTTACTTTGACATGCTTTACTGACTACTGTGCAAAACCTACTTAATGCTTGACATCTACTTTAGGTCTTCCTGTAATTAAGTGAATGGGTGTGCTTAGTTCTGCAGGGGCCAGGACTGGGAAAGTGCCCCCTCGTGCTTTCTCTGTTGTCTGTTTTGTATAGAAGTGCATGGTAATTCCTCCAGGTTTCTTTTACATACAATGAGAAAGGCTTTTTTTATTCCGTTGGAAGTAGCGCATTGCACCAGTTAGTTTCTGCAGAAAAGTTAGAGCACAAAGGCACAATTTCAGCTGCTTTTCTCAGTTTCCATTTCCTCTTTTGGGAATTCTTAGGCTTTCAAAACCCCTTTGATTTTCCTAGTGTTTCACAAATATAAATAAACCACAGCTTTCTTCAGTAGGAAGGAGAATATTGTCTCAACAGAGAAACTGAGGCAGTGACCAAATATCATACCCAAAGTCACAGAGAGGAATTAGTGGAAGCTGGGATTACAATTCAGTTTCTTTTACCCTGTGCAGTGTTCAAAACTGTTACTCTCCCTCTAGGCTGCTTTAGCTGCTTTTGCCTGCTGCTCCTTAGCTAGCCCCATCTCAGCCTCTCACCCTTACCTGCCTCCACAGAGCTCATCCACTAGGAAAGATCCAAGGCAGCTTGCCTGGTGGCTAACCCAAATGTGAACGGTGTTCTGGGGGAGGAGGAGGAGAAAAGATCCGTCTCTTGCTTAGTTTCCAATCCAGTGCTAGCACTTGCACAAGAAGAGCACTGTGCTTCTTTCTGGTCATTGCTCAGATTAGTTACTCAGTCACGGTGAACTACATCATTGACTGGTCTCAAAGAGCTACACAGCACTTACTCTTGACATGCTGTAGAGATTGTGACATCATGATGTCACATTGCTCCACAGTTTTTCATTGTGATGTGGCATCAATGCCAAGTTTCCATGTAATGATTTTCTGATCACTCTGAACCTCCATTTCTGAGTCATTACTCTATTGGTTTCCGCCCTGTCTGGCTCCATAAACCCCACAAGAACATGTGGGGGATTATTGTACATCATCCAGTATTGTAACAAGACTCAGCTGACAAGGTGGGGCATCCAACAGCCACATACACCATGACAGTTTCTCACTGAGATCTTGTTTATACCTCACGTCTGTGATCAGGGGGACTTTCTTTCTTCCATCCTGGCTCCTTTTTGGCCTTGCACCGAGTTGCCTAATTCCACAGTCCAGCGCATGCTGAATTGTGCTTTGCTGTTAAACCCACTTGCCCTCTAGACATGCAAGGAGATCTAGCATTGGTGAAAGATGTATTTCCTCTTTTAGGCAAATGGGTTTGTGCCTCCAAGCCAAGACGACATGACAGGAATTGAGAATGCAGGAGAAGCACCAACAGAGGAGGAGACACAGGTTTGTATGTGCTAGAATCGCACAGAGATGGGGGGTGGATTCTGTTGAGTTGTGTTAGTCCATTACTCAGCAAGTATAGAATTGTAACCATGTAATAAGATAGCAAAATAGCTATCATAATAGAGTCACCAGAAAACTTCTCTTTATGCAGAGAGGAACAGGATGTCCCTACAGGCAGAGAACTTTGTGTCACTGGACACTAAGGGCACTTTTACATGTGCTCCAGGGGTTGGGGGGGTGGGATGGCACTTTAAGTAGAGTTGGCTCCAAGAGCCACTCTAATTAGAGTGCTGCTGTGTCTCCTGTATCAGCAGCCCTGCGCTTAAAATTGGCAGTGGGGGCACTTGAACTGAAGCTTGTTCAACAAGCTTTAGTTCAAATGCCCCCACCACCATTTTTTAAGCGTGGGGACACAGGAGGCTGCTGGAGTGTGGCAGTTGCCATGCTCCCACAGACTCGATTAATTGAATCTACTCTGATGCACTGGAATTCCAGTGCATTGGAGCACGCTCTGTGCTCGTGTATAGGCGCCCTAAAACAATAAAAGGGACTTACATATCAGAGTAGAACTTATTTCTTATAACTAGAGGGATTCATGGAATAAAGTACATGAGGGATAGTATACCTCCATGGATGAGTATTGGCTAGGAAAGTATTGAGAGCTGCTTTAAATTGTCATGATATTGTGACTGCTGACAGACATGAAAAAAAACCCAACACTTTACTTTCAGCTTGGTGTTCCCACCATGATGAGCACAGTGTATGCCCAGAAGAAGCATCACATTTGTTTGACCCGGCTTGCCCAATTTCTGTATAGATTGGGCGCTTCATCAGGGGGGTTGGAGCTTTTATCTAAAAGCTGATTCAATCAGGATGATGCACTGCCTGATCTATACAGGGGCTGGGAAGCTGGGTCAAACTGGTGCGCTTCCTTTTCTGGTAAAGCATTTTTGTTTCTTCACATATGTCGGTGGCCTGTGAAACCAAACATTGTCCTGTCTTTGTTCTGTTTTAGTCTGTTGACTCGGAGGATAACCTGATGCAGGGACGGAGGGCCTCTCTCTCTGACCTGACAAGCATTGAAGACATTGACATGCTGTCTGTAAGACAGCTGAAAGAAATTCTTGCTCGCAACTTTGTCAACTATAAAGGCTGCTGTGAGAAGTGGGAACTGATGGAAAGAGTGACTCGCCTTTACAGAGAGAGAGACCTTCAGCATCTGGGTAAGGTGGAAGAGTCGTCAGTTTTACAAGCTGCTTCAACAGTCAGTAGAAGGCAGCAGGTCAAAGGGAACAGTTTTCCTATCTGTTCATTGCCAATGAGAGAATCAGATCAGGAAGAAGACAACATCATGTTGCTAAACTATATTTGCTATTGCTCGTGCCTGTTGACCTGAGCATTAATGTTGTTTGGATCTGTAAAGCGACTGCTCCATTGTGCAACAGCAGGGCTTCTTGCTTTTCTTATGGCTGCAGAGCACATGCAGCTATGTTAGACTGAAGTCTTCTTGTCTCTCATTAACTGATTTGTGGACTGAGTGCCAACAAGGTGCGCCTATATGTATCATGACAGTAAAGGGGTTGCATAGGTTATTGTTGAGAGGTGAACTGGAAGACAGTGGAATGATGTAGATATTCATGCAGGTGTAATTAAGCCTGCAGGAAAGAACCCAGCTAGACTCTTAGATCTCAAGTGAAGTTTCAAGGGTGGAGTTAAAAAACAGCTATTTACTTACAAAATGAGCATACAGAATATCACTTTCAAGATAAGAAACCTGTTTTAACTTGCTGAGTTTTTCTAATCCTCTAAAGCTTCACATGGAGTACTGTCTCCAGTTTTGGTCCCCACACTTTAAGAAGGATGTGGCCAGATTGGAAAGAGGCCAGCACAGAGCAACGAAAATAATTAGTGTGCTGGGAAGCATGACTTATCAGGAAAGGCTGGAAGAACTGGAGTTATTTAGTCTGGAGAAGAGAAGACTGAGGAGGGATTTGATACCAGTCTTCAAATACCTATAATATCTCAACAGTTTTCAGTGAAACTGGGACTTAGGTCTGCCAAAAACTACTTATTTGACTAAATCTCAAAATAACAGCCCATATACATTTAAGATGGTCATCTTGCTTTGTAACATCCTAACTATATATGTTCAATGAAAGGAAAAATGTCTTAATAATCTAACCAAATAATAGCTACTCCATACCAGTTGCCCTCACCTTTCCAAAAATGTACCATGTTGGATTTACAAAATACAAAGCCAAAAGACTCGAAGCAAGCCATCTCCTAGGGAAAGGGCGGGTAAAATACTGCTTGTGGACTGCATCCATCCCACCAGGAAATTCCATCCGGCCCATGGCCTCCCATCAATTAATTATATCTGACCTGGTCCATGGCTGCCCCTGCTGCACTCCACGTGGGATCAAGCCCTGCCTCCTCCCACTGAGGCAATGTGCTGTGCTCCTACCCTTGCCCGCAAGAGGGCTCCAGCCCCAGCCAGTGCTCACAGCTTCTGGGCAGAGCTCCTGTTGTCCTTGCTGCAGCCACCCAGGGAACTGCTTGGCTCCCCTGCTCTCCAGTGGTTCCTCCTGTCACTGCTGCAGTACTATGGGCAACAGGTAGGGAAGTAGCAGTGGGCAGGAGTCTGGAGCACGAGGCCCGCACCTGGTGGGGCAGTGAGAGTGCAGAGCCCAGGTCAGCGGAAGTGTGAAGCCTGGGCCAGCTTTGTTGCATTGTGTATGGCTCCCTGCAGCTCACATGCAACTCCCAGGACTTGTGCCACTGGGGGAAGCCCTGTGCGATGGAGGCAGGCAGACTAGGCCCTGCTCCCTTGGCCAAGTCCCAGGAAATGCATGTGGGGCCAGGCTGCCAGCTCCATCATGTAGGGCTCTCCCCCAGTAGCGCATGGCTCTGGTCAAGTCCCAGCAGCTGCACATGAGCCGCAGGGAGCCTGCACAATGAAGCAGGGCTGGCCTGGCCCTGCTCCTTGCTGCCACGTGCAGCTCCTGGGACTTGGCTGGTGCCGTGTGCTGCTATGGGGCCCCTCCTGTGCAGGCCATGAGCATCCTGAGGGCTTGCTGCCACTGGCAGAGGGGGCTGTGCACCATGGGGGGGGGGAGACATGTTGCGGGGGGCGTACACATACCTCACCATACCCACACCCTGCACACACACACAACCACATCCCCCAAACACCATGCCTTCTCACACCCCCCCCACACTGTTCCCCACACAGCCACCCCGATAAACCCCACACCCACCCACCCACCCACCCACCCACATCCACCCACCCTCCAACCACATCCCACACATAGTATACAAAAGTAAGATTTTATTTTTAGTTATTATGCAATTGTCTCTACACTACACTATGCACTACTCTACACTATGCAAACACACATAAATGAGGACAAGAATATTTTTTAAAATAAAATTTAAATGGTATAGTAGACGTTTGATTTTTGGTATATGATTTGGGTTTTTTTCTGGTTCCAAGATGGCAATCTCCCCTCCCCGTCCCAAAAGGAGTACTTCTGGGGGCAAGGGGAAGGACTTCCAGTAGCAAAGGTCAGGGGTTAGAGGGTGGGATTTCCAGTCCCAAGCTGGTGACCACATTGTGGCCCTCAACAGCTCACCAAAATTCATTAAGTGGCCCTCCAGCCAAAATAATTGCCCACCCCTCTGCTAGGATTTTCCTGTTTATTGCACAAAATAATGCAACTTCTCTCTTTTTTTCCCCTCCTGTATGCAGTTTCTGACACTGGTGATCAAAATGGTAAGTGGTGTTGATTCTCAAAATGTTAGCTCTGTAGAAAAATTCTCAGCACTAGGAGTTGTTGCATGCTCTAATATAGAAAAGATTTTGTTCTAGGCAAAAATTTCCAGCTCCCTGCCAGACAAGCAGTCTCACATGGCACTAGTGCAAGTATAGGAGCAGGATTACTCAGATTCCAGTTATGCTTACACATTATTTGCAGAAGATGATGCTTCTTAACATTGGCAATTAAGCATAATTTGATATTGAAGTCAGTAATAAAGTTTGTATTCTCTGACTCATGTACTCTTGTCCTTAACGCTATGATGCATTTTCCTCAAGTCTAATACTTGCCTTTTAATCTTTAGCTTGTTCAGGTAACACTGGGCTTCCTGGTGCTGAAGAGAATCTCTGCAAAATCTGCATGGATTCACCAATTGACTGTGTCCTGCTAGAATGTGGCCATATGGTCACTTGTACCAAGTGTGGGAAGCGTATGAATGAGTGTCCCATCTGCCGGCAGTACGTGATAAGAGCTGTCCATGTCTTCAAGTCCTGAGTGAAAGCACGTAAGACCAGTGTTGCCTTAAAGCCTCATGTGCTGTTAGAGAAATGGTTAAAATCTCTACACATAGTTGAAGGTCCAAGACTAGCGCTCAGACCTCACAGGATGTCTGAAGTTCATGAGAGGTGAGGCAAGAGGAAGCTTGGGAAATTTTCCATATTGAAGCCGTGATTGGATGCGTCATTCCCACCACATTGCTATACACCACAGTGCCTGGACTCCTTGGAGCCTAATAACAGCATCAGACACAGAAATAACTAACAGCCTGTGAGAGCAGCTTGATCAACTGGTGATGGGGGATAAACAGTCACTGGCTTCCCAACACAAAGACCAGATTCTGAGGCTTGTTATTTCCTCTGCAAATAATAAATGAGGACTGAGCTCTCCACACACAACAGTTTTTTTTTGTTTTGTTTTGCTGCTATTGAATGTTCCCGTTCTGCTTCTCTTATTCACTTGCTCTGTGAATCACCTCCGGTGATATTTTTATTTTCAGGGAACACAATCTTGGTTGAGCTTGTTCCTTGTTTTGAACATATAACTTTACTTTAAGCTCTAGTTTCTAATGCTTGCAGGCCAGGCTGAATGTTGCCCCCCTCTGTGTTACCTTCTTCCTATTCCAAATGTGTTTAATTCTAGCTCAGCAGAATCGAGAAGTGCCTGCTCTGCTTTAATGTGGAAAGGAGGCAGGAAAGCTTCAGTGTTTAAGAAATTAAATATTCTATGTAAGACAGCAAAGAGGCACAACATCTCACCTGGCTTCTTGCACACCTGAATCCAGTGTTTTGTCTTGGATGCAAGCTCCTATGTTTTGTTCTATGTTGGTTCCTCTTTGTAGAAGACCTGAGAGTAGTACCTTGCCTACATGGTAACTGAACTGATTCTTAGTTATCTTAGGCACCAACTTGCCCAGCGTATGCACTGCCTGAGCACAAGTGGAAAAAAATCCACCTTCCCCTGGCATAGGGATTTTTTTCTAACATTGTAATCACATGAAGCCCTGGACAATGTATTTCTGCACATCTCATACAGTGTAGAGATGAATCTGTCAAAGTGATGCTGAAATAAGGAAAGTGTAGGGAGACGTTCTCCCTGCCTTAGGAACGTTCCCCTAACTGCTTTCTTTTAATTTCTTGTTGTCTGTTGCTTCCAGTTAAAGTGATTAGCACTGCCTAGCCTCCTTCATCTCCCTCTGAGCCACAGGATACCAGTTCACTCTATTCCACCATTCTCAAGTGCTGTCAAATATAGAGATGGTTTTTTGAATGGCACAAGATAACTTCTCCCTTGGTAATGGAAGGGCTATAGCATCATTCAAATATACTTCTATGACAATCCCAAGTTTCTGAAAACAACTGCAGTTTGGAAAGCCCTTGTGAATCCATACTGAATTGCATTGTGGGTTTCACCCGCACTCACTATGAAGTTAAAAAATGGTCTTACAAGGTATGTCTTGGGAATATGCCATTCATTACTGGTTGGCAGCAAAATATGAGCTTTCAGAATAATCCAGTACTAATGCCTTAAATAACTTTTCTCCCCAGCAGTTATGGGCACACTGGTGTCTTATTCCAAAAGGCCACCTGGGCCATTTAGATTTAACTTTGCTTCAGGATATTTATCTTGCGTGTAGCAGCAGAGTTTATCAGTGAAGTCTGTCTCAAATTTTCCTGAATTGTGAATGTAAGAACATCAGTATTCAGAGAGAGAGAGAGAGAGAGAGAGAGAGAGAGAGAGAGTGTGTGTGTGTGTGGACATGTATCCATTCCCAGCCTCTACAACACTCAAGATATACTTAAAAGAAGCCTCTATTGCAGATCCATGCATGTTTGCAATAACAGCTGGCAATATACGTTATCAGCTGTCTAACTATGCAAATTCATTTAACACTGCTGTACATCAGCAGCACTGCCTCCACTCCAGGAAATGCATGGATTTGGAGGGTCTCTTCAGTTTAGAATAAGGAAAAACTAGTTCTTGGTTAGTAGCTATACATACATACCATAGTCTAGGTATAAAGAAATTTGAGGCTGGAGTTTATGCAACATCTATGTTAGATGGTGTTTTTGGATTATACAGAAACCAGAATGATGAATCATGTAAAGAATGGACAGGCTCCTTCCTACCTGAGTGTCTATGGTGAATATGCCAGTTGTAGCTTTACCCTTCTTTCTCTTCCTTGCTGCTACTTCTGGATATTCTGCAATTTCTGACTCAGTGCTCTAGCAGAGTACCAGGCACTCCTCTGTTTCCAGCTACTAAATTGTATTACATTAAAGATGCATGATTTTCCTAGCAGTTTTTCAACGTAAACCATTACTGTTGTCATTGCCACTGAAGAGGGTTTCTATGGCAGTTTCCAAAATGCATAGACTGTACTTACTGAGAGGCTTGAAAACTTCTGATCTAGCAAATGCACTGTGAAAATATTGTGTGTAATCATGTTTAGCAATAAGCTCAGGACAGGGGTCTTGGCAAAAGGAATATTTCCCCTAAGAATACATATGTTTCATCTACTCTCTACAAGCCATTCTAAGGCTACTATGCCTATTTTTCTACAACAGATAAGCCAACTTGCAGATCAGTGGAAAAAAATGTTATTAGGAATGAGGTAATTGCGTGCAGCTTGCTTTCCTAATACTTATACTGAAACTAATTTCCATTCTTTCCTCCTTTGCAGAAATGGATTATTTAGTGTGAGGCAGTATGACAACTCACTTTAAAATAAATTCAAACTTAAAAAAATCCAGAGGAAGCAGATTCATAACCCAAAAGAATATATACTGATCAAAAACTAATAAAGATAAAAGTGTATGAAAATATTTAAGTGCTTTATGTACAATGTGCACATTTGTTTAAAATATTTTGAAAATTAATGTTCTATTTGAAATGGTTTCTATTACATTTTTCTTTCATTCAAAAATTGTGGTGGGTACAAAGGTTAAATAAAACCTAACTAGTTTTGGTACAGAGTTCTGGTTTATAATTTTATAATAAAGTTGAAATTTAATTTAGACAACTACTTAGGTTCTGAGTGTTTCTCTCTTGGGAGCAGGGGTAGGTAGCAGGAGCTAAACACCTGTCACTGAATGTGAAGGAGTAGAATAAGCACCCTCCCCCCCCAGAAATCAACTTCCAAGGATTTCAGCTGCTTAGCTATCACCAATGAATGAGGTAAAACTGAAGTTCTGTTTTCCTCATGTGTTTTACCTAATCTGTTAGTCATGTTTATGCAACTGGGATCCTGTATGCGTTTGCTTATTTCTAGATCCTCTCCCCTCTTCAGAGCTACTTTTTCCTCTGAAAAGAAAATGTGAGAAAAGATCAACTTTCAGCAGTGCAATTTAGTAATTTTGTAAGGCATTATAGAAAACGCAGCACTTTTTATAGCCCTCAAGGCTACATGGTGTTGATAGTGCTCAGCCCCAACTAACATCAGCCAAAGTAGAGGGTACATGGTACAGTCAGGTCCCTTGACTTCTATATTACATGTTTGAGAGAGGGTCATCAATACTGAGAAATATCACTGACATGATACCAATATGCATACCTCATGCTTAAAAAATATTCTCTTTAAAAGAGAGAGAATTTAGAATAAAAACACATTTCAGTAGACATCACAGTTGAGTAATTTTGAATGGTTTGGATTAGATTCTAACAAGTTTGTTAGAATAGGAATCCTATTTCCTTAGAATTACTCTGTAAGGTTAATATGTAATGGCAGGTAATTTAACATACCCTACATCTGAGTGTGAGTAGAAGCAGCAAATGCTATCATCTGGTGAAAAAAATCCAAAAGAAACCCAATCAAACCTCCTGGCTTACAACCAGGACACATGCTGACCCTTTGAGGGAGAGCTGGGTTCTTTATCACCCATGAAAATAACAGATACTTCAAAGTTTTGTGTAATCACTGCTTCACTTCAGGCAGAAAAGCTCCCTGAAAGGTAGAAAGTAGCAAATCCTACAACATGCTACTGAGTGTGGATTAAGTTTAAGAAACCACTACGCCAGAGCACTTGGCTTCATCATAGAGAGGACCAGTCTATCTAGCTGGAGGCACTGACTTGTGAAGCAGGTTTAAAGGAATAGGTGGGGAGAGGGAGGCAGGTGTCCAACAGTTTATAAATGCTTCCACCTGGTTTTCTTCTGAGCAATGAGCTCATGTAAACTTGTTAGTGAAAAACTACAATTTTCATAATGGTACTTGGTTTAACTGGGTCCTACTTATGAACCAGTCTAGTTATGGACTATCCTTCCTTTGCAGAAGGACTAGCTGCCTCCATACAGAGAAACCAAATGGCTGTAACTTCTCAAAAAAAACCCCAAAACACCTGCGCTGCTGTTATTCCAGCACCCATAAAAGGAAAGGAATTGGCGCTGTGACAGCTCTTCAGACTCGGATAATTAACAACTGTTCTGGATGTACACAGCAGGCCTGTAGGAGATGCAGTAAACTGTTCCCATAACAAAATTACAGCAACCTTTATGCCCAGCAATGAGCTGACAAGGTTGTATAATTCTCCCTTGTTACAAATCCTGCACTCACAGGGAGCTGATTTCTACTACTACTTCCTAGATGAGGGCAAGTACTTCCCTCTTTGCATTCACCTTTAAAGCAACCACAGACCCTCATTGACAGCATACTAAATTGCTGCCAGCCTGCTATGCAGAACAGATTCAAAAACTGCTATAGCCAGCTGCATGTCACCTCCCCTGCAATCCTCCAATGAGATAATGCATTCAAAGAGAGGTAACAGAAGCTTTTGCATAAGGGGAAAAAGTGATCTTCAGCAATAGCTGTGATAAAGGAATAGAAAAAGTGAATCAGACTGATATCCCTTAGGAATATTAAGGGTACAGAAAACACCTAGGGCTCCTTGCAATAGAGCTTTTCAATTGCCATGGAAGCTGGAGGTCTGCCTGTATCCTAGTCCAGCTTTTGCAAGAGGTAGTTTAGAACTTACAGCAAGTTTAGAAGCAAGCACTTCGAACTCAAACTCTTATCAAGGTTATCAATCCCCCACTATTACCTTAGGCAGACAAGGTTCCTTGGGTGAATTGGATATCTTTTATTAGACCAACCCAAATGGTTGGGGAATAGTTATTAAGCAAGATTTCGGGTTCAAAAACCCTTTGTCAGACTAAGGAAGTTTCAGCAGTTGGTGTGTGCTCTTCCTGGAGGGAATGAATTTTCCCTCCAGGAAGAGCACACACCAACTGCTGAAGCTTCCTTAGTCTGACAAAGGGTTTTTGAACCCAAAAGCTTGCTTAATAACTATTCCCCAACCATTTGGGTTGGTCTAATAAAAGATATCCAATTCACCCAAGGAACCTTGTCTGCCTCTGTCCTTAGACCAACACAGCTACAACCTAAACCCCTGCCACTATTACCTTTGTATTTTTCTGTAACATTCTCTTATATATGAGCCTGGGAATAAAATAGTCACTGAAGATCATTGCTTTAGGACAGTCTTCAGCAAATTCAGACTGAAATGTTGGCAGTTTCCCAGATAGGTTCTATACAGAGGTGCACTGATGCATCAGTCCAATATCGGATCGGCACTGATATAAAGAAAATTGGCTGCATTGGAAATTGGCCTGAAATGGCTGATAAATGCCCGTGCATGCATGCAGCCACACTGCAACACACAGGCATCGAGGAGCAGAGCCCAGCTGTGTGCAGCTGGTAAGTCTGTTTGGGTGGAAGGGGTGGGGGGGCAGATCAATACCTCCTGCAGTGAGGGAGGGAGGGGGCAGAGGCAGGTGCTGTGCAGCTGGGGTGGGGTGTGGGGTGGAGCAGTGGGGGCAGATCAATACCCGCTGCAGGGAGGGAGGGGGCAGAGGCAGGTGCCGCGCAGCAGGGGGGTGGGGGGTGGATGTGGGAGGGAGCTGTGGTCGGGGGCGGGGGGACTCCCACCACTACATGCACCCCAGGAGGGCATGGGGTGGGGTATTTGCCCCTGGATCTGCATGGGGCAGGGCAGGTGGGGTGCAGCTGAAGGCTGGAGCCAGGGCTGCGCCAGGCTCTTCTCGACGGGTGCTGGGAGTGGGGCTACTGAGGGGGCTGTAGCTACCCCAACTTTCACTGTAGCCTCAAATGTACAGCTGCTCCCAGCACTACTGCTGCCTACCCAGTGCAGCCCCAGCTCTTCCTGGCATGTGGGTGGAGATAGGGTGAAGCAGGGCTGCACCGGGCAGGCGGCAGCAGCACTGGGAGTGGCATTATGGCCAAATTTGGGGTGGCTGCAGCCCCCTCCGTAGTCCCCCTGCCAAGAAGAGCTTGATGCAGCCCTAGCTCCAGCCTGCAGCTGCAGCCCACCTGCCCCCCCCGCCCCCCATGCCCTCCCTGGGGTGCATGCAGCAGTGGGAGCTGCTCCCCCCGCAAGCCATGGCTCTGTTCTGCGCCCTGGCCTGCCCCACCCTGGCTGGGTAGCACCTGCCCCCTCCCCCACCATGCCCCTTCCACAACAGATTGCACACGGCTGAATCAGGAATTTGATTGATATCGGCTGATATGCCTGTTTAAATAACGGTATTGGCCCCCAAAATTTATATTATGCACCCCTACTTCTATAATATCTGTATTCAAGTACTTACATAGGCCAACTCTCGGGCTTTGGAATGCAGAACTAAGCAGCAGCAAATATTCCTGAAGACACTGAACAGGATTAATCTTTACTAACCTTTCATAATTCCAAAAGAATGCCAGGATACCACTCTGGAACTTATTTAATGGAAACTTATTTGCCCCAGTTTTAAAATGGAACTCCTGCAAAGGGTGCAAACTGTTTCTGGATGGTCATCTGATGAACCAACTGTTTAAAAAGTTAGGACAGCAAGTCCAAATGAGAGGGGTTAAAATACTAAGCTGTATAAAGGGTAGGCCTGTGCAAAGCACCAAGTATTTGCTTTAGGATTCAGATTCGGTCAATTCGGAGGGACAGTGATTCGATTCAGCCAATTCGGAGATTCTGCCATAGACTATACAGGCAGTCCTCGATGACACTGGACATTGCTGCCTCCAGCTGGTAAGTCTGTTGTGGTGGGCGGTGAGGTTCCTTCTAAGCTGCATGTGTGCACAGCCGTGCACAGTAAAAAATCTTTCCATGCAGTAACTTTTTAATGCCATGCACTGGGACCAGTGCGGGACACTTACTGCTCAGCTGCATAGGAGCCGGGCCACGCTGCTCTGCTCCACTCACCAGGCCAGCATTCCCACGGGAAGGAGAGCGTAGTCCCAGCCAGGCTGCTGATCAGTGGGCAGTCATTGCCTCTGCCCCTTCCTCCTCCATGCCTGCAGCGTGGGGCAGGCAGTGGCTCCTCCCCAAGGCAAGGCAGGAGCTAAGCTAGGCACCACCCAGGCTCCAGGGACCTGCTCTGCTCCCCAGCCCCTTCGGGCAAGTTTCGTCCGGAGCTCCGCCAGCTTCTCCCTAATCTTAGCTTTCATCCCTGTGCTGCAAACCCCACAGCTTCTGTGCCAAAACCCAGCAGCCCCACGGGTCTTCCATGCTCTGCCTGCTCCCTGCCTCTGCGCCTCGTTGCAGCCTTTGAAACTGATGCCATGTGCTTTGCTGCCTGAGCTGTCCAGCGGCGGGACGCACATGGCGCCATGCCGCTTTCAAAGGCTGCATGGAGGCACAGAGGTGGGGAGCAGGCAGTGTGCAACCTGCATGTGGGTCTAAGAGACATGACAGGGAGGTACACACACTTCATGTAACAAAGGTACTGGAGACAAAGTCAGCTCTTTGGTAACTGAAGACAGAGTACTCAAATGCTTGCCCAGTTTTAAGTATTAAGCCTTAATCTTGACCACAGAGACATGATTAAAAGGTAGCACGTGGGTAGTACAGCTAGTTTCTTCTATTATTTACAATAATGCAAATTAAAAGCAGAATTGAGCCTTTAAAGAAAAACATCTAACAAAATAATAGACTGAGTCTAATATTAAAGAATGCATCCGGTACACAGTGTAATATTTAATATTAAAGGGGGAGGAGGGACCAATTCAGGAACGGACCAAAGCAACGTGCTCACAGATTGCTACACCTTAGAGGGAAGATTGGTGGGCGGAGGTGGGCAGATCAATGTCCCACAGCAACGGAAGGATTGTGGTTGGGACAAGCTACCCAGCCAGGGTGGAGAGATGGAGGACTCGGGGGGGGGGGGGGGGGGGGGGGAACGACCCTCCACTTCACGCTGCTGGTCTGAGAGCTGCTTTTCTGATGGCTCCTCCAGCAGCTCTCACTGCTGGTCTGGGAGGGGATGGGAGCAGGCGTGTGCCCCTGGATCTGCATGGGGCAGGCTGGGCTGGGCTGCGCTCCAGGATGCTAGCCCCAGCCACCTGCTGCAGGGCTGCACTCAACAGGGTGGGTGGAGCCAGGGCTGTGCTCCAGGTGGCAAGCCCCCGCTGCCAGGCTGTGCTCTGAGTCTAGCCACCTGGAGCACAGCTCTGGCTTCACCTGCCCTGCAAAGCACAGCCTTGGGGTGGGCAGCTGGGGCTAGCCACCTGGAACCCAGCCTGGCCCAGCCCACCCCGTGCAGATGGAGGGGAACATGCCCACTCCCACACCCTGCCAGACTGGTGGCAAGAATTGCTGGAGGAGCCACCAGAAAAGCAGCTCCCAGACAGGTGGTGCGCAGTGGTGGGAGCCCCCCTCCCTGAGTCCCATGTCCCCCCACCCCAGCTGGGCAGCTTGCCCCAGTCAATCCCTCCCTCCCTCCCTGTGGAGGCATTCATTGATCTGTAGGGCTGCGCGAAACAGCACCATTCCATTTCAACTTGCATTTTGATGTTTTGACAGAACAGCATTTCGTTTCGATTCGAAACTGCTGTTCTGTTTCATCATAACAGTTTTGCTGTTTTGACATGTTGTCCATAGACTATAATGTGGAAGCTTGAAACAGCCTATAACTTTGTCATTTCTGGCCTGATTTAGATGAAACTTGCATAAGTGGTAGGCCCTGCTGAAGGCATGATGCCTGCCACATTTCAGGGAGGCAGGTACAGGGGTTTCAGGGAAACTGCACCTCAAAGTCTTGAAAGCAAAACTCATGTCACGTGTATGTGTTAAGCCACAGCTGGGTTAAAACTGCAGACATGATAGCCCCTGCTGAGGCCACAAAGCCTGCCAGCTTTCAAGGAGATAGGTGGAGGGGCTTCCAGGTTCTGGGGCCCTGCACCTTTGGCTGTAGACAGGCAAAACTCATGACATGGGTGCTTATGGGACTGTCTGTCTTGGGGCACAGGGGGTGAAAAGTGCAGGCGTGCTAGGCCCTGCTGTGGGCATGAAGCCTGCCAAGTGTCAAGGAGATTGGTGCAGGGCTTCTGGGGCCCTGCACCTCTAGCTGCTGACAGGCAAAACTCATGACTTGTGTCTGTGTACGTGTGTTTTAAGGTGCACCAACGCAGAAAGCATGGCAGTTCAAGCAATGCTGCCTTTTATGCAGTTTTTCCATTCCTCCCCCAGAGCTCTGGGACTGGAAAGGACCTCAGGGAAGGATCACAGTCACTGGCCAGCTACACAGTCAATAATGAGAGCACTCCTTCCTGACCCTTCTCCTTATTTTAGCTTCTGTTTCCCTGCAGACAAGCCCAGCTTGAGCTTCAAAACATTTTGAAAATTTTGAAATGTTGTGACTTGCCTTGTTTTGTTTCGAAGCTCTGTTTCATTTTGATTTCACTGTTTCAAGCTTGAAACAAGTCAAAACAAAAACTGCCAGTGAAATTTTATACAGCCCTATTGATCTACCCCCACCAACAGCTGCCTCCAACGGGTAAGTCTGTGTCCTGCCTGTATAATCTATGGGTGAACTGATTCGGAAGCTTCTGATCCAATTTGGACCTTTTAATGGGTCTCCCGGTTCGATTCAGATTCAGAGATTCACCCACTGAATCTCCTCCAAATCAAATCAGCTACTGAAGCTTCACACAGCCCTCATAAAAGGGGCACAACATTTAGCCTCACCTTCTTCTGCTTGATTTATAGCAGTGCAGTAAGTACACACTGGTAATACATCTCTGGTGAGTTGCACATAGGGCCAAGAATCTATTTTCCATTTGGATACAAAGCAACTCTGAGAAACATTTATGCCTTTACAGTAAGAGGAGACACTGCAGTTTTATTTATGTTTTATTTATAAAAATACCCAAACTTTAAAAAAAAAAAACAGGAGATGAAACCAGCACCTAGATAAAATGGACTGGGAGAAATGATGGGCAGGAGACAAACAGATTTTAATGGTGCCACCCTGTAGGGAGTGCATTCCAGCTGGCACTGATAAAAGTCAGTGTCACTGCTACAGATCCTGAGAGCCCAGCTTTGAGGAACTCTGGGTGTTATACAGGGTGGTTGGTAGAAAGAGCAAGGAATCTGCATTTATTCCACCTACCTAGTCTCTGTTGTTTCCTGAGGGCATTCCCTACTTAAGCACAGCAAAGCCAACCAAGTCAGCTGCCTTGCATTTTTAGCAGGGGGCTACCAGTCTCCGCTTGCGGATACACTCCCAGATCCAACTGGGTGACACACGCTTAGCTCCAGGGTTCTCCTCAAGGTCCCCTATCACATGCGTTGCAGAAGCCGTATCAAACTCTTGTACAAGGTCCCCATCATATGCCACAAAGTACCGCCGGATTTTGCTGAAGTTCTCCACGGAGGGTGGTAGGTACAGCCTCACCCCTGTAAATATGTCCAGCAATATCTGCAAATTTGGGAGGGGGGGAAGGGGCAGAGAAGAAACAAGGGCTGATAAAAGATTTGACTAGTCAGGAAACTTTCCTAGAAACTATGCTCTGAAGGACACGGGCTCATTCTGTGCATTTGTACAGGATCTGGGACAATACAGCTAAAAGGGCCCTTGTGTTCTCCTGCAACACAAATGACGACGCAGTTTTTGTAATAACAGCTTTGAGAACAGATCAATTTTGTTAAAAACCAAAAATGTTCCATTAAAGCTAAAAAAACCTGTTCTTTCCAGCAGGGCCACCAATTTAGATACAACACCTTAAGGCTGCTTACAGACATTCCCCCCTAAATCGGAGGCCCCCCCCCAAAAAAAATTGCTTTAAACTCTGTTCACCCCCACACTGAACCCAAGGGGCACTGCATTATTTTGACCTGGCTCACCCAATGTCTCTATAGATTGGGTGCTTCAGTGGGGCTTTTTTGGCACTTTTACCTAATAGCTGATTGAATCTACTTTAGATAAAGGCACTAAAAAGCCCCACTGAAGCACACAATCTACACAGCCGCTGCAGAGCCAGGTCAAACTAACATGCTGCTTCTTTCAGTAAAGCTCAGTTTATTTGTTTCTTTCCCCATGTCTGTCAGCAGCCTAAATGGCTCGCTGCAAGACTAGCCGAATGGGGAGTATGTTGGGGAAAGCAAGCCAACTCCCATCTGCGCAGACACATGCTGTCACAATGCAGCCAAAAAGTGCAGATGGCCACAGACTTCTAGCGGTAGAGGAGCTGATGATGCTGCAGGCAGAGCAAAGACAGCCAAAACAATTTAGCTCTTACCAGCATCATTCTCCTGTTGAGACTCTCCCCCAGGATTTCCCTGTACTGACACCAAACTGAAAAAGGACCGACCCCACCCTGCCCGAGACCCCAATCTGTTTTTCCCCATAGTTCAAAGCCCAAGCCCCTAAAGCAGAGAGTCCTGTGACCCAGTGACTAAAGACAGGACTGCAAGCCAAGAGGATATCCTAATCCCATACCTGATGTTTGTAAATTACTCAGTCTTTGGGCTTCAGTTGATCCATCAGCCAGGGGACAACACACACTTCCTCTTGTGAAAGTCAGAGGCTGCCACTGAACTGTTTTCTTAGCCAGGTAGGAAAGGGCCATTGTATTAGCCCTAACTACTACCTCTAGGCCTTGTGGTCACATGGCTCAGCAAGCAAAACAGCTTCTGTTAAGATGCCCAGAGGGAGTTGACTTTTCTCAGTTAAATCAAGTAATCGGGCAGCCCTGCACCTGGTACTTGCTGTTTACAGCAGATAAACTACTCTAGGCCTCGCAGGACAAACAGCCTGAAGCCCAAACCCCAGAGCTGCTCCCACTATTTTTTCAGCAATGTGTTCCCCTGACAACTCCTACACAGCACAGCTATAGCATTGCCGTTTCTCCACAATATCATCTTTTCACTGGAAGTTCAAAACCTCCCCTCATGAGCTGAATGGAACTGGCTCAGTTTGCTACATCTGACATGTTTGGAACTTTGAAGGATTTATTGCCAGTAGCACAGAGACATCCAGATCTTGTTCCTGATTTTTCATCGTGTCACATTAAAGCTCCTTGTCGCTTTTAGAGCTGTTAATAGCTCATTTCTCACTCTCTTCATCTCCCATCACACTACCCTTGCCCTCTGCCAGCAATGCCAGCTGTTATTTTCCCATTAGCGTGCCAGTTTTCT
This sequence comes from Alligator mississippiensis, assembly GCF_030867095.1. Classification (NCBI taxonomy): domain Eukaryota; kingdom Metazoa; phylum Chordata; order Crocodylia; family Alligatoridae; genus Alligator; species Alligator mississippiensis. Next base: position 26,321,625 of record NC_081837.1, on the reverse strand, counting down.
TCCATACTATCCCCTCTCCTTGGAATGCCTTCCCAGACTGATCTGTCAAGCTTCCACTTCCTTAAATCCCTTTTGGACCCACCTTAGGCACAGTAACCAACAGACATTAGCCACTCAGTGAATGGTTAGACTGAAGGTCAGATTCTGTAAAAGCCAAACTCTACAGGACTCTCAAATGACCAGGAACCAACTCATTGAGCACACTGTTCTCCTAAATAACCACACGTATTACCGTGTCCTCCTTCCTCCCCTGGATTCATTGTTTGTTCAAACAATACAGTTACATTGGGTAACAAACTACAACAGCCCAACAAGTTCCAATACAGGACATCAGCCAATCCTCCTTCCCTCTGCAACTGTCCATCACCTCTATACACAGCACTACATAGGTGCAGTAATAAGAGATCTGCCTTCAAAAGAACTGGCACATGCCACTGGTAGAGTCAGGACACCAGAGAGGGACTGCGGGTTTGCACTCAATGGAAAGCCTTGTGCTCAGCCACTCCCTGCAGCCTGCTGCAGAAACATGAATGAGGCAGAGGCACCTGCCTGCCCTTTGAAATGTAGAGCTTGGGTTGCTGCTACTGCTTTTCCCTTTCACTCCCATTTCTAAGCCTGGCTTAAAACCAATCTAGTGGGCAAATACCAATGCTGAACTGCCAAGGCACAAAAAGTGCTACACGTGCAAAAAATGCTAACATCTGGAACAGAGCCAGACTCCTAAATGCTCTGACATGGCTTACAACTGTATAGACCTGTAGACTCTCAATTAAGTCATTTTCCACCAATCCAGACATAAAGCAATGAACAGCTGGCTCTTTTGCATCAGAGAGCTGAGCTAGTGCAATGAATTTTGTTTCAGTCTTTAATGAATAGCTAGCATGCTGCTGGTAAGGGTGGCTGGGGGAGTCTTTAGCTTTTGCATGCACTTCTGATCTGTTAGCACCTTCCCAGGTGCACAGCTTGCCTGCTGCTTCTCTCCCATGTGTCTATTCTGTAAAAACAAACAAGAACTGCCATGAGCCATAGTTCTGATGCTGGGATCGTCCTTTATATCCAAGATTTTGTACGTGCCTGGGGGTACCAGGCACCAGCTGCCCTGCAATAACTTTAACGCCACTGTCAGACATTCAAAAGAAGGTGCAATGGGATCTGAGGCAGTCCCAGCAGTTGCGCCTCCTGCCATGCCCCACATGCATGGCGGGAGGTGAGACTACGATTGAGCATCAGATCCCATCACCATATTGCTGGTGCAGGGGGAGCTCAGGACCATGATCCAGGGCTCCCACTGCAACCAGTGATCTTTGCTCCTGTGGCTGGGAGCCTTGTCAACTGACAGAGCTCTCAGCCACCTGAGCAGGTTGTGCTCCCTGGTAGCTGGGAGCTCCAAACAGTGCCACAGCTCCCATTCAAGGGACTGCATGGAGTGCCCCCCTGCAGCTCGGAGTTAGGGCTGTGCAAGACAGCTGTGTTTCAATTCAGTTATGGATTCAGCTGTTTCATACAGACCGATTTGTTTCGGTGTTTCGGATCACTGTTCTGTTTAGATTTGGAAGACTGGTAGTGATTCCCAGCTGGCAGTGGCAGCCTACTGTCATCCCACGTGCAGATCCGGGGGCCTGTACCCCACCAGGAGAGCAGCAGGCTGCTGTCCCTCCCCCAGAGTGCTGGGATTGGAAGGGACCTCAGGGACAGATCGCAGACACTGGCCAGCTACAAATGTCAATATCAGAACAGTCCTTCCTCCCTTCTTCCCCTGTCCTCCTCTTACTTTGTTTCCCTGCAAGCCTGGCTCCAAAACCCCGAAATTTTCCAAAACCTTTTGTATGGTTTCATTTTGGAGATGTTTCAGAGCCTTCACTTTTGTTTTGGATTCAGCGTTTTGGGTGCTGAAACACCTCCTAAACAAAACGGCTGCCAAAGTTTCACACAGTCCTACTGGGAGTCCCACTGGTATTCAGCACTCCCAGCCACAGGGGGATACTACTCCTGTGGCTAGAAGCGCTGTCAGCTGATTAGGGCTCTGAGCTGGAACCCCTCATTAGCTGACCAGTGCTCCCAGCAACAGGACTACATGGGAGCATGCTTATTAGGCTGGAAGCATTGCCCACATGTTCAATTAAAAGGTGTGATAGGAACCATCAACAAAGTTATTACACATTTTGTATAATCATTTTGCTGCTTATTCCTGGTTTAATCAGGAATTAATTGATTGAACACATAGTCAGGACACTACTTAAGATGTGATTAGTTAATCATGCCTTAAGTGCAGTGTGTCAGGGCCCTAACTTGCAATTAATCATCCTTCTTCATCCTTCCTCTTGGCTCCCTGCCCCTCAGTTGCCTTGGCTTCTCCAGAAGACTAGATGTCTCTACCCTCCTATCACTTTGTTCCACAGACTGGTTAGGGGATATGGCTTCTTGTGCTTCATCTAGCACATGGTGCAGTGACTCAACTTAGGTTGATGCAGAGGGGCTTGAAAAATCCTGTTGACGTGTCAGTCCCCATAGTTCAGTATGGTGACCTTCCTTTTCCAGAGAGCTGCATCTGTCCTGCTAAACAAGGGGAATGTCCCAAAGCAATCAGTGCAACTCTGCTGGGTCCCCACAACTCCTGTGTAGAACACAGCAACCAGGAATGGACTAAAGTTGAGTCAGAGGAAGCACTTTCCTCTACCCTCCCAATCACCGGATTTTTTGGGTAGATGGAAGCTCCTGAACTCTAATCCGTTAGGCTGGGTCCATTTTCCACAATTCTGTGACTGGCTGGAAGGGAGGAAGGATGTAAAGTGAAGCAATGATACTGGCACTAGCCCTTGTCAGTAGCAAACGCCACACTACATCTCAGGCTTTTCCACACTACATGCCTGACTGACTTGTTGCGTGGACAATGCTAGGAAGTGGTCCTGCCCTGCTCACCTAGAAACACAGGCCTGAGAACACTGCTGCTACCCCAACAAGGCTCAGATCAAGGGAAAGTTGCATCATGTTGTAGACTCCAATGCAGCTGGCACTTAACATAGCAGCCTGGCTGCCCTTTGCACAGCACGCAGTCTCTGGCAGTTCAGGTTTGTTCTGGAACATTCATACATTTTAGTTTTCCTTCATTCCTTCACTACCCCACAGCTCCCCACCCAGCCAACTTTACCTTCTTCCCATTGTCATCCAGCTCGGCTGCTTTCCGCTTCTCCCCTCGTTTATCCTCCACTTTCTTTTTGGGGGTCATATAGACTAAATTGTTACCTGTCAACAAGAACCCCCTGCATTGTTAGTGCACATGGCTGATACAGGTGTGTTTTAAAGCAGTTCTTGAAATACAGGTGAGTAGGGAAGGAGAAAAGGGAAAGGTGCTGGCACATCCAGACTGGCTGCGAAGAGTCAGGAGGTAAGTTTCCAAGAAGAAATTCCCCATCTTCTTTCCTGATCACCTCCAAAACTTGTGCTGTTGCTGCTTCTGCACTGGCATGATGCACAGGTTGTCTATCCCTTTCCCTGTTTGTCAGCATTCAAACATGAAGCTACTCAGGAATTTGGAAGGAGATCAAGTCTCTGGGGGCAGAACAATGGAAATGCTATAATACAGGGACCAGCTCCAGGAGAAAGCAAGTGACAGAATGCCATTAACTGACCCCAGCCATCCAGAGCCCACCCCCTTTGGAGGGCACTACTTTACCTTCAGACTTCTTGGTTTTTGCAGGCGACTTCCTTGGGGGAGTTTTAGGAGTATTGTGTGGTGTGGAAGACCCTGAATTTCCATTATTCTCTCCACTGCTACCAGCTGTAGATACTTCTTCCTCTCCAGCAACAACACTGAAATCAGACTTCTCTTTGGAGAGCTGGTACAGCTCCTGCCATAAAGAACAAGGAAGATATCAGGATTGTGTACAAGTGCTGTGATTCCAAGCTCCTGGCAGGCTGCCATTTAGACCATGCTGATATGGAATATGCCTATTTTCCCCTTACAATCACTTCTCACTAGGAAGGAACAGATGGCAAATGGGATGTCACAAACACCCCTGCCCTGACTGTGAGAAGGAGGACAGCAGGAGCATCCAGCCAATGCAGTGCCATTGGCTGGATGTTGTCTGAGAAGCTCACCTGCTTGTCTAGCTGAAGCTGTCCTTTTAGCTAAGGGTGACCTGTATTGCTTTGATGGAATGTAGAACTATGATGAACTTAGAAGAGAAAGTTATCTTGGTCAAAAAATGACTTCCTCCATCACTGTGGCTGTTACAAGAGGTAATGCAACAGCCTGCTGACACAGTATTTCTCCATAGTGCACTATTAAGAACACAAGTATTGCCATTCACTGGGTCAGACCATAGGTTCATCTTGCCTGGTCTCCGGTGTTGCAGTGGCAGAGACTGGATGGTGAAAGGGAGAATGAACTGGGTCTGACCAGGGTTTCTTCCACTGTTTCTCTCACTTGCAGCCTCTACCATTTAAGTCTGGGAAATTCTGATTCAAAGGCTGTATCCTTAATTCCCGTACTCAACAGCTACTAATGCCCCTTTCCTCCAAGAACCTGTCCAATCCCTTTTTTGAATGTGGTTAAACTGGCAACTTCCACAACATTTGATGGCAATGGAGTTCCACACTTTAAATTACACACTGTGTAAAGAACTTCCTCTTGTTATTTTTAAATTTACTACCTACTAGTTTCATTTTGTGACTCTCTAGCTATCCCTAGTTATTTTGTAACTTCTAGTAACTCATCCAACAGCCTCAGAAAAGCCTTCTATATAAAAACAAGATGCACAGCAACAAAGCTCACAAAGCAAACTCATCCTAGTGCAATTACCCAATTTGCTACTATGAACATGGCTGCCAGCAAGTATTCCATTATGTACAGTGCAGTCAGATTTTGCCTTTTCTTTAAGCAGCTTCCCTCAGGATTTCCATCATTACCATGCTGAGGATATGCAACTAAATCAAAAGCCTCACCTTGAGTTGAGGGAGATTGGTGGCTGTCTTCCAGTCTTTGTCATCTCGGATCCGGGTACAACGAGGGAAACGAATGGAAATCCCATCTGCCGTGTGGGCTTCTGCTTTAGAGAACTCCGCACCTGTTATCTCCCACACTGGGGCCTTCTAGAGAGAACACATTGGAGATCTGTCAGAGAGAAGGCCAAATCTTTGTAGGCCTCTCATTAATCTACTAAACTGGACATGTTTGTATCTCTGCACCTCTTTCCCAAAAGACCCAGGTAAAACTGAGCTAAGCATTTATATACATCTCTAAAATCACTATGAGGTTTTCAGACAGACTTAACTCCAGCCAGAAGTACCACAGAGGATGTGATGAGCACTTACCTTTGGGTCTGGAACAATGAAATCTGGATAGTAGAGCTTATTTATTTTTAGCCAGCTTGGAATTTTATTGGGATCCTAGAAAGCCAAGAGGAGATAACAGAAGCATTGATGATAATCCATGTGATAAACCTTTTCTAACAGAAAAGACCTGCTAAAAGGTTAACTTGTTTGATTAGCAACAGCACCTACATCCTGTACAGAATCCAACCCCAACAATCCTGCTTCATACATCAAAAATGTGTGCCTCAGAATCCAGCAACCAATTTACTCTAAGGCATAATGCCCGAGTTGCTTTTAACTTGGTTACAACAACATTCCAATACATTTTAATCTTATTATACAATTTTCAAGTTACAGTGATATACTGCCAGGCATACTGAATTTTTAACTTTCTAAAATGTCAAGTACATGCTTCAAGCTCATTCATTTCCAGAACTTAAATCTGCATAGGTACTTAAATAAGAGTGACCCAAGATACTACACTTATGGCATGTACAGACATTTGCTCTGCCAGAAGAAACTCTCCAACAGGTTATTCTTCTCCTGGAGCAGCCATTTTTACTCTGGGAGAAAAATCCTGAACATGCATACATTCACAGTTTCTCCTTAGAGAGCAGTGACTCTCCCAGAAAACAAATGTCTGTACATAGCCTGGAGCCTCACAGAGACATTCAGTTTCTCTTAGGAGAGTTGCTACTCTCTGAGGAGAAGCCACAATTGTACAGATGTTCAGGCTTTTTCTCCTAGTGTAAAAGTGGTCATTCTAGTAGAATAATAACCCATGAACAACTAGAGTTAAATGGCTCCTAGGAGAGCATCTTCTCTATAGGTACCTTCTGAGAGAAGCTGCAGCACTGTCCTCCAGCATCCCAGTATGTTTTCTCCCACCCAGAGGTCCAGGGAGACAGCGTATTGCTTACGCTGGACTTTACTGCTCCAGCCAAGCAGGGCCCCCTTCACAATCCCCTCATTGTGCTGCAGGGAAACAGCCTGCAAGACAGTCTGGGTCAGCCAATCAGGGCTGCTCCGTGCACTGCTATCATCTCTTGCCAGGCAGACTGAGAGCCTGCAGAGCAGGCCGAGATGTATGCACAGGGGCCCCTGGTTACACATAGTGGCTCAGCAAACCCAGAAATCGCCTAGATTAGTTGAACACTAGTATACAGTCTTATATGACCAGGTTTTAACTCTGGAGTTCAAAAATTTTCACCTAGGCATTTGTCATGCTGAACCTTCATCTGATGGTTGGGTTAGTTAAAGTAAACTAAGGCCCCCCTCTACATGCTATATGTATTATACAATTACCTGGTTAATTAAGCATTTACTTTAGATCAGCGACATGTGCAACTACCATGCTGTAAGAAGGTCCAACCAGCTATAAAGTTAGGGCTGGAAAATGCATAATAACTTTATAGCTGCTTTCTATCCAGCTTTAAATTTGTCATCTGATGGGGCTCCCAGCTGCAGGGTTGCACCATGCACTGCTGCGGCTGGGAGTCCCAGAGCTGACAGGACTCTCAGCCACAGCACAGTCCCATGGGTTGCCATGGCTGGGAGTTCCAGCTGTGGCAGTGGCCCTATGATTGTGTGGATTGTGCTTTACCTGACTGTCTAGAGGGGCCCTTAAAATTGCAGTTTGTTATCTAAATATGGTACATGACCTCCCACATATCGCACGTGTACAAATGTAAGGGAATGCCCAATGTTCAGAAAGCTGGCAGTAACTGAAGTTCAGTTTGGCTGGACAGATTATGGATCTGTAGTGGAAGGTCTCCAGAGATCTTTAGCAATATCTTCCATCATTTAAAGCCATTTTAGGTTATGGTTAGGCCCCGACAGTCATTTCTGCTATCTCTACTCACTCACCACTTCTACTTAAGTCAAAGGGGGAAGCAGCCCTCTCTCAAGCCAATTGCTGAATGTACTCCTAACCAACCCAGTGCTAGAGCCCACCTCACCTTGCTGATCTTCACCATGTCCAGCTCATTCTGCAGGCGAGCTAAGGTGGCATCATCATGCCCACCAGAGCACTTTGTCACCGTACACCATTTTTCAGTCTTGGGATCATAGCAGCCCATTAGGAAAATTGACATCATTCCACCTGGAACAGAGAAAAGGGGGTTTCAGTGTCAGGATACCATGGCCAGCCTAGGACTTCACATTTCACAAAGCAGCAGCAAGCAGTAGCTCCACCCTTGGGACTTGATGCTTGTGACCGATATTGTGAAGGGCAAGGATTTCTCAGGCTGCTATCTTTTACTGGACCAACTACATAGCTGGTACAGAGCAAGAAAAGCTTTTGAAAGTAAGACTTTCTTCATCATCACTGATATTCTCAGGTAAACTCCAATGCACAACACTTAGTGATGAGACTGTGCTGGGCCACAGGACACCAGCCAACTCTCTCTTGCCCAATGCTTTTGCACTCTATCCCACAGTGAAGCCTGCTGTTTGCACATACCATGCTTTGTGATATAGATCACTGCATACAGCAGTAAGTGCTATATCCAAAAAACAGCCTCATAAAAGGGCAGCTGTTGAAATTAGCCAGGCAAAAAACCAGAGATTCTTTTCCTAGCTGAAGAACAGGTAAATTACAGATGCACACTAGTTCTAGCAGACACACCTTTACTGCCTTGTCCGTAGAAAGCTCCCAGAACCACCAGGTCTGCTGTATCAGCCATGGCACCTTCATTTAGATAGTCCTTTTTCACTTTCAGCCAGTGACGTTTTCCTGGTTCATAGGTGCTCTACACAAAACAAGTAAGCATTCCGGGTAAGGAAACCCCATTTGTATTTCTGCAAGGAACCATTAGCTGGCTACAAGAATACCTTTGATTCACAGGGACAGGTTTAGATCAAGATTTCCACTGTTTATGAAAATGACCATCAACAAAATCTAGAGATGACATTTAAAAAAAAAAATGCTGGTAGGCACAGTGTTTTCATTCTTCTAATCTCAAAAAATTTTACAAAAGCAGGTAAATATCTTAAGTACCCTTTAAAGCACATTTATGCAGACAGAAACTAAAGTGCTGAGAGATGTAGTGCTATATCTATGGTCAAAACAGAGTTGTCCATAAAGGTCAAGGTTTTTTCCTCCAATTCAGTGTCCTAGCAGTGTGGGCCACTGTTTATAGGGCATGTATAAGTACTGCTAGCCCCATTTATAGAGAGGTTTCATGAATTTAAACGAACACTTAAATGACAGGGACACATGCAACCAAGTAAGAATAAAATTACTATTTAGCTAAGTAATAACAGTAATTTGAGGGTTCAAGAGGAGTCAGTTGTACACCAACAGCCCCATTTTTGGAATAGTTCAAAAGGTTACATCTACTTTTAAAGAGCTAGACTCCTTTAGAACAATTCAGTATTAAATATCATCTTACAGTGAAAAATTGTTAATTCGCAGGTTCTAGTTTAATCCAAAAGAAAATATGGACATTAGTACACTTGCCTTTATATCCTTCAGCACCAGTCCTTCCAGTCCCTCACGGATGACTCTACTGATCATATCTGCCAGATCTGAAGCTCTCTGGAAGGGAAAGGAAATGGCTGTGCTAAGTCTCATCCTCCTAGATGGCAATGTGTACCAGGGATTTTCCACTGGCTATTCTTACCATTCTTCAGGGGGAGCAAAAATTCACCAAGAAAAAGTACCTGAAGTGGCAAACAATTATCAAACACCATCAGCCAGCTATTTTCAAAGAAAACAGCTGTCCCTCAATATTTTTTTGCCAATACTAGCACAGGACTTGGCAGCAGGAAGGGGAAGGATGGGCTGTGAAGCTATGAAGTTCTATGCATGGCAACTGAAGTGGCCACTGAATATGTTGTCTCTATAGTAGCTAAATGTAGCCTGGCAGCAATAGGCAGGCTATTGTCTTAGATGGAATAGTCTGCAGCTCCTATGTTCTAGTGACAGCTTTTTCACATATAGTTGACCAGCTAAAGAAAAACTGCAGGACATGCAGAGTAAGTAGATAATGCAGTGATTCCAGATCACTTCTAGAAACAGTAAGGAGGAAACAAGAGTCAGCTGAATCCACTGCACCCTTTATATTCCTGGGTTGGATTTGAGGGCCGCTGGGACATATGCTCAGCCCCAGAAAAGCATCTCATGTTGCATACATGCATACCAGAAATATGATCCATGTGGATGATCATTTGAAGAGTTGCTAGATGTGCAGCCTTTAAGCATGTTGCTATTAAGTCAATGAGAGGTGTAAAGGGTCAGAGTTCAGATGCAGAATCTGACGGTAAACCCTTCTTGCTATTTGAAACTGAACTCACTGTGACATGCTTCATCTCGGAGAAGAGGATCCGGCTGGGGATTTCAACCATGTTATCATGGAGAAACTTACGACGCTCACACAAAGGCCTGAGAAAGAATAGATGCATCAACAAAGGGCATATATCAAAAAAGAAAAAGTACCTCAGCCGCTATGTACCAGACACCTGAACATTAAGAAAAAGCTACTTAAACACCACTTAGCAAATAATTTCTCCTTTACAATGCCAGGAAATGAAATCAATATTTTATACACCACCTTGTAAAGTACCATAAACTCCCATGTAAACAAATAAGCCAGCTTTAAATCATGGATACTAATTTCAACTCATAGATGGAGCCTGTGTTTAATGCTGAAGCCTTTTAGGTCTTTGATTGTTCTGAGGATAAGTGGAACTGCAGAGCAGGACTCTGGTCCACTGGTTCTAGCTCAAATATTTCATTGCTGCTATCAATCTATTAGCATCCTTTTAAAGTGAAATTCAAGCCAATGGTGTTATTTATATTAGAATACTCAGGCTACAGAGTTCAGTCTCTCTTGTGCAATAGGATTTTACTATACAACCTGTTTTAGAGCGGGTGACAGCATACTATGACTCCCACCATGCAACGCTCCATTGTGTGCAAGCTGTACAGGTCATCTACCCTCCTATTAAGAGAGGTTATTCACACAGGTGATCCCCCAATTTTATTGAAATTAGATGCAGTTTTTTGTCTTCCAGCAACAAAGAAATGTAGCAATTAGCTGGGCAAAGTCTGGAAGGCCAAGATAATTCAGATGCTCTTATACCCAGCTTGTGTAATATGCATATTACAATATTTACTCAATTAGATGAGGTTTTCTCCCGCCCCTTTAACAGGAAGACAAAAACTCCATGTCTTACAATACAGTGCAGCTGCTGAAGCTGGGCAGTTGGAGTGGCAGCTGCTGCCCATTTGCCTCCCTCCCCAACATCTGCATACCCTGCCATTCCTTCCCTGCAGCTCATAGTATCTGCCCCCATTAAGCAGCTTCTTCCTCTTGTCCCCTCTTGTGCACTCCTCCTTATCTTTGCTCCACACTAGCAGGCTCTGTCCTCTCTGCATCCTGGAGAATACAAGACATGCTCCAGCCCAGCCCTGTAGCAACACTACCAGCTCTGCAGTACTACAGGGCCTGGCTGGAGCCATGCCCCACACCCCAGGCTGCAGCAGGGATGGAGACTGCAGGTGCAGAGTACGGTAAGGGGGGAGAGCAGGGGGAATAAGACTTCAGGGGGGGCACAAGGGGAAAATTCAGGCAGTCTGAGACTGTGGGGAGAGCAGGCACAATGTGGGGTAAGGAGGGGCAGGGGGGGAAGAAAGAGGCAGCAGGAAGCAGGCTGCCTACCTCACACTGCCTGCACCACCACCTCCACCACACTGCCCACTTCCTACCACTTTCCTCCCACTGTCTGCTCCATTACTGCACGCTACTACTCCCCCCACCCAATTGCCCCATTACTGCTCCCTGATCTTTCACCACCACCTGTAGTGGTTTGGGGGGGAGGGGGGGGGCAGGAATAAATTTAAGATGATCCTCCACTAATTAGATTGCATACACTGAAAATTATAATAAAATTTATAATTTTCCATGTGTAGAACCTAATTATTGGGGGGGGGGGGGGGGATTTTTTTACATTCCAGGTCACCTTGTATTTGGGTAAATATAGTAAGTTACTTTGCTTAAACTTTAGAGCCAATTTTTTTGGATGAACTATATATTCACAAAAAAAAAAAAAAAAAAAAAAAAAAGGATTTCAAGGGACTGAAGCTATTTGCCAATTTAGGCTGAATTCAACAAGAATTTTCATTCAAAAGGGTAGGAAATATTTTTTAACATGTCAAAACATTTTATTTAGACATTCTTCAAATGGAAATATTTTATTATGGAAAATGTCAAACCATTTGGTATCAATGTTTTTAAATAAAGCACTGACTTTGTTTTAAAACACCATTTTAAACACTGGCTTAAACTAAAAATAAAGGCTGCTTACAGATGTGGAAAAAAAAAGAAAAGAAAACAGCACTTTCCTTTTAGCTCTACATGCCCCTGCACTGAGCGCAACACAGCACATGCCCAGAAGAGGAATCTAATCAGTTTGACCTGGCTTGCCAAGCATCTGTATAGCTCATGCACTTCAGCAGGGCTTTTTGGTGATTTTACCCAATAGCCAATTGAATCGGCTATTAAATAAAAGTGCCAAAAAGCCCTGCTGAAACATGTAAGCTATGCAAAAGCTGCAGAGCTGAGTCAAATTGATGCAATTCCTCATCTGGTGAAGTGGTGGGGTTCCCCCCCCAAGTTTGTCAGCACCCGAAAAGGGTTAAAAATAAGCCCAGAAAGAAAGAACTTTTTGTTTTGGGTTAGAACAAAATGATAAAACATCTGTGTTGCAAGAGACAGACAAGTCAGAATACACAGCTACTGTAACAAAGCCTATAAGATTCACATATTCATAGAGAGGCATAAATGTTAAAACATCTAAGTGACTTTGGTGTTCAAATCTCATTTTTGAAGCAACTCAGGCACTACTAACTGGATCCATATGTGGGACATGTGAGGGTATCCTGCCACAGCTTTAGCACTGAACAGCTCTGCAGTCAGGACTCAAATTTGCAAGTGGCCCACTTTGGCAAACTTAGGCAGATAGGGAACTTAAGTCAGCAGAAGCCATGGATAAGTTGCAGCTGAATAGTTTTAGACAAAGCAGCGGGTGCAAAGCATACAGGCGCATGAATCAGTTTGCAGACCTGGTCCCTAAGAGACTGTCTCCTCTGCAGCAGCAACACGTCCAGCTGGCATGTCCCACAGAATGCCCTGCAGACTCGCATGCTCCAAGCCTGGAAAATGTGCCAATGAGACTAACTCCAAGGGATATTCCTCTAGTTTCCAGGATACCTAAGAACAGCTAGTGGGGATGAGGCCTGAGCAGCCTCTCAGGGTCATGCAAGTCAGATGTGCTCAAGACACGCAGATGCTGCAGTATAGTTGGCCCAAGTGAACTTTGGTGCTTTTGAAAATATTTTCTTGGCCCTGTTTCTCCATCCTGAACATCACTGGACCTATGTCTTTCAAACATACCTGTCCATCAGGCTGACATCATTGAAGTAAACACAATCAAATACAAACAAGCAGACATTGGCATCTTGGAAAGCAGCTTTCTGTAAGGCAATTAAGAACAGTTAAAGAAATCCACATGAACTACCAAACTACTATGCACATGGCAATACTGGAGAAAAATGTACAAAACAAATATATGAAGTAACAGAATTTTTTTTTCCATTTAAGCTTTGTTATAGTAAACAGCTGTTCCTTGTAGACAACTTGGATTTAAATACACTGTAGTTCTTTAAAATACAAAACAAGAAAAAGAAACATTAATTTGCTACTGACAGGGTAGCAACAACTGCATAGATATCGATGACTTCCAGCAAGTGAAACATGAGTTGCTTCTGCTTTGAGAAAACCCAGACATTATATTGATGTTATGTGAACGGCTCCTTATAAAAGCAGTAATTTAATTTTCAATATACCATCCTGATCCTCATTTCAGTTCAACATAACTGCGTTTTAAGTCATACCGATGTATACCTAAAATCAGAGTGTCACACTGGCCTCTTCTACCTCCTAGAGCGTTAAGTTGAATAATAGCAGAGAACCCTATAACTTATTTGTCCAGCAACTCCTTTCATTATTTGCACCAGGTTCAAGTTCTCCAAATACAAGTACTATCCTACCCCAGCACAATGTATGTCTGAGCTTATACTAAGACCCTGAGCTCAGAAACTTATCCTAATGCTTGGTTCACCACTGAGCCTATCAATGACCCAACATGGCAAACAGTTTTACTGAATATTTTAACAGACTAAGGCTGTAAATCTCTGTTAATTTGAAAAATAAAGCAATTCATAACAAGAGCACTCTTTTGTACCTTGTGGACTCCAAGGGTCCCAAAAGGGAGTGGTTTGCCTGTTTTGTTGTCAATGAGAAGAACTTCTGAATCCAAGATCATACTGTGTCCACCAGGAAAAGCTCTGGGGATGAAGTCCTTAAAATGGGCCACCTGAAAAACAAGAGGCAAAGACTTATTTGCTTACCCTCTGACAACATCTGCCAGCAAAGTCATCCCTCCAGGACATGTTGTGAAGAAATGCAGCAAGTATGCTCAATATTCCCTATTCAGACCACAATTCACCCAATATTCTTCTCTCTCTCAGCTGTAAGTGACCTTATTATAACGGAGAGAGAAATCCATAATGGTTCCTTGAATTGGAACTATATACATACAAGAATTTACTGGTGAAACTGCAGGAGATGTATCAATTTTGTGCAGCATAAGGCTGCAGTATTAAACCTAGCAAGCACCCTGAAAAGGCATTCACAAATCACACATCCAGTTACAATTAACCCCTGGCTCTAGTGGAAGCCAAAGCATCCAACCCACAGAAAAGTCCTCAAGTAGACACAAGGCAGGAGCAACTGTATAATTTTCATGTAAGACTTTCATAGGGGGCCATGAAGACATATAGAAAAGATGCAGCAGCAATGTGCTAGGGCATGAACTTTAAACAGATCAAATACTCGTATCAACAAGCCCAGACTTCTGTTTCCAGAACAGGACACAGCAAGTCTTTGTTCTCCTCCCTGCTCACTTGGACTCTGAAAGACAGATAATAAGAACCAGTCCTTTCACATGCCATAAGATTCTACTGGTGTATACAATAAATCTCCTAACTCTCCAGGAGTATTCACCTGTAATGTAAGGCCACTCAAAATCTAACAAGGGCTAAGCATGTACAGAATGATTCAGAATCCCTCAACTCCTAGCAGAGCCTGGATGTTAGTCAACTGACAGGCGTCAGTCACAAAGGTTTCACTAGTTTGTACAGCAGCACAGTTATTTGGATCTGCCCGAGTTTTATAAAAGCAGCACTTATCTGCAAATGAAAATTTCAAACAAGAGATTTTTTATTTAACTCAGGACACAGCAAGAGACAAAACTTCTGCTCCCTCTCTTGTATCGTTCCTTAAAGCTTCTCCTTCAAAAATGTTGTCACTACAGATGAATACTTAGATACAGGAACTCTATTTATTTATTATGCACTTTGCTCCCAAATCCTGCAAATTCAAGTCAAACTAACAGCAGAATATTCATCCCTTTGGTTTTAATTTCTCTTCACTGCCTATCTTCTGTTCACAGATCCATACCCCCTGAACATCCAACACCAGCTCCTACACACCCTTGCCAAGAATCAGAGAAGTAGAAGGAAAAAGTAGGGAACAGGCTGACCACACTTTTCAGGTACTGGGCTGTAGTTTGTGGTTGCAAGAACAAAAACACAAAAAACCAAACCAAACCAAACAAGTCATTTAGTATTTTGCAAAAGCATTTTATAAATATCAGGCAAGCTCCATGAGCTTCTGTGAGAAAGGTATTATTTAGATCTTCCTGCTTGGGCAAATTCCGACTGCCCTGGGCCCCATGCTTGGGGGGCGGCCCGCAGTCAGTGCAGTACTAGGCCCTGCTGTGGCTGCCATGTGCCTCCACTGCTAAGCACCACGACAACCATCCTCCCTCCCCTGCCACTAGCTTCGCTGGCTCCAGCTGCTTGCCACACCACATCCCCCGGGCCCTGCACAGGTTGATAAGCCCAGGGCCCTGCATACCCCTAGGGATAGCTCTGGTAACCACACTTTCCAATGGAGGCACTCCCAAGGAATCAATCAGAGAGGGAGAATCAAGTGAGAGATCTGGGAAAAAACTCTGACCCCAGTTTCTGATGGGGTAAAATGACGATGCATAATTTCAACAAGTTTAATGCAGAGATTAAAGGTATTGGGGCAGGAGAGAAGTAAGTAAGAGAAAAGAAAAAAGTGAGACCTCATAAAAAAATACCTATATCACTCCAAACAGCTGCCTACTGTACCCAGAAGCAGTTGGCAGAGAGGTCGAAAAGCAAATTATTTAATTGACAAGTTTCAAAATACCACAGAGAGGCTAACAATGAACTTTGCTCACCATAATGTAAACTGTGGTTTTCAAGAATCACAAATTACCTGAATACACAAAAGCCTGAAATTGGGCTGTATTGTTCCAGGAACAGATAGGGGAATACTGCCAAGGTAAGCATCTAGCCTGTTACTGGGGATAGCTTGGGACTCTCCTTACTTTGTGAGGAAGGACTGGCTTGAGGCTTCGGCTGAAGTAGCTGAAATGATCTCCATTCTTGTGGACCTGCACTCGCTCCCCATCATACTTGATCTCTGCGTACATCCCATTCGGACACTTCTTCATGGCATATTCTATTGACTTGCAGGCTTCAGCCTTACAAGAGGCAGGGAAGAAGAATTCAATTTTAAAAAAGTTACTTTTAAAGGCATTAACTGAAACCACTTTCATGAAGTTTCTTAAAATGGACTAATACCACATTCTTTTAAAAACAAATCTTGCTGTCAAGGGATGTCTCTTAACACTCACACCAACTCTCTCTCTCTCTCTCTCTCAATTTAAGTCCATCATTCTATTTAGAATCCTTTTCTTCTTCCTGAGTAATTATGCCTCTCCAGTGTTCACCCCTCTAAATATTTGGAAGCTGCATATGCCACCTAGGGGGGGTTCACTTGATTCAAACAAATATTTAGCATTTTTTGTTCCAACCAAAAGAAGGTAAGCTTTGTAGATCTGAACCTCTTCTCCTCATAAGAGTTGAAATTATTTGCTACCAACCTTTCCAAAGAAAGGCAACACTCTGGGCTATAAGCAGAGAACAGGACAAAAAATTAAGCTTAGAGTAATCAGTATAACACATTGCATTCAGGCCTCTGCAAAAGAACAGTTCAAAGCTAGACATATCACCATAAACCATCACCCCATAATGCATAACCATTTAGGTACCAACTGCTTCTCAAAGGTTGAGATCTCGGGTCATTTTGTGTGACAATCCCCAGTTTCTCCCTCTAGTGCAGGGTACACAGGAAATCCACATTACCAGCATAGGCTGAACAGGGGTCATCAGAGAGGCCTGCACACTGAGGGTTCGCTTCAGACCCGGCTGCTTCTCTGCCTCCTGCTGGTTTCTTAGCACACGCTCCACAACATCCTGAAGATTGCGTGATGCTTTGAATGCCTCATAGGCATTTGGATCCAAAGCATCTAACCTTTAAACAGTTAAGGGAGAAGAAAAAGAAAAGTTACTCTAATCAGCCCCAACCTCCCTGCCAATAGCTCAAAAGGATTGTGTCTGTTTTGGGTTTCATTTCTTATACAATAAAAGGTGGGACTCACACATGCTTTGCACCAGCATTCATTTTCAAATCGTGCTTTATAAGCCTGATGATGCATTTCAGGTCATTGCCCGTGCACCTAAAATGCAAGAAGATCCAGTGAGCTAATATTCTTCTGACCCATTACTTCAAGATAAAAAAGGAAAAGAAAGACTCAACCGTTTGCAACAAGAAGCAAAGCCCTTTGTTGCAAACCCCTTGAGAGCAACAGAAGGACTAAACTCAGGAAGAAGGTAGAGATGAGAGAGCCCCCACCCACTACAGTACAGATTCTAGTGTACTGCATCACACTGCTGCAGTACAGTAGATCCCCCCCACTGTTATTTGTGTTACATAAATAGCTAAACAGATGGTGCATCCTCATTTCAGTTACGCTACCCCTTTCCAGGAAGGGCTCTGCTAAAGGGGGAGTAGATGAAAGCCATACACTGAGGTCACAACATGGGAAAACCCTTGAAGCTCCCATGATTTCCTGTCCATGGTTGAAAAGACACAATTATCTACATTCTAGGACAGAAGTATCAAAATGATCATGAACCCCAGATTCAAATCCCAGCACAGTCAAATCCTTCATGCATCAGAATCAGAGGCAAGTGAGTTCCAGGTCATTTACTCCAAGTAAACTGAAGAGAGACTCAAATGCCTAAAGCTAATTCAAGATAGTACAGCATTTAAAACAGGGATTTGCATCTCTCACTGTTATGCTATGAGTTATTTAATTGATTCATCCATTCCTGGGAGGGAAAGCAAACTAATGGGGTATACATACAGTTTACAAAGTAATTTGCAATGGTGCTACAGAAAAGCAACTATATGCTTAAGATTGCTAAAAAGCCAGAGAACACACTTATCTATCCAAGACAGAATCCCATTACACACACAAACATGAACTAGGGATTGTCCTGGTTATAATCTTACAGCCTCATTTACAAGTAAATTGCCTTACCTGCGAGTGATACCCTGAAGCAGAGTTTGCTGGTCATCCTCCTTTGTAAGCTTTGACAGTCCGATTAGGAACTCATCCACTTCTTGGATTGTGAGGAGACTTTTGGCAGCTGGAGGACAGGACCTGCTCTCCTCAAAAAAGATGCGGACTGTTTCTGAAACATCTCCCTGTCTCCAAAAACAAACAATACTGGAATTTATCAAAGGTCTGGGAGGGAAACAAAACAAGAATGATGGGTCAGTGGGGATGAAGTTTGATTCCTAAAACTAGATCCTCACTAGGGGGGG
Organism: Alligator mississippiensis; assembly: GCF_030867095.1. Classification (NCBI taxonomy): domain Eukaryota; kingdom Metazoa; phylum Chordata; order Crocodylia; family Alligatoridae; genus Alligator; species Alligator mississippiensis. The sequence goes on along the minus strand of NC_081837.1, from coordinate 26,303,479 downwards.
AACAAAGGAGTCTGATATCTGCAGGGAGAGTTGTAATGGCACTGAGTTAATATTTTCATCTGCTTTCTGCAATACCATGTGCAAAGGACAGACAGTATCATAATATCTTACCATCACTGTACTTTCCACTGTTGTCACAATGCAATCTGATTTCACAGTTCTTACAGAACCTGTATATCAGTCACCCACTTCACTGGAAACCAATATAGACCAAACCTAAACGAACAGAGTGATCACCTTTATTTCATATCAATTGCACATTATTTTTTCCCCCTGGGTGTTTATAAAAAACAGTTGAAGGGGAATAAGCCAGACAAACCAATAGTTCCAAGGCAGCAGTGGCCTAGATTTCACTGCATCAAGGTGTGATCATCATAATATTGGTAGACTTTATATTAGACTACCTTCAGTCTTGGCTCCTATGAGCAATACATCACTGCTTTTGATTGTAACACTATTATATGCAAGGTTCCAGGCTGCAGTAACCTCATGATAAACTGCCAAGATAAGAAGGACCATCAGAACGGGCTCCAGAAAGCTTATTGTTTTTTCAAGTGGAAAAATCCATAGTTTCGATATCAACAAGGCTGAAAATGAAGTGAACATGCTATCTACATCTCTTTACTGACCTGCTCCAGGTCCCGGACCATTTCATCCTGGCTGCAGTTGAAAATTCTGCTGAACAGCTTTACAATCTGCTTGTCATTCAAGTTGTAAATAATTTTAATGACACCCGGCAACAGCAGCTTAATGGTCAGGTACAAGTCACCATGAAAGCCATCTGGAAAAAGATGCAAAGGTCATTAGAAACTGTCAAAGCCTAGTCACAGCCACAGACTCTAGCATCTAACTGCAATGTCACAAAAGAGAAATACTAACAGTAATAGAAAACACTCCAGTGACAGCTCTCATGCATCACCCTATGTTCTTCTACTCCAGCAGGGGCTAACCTTTTTAGTAGGTGTACCATAAATTAGCCTTACACCTTCCCGGGTGTCACTCTGATTCCCTTCCCCTGCCTTAGGTTGCTCTCCTTCCTGCTCTGTACCCTGCTGCTTTGCTTTCTGCTCTGTCTCCTCCCCAATCTGTTGCATGCCACACACAAGCTGCTCATGACAGTTGTGCCACATGTGATACAGGTTGGCCACCTCTCAGTTCTTCTCTATATTAAAGGACACTTCTCAGGGGAATCATCCAGTTGATCCCTTCCTCATCTAATTTTAGTACTGCACATGGGTGACTGGTGCCTCCTGAGTCACTTGCCCCACCTGACTGCACAGTCAGCAACTGGGGGTGGGGAAGAGATCCCGCACAACTGATCCTGCTGACTTGCAACTGGCAGCAGTGTGCTGCTGGCACTTCCGGGTTGGCGGGATCGGCAGTGGGGGGACAGCTTCTCCTGGTGCACTTCCTGGCTGGTGCTCTCAAGGGGGGCACCAGCACTCTCGCCTGCCCCCTCACTTGGGCACGTTAGCTGACAGGGGGTGCACTAGCACTCTCAGGGGGTGCACAAGCACCCCTGTGCACACCCTACGCATCACCACTGGTACTGCAGATTTGGCACCAACTGCTCATGATCTTGCTGTTAGTCTTAATACAACTTACTATCTCCACAATAGTAAAGAGAATGGAAAGCACACTATGGATACCACCCAGATTATATTAGAGATAAGTGGTATAGGGCACAACTCTGGGAATCCTCATCCACAGACATGACTTTTTTGCTTCCTCAACTCCTGAAATAATGCTTGAGGGTCTGGTTAATTGTTTTAGAAAAGCCCTTCACACACAGTGAAGTGTCAAGCAGGAGTCACACCTCCTCCAGTCCCTTTCTGCAGAAAGTCCTGGATGATCTGTGTTTTCACATTATAGCTGGGCTTGTCAGCAACCATGGCGCACAATTTTCTGAATTCCCGCAACAAGCAATCCTTGTGCTTTGGGTCACACTTCTTTGAAGACAGAGTAGACTTGTGGGAAGAATTGGCAGGGGTGTCCCCAGAACTGCCTGGTTTAGCTGCAAGAGAAAGACATACTATTTAAATTTTTAAGATGTAGGCTGGAATGATATGATTCACACTTTGAAGAGACGGGCACCATTGTCCACGCAAGTGGAAAGCAAGAACAATACTAACAAACTGGCAAAGCTTCAAATATGAATGAAATGCACAGCAATATTTGAGAATTTATGATCAAAATCTGAATCAGCATTTAAAACAAAATTTATGCTACTTTAATAAGTCTTTTCCCTTCAGAGCACAGAAGAATTTTCTGGAGCTTAAATCTACCTACTTCAATGGTTTAAATCTTGATGCGAAGAAACTGTGGCGAGTGATGATTTTATTTTACTTTCTGGACTTGCAGCAGATTTCCCCAATATCTGCAACCATGAAGGCAATCTTCAGTGGGTGGAAAAGGCTTGACAAAGGCACAGGTTTTCTTATAACTGTCCACTTAACCATTATTTGTTTTTTTTTCCAATCAACTTCCAAAGATACCTGCTCTCACCAGGAAGATGGAACCTGTCTTGTCAACCTTATGCAGGATCTGGACATCTTATGTACAGTAGGATCAAGTCATCCAAAGATGGGATGACTTGATGAGACGATTTAATTTTAGACTGCATGTGGATAAAATATATTCTATTACAATTATATAAAAACAGCTTATCTGACTGGTGGGCATCCTTTTACACAAGTACTGAAGACAGAGGGTTCAATATACAATCAGTGACTTTGTCAGGGGAGTCAGCTCTAACTGAGCTTTCGTAGGACCAGCGTCTGAGTCTCCAAAGACATTTTTACGTGCATTCCTGGATGGGTGCTTTGATTAGCAAGCTGCGCTAATTAAAAGAGCCCACGCATCCTGCGTATCAGCATTGCCACACTGAAAAAACGGCAACAGGGCACTTTGAACTAAAGCTCATCAGATGGGGCTTATTTGAAAGCACACCACTGGCATTTTGTCAGTGCGGAGATGCATGACGACACTGATACACATGACGTGTGAGGCTGCTGGAGCACATCAATTTGCATGCTCCAGCAGACTTGATTACATGCTGGATTTCCAGCACACCAGAGCAGGCTCTGTACATGTGTATAGGAGCCCCAAGATGCTACCCTGCCCTGCCTTCTGCAAATCTGTAATTCAGTGAGCTAAATCAGCTGCATCACAGTTTCTTATGAAGCTCAAGAACTAACTTGGCAAATGATCAATTTATCGGAGAGGCTTGTTTCTTGTAAAAGAATACCCCATTTGAGTTGGATTCTCGAGTAGCTGTCAGAAGCAGTTTTTCCAATGCAAAAAAAAAAAGTACATTTAGAAATAAAGGGTTATCTTAGTTTTAACAAGCAAAGAAAGGCTGTGTAACAGCCTACATTTTACAAACTTCAATATATTCAGGTATCTGGTTATACAGTACAGTCACACCAGGAGGACAATAGTTGCAGTTTTGGAAGGTGGTGGCTTTAGTTTAACAAACTGAAGTGCTAAAATATATTAGAAAAGCTCAGGTGTTTTATCTGCTTTATTTCTGCCTCTCTTTTAGCATAAAAGGGCACATCATTTCAAAACCTAGCGGCCCTTCAAAGGGGTAACGTAATCAACACAAGTCACAAAAAACAGCTTGCCAGTTCCATATTAGCTTTCCAGATACCTTCACTATTCATACCCCACAGAGAGAGGGGAAACTCCTGTCCTGCTCCTGTTAACGACAATGAGAGATTTTCCACTGAGGCTAAAAGGAGCAGGTTTCTGCTGATTTCAGATGAGACAGTCAAACATTTTTTGTAGTCCCCTTACACTTTCTGAGTAGAATATTTGGTTGGTTTTATCCCTGTTCACACAACCAGAATAATGCAAACACCTGACAGCTGAGAAAATACTTAACATTTTCCTCAAACTAAATATGAAATGTAGTTTGTACTAAACAATCTTCTAGTTTCTAGATGAAAGCTACTGGTGTGAGACTCAGCTTGAAACGCCAGAAATATGAATGCTATGTGAGAAATAAAAGCTTCTCCCAGCATCTATATACCAACTCCGACCTGTGAAACCAGAGAATTTCTTTGGAGATGGATTAGGAACAGCTCCTGGATCTTTCTTGGGGGAGGTTATCTGCCCACTGGGGGACAGCTTAGCCTGGACTGTTGCCTTCTTCTTAGGTGTGCTTGCAGACTTGGATGTGGCCTCTGTAAGAGATGAAGTGTTGAGATCCACAATCAGTGACAGCCCCACAGTATTCAATAAGACTTAACAAGTCACAATGCTTGACAATAAGCAGCTTGTTTCTGAGCTACAAAACATCCCGCCCTTTAGGAAGGCGTTTCTACAGAGAAATAAGCACAAAGTTATGGGGATTGGCCAAGGGTCGCACAGCACGACACAGCAGAGCTGGGACCAGAAACCAGCAGTGGCTCCCAGTGCCCTAACGAGGGGCAGATGACAGGTCACCTTGCGCATGCGTGCGAGTGCCCCTGCCTCTTCTCCCTTGCTGTAACTTTGTTTTCTGTCCCTGCCTCAAGATGCAGGGGGCGGGGGAAGGGGCACAGGGGCTCTCACCCGAGATAAGCTGGTTGATGAGGTCTTTCTCGGCATCTTGCAGCTCCTCCCACCCCTCGAGGTCTGTGATGTCCTCTATCTTCTTGGTGGTGGCACGAGCCCGCTCCAGCTTCTCGAATATGCACTTCACGTGGTACCACTCCTTCATGTCGCCGCCCGACTCGGTGAAGGGGTTGGGCACAACCTTCCCAATGCGGACCATGCCCTTCAGGATCTTCTCCTTGCACTTCTTGCAACCGGCCGTGCCGCGCTTGGCGTAGTCCACGCAGTACCGCTGCTCCGCCATGGCCTCGGGCGCCGAGCACAGCCAAGCGCGCGGGGCGGGCCGGCCGGCGCGCGGGGGGCTGCTCGTTGGCAGGCCCGGGCGCCAGGGACGCGGGCGGGCCCAGGGGCGGCTCGGCAGCAAGACGCGGCCCTGGGGGAGGCGAGGTCCCGCCGCGCGGCGCAGCGCCCCAGCGACCTGCACGAAAAGCCGCCGGAGAGCCGCGGGCATGTGCGGCCGGGCCCGGCTCTACGAGCGACGGGGCCTCACAGGCCGCACTCGGCCCCGCCCCGGGCTGGCGTCGTCACCGCCCCCGCGACCCGTTTAAATCCGGGACTCGAGATCGCGGGCCACCGCGCATGCGCACGCGGGCCCGAGGAGCTGGGGCAGCCGGGATTGGCGGTTCTCCATGCCCCGCCCCGCCCCGCCCCCTCCCCTGACGCGGCACGGAGGCGACAGATCCCGCCCTCGCCTCAAGCACGATCCCCTTCCTGCAAAGCGCGTCACCCCGCCGGTTGCGACTCCTGGGGCTCAAGAGCACGGGGCACCGCGCCTGCGCACGCGGGCCCGAGGAGCTGGGGCTGCCGGGATTGGCGGTTCACCACGCCCCGCCCCTCCCCTGACGCGCCCCGGAGGGCCCTCGCCTCAAGGCCCGCCCCCAGCGCGGGCGGCCCCCCCCCGCCCGTTGTGACGCCCGCGGCGAGGGCAGGCCCCGTCCGGCCACGTGGCCCGAAGCCTCCGTCTGGTGCGACTGACCCGCTCGTCTCAGCGGGTGCCCGGTGCAGTCGGCGCCAGGGGCTCGGCCTGAGGACATTGTGTTGTGGCTCCGTATTTTCTTTCCGTACATTAAAGCAGACTGAAGCATTTGCCACATTTCTGAAGTATTTATGAGGATGATACACAGGAGAAACAAGCTGCCTGTCCCCGGAATAGCCTCGAGTGTTAGACTTCGGACAGAAATTATAGTCTTGATGCAGGATTTCGTTCAGAGCAATGATGTTCGAACGAATTCAGTTTTCTTGGTACTGAGAAAATGTCCCAAATCACCCTGCGTTCAAATGAAGTGAGACCTTTAATAGCTGCCATACCGTAAACAAGTGTTTCTTCTCTGTAGCTGCTGAAGAAGATACTGAGCAGGGGCAAGACAAAACAAAAGAGATAAGAGAAATGGAGAGGATTACAGAATGATTTGGAGAAAAGTAGAATAATGCTGCTTAGGTAATGCATGGTGATGCTCAGTATTGCTCATCTATTTGCACATGCAGGGAAACTATTTGTCAATACAGTTTTAGAATGGAAAGTCTATTGCAGCCTTAATCATCAAGGCATGGGACAAGAGATGTGTATAAATTCAGTCTGAAAGAGATTCACCATTGTTCAAGGTGAACAATGGTTTCCAAGTGTCCTCCCGCTCTGATAGTAGAAATGGTTTGTGTTTGAATGGCCCCTGATCTGTTTTCATGATCAGGCCTGCATAGGTGGAATTTGCCACCAGCAGAGGGGGCCTAACTCAAGGCTGCCACTTCAGTCTCATTTAAAGTCTCGCTTAAATGCAGTATAAGTAGCTCATAGATCCTCTACCTGGCAGTGAATATTATCCAGTAAGAACTCATAGGCAAGGGTTGCTTTGACTTGGTTCATATCCATTAACATGGATTGATCAGAAACAAAAGTAAGGGTAGGTCTTGGCTAACATCCAGCAAAAGAGCTCTTATCCTAAAGGACTGAATTTGCTGCGAGAGTTGTAGTCATTACTGGGCTGTAATAACCCCACTGATGTGGTCTGCTACGGGGAGATCTGCAGGCCCAGAGCTGGAGAGTTGCCATCCTAATAAAAAAATCTCCCTAGCACATGCTTCATATTATTTGGATCTTTGTCTCTCCTTTCAAGGCTGAATGAGTCCCTTCTCTTTGTACCTTCCCTAGAGCATGTGTGACTTCATATGGGGATAAGGAAAAGCCTGTGTGTGTGAGCCATGACTTGTATGGCTCCCAAAGGCTACAGAATAAGTATTAATCCATCCTCAGCATTGATCACGTAACTACATTTCTTGAAAGCATTTATGACCTAGGGACTACAATTCCCTCTCAGGGCCAGTTCCACTTATTCCACTTATGGGGATAAGATGCTAAAAATATAATATAAACTGAGTCTAATTAGAAGCTAGTGATAGAAAAGCCTGTTGGGTCAGACTGTGAGATCCACTGGAGAACAGCTGCTCATAAGAATAATCCTGCCGAAGTCAGTAAAGGTGTTCATATCAGCAACTGTAACCTACTAGAGTAAAGGGGCAACCAGTCTAATCCTTTGTGATTCAGTGGTAAAGCTTGGGCGAATGATCCAAGCTCTAGTCTCAGGTCTGTCACTGATTTACTCGGTGACCTTTGACAAGTCACCTGTTAATTTCAAAGCAAGTTAGACATTCAGGAACATCTGAAAATCCTACTTAGTGCCTGCTTCTGAATCCCCTGATGCCTAGGATGAGAGGAGTGAGTACACATCATGACGCTCCTCTGCAAAATGGGATATTGAGTGACAGAGGCTTCTCCATGAAGAAGTGAAGAAATGGATAGAAGTTGGGCTTGGACCTTGCCCTGGGTCTGAGTATACTCAGACTCAGGGGGGCTTGGAGCAGAATCTGAAATTCATGGCTCAACTCTACAACTGGGCAAGTTTATTGGAAACAGGCAGTTGATAATGCAGATGGGGGAAGGAGAGAAGTGGGGAGGCTGCATTAGTGGATTAAAGAGACTGGCTGTCTAGGACCAGCTTACTGTCCATGAAGCTATGAAAAGCAGGGGGGGAGTGTTCCTTGTCCTGGGAATCCCATTCCCTGCCATATGCCACTCATGGAGAGTGTACACAGGATATGGCAGCCTGTTCCTACCAGCCAGCATCAGTACAGGTGTTCTGCATACATACCTGTGAATCAGTGGCCACCACAACACCATCTGGTTCCAAATTAGCAAAGGGCCTGATAAAGAGCTCAAGGCCAGTTGTCCCTCCAGCTGGGGAACGCGTAGCTTCCTAGTAGCATTCTAAGGCCAGAGAGAATTCTTAGAAAGCAAAGGTAGAGACAGACAACAAATTCCCCTTCCTGGTCCTAAACACTGTGCTCCATTGTTTCCAAGGTCTACTTCTGCACTTTAACATGGAACTCTTATTAGCCTCTTCTACTAACAATATCACAACTATAGTGGGATTCTTTCCCAGCTGACCCTTTTGCCATCTTCTCAATATTTCTTCCTTCCTTAAAAGACCACTGAAACCAGACAACCTCTGTGACTCCACCCTTCCTTAACATTTGACTCCTTTGATGGCCGAAAAACTCCTCAGTTAGAATTGTTTCAAGTCTTTTTTCAAAAGCACACTGACCAATAAATGACTCCTGAGGCAGGTATCCATCATGGGAAATTTCAGCTGAAATAACTAAAATGTTGCAAAACTATATGCAATTGAAAGCAAGGTCTTATAACTCAAAGTGTTAGGTATCTATAATAATGCTATCAGTCTGCCCTACAGTAATGTCATCTTTCCCATCACACCCCTCTGTCTTGTCAGTTCAGAATTAGACTACCCCTTCTTTGTAATGAAGTGCTTCCTCTTCTCTCATGTATTCTTTGAAGGATTCCTTTCTCATAGCTGAGCTTGCAGTTTTGCAAAGAGAAGGCAGCTAATTTATGCGTGCACATTTTTAAAGCTATTTTAAATCCACAGAGTGTAATTTAACAACAGCTATATAAATACTTGTGGGATTTGCCTGTAATAAATACTCATGATAGAAGCAGTGTGTGTGTTGAAATAACTTTATTTAAAACTAAAGTAAAAAGAGTCTCCATCCTTATCATCAAGCATTATTAACCAAGGCACCTGCTTTTTCTGGAAAACCCCAGACTGGCTGCAGGCTCTCTCTAAGACAAGGTCATTAAGGCCATTCTGAGCAGATGTTAACTGGGGCTTGGAGCACCTCAGCTGCTGCAGATTAAACCCAGTTAACTTGCCTTGCCCTGCTATAAAAAATCACAGGTACCACAGTTGCTGCTTTACTGTCCGGGGGGGGGGGAGGGGAAGAGAGGCTTATGTTCTTGTTCTTCTTAGCAGCAAAGCTCTCTGCAGACTTTCCTTCTTTAAAAAATGGAAAAAGTATAGGAGAAATTACTTTAAATGTGAGTGCTGAAGAACCAGGGACTTCTGAGTAGAGAATTCCCTTTAGAGTAGATCTAATGGGCTTATCTAAATCAGGATATCTTTTTTTCTTTCTTTCTTTCTCAGGCATCCTTAGAGGGATTATTAAAGCAGCTAAGAAGTCTGAAATGTAAATCTCCCACTCAAAAGCAGCCTTGCTTTTCAGAACTCAAGCTGGGGAGAGAGGAGACCTATATAGTTTATCTTCTGTCTCTCACTTCCTGAACCTGAATATTAAATTACATTTTAAGATAGTCACTAATGGCTTCGCTCCTAACCTTAACCTATTCACTAAATTGAATGAATCCAGAAGTGTTTCTTAAAAACTTTTTTAAAAACCTACATGCTAACTGTCCTGCCCTCTTTGTCCCAAACTGTCTCTGAGATGAGATGAATACTGCTTCCTGACAATTCTAGCTACAAACATTCTCCTGCTTAAGAATTCAGTTGGCTGATAGCCTAGAATAAATCGGCTCCAAGGGTAAAAACTTCTGGGAATTGGAGAGGAGGAACTTCATTATGGAGTGCTGTGAAGAGAGTTGCTACCATAGGTGGCCTTTTATGAATGGCTAATCCAACCCCTGGAAGCTGTAACTTGTGTGTATTGGATGCAAAGTAGGCATAGCTTGGAAATCTTACTTATCTTGAATTTTGAATAGTCTCTAGCTCATGTAAAATGCATTTATAGATGAGTAATAATTTTAGGATCCAGTATCATAGTGCTGCTGCAGCCTTTGATTCCTTCAACTCTGTGTCCAGAAGAGTCACTGGGTCAAATCAAATCTAATCTTAACAGGGAACTCTTTGGACCAGGCCTCACTCTTCCATAGAAACAAAATGTGTGTCTACCTGCCTTTTCAAAGAGGAAAAAATGTACACCAGGGCTTAGTAATGTATCCTCTAAGAACAAGGAAATGGTAATGCAAAGAATGAACGTAATCTGGGTTGATGCCACCCTAAACACTGCAGTGTTTTTTAAATGACAAGCTGTGAATTTCTGGCTTTCAGTTTACTTTAATGTCAAACCTGCTCTCCTTCTGAGCCTAGAAATGTAAGCTATAAAACATGGTCATTTCAGCTCAAGTACTTTGCATGTCCTAACTGCCTCCATATTTTATAGAAGTATGCTTCTCAAAGAATTTCTTTCCTTTACCAATACAGTTCCCAGACACATCACACTGCCCAAATAAACTGGAAGGTTACCCATTCTCTTAATGCCTGTTTCAATTTTTTTTTCCTTACTAGCAGAGCATTTCCATCTTTCCACATGTGCTGCTAGAAAAATGCAGACAAAGGAAGATTCCTCCTACCTACATTATCCCTAAAATAAACCTGGAAGAAAAATCATGTAACTAATTACCTTAGGCAATACTTTCATAGTTACTAGGCATCCCATGGAGGTGTTTAAACATTCCTTTCATTTAGGCAGAAGAGTACTTAACATAGCGTCTGCTTTTTAACCAGGCTGCTTTTGATGATCACTCTCATCAAGTGAGTCTTTCATCCAGTTATTAACAGTCACCACACTACTCCGTATTTCCATGTTTGCAAAAAGTTAAATGGCAGGAAGGGAAGATCATCCTTTAGCTGTGTGACTCCATTTAGTTTTTTTTTCCAGCAGCTTCTACTGAATTTGACCAGTCCCTGTGCTGAAGAAACAGCATTTGCTGGAAATGTCTACAGAAGAGTTCACTGACTTTTTTCTTCCCCCTTCTCCCACCTCAAACTTCAAGAAAAACAAAACTGAGCCTTAAACACAAAGATGTTTAAAGAATAGGGAGCACATCACATACCCTCCAGGGAGAAAAAGATGGAACATTTAAGAAGTCTCTTTCTTTGGTGTCCCCTGGGAACTGGACAAAGCACAATCCTTTTGTATTTCTTGGAAGTATTACCCAAACTTTGGTTTGAATCGGATGGCAGGAAGGGGCAGAGACTGAAGATGAGATGAGAGCTCTGCTCTATCAAAGTACGCTTTGAGAGCTCAAATTAACAAACAGTGGGTTAGTTACCTTGCTAGCAGAGTTCAGTTTCCTTATGGTTGTGACCAGACACCTGAAGGCTCTGTAGAACCATACTCCACAGCAACAGACAAAAACGTAATTCAGTCCAGTCACTCAGAGGTGTAGTCCAGTGTTTTCTGCCAAACTTTAACATTTTAGTGTTGCAAGGTATTTAATAGGCACAACTCAATACATATGTAACAATTTCTTAAAATACTATCATTCCCTATGGGCATACACACAATTGCATATAAAAACATTCTCAGGTATGACCACCCTGACTCATGTTACTTATGCTGCCCAGCAACAACAGAAACAATCTCTCCTCCTGCAGTCAGAACTAAAAGTGCCTAACTGGCACCAGGACAGTTGTCTGTCTCATAACTAGACTACTACAAAAGGTATCATTAGGGAAGACTTAATGTTCTGGGAAAGATTTGGCTCTTAGGAATCTTGCTTCCTAACCTGGACCATTTTTGGTATTGACCCATAAACTTATGCTTCTTTGAAAGTCTCTAAGCTACTGTTCTGTCTTGCCTATTTAACATAGAATTGGTCTCAGAATTTTGGGAAACCAAACCTTAATGTAAGTATGTAGTTGCATATCATGCTTCACTATGCAACGATATATTTACAATTCTAAAATACAACTTGTGTTTGTATACAGTCTTATCTGAAATGTATGTTTCTAGCCTAACAGTGTGTCCACAAAAGAACATGATAAAAGAATACCGAAAGATATGACATCTCACTATTTGCTCCTTCTCTTTGTCCTCTATTAAAAGGGGACATCAATTGAAGTTGTAGAACGGCATGCAAAGCTGAAAAGAATACTCTCTTCAACACAAGGAAAGTTAGTGTGTAGAACTCACTCTTTCAGGTTGTCACTGGCTAAGAACTTTGCAGGAGTTAGAAAAGGAGTGGACACGGTATTATTTATTCATATTTAGTGCTATGCAGAGATAAAAGTGGGGAAGATGAAAAAAAGGGGAAAAAAAAACACTTCCAAGAGTGCTGGTGGTTTTGTGGGTTGTTTCTTCTTTTCTTTGTAAAGGTTGTAAGCCATCCTGCATTTTGTGGTAGACTAGCCTGACACTGCCTCCTGCTGAGTTTTTTTTATACTTTCCTCTGAAACATATGGTACTGGCTGCTGTCAGTGAAGTCAGGCAGTGCACCCCTTTTTGTAAGGGGCATCTAGAGGCTTCTTTCCATTTTTTCAGATGTGACAGCTTCATCTGTGATCTTAATCTTCCTCCAAGAAAGCACGTCACTGTAGTCTGAGTACAACCTGACTGACGCTTTTCAGATATTACTTTTTCACTTCATTTTCTTAGCATGAAACTAGCTCCTCCCCTGGTTTGTCAAAAACATTAAAAAATGAATATTGAGCTTCCTTCAGTTTTTCAAATGCTAGCTGGTTGGGGGTGTTATTGTCATTTCCAGGTTGCTTTATTTATTATTAGAAGCTGAATAAGCAGAAGTTTGAATAAAGCAACCTAGTAAGAGCCCCAAGAAATAGTTTTAAACCCAAATTTTATATAGGGAACATCTGGATTTGAACAGACTCTGGGTGTACTCATAGGCATGTAAGATACCTGCCACATAGCTTAGCAAATGTGGTCATATTCTCAAAATGATAATATGGTCTTGTGTGGATCAAAGCCAATTAGTAGAACTCTCTTGGGGCTTCTGTTATGCCACTACTAAAGGTCAAAGTTGCTTTCCTGAACCAGTTTTTAATTTAATGCAAGTGGGGTGAATCACTTTGATCACCTTATTCATTAAATGGAAACACGCTTGTGTAAATCAAGTCTTCAAAGACTCCTAAAGGATATAAATCCAATACTGACAAATTCTATTCCTTAATCCAGTGAGACATGATAGCTATAAGTCGATGTTACTGCAATTCTGTGCTTAAACCTGGCAAGGCATTCTGCTTTACACCTTTCAAAATGGGACCATACTAGAAGTCTTATTTCTGTTTAGTCTGACCTTTACCGGTACTAAGATTTTATTTTATTCATGTCAGTGGTATCTTTCTTAACTTTTCCTTTCTGATGCAGGTGTTGCCTAATACATGCCTTAGGAGCCCATGATGTTGCTGCATGGCTTAAATCATTGGACTATTCTTGCAAACAGTTCTCCCATTTAATTTTAATACCTTAAAGAATGACTAGGTCTCATAATATTGATCTATTCACTTCCCATCCTTTTATAGCCACCTGTATAACTTCAGATCCTTAAATCTGACAACTGTGTCCCCAAGATGACTGTACTTTATGTTAAACTATTGCTAGCTTCCATCACAGATCTAACATTAGAATAGGAAATATTGTGTGGGTGTAGTAAAGTGTTGTGCCTATGGATTTAATTTCCAAGTACTCTCTAGGTGTGTTTCCAGTACACACAACTTTAAATGATTTAGTGGTATCTGTCTCAAAGACCTCTAGACATCAACAAGCAACCTCCTTTTAAACGGTGCAAACTGGAACCAACTTGTCCAAATCCAATGCTATCCCATACACAGACTTGCATAGAAGAAGGCATATTAGAAGAAAGCAAGCAGCCTAGATAAAAACTAAAGGTTGATGCCCATGTAGTGCCTAGAAAGATCCAGTGATTTGTAGATTCCTGGAACAGCTGTTGGTTCTGCAGCAAAGTAACTTCCTCTCTCATGTGCAGTGCAGTACTTTATAAGATTATTTTTCTACTTTCTTTCCTAAATATACCTGCTCCTCATTCTAGAAGACTTCAAACCAGCTTAAATGATAAATTTCTGCAAACGTCAGTGGGTCTCACTCCTCCAAAAATCCTAGAGCTAAATTACTTGCATTTCATAGATTTCATAGACATTAGGACTGGAAGGGACCTCGGAAGATCATCGAGTCCAGCCCCCCGCCCAAAGGGCAGGAAGTCAGCTGGGGTCATAGGATCCCAGCAAGATAAGCATCCAGTTTCATCTTGAAGGTGTTCAATGAAGGCGCTTGAACAACCTTCGGTGGCAGGCTGTTCCAGACCTTGGGGGCTCGGACAGTAAAGAAATTCTTCCTTATGTCCAGCCTGAAACGATCTTGTAGTAGTTTGTGACCATTCGACCTAGTCGTCATCCCTTGGGGCGCTCTGGTGAACAAACGTTCCCCTAGATACTGGTGGTCACCCCTGATAAACTTGTAGGTGGCCATCAGATCACCCCTGAGCCTGCGCTTATCCAGGCTAAAGAGCCCCAGGGCTCTCAGCCTGTCATCGTAGGGTCTGCTTTCCTGACCTCTGATCATGTGCGTGGCTCTTCTCTGGACTCTCTCAAGCTTCTCCACATCCTTTTGGAATTGTGGAGCCCAAAACTGGACACAGTACTCCAGCTGCGGCCTCACTAAGTCCGAGTACAGGGGGAGAATGACGTCCCGGGATTTGCTTGAGAAGCATCTATGGATGCAAGCCAGCATTTTGGTCGCTTTACTAGCCACAGCATCGCATTGCAGGCTCATGTTCATCTTGTGGTCAATGATGACCCCCAAGTCTCTTTCTTCCATAGTGCTAACCAACATAGCACTGCCGAGCCTATAAGGATGCTGCGGGTTTTTTTTCCCAAGGTGGAGAACCTTGCATTTATCGGTGTTGAACACCATCAGATTCTCATCCGCCCACTTGCTGAGCCTGTCCAGGTCAGCCTGGATCATCCGCCTGTCGTCTGGTGTGGATGCTTTGCCCCAAAGTTTGGTGTCATCGGCGAACTTGGCCAGTCCGCTTCTGACTCCAGTGTCCACATCATTAATGAAGATGTTGAACAGTATGGGTCCAAGGACAGAGCCCTGGGGGACCCCACTGGTCACAGGACACCACGATGAGTGACTTCCATCAATTACTACCCTCTGGGTCCGACCCCGGAGCCAATTTTCCAGCCAGTGGATCGTGGGGGACCCAAGGCAACAATTGGCCAGTTTCTCCAAGAGACGATCATGGGACACCAGATCGAAGGCTTTTCTGAAGTCAAGATATATGACATCAATCTCATCTCCCTTGTCCAGGTGATAGGTCACCTGGTCGTAGAAGGAAATGAGATTGGTCAAGCAAGACCTACCCGCAACAAACCCGTGCTGGCTATCCCTTAAGATGTTGGCGTCGGCCAGTCCATTAAGGATGGCCTCCTTAATAAACTTTTCTAAGATCTTCCCCGGGATAGAAGTCAGGCTGATGGGCCTATAGTTAGCCGGATCCACTTTCCTCCCTTTCTTGAAGATAGGCACCACGTTGGCCTTCTTCCAGTCTTCGGGCACTACACCAGAGCGCCAAGAGTTTTCAAAGATCCGCGCTAGAGGCTGGGCTATGATGCTCGCCAGCTCCTTGAGTACCCTGGGGTGAAGATTGTCAGGGCCGGCTGACTTGAAGGTATCCAGCTTCTCAAGATGTTCCTTCACAAAGTCAGCATTAATGGAGGGCAGGGGATCACCCTCACCCGGACTTCCCGGCCCTGTAGTGGGCACGGGCGTCCCATGGGGCTGATGAAAGACCGACGCAAAGTACCTATTTAATAGGTTGGCTTTTTCCTGGGCGTCAGTTGTCAGTTGCCCCATCTGGTTCAGCAGGGGTCCAACGTTGCCCCTGCTTTTCCTCCGGCTCCCCACATATCTGAAAAAGGACTTTTTATTGTCCTTTATGCTCAAAGCTAGCTGGAGTTCAGTTGCAGCCTTGGCTTTCCTGGTCTGCTCCCTACAGGACTGGACCAGTGCAGAATAATCCTCCTTGGAGGTGACTCCCATCCTCCATCCTTTGTAGGCCTTTCTTTTTAGCCTCAGGAGGTCTGCTAGGTCCCTGGAGAGCCAGGGGGGCTGCTGTGCCCTCTTGCTGCCTTTCCTCCGAGATGGAATAGACTTAGTTTGTGCATTGAGGATCGCTCCCTTGAGGAGCAACCACTCTTCTTGAACTCCCCTCTCCCTGTGGTCACAGTCCCTTAGGGCCTCACTGACAAGCCTCCTGAGCTTGTCAAAGTCGGCTTTCCTGAAGTCAAGGACTTGCGTGTTGCTGACTGACTTGCCAGCTTTTCGGTGGATGGTGAAGGTGATCAGCTCGTGGTTGCTGTCACCCAGCTTCCCATCGATCACTAGGTCGCCGACAAGGTCCTCCCCAGGAGCCAGCACCAGGTCGAGCAGCGCTTTGCCTCTCGTTGGCCCATAGACTTCTTGAGTCAGGTAGAGGTCATCCACACACGAGAGGAAGCAAAAAAAAAAAAAAAAAAAAAGAGAGGATTTGGAGCTGAAGATGCACTTTAATGTGGGTCAAATTATAGATGTAGTAGAGATTTGGAGTATGCTCTATGTTTTTAAACAAGCACCACAGCACAAATGAAATAAAGACTTAGAAAGCAGTCTGGAAGCCAGCCCTGGATTATATAGCTTGCGGATGAAATGCTTACTTATAAAATGTGGATAACTGCTAACTTAAGGTACATTAGATGATACCTTTTGTGCAGTACTTGAACAGGAGAGGCTACAGAAGTGCCAATTAGCTATTTTTTTTCCTTTGCCCTACTAATGGGGATGGATATAAAACAATTTTTAAATACTAGTGCAAAACCCTACTTCTAATGCAGCGAGTTTTAACTTTTTTATTGCCTTTAACTCAGCATCACCCTGTATTTTTGTTAACCCATAGTGAACTGCCAAGAAGGAATCTGATATGCTCATCTCTTTAGGTACTAAATATAGTTTCCCCCCCTTTATTTAGATCTGAGGAACCAAGAGTCCACTCTTGTCACAGATGTTTGTTACAGCTGCTGTAAAATTCTCAGTGGGCCATATGAAAAACACGTTAGTGTTGGCTCTAGATATGCCAGCTGCATCTGACAATATGCTTGTTAGTTAGCATGTGTTTATAATCCAAGCCCCATCAACAGGCCTAGCCATGCCTGCATCACTCTGGTTTTCTAGTTGGTTATTAAGAGGTGGGTGGAACAACCTATACTGCAGTGAGAAAATAAATTAATATAATGTTTAGCAGCAGCATCTGGAAATATATAGTTTGGAATGTCCCACATCTTCACCATGATAAAAGGAAGCCAAGGGTTCATAACTGCAATAAGGCATGTGTGTTTTAGAAACAAAATTCCTCATTTTCTGCTGTGAATTAGCTGTCAAGTCTCTGGACAGAACCAACCCTTTATTGATCAGTTTTCCTACTCATGTGAAAATTTCTCTTGCCAATTCATTCTAATGAGCAGATGAGGACAAGTTATAGACTTTCCCTTAATACAGTCTTTAGTGAAATGCATTACTGTGGCACTTGTGAACACAGTTTACAGGATGGGAATGAGCTCAAACAGCAGCTGCATGTTTGCTGGTATGCAGACGCACAGAGAGATAGTGGTGTTTGATCCAAGAAGTAAAGGTGCACTGCATACAGTGTGTTCACTGAATGTAGGACAGGAAGAAACCTCTTGGATCATAGGATCCACTCCCGTGCTATCACAGACACAGTGTAATAATCCTTAAATGTACTGAGTTCTGTCTTTTACGTTCTGGAACAGCCTTTCAGTGGGAGGAGAGGGCAAACTACCTCTTTCTGATTGATTGACATAATGGTTAGAAACCTTTTAACTTCCTGTATCCATGCTCACTTATCCTTGTATCAACAATGTCACCTTAACCTAAATACACAGGGGGATAAAGCACTATTTACAGAGAGCAGTCAAATCTCTTCAGTCCTAGGAGTTTTCTTGATCTTTCTTTCTGTTCCTTTTGTATGCCAAACTTGTCATCAAGTTTAATTGGTACGTCTAATAAATAAATAAATAATAATAATTTAATAATAATAAATAAATATTGGTCCCAGTACTCATTGCTGAACTCTTCTGGAACCACTCTCCAGCTGGTACTTCCTCTTTTTAAACATTACCTCCTTATCTCATTTACAATTTCTCTACTCCAGTTTTACTAAGTGTCCTTTGTAGGGTTGTATCAAATGCTTTATTCAAATAGACATGTGATATAATCTTTGTTTAGAAAATTAATTTAGCTTATCAGGGAATGTTTTTGGTTAGTTTGTTACAACTGACCTTTACCAAACTTGTGATCACATGATACAAAATTTATTTTCTACAACTAGCCTTTCTATTATTTAGTAATGGAAAGTCTGATAGCATCTCTTGTTGGGTAACTATCTACATGGTGAAAGATTTCATTGACAAGCACATCCAAGGACATCTGGCTCCTAACATTACTCTTTGCTCTCCAATATAAACCATGGGGAATTTTTCTCCAATAATGACCATTTCTAGTTGCATACTTCTCTTTAATAATCCCCTTCAATAACACACCCAAATCTGACCTTGGGGTTCATGTGAGAAGTGAAGTCTTGTTTGTTTTGGTAATATATCCCTTATTGGACCAACTGTATACTTGGGAGAGAGATTAGACAAGTTTTTTTAGCAGAAAGTACTTTTCCTTTACATCAGGGAAAGCAGCAGATAAGGTGTAAGATAAATACCCGATAAAACAATTACTTTCCCATTAATGTAAATGAAAATAGTCAAAGAAAGAGAAAGCAGTAAATCTGTGGGGCAAAGAAGTTAACAGAAGTAGCTACCAAAGGGTAGCTAAAATCGATAACCTAATTATGTAAAAGAACATTCCTATTCAAAAGGATAGAGGGTTATTAATTATGGAAGTACAAGAAGTTAGAGCAGGTACATTTGTAATTGTGCCTGTCTCTGCTCGAAGGCTTGCTCCTGAGCTGCCTTTGCCCGGGCAGCTGACCTTGTTCACCAGGGAACCTTGCGTAGACCCCAGAGGGTATCTCAGTTACCTTCAGGGTGTCCCCCAAACTTGCCTGCCACAACTTTGGATGGTCTTTCAGTGAAGGGGGTCCCCTTTGAGGGTGCCTCCAAAGTGGTCATGTGTCCCAGAGGATGTCTCCGAGGCTCCAACCTCCCCTCCACCCCGGCCATACGCCAACCTTCTAGACGAGCCTCAAGATCTTTAGCAGCTATTCCCCATTGATATCTTCCCGGTCCCCACGTCTTTCCTCACCGACGGGTACCTTGAGCTCTGACTGGACCCAGAGGGTCTGGTGACACGCGGCCTTTGGAGATGTCCCTTCCAACACCCTGTGCTATCTACGGGAGATGCCGCTGCTGCTCTTCGTGCTCTCTTGTGGTCTCTTTCCCGCCTTTGACTGGGGTCACTGCTACCCAAGCCTGGGACAGAGGGCTACGCTAACCTGCACTAGGCAGGAAACTAAAATAGAACAGCCCGAAAAAAAGAAAACACAATTGAATACCTTCACCAACGTAAAGCCCCGGCCCCAGAAGCAACCTGACGCGAGAAACAAAACTGATACCCCAGCTACAAGAACAATGAGACTGGGAAGGACAAAACAGACAAGGGGAATCACAGGGAAGTGTCCCGTACTCCCTTAGTCCCCTAACGCCCCTAAGCAAGTGCGCCCTCAGAGTCGGGGTCCGTGACTCCACCCCAACCGGGGTTTCCTTCTTCCCCTCCAGGACCCGCCTCTGCCTTGTGGCTGCAGCCCCCGTTGCCTCTCGTAAGCGCTCCCACGCCGGCTCTCCCTGTCGGCTGTTTTGATCCCCGCCAGACTTCTTCGGCACAGGGATTCCCTGCAGCTCCTGCTGCCGCTGCTGGCTTCCCTGCCAGCGACTTCTTCAATCCCTGCTGGTCTTCCCCGGCTCAGGGATCCTTTATAGATCCTGCAGCCGCTGCTGCTGCCGCAGCTGCTGCCAACAGTGGCTGGATACTCTCTGTCCGGCAGTTCCCCGCTGGTCCTCCGGCCCTCGGTGTACCTGCTCCCGCAGTTTTTGGGCTGATTTTTTATCTTCACCAGCAGATGCCTCCTCATTGCGTCACCTGGCCCCAGCTGGAGATGGGCGCGGCTGATAAACCGCTTGGGCAGTTTTTTGCAGCACGCCTCCTCGTTGCCCCGGGCCCCTGCAGCAGGTATGGGTTTTTTTCTTTTTCTTTGATCTGGGGTCTGCCTCTGATCGAGGCTTCCCCCTTGCTTGACCCTGTGTCCCTGGGACACAACCCCCGCCCCCCCCCCCCAAGATGCCTTGGGGCGCTTCGTTGTCCAGCCTATGGGCCATACCTGGTAGGTTGGTGATCTCCTCGGCTTGGCTTTTTGGGTCATCAGTCCGGGCTTCGTCTGTACACCTGGATAGAAAATCCGTCACCACATTAGCTTTCCCTGGCCGGTGTACTATGTGGAATTTACACAGCTGAAGAGCTAGGGCCCACCGTGTAATCTGGGCATTGTCTGTCTTGGCCGTGCTCAGCCGCCTTAAGGGGGCATGGTCTACCACCAGCTTGAACACTGTACCCATCAGGTAATACCTGAAATGATCCACCACCCACCAAATTGCCAGACACAGTTGATCGTTGCGTACCTCGTTTCTGCCGGTAGTAGTTTGCGGCTGGTGTAGGCAACTGGCCTCTCTGCCCCCTCTTCCTCCTGGGTGAGAACGGCTCTAACTGCTGTCTCTGAGGCATTGGTCTGCAAGACAAAAGGTTTCCGGAAGTCAGCCGTGTGTATTATGACGTCCTCGCACAGAGCCCATTTTAGCAACTCAAAATTTCGGGACATTTCTTCCGTCCACCTTATAGTCCCTGTTTTCTGTCCTCTAAGAGCCTCCGACAGGGGTGCAGCCAGCTCTGAAAAGTGGGGTACAAACCGCCGATAGTATTTAGTTAACCCCAGGAAGGATCTGAGCTGACGGCAGTTTTGAGGGGTGGTAAAGCTGCAAATCGTCTCCACCTTGTCTGCCAGGGGTCTGATAGTGCCCCTCCTGACCAAAAACCCCAGATATTTGGTCTCCTTTTGACTGAGGGCACATTTCCATGGGTTTGCTGTTGGCCCAGCTTGCCTCAACTCGGGCAAGATGGCTCTGAGGGCCTTCCTATGTTGGGCCCATGTCTGCGAGAACACGACAATGTCGTCTATATATGCCGCAGTGTATTCCGCGTGAGGTGCTAAGACCCAGTCCATCAGGCACTGAAACGGTGCGGCTGCGCCGTGGAGCCCAAATGGCATCCTCATGAATTTGTAGAGTCCCCACGGGGTCCTGAATGCGGTCTTCAGCTGATCTTCCCTGGCTGTGGGGATCTGCCAGTACCCCTTCATGAGGCTGAGGGTCGTGATGTACTGGGTGTTCCCGATGCACTCTACTAATTCGGCCACATGTGGCATGGGGAGCGTGTCGAAGACCACCGTGGTGTTTAGCCTATAGTTGGCACATAGCCTCAAGGACCCGTCCGGCTTGTGCATCAGGCCTAGAGGGCTCCTCCAGGGGCTCCTTGAAGGTCGTATGACCCTTTGCTCCAGCATTGAGTCAGTCTCCTTACGGACTGCTTCTAGGAGGTGGTGGGGAACGGGCCTCCACCGCTCTCTCACTATCGCCCTGGGTGGGGTCTTTATGGCGTGGAAAATGTCCTGGACCCATCCGGGCTCCTCGTGGAACACATCCCGAAACTCTTTTACTAAGGCTTGAGCCTCCTGCCTCTGATAAGGGGACAGTTCCTCCCCTATTTTGATCTGGGTCTCTGCCTTAGAGGAGACGTCCCCTCTGTCTGTCCCCCGGGGTCCCAGGTCTTCATTGGCGGCGTCCGTAAAGGCGGCTCACCCTTCAGGTTCTCGCCATTCTCGGAGGAGGTTCACGTGATAAATTTGCCTTTCTCACAGGTGACCTGTCCAATGCACCTCATAGTCCACCGGCCCCACTTTCCAGGTTATTTCGAATGGCCCTTACCACTGAGTTAGAAGCTTGATTGTGGAAGTAGGAAGGAGTACCAGTACCTTCTGTCCTGGCTCGAATGCTCTTTCTTTAGCATGACTATTGTATCTCTCCTTCTGGTGGGTCTGCGCTTCACGCATATTTTTGCACGCCAGGCCCTGGGCCATTCTTATTCTCTGTTGGAATTCCTGTTGGTAGGCGGGTTGGCTCTTGGGCATGTCCTGCATCCTGCTCCCATTCCTCCCTCAGGACCTGTAAAAGGCTCCTTGGGCAATGTCGTAACACAAACTTGAATGGGGGAGTACTTCGTTGTGTCTTTAGGGCTATCTTGGATGGTGAATAACAACAGTGGTAGGAGCAGGTCCCACTTTCGGTGATCCCCTTGTATGCAACACCGTAATATCCTCTATCGTACCATTAAGGCGTTCCACCAGGCTGTTGGTTTGGGGGTGGTACACTGAGGTGCGTAGATGTTTAATCCGCAGAGTGCGGCACACCACCCTCAGTACCCCAGACATAAAATTTCGCCCCGGTCAGTTAGTATTTCCTTTAGTATCCCCATCCTTGCTATCCACTTTATCCATTCTTTGGCAATCCGCGGGACAGCCTCTGGGTACCGGGTGGCATAGTCCATGAAGACCAATATGTACTGATGCCCAGCGCTGCTGCGAGGAAGAGGCCCTATGATGTCCAAAGCTATCTGAGAGGTACATCTATGACCGGCATGGGTTGGAGGGGAGCCTGTGCAGGGCGGTTGGCCCTCGTTTTCTGACATTCGGGGCAGGCTGCGCATTGCCAGGCTACCTCCCCCACCCCTGGCCAGAAAAACCACCTTGCCTTGCGATGGTTTTGTCTCGCCCCAGATGCCCTCCAGCAGGGCTAGAATGTGCCAACCGTCGTATGACCTGACGGAACCGGGCAGGCACCACTAGCTGCGTGCCTTCAGTTCCATCCCACCTGTCCACTTGCACACGGAAAAGAAGTTGGTTTCTTACCTCGAAGCGTGGAGTGTCATCGGTCGGTGGGGTCAGGTCGTCTCCGGCATCTCAGGCCTGTGTCTGAAGTGTCCTAAGTTCTGAGTCTTCCTCCTGCGCTTCCTGGAACTGTAGGCTGCTGGCAATGCCACTGAGGTCAATATCCTCTGCTTTGTCCGCCGATCCTTTGCTCTCCTCCACTTCGCCCAACCACCCCTCATGGCTCCATATCCTCTTACGCGCCTCTTCAGCATTGCATACCCTATCCAGGGTGTTGTACAGCGGTGCCCAGTCCTGGCCTAGCAGCATCTCGCAGGCTAGCTGGGGCACTATCCCCACCAGAAGCTCTCCTTGATGCTCCATTACGTGGAGGCGTACCCACTGTCAATTAATCCACTTGGCCTCTCCATGGAGGCATGACACCTTCACCAGGTTGGCCCTTTGCCCGCCCTGAGGCTGCAGCAAGTCAGCCCTCACTAAGGACTGGGCACATCCTGAGTCTAATGTAGTCTGTATGGGATTCATAGATTCATAGATTCATAGATGTTAGGGTCGGAAGGGACCTCAATAGATCATCAAGTCCGACCCCCTGCATAAGCAGGAAAGAGTGCTGGGTCTAGATGACCCCAGCTAGATACTCGTCTAACCTCCTCTTGAAGACCCCCAGGGTAGGGGAGAGCACCACCTCCTTTGGGAGCCCGTTCCAGACCTTGGCTACTCGAACTGTGAAGAAGTTCTTCCTTATGTCCAGTCTAAATCTGCTCTGTACTAGCTTGTGGCCATTGTTTCTTGTAACCCCCAGGGGCGCCTTGGTGAATAAATCCTCACCAATTCCCTTCTGTGCCCCCGTGATGAACTTATAGGCAGCCACAAGGTCGCCTCTCAACCTTCTCTTGCGGAGGCTGAAAAGGTCCAGTTTCTCTAGTCTCTCCTCGTAGGGCTTGGTCTGCAGGCCCTTGACCATACGAGTTGCCCTTCGCTGTACCCTCTCCAGGTTATCCGCATCCTTCTTGAAGTGTGGCGCCCAGAATTGCACGCAGTACTCCAACTGCGGTCTGACCAATGCCCTATAGAGGGGAAGTATCACCTCCCTGGACCTATTTGTCATGCATCTGCTGATGCACGATAAAGTGCCATTGGCTTTTCTGATGGCTTCGTCACACTGCCGACTCATGTTCATCTTGGAGTCCACTAGGACTCCAAGATCCCTTTCCACCTCTGTGCCACCCAGCAGGTCATTCCCTAGGCTGTAGGTGTGCTGGACATTTTTCCTCCCTAGGTGCAGCACTTTGCATTTCTCCTTGTTGAACTGCATCCTGTTGTTTTCTGCCCACTTGTGCAACCTATCCAGGTCTGCCTGCAGCTGTTCCCTGCCCTCCGGCGTGTCCACTTCTCCCCATAGCTTTGTGTCATCTGCAAACCTGGACAGAGTACATTTCACTCCCACGTCCAAGTCACTGATGAAGACATTAAAGCGTATCGGTCCAAGGACCGAACCCTGCGGGACCCCACTGCCCACACCCTTCCAGGTCGAGACTGACCCATCTACCACGACTCTTTGGGTGCGACCCTCTAGCCAATTCGCCACCCACCGGACCGTGCAGTCATCCACATCACAGCCTCTTAACTTGTTCACCAGTATGGGGTGGGATACCGTATCGAAGGCCTTCCTGAAGTCTAAGTATACGACATCCACCCCTCCTCCTGTGTCCAGGCGTTTCATAACCTGGTCATAGAAAGAGACTAGGTTGGTCAGGCACGATCTGCCCGCCACAAACCCATGCTGGTTTCCCCTCAGCATAATTTGTCCTGCCGGGCTCTCACAAATGTGAGCCTTGATAATTTTTTCAAATACTTTACCAAGGATGGAGGTGAGACTGACCGGCCTATAGTTGCCCGGGTCCTCCTTCCTCCCCTTTTTGAAAATGGGGACCACGTTAGCCCTTTTCCAGTCCTCCGGGACTTGGCCCGTGTGCCACGAGCATTCGAATATTCCCGCCAGTGGCTCTGCAATGATGTCAGCCAGTGCCTTCAGCACCCTCGGATGGAGCCCATCCGGGCCTGCCGACTTAAAGGCATCCAGTTCTTCCAAGTGACTCTGCACCACCTCAGGATCTACGTATGGAAGTCTGGCGCCTTGCTGCTGCCTCTCTACAACCCCAGTGAGAGACTTGTCGTGCCCCTCACTTAGGAACACTGAGGCAAAGAACTCGTTGAGGAGTTCAGCCTTGTCCCCCCTATCTGTCACCAATTGTTTCTGCCCATTTAGCAGCGGTCCTATTCCTCCCTGGGCCTTCCTTTTACTCCCAATATATCTAAAAAACAATTTCTTGTTGTCCTTTACTTGGGTTGCCATCCTCAGCTCCATGGTAGCTTTGGCCCGCCTAACTGCCTCCCTACAAGCACGAGCAGAGGAGGTATATTCATCTTTAGTGATCTCACCCTGTTTCCACTTTTTATGTGCTCCCCTTTTGGCCCTTAGGCTGCCCTGGATTTCTCTGGTCAGCCATGGAAGCCTCCTGGCCCCTTTCCCTCTTTTGCCTCGCTCGGGGATCGTCTTGCTTTGTGCCCGAAGGATAGTTTCCTTTAGGCACAGCCACCCTTCTTGGGCACCCATCCCATCAAAACTCCTACTCTGCAGTGCTTCCTTGACTAATCGCCTGAGTGCGTTGAGATCAGCTTTCCTAAAGTCTAGCACTTTCACCCTACTAGTTACCTTACCCACTCGCCGTCTTATGTTGAATTCTATTATAAGGTGATCACTGTCTCCCAGATAGCTACCGATCTGGAGGTCCCCTATCATGTCATCTCCTGTTGCCAATACCAGATCCAGTATGGCATTCCCCCTAGTGGGACCATGGACCTCCTGTGTCAGGTGGAGGTCCTGTACACAAGTTAGAAACCTGCGTGAGCGATGGGACCTTGCTGTCTGCGTCTCCCAGCAGATGTCCGGGTAGTTTAGGTCCCCCATGACTACCGCCTCTTTAGCTTTTATGGTCTCCGAGAGTTGCCTCAGGAGCCCCGCATCTATTTCTTCCCCTTGGTGTGGGGGTCTGTAGCAGACCCCTACCACCGAATCCCTTTCTCCTTGCCCCCCCATGTAGCCTAACCCACAATCCTTCTACTTCCTCAACTTCGGATTCTGTCTTGATGAGGGTTGATGTGTATTGCTCACTGAGATAAAGTGCAACCCCCCCCCTTTCTTCCCCGACCTGTCCTTTCTATACAATCTATAGCCCTCAATATGTACCGCCCAGTCATGGGATGAATCCCACCAGGTCTCTGTTAGCCCCACTAAGTCATAGGTGTTTAGTGCAAGCAGGAGCGCTAGTTCATCCTGCTTGTTCCCCATGCTCCTAGCATTAGTATATAGGCACTTGAGCCCTGGAGGGATGTCCCTCCACCCAGGCGTTGACAATGGGGCGACTCCAAGTAACATCTTCTCCCCTGACTGCATAGCTGCAATCCATGGGCTCACTTGCCTCGAGTTCTCTCTGTCCCTCTACTTATGACCTAGGCCTGTTATTGGGGAGCCAACTTTCAGTGGGGTTACTAGGACATTCCCTCGAGAAGTGGCCATTCCGCCCACAGCGGAAGCATACGGTATCCTTAGTTGCCCCCAGGTTGGGCGGATGCCTATGCTCAAGCTCCTTTGGCGCTACCGAAAGGGGTCCAGGGTTCCATCTCTCCTGGGGGTAGCTGGCCTCGGATGTAGCAAAGGCCTCTGCCAACTCATCACATGTGCATGGTGAGTGCTGGCGAACCCAGCGCTGTGTCCGCTCCACCAGGTCGTTTTGAAACTGCTCCAGGAGGGTCTGATCCACCACGGCCTCTCGGTGGTGTCCCTCCGGATTTATTCATTTGTCTAGTAGATCCCGCAGCAGTTGTAACAGTACCATAGGCCGCCTCTCATCGGGCCCTTTCTTGGCCCAGAACAGCTGGCGGTAATGTTCTGGATTGATCTCCAACCTGTACAGGATGGCCGCCTTCATGCGTTCATAATTGCAGGCGTCGTCTCTCGGGAGGGCTTGGTATGCGGCCTGGGCTTTGCCCACCACTAGCGCTCCTAGTTGGCTAGCCCAATACACTTTGTCAAGCCCTGTCATGAGGGCATGGCATTCGAATGCCTCAATGTAGGCCTCTGGGTCATCATCCCCGGTCAACTTCGGCATTTTAAAAGACGCCAGGCTGTGCTGGAGCCAGTCCTGCTGGCGGTCCATCATCTGCTGCTGCGAGTCTAAGATCTGGTGTCACGGCGGGATCCTGCAGGAGGGCCGTGATCTCCTCAAGGTCCCTCTCACCGTGTCAAGGCCGGCCCAAGGGCACCCTCTTCTTCTCGCCTGCCACGACTTTGATGTTCAGTATAAATTGGGAGGCTGCCTTATACCGTCTTGGGCACGGTGTGTCGGGGCCTCTGTCCCCGCAGTCTTCCCGGACTCTTGTGGTTTCCCCGTACGATGGGTGCTACTCAGGCACCCTAGCCTTATGGGCTATGCGTGGCTCCAACCTCCCCTGATACCACGCCCCAAGCCTCGCAGATGTTTCTGGACGTTGTCTTGTCACCAATCAACTTGCCCGCTCCCTCGGCCTACTCTGTACTCTCTATGGAAGCACCACCCCCGGACTCCCTTCTCTGCGCCCACTCCGGGCTCTCTCTACTATACTGCTCCTCTCTTGGGGCTCTTGAGTCCGACTTTAGGCCTTCTCTAAAGTGTCATCCCTTTTAGGGACCCTTGTCCAGTCTGGGACTCTATAGTGAGCCTCCGGCCTTTCTGGCCCACCGCACTGCTCTCTCCTTCTCTCAGGGCCAACTGCACTGCTCTCCCCTTTCACTGGGGCCACCTCAGCGCTTTCCCCTGCTCCGGGGTTTGCCGCAGCACTCGCCGCTCTCCCGAGGCTCACTGCGCCCGCACTGGGCCTCTTAATAATGTTGCCCCCTCTCTAGGGCTTGCTGCGCCCGTCCTGGGCTTCTCCAATATCGCCCCTCTCGGGCTCCTCAATACCGCCCCTCTCGGGGTTCGCACTGGTCCCCTTCTCTGGGACCTTCTGGGCCCCCCTGGGCTCCTCAAAGTGCCCCTCTCTGTGGCTGGGATCTATGCACCCCGCACACAACCCGGGGTCTCTGTTCCCCGCCCGCAACCCACTGGTTGTGCTTGTTGCTGCCAGTTGTGCCTTCACTGGTGCGCAAGCTGCGCCTTCACTGGTGCCGGGGTCCTCACTTTACCGTGAGCCCCCCTATGAGGATAATGCGCCCTCCTGGCGCTAGACTGCGCCCTCACCGGCGCTAGGGCACCCCACCCCTATGGGGTCCCTATGAGGATAATGCGCCCTCTTGGCGCTGGGGCCCCACCCCTCTGGGGTCCCTATGAGGCCTCCTCCAACCCCTACAGCCTCACCCAAACCTCTGGTGTAATAAACAGAGCCAAACATAAACTCAAAGCACAAGCCTCTAGGCTATAACATAACTACAAGCCGCCTGGCTATAACTTTAGTCTCATGACTCGAGCCTCCAGGGCTATCATGAGCTATACTTGCAATCAGGCTTCTTTCCACCTCCTGGCCGAGGGAGCTCCTGCCTCTCCGGCTGCTGGCAGGGAACTGCCAGCCTGGCCTCAGCCCTGGGCTTTATAAGGGCCAGGCCCTGCCTCCTAAGGGGAGCCAGCTGCCTGTAGTTGCTTCGGCAACCCGCAGCTGCGCTCGTTACCCTGGCAACCCTCAGCTGGGCTTGTCATGTCATGCCAGGGCTCTCTCTCTCCCCCTGGCAGTTTCTCCTCTCTAGGAGCAGAGCACCGAGGTGCCCTGCGACATCTGGATTAGGACCTGTAGGTTCTGTCCAAGGATAGCTGTAGGGGCCATGGCTGCTGGTTGCATATTGGCATAGGCCGCCAAGTCGGGGTTCTCCATATTCCCGGCCAATGCACCATTTTGTGACCGTCTCCGCTTGAAGGCTTGCTCCCAAGCCGCCTGTCACGGCACAGGGTCTTGCAGGATGGCCATGAACTCCCCGAGATCCCCTTCCCATGCCAAGTTGGCCCAAAGGGCACCCTCA
Source organism: Alligator mississippiensis (assembly GCF_030867095.1). Classification (NCBI taxonomy): domain Eukaryota; kingdom Metazoa; phylum Chordata; order Crocodylia; family Alligatoridae; genus Alligator; species Alligator mississippiensis. Next base: position 26,274,713 of record NC_081837.1, on the reverse strand, counting down.
ATTCTCGCCTGCCACATCTTTGATATTAGAATATGTTAGGGAGGCTGCCTTTACATCTCCTTGGACACGGTTTTTGATGTACTCCAAGTCCGTGGCTCCAGCCACCCCTTTACCGCACACCAAGCCTTGCAGATGGAACTGACATTGTCTGGTCTGGGCCTGTTTACAATTTAGCCCCCTTGTCCTCACTGGGCTCTCAGCAGCCCCTATTTTCTCACTGCGCTCTCCTGGCACTTGGGTCCTCCACGGCCCTGTCTTGCTCTGCGCCTTCTCTGGCGCCTGGGCTCTCCACCGCCCTGCAACGTGCTGCGCCTTCTCTGGCGCCTGGGGTCAGTGTACCCCCCAAATGCTGACCCTGCTCTGGGGCTTCTCAACTGCTGCCCCCTCTCTGGGGCTGGGGTTCCCACATGATCGTGAGCCCCCTATGAGGCCTCCTCCATCCCCTTATAGCCTCACTCAAGCCACCGGTTATTAAACAGTAAACACAAAACACAAGCCCCTGGGCTATAACATAAATTCTATCCGCTTGCCTGAAACATCCTTCAAGTCACCCCAAGGGTGCTCCAACTCTCACCAGTATCAGGCTGCTGGTGCAGTCAGGCCTCTCCTCTTTGTCTGCTCCAGCAGAGCTCCTTCCCCCTTGGCTGCCAGCAGGGAACTACAATCCTGGCCTCAGCCTGTGGGGTTTATATGGGAGCCAGGCCCTGCCCCTTCTGGTCAGCTGACCTCTGGCAGGTGTGGGCCACTAGCGCCCTCTGGTTGCCCTGGCAACCCACAGCTGGGCTCCTCACTCACTGCTAGGGCTCTTTTCCGAACAGTTTTTTTTTTTCCTCTACTCTTAGGAGCAGGGCACCTAAGTGCTCTGTGACACACTTCCCCTCTTTATAGGAGCAGAGCACTGAAGTGCTCTGTGACACCGCCTTTGCCCGGGCAGCTGACCTGCACCAGGGAACCTCATGTAGACCCCAGAGGGTACCTCGATTACCTTTGGGGTGTCCCGCAAACTCGCCTGCCATGACTTTGGATAGTCTTTCAGTGAAGGGGGTCTCCTTTAAGGGTGCCTCCAGAGTGGTCACGCGTCCCAGTGGATGTTTCCGGGGCTCCAGCCTCCCCTCCACCCCGGCCACACGCCAACCTTCTAAACGAGCCTCAAGATCTTTAGTGGCTATTCCCCATTGATATCTTCCTGGTCCCCAGGTCCTTCCTCGCTGATGGGCGCCTTGAGCTCTGACTGGACCCAGAGGGTTTGGTGACACGCAACCTTTGGAGATATCTCTTCCGACGCCCTGCACTATCTACGGGAGATGCCGCTGCTCCTCTTCGTGCTCTCTTGTGGTCTCTTTCCTGCCTTTGACCGGGGTCACTGCTACCCCATCCTGGGACGGAGGGCTACGCTAACCTGCACTAGACAGGAAACTAAAATAGAACAGCCCGAAAAAAGGAAAACACAATTGAATACCTTCACCAACGTAAAGCCCCGGCCCCAGAAGCAACCCGACATGAAAAACAAAACTGATACCCTGACTACAAGAACAATGAGACGGGGAAGAACAAAACAGACAAGGGGAATCATGGGAAGTGTCTCGTACTCCCTTAGTCCCCTAACACCCCTAAGCAAGCACGCCGTCTGGGTTGGGGTCCATGCCTCCACCCTAGTCAGGGTCTCCTTCTTCCCCTCCGGGACCCACCTCTGCCCTGTGGCTGCAGCCCCTGTTGCCTCTCCTAAGTGCTCCCACGCCAACTCTCCCTATCAGCTCTTTTGATCCCTGCTGGGCTTCTTTGGCACAGGGATTCCCCACAGCTCCTGCCGCCGCTGCCGGCTTCCCTGCCGGTGTCTTCAATCCCCACCAGTCTTCCCCGGCTCAGGGATCCCTTGCAGCTCCTGGTACTGCTGCTGCCGCCGGCCTCCCTGTCGGTGTCTTCAATGCTCACCGGTCTTCCCCGGCTCAAGGTTCCTTTACAGCTCCTGCAGCCGCCGCCGCTGCCAACTGCAGCGGCTGGATGCTTTCCGTCCGGCGGTTCTCTTCCGGTCCTCCGGCCCTTGGTGTCCCTGCTCCCATGCTTTCTGGGATGATTTTTTTATCTTCACCAGGTGACACCTCCTTGTTGCATGACCCTGCAACCAGCTGGAGATGGGCGCAGCTGATAAACTGCTTGGGCGGTTTTCCACAGCGCGCCTCCTCATTGTCCTGGGCCCCTGCATCAGGTATGGGTTTTTTTTCTTTTTCTTTGATCTGGGGTCTGCCTCTGACCGAGGCTTCCCCCTTGCCTGACCCTGTGTCCCTGTGACAGTAATGAACTGTAAAACCATTGTCTATGTTTAGTCTATGACTTTTAATATCCAGTAAAGTGTTTGAAATTTTTGTTCCCAGTCTTGTTTTCTGAAGTCATTTTGTAGATTTTCCTCAAGTACAAGGAATGCGGTAAAAATGGTGTGCTTTTGTTCTGTGAGAAATGTTCTCCTGCTGGTAATTGAGTGTTTTTATCCTTTATAGTTTTTGTGCGAATTCATTCTGGAGCACAGTGGTTGTTTTAGGTCTATCTGCATAGCTTCCAAGATAGCATTTGTCACATTGGTTGGGATCTATCATACCTTACAATAGATGTGTAAGATCCAAGGATGCTGATGGATTTGTTGTGGAGTGTATTGGTTGTGACAATGGTGGAGACAGTTGGCAGGGTTACATTCTAGTTTTTGGTATGGTGATCAGCAAGAATCAAATCTGTTGTCGCAATCTTCTTTGTTTATAGTTCCTCAGAGGACTCTGGTCTTGTCTGTCTCCACTGTCTTTTCTTCCCTTTTGGTGGCTCTAGCTTTTTCTCTTCCTTGTTATCTTATCTTCTGTTGTTTTTGTTTCCTTCAGTTCTCCAGTGCAGCAAACCTATTCCTCATCTTTCTCCTCTGCTAGCTGATCTCTTCCCTGCCTTGTCCTCATGAACATACATGCTTCCACAGGTCAGCTTTCTCCTCTCTTGGTCTGCTCTCTAGGTCATCTTTTTCAGCAACTGCTTGTACATCCTCAGTTTTTTGTGCAGTTTCATTTCCCCTTTGCCCACTCGCAATGTCTGATTTCATCATTGTCATCTTCAGCTGCTTAGTCTCCAGTGCTTAGAATATGTGCAGAGAAGATCTGTTATGCTTCATGCACAGCTGGGTTCTGTCAGGAATGTCCTTTAGGGTAACATACCTGTTGCAGCTGAAGTGAAGGAGTTCTAGGTTGAACATATGGAAGTGTCCTGCCACAAGACTTCTTGGCTTAGAAAATCTCCCACTTCAGCTTTGTATGGGCAAGAGAGTTGTACCAGTAGAGTCCAATCTATGGAAACTGTTGTATCCCTACATTTCTTCCCCAGCTAATCTGGTTTCAAATTGAAGTTAATGTTCCCACTGCATAACTGACCACTCCAGTTACCTTTCTACACTGTTTTACACAAAACCAAAAGCCAACAGTCACTATGTTCAAACAATTTGGTAAGCAGATAGGTCCCAACAGCAAGCCATTTTAGTCACACAGCCACTTGTAAGAATCTCAGGATAGTTTGATGATGCTTAACTGATCTATTAACTATTCCAGTGCAATTTGTGTTAAGCAGATGGCTTGTCTTATCCCAGTAAGTTACAAGAAAGCATAATTAAATAACTTGGGGAAAATTCCTGACAGCTGGGGAAGGACTCCCCACTCCCACTCGGGCAGCCAATAGGACACAATCTCCAAGAATAAAAGAAGGGAAGTCCTAATGAAAATGCCTTCAGGCACCATGGAGAGGAGAGGAGCTGCTTGAGACTCCCGAAAGAAAGGATCTGGTGGAGAGATCCAAGACACGAGTTAGGTGTAGAAACCAAGGGACCATGGAGCTCGGGGCTGGCAAACCCCGCTCACTACTTACCACGAGCCTACAGAAGTTGCGGTGGGTCTGGGAAAAGACAAGCCTCTGTGCTGGGATGAGCCGCAGTTCCATGCTAGGATGGGGCTGGGTAGCTCTAAAGTAAAAAAGGGGTCGCAAGATGAGAGGGGAGAGGGGAGCTGGGTCCAAGCTTCGCAACTCTGGTGGCGGGAAGATTCCCTGAGTTGCGCTGGCACAGAGCGTGGAAAGAGAGACTGTGTGGTGCCCGTAACAAGCCGCTAATGAGTTAATTGGTGGCGGGAAGCCGGGACACAGGCAAAGAAAGGCCCCTTTGATTTTTTTTCCTTTCCCTTATTATTTTGTGGGGACAATGACTGGGACAGCAGGGGGTCACCAGGAGTGACCTGTACAGAGAAAGGCAGATGGGAACACCCTCCATAAAGGCAACCGACGTAGAGCAGAAGCCACCAGGTATGCTGATTATGGGCACAGCCATTAGCCTGCGAAACACCGGCCAGCACTCACCTTGGGGATTTCACCACCAGAGAGCCTCCTTTGAGCCCAAGGGGGATCCCGGGGACAGCTCGACTGAGCTGCTGCCTCCCATTCGGTCCTCTATAAAAGAAAGAAGAGAAGAATAAATAAAATACTTTAAATTATGTAATGGGTCAGGAGTAATTATTCGGCCGGTATCAATTAATAACTCGTCAATCTCTTTCCTCCCCTCATAAGATCTAAGTCATGGCAGGCAAGAACCAGAGGAACGGAAGGTACTCCGCCAACCCGTTAACAAACTGTCTACAGGCAAACAGGAAATAATATAGCTTTTAAAGGTAGGCATAAATTAAGTTCTTAAAATTTTCCTTTATCTCATAATGAAAACCTCATAATAGAGCTTCATCCAGGAGTCTATGCTCCTCATCTTATTAGCAGAATTCAGCTAGTATTCAGTTGTTCCTCTGTTCACATAATATGTATTTTTAGACCATGCTAGTACAAATTAACGTAAAACACAGGTAGCTTAGATTAGATAATCCTGTAATGCTTACAGAGCATGAATCCAGGAGTCTGTAATCACTGAGAGCCGTGAACACAACAGCAAAACTGGTTAGTCTTTTTGCCAAAAGTAGGAGCAAAGGAAATGGGAGACAAATGACAGTGTTTACCGGGAAGCCAGGTGGACTCTACACTGACTAGTAAATCTTCCATGTATAACTTGGGAAGGAAAAAAAAAAAAACTACCTTTCTAATAGTCACTGTAATTCAATATTTTAGATGATGGCTTACATTTTTATAATGGCAGCATCCAAATTCCTTATGCTGATCACCTGCAACATTTGGGAGTTTCACTTGTCTCTAAATATCATGGGTTAATTCAGGGAGTTTAAAGTCTACCTTAAGTTAAAGAAATAATTGAAGCGTAGGAATTCTCACACAGTTCAGGTCACTTTTATCGCAGTCTGTTGCCTTTCTAATGTATAAGGTTTCTCTTTGGTGAAATATACAGATGCACACCTGCTTCTGCCTAAACAAGTAGTGATATGGGTGTAAATTGAGAGAGGGAGAGATCTCTGATAGCTAGAGGAGTCTCTGAAACTAAATTCCAAACAGAAAGAAAACCAAGCAAGTAACAAGGGACAAAAAAGGTCTTGAACTGATTTGTAAGTGGGTTATTTACACTGTTGCCTCTGGTAGGCCAGGTAGTTCTGCTATCAAATTTTAGTCTCTATTAACACGTATAGAACAAATCAAAATCCTTGATTTTCTCTGGACATTAAGAGAAGGGCTGTGACAGCTGAAATTATGTGTGTGTGATAAAGGTGCTTGCTGAAGGCCCTATGAAGATTAGAATAAGTGGGTTTTTTTTATTTGTTTAGATTTTAAGCTATATGTTGTTGCTAAAAGCCTAATTAAAGTTTAAGATGTAGTGAGGCCTTGTATAAAGTAAGGCCTAGTAAATTTAGCACAGCCTTGAAGTAGTAAGGCCCTGTGGTGTAGTTAAAATTACCTTATCAAAGGAATGCAAGGCTTGTACTGCTATTGCTCAGTCTAAGGACAGTTGAAGTAAAAGGAATCTGAGCGGTTGTTCATTATCAGAACCATTCAGAAGCTTTAAATTGGCTGGAATATCTGGAAACCATCCAGAAGGAAGATACAGCTCTGTGAAAAGGATTAGTTAGCTGTTGCCTGGATCAGTGGGCCTGTGGACCTCGAGGAGCCCAAGAACTGCATTCCAGGGTCCTTCCCGGTACCCCTTGGACAGCGCTGTTCAGGGACGCCTGACTTCGCTGAACTTTGTGGAAAGAGAAGCTTGCTGTGTATCGGGCATCAGAGGGGACTGCCGATAAGTTGCAGATGCGAATTGCTTTTGTCTGTCATTGTTTGTCTTGTTACTACGCGTAGTTGTGTTTTTGTTAAGTCAATAAACCTTTCTTACCTTTCTGCCACCGACCATACTCTCAATCCTGAACCCTCCGCTTGTGGCTGGGACAAAGGGCCACTTTCCACGCTGGCTTTTCCCTTGCATACCAGCCTATTTTTTTCCTCCTTGCAGGCTACTCCCTCTCAGTTGGCCCCTTCTACTCACTGTTCTCAACATTATTGAATTAGTTGCCAGAAAGATCGAGGCTCCAGACGGGTCTCGTCATCCTCAGTTAACATAAGGCAAACAAACCATGAAGATTCCTTACCACTGGTTAACTTTTAAACAATCTAGTTCCTATTTGTTTGCTTGTCTCCAGCTTTTGACTTGCATATTATACAGTGGACTAAGTTACAAAACTTTGATTCCTTTACAAGCTAACAGTCTGATTCAGTCACAGATGCTCTTGTTATCCATTGCAAACACACCAGTTTAACAAAGGATCATGTGCTAGGCACAGGCAATGCCAAGCCATTTTGTGGCTGGCAAATGCCAATACAGTATTTGGTCTCAGAGTAGTAGCCAACTTCGTGCTATGCTGAACAGGTAAAACCATACACTTCAACTCTAGCTCTGGCTAGGAAGTATTTCATAAACTAGACTGAAATGAAGGCATATATTTCAGAGATCAGGTGTACATTGATCATCCTGGAGGGATATCTCTTTTAACTTGTACTTTGTCTAATCACTGAAATGCAACAATCTCCCTAAGTAGCTTTGTTCCAGCACTTAACCATATTTTTATAAAACATTTTTTTTCTAATATCCAACCTAACTCTGTCACCCAAAGAGGTTTCTTTCCCTACCCACAGTGGACAAGAAGAATTGATCACGAACCTATTCACAAACTTTAAAAAATGTTATATCCTCTATTTCTTCTAGATTTCTCTTCTCATACACAAAAGCAAGTTGATATTAGCCAGCCTTATCTGATTGCTGTCTCAAGGGTGGCAAAACATAGCAATTCTTCCTCTAGATTTCTGACTCTGCACTTGACTATCACACGTTTGGCTGTTTGCACCACTGCCCCAGAGCCCACTGGTGAGGGGGAAGAGAGAAACAATTTCAACATTGCACCTTCTAGTACTTTCCAGCATAAGCTGAAAGATCCTGTCCCAGGGACACAAATTGGCATAGATGTGTCCTCTAACAGGGTTGGGAGCTCTAATCTGTTTTAGCATGGAAGCCCTCGCCACACTCTGCATCTGGCACAGATGGAACTGCAGCCTGGCATTGTGCAATTCTCATGGAGCAGATGTTGCCTACTTTGTTAGGCTGCAGTGCTCGCATGAATCCTGAAAAGTAGGTCCTGATTATACACACAGAACTAAGGGGAATGACAGGAAATAGGAAGCAGCTCCTCTATTGCCTTTCACTCAGGATTCCTAGTTATGGAGACAGTGTTATAGTCTAGGGGTCATTTCTTTATGATAGTGAAGAGAAGTCTTCAAAACATTTGGAGCTGCCAAAGCTCTCAGCTCTTCCCTGATGGTACACTCCAGAGGATTTATGGCTATTATGTCCCAGACCATATGGTCCTTTGTGTTGAACTTCGGGCTAAGTAGAGCAGGGTTTTTGAAAAGCATGTAACCAATCTAAATTTCTTGACAGTGGAGACAGGGTAGAGCAGTGGATGAGACATACTTTTCCTTTGGGAGACATTAAGGCTTTTGATACCTTTTCTCACCCATGTCAAGGAAATACTGTCACAGCTCTGTTGTGAACAGGCAGGGGTTGTGAAGTTAGAGCTTCTGCTAACAATGCCATTCTGTCTTTGGTATATTTCCTCCCCAGGGAAATCTTAATTTCATAAGACTACAATAACTCTTTCATGACACTGATCTCTCAAAAAAGAGCCTTTCCCACTAAAGATTCACTTAAAAAAAACTAATTTGTATCCGAAGCCAAATTAGCCAAAACTAATTCCAAATCTAAGAGTCCAGAACCATCAGTGGCCCTGCTACTGGCAAACATCCTCCACCTGCACCCAGGGCTTCAGATGTTTCCAAAACCTTTGGCAAGCATCTCATGTGCAGGCCCAAGCCCAGCATCTTGTGGTTTAGATGCCCCTGAGTTTTTTTTTTTGCTTGCACTCAGCCCTAAGGCACTTGGAGCAAGCAAGGGAGAAGACTCTCATTTCCATAAACTGGGCTTAAAGCTGCAACCCCTCAGTGGGTACTGAACCAGACCAGAAAAGCACTTCTTCTGTGAAGTGGTTCAGGAAAACTGCCTTCTTGGATGCACTCTCTCCAGGAAGCAGGAGCTCTTTCCACTCTTCACTTCCCTGGTCAAAGCCAATCTCCACAATCCAACTCCCATGCTGCATTTGGTCAGGGTGACCTCTTGCTTCTGTCCCATTGGTGGAATCCTCTTTTTTTTTTTTAATTTCCTGATGGGCATTTTCATTACCTCCAAGCCCACTTGGGCTCAAAGTGTCCGAGGCTACCTCAGACAGGCCCAGGCCATATTTGCATTTTAGTTAAATTTCCCCGTTCTCCTCAATAGATGGCAGCAGAGGTCTTCCTCTGTGGAGCTTCTGTCTATGTGGAGCTCTGAACCAGCTCCAGGCCACTCTTGCTATTTACTACAGGGTATCAATAAGAAACTCCCTGTATGCAGCAGCTTGAGGCTGCAGGACTGTACACTGCTAGTAGACGTCTATTCTTACTTACTGTTAATTGCACCTCTGATCTCATTCTAGCACTTTCCTGGTCTGGAGGCTGATAAGATGATCCTATTCATGTTTGTATTATGACTTGCATATAGCTCCCATTCTGATTGTTCTGTATGGTCCTCTGTTTAGACCTCTTACTCTAGCCCTTCTGCCAGGTTCAAATTTAGGGGTTTTACACAAGCTTCTAAAGTCTGGCTCAACCTCTGGCACCCAAATCCAGAAACCTGGGAAAGTAAATTTTAAGATGGGTTTTCTAACATGAACAAATTTTTCCCAATCCCAAGTAATTTCAAACTAAAACAGGGTTTATAACAAGGGGGGGGGGGGGGGGGAAGAAAAGCAATACAAAACCTTAAAGAAAAGCTTAATTACTGAATGTTAATTGAAACCTGAAACAGTTCAGGTTTCAGTCACTGGCAACCCAGTCCAGGAGAACAACTGCCTAGCCCAGTCACTTGGGAATGGAGAGTTGCCTAGGACTGCCATCCAGGGACTCTACCAGCTACTACCATACGTCAGCCAAAGTAGCAAGTGCTAGGTAGGGAGGCCCATCCCAGAGGCCTTGCTGCTCTTCACTGCCAGGGGCTGCTGCTCTGTTCCAGGGGCTCTACTACCTGTACCAGCCAAAGTAACAAGTGCTGGGTAGGGAGGCCTGCACTGGAGTTGCTGCCACTGATGCTGGGGAACGCTGCTAGGGATTGCTGCTGGGGAGCGCTTCCCTGGCTGCTGCTTCCAAAGTGCTACCAGGGTTTACCACCATTTCTCTACTGGTCTTTTTCGGGGTGCAAGTTCCATATTTTTTTAGCTTTTTTAGTTATAGTGAGTGTTAAGTTTTCCCTGAATTTACTACAGGGGCTTATGCTTACAATCACCTTCCCTTGAAAAATCAATAAGCTACAAAGCCAGGAAGTGATTATTAAGACTCTTTCCTTCTCCTTGTACACTCCAATCATTTCACTAAAACTGAGGGCCACCTCACTGCACATCTCTGGAAAGCTCACAGTGAGGGTCAGCTTCTCAGTGATATGTTTGTACTTTTGCATTAGCAGCATGTGTACACCTACAAACTTCACAATTTTGGAAGAGAGGGCCAGTGGGGACACAATCTGATCCACCCATCATTTACAATTTTACAAGTTAACCACACACCATAAACCCAAACCCACAACAGTGAAAACAGACATGAGCATCTCCAAACATACATACTAGCAAGGGTATGCAGATGAAGTGCACAAAGTTACCATTATAGAACATAATCATAGTTTGTACGTGAAGAATAGAAGCAGGGTTACATCACATCTAAATGTCTTTAAGGTATAGCATTACATCTACCATTTAACAGCCAGGCAACACACTGTCCCACTGACTTACCATTCCACTCTGTTTTAGTAATTCCCATTTTACCATATTCCTGTTTTGTCATCAGGTTTTTGAGTTCCAACCAACAACAGAAGGTATGAGAAACCTAACGAGCTGTTTACTGGGATAATTCCAGTCAAATTTTTGCAAATCCAGGAGACTTGAATAAGCACCTAAGCTTATGAATTAGTAGCTCAGACTTAAGGAAGTACACTTTCTGCCCAAACGGTTATCTAGAACATCTGTTAACTATGTAGTTAGTCCAACAAAAGCTATTGCCAAATAAATCCTGCTTATCAAAACTTGGTCTCTTTTACGGTTTATCAGGCATTCTTGGAAGTGAATGCTAATGCAGATGCCTTTAACTTATTCCTGTTTGAGCTTGAAAGTCTCAAGCAAAGGAAGTAATGACGTGAGTCACTCATTGAATTTCATACCTTGATGGTGCCCTGGGAAATTTCTGTTTTCCATTGGGGAACACAATCCAGATTCAGGGTGAAAAGTCTGGAATAAAATTGTGAACTCTGTCCTTTTGAGGAGAATACCTGGGTTGCTTTCTTTGTGTTAATGCAGTTATTTGCTTAGGTTTAAAGCAGCACAATCTATTTAAACCAGAGGCGGGCAATTATTTCAGGCGGAGGGCCGCTTACTGAGTTTTGGCAAGCCATCGAGGGCTGCATGACAGGCAGCCAGGGGCAGATAAATATTAATTTTCTAATTTTTTAGGGGCCCCGTAGGCAGGATAGAATGGCCTGGTGGGCCTTATCTGGCCCATGGGCCGCATTTTGCCTCCCCTGATTTAAACCATCCTAGAGAAATACTTCTTTAATTTGCGGTTACATATTCTGTGATGGAGCTTCCACAACTTCGCTCAGTAATCTGTTCAAGTGCTCAACTGTCCTCACAGATAAAAGAATTTTCCTAATACCCTTTACTACTTTTCCTCCCTGCAGACACAGAACAGTTGAATGTCTTTCTCTTTCAAATAGTCCTATTTGAAAACGTAGCAACTTCCCCTTTAGTCTGCTCTTCTTTGGACTAAGTCCAATTCTTCCAGCCTTTCCTTATATGCCAAGTTTTCCAGACCAGCATTTCCCAGCCAGTGTGCTGTCAGACATGTGCAGGTGTGCTGTGGAATCTTGGGAGGCATGGCTCCCAGCAGGGTGTGGCTACAGCCAGTGCTGCCACCACTGCCCCATGCTACCATTGTGCCCTGACCAGACCTGTGCCAATACCCCCTCCAACCCCTGCTCTGCGTTTAGCTATTTATTCCTCCCGCTCCGTGTTTGGCTGCTCGCTATTCCCCCCCCCAACCCTGCTCTGCATTGGGCTGGTGTGCTGTGGGACAGAAAAGGTTGGGAAATGCTGTTCTAGACCTCCAATCACTATTGTTGCTCTTTTCTGGACCCTACAATGATCCATATCTACCTTAATGTAATGCCACAAATGGGACATATTATTCAATGATGTTGAATATTGTGGTGGGCCAGTAGGGGGTGCTCCTACACTGAGCCACCCACCTCACCGTGCCCAACCACCTTCCAGGCTCTGAGTGCCTCCCTGGGGGTGCCTCGCATCTGGCCAACCCCCTTCCTGGAGTGCACCTGTTACCCTGGGGCTAATTCTGCCACCACCCAGAGTCTGGACTGATCCTGGAACTGTGCCCTTTGGGAAACACAGGCCTATTAGCCCTTCAGGGTACTTGACCCACTACAAGAACTTGGGGTGCTTCCCTCAGTCTGGAGCACAAATAGTGGTCTCTCTTAGTCAGCTGAACCAAAGGGACCCCAAGACATAATCTAGACCCTCTCCCAATAAGTCTCCCACCCTAGGTACAAAGGAGAACTTTTTTGGTTACAAGGAGTAGGTTTGAATTAGGGTACAGGGTAGAGCAATATCAGAGAAATACCTTAGAGGAAAGTGGCGTGGTAGCCTTTGATTACGCATCTGTGTTACTGCAAGCTATATATCTAGTTAGATCTTGGGTAGCTTACTCACGAGTATCATCCAGAGGCAGGTGGAGATTCCCTCTGGAGGCAGCCAGTTCACTGATCATGAGTTTCAAGAGAGAGAGCAAGTTTCAGATGGTCCAGCTTCTCTCTGAGTTTTCATCGTGGCTACTGCCCCTGGACAGTCCTTAACTTATGTAGACCTTATGACCTCATTTACCTGATCCAATGAAGTCCAGCAACTGTTGGCTGCCAGCCAACCAATTTGAAATGCATCACTGGTTGCCAGGTAGACTGGCAGGGTCTTTAGCCCCCTTTCAGTCAGGTTGGCATTGCTTAGAACAATAGGGAGCTTAAGACCCCCACCCAGGTATGTGATGCCAGTCACGTAGGCACAGGGAGCAGGTTTCCCCCCTCCCTCAGGAATGTATCCAGCTCAGGTTACAACTCAGGGTTACCTGAAGAGATGGGGCAGAGAAGTCTGCCCTTTGCAGTGACCATGGTAACCAAATTGTCAGGTAGCAGAGTTCGGGGAGAGCCAGAGATGGTATTCTGCCACAAATATAGTGGAAGAATTGCTTCCCGTGAACTGTGTGAAACTTCTTTTTAATATATCCCAGCATACTATTTAGTATGTTATCTTCTTCCAGTTTAACTTTGAGCCATTAATGACTATTCTTTTGAGCACAACTATCCAACCAAAAAGCACTCGCTTTTTATAGCAGTTTCATTTTCCTTGACAGTTTTTCCTTGACATGGGTGAGAAAAGGTATCAAAATCTTCAGCGTCTCCCACAAAATCAAGGTATGCCTCATCCACTGTTCCTCCCTGTCTCCAAATGGCCTGTTTTTACTGTCAAGAAATTTTAGATTAGTTGAATTATGACCTGTTCTCAACAAATCCATGTTAGCTTATCACCTTGGTATTTTCTAGGAGGTTACAAACTGATATACTCCAGTACCTCTTTCTGGTTATTGAAGTTAGACCCCTTAATCTGCAGTCTTCTCTGTTCTCCTTTTTAAAAGATGAGCACTGTATTTGGCAGTTTTAGTATTTTAGAAACTCACTTGACCTCCCTGAATTTTCAAATAATGGCCACTGACTCTGAAGTAATTGCAACCAATTCCTAGAGTTCTCAAGGATTAACTTTTTCAGCCCCTGATTATTAAAAAACATCCAGGGCTGTCTAGGTTGAGTACTTACCCCTAATCTTTGGTGCCAATTACTATTTTTTCCACTGTAAGGGAGCCAGAAATGCTAATGTTAGAGGTCAATAAAACATAGCAGCAATATTCAGGTCTCTGCTGGGGGTGCAACTGTGGCATCATCCAGCCAACCTGCCCCCAATTAGGCCTTGCCCCTGGTGCCAGGGGCACAGGCTGGTCAGATGAGTGCGGGGGGCTGGTGGAGCCTTGGGGACAGCAGCAGGTGCAGCTGGGGTAGGAATGGCAGCCATGAGCTGCTCACTGACCCTGCGATCATGTGTTATGGCCATATCAATGGAGGCCCAGAGTTGCCATGTCTCCTCCAAGCTCTGTATGACCAGCTGCTGCTCCCCCTCAATCAGGATGACCAGGCACCCCAGGGCCACCCTCCTAGCCTGGAACTCCCCAATGGTCACAGCATGGTCATGGCAGAATTGATGGTGCTCCCGTAAGACTTGGGTCTGGAAGTCCTGAGCCTGCTGGTGGCATAATCGCTCCTCCCAGACTGCCTCTTCCTGGTAGCCTTCTCACTGGGGGTGCATCTGGATAGCCCCTGGTGACTTGATGGGCCGCTCTTGGGCGCAGGGCAGCAGCCTCTCCTCTGGCAGATGAGCTGTCTGGAGAAAGAACAAGTGGATGGCCATCTTTAGATACAGCAACATGGCATGGGTCAAGAACAGCCTCATGAGGGTCCCCAAGGATTAGCCTTACTCTTGGGCACATGGCCACGCAGGCAGTCTATGCCCATGTGTCCACGCCCAGACCTATGTGGGCCCATCCCCCTGACAAGGGCCATGGCCATCCTGGGATCTGGCAATCCCCAGCCATCCCTCCCACTATATGCTCCTGGAGGGATCCTCCTGGGGACAAGCATCACAGCCAGCTCAGGCTATGGTGTCCAGCATCTCCCTCTTACCAGGGAAGATCAGTGTTCCAAGAAGGCCAGGTCCTCAGGTAGTGGCCCCATGGGCTCGTGGGGTGAGTCCTACACCTCCCCCCTGCCCCTTATCTCCAGGGCCAGTCCCATCCAGCAGAGAGTGCTGGCAAGATGTGGGGATTGTCTTGGGCCGGCTAGGAGGCAGGCCTCAGCATGGCTGATGAGTTGGGGTGGGGTGGGGTCAGGAGAGGAGGAAGGCAGGGAGGGAGGTGGCAAGGATGTGCATGAGGCACATGCAGACCTTGAGGAACGGGCCGGGGGAGAAGCTCCCAATTCCCCATGGCATGTGTAGGACTTACCAGGTCTTGGTGACAAGTGTCTGGCTTGAATGACGGAGCTGGACCCAGATTCCAATGGGGTGAGGGCTGGTGGCAAGGTTGCTGGGGTGTGCCCTCCACTGATCTAGGTGACACCCTGGGATGCCCCTCCCCACTGCTACTGCTGTTCAGCAGGAGGCAGGTGTCCTTTTGTTCGGGGCTCCCCTCAGGCGTGGTGGTGGCACTGGCTGTGGTTGGCGGTGTCTGTCCCTTGCTGCTGTTGTTCCTGCCACTCGTCGATGGTAGGCTAGCAGGTCTGGAGGATGGCCCGGCTTCTGGGGGCTCTGGCTGGGTCCCTCCTGCTGCCCTTTGCCCAGTGGCAAAGGAGTAGCGGGGGGGGGGAGGGGAACTCAGTGACCGTGGGCGCCAGGATGCGAGCTAGCTCCTTGTAGTGGGGAATGGTGGTGCGCCCTGCTCCTGACCACCAGTTGGCATCACGGACAGCAGTAAATTGCCGCCGCAATGCCTTGGTCATAGTGCGGCACTGCTGCCACGTCTTTTGATGCCCCCGGTCTGCCATCTGGGCAGCTATCGCCCAATAGATATGTTCATTATGGTGACCTGCTCTAAATTGCAGAAGTGTGTCCTCCTGGCCCCAAATGGCCAGGAGGTTGGCCACCTCCTTCGCCCTCTAGGTGGGTCCCTGGTGCTGGCCCTGGCCAGGCTCCTTTGCCAAGGTCTCACCAGTTGCCTCATTGGCAGGGATCCTGAGGTTCCCTGTTTACAAATGTCAAAACCTTGGATTAACAAATCCCAATTGCACCTATTAGAAAGCGAACCCCAAATACCTGTGAACTTCCATAAGTAAAGTGGGCAGTGCTTTAATGACATCTGGACATTTTTATGTGGTGGGGGGTGGGTGGGTGGGAAGAGACAGCCACACGTGTGCCCCTGCCCACTCCCCCAACCCCTACAACTGCCGGCATCAGGCAGCCCCAGGATCCTCACGGTGCTAGCTGCCTGCTGCTGCTGGAGTCCCCCAGTGGCTCCAGATGCCACCTGTGTTCACCTGCTGGACATGGTGCATGCCCGCAGGGCCCAGCTGCACCACTGTAGGATTGGTGGGGGTTCCTGGGTGGGCGTTGGGAGGCCCCCCCACACTCCTGCTCCTGCCACCCAGAGCCCCACAGCTGCCTGCAAAAGGCAGCTAATCTAGGGGTCTTTATCACAGATGTGATAAAGACTTTTTCAACAACAAAAAAATCATTATCTCTGGTGAAGGGGGGCCTGATACTAAAAGTTCTCCCAGGGCTGCCAGGAGTCTAGGTACAGCAGTGGTCTGATGTCATCAGACGCAGGAATAGTGAGACAGGTTCACTGCAGGTAAAGGTTCCTCCACTGCTTCTCTACCCTTGAAACTGGGGCCAGTAATGGTCCCCTGTTAAATTTAGTCTTTCCAAAAGTCAGTGAAGGTCATGGGGAAGGCAGTGATGGTCCAGAATGTAGCTGTTCACCTTCCGGGTTCAAGGCAAGCGCCCTATTCTTCCGTCGCCCTTCCTGTTGCTCCTTTTGAAGCTCTCCCCATGGGGTTACTTCCTCCTCCCCATCGTCCCCACTGCTTCCACCTGTTGTGCTGTGGGTTTTCGTAGGCTCTTCTCTCTCTCCTCCGTTGCTGCTGTCTCTGCAGCCTGCAGAGACTGCTTCTGATTTGTTTTTATTTTTTTCGGCACATTCCCTGCCGCTGCTGGCACACTCCTCCTCAGGAGCCTCCGCTGGCTCCTCATCCGAGGTTCCGCGCCTCCTGGGGGATTTCCAGTGTGCATCACCTGCCCGCACGCTTCTCTGGTCCATCCTTCCTTTCCCTCTGTCGTTTGCCATTTTAATTTTTGCTGGCCAGTGATTACTGGTGACGTCACTGGCCAGTCTCAGTTGAATAAAGACACGGCTGATGAGCTGCACGGGTTCCTCTTCCTGCTCCCACTTCGCTATGGCTCCTGCTGTGGGTAAGTGTTTTTTTTCTTATTTCACTTTTTCGGTTTGTCCCCTCCCCCTCTCATTCTTTCCTGTGACACCCACCTTTTGTAGTTCAGCTAGTAAGCCCAGAGGGCCCTCTTGTGTTGCACCCACGTCTGAGTAAAAATGATGATATCGTCTATGTCGGCTGCTACATATTCTGGATGAGGCACTAGAATATGATCCATCAGCTGCTGGAATGTAGCTGCTGCCCAATGGAGTCTGAACGGCATGCATATAAATTCATAAAGACCCCATGGTGTTCTAATGCCGTCTTAGCCCAGTCCCTCTTAGCTACCGGGATCTGCCAGTATCATTTTGCTAGTTCCAGTGTCATAATATACTGGGCCTTCCCTATGTGCTCCATTAATCCAGCCACATGGGGCATGGGGAATGCATTGAAGACTGCCAGTGCGTTCAGGTGACGGTAATCAACACACAGCCACAGGGACCCATCTGGCTTGGGGACTGGGACTAATGGGCTCTGCCATGGGCTCCTGGATGGATGCATTACGCCTTGTTTGAGCATCTTTAGGATTCCTTTGCAGATTTCCCCAAGAAGATGATGAGGTATTGGGCACCATTTCTCCTGTACTATTTCTCCAGGAGGCATTACTATCGTGTGACAGACGTCCCGGAAACACCCAGGCTCTTCGCGGAAAACATCCTTGAAATCACGCACCATTGTCCGCATTTCATATTTCTGGAGTGTCTATAATTCTTCTCCTATCCAGACTAAGCCTTCTGCCTTTTGTTTTTAGCTCCTCCCGTGTCACTCCCTGAGGGCTGAGTTCCTCTGTGTCACCTTCTGTGAACATGGCCCATCCTTCAGGATCGTGCCATTCCCTGAAATGGTAGATCCATTTTTCCCATAGGTGGCCTGGTCTTTGAACCTCATAATCCACCGGGTCTACCTGTTGAATTATTTCAAAGGGGCCTTGCCACTGTGTTAACAGTTTGCTCGTGGACGTGGGTAGAAGCATGAGGACTCTCTGGCCAGGCTCAAACTCCCTTTCTCTGGTACGGGTGTTGTACTTTTCCTTTTGCCAGTGCTGTGCTCCATGCATGTTATTCCTGGCAAGGTCCTGGGCGACCTGGATCCATTGTTGAAATTCTTGTTGGTAGGCAGTTGGGTTCCTCACACCTTCGGTATCCTGCTCCCAGTCCTCCCATAGTGCTTGTAGTAGAGCCCTAGGGTGGTGGCCCACTACAAGGTCAAATGGTAAATGCTTTGTTGCCTCCTGCGGGGTGTCCCAAATTGCAAATAACACCAATGGAAGGAGCAAATTCCATTTCCGTGGATCGCACTGTATACACCGTCAAAGCATCTGTTTTATAGTGCCATTAAGACACTCGACCAGGCCGTTTGGTCTGAGGATGGTATACTGAGGTCCGGAGTTGCCTAATTTGGAGGGAGCAGCGTATGACTTGTAATACCCCCAACATGAGGTTACGCCCTTGGTCGGTGAGGATTTCTTTCAGTATCCCCATCCTGGCAATCCATTTGATAAGTTCTTCAACTATCAGTGGTGCTGTCACCGCCCAGAGTGGTATCACCTCGGGGTAGCGTGTGGCATAATTGAGGAACACCAGTATGTACTGGTGTTCCATTGTGCTACGGGGTAAAGGTCCAAGTATATCCATTGCTATCCTGGAGAATGGTATATCGATGATGGGTAGGGGTTGGAGTGGGGCCCATGCCAGGTGGTCTTCTCTCGCCTTCTGGCATTTGGGGCATGCAGGCAACCTCCTCCCCTAACCCTGGCCAGAAGAACCACCTGGTCATCCTGGTGATGGTCTTATCACGCCCAAGATGTCCCCCCATAGGGTTCGTGTGGGCGAGCCTCCATATTACTTGGCAGAACTGGGTAGGGACTACTAGTTGTGTTCCCTCTTGCTCTGCCATATTCCCTCTCTGAACTCGATACAAAGATGGTTCCTTACCTCAAAATATGAGTTCCCAACTGGAATCCTTCTTTAGCTAACCCTGGCATTGAGGGCTTGCGTCCTGAGTGCCTGGAGCTCCTGGTCTACCTCCTGTGCTTCCCTGAACTATGGGCTACTGGCCACATTGTGCAGGTCAACTTCATTGGCATTGCCCATTGATCCTTCATCCTCATCAGGTTCTCCTATCCATCCTTTTTGGCCCTTGATTCTTCAACATTCTACTTCAGTGTCCTGAACCTGCTCTAGGGTGTCATAAATGGGTGTCCAATCTCGTCCGAGCAACATGTCTCACACCAGTCGGGGCACCACACCCACCAACAGCTCCCCCTGGTGTTCCATTAGCTGGAGCTGGACCCACTGACGCAATTTGCTTGCCACCCTTACAGGGCTTGCCTTGCGGTTCCTCCAGGATGTGATGATGTCGGCCTGTACTAACGATTGTGTGGATCCAGAGTCCAACGTGACTTTGACAGGGCAATTTTCCACCCATGCGTACACAACTGGATGTCCCCAGATGGCATTATCTGCTCCCAAGGCATAGCTACAATCCATGAGCTTGCTTGCATCTGTTTCTTTTTCCATGTTTCAGTTTGTCCCGTTAAGGAATTGTCATGGCACCATAGCTTGCCGAGACCACCCGGGTATTCTCGGGAGAAGTGACCCATCCTTCCGCATCAGAAACAAACCACGTCCTTCAGGTTGCCTCTGTTAAAGGGTCGCCTCCATTCTACCTCTCTAGCGGGTAGAGTCACCTGTGTAATGGCTCAATTCTCCCATCTATACCCTGCCTCTGATGCAGCAAAGGCCTCGGACAGCTTCAAGTCCTCTTTGCAGCTGCAAGGGAAGTGTCGACGGACCCAGTGCTGAGTTTGTTTCTCCAGATTGGTTTGGAACTGTTCCAGCAGTATTTGGTTTGCTAAGGTGTCCTGATCATAGACTGCAGGGTTGAGCCACTTATTTAAGAGATCCTGCAAAAGCTGTCTCTTGTCCAGCCCTTTCTTAGCCTGGAACAGCTTCTGATAATGCCCTGGGTTGATCTCGAGCCTATATAGGATAGCTGCCTTGACTCAATCATAGTCCCCGGCTTCATCTCGGGGAAGAGCCTGGTAGGCTGCTTGGGCTTTACCCACGACAAGTACACCCAATTGGCTAGCCCAATACCCTTTGTCTAATCCTGTCATAATTGTATGGCGCTCAAAGGCCTCTATGTATACCTCTGGGTTATCCTCCTGGGTCATCTTTGGCATTTGAAACATGGCCAGACTATGGTGTAGCCAGTCTTGCTGGTGGTCCATCATCTGTTGCTGGGCATCCAAAATCTGCGTGAGGGCTTGCAGATTTTGGCTGAGCACATCCAGAGGGGCCATTGCTGCCGGCAGCATTGTGCTATAATCTATGTCTACTGAGTTGTCTTGGCGTTTTCTGGCCAATGCAGCACTTTGTGCCTCCCTGGTTTCAAGTATGCTTTCGCAAGCTGCCTTAGCATGTGTGTCAGGTGTTGGCCATGGTGCTGGTTCCAGAGACCTCTGAATAAGCCCACGATCACCCTGGGGAAAGCCCAAAGACTCGCCTGCCACAACTTAGATGATATCTTCAGTGGTGGGCTCCCCTTCAGTGGACTTACTTGGATTGGCTGCAACCCTCAGCAGGTCTCCGTGGAGCTCCTCTACACCCCATCCATATGCCAGCTTCTAGGATGTCCCTCAATGTTCCCAAGGCTTACCCTCCAAGGTTGCCTCTTCTCTTGAGTTGCTCAAGGCCTCCCGACAGACCCTTGGCTAAACCTGGTTGTTGGCCGTAATCCTGCAGCCGCTCCTTTTGGAGTGTCACCTCCACTCCTGCCCTTACTTCAGGGCCTCTCAGGGTGCCTCTGCCCTCACCTCAGGGCCTCTCAGGGCTGATCCCCACCAAAGGCGTAAACAAGGAAAATCCCTTACAAAAGGTCAAAACAAAGAAAAGAAAAACAAAGAAGAGGATTTCACCAGTAGTTGGGAGTAGGGTTCTGGCCTGTTACTTTCTGACTTGTGGACTCTTTTGGATTATGGTGTTTGCCATCCCTCGATGTCATCCGAAGTCCTGACCCCTGCTGGAGGCCTCCTCTGGTGCTCCATCTCCGTGTCCCTCATTGCATGCCGGTGTTGTAAACACCTGCCGTGGGAAGCACCTTCGGTATGCGTCTCCTGTGGTGTTTCCTTGGCGTCTCCCTCAGTGCCTGCTTTTATCCTGGGTCGGGCGAGTGGGCATGGGTGGGCTGTCCCATTCTCTGTCCCACCGCGGGGGGGATCCCCCATCTCCTGGTGACTGTCCTCCCGGGACAGTGGTGTACAAATAGTCTATAATAATTGGCTAGGCCAAGAAATGATCTCATTTGCTATGGTTCCATGGGGCTGCAAATTCCTGAATGGCTTTAACTTTGTAAGCCAAGGGTTTTATGATACCCTGCCTCACCAGGAACCTGAGGTATTTGGTCTCTTTCTTACTCAATGCACACTTCTTTGGGTTAGCAGTCTTGCCTATTTTATGCAGCTCTGTCAATATGGCTCGTACAGCCTTAAGATGTTGCAGTCATGCTTTTGTGAAAATAACAATATCATCAAGCAGTTGTGTACCCTACATGAGGCGCCAGAATGCGGTCCATTAACCACTGAAAATGTTGAAATGTCGTGGCAGCCCCACGCAGTCCAAATAGCACCCTTAAGAATTTGTATAATTCCCAGGGCATCCCAAAGGCTGTTTTGGCTTGATCTTGCTGTGCCATAGGGACCTGCTAATAACCTTTTGAAAGGTCTAATGTGGTAATATAACAGGCCTCCCCGAAACATTCAACTAACTTGGCTATCTGTGGCATTGGGAATGTGTCAAAGGTAGTGATGGCATTGAGCTTATGAAAATCCACACAAAACCTCAGAGATCCATCAAGCTTGGTAATGGGCACCATCGGACTCCTCCACGGACTTCTCGAGGGCCGGATTATCCCCTGGTCCAACATCTTAACCAGCTCCTGATGGACTTCTTCCCGTAAACTATGTGGTATTGGGTGCCACTGCTCCCTCACTACCACTCCTTTATGGGTATGAATCTCATGTTCTACATCAGGGGTTGTCAACTGGGGCTACATGGGAAGACCCTAGGGGTTATGTGCAGGTGGGTGGGGACAGAATGCCGCCACCCACCACTCCATGCTACCACCTCCCAGGAGCAGGACCAGGGTGGGGCAAGGGCAGCAGTGCCTCTCTGTAGGCAGCACAGGTGCCGCCCAGGCACTTAGATGAGAAGGGAGAGCTTGCATGTGCCATCCACCACCCTGTGCTGCCGCTCCACGTTCAGCCACTCCTCTCCCCACCCCCACCCCCCCAGTGTCCAGCCACTGGGGGTACACTATTAAAAAAGGTTGAAAACCTGTTCTACATTTTTTGCCACCCTGGTTCTTCTCTAAATATGTTCCTGTAAGACTGTATGAGGGCCACCAGTTCTTTCCTCTGACTAGACTCATGATGGTCCCCAATCTATACTCTTTCTTCTATGGGTTCCTCTCTTCCCCAGTATTCTGTTTCTGGTTCCAATTCCTCAAGTTCTCCCTCTGGTGAAATTAACCAGGTCTCTGGTTCTTGCCATTCATGAAGCAGATTTACATGGTATATTTGTCTGTCATGACTATATCTGGGCTTGTAAACCTTGCAGTCTCTGGGACCAACCTCTTGGGTGATTTCAAAAGGACCTTGCCACTGTCTGTCCCTTTCTCAGCTCCCGAAGTTTAGTTTCTGCATCATAATCGGCTTTCTGGTGGTGTTGCGCCTCTCTCAAATTTTCACTAGCCAGCCATTGAGCTGTGCTCAGTCAAGTTCGAAACTCCCTTCAATACATTTCTGCCCCTATCGTGGCTATGTCTGGCCATTCCCAGCCTTCTTTTGCCACTTGTAGAAGCCCTCTTGTGGTATGCCTATATACTAACTCAAATGGGGAAAATGTAGTGGAATCCTGGGGAATATCTCTTAGAGCAAAAACGAGAGGGGTAAGCAGCAGGTTCCACTTATGGGACTCCTTCTGAGCACTGCACTGCAATGTTTTTTAATGCTCCTATTCAAACTCTCTACTAGACCATTAGTTTGCAGATGATAAACTGAGGTCTTTAGATGTTGGATCCCTAAGGTTTGACAAACTGCCCTCAGTACCCCGACATAAAATTTGTGCCTTGGTCCATCAGTAGTTCTTGAGGGATACCCTTTCGAGCTATCCATTTAATTAATTCCTCTGCCACATGGGAAGCCGTCACGGCCCTTGGGGCGCTACCTCCAGGTAATGAGTAGCATAATCGATAAATACTAAAATATATTGGTGTCCCACGCTGTTTTCAGGTAGTGGCCCTACCACATCCATGTCTACAAAGGAAAAGGAGTCTCAGTAATGGGCATTGGTTGGAGAGGTGCACTAGGCAGCTTAACCTTTTTATCTTGTTGACACTGGGCATGTAGCGCATATGTAGGCTACATCCTCATGTAGAGTTTTGGCCAGAAGAACCATTGGGCAATTCTCACCACTGTTTTACCACACCCAAGATGGTTCTCGGTGAGTGTGGCATGAGCAATTAGCCATATAATACGACAGAACAGAAAAGGTACCATAAGCTGGGCCACCTCTATACTGGTTTCAGGGTTCCTTTTTGATACGATACAAAAGGTTCTGCCTTACCTTATAATGACTATCTCTAGGAGGTCTGTCTGGTCGCTGCTCTTCTCCTTGGGTTATTTAATTTCACCGTATTTGTTTGAAGCTTTTCATCTTCTAGCTGAGCTTCACAAAATTGTGCCCCACTTATGAACCAGTCTAAAGCCTCTTCATCCTCTCTTCATCCTCATTTCTGTCACCTCCTTCAGCCTCCCTGAGCCATCCTCTGTTGTTTTTCACATGGCGTCTTTCTATTTCAGTTTCTTTGACCCTTTCTAGAACATCCTATATAGGATGCCAGTCACGCCCCAGAACCATCTCACAGGCTAGCTTAGGGGCAATGCCCACCCACAAATCTCCTTGATGCTCCATAACTTTCACTGGTAGGAATTTTCTTTCATAGTCTATCGATTCCCCATGGATACAAGTCATTCTTTTGGGTTTAGAGTCCCTCATTCTCTGTAGTGGTGCTAAGTCTGCCTTGAATAGTAATTGAGAACAATCAGAGTCAAGAGTGTCTTTCGCCAGTCACCCTCCAACCCATGCAGTCCCGACTGGGTGACTCCACCTGATACTTTCATCACTACAGCTGTAGCTGCAGTCCATAGCTTCAATAGTTTCACTTTCCTTTGTTTTTTCATGGGGAATTCACATAGATACCCTTGGTTTCTATTGTTCACCCAGGTAGCTCCTGCATTCTTTGCCTATATGCGCAATCTTGCCACATTTATAGCAAATTACCTTTCGAGGTCTGTGTTGGCTTGGGTCATGGCATCTCTCATCTTCCTGAGGGTTACTGGACCTGGTGCTGCAGTTAGCCCAATCCCTCACATAATCCCTTTCAGATACAGCAAATGCCTCAACTAACCTCATCGCCTCCTCACAATACTGGTGAAGGTAGCATCTCATCCAACATTGGGTATTATCTTCCAGATCACCTAGGAATTGTTCTAATAGAATCTGATCCTTTAAACCTTCCCTATCATACAATGATGGTCATTGCCTCAAATTGTGATGCAGCTTTTGAAAGACCTCACAAGCAAATGGCTGACTATCTTCACAATTTTCCTTGGTCCTAAATAATTGTTGATTAGTGTTCAGGTGTAATATCTAGTCAGTATATCTAGTGGCCGCCTTTACTTTCTCATAATCTCTCGCTTCTTCTTAGGACGATACCCTGTAAACTGCCTGGGCTTTACCAATTACCAAGGCTCCCAGTTGGCTCACCCCGTATACCCTCTCCAATCTGACCTGCATGACTCTTCATTCAAGTGCCTCAATGTATGCTTCTGGGTTATCTTTTGTCATTTTGGGCATTTTAAAGAAGGACAGATTATTATCCATTCTGGCTGCCTAGCCACCTGCTCCTGCTGTATCTCCAGCACTTTGCTAATAGATTGCAAAGTTTGTATGAAGAGTTCTGGGTGAGGCATCATGGCTGGTTGCATATTAGTGGTGTCTGGTTTTCCAGGGTCCTGCTCCAGGTTCCCAGCCAGTGTACCACTTTGTACCCACTTGAGTCCACAGTTGGTGTCTTGTATGCTTGGACCAAGTTTGTTTTGTTCTGGCAGTCTTCCACCACCGATGTACAGATACTTTGGGCTACTCACTCACGGGAAGTCTGCCTTAACTTGCCCGCCACATCTTGATCTCAAGGAAAAGGAATAAAGAAAAGGGAGGTTTCTGAGCTGGTGAAGACAACTGTGAGCATATTCCCATCAATGGTGTTTCTTGGGGCTCTGCCTCCCCTGCATCCTATCCACTCACCAACCAAGTCTTGATGGGTCTAGATGTTTCAGTTTTCAGCAAGATGCAGATCTTTCTTTGTCTTTAGTTTTTTCTTATACCTTTAATAAGGATAGGGACGCTACTATAAATTGATCTGGTGTCCTTTTTTTTAACCTGACAGTTCAGTCCAGCATAGTTCTATAATAATCCTGAATCCTTCCTTCTTAGTCTTCAATCAATTGCGTCTCCATAGTTTGCTATAGGGAGTTCCACTCATGCTTGGAGCCAGAACCCCTTCTCTGGATTTTATGACTCACCCTTTACCCTTCTGTAGAGCCTTCATCCACAGAGTTTCGGCCTGAGGCTT
Source organism: Alligator mississippiensis (assembly GCF_030867095.1). Classification (NCBI taxonomy): domain Eukaryota; kingdom Metazoa; phylum Chordata; order Crocodylia; family Alligatoridae; genus Alligator; species Alligator mississippiensis. The sequence continues at coordinate 26,249,344 of NC_081837.1, read as the reverse complement.
CCGTGGCATCCTTTCTCAGGGTTTTCATCTTTGGGTATCAGGGTAGGGGTGTCTGCGCAGACCTCGCAGCTCTACTGCGCTGCACCATCTGAGGGCTGGAGACCCCTCTGGGTCTCCAGTCTGAGGAATTAATCTGGCCACTTACCCTGGTTCAGTCTGGAGCAGTCAACGGAGACATGCTGCTTTCTTTCTCCTCGCTGACTGGCTTCCCTGGACTTTTAAACTCCAACGATGGGTGTGAGTTTTTTATGTCAGAGCCTGCCTGATTTTTAAGCCTCAGTGTGTACACACTTACAAACAAGGGCATTGGTGCCATGCGCTGCAGTTTTTTGCCAGCTCCACACCTGTGGGTAAGATTTGACCTTTTCCTGCCACTGCTGGGCAAAACAAGTGGGTGGTCGGCACCTCGGCTGAACTGCTTGGCTCCACGCTGCTACAGGGGTATCCGTATACTTTGCTGCTCAGCAACAGGCGCAAAGTAACACCTTTACAAAGTCAAATGTGCGAACAACCACCTCACCCTGACTTTGTATCAATTTCAGGTCAATTGCACCCATTAGGGCTTTTGGAACAGTTGCAATCCTACTGACAATTATCTAAAGTGCTATGTAGCAGTGGTTCGCTTCCTAATTACTTCCAAGTATAAGCATAAAAGCTGCAAATTGGGTATTTTAAGGGGCTGTCAAGTTTATAGACTGTGTAGAACCAGGGGCCCCTGGCATGATGGTCCATGATTGTTTATTAACCCTTAATTTGAACTGAAATTTGATTTGAACTGTGACGTGAATCAGTTAACACAGTTTAGAAAATAGTGAGCATGTCTACAAATTACCTTAGATACTCTTTAAAAAGTGAAACTGCAAGTGGGCTCAGGCTGGCTGGCTAGAATTTTGTAACAAGAATTGGAAAAAGAGGGGTTTTAACAGCCCAGCGGACAAAATCCTGTTCTGGCTTCAGGGTAAAGCCAGAAATCTGTGCTCACATGATATGCAACTGAGCCAGAATCCTGGTCTGCCTGCAGAACCTCTGGGGATGGTTTGAACTGCAGCTTCATTCACAGTAATCTGCTTTGGGGAGAGCCAGTTGGTGGGATTTGTAGTGTTCTTCCCTTTGGGCCAATTTGGGTGTGGTGGGCAAGTTAACCTGAAGTGACTGGCAGTTGGGAATGGAATAAAATAATAAGCAGGACCCTCAAGTTTCCTTTTTTGTTTCAGATAGGGGCATAGCTGCCTGGATATCTCAGAAGTGCTGAATAGTAGCAAGTCTCTGTCCAAGCTTGTCCATCAGGGCAATGCTGGACCTGCTGTAAATTTAATCTTTCAGTTGCTATAGCCTTTTGGTGAGGAGTAGAGCTAGAAGCATTTTACATTCCTTGGAACCAAATTTCTTTTCCTGGCAGGGCTACCTGAATCTAATCTTACTTGGAAGGAAGAAGAGCTGCTGGTGTTGGAGTCTCTTGATTGAAACATTAAAATACAAGAAATTTAGGTGCCTGTGAAACGACGTTGTTGACATGCTTTAATTAGCTGATGGGGTACACACGGGGCACTTTGCAGGCTCAATGAATAATCTCTTAACACTGAATAATGTCTACACTTCCTGCCTTCAAATGCACTCAACCTCTACCTATTTTTCTCTTTAGCACAAAGGGACATCTAGAGCCAACAGATGTGATAGGAAATTTAAGCAATAGCCACAAGTTACTTAGAATGACCAGTATACCATTAATCACCCAGCCAGTTTTAGTATCAAACTCGACATGGGCTGCAAAACCTGCTAGAGAAGCCCAAATAATTTCCTTGGTGTTTATCTGCTGCTAAAATTTACACTTTCTAGTAGTGCCAATCTTAGTTTAAAGCTAACTTGAGTATGTCTAGACCAGTGCTTCCAAAGCTTTTCCTCAGCATAACCCCCATTCCCCTCACTTCTTGCAGCCTCTTGCAAGCTTGAACACCTCCCTCCTGCCACCACAGCCTTACCTCCTTTGGCAGGTGGCATGGCCGGAGCGAAGCTCATGTGGGTGGGGCAGGATGCGGGCTGCCTGCTTTGGGCTCAGGGCTTCCTACACTGCTTCTTCCCCTGGGGGCCTCCATGGTCCAGTGGGTGGGACCTAGGGCAGGAGGGTGGGGAGGCTCAGTGCCACTGCTGGGAGCCCAATGCCAGCTGTGCTGCTGTGGCAAGGTGCACCCTGCCTGCCCAGCTGCAGTGGCAGTGGTGGCATGGAATTGTGCCCTTCACTGTGGCCAGGCAGGCAGGGGGCACCTCGCCTTGGTGGCGTGGCTGGTGTGGGCTCCCAGCAGCAGCACCAAGCCTCCCTGCCCTGCTCTGCCACAGAGGTGCCGGGGGGAGGGCAGCAGGGCGGGGAGGCCCGGGCCTGCAGCGGGCAGCCCACATCCACCCATGTCCTATGCACAAATCCGGGCAGCATATGCCTTCCTGTACCACCTTCCCTGGGAGTGTGCACAGTGATGGGCAGCCAGCCCTTTGCCACCTCCCAGCCAAGCCTCATCATGGGGCCTCAATCTGCCTTCACCCCACCTTGCACTTGCCTAGAGGGAGCTGCAGGAGCTGCTGTCCATGCTGTGTGGTTGTCCCATGTATGTGCATGCACATGGCGCCTCTTGCCTGATTGCTGTCCTCTCTCTGCCCAGCCCCAAGCAGCCTCTTACAGGCTGGATCTGTGCCAGCATGCAAGGGGATCCTGCCATTTCCTGTGTCCTTTTCCTTTAAAGGAGAAAATCTGTGATTATCTTTGCTACTCCATTTTTAATCATTGCAACCTCAAATGGGGTCACGACCCCAAGACTGGGAACTGCTAGTCTAGACTATAGTCACTTTAGTGCAGGCAACATACCTCTCATAGATGAGACTTGTGGACCAAGCAATTGTTCACCAGTTTTTCTTGGACTATATCCTGGGATATTACCCTCTTGCCTCTCCCCAAGCTCTTCACCCAGGAATATTTGATTCATAAATTGTATCCCCTTAATCCACACTAATTACTCTGGATTACTTCATTCCCTCCATTCATGACTTGCCCCTAGGTCTAGGATTCCCTTCAAAGAGCCTGTACATTTCAGGCTAGCTCCTTTCATTGGCCCATTCTGCGTCTCCTTGCTTGAAGGTACCTCCTAATCTGAATTTTTATAGGCATTTTAAGATCATGGAAAATATTTCTGGAAGGGAGCTCTTGAGAGGTTTAGTCCAACCCCCCTCCTCCAGGCAGCAGGGACATGTGTCTCTAAACCAGAGTTGGGCAATTATTTGGGCCTGAGGGGAGCTCTGATGAACTGTCGTGGGCCAGGTCAGCAGCACTCCACCTACCCCCACCACAAGTCATTAAACTCCCTGTGGGGCTTTTGGTGGGTGGGGAGCAGTGTTTGGGAGTGGGGTGGGCACAATCTGTACCTTGCACACCCTGCCCAGTGGGGGTGTGTGTATGGGGTGGGATGTCTGGGTGCTATGTCCCAGGAGTCAGCCAGGGGTGAGGGGAGGTAGAGGTGGAGGCGGGGAGCTCGCTTAGTTGCATCTGCCCCTGTGGCACTTCTCATGGTGCTGAGCTCTGCCTGGGCAGTCTGCACTGTGCTCCCATTTGAGCACACTGGCCCCAACCAGTGCACAGCTTTTGGTGGGGCTGTTCCCAGTGTGCCTGCAGTTGGCCGGGTGTTGTTCTGCTCCCCTTGCCTCCAGCAGGAGCCATCCAGCTGAAGCTTCCCCCCGTCCTCCTGCCTGGAGTGACACAGCAGGGGCAGGGGGAGGTGTGAGGGGAGCAGAGCAGCACCTGGCCAGTTGCCATTGCACCAGGAATGGCTCTGCTAGAAGCTGCACACACTGGGTGGGGTCTGGGCCCAGGCTGGCAGGGCTGTTTTGCTCCCCTCATCTCCAGCAGCAGCTCCTTCTCTTGCTCCTGCTGCGCCTCTCTGGGAAGGTGGGAAGCTTCAGCCAGGTGGCTCCTGCCCCAGTGCACAGGGCTCTGATTCCAGCTCCCAAGTTGCCTTCCACCTGCACCACACATCCACAGGTGGCTGCTCATCGCACTGGGCAGTCAGAGTGGGTGGCAGCCTGGAGCTGGAGCCCCATCTGTCGAGGTGGGAGCTGCCTGGTTGAAGCTTCCCACTTGCCTGCCCGGAGCAGCGCAGCAGCAGCCACATCCTCAGCTGCAGTTGGAGGTGAAAGAGTGGAACATCCCCACCAGCCTGGGCCCTGACCAGCACGTGTTGCTTCTTGCAGGGCTGTTACCAGTGCAACTGCAGCTGGCTGGGTGCTGCTCTGCTTCCCTCCCCTCCCCTCCAGCAGCAGCTTCTCTTTTGCTCGTGCCCCTGCTCTGCCCCCTGGGCAGGCGGGCGGCGATGGGGAAGAGGGAAGCTTCAGTTGGGCAGCTCCTGCTGGAGGCAAGGGGTGCAGAGCAGCACTGGGAACGGCCCCGCCAGAAGCTGTGCCCTGGCTGGGGCCTGGGCCAGCAGGCAGGAGCATGGCATATGCTGTCTGGGTGGGTGCTGTTGGGGCTTGGCCCCATGTGGAGCACCATGGGCTGGATCCAGTTAGTTGGTGGGCTGGTTCCGGTCTGCAGGCTGTATTTTGCCTACCTCTGCAAACTATCCTAAAACAAGGCCACTCTACCTACATATAACTAGGGGAGTGTGAAATGGTCTGTATTTGATTTGGATTTGGATTTGGCCCGAATCAGGGACAGTGATTTGATTAGTTGATTCGGATCACGTCCCCAGTTCACTGCGGCCGAATCCAACTCTGAAGATTTGATGCTGATTCGGAGAATCAACGATTTGGCCATAGACACAGCTTTACATGTTTTTTCTACATACCTCGAGGTACAAGGCACAGCCTGCAAACGCTGCAATGCTGGGGCAGATAGAGCGTCCCACAGGAGTGCCCCCCCCCCCCCCCCCCCCCCCCCCCCATACTCGGTGGCAAACCTGGAAGTGGACTGAAACTGAGTATTGTGTGTCCCTCATCAGACCCAAATGGGAATAGTGTGCTCTCAATTTTGCTCGATTTTGCTCCAATTATCCCAGGACATGGCAAAACAAAGAAAAGGCATGCTATCTCACCTCCTTCCTGACAGTGGATGACCACTTTTGCACACCACTTGAATGAGGGCAAGCTTTATTGATTCTAGCTGTGGTGTTTTGAGGTGCTTTTCCAATATAACTGGGACAGCTTGAAATAGTCTGATCCTCTAGGACTATAGATAACCATAATTGCTTATTTTGAATTAGTAAAACCAAGCAGATCAAAGTAACTTCTTGCATGGGTGAATAGATCAAAGGAAAGCCTTTAAAAGGAAAGAATACGGATATTACATTTCTCCATCTGCACTCATAATCACAAAAGATGCCAGAGGTAAAGAGAGCATAGAAGTAGGAAAAGCTACAGCACATTTCTCAGCAGGAAATAATTCAGTGTTTGACTAGTTTATTTTATCATAATTTAGTATCAATGACAAGCATGATCTTCAGGTTAAAAAAAACTCAGGAGCATGAAAACAGAAGGCTTAAGTGAAGACATCATATAGTCAGAGTATACATTTGTGGGAGACTTGCACAAAGGACTGAACTGCATACTGATAGTAGGGGCCTGATCCAGATAAAACTTGTAGGCATCCCTAGATCTTTGGTAGTGCTACTTTCAAGCTAGTTTTGCTTCTTTATATAGCTGTATTTCTGGGTTTTTTCCCTATGTGTAGCAACTTATTTGTATTTTGCCTTTGTTGAATTTCATTTTGTTTTCCATAGCCTGGCTTTCCAGTTTATCCCAATCCATTTGAACTGCAATGCTAGTTTGACCAGAGGCTAAGAGACTGCTTCAGTTAGCTTCTTCAGCACCCTCACTGTCTGTCCTTGACTTCTTACCCCATTAATTCCTTGCCGGCCACATTTTAGTTTTAGTTCTGGAGCAGTTTTCTGGTGGAGTGCTCTGGCTGCTAACATGCCCCTTCAGGTCACATGTTGGAATTGGGTTACATGTTTGAGAACTGATCCTGTGTCTCTTTTTAATAAATGTGGTCATTGGGATCACATGTGGCCTCTAAAATTGCTTTACATTGAGTCCCACCCATCTTTCCAGAGTCAGTGGCACCATTCACAGTCTCTCAGTAACTGTATTATTTGCATGTAGCTGTTAAACTAAGCTGTTCTCTCTGATTTACAATTTTTAGTTTTAAAGGGCAGAGCTGGAAATGGGTGTTTTGAGTCACGAAGGGACCATGCCCCAACAAACACAGATTTCTAGGTATAACAGAAAACTTACGTTCTTTACCTCAGCTTCCCTTTACCTAAAAGTATCTGATGGAGTTGCTGGTGCTGCCCTTCACCTAGTGGTGGGCTTTCATTGAGCCTATGCCAACATGGGATAGTCTTTTGAGGTTCTCAGCTGGGGTAACGCATAAAATAAGTGCCAAACTGTCCAGCTCTGATGAGATGGAGATGTCTCTGGATGTGTATGGAGACAGAACTTCAGGCATTTGAGAGAACACACTGGGTGGAAACTGGACTTGAGGCTCAGATTTCACCGGTTGCATTCCTAGACTTTTAAGCAGAATTTGGGCATTTAAATCCTTTTCTGGATTAGGTTGCAGTGTTTGAACATAGCTGGATTGGTACAAATGAAAATATTGGGGACTAGATCTCAAATATTTGATGACCTAGGCAGGGTGTCTTAGATTGTTCTGGAGGAATGGTCATGGTACTAATGGGGTTGAGTTGTACTTCTTGCTGCAACTGCCTCTCCTGCTGAAGGCTTTTTCTAATTGCACCTCTGATGTGGGATGTGAAAGAGATGTGGCCAAAATTAAATCCAGACACCTTTTAGCTTTCCAATGCAATCCCAAGTCTGGGTTTCTTTTTCTCAGTTCTATCTGCTTTAGAAAAAATCTTTCATTGTTCACTACTTTTTTTCAAATTTGAAATCAATTGACTGTCAAGTACTTCCTAATCTAACAAAATCAATTTGTAAACATTGATGAGTATTACCCAGGAATCTGCAAGCTGTTTCACCCCCTGTTTTGGAAGGGTTATTAATACATAGAATAATGGATATCTCAGGCAAGGCTGATATTAACTTCATTATTAATGATTAACAAGGCCTTGAGGCAATTCAACAAATTTACCTTTCTCTGTGGCTACTGGGATTACATTACTAATGCCAGCATTCTCCTTGCAGCTGGTGTTCAGAGCTGGGTTGGAGCCCAGCTGCAAAACACAAAGAAAATGGCTTTATTTCTGAACTGCATTTCCTCACCTTCCCCTTCTTCTCCCCTGTGCAAATGATCTTCACAATCTGGGCCCCCCTTTTTTTTTAACATGACATGTTTTTTCTTTGCCATGCCAGTTAAACTCTGCAGCTTGTTCTGCTACACTTCAGGTGCGGATGTAGACAGAAATTGGGTGATGGGTATCATATGTGATACTGGTGTAATCATGCTTTTAGACTGTTATAGCATAATTCAATTTGGTGAACAGCCTACATAGGTAGGAGAACTGGCTTAGAGTCAGGCTACTCTACATGCTATGTGTAAGACTAGCAGGAATGGATGAAAGCCAAGTCATCAAAACACATTAAATCCCAATGATGCCTTGTTCTTTCTCATTCTTCAGTCTTTTGAAGACTGCATGCAAGTCTCCTGTAGGCAGTATATAAGTGTTGTAGTGGCAAAAGTGATAGTCCTTCCTTTAGAACTTACAGTGAGCACAGAATTGAATATTTGCCAGCTATTTGCAGCTCACCCGATATGGGATTGGTACATGTTGTATATGGCACTGTGCATAGTACCTTTAACCTCCCATCCCATCCTGTACAGACATTTAAAGAATGAGGTGCTTCCTGGTTCAATAAATAATGTGTAGAATGGAAAAGAACATTAAATAGGAAAGCCAGGGAATTGAGGTACACTGGAACAACTTTTTGGAGCGAGTTTCAAAAGTTATAGAAAGCATATAAACTGCTCTTCCAGAATAAGAAAACAGAATATTACAACCAGCAGTTGGACAGATTGAGGTTGGCAATTATCACCAAAGATAGTAAAACCTTTTGGCTACTTGTGTCAAAGGGAATGGCTAATTATAATTATAATGTTGAAAATAACATTACTGCACACAGTTGGGTAGAATATTTTTTCAATCAGTTGTATCAATAATGGGTATATTGCCCCCTTGATTACTATTTCTTTGCTCCATGGAAGAAGTAAACTAAGTATCAGGTAACAAATGATCATATAGAACATCTTCTCAAAGTACAATGGAAGAATAAAGTCCCAGGCCCAGATAAACCTCCACCAGTATTCTATATTGATAATATCAAATGGTGGACTCCAGTCTTAGAAAAATGGTATAACTTTATAATTGATCTGGGCCAAATCCCAGATTCCTGGAAAGGGAGTACCGTCATACCTATTTTCAAGAAAGGTCTAAAAGATGAGTCAGAATCTTTTCGCTCATAAGTTTAATAGACGTTTCAACTAAAATCTTTGGGTGCCACTTGTTATACCAACTCATAATATGTTTTCTTCTCTTATCCATGCTATATGAACATCAGACTGGATTTAGGGATGGATATTCCACTATTGACAACATATTTATCCTTCAGTTTTTGAGACATAAATATATGCAAATGCACAAATCAGTATTGTATGTTGCATTTATTGAGCTGTCAAGAGCTTTTGACAGCATAGATAGACGTAAACTTTGGGATAAATTTTTAAATTATGGGATTGACCCTTTTCTTTTGCATCTGCTGATAGACTATCATAAAAATACATGGGCCCAAGTTAGGTGCGGCCTGAGGGGCAAACTTGCACAGAAATAAAAAGGGGCTAGACAAGGATATATTTTGGCCCCCTTGCTATGAATGACATTATTGGAAACATTGAGGATGCTTATTTTTACCCCCCCATAATTATTAGCAACCCCAATCCCTACTTTAGTATACACAGATGACACCATCACACTGTCAAGAACCCCCATTGGGTTACAGAGAGCAATTACAACTTTTGAGCATCTTTGTGGACAAAATAACTTAAAGATAAACTATGATAAATCCAAAATAATGTTTGGGGGAAGCTGTTTGATGAAATACCCATGGAACATGGGCAGAATCAAACTCAAAGGTGTTAAAACCTACAGGTATTTGGGTGTGATGTTTACAGCTTTTCCATCATGGAAACACCACATTCAGTCAGTTAAAAGTAAGGCAGCCCAATTGGCAGAGGCTATAAAGAAATTTTATGAGACCACAGCAGGATGATCAGTCCAAGCTCCCATATTACCATACCAAGCCGAAGTTGTGTCTTAGATCCTGTGTGGTGCTGAAGTATAGGGCTATGCTGCCAGTAGTGATGTAGACATGCCTCAGAATAAGTTTATCAGGGCTCTTCTGGGTCTTCCTCCTTCAACTCTTGAGATTAGAGATGGGATTAGATTCCATTTTAACCAATATTATTATTAGAATGGCAGGATTCTGGTTTAAAATCCTACCTCTTCTACCATTGTGCTTGCTCAAGTTGTGCTATATAGAAGACATCAATGATCCCCCTTCTCTTCAATTTCCCTAGCTAGCTTTTCTTTCCCACACTTTTGCATTTTCTGGGATGGGACACTATGCCAAAGACAAAGAAAGACTCTTCTCCCCCATAGAAAAGGTCCGGCTTTTTCAGAGGTTCTCAGATATTGCCAGGCAGAATGACTTTACAGTGGCCAGGGCTACTTGCATCGCCCTTCTATATATACTTTGAAAATTAGATTGTGGGGGAGAAAGGTATTTACAGCTGGATCTCAACAATAAATGACAAACCTCTTTTGCTAGGCTCAGGACCTAACAGATGTCCACAGCTGTTTTGGCTGGATGTAGACTTTCCATTCCAAGGGCTAAAAGATGTTGCCCAGCCCGTCTAGGAGTTTTGGAGTATACTATTCATTATGTCTTAGAATGTCCTCTATATAATGACATAAGAAGAAAATATTTATCACCCTTCTTGCAGAAATTGACATACTTCTCAAACAAAGAGAAATTAATATGGTTACTCCAGCAAACTGATCCATATTTAGTAAACAGTCTTGCAATTTTTGCTTACAAGGCTGAAGCGATCAGAACTAAACATGCTTTACTGACGATATGACCGATAAATTTTATCATTATATTTGTTTTTTACTGTGTTAATTGTGCCTATGCACAACATCTTTATAAATTAATGATCTGATTTATCACCATATTTGTACTTTATTATGTTAATTCTAGTAGGAATAATGCTTTTTATAATGGTTGACCCTATTTTATTATTATATTTGCACTTCTGTTATTTTTGTTTAAATTTATATTATGGTTGTATGTCTGTTGCATTGTTTTTAAGAGCATGGCTTTCAGCCAGAATCCTGAATAAACTGAAGGACAAAAATATATAAATTCTTGTACCCCAAGTAGGGAGTCTGTAACAAGGTCCTGGCAGTGGCGCAGCACCTCTGGGTGGGTGCTCAGCCCTAGCTCGGTCCATCCTTCTGAGGAACAAGCCCCTTTGGCACCTGCCACGACTTGGTGTTATGGTTTATATCTGAGAGAGGCTGCCCCAGTGGGCCAACTAGACATTTTGGGGTGTCCATATATGCTTGTTGTGCTCAGCCCTTCTGGCTTCAGCCACTTTTTCTCTTGGCTGGGTCCTGTAGCCTAGGCCCACTGCACCAGACCTGGCTTTGGGTCTTGGCCTTGTCCTAGCCCTCTGTGGGCTTTGTCTGCCCTACTCTGGGCTCTGGGCACACTACCCCCCCATACTCTACCCTGCTCTGGGCTTACTACTGCCTCAGAATGCCTTGACCCTGCCCCCAGCAGGGCTCAAGGCAACTATGTGCCCCTAGGGCACTAATGAGACTTCCAAATACCTCCCCTCACAGTCCTAACCCAAAACCACTGGTCTGATCTACAACCAAAAGAGAAGCCCCCCCATGCTAAAACACAAGCTCTCCCTTCTGGGCAATTGAACAACAGCAAATGGAAAAACAGTATGCTGTCACTTTAAACGTAGGAAACCATTCCACCACCATCAATCAGGGTGGGTAAGCAAGCACCCAGGGCAGCCCTCCCTCGGTGCCAATATAACCTCTGCTCTGTTGTGCCCCCCCCATGTAGGCATACACAGCCTGGTTGGTAGCTCCCAGGCAGCGTAGCAGGCTGACATGCCCTCCTTGGCAGCTTCCTGGTGAGGAGCTCCACCCCACCCAGTAATGGTGTAGGGACCTGTTACACCCTCACTGCCCCTTTTCTTCTGAACTCATGATCCTGATGCCTCAGCGAACCCTCTTCATTTCACAGAAGTGTCGGGAAGTGTAGCTTCCCCAGATGGTGTTCCACAATAAAATTTATAAGGTTAGGAACTAAGCCACCATCAAGTTAACTGGGGATTGTCCACTTTCATCTGGTGCAGTCAACAGAGAGGTGCATGGTTAGTTACTACTGTAAACTGTCTCCCCAATAGGTAATACCGGAAACTCTCTATTGCCCACGTTATGGCCAGGCATTCTTTTTCTACGATAGCATAGCCTCATTCCAGGGGGTGCAACTTGTGGCTAATATAGGCTATAGGGTGCTCTTTCCCCATTCTGATTATGCGACAGCATGGCCCCTGTGGCAGCATTGGAGGCATCTGTTTGCAACATGAAGGACTTTTCCAAATCAGGTGCATGGAGCACTAGCTGCAAGCGCAGTGTATTTTACCCTGTGGAAGGCGATCACCGCTCCTGTGGTCCACTGTACCCTGTTTGGAGCTGCAGTCCTGGTCAGCTCATGAGCTCCAAGAACATGGGGACTGGTCGGCAATAGTAGCTTACTAAGCCCAAGAAGGACCTCACCTACCTCTTTGTATGTGTCAGGGGATAGTCCTTTAAGGCTTGCACCCAGTCCATGAAGGATTTGATTTGCCCTCTTCTGACCAGGAAACAAAGGTACTTTGTTTCTCTTTGGCCCAGGGCACACTTCTTTAGATTGGCTGTCAAGCCAGCTTTTCTGAGTTCATTTAGGACTGCTTGGAGGGCTTTTAGGTGCTCCTCCCACCCCTGTATGAAGATTATCACATTATCACTGTAGGCAGCTGCATACTCCTGGTGGGGGGCTAGCACCTGGTCCCATTAAACTTTGAAAGGTGGCTGCTTCATGTAGCCCCAAAGGCAAACTCATAGAAGACCCAGTGGGTGGTGAAGGCTGCTGTCTCCCAGGACTGGTGTTCCAGGGGAATTTGTCATTACCCCTTTGAGAGATCTAGGGTGGAGATGAAATGGGACTCTCCAAACTGCTACAACAGGTCTTAAACTCTGGGCATGGGGTAGGCATTGAACTTTGTGATCTCACTGATCTTATGGAAGTCTTTGCAGAGCTCTAATGTTCCATTTTCCTTCAGGACAATCACAATGGGGCTCCACCATTTGCTTTGCGATTTTTGGATGATGCCGTGGGTGAGCATCTGGCTCTCCTCCTCCTTCACCAGCATCAGCATCTGCATCTCCAGCCTTCTCACAGCACCTTGTTGGTGCTTGTCTCTACACGGTGTTTGATCATTTGAGTGAACCCTGGCTCCTCTGTAAAGCCTTTTGGGAACTCCTGCACCACTTGCTCTAGCTTGGCCTGCTGGGCTGCATATAGGTCCTCCACATGGGCCACTGGTCTGCTACACTCTGATTCCCTTACCTGGGGCTCCAGCTTTTGCTGATCTGGGTAAGGCACCATGAATAAAAACTCCCTCTCTCTCCATTTCTTCAATATATGATACATTTGACATGTCTTCCTTCTGCCAGGCTGCCATTCTTCATAGCACACCAGTCCTATCTTCTGGGTGACCTTGTACAGCCCCTGCCATTGGGCCATTGATTTGGACATTTCATCTAATAGCAACACTATTACCTGGTTTCCAATCTCAAAATGGTGCTCCTGATGATGGAGGTAGCTGCCTCATTACAAGTCTTATAGAATGATCAAGAGCATTGTGAACTATGGGGAGCAAACATTCATAGTCCAATACTTATTCTACATGATAGGCTGTGAATTTTTGAGCACATACTTTAAAGAGGTTATTTTTAATATGCAAAACTTTTACGTGCTGTCCTTTATGTGAGCCATCTCAACATAATTATGTCTCCGACTCAAGCAACTGGGTCAGTTTAAGTACCAATTTTCCTTTAAATGAATCAATTCTCCCCACATTAGGGAAAAGCACCAAACAAAACCCACAACCCCAGGTCATTAGCATAAGGACCAAATCTTCTGCTGGCTCTGAACCAAAGCACTCTGGTAAAAATAGGTTTCAGTTTCTTGTACATCAGATTACCGGTGTTAATCTTTTGTACTGACACTGCATAGCCTTCAAGAGGAAGTGGTGCATAGGTGCATATGTTCAACCTGTTTGTCTTTGAGAATTTGCTAAGGAGGCCAGAAAGATGCAGCTGTTTTTATATTCATCTTTCATAACTCATTCTTACCCTGTTCACTCGCTTGCTCAAAATTCATTTAGTTAAGAAAGTGAAATCTTCCACACGATGATTGAAATTGCCATCTCCCATGGTGTCACTCTCATGCCTTCGATACAGCTGCTTCAAGCAGCGGATTCCTATTTAGAGTTGCTTGCCTACCTCTTTTTATCTTTTTGCTACTCCAGAAAATGTGAGGGGAGGAAACCAGGAAACCTTTGTTTCTGCAGTGCTGTTCTGTGGTATTTTTGTCTGGGGCAAATGTAATACTGCAGCCAAAGGACATTCAAAGTAATTTGATTTAGCAGTGTAAAGATTTGGTCATTATCAGCATCTGCTCTCCTGCATGTATATGCATCTTCCAATGTCTTGAAATGCAAAAGTGATGATATTGGTGTAATACAACGTGCCAACCAGACAGGACAGGGGAGTGTCCTATTGTTTGAGAGAATATTGTTCTACCTATAGCAGGGCGATGCTTAAGGGGTGCACATGAGTACATGTGCACCCCCTATGCATGGTGGTGCACCCCCTGCAAAAAGGCACCGCCAGCAGCATCTGCGGGTGGTCCCTGATTGTCCCTGGCTGCCGCCACCTCTGCCGACAGCACCTGCGGGTGGTCGCTGACCCATGGTCAGCACTCGCCGTCCCCTGCCTCCCCCTCCATTGCCACTGACAGTGCTTCCCGCTCCCTGCTGCCAGGCTTCTGCTACTGCCGGCACAGCTGTGCCCCCCCCCCCCCCCCAGCCAACGGGGGCACACACCATTCATGACCTATAGGTTGCAAGATTATACTAATGGCTGGCTGTTCTGGTCCATGTCAGTACTCCTGCCACCGTTGCCCATTCACACCATCTAGTTTATAGAAGCTGAACTGTCAGCTAGGAAGGGAGAATCAATCTTTACGGTCCTAGGCAAAGCTGGAAGTAATAAGTTTGTTGTGTAGACAGACTTCTGTCTGCTTTTGAAGCTGAGGTCATGGTCACTTCTAGGTCCATGTTTCTCTGCCTCTGTTTGGTGAGGGTCTAGAAACCCCATTGTTTATTGTTTCCCCTCTCCCATTTTTTTTATAAAAATCGGCAAATTCCATAGCTTGCATACAGTTGTCAGCAAATCTGTGCTGTTCAACTATGAAGTCATTTCAAACAAGTTACACTGCCTTTCTCATGGCTGCTTTTACCTAGTTTTTTAGAAAAGGTGCAATTCAAGTTGGCAGTTTTTGCATCGCCCTTGATCCATGAAGTAACGCGACTTAACCTGTGATCCATATTGATTCCACTGAGATACGGGGCCAAGGTAACCTAAGAATAAAACCATAGGGCATAGTCCTTAAGAATAATATGCATGTGTTAAAGGGATCAACTTTTTTCGTCAGGTTCTTTTAACACTTTATCACCATGGTATATAAGCATCTTCTAGAAGTGCTGTCAGATGCTACGTGTGTGCATGTCCACGTGCGTGTGCATGTGAGCACATTTCTTCCTGCTACTTGGTGCTTCTATTCTTGATAAAAAAGCTTTACAATGTCTTCTATGTGAGACTGGGAGAGTAAAGCTTCATCTTTGAATAAGTGAAATTTTGGGAGGGAGTCTTGCTCTGTTCTTGAACTGTCTGAAGCAAATTTTAGATCCTATGGGGCATGAAACTCCACGGCTTCTGCTTTTGGGACAAAACTGGCCTTTTCCCTTCCTCACTCCTGGTGACTCCTTTGAGATATCCTGTGGTAGGATCCTGGATCCCACATTGGGTCTGCCTCCCTTAGCCCATCTTCTGGGTTTTGAGGTGGTTGGGTACAACTCTGTTCTCCATGTTTCCCTGGAATGCTTCCACATCTATAGTATAAACTTCCTTTGAGCTTACTTGCATAGGGATTAGCAGAAGATTGACACTCTGGCACTCCTGTCTTGTAATTCAAATACTAACAGGCCTTTTATTCCCTTTTCCTGTCTCCTATTGTAAATGGCTAGTTTTATGGTCTCTGCTAGTGTCGCATCTTGTAATGCTCTCAGGGGGACCATTTGGCTTGATAAAATACCTTATAAATTGGCAGAGCTGTTGCTTTTTGAGGCTTTCTTATGTGACAATTGTGAGCCCAATTAGGGATTTCCTTTCATACAAACACAGCATGTTTCACTTGACTACATGGCTTAAAATTATCATCTTGTGCTGAAGAGCTCCATGCTAGATGTTTCTCCCTTTTGATTTGTTGCTACAGGACTCCATGCTCAATGTAGTACTAGATATGCTTGAAAAACCATCCCAGGAGTCCTGTTGCAGCCTGATGGTCCATTTTGTGGGTTATATGTGCATTTAAAGGCAGGATCTCATGCTCACAGTTGTTGGTTGGTGTTCAGTTATACAAGATGCTTTGTAGTGTAGGGACCAGTTGATTAACCCTGCTGAGTCATAAATGATGTAAATATACATGGCACCTTGCAGCCAAATAACTCTTCTCCTTGTAAATAACTTACAATCCAGGGTATGGACTGAGATATTGAATACTGATGTTCTAATGATGATTCTCAATTTGTCATAGGTATGGTTCTCGCTTAGTAACAGGGGCTCTTTTTTTTTTTTTTTTTGAAGGGCTGTCAAGCATCTGACAAAGAACAGAATGAAGAAGTCTGTAGTTAGCTTTCTTCATAGTGCAAAACAAATCAATTAAGATAATAGCTGTGCACAAACAAGACAGTATTCATTTGACTGGGAATGAATAGAGGATTGCAGTAAATTTATAGAGAACTGAATTTTTCAGCTGTCTTTGCATCTTATATCTTCAGGTTTCTTAGCTATTCAAAATTTATGCTTTCATCTAGAGCCAGTCACAATGGAAGGGGCAGCTTTACCTTAGGAGTCAAAGGAATGTTATAGGCTATGATGCTGTTGTGTAAAAAGGGGGATGGTGGTGGCTAGTCTGCAGATATGTTTGTTCTATGGTTAAATGCATCAGACTAAAAATGCCACAAATGTCAATGCCAGATTCAACTGCTTGCCTGCAGTCTCATAAGGGGTGTGTGGGGAGAGTGGCTGACTGGCTTGCTTAAGAGATGAATAGTGTATAAATTCTTCTGCAGAGCTTGTGTGTATGTGTAATATGCTGAAATACAATTGCCTTGAATAGAATGTCCACACCAAAAGCACTGATGCTGCCTTACGTACAAAGAAAAATCACATAACAGAAAACAATCTGGCCCCGAATCTGAAATGGTACTTAAATATATTTCCATTATGTTATCAGTCTTAAATACATGGCTCACTGCATCTCTAACTTTTATTGCTGCAAAATTGTGCAAATTGCGGGCTTAAAGAGGTTCATTAGAATAATACACAATGGATTTATTTTCATGAATAGAAACGATGCAAAACACAAGGCTTGTCTTTTGTGAATAACCAGATACAAGACTTGAGAAGATATAAGATTGGGCCCAAATGGCAGTTGAAATCTGATTGGACTCGCAGTGTATCTGCTGAGCATTAATAAGCCTTCAGATGCAAATATTCTTTCTCTTTAGAAAAGGATGAAATTACTTTCCAGGAATGTTTGCTATTTCCTTGATCCGTTGCTTGGAAATGATTCCTCCTAATTTAAGCTGCTGCCTAGAATATTTGCAGGAAGTCTAAATGAAATGGAGGGATATTAGTATGAACAATCTTTTGCAAGATTTTTTGTCCCATTCTACACCTGGGTTGGATATAGTGTGAGATGCAGGATAGGCAGGCAGGACCATCTCATTGGTGGGTGGAACTGCCCTACAATCTAATAAAAGCTTGAATAGCAGAAACTACAGGTCCCAGTGGCTACCAGGAACATCCCAAGCTAGTTACCTTGGTGTCCATGGGTTGCATGCAGCTTCATTTTGCAGGTTGTCATATATTCTTAACCTTGAAATGTTAATGAGACTTCCTACGTTTTTAGACTTTGTCCAATTTTAAGATGTGTTCATAGCAATTTATGCAAATGTTCATTGCAATACAATTGGTAAGAGTCCAGATTATCCAGAAATGGCTTGAGTTATTGTAATCAAGCTTTTAGTGCGATTCTTCATGCAGTCCAAAGCCAATAAACATTTTTCCTTTTTCCTTTATTTCAGAATGACAAAACACATGCTTTTGTGTGGCCCTGCTTTTAACTACCTTTCACAAAAATAGATCTCTTAGATAGCCAGAATCCACAAAGCAATTGCCTGATTTCTGAGTGAAAAGACAAATTATCTATGATTTAGTTTCCTTTTTCTTCTATTCCCTAAACAGTAAACATTTTTCATAGATGCACCCAGTGCTTTCAGCATATTATGGCTGTTCTTGAAATATTTGTTCACTTTAATCAAAATCTTGAAACAAGCAGGAATGGGGGTGGGAGGAGAGGGAGGAATAAAAGCCAATAATGTGCATGCAGTGAAGCCCATAGTATAATGAAATATACAAAGCCAGTAGTGGCTCTAATGTTACATCTTACAAATATTTGCTTTGACTTGCATAAGTGTCAATTCACCATTCCCTTTTACTTGATACATGGCACCATGGATAAAGCGGCTGGCTTTTAAAAATCAATTTACTTAATATCTGCACATCTCTGGAGGAAAGTAAGTCAGTACTTTGTTATGGCTAGATAACAGTGTATACTAGGGGAACCTCACATAGTGCTTTCAAACAATGCTCAGCCATTATCTTTCTGCTTTGTTATATACCATGGTGTTGCTTGAGTTATCAAGAGCAGGGAATGAACCTGAGACTTCAGCTTTTTTTAATGCATGAATGTAAACTTCTTGAGTTGAAACCCAGCAGTTGTTAACCAAGGCTTTATTAAGCTCAAGCTTAGAGGCCAGTAGAGGAAGAAAGCAGGCAGGTATTGGTTATGCTTACAAAATATGGAAAACTGGATAAAGAACAAATTTGAAGTAAAAAAAATCACTGGGTTCTTTTAAAGACTAATGTGCTGGCACTATGTTGTGTGTTTGTGGTGGCAGGATTGTTTGAGGGGGTTGTGTTTTTTGGAGGGTTTTTTGCAGTTCCCTATAGCAGAATTAAGTACAAGCCTATCATGAATTGTATTGCCTACTTGACAACGGTGCTTCCCAATATTGGTACTTTCTCTAGTCTTCTGCTCTCTGTATTCCAGAGGGCAGAACAATCCACTTCTATTTTCTCATTTTGTTGACTCTTGCTTTTTTTGGCTGCATCTACATGTGATGCTAACTGCAGTCATTACTGCACAGTCATTTAATACTTGTATAAATAAGTACTAAATGACTGTGCAGTAACTGGAGTTACTGAGCAGTAGCACTGAGGAATGACATTTTTGTGACACTGACTGCGCAGTAGCTTGTGACTACTGCAAAGTAGCGTCGCATCACACTTCCTGCCACACAACATTTACTGTGCAGTAGTCTCAGGCTACTGCTCAGTCAGCGTCTCATGTAGACGTGGCCCTCGTGAACTACACCAAAAGTCTATTCTTGTAGAGATAACACAAGTTTCTTCAAATATTCTCCCTTTGTTTTTCTCTGTATAAGGCTGTTTATGTCATGCCAGCTTCTGGCTTGGAAAACCAATACTTGGAGTACTGCATGTGGAAGGGGGTGGGTTTGGCAGCAGCATCAAAGCTGGAGTGAGGGCTTCATTCAGCTTCCTCCACAAACAGCTGTGCAGCAGCAAGTAGGAAGTCCCACATGAAAAGCAAAACTTATCCAATTGATAGCTCTGGAGATAGATTTGCTCTGTGGTCATAGAAGCAAACCAAAGTAACATTAATGCTTACAGTGTGGCTGAATGAAGAGTACAATTTATTTGCTGTGTCACAACATTGGACATAGGCCAACCAGGAATGACAAGCTCTTCTCAGAGGCTACTAAATGCTCAATAGCCAATTTCTTGGGACAACAAATGACAAAACAAGAATGGAAGTTACAAATTAATGGTGCCAAGGAAGGACATGAAGGAAAAGAACTCTAGCCAAGTGCCTACTGCCCTCTGAAGGCATCTGAAGAGCTACTGGATGCTGCCCAGTGAAATTGCACAGATATGCATGGACAAGGGAAAGGAAGAGCGCTCCACAGTTGCCCAGGTTCCCTCTGGCCAGCATCTTCTTCCTATTCTAGTGGATGGACAGCTTAGCCAAGGCCAAGGAGGAGGTTGATCAGAAGGTTCTGGGATTTTGTGGGGTTTGTATAAATGGAAAGGTGCTGGGAAAATTGCAACCAGAACCTCAACTAAAGGTTCTTGAGGGTCGTCGAAGAGGGCTTGTAGCCTGACACACTCCAGATATGTGAGCACCAGTCTCCCTCTTCCTGCAGTAGGCACAGGTGTTGGAGTCTGTAAACCAGTAGCATCTGACATGCTACTGCTATAAACCTGTGCTGAGGGCTCCATGCAGAGACCAGCAGCCAATATCGTCGGTGGGTTGCAGGACTAAGGTGGAGTATACGCTCTAGGAGGCCATTAGGGCTCCTCACCCTCAGCAAAGGTAGTTTTGCCATTTAGTGCCTGGATGGAACACGAGGGCAAGTTGATGAATGGTATGAAGCATTATATAAGTGGTGGTAAGGTATTGTTCTGAAGTGGAAAATGTCACCCAACCTGCTCAAATGGAGTGGCAGGCAGTGGCAGAGGGCTGGCAAGCCAGGAGGCCTGCGACAAGAGGTGGAGGATATGGGCATAGGGGGACTCTTGTCTCGCAGGACCCATTTGGTGGATGTAGTCAAGGGTTGTTGGTGGCAGGGTGACCTTGACCTCCTAAAGTAAGTGGTAAGTAAGAGTACAGGAACCAGGGTCTATGCAGTGTTAATGCAGGGCTCAACTTTGTTTAAGTAGATGCTGTAATGGGAGGTGAAGTTTGGTACAGGGCTATAGCATTGAGCCCTTCCTCTGCTGCTGCTTGGCAGGAATGTAGTCCCACATGAGAAACAAATCAAGGACCCTTCTTTTTCCTTCTCAGTGCTGCTTCAGGAGAGTAATTTGCTTTGTGACTTGTATCTCTTGTTTCATATTATTTGTTTTAAGCAGTATATGCAAGGATCTGCTCTCACCGTACAGAGGTGGGTAACAAAGATGCCTTCCCAGTGTTCATAAGCTATTATGGATCCAAGTCTTCTTTCTCTGAATATTCTAGATCAGCTGCCTGACACTGAACAAAAAAAAATCCAAGCAGCAAAAAAAGAGATTTATGAGGGGCCGCATGTTGACATGCCCTGCACTGGTCAAGATTTGTTTACTTTAGGATTGTTTGACAAGAAAATTAGAGGCTGTAAAATCTGGAGAGACTGCCCTGGATTTTATTTACTTGGGAGAGAACTGATGAGGTGACTTGAAGTGTTTCTCTAAATACCAAGCACTGAGAGCAGAGCAGAATGAGGATGTGTGAACATCCCCTCTCTCTGGCTATTCTGTTTTATATCACAGACCTTAATGGTTAGGGCAGCTGTTCAGGTTTAGAGAGCAGTTCTCTCCTAACTGCAAACCATAGATAAGTCCCTAACATTCCCATCGCCTGTTTGTAAGCCATGAGGGATGAGGTCACCTTCACTATACTCAGAAATGGAGGTGCCTATGTATTGCAGTACTTTTTAATATGGTCACCTACAATGGGCATTACTCAATGCATTCATCATGTATATAAGCTTCAGGGTCAAAGCTCTGCTGTAATATACACAAAGGCCTTTCAGAAAAAGCCAAGAAAAAAAAATCAGCTGTTGAGTGTCAATGTGGGTATTTCAGAACATTCCAGATGAGCCCCGTAGCACTGAGACTGGGCCACTATTTACAGAATGGAACTGGCAGCTGTGGCCTAATGTATCATAGGGCTGAGACAGGGGACCTGGATTTAATTCCCAAATTTGCTGTGGACTTATTGTGTGACCTTGAGCTGAGTTACTTGTCTCGTCTGGATGGATGCCTGCAGCCTCTATTAAAATGCTCAGACCCAAGAAAAATGCTGTGTAAGTGTAAAAATTAAGGAGGCTGCAAGACGGGTAGTATAAATCCTGCAGAAACTCAGCAATTTCAGGGGAATTATTTCTAATTCAGATGAATAACTAAGAGTCAAATTTGATGCACTATGAACTTTAAACTCATGGTGTAACTATTTCAGGTTGGCTTAGAGTAATGCTACCTTTTAAATTGTGTTTAAATGGCATCAGGCTACAGCCCTGAAAGCCAGCAGTAGAAAATCCCAAGATAACTTTCCTTTTGCAGGATGGTGCACATCTGGTCTAGTTTGTCAGCCTCATCTGGAATGAGCAGGACTCTGGATCCTTGCTGTTTCTGTGGATGATTGTATACTTTCTCTCTTCCTAGGGTCAGTAATGGCATAGTAAGAGACTAACTGTAATGGGGACATGCAAATCTGTCCTTCGTCAAGGCTCTTCAGTGTGTTTAGTATCACTCCCATACTGTTTCAGCCTGTGATGCATAGTATCCATGGCATGATTCTTTTAGCACCTCTGGATAATTAATTTATCCTCTTAACCCTCCTGTGAGGTATGAAGGTACTGTTCCAATTTTACAAATGGGATACTGAGGATAAATTCATTATAGGATAGTAGGGCTGGAAGGGACCTTACAAGTTTATCTAGTCCCACCCCTGGACTAAATTGACTTGTGCTCAAGTCACAATGGCTCTGTGAAAGGAAAAGCTTGGCTCTCTTGGGTCCCAGTCAATTGCTTTAACCACAAGGTCACTTTTTTCCTTCACTTGCAAGCACTGTTCTCTGGGAACCAGGGGTGGCATTCTTCCATCTACAGTCCAAAAAACTCTTCAAAGAAACCTTCTAGGAGATGCCCTATTTCCTAGTGTTAGAGAATAACAAGGCAGACTTGAGAATCTAATGTCTCATCCAACATGAGCCTGCCATCTTCAGTTCAAGGATAAATTCCAATGTCTGCACAAGATTGTCCAGGCTTATTAAGGAAATTGGAAATGAGGTTTCCTGTAATAGCTTTTCTTTACAGACTGTCCCTCTAAATTCCTCATTAATAATGCTACCCTCATTAATAATGCCTTTTATCAGTGTAAATCAAACTGCCAGGGGGATTTTTGAGTTCAGCTCTTCCACCAACTGGCCTGATGTCCTGTCCTGCTCTAATTAAACTGTTAGTGGGGAGTGGTCAGGGCTGTGGGGGAAGCTCTTTTTGATCAGCTGTTCCTTTTTCAATCAACAGGGTGGGAAGGGTGGGATCTTGGGAATAGTTTTAGCCTCTGAATTAAGCTCTAATATCCAGATGGCATTCAAATAAAGGTCCTAATTCTCCTGAAAAGAGTGGTGCGGAAACTGATGTGCCTATCATAGTACCCATGATTTTAAGTTTATTTTTTTCCTCCAAGATGAGTTCTCGTGACAGGGCAGCTTATGCACTTAAGCCTTGTCTTCTTTAGCACCTACACCGTTATTACTGAGAGAACATCAGCGCCACTGCTGATGAGTTGTTGTAATAGAGATACTAATAATTTTAGAATAAAACAGTCTAAGCAGAGAAGGCCCAGATCCTGTTGCTAAACACATGAGGATTGGAGCGTGGCAAGATTTCACTGTACCTCAGTTGTTCTTTTTATCCCAATGTGGATGTTTTTCACCTTCCTTATTATTGACAGAAGAGTCTGCTGTGGTAAAGGCCAACTGCAGGACACAGCTGCTGATTCCAGTTAACATCTTGCTTTTGGCAAATTCATATTGTTTTACATGAAGAGTCTGTGAGCTGCACTTACCTCAGAAGTATGACACAAGGGTCCCTATTTCAACAGGTAGGGTTACCCACCAGCATGTTTAAATATGAATTCAAGGCCTGGATAGCTCAGGGGATTAATCATAGAGAATATTTTACCTCTAAAGCATAACCTAATTTGAAAATTTTCTGGAAGTTCTTACACTACTTAATCATCAGGTATGTGAAACAAATTCTGATCTCTCCCCTTCACAGCAGGACAAGTGTTTACATCATAACTTTATTGGATTTTAGTTAATATTTTGATACGTTTCTAATAAAATGTTTAATAAAAATGACAGATACTTGCATAACTTCTTGCTTTCCCAAATAACATACAACACTGCTATCCTGTTACTTCACAAGATGAGTACACCACCAACCCAAACTTTTGTGAGTCCAGAAATAGTTTTTCCTATTTGCCATATGCCTAAAAACAAGCAAGCCATTAGCTTTCTGGAGGCTGATGTAGAAGTAGGTTACACACTTCAAAGACATTGCTTTAGCCCCCTTTTCACCTTTGACAGGGACACCATACAACACTGTGGTTCCTGTCAATCTCTGTACCCATTACCTAGGAAGTAAAATGACTTGCCTGGCCCCTAAAACATCTGTTTCAATCTGTCTCCTTTGAAACCAGTCCCAGCAGAAAAACTGGATCAACCCTACTTCTGGTGCTGTTGGTTGCTTAAGGATATGGTTAAAGGAATGCTGTTCACAGCTCCTTGGTTTAAGGGACTTTTGTCTTCTTCTGCCTTGCCAGGCTAGTGGCTTTCACCAACACTGAAAAGCTCTATTAAAGACAACTTCACCTCAGCAATTTGAGTGGGCTGCAAATTGTCCCATCATGCTCTGGAAATGAAACTTTAATAATAAAGTGCCTCTGGTGGGAGCAAGTGCCCTTCACAGGTGCCAAGAGAGAAAAATGCCTGTCTGAAATGGTCCATCTGGTGTTTGTTTTCTTCTCTAATGGGGACTGTTTGATGAAGCAGCTCCATTATTAGAGGAATGGACTGTCAGCACTTGGACACTTCTTAGTAATAAAGCCAGTGAAATGGAATGTGTGGAAGTAATCAAAATGCAAGTCTTTTGTTTTTTTCTTTTTTTAAGAGAGTGGGGGTGGATAAAACAAGCTGCCTGCTCAAATCCAGGGGGGCTGCAAGGATGTGGAGAAGGAGCAGATCCTCAACAATGAATGACAGCAAGATGGTTGCAACATGATGGGTAAAAGGAAAAAAACTTAAAAATATAATTTGCCCAAAATGTTAAAATGCTTTTGGCCCAATGAGTCACATGAGTTCTTTTCTGAATCTACCCAGCACTGTTTGCCTGTTTTAGGCTTTTGTGATGAAACTTCTTTTCTTCAGCCCCTCACCCCTTTTTGAAAGCCCCCTTCTAGTTCAGCAGAAAGTCAGACCTCTCATTTGAAAGAGTGCGCAACTCAACCTTTCTTTCACCTGACCTGAGATTTCATGTGCCATAAAGTTCAGCAACAGCTCTTTAAGGACCTGTGTGTGCTGCTTCTGGAGTGGGGCAGAGGGGACCAAGAAGCTCTTGGGAAAGGAAATGAGGGAAGAAAAGGGGAAGAACATATATCCCTTGCAATAATTTGGTACAAATGAACAAAAATGAAATGGCAATGTTTCTATCGCTGGCTTTGGTTGAAGTTTTCATATATGTTTTTTTCCAAAAAAACAGCAGATTTCAATTTTGGTTGCTATTTATGTTCTGAGCAAGACTGTTAGTCAGACATCCTCTAGTTCCCCAAGGCATTTGCATCTTGAGTTTGTGATTTTGCTCCCGGGGGACTAGATTCTGTAAGATTGTCTGAGACCACTTCATAACTGCAAATCTTCAAGCTCCAATACCATGGGCAAGCCGATTTCATATTACTGGGTTTAAGAAATTAAGCCTCCCCCTTACAAAATAACTGGATAGGAGTGAATGGGAGGTAAGATCCTTTATCTCTGAAGCCATGAGGTACTTGATTGAAAAAGGGGCTTAAGTTCAGAAGTCTAGTCCACTCCCCTGATGGAGGCAGAATAAATATACCTACACCATGTCCAATAGATATTTCTCAGTCTAAGCTGTTTTCTCATAAACCTCCAATGACATCAGTTCTTTTTGTTTCTTCAGTAGACATGGGGAACAATTGATCATTTGTTCTGTAACAGCCCTTTGCATCTTTGAAGATTTACCATGTCTGCCCTTCGTTATCTTTTTATTTGTAGACTCTGCCAACCCACTTCCTTCAATCTTTCCTCATACTCCCTTTCTCTCCAGTTTGTCCATGTTTGTTTTAAAGTGTGGTGCTCCAAATGGGACTCAGACCTCGAGCCGGGACATCCACAGGGCCAAACAAAATGTCTTGCCCCAGGTCTACAGCACTATACTACTTCCTGTAGGATTATTTGCCTTTTTCATTTTCTGAAGGTCACACAGGACATTATCATGAGCCTTACTAAATTCAAGTGATATTGCATCTATTGCCTTTACCTTTATCCACAAAGCCAGTTATCCTGTCCAAGTAGAAATTAGATTGGTTTGACAGTGTTGTTCTTGATAACTTCATGTTGGTGGTTTTATTCTTTAGGTGCTTGTAAATCAATTGTTTAAATTTGTCTTCATATATGTGTGGGTTTCAAAGTTAAGCTGTAGTTTCCAAAGTCCTAGTAATTCCTCTCTCTTGATTATAGATGCTATAGTGTCCTTCTGTGACCCTCTGGGACCTCCCCTGTCCTCCACAAGTTAGTAAAGATAATTACTAAATGTTCAGATATTGCTTTGACTACTTCCTTAAGTGCTGTAGGATGAATTTCATTAGACCCAGATGATTTGATCATATCTAATTATTCTTTAATCTACTCTTCTTCCTATTCTGGCTGCATTCTTATCTTTGTTATCATTTTCTAAGTATCTGTTCACAATTAACCTTTTTTGTGAAGACTGAAGGATTAACACTTCAGCCTTTTCTGTATCATCCATTTCTGTCCTTCCACATTAACTACATTCCTTCTGTCATCATCTTGCTTATATAATATCTCTGTTACCTTTTCATGCCCCTTGATAGTTATAACTAATTCTATGTCTTTGCCTTTCTGATTTTATTCCCACATGCTTATACTGTTCCTTCATGAACATCCTTTGTCATGCATCCTCCGTTCCACTTCTGTAAAACTTAAAGTTTTTCAGGTCCTTAAAGAGCTCCTGCTGAAGCTATTATGGACTCTTACTATGTTTCCTACTTTTCCTTTGCATTGGGATGGTTTTGTCATTAAAAGTGCAATGTAAGTTCTTTCAGTATCTGCACTCCTTTTCCTTCTATATTATCGTCACAAGAGACCCTTCCTACCAGTTCCCTGAATTGTTTGAAACCTGCTTTTCGAAAGTGCATTGTTTTTATTCTCCTCTTCAGCACTTCCATTTCTTAGACTAGCGTACTCTATCATTCTGTAATCACTTTCACCCAAATTACCTTCCACCTTTATATTCTCTGCCAGTTACTTCCTACTAGTTGTCACAACCCAAGTTGTGAGTTTTTGTTTTGTGTGCTTCGGCACAGCTAAATTGCTCCCCGCTAAATTGTTCCCACCAAATTGCAGCTTCTTTGCACGGTGGAGTTTTCTGCTGCAACAGAGAACCTTGGGTGCAAAAGAAGTTCCCGCCAATTCGTAGCTTTCTTTGCAGTGTGCATTTCTAAGTTGCAGCACGGTGATGCACGTTGCAAAGAGTTCCCGCCATTTGTATTCTAATTCGAGCCCCATTATTGGTTTACGTTAAATTATTCACACGTGGCAGCTAGCGATTGGCCTGCTAGCCGTATAAAAGGCTTGTGTGGTTTCCGCCCTAGTTGGAGAACTCCACGAACACCAGGAGAAGGAGACTTCGCACTGTGTGAAGATCTCTAAGCGCTGCGGATCCTCACGGACCCAACGCATTCTAAGCAGGCAACAGAGGTCTGATCAACCTCTAGCCTCTCCCCGTCACCGTATGATCCTAGACGTATCCTTCCCTGCGCGCCAAAGAGACGGATCCACGGAGCCTAGCAAACTTCGTGTGAGTGAGTCTATTCAGAGCTCTTTACCGGACGGCCTTTCTCCGGTTGGTCTGACAGGCTCATGGTTTAGAGCCTCCAACCGGATGGGCTAGAAGAGTGTTCCCGGAGGAACTCTAGTCCACCTCTCTTCTTTTCTATCCGCAACTGTAACTCAAGCAAGTTTTTCAGCCTGCACCGCGACCATCTCGGTGTAAGTAAACAATCTTAAAATCAACCGTTACGCGTCTGTGCCTAATTCTAGCTCGGCGACCTCCCTCTCCGACCCGGCCTGCCCAGGCTGCCGGCCACAGCCCGCGTGCAGAGCGACGAAAGTGACCCGGGGTCAGACCCGGCGTGCACACTAGTAAAGAATAAATCTAAAATAGCAGCTCTCAGAGTAGCTTTCTCTACCTTTTGAAACAAAAGTTGCCCTCAAAACATTTAAAGACTTCAACTGTGTCCTGCTGTAATGGGTAATTAAACTCCCATTATTGTCATTTTTAACCTTTTGGATGCTTCTACACATTGCTCTGAAAAGTGCTTTCCTCCTTCTATAGCATAGTTCATAATAGACACTGTCATAATATTTGCCTGTTTTTTTCTTTGAATCCTTACCCAAAGAAATTCAGCCAGCCTGTCTTAAATCTCTTCCTGAATTTTGCAGCCAGTAGATACATTTATGACCATAGCATCTTCACCTTTTCTTTCCCCCTGCCTCAATGTTGTTGCTTCTTATACTATTATTGCAGTCCTGTGTTTTTTGTCCCACCAAATCTCTAAGGTGATACTTTGGGTGTGTACTGGGGCTTTTGGTTCCTGTTTGTTCCCAATCATTAGGGAATAGCAGTCTTTGTTATTGCCCAATATTCTCCCTTTGGGTCTCTTGTGCTTTTCGTTTTCTGATTCATCTTCCTCATATTCTGATTCTTTGGCCAGGTCACTATTTTATTGACCCACTTGGAATTTACTGCCCACCTTTAAATCTCACTTGGTGAATTGTCTTGAAATATCTTTCCCCTCCCCACTATTCGCAAGTTAAGACCATGGTGAAGACTGCCAAGGTCAAGACTCTGCCAACACAGCTGGGTGCCCTGCTCAAACAGAGGATGAACTAGCAGGATGATCCTGATGTACTGTTTTCCAACTACTGTGAGTTTCTTCCTGTGGAGTATTTGCAGTAGCGCAAAAGTAACTAGCCTGTTTCTCTAGTGTGCTCCTAGAGCGCATAGAAGTCCCACTCTATGGACTATAGTCTGAGTGAATCTCTCCCTCTCTGGTTCATTTCCCTCTTAATTCTAACATAATTTATACTGCTGTGACTTTAGAGCCCTGTGTGATTTCATACTAGTAGCCAATTTGGAGGGTAGTCTAGCCCAGTCAGTAATCTAGAAATTGGCAGAAACTGGCTAGAAACTGGGCAAAGCTTAAAATAGGAGGTGAGGCTAGAGCCACTGCCTAACATCACTTGCTGGGAATACCTAGTCAGCCACACACAGTCCTGTTCACTCCAGCTGTGTTCCATAGGTGAACTGACAACACCATTATGAATAGGGCTAGCTGATAACTTTCAATAGCATTACATCATTGGTAGAAATAACAGCTTAATATTGTGCCTTGAGGTGCCTTGAGGAAGGAGTAGTAGAAACTGAAATATTATTAGACATTTGGGATCAGATTATGCTTGGCAGGAAAAATATACTAAATGTCTCTCCCACTGTGTCATGAATACTTGGTGGTTTATTAGAGGTACTCAGAGTTATAATCTTGCTGGGCCACTCTGCCAGTATCTTGACTCTGACCCATTATACTTGTGTGGGAGGTCATGGGGGGGAAGGTAGAGTTCTGACTGCTCTAGGATCTCCAGTTAAAAACACATTTTTCTAAGGACTGTTGCTTCCAGCCTACAAAACCATTTTTGAAACATTGACAACCAGCAATGGTACATAAAACTTGACTGAAAACCAAAAGGTTGAGTTTTCAGGACAGGTCAACACCCAGTCTGCTCTGACAACCCTTTTTTTAAGGGACTAAAGCTGAAATCTTGTCCTGAGCTATGATCTTTAGGCAGTTGTCTTGGTGACTGGTTCATTACCCATTGACACTCCATCTCCTCCAGAGTGCTTCAGCCTGGTTTTTGTCCCTCCACAGCCACAGCCTTTGGTCACTTGGTCTCTCTTGGAAATGAACCATTTCTGTGGGTCTGTATTATCGTAGCCTATGCAATAAAGCCTCAATAACTGTATCTCTTTAATAGCCAACTGATCTTCAGAGCTGTCCCACAATTGTCTATTCAATGTGCCATGCACTCAAAATGATTCACACATGTGAATTGCTGCTTTTGAAGTTATTTTATTCATCTGAAACTGCAGAGAGCTTGTTTTTAGTACTAAGTGCCCTGCAGCCAGCTTGTTCTCCCAGGATTAAAAGCTTGCCTTTGTATTGCTCCAGGCATCCTTCCTGCTGCCATTCCTTTCAGGGAGACTTCCTTTTTCCAGACTCATTCCAGAAACAAGATTCATAAAAGGGTAATGCTCACCCCATTAAAGGAAGAGTGTAATCTTTTTGAGACAAAGCTTTCTTAGGCAAAATGGACAGCTAGGTGCTTAGCTCCCATTTGGATCTCTGAAAATCTCTCCATATTTCTATAGGTCAATTTTTCAACCAGCCCAATCCAAATCCAAGCAGAGGCCGCATCTAAACTTACAACAGGACAAACCTGAGGAGTTGTTATACAGTGAAAATCCTGGAATCTCCTATAATTATCCATAGTTCATTTCTCAACAAGCAGAACAGAATAAGGTCCCAAAGAGTTAGTATTCCACCCCTTTCAGTGTCTTTCAAAAATGGGACTAGGAAAAAAAACAACATGTTAGGTTGTAAGAGGGAGGTCTGTATCTTTTTAATGTGAGAATATTCTACTGGGAGCTTAAAAGCTCCCAGAAGGAAAAGGAAGAGAGAGGAGGAAGCAAACTGTGAAGGGAATAGCTGTAACGTGCCCAGTGCTGATGTGGCAAAGACACCTCTCCTGGCCACTGCCCAGGCCCTACTTTGTTGCAGCCTTTGGCTCCATAGGCTCTCACACTGTTGTCTCACCTGCCACACCTTGATGTTACAAGTTGCCAAGGAGGCTGCCTGTAAAGGGCAAAAGGGGGTTTTGGATAGCAGGTCTTTGTCTGGGTTGAGGCCCCCTGTCCTTATTCCACTTTACTTTGGCTGATCCCCTCTGCCTGGGGTCCACTGTTCCAGGACTGCAAGTTCCCAGGCCCTAGGTCTGGTCCTCATGGGCTCTGGGCTCCTCACCCCCTGTTCGCACCCTTATGAGCTCTGGACTTGTGCCCCAGTCTTTGATATGTTTTATCTCTATCTTCTGTCAGACAATAACAGTCTTTCTGCAGGTGTGGGATATTGGACCTGTGCAGCCCCCTGGGTCACAGCCCCGGGAAGGGCTCTACACTGAGGGCCCTTGCTGTATTCCTTGTGGCCTCCAACCTGCCCCTTTCAGCCACTCCTGGTTAAACGAAAATCAAAAAACATGTGTGTCCACTTCAAAATGAAGGGTTTCCCTCCTGGTGTTAATCTTGCCCTGCAGAAGTCCTGGTGTAAATGCCTGAGGCAGTTGTCTGTTTCTGTTTGGGATGCAGGGGTCCTTTCAACTCCCCGTCAGCTCAGAGTCTTTCATCTGTGCCACTTGGCCTGGCTCTCTCCTGCAGCTCTGCCACCTGAGGTTCTTATGGCCAGACTGCCCCTACTGGCATAGGCCACGTGCTTATGGGTCACCTGACCCTCCACTTCTGCCCCCCAGCCTGTCGGTCACTGCTTGCACCTGGGATGGGTAGCTATTTTATTCCAGGGCTCTATGCCTGTGTTAGCCTGTCCCAGGGGCTGGGGAAGGCCAGTTACCCCTGGGCTCCCTGTCTCCTTTAGTAATGGGGTAGGGACACCTCCTCCTTTCTTTTTTGGTGCTTATGGTCCTGTGGTTCTTGCTGGCCCTGTAAAAAAAGTCAGTGTTACAGTGCTACTTCCTTGGTTGGTGCTCTATCATAAAATTATAGGGCTGTAAACTTAAAATCCAGTGGGTTAACCAGGGGTTATCTGCCTTCATCCAGTAGAGCCACTTCGGTGTTGCACAGGCTGTTACCACTATGAACTGTCTCCCCAGTAGACTCCCCGTGTTGCTGACAAATGCCTTTGGCATCACCTGGTTCTCTAGGACTAGGGTTTGCAGGGTTTTGGCCTGGCAATATTGCAAGTATATTATATGTTTTATCTTAACTTCTCATTTCTGGGCCCGCTTATTAGCAATGGCTTGTTGCCAGGCCCACAAACATAGCAACTGCTCCATTTCCATATTTTATCTTTCTGGCACCTGGGACAGGCTATGATTTTATTCCAGGGATCTCTACCCATGTTAGCTTGTCCAAAGGGCTGGGAAGGCCAGTTACCCCTGGGTTCCCTCTCCCCTTTTAGTAATGGTGTAGGGGCTCTGTTGCAACAGCCTGCTGAGCTGAGGCCAGGGCAGAAAGGGGCTCTTCTCCAAGTGTTGGAGAGGACAGAGGGATTTTCTTTTCTTTATTTAAAGACTAAGCTTTGCTGTGGAGAGCTGGCCGAGGAGCTATTTAAGTGACCCGCTTACAGAGGCATTCTCGGCTAGTTCAGAAAAGTATATGTGAAAGGTCATAGTGACTGATGCCTCTTGGATATCTGTTCTTGAGTTAAACTAAGAATAATAGAAAATTAGGGCTGGAAGGGACCTCAGGAAGTCATCTAGTCCCATACCTGCTTGAAGGAGGACCATACCCAACTAGATCATCCTAGCCAAGGTTTTGTCTAGCTGGGTCTTAAAAACCTCCCAGGACGGAGAGTCTACAACCTTTCTGGGTAACCTGTTCCAGGGCTTTACTGGTGAGAGAGTTTTTCCTTATACCTAACCTAAACTTCCCTCGCTGCAACTTGAGACCATTGCTCCTTGTTCTGTCATCTGCCACCACTGAGAACAAACAGTCTAGCTCTATCCTCCTTCAGGTAGTTGAAGGCTGTTGTTAAATCTCCTCTCAGTCTTTTCTTCTCCAGACTAAATAAGTCCAGTTCCCTCAGCCTCTCCTCAGAAGTCATGTGCCCCAGTCCCTGAACCACTTAGTTCTTCATCTATGGCACTGTAAAGTGCTTGGAAACCGTGGCAATGGGGTGCCTTAGAAATCAAGCATTTCCTTTTTATGTCTATATGAATTTATGTATAAAATTCTTATGAATGACTTGACAAGCACAGTTAAACATAAAAACCAATCTGTGGTGATTGCTTCAGCTCATGTAGATGATCTTCTGTGGAATGGTGTTTTGCTTTTCTCTGTCTTACCTTCCCTGTTACTCCCACCGGTACTTTACCTGCAGTCCAGCAAGATTTGCACCACGCCTATCATCCTGTTACTTCAGATCATTCATCCACCACCGGAGTCCTGCTTGCTGTTCTGGGTCAATCTCATCTTGCTTCCTACTTATGAGCTCTGCACTGGGGCAAAGGTGAACACTGCTCCTACACATAATGCATCTGGGCAGTTATGCAATGCCATAAAAAGGGGCAGCAGAATTATTTCCTGACCAACTCCATGCCTTATTCAACCTCTGAAACAGAAATTGCAATTACTCTTGTTTTATTACTCCAACTCTTCTTGTTGTTCAAATTTTACCTGTACATGGCACATAAATAGCAATCACTGATCAAATTAATCTGCATTGCTAGCTGCCATTTCGAGGATAGTGACTATGTATATAGAGAGCATCCTTGGGAGTGCAATGAAAGAGGCATCCTTGTATAAGCAGCTTTAATCCCTTGACCTTCACGAGCCAAATAATTTATTGTCATTCACAACTCCCTGTCCCCCTCCCCCAACAAGAACGCGTAGGCACATAAAAGCTTAGAGAATTCTAATCAGGATAAATGTAACGGCATTTCTGGCCCTGTGAACACATGCTTTATGACTATTGTGTTTTTTAAAAAAGTCCCACGGGGTTTCTGTTAACATAATTGTGTTGAGCAAACTTGAAATATTTGAAAGCTTTTAAGTGCCTGTTATATACATCCAAGGTTTGTATTGGAACATGCTAGGCAGCAATAGACATTTTCCAATTAAGTGTAACAGCAGTGAGGATAATGGGTTTATGGAAATGGAGAAGCCATGCTGGAGGGAGATGGAAAGCCAAAAGGCATTAATCTTAATAGGATCCTTTTTCTTTCTTTCTTTCTTTTTTTTTTAATGCTTTGCTTCTCCTTTAAGCTTTTTATTTCTCCAGGCTTTTGCCTGGTTCTGCAAAGGAGTGCTCCTGTCTTAGAAATCTGTCTCTCTTTTACCCCAGCCCCTTTCGAATCATTCTTTTATCCTTTTTTTTTTTCCAAGAGATCATCCATGCCTTCCTTCATAATGATGTATACTCATGTACATACACAACCATCAGTCACTTTAACCACATACACATCTTAGGGAATGGAGTTCACAGCCTTCTGTTCCAAAATATAATTCTACTCTCATAGGAGCAAAGCCTCTTTCATTCGGCCTGTAGTAGGGGAAGCCTATATAAGTTACCTGAATGGCTGTAATTAAATCCTGGAGCCCAGTCACCTTGGGTCAGACTCTCCCCACAGTCACGGTGAGTAGAAACTTACTGCATGAATATCCTCGGGGAAATAAATGAGATTAAGTCTACTATGAGTAGCAGAGTCTGCTGCCTCATACTGTCATCGTTTTGTATGTACTCAGGTGGGAAATTCTCAAGGTAGAAAATGCTGTTAGCAAGCCAGCAAGAGGCAGTCTGTGCTTTTGCGTGGTCATTGGACTAATGCGCTGGTCGGACACTAGGGGGAAGGATGCTGTGCTGCTAGAGATGTAGATTTCAGACAGGATTTGATCAAGTGCTAATTCAAGGTTATTTGCCCAGTTTTGGAAGAGCAGGGGTATTGATGCTGGTGTCCCAACCACATTCTCATGGTGTAAGTTAGTTTGCTAGAATTGAAGCATGAAAGATACAAATTATTGGGTGTGTGACTTGTTTTACTGAGTACTCATTTAAAACTCATGGTGATTGGGAGAGGTCCTTGGATGATTGGAAAAGGGCAAATACAGTGCCCATACTTAAGAAGGGAAGAAAGGAGGATCCAGAAAACTACAGACTGGTCAGTCTCACCTCAGTTGCTGGAAAAAACCATGGAGCAGATCCTCAAGGAATCCATTCCTAAGCACTTGAAGGAGACGAAGGTGATTAGGAAGTCAGGTATGGATTCACCAAGGGAAGTTATACCTGACCAACCTGATTGCCTTTTATGATGAGATCACTGGCTCTGTGGATGTGGGGAGACCAATGGATATAGTATACCTTGATTTTTAGCAAGACAAGGTTCTTTGGGTAAATGTGATATCTTTTATTAGACCAACTAGTTGGAAAATTGTTCTTTGAAAGCTTTCAGGTACAAACACCCTTCTTCAGGCATAAGGAGAGTCTATTGGTGTTTGTATGCTCTCCCGGGTAGAATAGAAGCCAAAATGCAAAATGCAGGTCTGTGAAAATGCAAATGCATGGCAGTGAGGATCAGAGGAGTGGAAGATAATAAGTGTGAGATAGGGAGGGGGAAATGGGGCATACTGAACCATCAATAGAAGACTGTAGCTGGTAAAATACAGATTGTGCTGGGGTTTTCAGATGGCAGGCAAGTTATAATGTGCCATAAATGCAATGTCTATATTTAATTCATGGTTTTTTTTAATCCAGTAGATTTGTTAAGTTTGTAGGTTTGTCTACAAAAGGTGTTTTGTAAATTCCCTTTGAGGATTAGAACTGATAGGTTGGAGATTTTGTGAGAAGTGTGCACCCACTTCTCACAAAAATTGCATATTTTTGTCTTTGATAGACTTTCAGTGTGCATTCATTCTGGTACGCAGTTGTTGTTTGGTTTCTCCTACATATTTTCCATCAGGGCATTTAGTGCACTGGATGAGATGCATTACATTTCTGGAGGTGCAGGTGTAAGATCCAGGAATGGTGATGGTTCTGTTGTGGGGTGTAGTTTTTGTTGGAGTGATAGAGATGTGTTGGCAGGTTTTACATTCCTTGTCCCGCATAGTATGGATCCATTTAATGTGCTTTGGGCCATAGGAAATTTGCTTCTGGTGATGAGGTTGGTAAGGTTCAGTGCTTGTTTAAAGGCTAGGATGGGTGGTTCTGGAAAGATTTCTTTAAGAATTGGGTCTTCTTCTAGTATGGGTTGCAATTGTTTCAGGATTTTCTGTATAGGTTCCAGGGAGGGATGGTGTGCGATTCATGGGAGTTTTCTTTTTCTACTGCAGCAATTCTTCACGTGGTATCTGGGTGGCTCTTTCAAAAGTATGATCTATCTCTCTGGAAGAGTGTCCTTGTTGAGCGAAAGCCCTTTTGTGATTTGCAAGGTGACGATTGCAGATATTCTCTGCAGTGCAAATTCAGTGGTGTTGGAGGCCTTGGCTGTATATTACAGCTTTCTTGGTGTGTTCAGGGTGATTGCTGGTTCTGTGTAGATATGTATGTTGGCCTGTGGGTTTCTTGTATATGGTTGTTTGTATTTTACCATTCTGGATATTGATCATAGTGTCTAAAAAGGAAATGTTGGTGCTGGAGTATTCAAGAGAGAGTCTGATGGAGGGGTTGATGGTTATTGAATTTGTGATGGAAATCAGTCAGAGGCTGCAGGTTTTTGGTCCAAATGACAAATATGTCATCTATATATCTTAGGTATAGCATGGGTTTGGTGCGGTTTTTGAAGAATTCTTCTTCCAGGTGGGCCATGAAAAAGTTGGCATATGGTGGGGCCATTTTGTGGAGACCATAGCTGTGCCCATGGTCTGGAGGAAGTGTTGGTTGTTAAAACAGAAGTTGTGTGAGAGGATGAAGTGTAAAAGTTCACTAATATCTTTAGGTCTGTTCTCTTGATTTTTAGCAAGGCTTTTGATATGGTCTCCAGCAATGTTCTTGCAGGCAAACTAAGGAAGTACAAGTTGAATGAATGGACTATAAGTTGGCTAGAAAACGGAACATTGGGCTTAGAGGGTAGTAATCAATAGCTCGATGTCTGGTTGGTAGCCAGTATCAAGTGGAGTGCCTCAGGAGTCAGTCCTGTGGCTGGCTTTGTTTAATATCTTCATTGACTTGGAAGATGGCATAGGTGAACCCTCAGCAACTTTGTAGATGACACCAAGATGAGGGGAGTAGTAGATGCATTGGAGGGTAGTGTTAGTCCTAGACAAATTGGAGGATTGGGACAAAAGTAATCTCATGAGGTTCAATAAGGACAAGTGCAAAGTCCTGCACTCAGGATGGAACAATCCAATGCACCAGTACAGGCTGGGGGCTGACTGGCTGGGCAGCAGCTCTGCAGAAAAGGACCTGGGTGTTACAGTGGACAGTAAGATGGATATGAGTCAACAGCGTGCCCTTTTTGCTGAGTCTAACAGTATGCTGGGCTACATTAGTAGGAGCCTTGTCAGCAGATCGGGGGAAGTAATTATTCCCTTCTGTTCAGCACTGGTGAGGCCACATCTGGAGACCTGTGTTCAGTTTTGGGCACCCCGCTACAGACAGGATATGGGCAAATTAGAGAGAGTTCAGTGGAGGGCAACAAAAATAGTGAGGGGCCTGGGACTATGACTTCTGAGGACAGGCTGACGGAACTGGACTTAATTATTCTGGAGAAGGGAAGACTGAGAGAGGATTTAATAGCGGCCTTCAACTTCCTGAAGGGTGGTTCCAAAGAGGATGGAGCTGGACTGTTCTCAGTGGTGGTAGATAACAGAACAAGGAGCAATGGTCTCAAGTTCTAGTAAAGGAAGCTTAGGTTAAGATATTAGGAAGAACTTTATCACTAGGAGGGTAGTAAAACACTGGAACATGTTGCCCAGAGAGGTGGTGGAAGCTCCATCTTTGGAAATTTTAAGACCCAGATAGACAAAGCCTTGGCTGGGGTGATCTAGTTTGGGCTGGTCCTCCTTTGAGCAGGGGGTTGGACTAGGTGACTTCCTTAGGTCCCTTCCAACCCTAATTTTCTATGATTCTGCTGCTGGTTATTTGTGCAGTTTCCCTCCTGACCATGAGGAGTACCAAATGGAAAAATTCTAATCTGTTGTGTTCCGATCACAACCTACCTCACCGTTTCTGGGTCATCCTGCAGACTATCCCCATTCTCAATGGCAATCCTGCTTTATCAGGTACTGGGCATGTCTACAGGAGATGTTTACTGCAGACTAACTAATTAGGTCCACAGTAAATGTCTCAGAGTCTACACATGCAGCGTTATTAGGCTCGAGTAAACTAATAAACTCCACAGCTGGTTAGTACTTGCAAATACCAGTATTACCCTGCTGCAGTGTGTTTTTTCATCCGCAGCAGCGCATGTGTAGATGCTAACCTAGCTGGCTGGGTAGCACTGAAGCACCCCTGTGCTTCAGCCAGCCACTCTGCAGTACATTGAGCCTGGTTGGAACAGCCCCAGGCTGACAGGCTGATACCCGGGGCCCCTGGCAACTAGGACTGCTACAACTGGACTCCAAGTGCTGCTCAGGCACATATTCAATTAGTGTGCCTGGGAGCAAAAAGTTCCAGAGCCATAAGCTCTGGAGTTTATTCATATGCACTAATTGCCCACTGTTAGGCACAGTACTTCCCCAAAGGATTTCTTGGAAGGGGCAATGGGATGCTTAGTTGAGATGCCTATCTGTTTAAATGCCTCCTCTTGAATGAAAGTGGAGGTATTTTGTTGAGGAAGTGGGGATGCGGTATTGTTTGACATCCTTCCCCATATCCAGTGTAAGTTGGAAAGCACAAGTTGCTTGTTCCTTTAAGCCTTAGCAGTCACTTTTACATTTTCAAAGCTAACTTTCCAGGAAAAAGAGCCTAGAGACTTAATTTAAAAAAACAAGAGCTCTGGTTCTTCTTTATACCTATCTTCCCCCAAATAAGAGGGGCATGAGATCTTGAAGCCACAGACTTTATATATAAGTATCCTTTCTCCCCAGAGGTGGCTTCATTTCAATACTAGATTATGTTCAGGTTAGATAGACTTCTGCACTGGAATAGTCCCAAAGGCACAACATAATTCCATTCTATTGAGGTTCTAATACTGCACTTGTCACTGTAGTGCCTGTATGATATTAGAACAGGTCAATAGAGAGAGTCTATTGATCCCATCTGTGTACCGTCGGTAGCATCCTCTGCATTCTTTATGTCCAGCACAAGTTCATGCTCAGTTTTTTTCTGCCCTCCATGTAGCAGATTATTCTTATTTTCAAGCAAAGATGAAGGGGCTTTTTACCAATCTTGCATTCAGTATTTCCTTTCATTTTTTTTGAAAGCATTCATTTTGGAGTTGGACTAACCTTTGTGCTCACTGGCTGGTGTCACACCCTTGCCTTCTGT
Source organism: Alligator mississippiensis (assembly GCF_030867095.1). NCBI lineage: Eukaryota > Metazoa > Chordata > Crocodylia > Alligatoridae > Alligator > Alligator mississippiensis. The sequence goes on along the minus strand of NC_081837.1, from coordinate 26,210,725 downwards.
ATCGCATCCAGAGCGTCTGTTTAAACCCATAAAACTTTTGTTGAGGTGACCAAACAAGGGTTGACTTTCAAGTAAATTTGATCAGAGAGAGATGACTGTGGTGGAAACAGTATGAAAGAAAAATAGTTTTGATTTGAGTTTTAAATTGTTTTGACAGGGTATACATTTAAATAACCCCAAACATAGGAGTGCCTACCTGGCATAACTGAAATTTGCAAAGAGCCGTGCCCAAGCTACTGCAGAATCAGAACTTGAAAAATCTTCATTAATCTGCAACAGCACATTTTACCAAGTTGCAAGGGTCGTTTTGTTTTTTTTTTATCTTGAGTTGTCCACTGAACTGGCCACAGGGCATGCAGAATACAACTATGATGTTTATAGCGATGCTGCAGATTTGTGAAGACTTTTTTTCCCCGCTTGATGGCTCATGGAGTGCTTTCCTACGCTATCTAATTAATTTTGGATTCCTGGGGCTCATTGTGCTATGAATAGTGTGGCCTATGTGGCTCAGGGAATTTGGTGATTATCCATCTGATGAAGAAACTCTTGTCTATGCTCCACTGATGCTTGCATTTTCTGCATGGTGGGAACTGGGTTGGGGGAACTGAGGTTTATTCTGTAGAGCCTATTAAGATACTGAGGTGGTTATATTTTGAGATCTTCATATTGAGGATGCATCTCGTAAGACCAGATGTCATGTTAAATGGATTTTGAAGGGCTCAGAGATTAACTCTGAGCTTGCTTCAACACTTCATTATTTGGATTTGTTCCTCTAGGAGTGGCATTCAACACCAGACAAGTTTAACTTCACTGCAGTCACTTCCAGTCACTGCAGTCAAAGAAGCATGCGGGAGAGTACTATCTGCCCACCTTCCTGATCCCAATCCCTAGCATGTTAGCTCCTTTCTCCAGTCAGGGAGCTCTGGAACTCAGTTACGGGACACCTTCTTCAGTATCATTGCTCTGTAAACAGTTAACATGAAAATACACAAAAACTCTGAAAAGCTGAAAGATTGGCTACTGAACAGGATTATATTCTCAAATAAAGATGCCTCCTGTCCTAGCCTGGACTCAAATGCACTTGAAATATATATCTTTACAAATAAATAATGGCTTTGTAGATAATTAGATTTTATACCTCTTTCTCTTCCCTCCCCAGATTTATTTCATTTTCCTTTCTAATTTAACTCTAGAGCTGACCTCACAGCTATTGCATGTTCTCTCTTGGATATAGTTCTGGGAGGTTTAAAATCTAGCATCCAGGTAGAATTTTAATATGTTCACCCTCTAGGGGGTGCTCCTGCCACATCGAGAATAAGGTGAAAAACAGGCATTCAGAGTTGTACATGGTTCACAGTGTATTATTCCTCATTTTAGAACTGTATGTATATTCACAACAGAACCTGGCTGTGTTTCATGTGGTTCCTTTCTGGCTTCAACTACATTCTGAATGTTGTCTAATCCTAGCTACCTTGCTTTTAGCTCTTGGCTTTTCAGCCCTGACATGGGGTAGGCTACAATCCACACTGGATTTGGAGCCCTTTGGTTTCTCTCTTGTAAGATCCACAAAAACTCATCTGCTAATATTTCTCCCTCAAATTTCAACTACTTTGTGAAGTAGCCTGAAATTCTTTCATCTCCTGCTGAAATTCTTTCATCTCCTGCTACTTGATATGTGTTTCCTTTTTATCTGTGTTTATGTTGTTTAGACTAAATACTTAAAGCATTAACATACTTGTGACATTCAGAGTAACAGTCCTCACCTATCTCAATGGTAAGACATTCTGTCCCATAGCCACTTAAAGCTCAGAGTTAATTCAAACTTTTTCTCAGGCCACCTTGCAGCAAGGCCATACTTTTGCTATTGTCCTATACTAAATAACAGGGGAAATTAATTTGAGTTAGCACTGTGTCTGCCTGCTGTGACTGCAAGTAGGCCCACCAATGACTCTGACCTCAAAAATACAGAAAAACAGCACTGGTTCCTGTAAACATCTAAGAAAGTCTGGGGCTATGTAGTGCCCACTTTGCATAAGTAAAGTAGACTTTCTCTTATGGTGGGAGACACCAAAACCTAAATTTACACAGGCATGGTCATGCAGTTTTCTTGTTGACAATCAAAATACAGTCCCCACACAGCTTTCTCTTGGGCGTCTCTTATCTAAACCATGTCAACTACAAATTGCTGCTTTATGTACATTCTCTCAAAAATTTTTGAATAGAAAAGAAATAGATGGCTTGCAATATTACAAGTCACCTGGTGGTTCTGTTTGAGAGAACTTGCACATTGGTTTCTAACAACAATATGGACAGATAAAACTTGAAAGAAATAGTATGTTAGTTGTGGTGCAGTTCTTAGAAACACCAGTAAACTTTACTAGTTAAATATATCTGAAATGTTCTTAGTATAGTCTAATTGATTGAGGATAAGCTTGGGTAAAGCAAGCCAAAAGCATCAGCTGTGGTCAAAACGACATATGTAACCCTTCTGCTGGGCACCAGTTGGCAGCAACCGGTTGGCTGGGTTCAAATTTTGGGGTACCCAATAATTTTTCACTGTGGCTTGAGTCCCCACCCAGAAAGCCAGATCACTGAATTTGGCTAGAGTGTCCTGTATAAACAAAAGCCCCTCCTTGCAAGCAGCATAAACACAAAGGACAGAAAACAAAGGCAAGGAAAACAAAGGGAACACCAAATGCAGTTGGAAACAATATTAACAACAGGGTATATTCTCTAGTTTGCACCCCTTTTGGGGAGGCTCCACACATGCCCAGGCAGTCTGGGATGTGGGGGCTCACCCAAAGGATTAGTTTGGGGTGCCTGCACCCCTATATCTGCCCACTCAGCAGCAGGTTGAACAGGTGAATCCACACTGGAGTTGTATGAGCTGCTCATTGGGTTCACTGCACCTTGGGGAGCTACTAGAGAGCATAGGTTCTTCTGCTGTGCAAGAGGCTCCTTGTTGCTCCCTGGAAAGCTGCAGGGCGCTGAGCTCCACTTCTACACAGCTGCTTTGAAGGGGTGACTTGTAGCTTCAGTCAGCATACCGCAACCCCAAAATTCCTAGTTCCAATCCCCAGCTCTCCTGGAGCAGAAGATCTGCAAAAAGAGCTCAGAGGGGCCAGGCCTCAACCCTGGCCCAAAACATGCCAGCGGACATACAGCTGTGGTTCACCACACAGCTAGAGTTGCAACAGCAACAAAACATGCCAGGCTTCCACCCTGGCCCAAAATGTGCCAGGCTTTTAATCCTGGCACAAATCTGCCAGGCTCTAACCCTGGTCAGTGTGCTCCAGGGTTTAATAATACCCCAATGGTATTATCCCACTCCAAACCCAGGAAAACAGAAGGGGAAGGAAGAGGGAGAGAATAGGAGTCCCAAGCCCTGAGACAGACTTTCTCTCTCTGTACCTAAGGCTTTCCCTTCACATAGCTTCAGCTTGCTTCTCTAGTGAAGGAGGAGCAGGTGGGGGGACAGGCCCACCCCACGAGGAGCAGTTTTTCTGCAGCTCAGCTTTTCCTCTCCTTCTTGCAGCCACCAAACTTACCTTGGCATATTATATCACCCCAGGTATCCAACTGGGGGTTGCCAGGTCTCCAGCCTTTCAACCATTTAATTTAAAAGAGAACACTACCCAGTTAAGCCAATCAGGCTATGGGTCTGATTTCCCCCTTCCCCCACCTATCTGACTTTCTGGTTTCATCCCACAGTATGGGGTACTCTAAAATAAAAGCCGCAGGTATCTGCATATGTGCAGTTTCTCTTCAAATCACCAAGCCAGAAGAGATGAGGCCAGATACTTAAATTTTACAGCACATATAAAAGACACGATTATGTACAACATGTATGAGAAAAATAACAATGTTTAAATTAAAACAAAATAGCCAGCATCATGAAGACTAGATCAGGCTTTGAAGTACAAAATGGCTTTTACATTTTGCGGGTGTTACACATGGATCTCATGCATATATTCCAACACATCTATGGTGTGATTATGCCTGTGAGGCTAGAGAAGCTGACTTCTGTACCATCTGCAGCACCAAAAAGCTGCAACAGCAGTTTCAGACCTACCTCCTATTCAGGCAGACCTGGGTTTGTCCGAGGACCTAGGCTTCTAAAGATTTAGTAACTAGGCTCTGATTTTGCTGCCAAACAATGATCTTTCAGTATGCTTGACCTGATTGTTTTGCTTGCACTGGTGTAAATCAGGAGTAACTCCACAGAAGCCATTGGAGTAAATCAGCAGGTGAGGTGAATAAACACAAGGATTGCACCTAATTATTATGCCACCAAAAATCCAGTCCCGCCTCAGTTGCCAATGGAACTCCTTTGTAATTGTACCTGTAAAGACCCCATTGTTTCCATGCTGCATCAGATCACTTACCCTTATATTGCTGCCTGTTGCCACAATAAATTCTTGAAGCCCCACTGGAAGGGGAACACACTTCCCCACACCTAGGGGCATTTGGTTAGTTTTGCAATGTTGTGTGCATGCATTATTCCTTCCTGTTGTAGACACAGTTGTTTTTTGCCTTAAAGCATGAGCATTCATTATCCCTCCCCACTTTAGTATGCAGAAGTGCAAATGATGTTCTTGAGGTGTTGTGTATATTAATTTGCTAATGTTTGTACAGCACTTAGCAATTACAGCATGCAGCACTTGAAATTTCCAAATGCTGATATGCAGCTGCTAAGAAAAGATCAATCAAACATGAGTCTGTTCCTTCTGACCTCATCATTTGGCACTGATGACAGACATCATGACATACCACTGCATCTCAAACAAATGGTGAGTCTATTGAACCAGAGTCCCCTAAGCATGAGGTTAGGTAAGGGAGTATTAGACTTGCTAATCAGGAGAGGTCTGGCATGATGTTGGGGCATATTATCTATATTGATGAATTATCTATGTGTTTGGGTCAGTGGAATAGATGGTGACTATTAGGGATGGTTAAACTAATATAGAAATAGTGAGAATTTCCCAAATCTCAAGCCTACCCCTAAAAGAAGGAAGTTTCCAGAGTATGTGATGATCCTACCTGCAGCTACCGCTACTGTTTGTCAAAAACTTCTCTATTCATTTTGGTTGATTATTATTATTATTATTATTATTATTATTCTCTTTTGATCCTTCCTTATCTACAACTCTTCTTCTTCTTCCCCCACTTCCAACTTTTTCAGTTATTCCAAATCTGGAGTAGTATTGCTGTAGAAGGTGATGGTCTCTGATCTGGGGATGTTGCTGCCCGGCTTATGTCTTGAACATGGGATTTTAATTTAAAAAATACCTGGTTCTGCTCCATTGAAATCCATGATAAAACTCCTATTGAAAGGCATATCAACATCCAGACTGAATCCTCTGAAACTCCCTGTGCTTGGTTCCCACAGGCTCTTTCTGGCTGCGGACTGCAGTTCTGGGCAAACCAAGTCCCTGAGGTCACAGAATATTTGGAGACCGGCAGCTATTGGGCATGGTGGCCAAGTAATTGGCCGAGATGTGAAGCATATGCAACATGTCAGTATGTGGTGGGCTGTTGTAGACCAGAGGAATGGAGTGCGAAAGGAAAGGGAATGGTCTTTGTGCATGTGGGAGGGAAGCAGAATGGAGTCAGTCGTACGGTCTGCCCTGGCTGGTGGTATGGAGGATGAGGTTTAAACAGAATGCACGTGGTTAGGGTATTAGACTGGAACTGGGGACATCTGGGTTAAAATTTCTGTCCAGCCACATCCCGAGTAGCATTGAACAAGTTATTTGCCCAAATGGAGCAACTGAGGCAGAGGAAAGTTAACACCCCTGTTTATCTCACAGGGTTGTGTTGTTGAGGATAAAGACATTAAAGTGCATAAAGTGTTTAGGCATTATGGTAGTATGGGTAATACAAGTACTTAAAATGGGTATTGTATCCCGAGACTTGCTTGTGCGTCTGCTTTTCTTTCCCCCTTTCAAATTACAAATATACGAGAGGAATGAATTGCCTCAAGGAACTGAAATAGCCTCGCAAACTTTCTCAGGATCAGTTCATCCAGTTTGCCCATTGGTGGCTGACACAAATAGAGTGGGTCTTTATATGAGGTAACAATTATCAACCCCAATTAAATCAAAATAGCTTTAAAAAAAACCCCAACGTAATGCAATTCCCTTAAAATTGAGCTTATGTCAGCAACTTGTTTTAAGTACCTCTCATGCTTTCTAGGCAATATTGCAGCTTCTGCTGAGCTGTTTATTTATCTGATGAAGGGCAAAAAATATAATCATATGAAACAGGTTTGTTAAGTGGCTGCTCTCTGCATTCCCTGCTCTGCTCCACTAGGTGGCAATCGCATCCTGCAAAGCTCTAGAAAGCAGAAAACACTAAAGAGTCCAAGGATTCTGAACAGAAATTAAAAAAAAAAAGGCAAAGAAGATAGGAAAAAAAAAAAGGAAATGTATAGAAAAGATTTTCCAGGAGGCTCATTTTTGTTTGTTTGTTTGTTATTTTACTTGCTCAGCAAAGCGGATTAACGTGTTAGGGGGACAGAGGGCCCCAAATAAATATGGAGGGGGGAGGGAGGGGGAAGAGGATATTGCTTTTTGATGCCCCAATGGGTTGAAAAATATGTGGTTTCCAAACATGATAGTTAATGCTTAATCTGACAAATTGCCTCTTATCACCAGGCTGTATGTGATAGGCCATTATGTGATAATAGAATTCTATATGGAAACCATGGGAGACCAGTTCCATTCGATTAATTTACAGAACTGCAAACCTCCAAAGTGTTATTTTGTCTTGTCTTCCCCCTACCTTATTTTTTCCTTATCCTGAGAAAATGAGAAACTGGATATTTCTATTTGTTTTGCAGAGGATTAGCACCAGCTAATAGGATTAATATCCTGAGTTGTGTGGTGAATGGAACATTGTTAAGTGGGTGATTATTAGGGAATTATGTTGGGGTGAAAAAATTAAAGCAACTGAGAGAGAACTCCTGGCATTTGGAGATGCTGCCCCAGTACTGAAATATCCTAGCCTGACTCCACACACAGTCAGGGTAGTTACTCTGGGCATTTTAATATCCCTTGTACTTTGCTAATTCTTACGTCATGGGATAGGAAGGATTCCAAATGGTTACAGCCCAATGATAGACCCAGGGGCATTTGGTTAATGCATCTACTGTCCCTAGAATCTGTTGCAACAGACATGTATTTGATACTTGGTGTAACAGCTGGATATGAGGACTTATTCGTACCAGCCATGTAGTAGTTCTGCCTGTACGTTCCATCCCATTCCAGTCAGTGATGAAATCTTCCCCACTGGCTTCTACCATCCATCAACCACCACTGACTTCCTCTCATCTCCTTTCTCTCTAACCAACTGATTACTTTATTTTTTATTCTGCTGTCAGTCTCTACCTGCTCCCCCTCGCATCATCAACCACCCTCATACAAAGGCCAGAATGCCACTTCTATACCAGATGAGCAGTAGTGTGCTATGTGAGTATTTCTGCGGAAATCAATTGGCCTCATTGGCATGCATGACAGTGGCAGTCTTTGACCAAGTGCAGCCTTAGTGTTGAGCTCTGCCATGCCACCTACCTATCATGACTCCATTGTGTATGGTCTAATGCACAATAGAGTTTGGGGTTTGGGTGCCCGTCTGCATTAGTCCTGAGTTTTTATACAGCCAGCCAAACACAACAGGCAAAAGCTTGAAGCATTAGTGCATATTAAATGTAAGGCCCAGTATACAACTTCTGGAAGCTTGTAAGATGCTTTTTCATAGCAAGTGCAATGGAATGGGCTGGATTTCTGCTTTATAGCTATATGCTGGTTTAATACATTCCTATTCAAGACCCACAGCTTTCCCATTTTCTAAGAAATTAGAAATCGAGAAGAGACGCATCATATTTTTAAGTCACTAGACATTGCCTTTATTTTTAACAATAAAACAAATTGTAACCCTTCTGCTGAGTACTGGTTGGTAACGATAAGGGCCAGGTTCAAATTTTGGGGTACCCAATAAGTTTTCACTGTGGCTCTATCTTGGATCACTGAATTTGGCTAGGGTGTCCATCATAAACAAAGCCCTCTCCTTGCAATCAGTGTAAACACAAAGGTAAAGAAAACACCAAATAAAATTTAAAACTACCAACTACAAGGCATAACCTATAGTTTGCACCCTCTTGGGGAGGCCTCACCCATGCCCAGGCAGTTTGGGACTTGGAGCTCACCCAAAAGGCAGTTCTGGTGGCCTGCCCTTCAGCATGGGGCTGGAGAGAGGGGGCCACACTGGAGAGTCCTCTGAGCTGCTCCTCGGGTTGGCTGCACTGCGGAGAGCTGCTAAAGAGTGTAGGTCCTTCTGCTTTGCAAGGAGCCTGAGAGAGACTTTTCTTTTACCTTGTATTCTCCCTTCACAGCTCCAACTCACTTCTCCAGTGCAGGGGATGGGGGGATGCCCCCCCATCCCCAGGAAGCAGTTTCTTTGGCTCCCAGTTCAGCAGCCTCTGTAGCAACTCTCTCTCATGTCCCCCCCACAAAAAGCAAGCCTTACCTGAGAGTTTCCTATATAGCCTGGCATGACATCACCAAAGCTTTTTCAATCGTTAGGCCTGTGTGAGTCAGCAGCGATCCGATCTGGCTTCGGATCCAGCTGCTTCGGATGGCAATGACCTGATCTGGAGCTCTGAAAGCAAAACTCCTGTCATGTCTACGTGTTACAACACAGGGGGGTCAAAACTGCAGGGCTGGTAGTTCTTACTGAGGCTACAAAATCTGCCATGTTTCAAGAAGATCGGTGTAGGGGTTTGGGGGGAACTGCCCCTCAAGCTGAGGACAAGCAGAACTCATGACATGAGTGACCCTGCGTGTGTTAAGGCTGCAGGGATGGTGGCCCCTGCTGTGTTCACGATGCCTGCCAGCTGCTGAGGATATCAGTGCAGGGGGGTTGTGGGGCCCTGCACCCCTAGCTGCTGACAGACAAAACTTGTGATATGGGTGCTAGTGGGACTGCCTGTCTCTGTCTTGGGGCAGTTGATTGTCTGTATTGATTCTTTCCTCTCCTTAGCCTGGTTTTGTAGGTGCTAATTGATGGCAATTAACTGACTACATTAGCTAGGTCCTGTGTATTGAGCTGGTCCCTGAGTGAATCATGACAGATTGGTAACTGGGAACACAGCAGCTTAGCAGCCAGGCCTGCAGTAGTGTCTCCCCTCCCCACCCCAAGACAGAGACAGTCAGTCCCACAGCGCCCATGGTGCGAGTTTTGCCTGTCAGCAGATAGGGATGCCGGGCCCCAGAACCCCCCTGCACCGATCTTCTCGACAGCTGGCAGGCATCGTAGCCACAGCAGGGGCCACCACCCCTGCAACTGTCACCCTGCTGTGCCTTAACACACGCAGTGTCACCCATGGCATGAGTTTTGCTTGTCCACAGCTTGAGGGGCAGTTTCCCTCAAACCCCCACACTGATCTTCTTGAAACTTGGCAGGCTTTGTGGCCTCAGTAAGAGCTACCAGCCCTGCAGTTTTGACCCCCCTGGGTTGTAACACATAGACGTGACAGGAGTTTTGCTTTCAAGAATTTGGGGTGTAGTTCCCCCCAAGCCCCTGCACCAATCTTCTTAAGACTTAGCAAGCTTCATGCTCTCTGTAGAGTCTACCAGTCCTGAAAATTTCATCCAAATCAGACAAAAAACAATAGTTATAGATACTTTATTGTTTCCCCATTATACCTTATGGCCGGAAGCTCTGAACCGCTTCAGGAAGTCAAACGAGGCAGCACTTTGACCCGGATGTGCTGCTTCGGACCCCGAAGCTCTGTCCAAAGCCTCGCACAGCTCTACAAATCATGGCTTGGCCTGCTTACAGTTTTTCCTCTTAACCAAATTAATTCTACAAAAAGAGCGCTGCCCAGTTAGCCAGTCAGGCTAAGGGTCTAATCCCCTTGTCTACACGACTAGAAGCCGGGCCCTCTTGCTTACAGTAAACACAGGGGGGGTTACTAAAACAAAAGACCCACTGTTCAGTGCATAATACAGGTTCTCCTCTATACTTGACCCCTAGATAATATGACTCTTATTATAGCCCCACCAATGGAGAAATGATTCATTAGCATGTACTGTAGAAGCTCATGATTTTAGCTTTGGAGGTCCCTCAGTTGCTCCTTAACCTGGCAACCAAGATGACAGCTATCATGATGGAAATCAGTAAAATGCAGGTGAAGCAGATTTCCCAACAGATAAGTGCATAACAAAAGTGCTCTCTGCTGTCATGCAGTCAGTTTAGGCTCCCCTATGCCACCACCCTATTTACTACTACCAAAACAATCCCCATTCCTTAACCAAACCTATGGTTTCCAAATGCTATATCATTTTCCTCGATGTCTGGGAAAAGATAGGCATTGCTATATATCTTGATGGGTAATGTGTGCTAGTCCCAGATGGTCAGTACTATGAGGAATGGGGCTGTAACAATACCCCTGTATTGAGCTTCTGGATCCAGCCTACATGTCATAGTCTCTAAGGCACAGATCCTCCAAGGTATTTAGTCCTGAATGCTTCTGAGGAAATTCTGTTCCAGCAATTGCTAGGAACATATTTCCACCATTTGGATACCCATGAATGTTATGAGTCACTACTATTTATATCGGCTGCAGATTTTTCCCAGTATTGGCTATTTCTGGCTACCTCCCTCATGCTCGGCAGAGATTTAGTGCTTTTTTATTACACTTCCTTTTAAAAATGTTTTTCAAGGTTTTTGCCTTTCATTCTTATTTAAGCAGCTGTTGAAATGTCTATGCATTTGGCTGCCCTTGCCTGCAGCTCGTCCTCCTGCTGGAGCTTGGGATATCACTAATGCTCTTTAGCAGGTGCAACTCTTATGATGAAAAGGGGAGTGATTAGTTTTTAGGTGGCAAGAATATCTCCTTCACCAGAGAGAAGGGAATGCTTTTGCATCAGGGAGAAGTTTACCTGTTGGTACAACTCAGATGGAAATAAATTCACTGTTTTTCTAATGCCTCCATCACCATAAAATACGATTACCTCAAACAAACATGAATTTACCTTGATGAATTGGAGAATATCATTAGCCCCATTGTACAGGTGGGAAGTTGGGACACTACGTGTAAGCAACTCTCAGAAAATGATACCTGGAGTCAGTACTGGAGTTGGGCATTCGATTTAAATTTCGCAAGATTTAGACCAATGCGTGATTGGTCATAGCCTTACTTTAGAGGCCAGGGATTCCTTGCCCAGCTCTTCCTCTCTCACTTGCATGTTTATCATTTGGGACACTAAGGCCAATTGTTTTCTGGTTTTGACTAGATTAAGAAAACTGATTTCTTCTCCTTTCCCCCACCTCCACTCTGGTGACCTTGGATTATGTAAAACCCACTGACCTGCTCTACAAGAAAGAAATGCTTAGATTGAGAAGATTTGTCAAGCATGTGTTTAAATAGAGTAGGCACATCAGGGTCATGTGAATGTAGCTGTACCATATTTAACCCTGTTTTCAAGACTTGCCCTTAACTCCAGCTCCCATCAGTTGTAGTAGGTACAGCAGGTGTTTGTAAATGAATAAAACACTACGTGTTGGGGCTTTTAAGGCATCGGATATACAGTAACCAATTAGATGACCGCAAAAGTGAATTAGAGTAGTGATTTTTCCCCCAACTATTTTAGTTGGTCTTGTGGCCCTCTGAGGTCTGACCTGAAATGGAGGAGCAACGTCCCTCTTTGCTTGCCTGCTATGACTTGATTACAATGAAAAGAATACATAAAAAGGAGACTCCAAAACTATATGTTCTCCACCCTTTCAACTCGAGGTTCCTTACAGGTGTACTTCTTGAGGCTACACATCCCCTACACCTCTTCCATATGCCACCTGTGTTAAGTCTGCAATGTCTTGCCATTTAGGTCTCAAAACAGAGAACTGTGGGGCTTTGCCAATATTGTAGTCACTCTACACTCAGCAGCCTTAAAGGGACAGTAAGGAAAATATGCTCAGGTAGGAAAGTTCCTATCACTCATGACTTGGAAAAGTTCTCTACTAATGTTTGACAAGTGCTATCACGGTCTTGACTTGTCCAATTCTTAAGTATATAAATGAACACACAGAAAAAAACAAGAAAATATATCCATCACCTCACAGCACCCTATGTCTGGCACAATGCGAGGATCAACTCACGGGACTGGTTCAGTAACTGCCTCCCAATCTGCAGTTTCACTGTTGTCAAAAAGCCTTGCTCCCTTAGGGACGAAGACTCCTCCAAGTTCTCTTCAACAAGTTTCTCTTTCAGGTGAAACTCCAGAGCCTCTCTTCCTTGGCTCACTGAAGCTCGGAGTTATCTTGAACTTTTCTGTCTGGCTCAACAGCACGGGTTCAGGGCTGGATCAGAGTATGGGGGCTCTCCCAGCTGCCACCATTTCGCTCTGGCTCCCAACAATCTCCTGCCACCTCCAACTCCCAGCTTCCCTCCGTCTCTGGGTGCTTCCTATATATGTCACCCTCTGTGTGTCCTCCAAAATGCAGGGAGTATATGCTTTTAAAAAAGTGTGGGAGCAGCACATGTCACTCGAAGAACTCTACTACAGACCCTTTCTTTAACATGTCAGTAGCCCTTCCCAGGCTACTCTCCCTGCAGGTTTGTGAGCGATTAGATGAAGCTCACCATGTTCCCCCAGCAGGTGCACCATTAGTCTCCCAGCCCAGTAACGGGTCTAATAAAACATATCAGATTTACGCAAAGAACCTTGTCTGCCTATGTCCTTAGACCAACAGGGCTACAACCAATACCCTTGGAATAGTGATGTGATTCCTATATGTCCCCCAGATGGTGGCTCTCCAGCATTCCTATATTGGTTTGCTGTATAAATAGGAACTGCCATTCTCTCAGGCATCATCACTGGGTTCTCTGTCTCACTAGGCACTCCTATAGCATCTTGTCACTGTAATGCCTGAGCATGTAGCTGTGGCCTGTGTTTCTTCTCTTGCTTAGGGGGGCAGCCTATGAAACCAATCTCCTTATTGAGTCAAGTTAGGCATTCCTAGCAAAAGGGGGGTGTGTGGGGGTGGGGGGGAGGGGGAATAAAAGTCCATTTAGTTCAAAGATTAGTCTTCTTGTGCCAAACTATGAAATAATTTTCAGAACCTCCCCCCCACTCCATAAAAGGTTCCCAGTTAATTACCAGTTGCAGCTGATTTCAGAGCAATTTCTCTGCCTCTAGCTAAGGTCTTGTGGTAGCCCTTTCATCTCTCAGGCTTATTGGGAAAAGCTGCATTAAATATCTTTAATCCTGCCTCAGATGCACTACTGTTGATCACCTACAAATTTTATATATAACATGCATAGGTTTGCATATGTGCACACATGCACCCTTGGGGAATGCTTTTAACCACATTTGTTTGTTTGTCTCTCCCGTCTGATCTGAAGAATTCAGTGAACGTAATTGAAAGTCCAAGATCCAAATGACCACCCAGGAAGTAACAGATGACACTTAGAAATACCTCCTTAGTAATTCTGGGAAGCCTGGATAAGTCATCATTACACATAGCATTGCTCTTAATTCTTTCTGGACTTTCTTGCTGGGATACAGATTATGAGAGATTCCCTTTTTCAAGAAGTACCATTTTGGGTAATGTGAGGAATGTGCATTAGCTCAGGGGAGAAAGTTTTGCCAGATTTGTTCTTCCCAGCAGTGGTATTAAAGTAATATATAAATATCCTCCTCATTCTTCCTGACATTAGGGCAATCAGCTAGTTACCTCAGGTGTCTGTACATGAATGCACAGAGCCTGAGAAACAAGTAGGAAGAACTGGAAGTCCTCACACTGTCACAGAACTATGATGCGATTGAAATAACAGACTTGGTGGGATAGCTTGCATGCCTAGAGTACTGTCACGGATGGGTACAAGCTGTTCAGGAAGGACAGGCAGGGGAGAAGAGGAGGACTTGTGCTGTGTGTAAAAAGAGCTGTATGATTGCTCAGAGCTCCATTATGAAACTGGAGATAGACTTGTCGAATGTTTCTGGGTTAAGATTAGAGGGGAGAGCAACAAGGGTGATGTTGTGGTGGGTGTCTGCTATAAACCACCAGACCAGGAGCATGAGATCGATGAGGCTTTCTTCAGACAACTAGTGGAAGTTTCCAGTTCACAGGCCCTGGTTCTCATGAGGGATTTCAGTCACCCTGACATCTGGGAGGGCAATACAGCAGTGCACAGGAAATCCAGGAAGATTTTGGAGATCGTTGGAGACAACTTCCCAGTACAAGTGTCGGAGAGACCAACTAGGGGCTATGCCCCTCTTGGCCTGCTGCTTACAAACAGGGAAGAATTGCTTGGGGATGTAGTAGTAGATGGCAATTTGGGCAGCAGTGACCACAAGATGATCAAGTTCAGGATCCTGTCAAAAGGAAGAAAGGAGAGCAGTAGAGTGTGGACCCTGAATTTTAGAAAAGCAGACTTTGATTCCCTCAGGGAACTGATGGGCAGGCTCTCCTGGGAGGCCAGTTTGAGGGAGAAAGTAGTCTAGGAGAGCCGGTTGTATTTTAAAGGAACCTTATTGAGGGTGCAGGAACAAACCGGCCCAATGTGCAGGAAGAATAGCAAATATGGCAGGTGACCAGCTTGGCTTAACAGAACTGGAAGCTTGGCCATTTCACTAGGGAGGAGTATAAAAATATTGCTCAGGCATGCAGGAATGAAATCAGGAAGGCTGCAACAAACCCAGCCTGTGTCCTCCCTATTGCCCACTCTGGGGGAGAACTGTTCCCTGATGAGACTCTCGCCCACCATAACTTGATGGTGATGAAGTCTAATATTATAAAAGCCTTAATCTGTCTGTCTGTCTGTCTGTCTGTCCATAATGCTTTAGTCGTTGGGGTCGTTCCCCAGCTCCCCCTTGCTCCTTGGAGGTAACAGTGGCGGTGATGGTGCCCCGTGAAAATGGAATTTTCAAGTTGCTTACAGGACAAGACTAACATGGGTACATTTCACTATTATTACACTCTATGTTAACATCACCTACATTAGTTCAGTTCATGCTACAAGAGTTCAGACCCTCCCAGCCAGGGCCCCTCTCCCTGGCAGCTGCAGTTTCCTGGCTGGGACTTCCAGGTTGTCGCATGCTGGTGGCATGTCCTGTGGCACAGCGCCTAGTGCTCCAGCTGCATCGCCCCGTGCCTACATCAAATTTCACTGGCCCATTGGTAAGGGAGAGGTGGTGAGTGGGGGCCTCTCCCTCTTTAACCCCCCTCACGCTGCCAAAGTGCAACTGGATTTGCAGCTAGCAAGTGATATGCAGGGTAACAAGAAGGGTTTCTACAAGTATGTCAGCAACAAGAGGAAGGTCAGGGAAAGTGTGGGTCCCTTACTGAGTGGGGGAGGCAACCTGATAACAGATGATGAGGAAAAGACTGAAGTATTCAATGCCTTTTCTACCTCGGTTTTCATGGGCGAAGTCAGCTCCCAGACTACTGCAGTGGGCAGCACAGTTTGGGGAGAAGGTCAGTAGCTCTCAGTGGTGAAAGAAAAAGTTAGCTACTATTTAGAAAAGCTGGATATGTACAAGTCCATAAGGCTGGATGTAATGCATCTGAGGGTGCTGGGGGAGTTGGTTGGTGTGATTGCAAAGCTGCTGACCATTATCTCTGAAAACTTGTGGTGATTAGAGGAGCTTCTGAATTATTGAAAAAGGCAAATATAGTACCTTCTTTAAGAAAGGGAAGAAGGAGGATCCAGGGAACTACAGACCACTCAGCCTCACCTCAGTCCCCAGAAAGATCATGGAATAGGTACTCAAGGAATCCATTTTTAAGCACTTGAAGGGAAAGAAGGTGATTAGGAACAGTCAGCATGGATTCACCACGGGCAGCCTGATCAACCTGATTGCCTTCTATGATGAGATGACTGGTTTAGTGGACATGATATACCTTGACTTTAGCTAAGTGTAACCTGGGTGGCGGCCCAATAGTTGCCACCTCTGCCCAGGTATCAGGGATGGTGTGGCGAGAGTGGGGCAGGGCTTCCGGCCAGCACCAATTTACTTTCCAGCTGGCCCTGCTCCCCACAGAGCAGCCCATGGTCCCAAGAAGGTCTAACACTTAACTGATTTAACTATTTACACTTTATTTACAAACCAAGAATAATAGGAAAGGTTATTTACAAGTGAACTTAAATGGCAAAACAAACCAGAATGCATTAGTCAACCCTTGACTCAAGAACCACAGGTAGGTTACCTGGCAGCTTTCACTGCTGAGATGCTACAGCAAAGAAGCAGGGTGCTCGTTTGCAGCAATTCCAACAGGCTTCCCAATAAATGACAGATTGCAACAGTGTAAACTCTTCTGGTCTGCAGCAATCAAATTGTAGCAAACCCCAACCCCCCGAAGAGGCTGAAGGGTGACCCTTTGTGGCAACCAAAGAGACAAGCAACGTTGCTGCAGGAGCCCACTATCAGCATGACTCAAGCACAAAGCTCAGGGACTCCATCCAATGACAATCAGCTGTAGAATAAGGGACAGGGCTGAGTCCCCTCTGGGGCAGTCAGTGGCAGAGGGTCAGCAACACAGGCAGCTCCCAAGGGTCACTGCTTTAACCCCCTGCTCCAGATGACTGGCCAGGCACCCTACATGCCTTGTGGCTTGCCAGTCCCGCTCTGAGTGCTGGCCTGCGCCCTGAGCTGCCAGGGACCCTCATCCTGGTGCTCTGCCACTCCTCAGGATCCCAATGCCTTGTTTGCTGTCCTGCTTCCCCAGGTAGGCAAGGGGTTTCCTCAACTCACCGGCCCAGCTCCCTGCTCCAGATAAGGATGCCACCTATGCTTCTGGCCGCTGCTTCTTCTCGGCAGTGGAGTACGGGGCTGACTGCCACCCCTAGCCTCCGGGACGCCCGACACATCCAGCACACTGCGATGGGGCCTTGGGTCACCAGCTCTCTGCCCCAAGCCCTGGCCACGGCTCCCTTTCTGCTGCAGGGCTTGAGGCATGGCCGACTGCTGCTGCCTTCTTCTCCCAGGGCCTTTGAGGCTCTTCAGAGGGATCTCTCTGCTCCCTCTGCTGGGTCAGCTCACTCAGCTCTTCTTAGGCCTCCTGCGTCGTTCCCCGGAGTCACTGTCAGCAGCCCCCACATGCCAGTTCGACTGCTGCTTTTATCCCTTCCAGCAGCCCCTCCCTGGCTTGCAAACTGGCCAACCAGGGCTCAGGGTGGCTGGCCCACAACCCTGGCCATCCCCCTTCCATGTGAATGAGGGGATTGAAAACCCCTTCTTTCAATTGGCTTCTCCTTTTCCACAGGGCAGGGCTCCCCTGCTCCACCCTTGGGGTCGCTCAGACTTCACCGGCACTGTTTCTAGCCCAGGGTAAGTATCTTAAGCCAATCTGGTGAGCCCACATTGGCAGTCTGTTACATAAGGAAG
Organism: Alligator mississippiensis; assembly: GCF_030867095.1. Taxonomy (NCBI): domain Eukaryota; kingdom Metazoa; phylum Chordata; order Crocodylia; family Alligatoridae; genus Alligator; species Alligator mississippiensis. Next base: position 26,193,335 of record NC_081837.1, on the reverse strand, counting down.
TATGGGTTGGATGAATGGACTGTGTAAGATAGATAGATACTTGGCTGGATTGTCAGGCTCCGCGGGTAGTGATCAATGGCTTGAGGTCTAGTTGGCACTTTAATTAAAGTGTGCCCTCCCCCACTACTCCCTGGGCATATGTAGAAAATCCCTAAGAGATGGTTCCTGCCCCAGCCTAAACAGAAGGGAAGTCATTTTGTAGAGGGTTTTTAGTAGATTAGTGGCAGAAACCAGTCTTTAACTCCTAGTCCTGTGTCTTAGCAGGAGGAAGAGAGTCCAGTGGTTATGACAACTTTGCCTTGTTGTTTTAGTAACACTAAAAGGTTGTAACCTGGAATAAAAGCCCCTTGTCCCAAGTGTTGTCTGCACATAATGAAAAATGCTTTTTCAGAGCTCAAAGGCTTTGTCACCCAAAGGTCATCAGAATTTTTTTGCAGGAACAATGTCCCTTGAAAGGATCTCAAATGTTGTAGACTAGAAGCAAGGGAGATAGGGGGCAGGGTGGGAGGAAAGAAATCTTTATCACAAAAGTGCAGCACTTTCTTGGATGGAACTGACAAAATATTTAATAGGGCGCAAGAATGCCACATAATATTGACTCTAGAAAACTTGGAGTATCCATATGAAAGCTAGTACTGTACAACAAACAATGTTGTATAAATCCCTGCTGGGCCAGACATTCAAAATGCTTGACTTTCCAGTTTTTACTTGAAGCTGTGCACCCAAATATATAATATGATTCATTCTTTTATTCTCATGGGGATTTGTACTCCCAGCAACCCAGTTTGAGCACATACTTATGGCAATTGGCATGAGAATGCTGGGCATGTGGTCAGTTTCCTTAAAACTCAAGCCTTATAAATGAAAAGGAAAAGAGTTTTTTCCGAGAAAGGCCCATTAACTCAGTTTAAAGGAAAGGGAAGCCGGGAGTGATCTCTTTGTTCTTGAAGCATCCAGTCTGAAAATAACTAGATGGTAGGAAATGCAGGTTCAGATCTCAGAGGGGTCAAACTCAGTCCTTTTGTTCTGCAGAGATCGATAAATGGAGTACTCCACAGTTTATGTGGTGTCTTTTCAGATGAGACCTTGGCCCTGTCAGTTTTGTGCAGACATCAGATTCCCAAGAGCCCGTTTTGTAAGCACCATATCTAGCTATAATTCCTCTACTATTTCCTGCTCCTTGTGAAGCATTGGCAGTTGCTATCCTCTTTTTCTAACTTTAAATAGGTGGATTGCACTGTAGTGTAAGAGATAGGTGTGCATATAACAAAACTGCTGTGGGGATACATCAAGACAAGAGTTACAGTACATTTGTCTCTAGCAGGACAAAAAGAGAAGATGGGAGTATGGGAAGATGGGACCATGCTAAAGAAAAAAGAGGACTTGATTTTTCAGAACTGCTGCTGAGTTTGGTAGGTACTGAGCATCTATAGCCACTAGGTCCCGAGAAGCTTAGGTGATATCTCATCCCTGCTCGGATCACTGGTATCACAGTTAACTAGAATAAGGCAACAGACTGGGATTCCATGGATTCAGCTGAGAATCCTTTTGCAATCGCAGGTAGAAAGAATTTGGGAGAAAAGTGTGAATGTCCAGCAGCCTGTCTTCCAGAGACAACTCCCCTCAATAGCCTGCTTCCAGCAGCTGTTACAGCTCCCTCAGTAGCCCAACAATTGGGAAGAAGCACATGTAGGTTTAAAACCACCTTGTTCCCCTCACCCTGGTTTGTGCATCCTGCACTTTCTTCCCTGTACAGCTCACAGTATACTAGTGAGACTTTGTGCTTGATGACAAAGCAGGTTACTGACTAAACCAGTGTCTTTGGACTTATCTGGTATTGAAATGCTTTTAGAAATATGTCAGGAAATGCAGATGCAGTACATCAAACATTGCTGAAGTATGAGACAGAAGCACTGTGCTGCTGAACACTATCCATTCTGCATGGCCTTGCTAATAAAGGCCAGGTCCTGAGACGTACCAGGCATCTATCCACCTCCTGCTGACTTCTTTTGGAACTTCTTGAGTCTGAGTCCAACCTAGTGATGATGAAGCATGCTGCAAAGATGGCCGAGCCCCTCTAAAAGGGAAGTAACATAGTACAAAGCATTACCATTACCTCAGTTGCCTTATGTCTACATCTCAGAAGCTTGCATCTCAGGAAAATTGTTCTTTCTGATGTGGCATAAGGATCTTATGAAACACCAGTGGGCAGGGCCCAGATCAGTGCTGCAAAGCCATGAGGGCACCATACTAGCTCAAAGAGTCCAAGACATGAGAGGAGGGTGTGTATGCGTGTGTGTGCGCGCGCGTGTGTAAGCTGGATGACCCTGAACTTGTTTCAGTTCTCCACTGTGAGTGCAATGGACATGACAAAGTGCTAAAACCACTTTCCCCTCCTGCTTCCGAGGTGATCCCAAGGGAGCTCATATGTAATTGGGCTACAGAATCCGGCAATGGCTCAGCAACCCTTGCTTGCAATCCCTGTATCTACCCTGCACACAAGAGAGCCTATATGTTAGCCCCCAAGAACTCTAGTGGGATACTCAAATGGCATGAGTCATCTTGGTGACTGAGGGTGAGAAGTAGGTACAAATGAATAAAAACACCACAGAGGGAATAAAAATGACAAGAGTGGGCAGACAACATAGATTGTGAGAGGGGTAGGGTTGTTAATTCAGTGGTCTATCACAAGGGGGTACTCTACCAATAAGAGAAGCTTCTGTCTTCTACCTGCGATTGGAAAGATAAGGAAATTTGCCCCTTAGGGCCGTGAACTTGTAGGGACTGATGGCTTCGGCACCAGAAGATCTGCTTAGCCTATGGGACTATGGCAGAGGACTCTGATGTATTTTTAGAGTCTTTGGGAGAGAATGGAACATGAAGATCATCTCTGGACCTTGGCAGCGATGCTTAGGCTCTGTTAGACCAGGTAGAGAAATGTGATGGAACAGTTTTTTTGCTGGAAAACAGAGTTTTCCACAAAAATAAATAAACAAATAAAAACTTTTCCACAGGAACACATGCAGCTTTAGCAAAATATCCAACTAACAAGTATGAAAACAAATTGTTAGAATTTTCTCATTTTGTTTTGCTTAGAAAAAAAAGTTTTTACTCAAAATATTTTAATATTGAAAATAAAACATGATTTTACGTATATGAATAGATTTCTGTCATTACTGAAAGGAAACTATTATCTTAATAAGAAACACTTTTTTCTTTTTTGTTTTTGTTTTTGAATTTCAGGTCCATGAGAAATGTCAAGGCTTTATTCCTTCTGTAAGAAAATACCTTGAGATGTCTGAATTTCCCAAAGGATGAAAGATGTTCATTGTCTGAGCAAAACTTCTGTCATACGACCCACTTCTCATGGTGCAACCTACAGTGTAGCCAGAGGCTTCTGTCTGGTCTAAATCTTGGCACTCAAATAGTTGGCCCGTGCTACTCACCTATATTCCAAATAGGAGGATGTGGAGGAACAGTAGCAGGAGGTTGGGGATGTTTCTGAACAGCTGAGCCAAGGAGTCTAGGAAATCAATGAGACAAGTGATTGGTAGGATAAGGAGTAGAAATAGAAGCTGACAGGAGGACTCCTTCCAAGTTGATTTTTTATCAGCACTGTCTTTGTGGGAGGACATATTTTATTAGATTTGTCTCTGTAGTGCCAGCTGGCAATGCCAGACTTCAAGAAAGCAGGAGGAGAAAGTCTGATGTGCCTGGCAGGGAGGAGAAACCTTGAGTGGAGGAAGCCCTGGCTTTTGAAACATAGTTACAGCACAAAAAAAGGCTTAAAGAAACACTCAACAAGGAAGTCACTGAAGGAGCATAAAATCTGCTGTGCCAAGATGTCAGGATGGGATTTGTTTCCTTCCTTCAGTCAGAAGCAAGTCTTTTCTGCTTGCCAGCCCTGCAGAAGCCCAACCAGCTAGGTTATAGCCAAGCAACGTATGTTCTGCCTTGCATGGCACCACTGACTGTAAAGATAATCAGTTGGTTCTTTCTGTAGCTTTCCAGACAAGGAAGAGACTTCATACATTTCCCAATGAGCCAAGAACCTAAGGTGGGAGAGTCAACTGGACTTGGGAAGTCTGTGCTATGGCTGGCCCTCCCACCAATTTATTGTGTGACCTGGAGTGGGTCAACTCCCCTTGCCATGCTCTTGTTTCCCCCTGCACTTTCTAGTCTGCTAGCTTCAGGTCTAGGAGTGCCTGTTACTGTGGGCTCAGCTATTCTAGAGAGAGTATGCCTAGAAAGATCCGTTGGACTCAGTTGCTGGTATGTTATGTCTTGGGATCTACTGGGATAGGTCTACCAGCAGAATTCATCTTTTGCCAGGGTGGCTTAAACCAGTTTCCTGAATGGTGAGAGCTATTTTTTTGTCAGGCAGATTGTTTACACTAGAGCTGGCAAACTCATAGCCATGTTGGTAAGGCCTCAGTAATAAATCTCTCAACCCCTATGGCAAAGTATATGGCAATGTTATTTTCTGAATATGCCATCCATTCAGAGTTCTTATTCCTGGATTTGGGCTGCTCTGACCCTAGTGATGTCATGGGAGGAGATTCTCATGACTTTTCTTTTTCCTTTAAAAGAGGGCTGATGGACTCTGGCCTTTTGGACATGCCCTGGTGTTGTGTCTCAAGGACTTGGAACGTTTCCAGTGACTCCTGTTAAACTAAGGTGATCCCTTCTCTTCAAAAATGCCCAGTGGGGAAGCACATTAGTCTTCAGCTTAACTGTCACAGCTTTCAGTCTTGCAGCTTGTTCAGATTAATTTAGTTCCTTTTCCCAGAACTTCTAGCCAGCCTCAGTGTTTGGTTTTGTAATTTAATTGGCTTTGTCTGCGTTTCCAAGATCCCAAATTCTGCTCTAATTTGGCACTTAAACTGATATCAGGGAGTACGGCATTGAGCAGATCTGTCTTGGAAGAAGCAATCAGGTAAATGAGACTACGCTACAGGGGGGCATTTTTACAGGATTATTTCTATGCTGATCATAACCATGTATAGAGATCTGTGACTAATTCTGCTGTGTCAGAGGCACCAACTTTCCCCTTCTCATCTGTGTTTCTCTTGATCACTGGCTAAGAACATAGTTATTTTGTCCACAGAGTAACAACGTGATTTCTCGCTGTTCAGTGCGTGATTGTTCCTTAGAGCCTGCAAAGCTGCATATTGGCCCTAGTGTCTAATAAACTGCACTATGCACTTATTAAAAAGCATTTTCTAAAATGATATTTGAGTGGAGCACCCCCTGTCTTTTAAGTGGAAGTCTATGGAAAGCACTTTGTTTCCAAGCTGCCACTTGTAAAACTGGATGTGACAGATCAAAGACTAACCCATTTTTCAGATACAGGGAGTTCTGGAGAACCATTAGTGTTGGTGGCTAGATTTAGGGAACCTATTTTTAACTGCAGGAAGGTAGTATTCAAGGGCTATCAAACAGAGTCTGCTTTCAATCATAGCCTTTGCATCTGAAAATGCAATTAGGCCGTGTTTAAACTTCCTTCTGTCCTGTACAGAGGACTTGGGATAGGATCTCAGTGGGCACATCTACACATGCAATTAATTCTATTTAGATTTACTGCATAGCTTTAGTTCAAGCACCCCCCCACCATCATTTTGAAGCATGGGCCACTGATACAAGAGACACAAGAAGCTTCTGGAGCACAGTAATTACCATGTTCCAGCCAACTTGATTTAATGGACTCTGCTTTGACACACTGTAATTACAGTGCAATGGAGCAGCCTCTACGCTCGTGTATAGGCACCCTGTCTCTTCAGGTACTAGAAAGCTGTGCATTAGCCTATCCTAGTGACACTTTACTTCTCAGTAGATTAGTCTACCATGCATTAAAGCATCTTGTGTAGACGTACCCTGTAAGTCTCAATGCAGGACAACTGAGTCAACTTTTAAGATGATCATCAAGTTTGCTTTATTCTTCATTTTAGGGTTGAACCGAAATAAAGCTGCCACCCTGTGTAAGCAAACCTTAGGAAGAATTTTTTCCGAAGTAAAATCTTGCATCTCCTGTACTAGTCAGTATCTCAGTGTGCTCAGTTAGATTGCCAGCCAGGTCTAAGGAAATCCTGACTCTTTGAAATGGAAAAAACACACTCATGTCCAGTGGGTTGTCTTAAAATGTCAGGGGCAGTAAATCTGTAGCAATGCAGAGGACATTACAGAACCAGCAAGACTGTATCTTCCAAATGCTATGGACCTGATGAAAAAAAGATATATTGTTAATTTTGTGAGATGTGTTTTATTTTGAGATTTAAGTAAAAACACCCTTGAAATTTTTCCATAAAAATTATTTTCCATCAGAAAATGCCATTTGGATGAAACTGAAAATTTCCTGAAATCCTATCTTTCTTCATGTTATTTTGCTTAGGAAAAAAATTAAATGACCCTCCCCCACCAAAGATTCTCATTTAAGAATGTCAAAAAAGAATATTTCAGTATATGAAAAATAACATGTTGACCCTTTCTTGGATAAAATTAAGTAGGTTGTTTCTAATTTTTTGAAACAAAGTGTTCTGATTTAACCCAAAACATTTGTTTGGCTTTTTGATTCAGGATGTATATATTTTTTTCTTCTTTGTTGGACAGAAGATCCATTTTTTAGCCAGCTCTGCACTTTATGTATTTAGAGTGATTTCTGAGTTGAGCCTATGAAGACTTGTACCGTGGTACTTTTATGGTAATGAATCATCTGGTTTCCTGGCTGAAGAAGCCTGTCTGATAGGGAGTACCTTAAACCATTAACCATGAAGAGTGAATGAGGAAAGTGCTCCAAGCTTCCTGATTCGTGGAACAAGCATATTTAGAGTCTGACAATGCATAAATTATTCAGGAGCAGCAGTGGAAATGGAGTACCCATTACATTTACAAATATTCTACAAAGAGTTCAAGGCTTCCTTGAAATAGATCAGACAGCATTTATTGTAAAGCCTAGCTGAATCTCATTGTAGATGTAATTTCCCACAGTTATTAACACAGGATCTGAAATCCAACTTTGAAAGGGAGATTGAACCTTTTACTATTAATTTAAAAGTCATGTGCATTATTATACAGTGTAGGTGAGTTTTGAGCATTCAGCCTTTGTCTAAAATTAGTCCATGGTGTTGTGGATGATTAAGGAGGGGTTGTTCCTTCAGGCTAGGTGGGATTGATGTTTTCTATTAAAAAATGCATTGCTAAGGATTTGTGAAATATAGAGAGCTCCTTTTGGTTGTGTGCAGCTTATTATGCAGATGTGCTTAACTTATCAGATAAATGATAGATGATTTCCATAAACTGGATGGGTAACATGACCCAAGGGGAGTTTTCCTCCTCTATAATACTCTGAGATACCCATTTATCTAGTTGGCCAAGTGAGGAGCCCAGAGATTGTATGTCAAAAGGAGCTGTCTGTCTGAAGTGGGCAGGACAGTGGAAGTTAATGATGTTGCACCTCTTCGGACTCCTTCCTACTAAATTTTCCTTGCCCTTTCCCTATTTTACTGCAGTTTCTTCTGGCTTTTGATGACACTGCTTCTGTTAGTAGTGCCTACTGGGAAGCCTGCCAATGCCAAATAAAAATGTGCAAATGCACAGTTAATGTCATCCAAATGACCTTAACTCTGCCCTGCACTAATGCCATGCTGAGAACAACCAGGAACTAGGAGACAACTTAATCCATTCATCTTACAGTGACCACAAAAATGTCAATATTTTTCTCTTAATCATGTAGCAGTTGTGCAGACCTCAGCCTTCTTTACAGTCTATGGAAATAAGTCACTACCAGTTCTTGCTTAAATGGAAAGCATCTTAAAGATGATTCTGCCTCACTGTTGACAGGTACTGGCATTTCCACCTTCATGCTACTGGGAATGTAGCTAGAACATTAACATAACCAGACCCTTCCTGGGCTGATATTGTGTCAGTCGCAGGAAGAGAAATAGTTGATGTACTAGGCAAAGCATGATGCTTAGCAGTGAAAAGATGCATGGAACACTGCATTGTTAATATGCTGTGCTTTATATTATTACTTTTTATTGACAAACTATACTAACACAGTGTCTTTTGGTACAGAAGGGATGGTAAGAGACTAGTGCTACAGGGCAGACTCACAGTTTTTTTAACTGTGCATTTGATTTGTTTTTCACTGTTTGAATAAACCAAGTTGAAGAGCCACATACCACCCCCGGTGGCAAAAAAAAAGCCTTATGGGTTGATTTGAGTGCTGTAGATCAGAGGTTTTCAACCTTTTTTAAGGAGTATACCCCTTCTGGGTACACTTCTGGCAGAGTGGGGGGTTGGGGCAGGTGGTGGCAGCCAGATGCAGAGCACAGGGTGGATGGAGGGTGGCGCTTATCCCCACCTGCCCGTGTGTACCCCTAGCCCCTTTCCAAGTACCTGCGGGGTATGCGTACCCCTGGTTGACAGCCCCTGCTATATATCTTGCTTCTTTGCAGGAGCTTGAGGCATCATCAGAGATTGGAATCCATTGTTGTAGGTGCTGAATATGGGTAAAACCATTCCCCATTGCTGGTTTATACCATTCCTACAAATCAGTATATTTCTCAACCACCAGAGCACCTTTTCCTGTGTTTTTTCCATAATCCCCCCTCTTGCTTCTCAGAAACATTATAGATCAGGGGTTGGCAATGTTTTTGGCTAGAGTGCCAAAATCACCCCAGCCTCTACCCACACCCCAACTTGGCGTGCCAGAGATGGGGAAGCTGCAAGGGGCCTGATCCTTGTTGCTGGTGGTGGCTGTATACAGGCCTCTGGGTGGATGGCGGGGGAGGGGGTCGAGGTTGAGCTGCCCCAGCCCCTTCCCTGCCATGCACTGCAAGCCACATATGCACCCACTGCCACTGCGGAGCTGATGCTGGGGCTCCAGAGCCTAGTGCAGCTGTTTGTAGCCTCCCAGCTGCCCCTGTCTATAGCTGGGGTAGAAAGTGGGTGTTGGCATGTGGATATTTGGTTAGAAAACTTATCTACAGAGTACATAAATAAAAGAAAGAATCCAAGCTCTCTTGATGGCAATTTAGGACTCAAGAGAGATGTTCCAGAATTTGGTGGCTGTTCCCCGTCTGTCCATCAGTCTGTGGGTAGTGGGCGGGTGAACTGAGTGAGAATCTTGAGTTGCTGAGGAGTTTCTGCCAAAAATACAAGATGATCTAGGGTCCCTGGTCTGAAATGATACTTGTGGGCAGGCTGTGAAGGCAGAAAATCTGTTCCCAGAATTGCTGGGTGGCTTCTTGGATGGCAGTGAGTCATGGGGGAAAGGAATAAAATGGGTCATTTTGAGTAGGACATCAACTGCCGCTGACTGATCTGTTGATTTTTTTTTTTTTTTTCCCTAAGCAGTAATACACTTCTGGAAATATGAATGATATGCCCAAAGTCACTGCTCACTTAAGAGTGTTAGAATGCTTTCAGGAACAACACACCATTGCTTAGTATCAATTCATTACACGATTGACCTCCACAGAACAGGTTATTATGTGCTTAACTGCTGGGGAAGTTTCACGTACCCAATGTACTGTTCTAGGCATAATTTCCATGGAAACTCCTTACTCTGAGGTCACCATCAATCATGAGTCACAGGCAGCCACTGCCATGCAAGTATTGATTCTGATGCACAGATCCATTTTGCCATAGGGAAGCTGACCTGAGTCAACTCATCATTGCTATACCCAAGATGGAAATAAAGAACCAGGTGGCATTTTCTGCTCTATCAGGTGGCAGGTGCCCAAAATATGCTGTATTGTTGGAGACTGGAAGATGACTTTGGCCATGTGCACATGTGAAAATGTTGGCTGCAGCCTTAAATATCTCAAACTGGTTTATGGGAATCCTGGACTCTTTCAAAAGGGGAAGGCCTAGGAGGAGGCCTCTTCTGCCAATCACACCATGGTCTTGTTGGTGTGTGTACCTAGGGATGTAATATGAACAGGAAGGAACTAAGGTTTACAGATCTTTGGAAATTGCAGTTGCTGTTGAATGGATTCAGTAGTGGGACCTTCAGGCAGGGGGTTTGGTAAACCTTTAGGTTACCCTAAATTTCCTGCGGACATCAGTCCAACAGTAAGTTGCCCTGGCATCAAAACAAAAAAAGCCCAAAGCCACCTTGCTTTGTGACCTCCCTTCAGCGCTACCTCTCTAGTACTTCTTAATTCCTTAATTCCTTTGGTCAGGATTATGAGCAAAATGTACTCACTGTAAAAGCTGTACTTGGGATGATTGCTTGTTCAGTTGCTTTTAATTTGCAATATGTAGCTGCAGTTCATTAGAACATGCTGGCCATGTTGCTTGTCTGCAGTACTATCCTGTATTCTCAGGGAGTTGACAGGGGCTAGCAAATTCTGCAGGATGGGTATTAGTTCATTTGCAGATATATGGGCTTGTGTTGGGTCTGTCCTGCAGATAATACCAGGTTAGTAGCTAAGGCAGAATACAGGGAGGCTTTCACACCTACTGAGAGTTCATAACAAGTGGTCCAACGACCATGTTGTGCAGTATCAGATGCAGCAAGTTCTACAGAATGCATCAAGGCCCTTATGCCAGCAAGCCAAGCCTGCTCCACCTAACCCCATTGTGGTTCCTGCTCCTGTTTTAGCCTCTGAGTAGATGAGAGAGAGGCTGGAAGAAGGCAGGCTCTTTATTAGAGTTGGTCTTGATTTTGAAGCAGGTGAGATTTGTTTTTCCAACCACATTTTTATGGGAGTGGGATTTTGTTTTGGAATTATTGATCATGGTGCTTAAATTGTGCCTGCTGTAAGTAAACTGGTACTGCTGTAAGGTCCTCTATTTTGGGCATGTTTATTGACAATACACTCAGCATCTTCCTAAAGTGGCTGCATTCTTCAGGAATGGACTGGTGCCCCAGGAATGGAAATGCCCGGATAAGTCAGGCATGGCATGGAGACTGTAGAATGCCACAAGGAACTTCCTGTGTGTTGTGGAGTTTAGTGCTGGGGATGACCATGCTTTCTTTCACCCCATGCCTATTGCTCTGTTTAGCTGAATTGGTTGGGTATTCTTTGGGACAGTTTTTTTCACTAGAAAATTTCTGCAAAGTTTTTTTTGTTTTTGTTTTTTTTTAATTGAAGTGTTTCACTTCAGGTTGCTTTGCCCCATATTGAAATGCCTTGACTTTTGGAACTGTCCTGAAACATTGCTTTATAAATCCAGTTAAAGAAACATTAACATGAATGTTCTTATTGGTGTGTATTGTCCTATGATTATAGTTGTTTTGGCTGTCACTCTCTCCAGTGAGCTGGCTTCCTTGGAAGACAGTTTTCCAGGGTTCTGGTGTCCTTCCAGCTGAGCTGGATGGCACATTATGCAAGTACCTCCCAGGTCAGACATTCTGAATTTCACTGAGCTGTACTATTTAGATTGTAAGCTCTTTAGAGCAAGAGCCCTCTCCTACTAGGTATTATGTACTGCAGCTAGTAAACAGGGCTCTGATCCCTGTTAGGGCCTACAGATGTTCTCATAAAACGATTGAATGCCATATCCAGGTTAATAGTATAGATTAAATAGGTGTTTTTGAATTGCCTGAAACTATTTTTGTCTTCAGAACCACAGCACAAATAGTTGAGGACATAGTAAGAAGGAAAAATCTTGGGATTTGAACAAATCAGGCTGGATTAGGGCAGCATGAGAGAATCCCTCACAATGTACAAAGTGCCTTTCATCCAATCCTGTTAACTCTACAGACAGGAATTGCTTCACTTGGGGCTGACTTGCACATGGCAGCATCATTACCTATTGCAGGGGAGTGCCAGAGGATTTTTAATTACTGTGATCCACCATACGTGATATTAACTTCATATTGAGATGACTGATTCTGTAGGTTTATAATTTCAGGTGGGGAATAAGCAACAAGCAGATAAACTCTGCTGAAGTTCAGCTCCTCTTCAATTTTCCACTGCCAATGTACTTAGAACAACAGAATCGCTTCTGTCTTAGTGGTTTGCCTCCTCTAACTTTGAGGAGCATCAGCTGCTTTTAAAAGCATCTATTGTTTCAAAGCCTCGCTTGCTAATGCTAAAGGACAAGGGAGGCTACCCAGCTATGGTGATATAAATATGCAGTCATTTATTTTTAATCAGGATGAACAGTGGTGAGATCACAAAGTAACATAAAGACAGTGTTCATAAAAATGATCGGTATTGGTTTGGGCTCTCTTTCTATTTCCTACAAAGCCTATATATCATAATGTGATATCATAATATGATATCATAAAAAAGAAATCAAAGAGAAGGAGTATGGTGTCTTTGGGAAACTTTTACTCTAACAACTTTGCTGGAATATCACGCTATTTACATAGTACCTTGGAAGCGGCATAGAAGAGTGACTAGCATTTCATCTTTTTGGAAGGCAGAGGTTTGTTTCTGCATGTTTTTGTCTGCTTTCAGAGAAACCATTACTGAGGGTTTATTTTTTTAACCCTGGCAGGTACATATCTACATTTGCACTGAAAAAGCTGTTGCTTCTGGCAGCTCCTAAATGTCTTTGTGGATTCATGCTCACCCAGACTTGATTTGGAATCCAAACAAAGCCATGCGTTTCTTTCCTCTTATGCTTCCCTCCTGCTTCAGGTTCAATATCAAGGAAAGAATATTGTGTTCATCTTTCTCAGGGTTCTGTACTGATGCCTGCCACTGGCATATGTCTGCGCTTACGCCATGCATTCCATGAAAAGTGTTCTACCATTGATTTATACCTTTGTTAAATCATTAGCCGCTCCCATCTTCTAGTTAGTTACTTGTTTTCTGTTTCGTCAAAAGTGAAGATTATATGCTAATATCTTTGGAACTTTCTGAGAGTAATTAACAACAACTTAGTGGGCTCGTCTTCATGCGCACTTTAATGTGCAGTAGCTTATTTTACTGTGCATTACCGTGTCACGTCAAACACCATGCTAATATGCTAATGCACAGTATAATTAGGCTACTGCACATTAAGTGTCACTAAAAAAAAGCATGCACTTTTGTGACAGCACATTAGGGCGCCCTAACGCGCATTTATTTAGTACCTCACATTAGAGGGTGCCTATACAAGAGTGCAGAGGCTGCTCCGACATGCTGAAATTCCAGTGCATTGGAAAAGACTTGATTAATCAAGCCTGCTGGAGCATGGCAATTGCCATGCTTCAGCAGCCTCCTGTGTCTTGTATATCAGTATCCCCACGCTTAAAAATGGTGGTGGGGACACTTGAACTAAAGCTTGTCAAACAAGCTTTAATTCAAGCACCCCTGTCACCATTTTTAAGCGCTGGAATGCTGATGCAGGAGACGTGGTGGTGCTTTAATAAGAGTGGCTCTTGGAACTGCTGTAATTAAAGTGCCACCCCTGCCATCCCTGGAACACACCTAAAAGTGCCCAAATTCATGTGCAGTAGCATAAGTGCATTAATAAACATGTAGACACACCCACTGGGAATGAGGCACAACTAGAATCTGTTTAATTTGAAGCGGAGGGATGTCTGTTGATCCCATACACTTTTTTAGCATCATTGCTCCTAGATTTTACATAGATAAAAGTGTATAGGGAGGTCTCTCCAAATCTTTTTTTTGCTGCTGTTATTATGTGGAAGTCTGACAGCAAATCAATCACAACCTTGACAATCTCCTGTCACTGCCCAGACAGCCCTGGGCTTAAAATGCAGTATTTAACAGTGATGATGAAGAGATGTAGAGGGATTCAAATTTTGTCCTCTCTCCTAAAGTTGCTGGATGAAACAATCAGCAGGAAAACAATTCACAATGTTGTTGATAATCATCACTTAGCATTCTTTTGTAATGGTGGGTGAATGGACACAGCTGGCTTTTTCATTGGAGACAGAGCTGTACTGGGGTGCATTTGAGAGGTTTTTTACAATGCATAAGGGCTAGTAACTTTTTTCCCCATGATGGTTGTAGCTATCAGGATTGCTAGTATGATTTCAGAGCTAGGGCAGTACAATTGCTGGCATAGTATTTCTACCAAGTGACTTACTGCGTATCTCTGCTCCAGCTATTTCCCTTCAAATCTTCATGAGGTTCCTACATGCTTGTATGTTCAGTTATCCTAGGGGAAAAGAAAGTGGAAGCTGCTTTAAAAGGGGTTGGAAATTCTGAGGCTGTGACTATTTTTCTGCACATGTATTTTTTCCTAGATATGTTCCATGTCTAGGACTCTGGATGAGTTCCTGAATAAATTGTAATAAATTAATAGTTTCACCAGCGGGGGGGAAATCCAGCTCCAAGCATTTGTCCTTTTGAAACCTTTCCTCCAAAGCTTGATCTTTTGTCTTTCATAAAACAAAAGCAAATCAACTGAAGAAAACTGGGAACAATTCCCAGAGGCCTCTCTTACCACAATCAATCAGAAAGGGACAGCACATTAGTTCCCTCCTTAGTCCTCTCTGGGGCACTTTCCTCTTCCTTTTATACAGTTGTTCTCTGTTGTCATGTGACTGGTTGCGCCCTGCTAATCCATTGTATGCTGCAAGACCTTTGTCACAGTTCTGGGCTGCCAAGTCTTGCAATTTTTATGTGAAACTTTATAGTGTCATAGTTGTTAGGGGCTGGTCTGGACCTTACAGATCATCCGGTCCAGCCCCCCTGCATGTGGGCAGGAAAGACTGCTGGGACCAAATGATCCCAGCAAGATGGGCATCAAGACTTTTCTGAAGATCACCTGGGTGGGTGACTGTACCACCTCTGGGAGGAGCCTGTTCCAAACACTTGGCATTTGGCTTGTAACGAAGTTTTTCCTTATGTCTTGCCTGAAGCAATCTTCAGTCAGCTTGTGCTCATTATTTCTTGTCCTCCCCTGGGGGGCCTTAGTGAATAGATGCTCCACTAAGCCCTGATGTACACCCCAATATACTTATAGGCTACAACCAAGTCACCCCTGAATCTTCTCTTCTACAGGCTGAACAATCCCAAGTCACTCAGCCTTTCCCCATACATCTGATGACTTGTTCTTAATTTAATCTCTTGGAATCGAGAAAATCTTAATTTTTCTTCTTTTCCTAAGTTAATTTATAGCCTCTGTGATCATAGAGAAAAGCTTGGAAATATGACTTGTGTACTTCCCGTCAGCTCAAAAGCCTGAAATAGTCACCATAACTTTAGGAGTCTATTTTCCTTTTGGTTTCTAAGTTGATCTCATGCTTCAGTGGGAGGGGGCAACAAGTTTTGGAGTGTCTGAGACTTGGTGATACTGCTTATTGTAAGTAAGCAGCCTCTAGCTAGAGTCATACAATTCAGTGCTGAAACAAAACAGAAGGCTCTGACACCTCTCCGAAACCAAACCAAACCAAACCATCCGAAACAGAATGGAAGGCTCTGACACATTCAGAAACATCCAAAACATTTCAGATGGTTTGGTTTCATTTTGGAGATGTTACAGAGGTGCGCCCTGGGAATAGTCCAGCACAACCCTGCCAGCCCTCCTTTTAAAGTGTTGTGGGGCTGGGGCCAGGCAGGGAATGGGGCCAGGCAGGGCAGCCATGGGGGCTTCTCCCATGGCTCTCCAGACCAGGGCAGAGGCAGGCACAGCCAGAGGAGCTGCAGGAGAAGCCTCCGCCTGGCCCCAGCCTCCTTCAGCTGGAGCCTGGCACCACTCAGCCCCAGAAGCCCCAGCTCCCAGACAGCGCACCACAGCCTGCCGAGCTGCACTGAACCTGCGCCATGGGGCAGCTGCTGTGCAGGTACCTGGTGGGGAGGCGGGAGGCAATATCCACTGCCTCGTGCTGTGTGAAGGGGCTCTGCCATGAGCCCTCGGAGGCCCTGATGGCCGCTGCTGCAGCTGTTGAGTGCGAGGCTTTTTTTTATTATTATTTTTTTAAAGGGCTGGGCTGGGCTGGGCTGGACAGGGCAGCCATGGGGGCTTCTCCTGCAGCTCCCCCTGCTGAGGCAGAGGCAGAGACAGCTGGATGAGCTGTGGGAGAACCTGCAGCCCCCTGGCTTTGCCTGCTTTTCCCCAGCTGATCCAAACCTCCAGAACAGCATTGAAACTCCAAAACAGATTTGGCCAGATCAAAACGGAAAAGTGATCCGAAACACCAAAATGAATCACTGTCCTCCGAAACAGCCGAATCCGAAACTAAAACAAAACATAGAGTAGTGCAGTGTATAATAGGGCTGTGCAAAACTGCTGTTCTTCTATGGTAAATTGTGGCAGTGTTCAGTACTAAGGCATGAAATGATGTAAAGTACATGGTCACATGCTGTCTCCTTCCAGAGCATCCACAACTTCTTTAGGGCTGAAATGGATGCACAAGGATTGGGAGAGTAGAGAGGGCATCGTCGAACTTGAACAAACATTCTGGCATCTACTTTTCAGGTGTTTCCTCTGTTCCCATTCTGTTTTTACCCCTGCCCCTCTTCACCCCATGCAGTACATAACATACAAAAGCAGCTGAACTGAGCTCCATAGGCAAGTTTGAACCTCCTGCATGACTTTATTTTATACCCACGTGTAGCTGTGCTAGAGCAATGATTGTGACAACTGAAGAACAGTAAGTAGCAATAACCTGAGCTGTGACTACTGACCTTGCTAATGTTGTTTCATGAGAACAAGAATCTTGTTTCTAATCTCGTTTTCCATTCCCAGGAGGATCAGATGTGGAATGCATCTGCTCCTCCCCTTTTGCATGTCTAAACTGAAAGCGACAGTTGTACTTGGGGAGGTTACTTAGGAGCTCTGAGACAAGAGCTATCAACAATGCAAGTGCAAAAGTTGTATGTATTTGTGCCCCTTCGTGTGATTGAGGCATGATCAATTTGAATCTCTCAGAAGGAAACTGTCATATGGGAGTCACCTGTTCTGGCTTCAAGGAAGACACTAGGGTGTCAGAATGTGCTACCAATGCTTTGAACATCTTAATTCTTCCTAATTTTATTTTTAATTTCCTCTGAAATACCAAAAAACACATCCATCTGCACAAAGGTACCTGGTACTTGCAGACATTTGTTTTGTTGCTTTTTAAATAAAGCTGTTTGCTTTTTTTTTGTTTTTTAGCTTGCAGAATTTGTCTAAGGGGAAGAAAACCTGTTTGAAAAGGGAAAGGAAAAAACCTTAAAAAATTTTAGTGATCCAAGAAAAATATTTATTTAAGCTGCTATTGCTTTAGAAAACTAAAACATCTGGGGTTTCCTCTTAGCTGCCAAGTTAAAATGGCAAGTTCCCAAGTACTGTAGATGATGTTGCATATATACCAATTAAAAAAAAAAACCAAACAAACCATGTACAGTTAAAATGGAATATCTCAGCCAAATTAAATCTTGTTGTAAACGTGCAATTTATAGTGGCCCAGTCTCTGATTTTTGAAATTTTTGAAATTTTAATTACATGGGTAGTAATCCAGTGCAAGTGCTCTGGGTGCACACACTCAGAGTTAGAATGTTGCCCATTGACTTCAAAGAAAATTTAACAATGCCTATTTACATTGCTGAATTAATCTCTTTTAGCTTGTTCTTCACTATTTTTAGATGTATTTGAATTGAGGTCTAGGTCATCTCCTCCTGCAGTACATTGTGCGTGCCTTCCAGTTCAGCTGGAGTGTTACACGGTAGCTGTAAGCCTTCCACTGATATGTTATAACTGTGATGCACCCAGAGGCATTCTGTGCTCCTCGGTAGATTAGAAAGAATGAAACACAATTTGCCTTCCGTGGAGATCTTCTGACACTAGATTGTCACGTATACCGGGAAATCAAAATGAATTGACTTAAAATACAAAGTTCTATATGAAAAGGAGCAAATGTTTGAGACATCCGTAAGTTCTGTGCTGTTATATCGATTATCAGTTTATACTGGGTAAATTAGGAAGTTTCCATGTGCTTTTAAACAGTCAAAAATGCAGCTGTTTTAGTACAACTCCACTTCAAATATGCTATTTCTTATGTAAACTATATTTCTATCATCTAATGAATGAGATTTTGGAGTGTATGAATGGTCCCAAGTTAGCATAAGCATGCACAGTACTATCATTTTGATAAGGAGTCCAATAGCAGCTAATTTACATTTGTCTTCATAGTATCTCCATGCTAAAGGTTCCCTAAACACTTCCCAAGCAACATCCTATTATTTATTGTTATATTTACAATTTTGAAGAAATTTGGAAGCCTACCAGTGCTTCAGTCACTATAATAAAATAAATTCTAAGTACCTATAAATTTTGGTATTTGATTTTGGGTTTTTTATCATGGAAAATCAGAGCTCCCTCTGCCCCCTTCGCTAAACAGGACACAGGTCCAGGCCTCTCTCTCCCAAGCCACAGCCCCCTGGCCCTGCCAGTGCTTCTCACTTGCCCCCACAGCCTTCCCCCAACCAGTCCTGCTGGCGGGGGACAGCAGCTGCCAGGGCTACAGGGCTAAGGACCCGGCTCCGGCACCAGCAAGGGGCACAACTCCACGCTGCCACCCCCGCGGCTGTTGGGTGGGCAAGGGGTACCTTGCCAGAGCAGCGCAGGGCTTGCAGTGGCAAGGAGCTTCCCTGCCCAGCCCTGTTCTGCTCTGCCATGCTGGATCCCACCTGCTGAACTGCAGGGACCCAGGGGGGAAGGTCAGCAGGGTGGGGAGTCCAAGCCTGCAGCAGGCATCCTGCCCCTGTCTCACACACACATCTGGAGGGCATGTGCCCCCCCCCTCCCCCCTTGGGAGTGCATGCAGCAGTGGGGAGCTGGCCTCACCTCTGCCCCCGAGACAAGCCACCAACAGCTCTGTCTCACTCCCCACCTGGGTCCTGCGGTCCCACATGGCCTCGGGCCTGGAGCCCAGGGCTGGTCCTAGACATTTGGTAGCTCTGAGCAAACTTAATACTGTTATGTGGGGGAGGGGACACCAAAAATAAGTATTTTGCAGTGTGGAATGACTCAGTGCAAATTATTATAATTACTGCATATCGATCTGCCTACCCCCTACCCTGGCCCCACTTGGGACCTAGGCTCGAGAGAAATGAGTCTGCAGGCCCAGCCCCCACCCCCACCCTGCCAGTGCCCCTCCCTCCTGACCCTCAGAACCTGCCCCAAAAATCCCTGCCAGTGCCCATCACTCCCAACCCACAGCCCCTTCCCTCCACCCCCATATCTCTAGGTGCCTCCCCTCCCCCACTCCCACTCCTGCTCTGCCTAACAGTGATACCCACCTGTGCCCACTGCAGGCAGGGGACAGTGGGACCCCTGGCACACACCATGAGGGGCCGCTGGACCTGTGGGAAGAAAGGGGGTGGGAAGGAAACCCACTCCCTTCTGCAGCAGTAGCACGGCCTGTTCCCCACTCTATCCCTGCATCCCCCCTGCCCTGCTCTGCAGCTCCCTGGGATGGAGTTTAAGGGTGGGGAGTAGGACTGAGCGAGAGTGGAGACAATGGGCTGGGACAGGGCAGAACTCCCATGCCCCCCGCAGCTAGCACCAGGGAATGCTTGAAGCAGAGACATAATATTGAATTTTGATTGTCCTAGCAAATAATGCATGTCGAATCTGGCCATAAATCATGCTATTTTTATGTTTCCAAGTTTTTATACAGTGCATGTTGCAAAATTTTGTGGCCCTGGGCCACCGCCCTGTTCATCTGCCCCTAAAACTGGCTCTGCCCATGCCCCACACACTGCCCCAGCTGGGCAGCAGCCCCAGCTACAGCCCTGCCCAACTCCCTCCCTCCCTCACTATGGGGGCCTCAATCCCCTCTCCCCCCATGCCAGACTTACCTGTGGGAGCTGCTATCGAGTCTGCCCGGCGGTCATGTTCATATGTATGTACACACATGCACATGGCACCCCCTGCCTGACCACCACCCTGCAGCTCCCCCTAATCTGCAGGCTGGAACTGTGCTAGCCTGCAGAGAGCTCTTTGCCAAAGTGGAAAACCCACAGGTTTATCCGTTAAAATGAAAAATCCACGTTTTTCTCCATTAAAAGGGAAAATCGATGTATTTTTTCCATTTTTCTGTGGGAAACAGAAAACCTGGATCCCTGATTATCTCTGCATAGAATGGACCTTCTACACTTGTTGAGCAAGACTTCCCAAAATAAATGTTCTCTCATACAGGGAAAGTAAGAAGCTCATGAATTCTCTTTTTTAACAAGCCTAATATGCACTTATTGCTGCTTATTTGCCGTAGTGTTGAAAGGCTGAGGTGGTAATAGTGGCAGTGGAGTCTGTGCCTCTAATGATTTCAAGGCTTCTGCTTTGCACCAGTAAGCCAGTTCCTCCTTACGTATACATGTGGAATTATGTTCAATAGAATCTTTCCTCAACAATGAGAATCTTGGCTAGATCTTGTCACCTGTCTGGGGTCATGTGATCCCAGCGTGTGCTCCAACCAGTGGCGGGGGGTTAGACTAGATTGATCTGTTCAGGTCCCTTCTGACCCCTTACTGCTATGAAACTATGAAATCTTCACTGTAGAAGCTTAAACAAGATAGTCATGGTCATAGGATGTATTTCCTGCATGGAAACCAACTCTGGGAGTGATATAACCTCTTGATTACTGCTTAAAATTGTGGGCCTTTTTTCTTTCTACAACCATTGTTCCTTTGGAAAAAAAGGATTGAACCTTCCAGGGTTTCTACCATCAGGGAATAGAGTTCACAGCTGTAACATATCAGCAGAGACACACTACTCAGAGGTGGTGCTTAAACCATGTCCTTTTTCCTCAGTTGTTTTCTGTTGTCTAGCTTAGGGGACTCTGCCCAGTTGGTTGGCTTTGGAGAACCTCATTTTAAGTGCCTATAGTGAGTTATCTCACAGTACTTTATGGGGCAAACTTGTCCCCACAAGGAAAATCACTGTCCATAACACAGCAAGTATTTAACTTAAAACTCTATACCTAATGAAATGTCAATTCACAGTTGTAATTTTGCTTGAACCTGGGCTCCACATCTCAGCTGGATACTCTCGGCTGGCAATGCCCCATCCCTCTCTCCCCCAGTTCCACTGTTGTTGCTCCACACATCCAGTTACATATCACCCCTCTGAAGAGTGGAGTCTGGAACACAATCTTCCTTTAATTCCCTCAGGCGAAGTCTGCATTAGTGTGTGCCAATCCAGGGCAGAGCTGTTTTGTAAAGTTGAAAGATTGTAGCAACAGACCTTGGACCGTGTCAACCAGGGGTGGGTCTTCGGTATGGCATTAAGCCATGTTAAAGTGGCATGGGTCTGTGACCAAATGGAACCAGGCCTATACTTTCCATTTGATTGCTGTTACAGGGTAAGCTTCGAGGCCCAGTGCTAGCACTGGCCTTCTGTCTGTGGGCACGCTGCCTGCCTAGCTTACCTGCCACCCCTTTTTGGTAAATAGTAAAGATGGTACTTAGATGGGAGGCTTCCCGTTTTGAACCCCTGATGTCTAGGAGTGATATCCGCAGCTCCAAACCTTCCCTACACTGTGGCCTATGCCTCGCAGATAGCATCCATGATTATAAATGCTCCGGCCAGAAGTCAGGCCAAACTCTGCCCCACATTGGGCCTCTTCTACTCTCTCATTCATACTGCCCCCTCTCACTGGGCCTCACTCACTCTGCTCCCTCTCACAGGGCCTCTTTCATTCTGCCCCTCTTCTGGGCCACTTCCACTTTGCCCTGGTTCCCAAAAGCAGCCTTAAGGCCATCAGGCTTATTCACACTCACTCTGGGCGATCAACCTCGCAGCCATCTGGATGCCTCTTGCAACCCGGCTCACCAGTGATGATCCATGCCTAACCATAGGTTGAATCTAGCCACTGGCCCCTTCCTGGGCACTCGGCTCTTTCTGTCCCCTCTTGGAGCCACTTTCCACCCCTCCTTGTGGTCACCTTTATGCCCCTCCTGGGCTCCATGCTGTCTCACTCTAGGGCTCCATACTGCCTCCTCACTGGGGCTAACTCTATGCCCCTTCATGGGCTTGGGGCCTTACACTCCCAGGGGCTCAGGTACCTTTCCTTCAGCATGCCTGGCCCCATAGTTTGTATCTTCTCCACTATATAGTGGGGGCTTAGGTTTTAAGGCACCCTACCCACCTTTCACTGGGGAGGTAACTGGCCTGGCATTTTCTAGGGACACCCAAGCTACTAGGAGCCCCAGCAGGCCACCCTTCCCCAGCAGTGTGCAGTTTCAAGTCATACTCTGGACCAATGCAGCCTCCAAACCATCCCTATAGCTTCATCCTTACTTCCAAGGTGCTCCAAGAGCAGCTCAGCCCGATGTTGCCTCTTTGGCTGCTTAACCCAGACTGCAGCATTTCTGACATAAGTTTAAAAATGGCCACTGCAATCAGCCACCTGGCAGCTCCCTGCTCCAGCCCTTAAAGTGGCAGGTATCAGGTGCTCTGTCACAATTGCTAGCCACTCCTTCTTTATAATGGCATACTTCTGTTCTTGAGGCATGAGTTTCCTACTTCTGTACAAGACGGCGTGTTCCCCATCTTCAAGCTCCTGGGAGAGCAT
This sequence comes from Alligator mississippiensis, assembly GCF_030867095.1. Classification (NCBI taxonomy): domain Eukaryota; kingdom Metazoa; phylum Chordata; order Crocodylia; family Alligatoridae; genus Alligator; species Alligator mississippiensis. Next base: position 26,170,924 of record NC_081837.1, on the reverse strand, counting down.
GGTCTTTAGGCCTCACTCTGATGCGTTAGTCTGTAATATAAGTTCCTTTGTCAAGTCCAGGCTGTGCAAGACTGGTGCACTGCATAGCAGTTGTTTTTCTGCCTGGAATGCTGTCTTGCATTTGGGTGACCATTGTATCCTTTGTGGTGTTTCCTTCCTCAACAGGTCAGTCAGCAGAGCTGTGATGGCTTCAAATCATGGGATGAAGCATTGGTAACAACTGGCCCAGCCTAGGAACAACTTCACCTGTTTGAACAACTTTCACCTATCTTGTCCAGTAAGGGCTTGATTTTCCTGTTGCCTAGTTTATACCCCAGGTACCTGGTCTCTGTACACCCCAGGTGACACTTATCTGGGTTCGCCATTACCCTTGCAGCTTGTATTGACAGCAACATGTCTTTTACCTGCTGAAAGTGTTTGGTAAATATTGCCACATCATTTAGATAAGTGCCCACATATGCCTGGTGTAGGTGGAGTACTTTGTCCATTAACCTTTGGGAGGTCTCCAAGGCTCTGTGTAGCCTGAAGGGCAACATCTTAAAATGGGAGAGCCCCCAAGATATCACAAAGACTGTAATTTCCCAAGATGCTGATTCCAGATGCATTTGCCAGCATCCCTTGGTCTGTCCAAGGTAGTTACGTATTTGGCATTATTTATTTCCTCCACCATCTCATGTATTTGGGCACAGGTAAGCATTGTGTTTTGAAACTGCGTTAACTTTGTAGAGTTCTATGCAAAATTCGATGCTGTGGTCAGGTTTTGGGACCAACACAATCAGGCTACACCACACATTGCCCGATTCCTCAATCACACCCAGGTCTAACATTTTCTTAACTTCATGTCTTAAGGATCCCCGCCCGACTGAGGGAAACAGTAAGTGTCTGGTAATCTGGTGTTCTATGAAAGTAGTGTGGCCCTGACTCTTGGTAAATATTTCCTTAAACTCCTCCAGGAAGGTTTTTATTTCTGCCTGCTGAATCAGGGATAATGTCTCCCCTAGCTTGAGGTATGCCATTGGATCTGCGAGGCGATTTGGAACTTCCTGGCCCATCGCTAGTAGACATGTTAATACCAGACAGGCTTCTCATGCCTTCTAGGGTTTTAATAAATTAATGTAGTAGATCTGTGCCCCATGTCTTTTCCCCACCAAGTGCACTTTCTTCTAGGGTTTTAGTAAATTAATGTAGTAGATCTGTGCCCCATGTCTTTTCCCCACCAAGTGCACTTTCATAATTTACCTGCCCTACCCTCCATAGGACCTTGAAAGATCCTTGGCACTTTGCCAGTAATATATTCTCAGAGGAGGGAAGCAATATCAAGACTTGATTTCCTGGTTGGTAGACCCAGTGTTGAGCATTTTTGTTGTATTTCTGATCTTGCCCCTGTGGAGAAGCCTTGAGATTCTTCCTTGCAAGGGCTCCCACTAGGTCTAACCTTTCCCACGGCTTCAACACATACTGAACCATGTTTTGTGTGGTTGTCCCTTGGACCTGCCAGTAATCCTGGAGAAGGTCTAATACGCCCCAGGGTTGCCTCCTGTATAATAACTTAAAGGGTGAAAAGCCCATGGATGCCTGGAGAACATGTTGCACGGCAAACAACAGATAGGGTAGCAATTGGTTTCACTCCTGTGGTTCCTCAGAGAAAATTTCTTCAACATGCTCTTCAATGTTCTATTAAATCTTTCTACTAGTCCATCTGTCTGGGGATGGTACACTGACCTCCTTACAGAGTGCACTTTGAATAACTCCCAGACTTCTTGCAGCAACTGGGATATAAAGGCCATACCCTGGTCTGTTGAAACCTCTTTAGGGATGCCTACCTAGGAGAAAATCCATAGAAGTTCCATGGCCACCATCTATGCAAAGGCCAAGTGGAGTATGACCACCTTGGGGTAGCTGGTGGCATAGTCCATCAGAACCAAAATGAATGTGGACCCTCTTGAACTGGGCTCCAGTGGTCCCACCAAGTCAACCCTGACCTGCTCAAACTATGCTGTCTAGCTGAATGGGCACCAGTGCGGCCTTATTAGCAGGCCAGGGCTCAACCAGCTGGCACTTGGGACAGGATGTAGAGGAAATACCTTCTAGTATACCCCAGGCAAAAAGAACCTTGCTCAGAACACTTTCTTTTCCACCAACAAATGCTTCCCCCTCTCTCCCTGCAGTACATCATGTTGCCAGTTTCAACACCTGGCAAACGTATTGCTTTGGGACCAACAGTTGCAACCACCAGGCCCCAGTGACCTTGTCTTTGGTTACCTTCCTCAGGAGGTCCCCCTGCAATTCAAAATGTAGGTCCTGGGCTGCTAGCCATGTATACTAACTATGGCCCCATTGACCCATTTCAGGCAGCCATACAGAGGTGCATATACTGGCTCCTCCCTTTGATCCTAGATGAAATCTTGCTTTTTGCCTACCTGATCTGATTTGCCCTACTGAGGAATGCCAGAGGTCTTTTGGCCCTCTGCTTCCTTTGCCGGGGGAACGGGGGGAGGGCGAAGGGTTCAGGTCACACTGTACCCCAACCCTTTTTTGGGAGCATTTCCTCTGGCTGATGAAGGCCTCTTGCCTGCCCTGTCACCACTCTTGGTGGGACCAGGGTTGCAGTCCAGAAAGTTCGGGGTTGGAAAAGGGAAATATTTCCCCTCCCATGGATTCTTTTAAGAAATGTTTGGATGCTTATCTTGCTGGGATCCTTTGACCCTAGCTGACTTCCTGCCCCTGCGTCAGGGGGCTGGACTTGATGATCTTCCGAGGTCCCTTCCAGCCCGAATGTCTATGAAAGCTATGAAATACTTAGATGTGCTATGGGCTATGGCTGCGTATCCCCATGAATACACATGACATGTGCACAGTAACCTACCGTGACGTTGGTTAAATTCACAAACTGCTCGTGCAAAAAAGTTTGCCTGGAACCTGAGTCCGTGAGTCCAATCACCTGGATATCCCCTATCTGGACAGAGACTGTGGCAGAATACCATCCCTGTCTCTCTCTCTAAAACTCTGCTACCTGACAATTTGGTTACCATGGTCACTCCTCTGCCCCATCTCTTCATGCGACTCTGAGCTGGATACATTCCTGAGGGAGAGGGGAAACCTGATCCCTCTGCCTATGTGACTGGCATCACATACCTGGGTGAGGGGTTTAGGCTCCCTATTGTTCAAAATAATGCCAGTCTACCCAGCAACTAGTGATGCTTTTCAAATGGGTTTTCTGGCAGCCAACAGGTGCTGGCCTCCATTGGACCAGGTAAATGAGGTCATAAGGTCTGTATAAGTTAAGAACTGCCCAGGAGGAGGGGCAGTAGCCATGTTGAAAACTCAGAGAGAAGCTGGATCATCTGAAACTTGCTCTCTCTTGAAACTCATGATCAGTGAACTTCTTGCCTCCAGAGGGAATCTCCACCTGCCTCTGGATGATAATCGTGAGTAAGCTATCTGAGATCTAACTAGATATATAGCTTGCAGTAACTCAGATGCGTGATTAAAGGCTACCACAACTTTGGTAGATGAGCAAGAGCCTGGATTGAGCTGTCATGTACGTAAGTCTGTAAGCTTCTATGCCAAAGCACAGAGTCACAACCTTGGGTCGCACACCTCTGACCAGAACTGGCCTCCTCTATAAGCCTCCTCTATAAGTCCCAGCAAGTCCAAGATGGCTGCTTTGAGGGCCCTATAATCCTGGGCTGAGTCCACTGCCATGGCCTGGTAAGTGGTCTGGGCACTTCCAGTTAACAGGGGGGCCACCCTCACAGCCTGTGTATCCTGAGGCCATTGATAAGCCTCTGCCACTCATTCAAATGTGGCGAGAAGTACTTCTGGGTCATCTGCTAGTCCCATCTTTGTGAGGACTCCTCTCTCTACACATGGGGAACCCGGTGACTCCTTGGCATCTGACTGGCCCCCAGTTGCTGCCTCAGGAACTCCTGCTACTCCCGCTGAAACTGCTGTAGCTGTTGCTGCTGCTCTCCTGGACCTGCTGCTGCTGGTTTTGGAGCTGCTGAAATAGCTGCTGCTATTGGTGTTGTCCCTCCTGCCATGGTAGCAGATTCCCACTCTTCATAGATGATGCTGCAATTTAGCGTGCCCACATTCTCTACAACATGTAGCAGGTTATCTGGCAGTACTTTATTTTTCTGGTGCAAACTTGTCCCCACAAGGAAAATCACTGTCCATAGTACAGCAAGTATTAACTCATAACTCCTGTACCCAATGAAGGGTTAACTCAACAGTTGTGGTCTTTCTTTGGACCTAAAGAGAGGACCTGACTGCAGCTGTATTCCCGCCACTGTTCCACACACCCAGTTACAGTGCCTAACTCTTCCTATGCACTGTTTATGGAAGGCTTGATATTTAACTCCATCTTGTGTCACCATGAAACAACAGAGCACCCCTAAAAGTCAGGTGTTGCAAAGCTCAGCATTGTGATGTCTAAGTTTTCGTTGTGTATCTAGTGAGAAAAAAATAGTGGGGTCCAAGGATGGTAGTTTCATCTCCAGTACATAAATGCTGTGGAAATGGCAAAGGGAGCGTTGTGTGAAAAATAATGCCTCATCCTGCAACAACCCTTCTATGGGCAGGCATTAACCTATGTAGAATTTTTTACTCCTTATCATCTGAGGAAAAGATAGCCTTAGATATTTATAACATTTAGTTTTTCAGATGCAGACATGCATATCTGCAAAATACAGGTCACATACCCGCGAGCTAGTGCCACAGTAGCATGTGGGGCTTAATCAATATATACTTCTTTTGTGTGTGTGTGTGATTTAGTCCTCATCTTTTCCTTACTGCTGCTTTCCTCACATCATGCATAAAACTGATAAGGTCCCTATTAGCTTCCAAGTAATGAGGGGCCAGATAAGACTGCCAACAAACATGAATGGCTGTTGTGATTTTTGTGGTTTTTACTTTCCACTGGCCTGTGGGAGCTGCGTTTTAGTTTCCAGTGAAGAACTTTCACTGGTGATGTAGGTTGGATTTGAATTGGAAACCATATAGCCTCTTCCAAGTCCATGATAAAATTCAGTTCTTCTATTCCCAGCCTCCTCCTTTTCTATTTAAAGCCCTTATTGCAGAAGAAACCTTTTCCAAATAGAAAGATCTCCAGTTTATTGAGGATTTCCCATCATTACATGTGCTGTACACTGGGAGCTTCTGATTGTAATCAGTATGATTCATAACTCTTCATTTTTCTCTTCATCCAATATATAGAGCCAAATGCGGACCCAGTGCCAAGAAGTACAACCTATCTATTAACTACTCTTTACATTATGTTAGCACCTCAGGCCCCCAACCCAGTTGGTAGGTGCTGTACACAGGCATAGTGAGAGACAAGAAGTAGGCAACAGTCAGTTCTCTGGATCATATTATATATGTAGGAGGTCTAGTCAGGTGCCTGATGAATCTGCTTATATGCAGTCCTGTGACCATCACACAAGACCTTCAACACATGGGCAGCCTCTACTCCTCCATACTCTTGCCTAGGCATAAGACCTACCATCCCCCTTTAGAGCACTGAGACAACATCCAAAGACCAGACCGAGTCTAGATGTTTAGTGCCTTGATGGTTGCAGCTTCTGCCAGAAAGCAACAGATAAGAACTGCTGCTGACTGCCTAACACCTCAGTGAGGGTGTGTTTCTGTCAGAGTGATGTCCCTTAGCTTTTCTTCAACCAAGGAGTACCCACAAGGCAGTGGAGGCCAGGGCTTTGACGCATCCTATACTCACTTTATTTTGGAGGTGTTTTAGAGAAGCTACCCCACCACGAGTAGCCCCACCGTGTTGCCACCAGGCCCTTCAATTTTATGCAGTTTATGGTCATACCCAGGACCACAGAAACAAGGACTTGAGGTTGAAATAGGACAAGGAAGTCACTTCCGCTCTGTAGCACCTCCTACCCTCTTCTGTCTTGGCTAAGTTAGCAAGAGATGGGTGTTCAGTGCAAGTATCTTGTGTCCCTGTTCAGCACCCTGTTCCCTAGATCAGGGGTTGTCAACTGGGGGGTACAGTTGTGCAAAGATTCAAGGAGACGCGTATTAACTTCTGAAGAGCCACATGTGGCTCTGGAGCCACAGGTTGGTCACCCCTGCCTTAAGGGGTACACACGGGCGGGCAGGGACAGAGCACTGCTACGTATGGTCCCGTGCTGCCCTGCCCCCACATCTCCAGCTGCTGGGGGTACACTGCTCTGCATCCAGCCATCGGGGGTACACTGACACAAAAAGGTTGAAAACCCCTCCCTTACATCAGGGGTTTGAAATTGAAATTGAATTGAACTTTGAAATTGCTTTCCCTGCCCTAGATCATGGAAGCACATTTGAAATTGCTTGGTTATACCCAATATCAGTTTGTTCTATTCTCTTGATAGTATAAATGAAAGTTGTCCGGCTTACCCAATGCATCTCCTCTTGCCCTCAGATTCTCCTTTGGTCTACTTCTTTCATTCATTCGTGACAATACTTACCCTTCCCACCCTCCCAAAATCCCCTACTACAGCGGTGGGCAATTATTTTGGGCAGAGGGCCGCTTACTGAGTTTTGGCACACCATCGAGGGCCGCATGACAGGCAGCTCAGGGTAGATTAATATTAATTTTCTAAATATTTTAGGGGCCATGCGGGCCAGATAGAATGGCTTGGCAGGCTGCATCTGGCCCCTGGGCTGCATTTTGCCCACCCCTGCCCTACTAGGTTTTGTGCACACAGGGAGAATCCATTTAGTCATATACTCAAAGGAAAGACATCCTACCCAGACCTGCCGGCTGGTTTCAGGGATTTGTAGGAATCCTCTGAATCCAGTTCCATTTTTCTTTTGATCACTGATATTATAACCATTTCCTCTTAGCATCAGCTGGCTCAAAGATGTGTTCTGCCTCGGGTTTTTAATTTAACTTTGTGCCTCTGTGTCATTGCAATCAGCTGGTGGGGAACAAGATTTCAGCTGACACAATCTTACTTGATCTGATTTTTTTTTTTTTTCAGTTGCTCAGGAGATCTTGGGCCATGTTCATCCCTGATATGAATGGGGATTAATTTCATGTCCAAGAGCCTGAGATGTGCACTTCAGAATCATGAGGCCTTCAGCAGGCATTGTTTCTCCTGCAGAAGGCATTAGAAAGGGGCTGGAGGCAGCTCTGGTTTCTCCCTCCTCTCTAGCTTGGGCTCCTTCTGACAGCATTTATTTCAAGTCATAACTCTTAGTGTGCATCACTTTATAAATAACTAAAAAACCCACAAAAGTTCCTGGACAGATTCATATTCAATTGTGTGATGAATAAATAATATCTCACATGAATCTACTTGAGGAGGGATTTTTTCTTTTAAATAAAATTATTTTATAGTGGTGTGCACTTTAGGAATTACTAATGAAATCTCTGCTCTTTTAACTGAGAAAAGGAATCTTCTTCCTTTTGGAGAAGGTTGGGTTATAATGTAATGGGCCAGATTTTAGACTGGCTCCACTGTGTTAAGCCAGTTGAGGAGCTACACTGTTTTTATACCAGTTGAGAATCTGCTTACCTCTGGTAGCAGGATTAAAATCAGAGTAACTCTTTTGAGGCCAAATCATGAAAGTATAGGGAAAAAACTTCCGCTGGCTCCCATTATGCTGGACATGATATACCCTGTGATACTGTGGACCATTTTCTCTTGCTGTGAGTCCCTAATCTGCTCAAATGTGTATACCATTTCAGTTTTGGGGGTGGGGGGATGCAAGAGGAACAGCCTTAATTTGCCTAAGTTTGAGTAGTTGCTGTTTGAACATGGTCAGACAAACCCACAGGGGTGATTATATTTAGCATGCAGTGTGCCATTTTGATTTGAACATCTATTCTCTTGGATTGAGAGGAAACACTGCATTCTGGGTTTAGGTAAGATTTACAGAGACTTCTCATAGATGTATTATGGGCTACAAATCACATGTTGGTCCCTCCACAAGTACCCTTTTTCTCTTCATTTTCTGTGACCTAAAAGGGGCTGTGTTGGTAATGGAAACACTCAACCCTGATGCCTAGAAAACAAGTACAGGAAAGCATCAGTCAAATAAAGAGGCCAGCTCTAATAATCATTAAACAGGAAAGAGGGTGATATGTTGGAATCAGAAGGTCAGGGGGGAGTCTTATATCAGAATGAGATGATATTTGGACTTTGATTAATGGTACATTTAATAACAATACCTGTGAAACTTGCCATTTTTCTAGGATGAAAATAGTCCTTTCCCTGTAAAATAAAAAAAATCACACAAGCCCATTAATGATCATAATCTTGAATTTACCTTGAGAGCACGTGCAGCCTTGAATGCGCTGGAATAATATAGAAACGTTGTAAATTAATTAATTGTAGTTTTATTAAAAAAAACACTGTTTCTTTGGCTCTTGTTTTAGCACATTGCATTCCATTATTTAAATCTTTAATTAGAATGTGTTAGGTAGTTGTTCCCTTGCTAATGTTCATAATGCATTCTCATCAGGTCTCCTAAACTAGAAAAAAAAAAGAAACCTCTCAAAAATAAATAAAACTTCTTATATTTGTAGCCATTTCCATTGTTTCCCTTTCAGCTATTTGTCATATGAAAATTAGTCTACCCTGAAAGTGTGGAGGTGTGTACATAGGATGTACAGATATACCTGCACTAGCTTGAGTTCCAGCAGCAGTGTTGCTGCAATAACACAGGATTTGGGTGCTGAGTACATACACAAGATCGTGGATGAGTCTATGCAGCCTGTGCTGTCAGGTCTGTGAAAATGCAGGGAAAGTTATGGCTATCTTTTATTGGACCAAATGGTTGATTGTAATCAAGTTAGACAAAGTTTTGAGTGCAACTTATTCTTTTTCAAGCTACCTTAATTTTTCCAAAATTATGAGAGTGTTTTCTGACTTTAAGTCTGGATGAAAGTTTGGATCAATTCTTATTTTACCCAAAACAGTTTGGTCTAGATCCTTGTATTAAGCAGTTGGCACCAAATTAAAAAAAGAAATCACACTCAGTATGCACCTGATGTGCTGAACTCTTTTGAAAATTTAGCCACTTCTTTCAGGAGTAACTGGATATGAATCCATGATCTGTTATGCAGGAGGAAGACTAGATGATCAAATGGTCCCTCTGGCCTTAACATCCATGAAAGCCCTAGAATGATAACTGCATTATAAACTCTGGCCTTTATACAGTAGTTTGAGAGGACACCAGTATTACACCTGTTTGACTGTAGATATTGAGAAGTTGATCCAAACTCAACAGATGTGAGGAAGCAGGATGGTGAAGCAATGAAAACCTAGGGCACTGAATGAAAGGGGCCTTGCAGAAAAACAGGATTAGTATGTATTAGAAGAGGAAGCCAAAGTAATTTCTGAAAAGGGGGAAGAAGTAAATTTAGACAAGAAAAAGCAATTACAGGCTTAAAAGGAATTTTAAGCATCAATTAGTAGCAAGTATCTCAGCTGACAATGGAAGTATTTTCATGTACACATGTTGCAGAATGGGGGAAGAGAAAAACCAGCTCCTTCAATGAATTACAGCAGGGATTCTAAGATAAAGGGAAGCAGAAGCAGTGGAGATATTGAACAATTACTTAGAAATTAAAAAGGTGGATTCTTAGAAATTAAAAAGGTGGAGGTCTTCTGGTGTTGAGGAGATAAGAATAAGGAAATAAACAGATAATACTGCATATATGATTTTCTTTTAAAAAGCTCTTCAAATTTGGCCACATACCAGCTACAGACAATGCACCAAGGGCATAGCAGCATCAGGATAGGCAGCTAAAGCCAATGGGATGTACAAGAGAAGGTAAGCAGAAGTGCTGCTCTTTGCAAGAGTCCTCTTGGAAGATAGAGCCCCCTGCCAGGATATTGGTTGGCTTGAGCCTTTGGTTCTAGAGGGCTGGCAGAAGGGAGAGGCAACTTGCTGTGCTTATTTTCATTTTTCCAGTTCTGGCTGCTTGAGGTTCACGTGGAAGCACTTGCTTTTCCTAACCAGGATTTTATATTGAGAACTGATCAACTTGGCATCAAAACTCTAAGCATTTATAAAACGGGATGATGCTAGGAGCTGCAGTCATTTTGGCATCGTTTGATGAGCTTCAAAATAGAGCTCTCAGTGTAGGGCCAGCAGCATTCCTGGACTGAGCCCAATATACCCATTTACCCAATGTGGTCCCCATTTACAAGAAGGGGAGAAAGAAGGACCCTGGCAATTATAGGCCAGTCAGTCTTACCTCGGTCCTTGGGAAGACCTTTGAGAAAATTATCAAGGAGCACATCTGCAAGGGCCCTGCAGAGGAGGTAATGCTCAGGGGCAAGCAACATGAGTTCATTGAGGGCAGGTCCTGCCTGACTAACCTGGTTTCTTTTCATGATCAGGTCACAAAGTCCCTGGATGAGGGTGTCAGGGTGGATGTCATCTTCCTTGACTTTAAGAAGGCTTTTGACACGGTTTCCCACCACATTCTCTTAAAAAAACTGGGTGACTGCAGCACTGATGCCTACACAGTCAGATGGGTCGCAAATTGGCTAGGTGGTCGCACCCAGAGAGTGGTGGTGGATGGGTCAGGCTACATGATCCGATCAGGGCCCTCCTGACCCTAGCTACTATGAAACTATGACCTGGAGGGATGTGGGCAGTGGAGTCCCCCAGGGCTTCGGTCCTGGGGTCTGTACTGTTCAACATCTTTATCAGTGATTTGGATGTGGGTGTGGAAAGCATGCTGTCCAAATGCACTGATGACACCAAGTTGTGGGGTGAGGTGGGCACGCTGGAGGGGAGGGACAGAATCCAGCTAGATCTAGACAGGTTACAGAGGTGGGCGGATGAGAATAGGATGGAACTCAATGCAGACAAGTATAAGGTGCTGCATCTAGGGAGAAGGAACCAGCAACACACCTATAGACACACCTTGTCGTGCATCTACAGATGCAACATAAGCAGGTCCAGGGAGGTGATCTTCCCTCTTTATGCAGCATTGGTCAGGCCATAGTTGGAGTACTGCATCCAGTTCTGGGCGCTGCACTTCAAGAGGGATGTGGCTAGCATTGAGAGGGTCCAGAGGAGGGCCACTCTCATGGTCAAGGGGCAGCAGGGCAGGCCCTACGAAGAGAGGCTAAAGGGCCTAAACCTATTCATCCTCCACAAGAGAAGGCTGAGAGGGGATCTGGTGGCCATTTACAAACTCACCAGAGGGGACCAGCGGGAATTGGGGGAGGCTTTGTTCCCCTGGGCACTACCCAGTGTTACTAGGAATAATGGCTACAGATTATTAGAGAGAAGGTTCAGGCTGGACATCAGGAGACATTACTTTACAGTTAGGGCTGCCAGGCTCTGGAATGAAGTGAGGTGGTGCTTTCTCCTACCTTGGGGGTCTTCAAGAGGAGGCTGGACAGATATTTGGCTGGGGTGATATGACCCTGACACCCACTCCTGCCTGGGGCAGGGGGTCTGACATTCTATACTGGTTGAACCAACATCATAGTATCATAGTGCTTAGGGTCTGAAGGGACCTAAACAGATCATCAGGTCTGTCTTTTTTCTTTACATTCCCCACCACCCATCTTTTTAGCTCAAGTAACTTGAATCTGAAATATTTCTCCAGCCCTGACCCCCAAAACAATGACTATTCCACAATGGGGCAAGAATGGATCATGGCTACTGCATTAACACGTTAATCCAATACACTTCTGTTTACAAACATATGCAGAACTCCTCTTAGATATCTGTATAGTGGTGGGTATGAATAGCAAAAAATTACACAACCCAAAGTCACCCCTGATCCTCCCTCTCCCTAAGGTCTTCTAGACAAGACAAGGAGAGGGGTCAGCATCTGATCTCACTCTATTGACATAAACTCAAAGCAGCTCAAAATCAAAAGAGCTGTTCTAGATTTGCGCTAGAATAGGGAACCTGGGTTGCCACTATGGTTGACGTTCTTGGCAGTTTATGCATTAACTATTTTAGTGTAGCATTAATTTTCCTCCTGCGAGTAGTCTCAGTAGTCACTATGGGGCTTTGTCAAGTTAAGTGAGGATACATGGCCTCACTGGGACCTGCACGAATCTTGGGATGGGTTTGTTTTCCAGCTCTTTTCAAGGGGAGAAAGGGAGGTAAAACTCACAAGGCCAACTTTGTTAAAACTGGGTCAGACAGTTTACTCAACAGGTGTCCAGTTCTATACCTTCTCCTCTCTCAGCAGTTTTTTTAGGAAGGGAGGGAGCATGCAATAATGCAGAATGTGATCACTGGTGATGTAAAATACAGTAATTTAAAGAATAACCTTTTTGCCTTCCAGTAACTCAAAAAGGATGGAGGGGATTTGGCTTAAACTCTGCAATGATGACATCAACAGCAACAAAGTCTCTCTGGGCTGGAACTAAATGGAAGATGTTTCATTTCTTGTCTACATGGGGAAATTGAAAGAGCTATTTTGAAATAGCTCCATAGGTGAACTGTCTTGTTCTGTGATACCTATTGCACATGAATTGTACACCCTATGTTGTTTTGGAACAAATTTTTCACGTAGATGAACTCTAACAAAGAGGGTTATGACCCTGGTGCTTCGTTATGCAGCCAAATTTGATTTAGAAAAATTTCAGCAGTGCATCGATGTAGAATTGAAATGCTGCTTTCCTGATGAAAGGCTTGGAACACAAAAGGGTCCAGAGAGATTCAATTTAGAAGGGACTGGGTGAGATTCCCTTTGGGGAGAGATGGTTGAGAGTTGAAAATATTTTACAGTGACCTACTTTTGGGTTGTTTTTAATTAAAAAAAAAAAGATAAAATTCAAAGACAAGAAAAATATGCTCAAGGCTGGACAGAGCTATCATGCAAATAGAGGATTTAAGTGGAAAATTGAAAAAAATTAGCAGTAAAAAGGGAGAGGACTGTGAAAGTAGCCAGCACAAAAACTGAATTGCTGAGTTGGTGTGATAATGGAGTCAGCTGAGAGTCTGTCTGTCTGTCTTTTTTTTGCCAGAGACTTTTCTTATAAATAATAAATAAAATGAGAACCAGGCATGTAAAAATACAGTTTTGATGATCCCTTGAAGTTGCTGGCTTATTACAACTAAGGTTTAAAAATATTTGCAAAGTGCCTTTTAAAATGGCAGGATCCTAAAACACTTTACAGCTACATATGTACAGCATCTCTGTTGCAGCTACCTCTGCAGTGACAGGTGGCTGACAAGAAGCAGCAGGAGGGACATCTTTGCTATGTATGGTAAATCTCTGCTCTTGGAAAAGGTGCCCTAGGGATTTTAGGCTAGGATTATCCAAAGTGCTATAAAGTGCATGTATGATATCATGAAATCCTAGCCTTGGGTGACTTTAAATTGCAAGCTTCCTGGGACACAGGGATCATGCTTCTATTCTGTGTTTGTACAATGCCTAACACAATGGGGCGCTGGTCGGCAAACAGTCCTCCAATATAAATAATACAATAGAACTAATAAATCCTCATAACAGATCCTGTATCTGAATCTGCCTAGAGCTGCAAAATGCTTGTAGAGCCAGTAAGGAGGCAAGTTTTATCTCATTTCTTGAAGATTAACAAGTCCGAGCTCTAGGACACCAATAGGAGAAGTGACTCAGAGCTTGGGATGCTTCTTAGAGCTTGAACTTCTTTTCCAAAATAAGGGCTTATTGGTCAAAATATATGCTTTAGCTACTATCCAGAGAGAGATTGGCAGTCACGACAGCTCCTGGAGCACAGGTATACAGTGTCATCTATTTGAATCACCTCATTCAATACAGAGTGGAATGGGGTTACCTGTCCAACACAGGTCTGCTATGCCATTAACTTGACAAAGGTTATGAGGACCTAAGCAGTTGGAACAAAGCACAGAGAAGTAGCTCTCTTGGAAGACATCAGCAACCTCTGGAAAAGCAGGGCCAATTGCCTTTCCTGGCAGCCCTCCACAAATATGTCTATTGTAGGAGATAAATATGAAGACAAACATCATACTTGGAGAGGCTTTTCTGACAGCAGTAATAATAATCACCCACCATCTGCTTAGATCCCACCTCTTCATATGGCCCTCCATCCTACAACTGTCTCCATGTGACTTCTATGTTTGGTGGACAAATGTAGTGGTAAAAAGTTATAATTGATGGACGCTCCTCCCTAATTTAGAAAAGATGGGAATTAGGAGACGGTGCCTTTCATGTAGTTGTGAGTTAAAGCAGGCAAAGGGTCTGCAGAGGTTGCTACTGCTACACAATAAAATTTACTGTTACTTCTTTTATTCACTTATGCCTGTGTTTATTGAATCTGGTGATCACTAGAGACAATATGACTGGGACCTCCAGAACTGAAAGCAAGAGCTGCTGGAGGTGAGTTAAAGGGATCTCACTAGGGCCTGTGACACAGGCCCTATTCTGTGCCTTATCTGCTAGGGTCAGGGCTCACATTCATTTGTGGGTTATTCTGGTGCAAGGATTTGCTTGATAGACTCTGCCCATCATGGTAGGAATGTCATGGTTTTAATTACTTGTGCCTTTGTCACTTCTTGGCTGCACTATAGCACTGTGATAGAGTCGGACATGAAGACTTCAGTACTTGGGAAACTCCAATAGCACAGGGTGCTTCAGTAAGTCTCCTCAGCTACATGGGTTGCCAAGAGCACATCACAACTTTGTTCAAAGCTCTATAGAAAGCCAATATGGAAGACAAAGTTCAAGGTCTCTGTCCTTACTTCTTTCAAGGTGCTCCATGGCTCAGCCCCAGGATAAATGAAGCCTCCAGAAGATCCAAAAAGAAATTTCAGGAAAAAATGTTTTCTTTCTTTTGTCCTTGAAACAAAGCATTTTCCCTCTGGAAGAAAAAATAGGAAAGATGCTGAATCAACTTTAAAAAGGGGTCCTACACTGAAAGGAAGGAGCAGTTTGCACTGTTTCATACCGTACTTTCTCTTGCTTGTGTCTGTGTCACTATAAAGCATCATGTGACTGAAGTCAGGGCTTTGTTGATCCCCTTGTAGAAGGAGAGGCCCCAGAGGTTGATGTAATACTCCCTAGTGGTCACTTTGACCTTGTCTGGCTCTTGCCTTGGCCTCCCAGGTTCCACCCTGGTTCCTCACCTGCCAAGTCTTGTTGCAAAAGAAGAGACTGCCATCAGAGCCTGGTGAGCCTAAGGTGCTCTCTCTTTTTGTCTCTGTAGCATGTCAGAGTCCCAGGGGTGGTCATGACACCCCCTAGTGGCTCCACAACTGTGCCCCGCTCTGTCCCTAGGGTGCTTTCCCTTCTTGCCCACCATGCCTTGATAGAAATATAAGAATAAAAAATAGGAAGGCTGCCTGTGGGCCTTTGTGTGGCCCTAGTTCAACTGGAGCCTGTAACAAGTGAACATCCCAGGGCCAGTCTAATCGTTGGCCCGCCCACTTGTCCAGGGCTAACCTCTTATCTGCCACGCATTAGATAGATCATTGTGATGTTCCTAGGCAGGAGGCTGCCCATTTAATTGTCTTGATGCCAAGGGCCTGTACACGGCTCCAAACCTTCCCTTATACCATGTCCTATGCCTTGCAGCTGGCATCCGTGGCTTAACACTTGGCCTAAACGTACTTGGCCTATCACCTGGCCTACAATCCCATGCCCCCACACTAGGGTTCTCATTCCCGTGTCCTCACACTGGGACCCTCATTCCAGTGACTCATGTTGGGACTCTCACCCCAGAACCCTCACACTGGGGCTTGCAATCCCTGTGCCCTCATGTTGAGACTCTCAATCCCTGTGGCCTCACACCGGTCTCTCAATCACACCCTTTAGCTCATGCCCGCACACTGGGGCTCTCTATCCCATGCCCTCCCACTGGGCCTCAATTCTCCTGCCTCTGGAGCCTCACACCCAGCTCCTTCATAAGCCTCAGACCTCGCTGTGGACCTGGATCCCATCTCAGGCCCCTTTACATGACTTGGACCCTGTCTCCGGCTCTACACAGTAAACCTGGGCCCTTTGCTTTGTTATTGGGGTGTGCTCCCCTAGCCTTTCCCTTCCATAGGGTAACCTACAAGGCAGCGGGGGCTGAAGCTTTCTGGTGCCCCATACTTGCCCTTCACTGGGGAGGCACAGGTATGTAGTTTTATGAGGACTGCCCCGTCACCAGCAGCCCCACCATGACATCCAACCCCAGCAGGGTATAGTTTTAGGTCATGCTCCAGGATCATAGAGGATCCTCCCCCTCTATGCAACATTGGTCAGGCCGCAGTTGGAGTACTGTGTCGAGTTCTGGGCACCGCACTTTAGGAGATATATAGCCAGCATTGAGAGGGTTCAGAGGAAGGCCACTCACATGATTAGGGGGCAGCAAGGCAGGCCCTATGCGGGGAGGCTACAGGACCTGAACCTGTTCAGCCTCCACAAGAGAAGGCTGAGAGGGGATCTGGTGGCCGTCTATAAACTGGCCAAGGGAGACCAGCAGGCAATGGGAGAGTTCCTGTTCCCCCGAGCACTACCGGGAGTAACAAGGAATAATGGCCATAATTTAATGGAGAGTAGATTCAGGCTAGATATCAGGAGGCACTACTTCACAGTCAGAGCAGCTAGGATCTGGAACCAACTTCCAAGGGAAGTGGTGCTCGCTCCTACCCTGGGGGTCTTCAAAAGGAGGCTAGACAATCACTTAGCCGGGGTCGTTTGACCCCAGCATCCTTTCCTGCCATGGCAGGGGGTTGGATTTGATGATCTACTCAGGTCCCTTCTGACCCTACCAACTATGAAACTATGAAACCAGGAACCTTCACCATCCCCACAACTCCTGCCCTGTACCTCCAAGATGTGATGTGAGCTGCAGCTGCAGCTGGGTGATGTTTTCAGCCCTCTGGCTGCTTCCAGTAAACTGTTGGCCCCACTGCTCTTATATTCAGAAGCTGAACCTGTTTCCCAATCAGGCAACTTCTTACTGGCCATATGACTCCTGATTGAGAGTGTAGGCACCTGCAGACTGCTGTACTGCTTGCCCACACCCCTTTTAGTGACAAACACAATCCATGCATTGTTGCAGACCCCCGCTGGGGTTTCCAGCCCTCTCACTGTGCCTTTTTAGTCCCAGGCCTCTTGCTGGGCCACTCTAGTCCCAGGCCCCTCACTGGGCATGTAAAATCTTAGGGGCTAATTGCATGGCTCCAATCCTGCCCTACACCATGCCCCAAGCCTTGCAGGTGTTACAATATTGTTGTTCTTTTCTGTTGGAGCTTCGGCTTCCTTGGCCTCTCCCGATTTACTCTGGCTAGGCCTTCTAGCTTGGGCCCACTGTGTCAGACCTGGCTTTGAGTTCTGGTTCATCCCTTCCAGTTACCAGCCCCTTGGGCCCTGTCAAGGGGCACACAGCCACACAAGGGCCTGGGGCCCAGCAGAGTGCCAGACCCCTGGACTCTGTGTGGCATGCTATCCTTGGGCACTGGGCCTCTGGTCCCTGTCTGTTGGGCCTCGGGCCCCTGTACGGCTATGCCCCCTTTGGGCACTGTGTCCCCAGCCCTGGTTCTGTGACCTCACACTTTGCCCCTCTGTAGGGCAATAATTACTCAAGCCTTGAGCCTGTCCCTGGTGGAGCTCAAGGCAATCATGTGCTCCTCAGGCATTAATGGGACCTGTGTAAACCGCCCCTACAGTCCCAACCCAAACCGCCAGTCTAACTATAACATAAACACAAGCCTTACAGATGTTACTGGTCATCACTCATGTGGGGCACTTTGCCCCAAGACAATTCTTTATGCCCTTGCTGGGGACTTGACCTTCTTGGACCCTACTCTGGTTCTCTAGCTGGGCCCTTTTGCCTAGGCCCACTATCCTGGACCTGGTTTCTAGGCTCCAGCCACAGTCTTGTCCTCTTGGGGATCTGGTTTTACCTCTCTTGGGCTTGTTGCCCCTCTTGGGCTATGGGCACCTGGCCCTGGTTCTGCCTTAACAGGCTCTTCCATAATAGCAGCCTCTCACTCTGTTACACCCCTGTAGACTGTAGCAGGCCCTAAGCTGCTAAATGGTGATACAGCATTTGCTTGTATCCACTTGACTCAAATTTGGGCAAGAGAAGAAGCGGTAAAGAAATGAGCAGGTGAAAGTATGTTATAGGTGAGAGAGCCAATTTCTTTTGATTTATCTAAGTTCACTTAGAGTGTGTTTAGTGTCTTTATAGCAGTTGGATCCAGCTGGGTCATGAAGCGCTACAGGGATTTGGGAGCAGGGCTAAAGGGTCTGGGGACATAGGTGGTGTTTTCTTCAATCCTCCCAGTCTTGGGCTATGGGCTGAGGAGGCAGAGGAGGGTCCAGGTAGTAAACCAAAGACTGTGGCGCTGGTGTCATCGGGAAGGCTTTGGCTTCCATGACCACAGTCCACTCTTTGGTGAGAGAGGCAGTGAGCTGCTGGGAAGGGATGGCCACCAACTCTCTCCACTGGGGAGGAGGCTCTTCTCAGCCAGACTGGCTGACCTGCTCCACTGGGCTTTAAACTAAGCCTGCCAGGGGACAGGGGGACTACTGCCACTGTTGGCCCACTGAGCAACCCCTGCAAAGCCAGCAGGCCAAGGCACTTAAGGGATCTCACCCCTGCCCCAGCCCTGGAATGAACTGTAGGCAAGGCTAGGGCCCCCAAGGGGACAGTTGCGTGCCTTTACACAAATGCCAGGAGCTTGGGGAATAAACAGGAGGAACTTGTCCTCCTGCTAAATGCAACTAACTATGATGTCATAGGGATAACAGAGACCTGGTGGGACTCCAGCCATGACTGGGCCACAGGTATAAACAGTTATACCCTGTACAGGAGGGGTGGGCAAAAGGGGCAGGGATGTAGCTCTCTATGTCAAGGAAAGCTATGAGTCCCTGCAAGCCGACATTGGCACCCACAGTGGACAACTTGAGACCTCTTGGATTAAAATCTGTGGGAAACATAGCATAGGGGATACTATGGTAGGAATCTACTACAGACCCCATACCCAGGGTTAAGACCTTGACCAGGAGTTTTCCAGGGAATTGGCTGAGGCTGCGTGCTCCTGGTGTATGGTTGTCATGGGAGACTTTACCTCTCATTGGTTCACAGACTTCCTGCATCAGGTAGAGGTCATCCACGCACAAGAGAAAGCTCTGCAACCGCTCGGATTTGGCTGAGTGCTCCTTCCATGAGATGTCTGCGTAGTTAAAGTGCTTCTCGATCTGGTACTGGCAACTGGGGATGACCTAATCAGCAACCTAATGATAGAAGGGAAGCTGGGTGACAGTGACCATGAGCTGATCAGAAGTCCTCAACTTCAGAAAAACTTTCTTTGACAAGCTCAGGAGGCTTGTCAGTGATGCCCTAAAGGGCCACAACCTAAAGGGGAGGGGAGTTCAGGATGAGTGGTTGCTCCTCAAGGGAGCAATCCTGGATGCGCAAGCAAATTCTATCCCATCTTGGAGGAAAGTTAGCAAAAGGGCACAGCAGCCCCCTTGGGTCTCCAGAGAACTAGCATCTTAAAAGGAAGACCTACAAAGGATGGAGGACTGGAACCACCACCAAGAAGAAATACTCTGCTCTGGTCCGGACCTGCAGAGAGCAAACCAGGAGCTCCAGCTAGCTACAAATATCAAGGACAATAAAAAGTCCTTTTTTAGATATGTGGGGAGCTGGAGGAAAAGCAAGGGCAACATTGGACCCCTGCTAAACCAGATGGGACAACTGACAACCGATGCCCAGTAAAAAGTGAACTTGCTAAATGGGTACTTTGCGTCAGTTTTTCACCAGTCCCATGGGATGCCCCTGCCCACTGTGGGTCAGGGAGGCCAGGGTGAGGGAGATTCCTTACTTTCCATCGAAGCTGACCTTATGAAGGAACACCTTGAGAGGCTGAATACCTTCAAGTCAGCCGGCCCTGATGGTTTACACCCAAGGGTACTCAAGGAGCTGGCAAGCATCAAAACTCAGCCCCTGGCATGGATCTTTGAGAACTTCTGATGCTCTGGTGAAGTGCCCAAAGATTGGAAGAAGGCCAATGTGGTGCCTATCTTCAAGAAAAGGAGGAAAGTGGATCCAGCAAACTACAGGCCCATCAGCCTGACCTCTATCCTGGGGAAGGTCTTGGAAAAGATCATCAAAGAGGCCATCCTTAACAGACTGGCTGACAGCAATATCCCGAGGGATACTCAGCACTGGTTTGTTGCGGGTAGGTCTTGCTTGACCAATCTTATTTCCTTTTATGACTAGGTGACCTATCATGGGGTTTTTCACTGCCCATGTGAGTGCCTGTATGTAGGTTTTGAAGTGCAGTGCATCAGCAGACAGACAGCAGTGTACTCTGTGCTGCCTGCTGAAAATGGGGAGGGGTCCCCTGCTGCCCAAGGCGGAAGGGGCAGAGGAGGTGAAGGGCCCAGGCTCAGGGGCTGTGGGTTTCCCCACAGCAGCCTTGCCATAGGTATGGCTGCCCCGCTGGCCAGTTTTGCAGGGCTGGGGGAGACTGAATGGGCTCATTCGACAAGCACCCCTACCACCATTTTGAAATGTGGGAGGCTGAATACATGGGACACTGCAGCATGCTAGAGCGTTCTAACTGGAATGCTCCAAGAGAAGCAATTACTCAGCTAATCAAGTCTGCTCTGACTCATTCTACTCAGAATGAGTTGGAGCACATGTAGAGGCACTCTTAGTTTTTAAACCTAGTAAGTAGTCCTTCCCCTAACAGGCAGGCCACCAGTGACAGATTATTGGCTCTTTCTATCCCAGTTATTAAAAAAATAATAATAAACATCTTCATTATTTGGTTCTTTATCTATATTGCCTTATCATTTATATGCCATTTGTTTTTTAGTATTGATCAAATTATTATTTAGATGGATCAAAATGTTTACAACAGTACGGTGGATATCACCCAAGCAAATAAGATTTGTCTCAGTTCTCTCTCTCAAATTTTATTTAAGAAATGTTAGCAGAGAGATTTTTTTTTCCTGTGATCTTCAGACTACAGAGTTGCACTGAAACAGTAACAGAAGGAAGAATTCAAGTTCTCTTCTGCAGGGAAACCAAAAAACAAATCAGAGACCAATGATGTAATATCAGATAGCTTCACAATCAGTAGACACATTTGCTAGTAAGATTGCTAATATGCTGCAGACAGTCTGCTTTGATAAAGCACTTAGCATCATACAACTCAAAGCTAAGAAATTAAAGACTGAAACAACAGTGAGGAAGTTGGAACTATTAAGTTTAATAAAGTAAACTGCAGAGAGAGAGAAATGTGTGTCAGGTCAAAGACCCTGATGAGATAGATGGTGAAATTCCCTCTGAAATATCAGGCTGTGAATTCTGAGACCTGAGAATTCAGTAATTGAGTGAGTTAGTTGCTGAGTGTCAGGGAAACCACCTATGAATTCAGGACTATAAATGATACCGTAAGAGCAGCAGGAGGGAGGAAAACAAGTGGGCATGATGTTCATTGATTCAGGAAACTACAGTATTGGCTGTAGCTGAAACAAAACTAACTACCAGCATTAGTGAGGATTTATAGACTTATATATTTTAAGGCCAGAACAGGCCAATGTGATAATTTAATTCAGCCTCCTGCATAAAACAGGACTTAAACCTGTGCTTACTGATTCCTGCATCAAGGCCAATAACTTCTAGCTGAACATGTTGTCTCTGAATAATCCCTCCAGTCTTGATGTAAAGGCTCTGTGTGATGGAGTATCTGTCGTAGCTCATGATAAATTGTTCTAGTCATTTCTTGCATGAAGACATATGTAACAGCCCAGTGGTAGGTGTGCTGGCTTGCCAAGGTTGATGTTCTGTGTTTAGGACTTCCCTTCTCATACGACCTCCTTAGCATATCAAGAAACACCTTTGAGGGTAACAATGTAAGCAGGTTCAAAAGCGGGCAAGATAAATTCATGCAGGATAGGTCCTTCAGTGGATATTGAACATAATGGTAGGGTTGTAGCCTCCAAATTAGGACTACCTAGGTTTATAAATGCTGGAAGCTGAAATATGTTATTTCTTAGCATCTGCTCTGTGCTACTGTGAGATACAGGCGTATCTGCTACACACAAACAGCAGTAGGCCTAGGTACACTTATAACCTATAAGTCTCCCCTGTTTCTAGGGTGGGGACACTAAAATATGCAACAGTCAATTGCTTGGGACAAGTAAAAAAACCCCAAAAATGGGAGTGATGGTCACAGGTTAATAATGACTGTGCAAGTGGGACACACTGGCCAGTGCCTACTGGTCCTCAGATGAGTCCAAGGAGCCAGTAGATGATGTCCAGTGAAACTCTGCTCAGAGATGTGAGCAGATGAGGGTCTGGCAGAGAGCTTCACAGTCACTGGGGGTCACCTCAGACAGAGCCTCCTTCCTGCCAGGTAGATGGCAAGCTTGGCTAGAGCCAGAAGGAGGTTGATCAGGAGGTCGATCAGGAGGTCCTTGGATTTGGTGGGGCCATGGACAGGGAGTGCATCAAAAAAAGGTGCAGGGAGAAGTACAGCTAGAAACCTCAGCAGGAGGTTGTAGAGGAAGCAGTGAAGGGCTGCCGCTTGGTACATTCAAGAGACATGAGTGCTAGGGTCTCCCTCCACCTTCAAAATGGGCAGGTATTGGCAGTGTCCATGAATCATGTCAGATAAATACCCATGGTGGTCCTTTGTGGAGGAGCTGCCAGCTGATGTCCCCAGTTGCTTGTGGGATGAGGGTTGAACACAGGCTTGTCCACCAAGGACTCTCACTCTTGCTGAGGGTGTCCTGCCATTTGGTGGCTGTGAGGATACGAAGACAGGATGCAGACCATGAGCATGTAGGCAATGAGCTGTACAAAAGTGGACCAATTTAGTATCCCTCCCAGATTGCTGAGGTGAGACATATACATATTTGGTGCAGATAGGGAATGTAGGCACGAGTCCTTGAAGAAACTGATAGTGCCCTCTGTTATTAGAGGTGGTAACTGTGTGCACCAACAGATTTCGGGAGACAAGAACAGGAGTGGGGCTCAAAAGTTAATAACTTTTCCAAGGGGGACTGAGCAGAGCATACTGGCTTGTGCCTGCTGGCCCTCAAACAAGTCCAAGGAGCTAGTAGATGCCACCCAGTGAAAGGCTGCCTGGAGACATGGACGGATGAGGGACAGGAAGACTTCCTATGAGTCACTGGGGGGTCCTGCCAGCTAGACCCTCTTTTCTGCTCAGGTATATGGCCAGCTTTGTAAGGTCAAAGAGGAGGCTGACCAGAAGGTCCTGGGACTTGATGGGTCCATGGATGGGGAGTGCATAAAAGAAAAGGTGCAGGGAGAAATGCCACTAGAACCTCAGCAGGAGGTTCTCAAGGAGGAAGAGAAAGGGTTATAATCTGGTGCAGTACAGGTAGGCTTGTGCCAGGGTCTCCCTCTGCTCACAGGAAGGGCACATACTGGGGTTGTCTGTGAACTGCACCAGATACATGCTTGTGGTGATATGTCTATGCAGGAGCTGTCAGCTGAGGTCCTAAGTGACTCATGGGATCAGGGTAGAACACAGATTAGTCCACCACAGGCCCTTGCCCCTGCCTTTGCCTAGGGTGTCCTGCCACTTGTTGTCAGGGCAGGATGCAAGGATGGGATGATAGAGCATGTGGAGCATGAGTGTATAGAGCTGGCAACAATGGACTATTCAAAAGTGGACAACCTTTCTATCCCCCAGTCTACTGAGGTGAGATGCAGGCCTATTTGATGTACTATGGGGTCATGGGCCTTGGCCCATCACGAAAAACTATCAGCTTCCCTTAAGAAGGGAGGCTACTGGGGATGCATCAACTGAATGCTTGGGACAACAAAAAAGAAAATGGGAATGGGAGTGAGGTCACAGGTTAATAACAAGGAATTCAGAAGAGGCCATGAGCAGATATCCTGGCCAGCGCTCACTGCCCCCTGAATGAGTTGAGGGAGCCTGTGAACTCTGACCAGTGAAACTCCACCAAGAGATGTGACCAGAGGTGTGTCAGGAAGACAGCCCCACACTAGGAAGCCCTGGGTTTGGTGGGGCCATGGATGGGAAGTGCATAACAAAACAGGTGTGAGGAGAAGTGCAGCCAGAACCTCAGCAGGAGGTTCTGGAGGAGGCTGAAGAGGGGCTGCAACCTGGTGCACTCAAGGTAGGCATGCTCCAGGGAGGCATGCTCCAGGGTCTTCATCTGTTGGCTAAAGGGGCAAGTATTGGGGTTGTCCATGAACCATGCCAGATACACATCCGTGGTGACAGTTCTCTGCAGGAGCCACTAGCTGAAGTCCCTGGTGGCTCGCAGGATCAGGGTGGAGTACAGACTAGTCCACCAGGGACTTTGCCCCTTTCCTCACCTTGGGTGTAGTACCACTTATTGTCGGGGTGGGATGCGAGGGTGGGATGATAGTGTGCAGAGCACAACTGTATAGAACTGGTGGTGATGGACTGTTCAGAAGTGAACCAGCTTTCTATCCCATAGCCTGCTGAGGTAAGCTACAGGCCTATTTGTTGCCTAGGGACCCTGGACCAATGCTCACAAGGAAGCACTATAAGCCTCCCTTAGACAGGGAGGCCACTAGATAGGCAACAGCTGATGCTTTGGACAACTAAAGACCTAACAGGGAAGGGAGTGATGGTCAGAGGTTTAAAACTAGCGTGCTAAGGGGGAGACACCAAGCAGAGCACACTGGACAGCTCCCATTGGCCTTTGAATAAGTCCAAAGAGCCAGTAGACACTGCCCAGTGATACTGTGTCCAGAGATGGGAATGTACTAGGGACAGGAAAGCAGTCCTGCAGTCCCTGGGGATCCTCCTGGCCAAAGCCTCCTTCCTGATAAGATATATAGCCAGCTTAGCCAGGGCCAGGAAGAGGTTGACCAGGAGGTCCTGGGACTTGGTGGGGCTGCAGGCAGGGAGTCTGTAAATAAACAGGTGAGGGGAGAAGTACAGCTAGAACCTAGCAAGAGGTTCTGGAGGAGGCAGTGAAGGGGCTGCAGCTTGGCACACTCCTGGTATGTGTATGCTAGGGTCTCCCTCTGCTTGCAAAAGGGGTAGGTGTAGGATTGTCCGTGAACCATGCCAGATACACACCCATGCTGATGGCTCTGTGTAGGAACCACCAGCTGAGGTCCCTGGTGGCTCATGGGATCAGGGTGAAGTACAGACTAGTCCACCAGGGACTCTTGCCCCTGCCCTCACGTAGGATGTCCCACCAATTGTTGTCAGGGTGGGACACAAGGATGGGATGATGGAGCACAACTGTCTAGAGCTGGCGGTGATGAACTGTTCAGAGGTGGACTGGCTTTCTATTCCCCAGCCTGCTGAGGTGAGATACAGCAGGGGTTCCCAACCACTGGGCCACAGCTTGGTGCCAGGCTGCAAAGGGTTGGCTGCCAGTTCGCAGGAGAGCTGGCTGCTAGACCAGAAGTGACCACAGATCAGCAAACCATGGACTGGAAGTGGACTGTGGACCATACTGTGGACTGGCAGCTAACTCTTTTTCATACCGAGTATAAAAGAGGGTTGGCTACCTGTGGCTTGCCAGTCCTCAACCTAAAAATGTTGGGAACCCCTGAGAAACAGGATACTGGACTAGATGGACCTGTGGTCTGAACCAGTATGGTATCTCTTATGTTTTTCCCCTTAAGCTGTTAAGTTTATGGTTAAAATTTGCTTTTCATTTTATCATGGGCATGACCTGGACGTGGAGGGCAGGGGAAGGGGATCAGGGTTTAGGCCATGAGGCTGGGAAGTCCAAGGGGCAAGGGAGTCACTAGGTCATGAGTTCAGAAGCTGAGCGTCTATGAAAGGGTGCAAGCTAAGCAAGATGAGGAGCAGCAGCAACCAGACTAGAAAACAAGGTACTGAGGATCAGGAACCAGGCTAGGACACTCCAAACCAGGGATCAGAAATCAATAACCAGAGCTAGGAACAAGGAACCAGAACCATAAAATCAGGATACAAGCACATTGGTGCTAGACCCGAGGAAAAACAAAGAGCACTGCAAAGGCTGCTGCTTAAATGCCACAACCAAGCACTTTAACTGGCGCCAGCTCAATACACTCAACTGGCGAGCAGCTTGTCCCACACAGGCAATCAGGGCCAGCTGGAGGCTTGCTACCCTTCCTGCCACCCTAACTCCTGGCCCATTTCCTGTCAGGATGAACCCCACTTCCAAATTCCAGCCACTGGATCTTGTTTTGTGCTTGCCTGTTTGATTATTTTAGAAACAGAGGCACAGCCCAGGATGCGAGTCTTTCACTGAAAAGCTTTTTAGACCTTGAATCACTCTCAAGTCTCCTCTGACAGAGCAGCTCAATTCCCACAACTGTTCATCACCCTCCAGGATATGCTGCCTGCCAAGAAAGAGTGACAAAGGGACTAGAAATAGCTTTTTTTCCTAAATGCTGTCCATAATAATCATAATTTCTTTGCTTGTTGTCCAGGAGTGCAAGTGTTGGGGCCAAAATAAGTCTTTCCACTTGTTCAGCTTCTGTGGACTTTTTGCCAAGTCTTCAACGTACTAGGGTCAGCTTGGCTTCTGCCTATGGTACTCAGGTGATCTCCTATCTGTATTAATCAGAACTGGAACTGCTTAGTTTTGGAGGTAGATGCATTCAGTTCAGCATGGCAATAGGGCACCTTGCACTGGTAGCACCCTTCAATTTGCAAGATATTGCTCTACCAGAGGCTTCAATTAAGCCACAGCCAAAAATACTGACATGTAATCTCCAGGGTTTAGATCTTGTCTGTGACAAGTGGTCAGCCTGCAAATTGAGGTAATCATTTAGATACTAGATACCTGCAAGAGGTTAGATTACACTGAGATTCCCTTGTTTGCTGATCTGTCATTATTTCCAATTAGTAGCTGCATCCAGGAGCATTCACACATGATTGCTTATGATGTTTTAATTGTCTTTGAAAGTTATTTCACAGCTTAGGTTGAAACCTAAGCAGAGTGATGTGGTTGGTGATCTTGAAAGGCAATGTATCTAATAGCTTTCTGGCCGCTAAACAGTAATTATGGGTTATGCTTTGCCTTTTACCATTTAATTCCTAGTAATAGCTGCATGTAGCTTAAAAGCCTCTTTTTTACTAGTGATTTTTCTTCCTTAAATTGTACAGGGAACTGAGAATGTCAAGCCACATGGGTAACGCTTCCTATTAATCTCCAGTGGGAAATGGATATCCAAGTTCTTTGGGTAATTTTAACAAAAACCTCATCTTTAAAGGCATGGCACAGCAGTAGTAAGAGTCAAGTGGTCACAAGGCAATCAATAATGGATCAGACTTGCAGAGCTTTCCCTGGCTTGCAGGGGTTAAACTTTTTAATTATAATTTGGAGTTATGCTGAATCTGATTTAAGAAAAAATTGGAGGGGGTATGTGTGTGTCTGTGTGTGTGGCAGGGGGTTGTGAATCTCCTCCCCAGACTCCTCAAGACTCAAGATTATATGTTCTCTCAAAATGGCATAATTTTTGCCTGTCCCAGGGATCAGCACAGGCATGCATGCTGTATGTGTGTCATCATTATGAATTGCTTGTGTCTGAGAAAAACACTTAAACTCAAGAGATCACAGCTGCATAGGCATTGTGCATGCTCTGTGGCTATCTTTTTCCTTAAGAATTTACAATTTAAATAAGCAAGACTGACACAGATATCCTAATAGCTGTTTCTTGTTAATTTGGGTGCCTCTGAAAAATCTGGTTTCATGAATATACATGAAAAATCAACAAATGTGGTTAAGTCAAGTAGGTACATGTGTCCAGAGGCCATCTTCTCTACTCCTCAATTGCTATATTCACCCAGCTCTTTATTGGATAGTGTTTATTATATAGAAGAATGAAGACTTCAGTTACCCAAAACATAAAATGATGGTCCTAATATTGCACATGCCAGTATCAATGTAATGGGGCCCACCGCTAAAGGCAGGTATGGTTCCCCTTGGTGGCCATTTTCATCCTGTCCCTTCAACTCTGATCTCTCTCTTAGTACCACCCTGTCATTACCTGCCACACCTTTTTTCTTATTGTGAACTCTGGAAGGGTGCCTCCAGAGAACCAGGATGTGGCCTTGGGTGCCCTGCTCCCTTCTGCTCAGTGACTGGACTCTTGCACCCCTCGCACAGTTTACTGAGTTTCTGGCAAGTCTTGGGCCTTTGGGCTGTAACTTTTTGCTTTGTTCACCCAGGGTATTCTTCTCTCCCAAGCAAAGTTTCAACAGCACCCTTCCCAGGGTGTTCCCTTCATGGTCTCCAACCTCTCCTGCAACCATGCTAATGCCTTGCACGTGTAGCAGAAATATAAACAACTTGAAATACAAATTCACATAGCATCAGTGGGAGCACTGTTCCCTGAAGAGTTCCTCCTCGTAGCCTAGCAGGGGCCACTCTGAGGCTCCGTCTGTGAGGGTTCGGCTGAGATGTAGGTGACTGGGTCTGCAGGTAGGCCACTAGGAGCACCTAGGGGCTCAGGAAGGTCGGACTGTAGATTACCAGTCTCAGGACAGAGTCTAGGTTGGGGGGCCGAGATCACACAAGGACGACTGAGAGGTGAGCTGAGATCAGACACCAGGGGTCAGAGAGCTGGTATCTAGTTCCAGGGGAAATCTAGGGTCAGAGTTGGGAAAAGCCATAACCAAGTCAGGAGCCAGAAGAATAATAAGGAACACTGAATGTGAGGCTTGCTGGAATAGACTAAGACTGTCAAGGCAGCCCTGCAGCCTGAGGCTGCAGGTGGGCTTAAAATGGGTAAGCAGCACTTTCAGCAGACACACTGGTTGCTTGCATCTGCAGACAACTACAGCAATCTCATTAGTTAAGGATTAGGGGTAGTTGTGATGGCTCAGTCTAACCAGGCATGATTGATCAGAGGCCCTGACACAGTCTTTGGAGCCAGTCTTATATGGCCCTATGCTCCACCCCCTTTTGGTCACTTGACCTGGGATCCTTTCAGCAGGCTGCAGATGTTTTCCATTGGCTACCTCAGCAGGCCACTGCGGACGCGGTCAGGAAGGGCAACTGCACCCTGTCACGCATCCACAGATGCATCTTGAGCAGGTCCAAGGAGATGATACTCCCCCTCTATGCGGCACTGGTCAGACTGCAGTTGGAGTACTGGCAGGGGGGGCTGAAGCTTTCTGGTGCCCCATACTTGCCCTTCACTGGGGAGGCCCAGGTATGTAATTTTCTGAGGACTGCCCCGCCACCAGCAGCCCCACCATGACATTCAACCCCAGCAGGGTGTGGTTTTAGGTCATGCCCCAGGACCATAGAGGATCCTCTCCCTCTATGTGACACTAGTCAGGCCGCAGTTTGAGTACAGTGTCCAGTTCTGGGAGCTGGCATCGAGAGGGTCCAGAGGAGGGACACTCGCATGATTCGGGGGCAGCAAGGCAGGCCCTACGTGGGGAGGCTATGGGACCTGAACCTGTTCAGCCTCCACAAGAGAAGGCTGAGGGGGGATCTGGTGGCCGTCTATAAATTGTCCAAGGGAGACCAGCAGGCAATGGGAGAGTCCCTGTTCCCCTGAGCACTACTGGGAGTAACAAGGAATAATGGCCATTAGTTGATGGTGAGTAGACTCAGGCTACATATCAGGAAGCACTACTTTACAGTCAGGGTGGCTAGAATCTGGAACCAACTTCCAAGGGAAGTGGTGCTCGCTCCTACCCTGGGGGTCTTCAAAAGGAGGCTAGATAATCACCTAGCCGGGGTCGTTTGACCCCAGAATTCATTCCTGCCCATGGCAGGGGGTCGGACTTGATGATCTGCTTAGGTCCCTTCTGACCCTACTGACTATGAAACTATAACTACCTAGTTACATAATTAGCTGCTGGATGTTTACCATCAGGAGCTCTGCAGCTTTCTATCTCTACTGCCCAGATCTCTGCTGCTTAGTTGGCCCCTGTTTCAGCCAAATAAAGAACATATTGGTCCTAATGCTGGGTGATTCGCACCAAATATTTTGTACAGCACCTAGCACAATGCTAGTGCTGAGGATATTAAGTACAGGATTCCTCCATGCTATGTTGAAATTAATATGTTTATTTCAATATGAAGTTACCTTTATTCTACCAGAGGTTTGGAAAGAGGCCTAATGTAAATAAGTACCAGATATGAAAAATATGGTTTAAATTATATGTTTTCTTACCAGGTGTTTTCCAGAAGGGGTCACTGTTAGAGTTGCCATTACTCATTCAGAGTCCTCAGTGTAGTGTTTAGCAGACAAACTGAAAAAGGAACTGATATTTCAAATATTTTATTTAAAAAATGTTAATGTATTTGTCTAGACATGTAGAGCAGGCCTGACGTAGACTCTTAGTGTTCTGTCTTTCATTTTTGCTTTTAATAAAAAGCTTTGTAGTACATCTTTAAAGAGCCACTAAAGCCATATTGCAAAATAAAGAGGAGGAAAAAAAAGATGCAGAAAGGTTTTTTAATGGATTTCCTCCCCCTTGTAATTTTCTCTCCCTTCATTATTTGTTGTATAAAGCTATTTGCATAAAAACTGTATATTAAGATTTATTTAATCTGCATACTTATTCTGTGTTTGTCCCTTAAAGCAATCACTCTGTGTCTATGATTATGATTAATGTTAGATTGAACTTCTTGAGGAGTTGAATAGTCTGGGATTTGGAGAAATGGTCTCAAGTTCATCAAGACTTCTTGTGTGGTAGGGTGAGCGCCAATGACCCTAACCCCTGTTCCAATCAGCATAGATCACTGGTGCTTAGGCTTTGGTCTGTGGGTCTTCTAGGTCCAGCTCACAGAGCTGGTTCAGCTAGGTCCAGCTAACCTGGCCTGCAGGAATCCCCATGGGTCTGGAAGTTTGGCAGCAGGGCAATGCTGCCATTGTTCAATGGCAACATTAATAATTGCCTCCCCTTTGTTGCCAGTTTTTCAGACCCATGGGGAACCCTGTGGGGTAGATAACTATTTCTCAACCTGTAGGTCATGATCCAAAAGTGGGTCACAAGAATATAGTATATGAAAGGGTCATGGTATGAACAAACTTTAAAAATGGATTCTCCTTTAAAGGAGAAAAATGTGGGAAACTGCTGGTTTCCTCCTTGCAGGCTGGCAGAGTTCCAGCCTGCAAGGGGTTGCTTGGGGTGCGGGGCAAGGGAGGAGGGCAATCAGGCAGGGGGTGCCACGTGCATGTGCTTGCACACACATGTATGTGACAGCCAGGCAGTGCGGAGCAAAGCTCCCACAGCTCCCTGCAGGTAAGTCTATGGGCAGGGGGGATAGACAACACATTGGGGTAGGTGGGGGGGTACAGGTGATGTGCTGGAGGGGCATGGTGGGGCACATACCTCCCCCCCCCAGATTTGTGCACCCACAGAGGGCATGGGGCTGCAGCCTGGCTGGACTGGCATGCGCAAGAGCCACCTCCAGGCAGAATTCAGCACGGGAGGGCAGAGTGGTGCAGTGAGATGGAGCAGGGGGGAGAGGGGGTGCTGCCCTCACCTCTTCCCACTGTCAGTTGCTTGTATACTGGGCTGCAGTTCTAGCCTGCTGCTGTGGCCCGACTATGAGTCAACCTTGGAGGGAAGGTGGGGTGGTGGGCAGTGTGGGCAGCCTGAGAGAAGTGGCAGTGGGGGCTGGGCCATGGTTGTGGGGTACAGCCATGGCCCAGTGCTTGAGCAGCTGACGGTGGGAGGAGGTGAGGGCAGCACAGCCCCCCCTCTCCCCCCAAGCTGATAGTTCTTGCACTGCTGGTGGCACAGCTGGCATGGGGATCCCAGCAGTGATGGCAGCAGCAATGAGTCTTGCTGCCCAGGGTGGTGGGGGGCGGTGGCTTGGGAGTGAGGGGCACCAGCAGGGCCAGGGGGTTGTTTTCTACTAAACCATTTACTGGGTCAGGACTGATCATCAATGTTTACAAGTGGGTCCTGGTACAAAACAGGTTGAGAACCACTGGGCTAGATGACATGGCTCTGTGCACTAGATCACAGGTCCATAGCGGGGCTGATGGGTGGGATCACATGTGGCCAGATCAAGCCATGTGCAGCATTGAGCTGGTGTGCAGGAGCACATCTATGTATTGATCCTATGCACAGGTGGCACCCATTCAGCCTGTAGAGCTGGAAGGTTGAGTAGCACTGGCATAAATGGAGAGGTCCTTAGAGCAGAGTATTCCCATGAAAAATGGTAAGGGCATAACTGACAAAGGGGCTCTGTTGTTTCACAGAGCTGGTTGAAACATTTTTAACCAAATGAATTTTCATCAAACCAATGCTGAAACGTTTTGTGGAGATGTATCAATTTTAATTGTCTTTTTTCCCTGTAAATGGGAAGGTTTCTGAAATTCAAGGTAGAGTGGTTTTTTCCTGCTCATTTCTTATGAGAGAAAAGCATGACATTTGAATACAGCTCTGCACCATGGAAAAATGTGGAATGAACACTGATTTTGAAACCTTAAAAATTGTCACAGCATGGAAGTGTTTTTCTCAGGTCACAAGAAATCCATGCCTACAAGGAACAGTGTGAGACAAATTCTATTTATAAGGAGATTATTGATAGAAAAATCTTTCAGGTGTTGAGATTCTGATGATGGAATGGTTATAAGGTCCAAGATAGATGAGTCTAAGCCTCAGTTTTTACATCTGGATCAAAACTACCTCAGTGGTGATGGGGGTTCACATCAATCTTCAAAATAAATATTTGTTTGGTGCTTATGTGGTCCCTCCAGTGTCATAGCTAAGCATCTCCACAGTAGAAATGGCAGTAACAATGGCTATGTCCTCGTCAGCTTCCAAGAGAAGTTGCTTTCTCTTGATAAGTTTTTATTCACTCTGCCAGGAAACTGAGTCAAAGAAATGAGTTTTGTATTTGAATTTCTGCATAATGAGGTCCTGCCATTCTTATCTCTCATATGAGTTGTTAACTATGGAAGGTAAACTGCACAAAAGTCTTTCCCAACCAAGTCTTTTCCTTGCCAGTTCATTGTCTCATTGCAATGACATATCACACACCTGTCAGGGGAGGTGGTGTTTACAAAGGAAGATATGTCTTCTCAAGTAGCTAATGTAAATCCAGTGAAAAGCTTTGAACATCAGAATGAAACTTGGAGCTAGTTCTGATTTCTCTTTTTTAAGTGTATGGACAGTTTGCAGGGCAGAGCAGAATTGTGCCGTTCTGATAATGAAACAAAGCCACAACATTTCTCATGAAAAGAAATTCTGGTAAAAAATCAATTTCCATACTATGGAAATGTTGCATTTTAATTTTGACTTTTAAAGATATTTTATATGATGTTGAATAAAGATTAATCAAAATGAAAATTCATTTTTGAATGGAAAGTTGAAATGTTCTGTTCTAAACAAGTTTTAAATTGCTTTGGCCTTATCAAAACACTTTTTATTTTTTACTTGAAATGAGCATGGTTTTCATGAAATGTCCACTTTTGACAAATCAATATTTTTGGCAAAAAGTTTCCTTTTCAAATTTTTCTGAACAGCTTTAATGGAGACCTTGATTTCAATAACTTATGCTTGCTGGGGGAGGACAAAGCTGTTTAAAGGTTTGGGTTGGTCCTTCCTTTAATCAAGCTAGTTCAGTTATCCCTATTTTTGTTTTATCATAATCCTCTGTATCAAAATCCCATTGTCTTGAGTTATAAAGGAGGGACTGGACAAAAGCATGGAGAACATAGTGAAGAGAGCAATTCTGTATTCCTTATGGCATAGGCAACCCCATAAGGGGGGCACAGGCAGCCACTGTGTGCAGCACGTGGTAGATCAGGGAGAAGACAGGCAGCAGAGCAGCAGATAGGGCAGGGAGCAGAAAGTAGAGCAGCAGATAGTGCAGCAGAAAGGAATTAGAGTGGAACTTGAGGAGGGTGCTGGGCTAATTTGTGGTATGCCTGCCAAAAAGGTTGGCCTGCACTGACCCATGGGTTAGAGGAATTGCTAAGGTGACTTTCCATCTCCTTCTTTTCAAATTCTCTCTACATGTAACCAACTCCAGCTGCCTAACCCAAACATCCTGACTCCAGGTGAGTAATAAGCAACAGGAACAGATGGATTCCAAAGAACAAGTGCATGTTTTAATGCAAATATCTTCCAGCGACAAAGAACGAGGAGGCAAAATATGCTGATGCTAAGATGGCAGAGCTGTCTGTAAAAGCTTCCCAAGGTACCAGTGAGTCTGTAACAGGTGGCAGTCACAAAGGGCTGTTGTTAATCAGAAGGGCTTTTTAAATAAAGCAGAAGTCACTATGAACAAAGGGAAGAGGAGAAGTTTATAACAGCTTCTGATGAAATGCAAATGTATTGCTGTTATCAGTCACATTATAACCAGCTTGCCCTCCTTCAAAGGGGAGGAAAAAGGCACCCAAATTTGCATATAGATAAGGTCAGATCTCACTTCTCAGTAGGAAATATGAAGGGTTTATTATTGTGTTTTTTCTTCATGAAGATGGTCCCCCCACCCTCCTGACCTTGACAAGTCCATGCGGATTCTTTTGCACCATTTGTCATTGTTTGGAGATGAAGGTCTCCCAGATACTTTATATGGGCAGATTGCAAGAGATTTTCATTGTAGGTGTGTTCTTCATGGCCAGTGCGCGTGAAGGAATCCTCTGTGCCTCTGGCTCTGAACGGGAGCAGTTAGGAAGCTGAGCGGAGGTAACAGTCAGCTCCCAGAGTAACGGTTTCCTGTTTATTGATGGGGAAGCTGAAGCACAGGTGGGGAATGCTGATCAGTTTTTTGTCCAAAGTCATAATTAGCAGTAGAAATAGGATTCAAACCCAGGTCTCCTGATGCCCTGCTCAGTGCCTTAATCATCGGGCTAGTCTGCTTCTCTGGAATAATACTGTTATTGAAGTGTGATACACCAGACTGGACATGGTATTCCAGGTGATGCCTTACCAGAATAATAACCACTCATGTCCTAGATATCATACTCTCTTTAATACATCCAAGAAAGAGATTTGTTTTTCTTGCAACAGCATCATGTTTACTCATATTATGACCCATTCCTTTTCTGCTACATTGAAGCCTTAGAAGTGATTTCCTATTAATAAACTACATTAATTTTGTAGTTGTGATTTCTTTTTTCTAAGGGTATGGGCAGATGAATAAATTATACCTTGCTAAAAGGAGGACAGGCCTTCCTGCATACTGTTCTGCCAACCTGTTTTATGTGCCCACCCCTACCCCTGGTAAATGGAAACAAAATTAAGGCAGCTTACCCCACTTGACAATTGTCTTCATAGGATTTCAGCATGTAGATTTTGGACTGTCCCTGCAGTTGCTCAAGATCATTTTGGATTTTAATCCTGTCCTCCCTCATGTTCGTAAATTGCACAGTTATCCACAGATTTTATAGGCATACTCTAATCTATCATTCAAGTTACATAACTACTTGGATGGAAGTAGGCCTCCTGCAGCATGCCAGTTTAAATACCCTCTTGGTTGACACCAAGTCATTGATAATTCTTTGAGAGTGATTTTTTTCAGTCACTTGTACATCCACATTATGATGATCATATCCAGGCTATACTTCCTTAGTTTGCTTATGAGACTGTCATGTGAAACCTTATTAATGTTGAGATGGATTACATTTCCGGCTTCCTCCTCGGCTTCTAACATGACTACTAATATTATATTGGTGTAAATCCAAGCAGAATTGGGTCCGATGGGATTAGTCATTTTGCTCAGCACAGGGAGCCCAAATGCCCATTTGTCTTGCACACTGCAGGGTCTATCACTCCTCTGCAAAATGGAGTAAAATGCTACTGAATCACAATAATGTTGCCGTACACTAATTTGGGGCAGGGATAAATAACTAATTACACAGGTAAGGAGGCAGTGGTCAGAGCTCAGAATTCTATTACTTAGAATTTCCAACATTGCAAAATTGGGGGGTTTTTTTGAATATCCATAGGAATGAAAACAAAAATAATTGGCAAATTTTTATATACAATGTTTCAGATTCTTAAAAACCTTCTACTTTCAATACAAAGTGTTTGGTTTTGATTTTTGCCTTTTCAAATATATTTACAATGAATAGATTAAAATGAAAAATCATTTTAAAATTAAAAATATTATATTTCAGCTTCATAAAATGCATATTTTATTATCTTATTTTCAAAATGATACTTCTTCATGTCTAAATGTTCCTGAAGAACGTTTTAGTTTCAGCAAAATATCAATTTTAATTAAAAAAACAAACAAACCCCCAGTCAGGTGGGTGTACTAAATTTAGTTAAGGGGTGGGGAGAATGGAAATGAATTGACAAGTGAGACTATTCCAGTCTCAAATCCTAATTTATTGAACACCAATGTTTAAGCAAGGCTTTAAATGCAACACTTAATGGCTAAGCAAGCCCTAGCAGTCAATGCAGATATTCTTACGTAAGCCTTGTGATTTGTTACAGTGATTTCAGCTGGCCAAGTGTCCATCATCGCATCGGGATTTGACAGAGTTGCTGTAGTCTTGGGTTCAAGCTTCTCTCCAAATTTGTAATGTCACTGTTTGCATTTTATACTGTTTCTTAGGATGTTAGGCAGTTTTGTGGTTGCTTAATGTTCAAGTCCTGTGTTCCATGCAGTTTCTTGACTTAAAGTTGCAATTCCTGTGATTATGATTTTGTTTCACCATTTATCCGGTCAGCCATTTCTGCTCATATGCTTTCATATATATACATTTCATTGCTTAATGCTATGTGATATTTTCACAAATATCCACCAATTATCTTTCCCAATGGTCATTTGTTTTCTTGTCAAACTGCTGTCTGTATTTTGCTGGCTTGGACTGTTAAACCACATCCTCTTTTAACTTCTGACAAGGGTTACAAAAGGTTTACCTTATGCTGTGGCTTATTTGCTTCTTTCAGTAATTATATAATTACATTAAGGCACAAAATGGCATTGTTTATACTAAATATTTTGCTAAAGTGGCTTTCAAATGTACAGCATGTTTTCAACAACAACAAAAGAGAATTCACCAGCTGTAGCCCAGAAAATGTATGCCAGCTATAACAGTGTAAGGTGCATATAGGTGTAAGGTGACCTGCTGTCTGTATATCCTGGAACTTCTGGTGGTTGCTAAATGGGTTTTGATATTTTACTTCCTAAATATTCTAGCAGTGATGATGTGAGTTTCTAGGGGAATTAGCTAGATGGCACTAGATTACACCTATGTACAGCTGTACAAATAGAGTTGGTTTGAAATGTTTGCTTTTATACTAAAAACAAAATTGAGAGGAAAGCCTGTTTTCTTAAAAAAATGTGTAGTTTTATTGAAAAGTGAAAACTTTGGGCTAAAACTTGAAAATGCAACTTTCAATATATATATATTGAAAAGCTCAAAGAAAACTTTGCTTATTTTAATTTTTTCATGGAATTTTTCACAGAAAAATGTTCTCCCCCAATATGTATTAGGAAGATCAGATAGTAGATTGCTACTGTCTGTCCTTTCCTGTGCCTTTCAATGGACAGAAGTTTTCTTCTAGTCTCAGATGCAGCTGCCATGTTATATTCAGTAGTAGTCTACTATAGCTGAGACTTATTCATTTCATGGGGCATATCTACATGAGATGCTTTACTGCACAGTAGATTAATCATCACCATGTAACCATGTGCAGCAGCTACTGTGCAGTAAATTAAGCAAAAGAATGGATTTCTATTACCTGTAAATACAGGTAGTAATTAATTGCGCATTAGTTGCTGCATAGTACTGCTCATGTAGACACTGAGTGGGAGCAAATTTGCTCCCCTGTCAGCCACACCAGCAGAGGACCACAGGGGATGTGGGAGTGCTCTGTCCACAGTCCTGGCACTGCTCAGCCTCTGGCTACCCCCAGGAGCTGGGAGCTGATCAGTGGTGGGATGGAGTCTCTCTCTGCTCCCCCGTCCTGGTGCTGCATGGCTCCTGGCTCCCCACAGAAGCTGGGAGCCTAGCAGCTCCAGGACTGGGGAGCACTTTGCTTCTCCACCTAGCTGGGGGCTCACTGGCAGCAGTCCCACTTGTGGGGCAGCTGCCAGGGAGCCCCCAGCTGGGTGGGGATTTCCTATTTAGCTGGGGGCTGGCCTTGAGCTGTCCCCTTTTTGGGGCAGGTGCTGGCCAGCCAGTGGCTGGGCAGAGAATCAGGGGACTTGCTGGCTGCTGCCCCACAAGTGGGACAGCTCCCACCAGCCCCCAACTGAGTGGGGAATCCCTACCCAGCCAGGGGATCACTGGCAGCTTCCCATGGGCCAAAAAATTTGGTAGCGGGGGAGTGGTGGCAATTAATAAAGCCATGCTCCCCCCTGCCAAATTTCCAAATCCAAGCCCTGCACAGTAGGTTGGATCTGGGCCCCCACCCCTCCCCTTCTCTGGGGCTCAGCCATGTCCCCCATTGTGCTGGATTGGGGCTGGGCTGCCCCTTGTCTCCCTCAGCATCCCATCACAACTGCACCAGGTTCCGGATCTGGCCCATGGACAGATTGGGCACTGCCCGTCTGGCTTGTCAGGAGAAACAGGGTGAGCCCCACTGCTCTAAGCAATGAAAATTAGGATCAGATGCCTACATGGGATCAGATCAAAATGGGGGAGGAAAACGCATTGTAATAAGTGATCAGCATATCAGGTGCTGACCTCTTTGAAAAATCTGAGCATAAAATCCTACTGGGAACTGCTGGCTTGTGAGCACCCTTTAAAATTTAGTTTTCATTTACATGCTTTGATGGGAGCTGGGCTGTTTGGAAAATTTGGCTCTGAAAGCGTCACCAACTCATGTGTTTTGAAACCTTTGGATGCCTTGGACTGGGAGAAGATGGAACGAGAGAATGGCATGAAGCTTTGAATCCTTTTCCTTTTATCAGAGATGACTGTAAGGCTGCATTAACAGTGTGGGGAATTCTTTTCTAAAAGCCAAGAGTGTAGGATTAATGAGTTTGAAGCTTAGAATCATAATAAATGGACAGAGAGGGAAGCTCTCAACACAGCTTCTAGTAGCTCAGCCAGAGTAGATACCTTTTGAGTCTCCTGATAGAGCTCTCTTGTGTGGCCAGAGCAGATTTCTGTTCAATTCATCAGATAAAACACTCAATGGAGAGAAAATACGAAGTCCATTTACCAGATGGGGACTCTGCTGGTTTCTAATGCTCTGTGTCAGTTGGACACCAGTTGGTGAGCATCAACAGGTGCCGTAAGCACAGGCTAGAAATAACCATTCTCTGGGTAGCAGGAATCTTGGAGCCAACAGATGGTCTCCTTGTATGTGCAGCAGCAGGTAGCAGACCTGAACTCTTGACAAAGCAGCTGCTGTGCTGTGACCCTGCTGATTACACTGATTGCTAATTGTCTCATTGTTACCTTGTGCTCTCCCCATCTGTTTGTTATATCCCTTAATTGTCTTTCCCTTTAGACTTGGGCTGTAAGCTCTTTGGAGGCAGGTATTGTCTTTGAGTCACATGTACTGATAACCGCACATGCAATGGAAGATCACTTCCTGATTGGATTTCTCTAGTGCTTCTTCAATAAGTTACAACTTAATAATAACAATAAGGTATGATGTTATTATTATTAAACACACAGTAGGGAATTAGGCATCTGACTGCCCTTTGTGCCTTTGAAAATCTTCACCAGTTATGCTTTGTTGAGAATACGAAGGTTATGTATATTATTATAAACATCACATACCCTCAGGTTATCTATTTTAATATTATCATAACCTGCCTGATTGCTAGGAGATACAGCAGCTTACTATGGGAAAAGCCCACAGGAAATGAAACAGTGGTAGAGAACAGTCCAACAGAAAACATTATAAATATGTTTATTGGAGAATAATCCTTGACTTGCCTCCAAGCAGGTTTGCATGGGATTATTATTCTTAAAGTAGAGACTAGGTGCAAAGGGAACCCTTTCTTCTTGGGAAGGAGGGTTGTCTTCAGGAAAGCTGATACCCAAACTGACAGAAAGAAGAGACTATGAGTAGCACGGACTAGCTTTCCCACAGGTGAGACAATGCTGGGCATTCCTAAACTTTATGGGTACATTAAGATGCAGTGAGGAAGTACACCACTCAATCTTTCATGGTGTTTAGGGAAATGACAAAGGGAAAGTTGAATGGGAAATGCTGGTTTACTTTGAAGGTGCTGTTTCTGAGCAGGTTTGTCACAGGATCTAGAAGGGATAGCCTTAACACTGCACAAGCTGAGCTGGGCCTTTATTATACACATAGCTGGGAACCAATGGGACTGCAGATCAGGGATTTTTCTTGAGCAAGACTGTATGTGTGATTCCATGTAGAGTGAAGACAGTCATCTAAGGGGAAGAATTTAAGAGGCTTGAAAGGTATCTGTGGTTCAGTTTGTTCTTAGGATTGTTGTACCTGCAGCTTTTGGGAAGTGATGTGTCCATGCTTATGTCTGTTAAACCCAAACTGCCATTAAAGCCTTCAGGCCCCTCTCTTATTTTGCATAAACCTGGTTGAAAGTAATGAAATGCTGGAAGATACATGCCTGTTCAGGAGGTTGGGTTAAATAAGCTTGGGAGCCTACTAAGCAAGCTTGATTCACCATCGGCTTGGGAGACATGCATTAGTGACATGAACTTAATGAATATAGTGGCAGTGAAGTGGTTAAAATGGTACAAGATTCCCCCCCCCAGTCTGTGCAATG
This sequence comes from Alligator mississippiensis, assembly GCF_030867095.1. Classification (NCBI taxonomy): domain Eukaryota; kingdom Metazoa; phylum Chordata; order Crocodylia; family Alligatoridae; genus Alligator; species Alligator mississippiensis. The sequence goes on along the minus strand of NC_081837.1, from coordinate 26,130,405 downwards.
TGGTTGATTCTCACCCTACAGTCAATGTGCTAAAGCTACCCGCAAATATTTCAATAAATAGCAAGCTCATAAATAACTTGAGACATTGCACTTCATAATAAAACAGTGACAAATGTTGCATCTTCATACAGTATGAATTAATGGTGACAGGGGTGGAGAGAAGGAGTGGAACTCAGGAGGCTGTATGAAAAATCATTTACCTTTTACAGGTGCCATAAAAGTGATTTTTGGCAAAATAATTAATCATGCATTATAAATGCAACATTTATTATAAATGCAACATTTATTAAAAACAGGCAAGAGGCATAAATACATTCACATTCTTAGATATTTGCCTCTGTCTTTCCTTCAACACACAGGGTCTTGTAAAATACTTCCTTCAGGTAGCAAATATGCACCATAGCTCAGGACACAATGCAACCTGGTTTCTGCAATTAGTAATGAAATGTAGCAGGTGGGCAAAGTTGTGTCTATACCTCCCTTATCTGGGTCTTCCTGAGCCTTCTTGGACCTTCATATATGTTACAGTAATTTGAAGACCCCAGCTGTATTGTGTCATTATGGGCTTCATAGAGGTTAGATTAGCTGAGATATAGGAATACTCCAGCTCTGTTCTCCTTTCCATCATAGGACCTTTCTCTGTATTGTGATAATGGTATACCCAGGGCAGGCAAAATACAGCCTGTGGGCCTGTGGGCCCCTAAAAAATTTAGAAAATTAATATTTATCTGTCCCTGGCTGCCTGTAAAGATGACAGGAGCCAGGGCAGTAGGACGCCAGTGGGAGCTGGTGGCAGAACTAAACAGCTACAGCAGACAGTCTGGTCCAGCCCCGCCCCCACTCCAGCCCCTCCCACCCCAAACCCCAGATAGAAACCTCTGCCTAGCAGGACTGTTCCTGCCTCTCTGTGCCAAGGGAAATACAGATAAGAAGGAGCGGGACAGGGGAGGACAGCGGACCATTACCCCAGTCCTCAGGGCCAGTCGGGTTGGTTCCTGCAGTCCCAGTGCTGCAGCCAGGAGCCACGTGATGCCAGAGTGTGGCGGGCATGGGGGGCAGGAAAAAGGCTGCAGCAGGCAGTGGGGAAGAGGCATGAGCAGGCGCGTGGAGCTCAGCGACAGCTGGGCAGGAGCGCAGGGCCTGTGCCAGTGCACTAGGGCCAGCGCTGGCAGGGCCCAGAGCGGGGGTTGGGAGGAGCGTGGGGGCTGGCTCCCTCCTTGAGCAGCGCAGCCTGGCTCCATACAGCCCTGCCAGCCTGGGCCCCGCGCTCCTGCCACCCCACTCTAGGTCCCAGTGTTGCTGGCCCCAGTGCACCGGCGTGGGCCCCATGCTCCCGCGCGACTGTTGCTGTGCTCCACGTGCCTGCTCATTGCCCCGTTCCCCGACCTGCTGCAGTCTTTTTCCTGCTTCTCCCAGCCCGCTGTGCTACGGCATCACTTGATTCCCAGCTGCTGTGCTGAGACTGGAGGAGCAGCTGGGACGTGGTGCCACAGTGGTCAGGGGGAGGCAAACCCCTTGCTAAAAGGAGTAATTTCAGGGGACAAGGGGAAGGACTTCTAGTGGCAAAAGCCAGGGGTTAGGGGGCAGGACTTCTGGTCCCAAGATGGTGACCAGGGGGTGGGGCACCTGCCAAGGGGCAGGGGTACCCATGCAGCCCTTGATGACTTGCCAAAACTGGGTAAGTGGCCCTCTGCTCGAAATCATAGGTATACACTGACTTTGTGTCTGCTGGAATCACCTTGGACACCATAAAGGGCTGAAGGCCAAGGTCAAAGCAGTCTAAAATGGGAGGGGAAGCATTGTATCCACATCAGGGAGATGAAGAGCGGCTTTAAGCAGAGGAATGGGTCTGGATAGTCCCCTGCTATCTCTTCTTATTAAGCTCTGGCTGCAGCTTACTGATGAATGTGGCAACAATCCTCCTTGACTATTAGAGTAAGATATCTTGGTCTAGGCAGTTTGTATTCTGTTTCTGATTAGAGTTAGAGCTATCCTGCTGCTTCAAGACCTGGATCTGAGCCATTTGGATTTTGAAGGATTTTCATCCTGATCTCCCTTTATGATCATAGGAGCAATGTTTCAGGCACTACTACTTGTCCTGAAATAGCACTGCTCTCCAAAGTTTGAAGAGAGGGGGAAGGATCTACAAAAATAGGGAGGAAGATATGAAAGTGGTTGATGGTACAAGATTATGACAGTATACTACAATGGAGTAGCCTTCAAGTGTGGTTTTTTTTCTGAGGTTTTTTCAGCCCATTAAGATCTTTACTGAAACTATAGCTGTGATTCACTCTTTGGAAGGGGCAAAAGTTATACCATAGGAAGCTGGTTGTGGGCTGTGATTTTAATGTCATTAACAGAACCTAGAGCATTTCTGCTAAATTAGTAGGTGTCTATATTGTGCTGAAAGGACAGTGGTTCTCTATAGTTGCTTTTCTTTGTGCTATTTTTAAGAGGCTCTGAAAAAGTATACTTAATTCAGAAAGGTGTAAAATCCTTTTTAGTTCACAAGAGATGAACGTGGGATTACTGTGACAAAAAGCACTTATTATTAGCTGAAATGGGCCTGTGGGAAACACAGTCCCTGGTACGTACACTAGCCATGCTAACATGACCACTATCCAAACTCACTCAGGAAGGTATTAGAATCAGAATTGTACAAATGCCTGCTTTGTAATGGCTGAACCAAGCTCGTGGTCCCAACACCCTCGAGGCTTGAGGCACTGGAAGTTCCATTGCTCACTTTTTATGACAAAACTAAACTGTTAATTTAGGCATTTGCTTTCCAAGCCCCAGGTTTGATTCACAGATGAGGACCAGCTATAGGGTAAAATACAAAAATTTCACTGGATACCACCCTTTCATGCAGCTCATGAATTCAGTTGGATTATACAGGTTTCTTTCTAATCTTGGTTTAAGTACATGCTTGACTGATGCCATTCTTCTAATGGAAAAGGCTTTTATTTAAATCCTAGTGATCCATAGCCTCATGAATGCTGGGTCTTGTCCAGATCTGACAAAAAAATCTAGACGTGGAACCAGCTTTTGTAGCCTAGAGAAAATCTGGCATGGTGTAAAGTACTTTGTTCACTGGAAGATCATGATTATCACGTTCTTTCCAACCTACTTCCCAGGGTCCACTGAACACACTGATAATTGTCCCCAGCACAGTTATCTTCTATGTGTTGATTATGCTGTCTCAGGTACAGGCCTTTCAAGCTCTCTCTGACACAGCAGCTTTCCCAGGCCTGTCACACTGGCTATTAACTCCTCCATGACTCCTGGCTTAGCCCTTATCAGAAGAATTAAGTGATCATTGCTCAACAACATTCATTTTGATGGGCACCTGCAGCACCAGATTGAGAATGTTTCATCCAGTGAACATGTCTTATAGTTGCTCAGGGGTGAGGGGGCTTGGCTTGTTTGTCAACTCTGGGCCTGATCACCCTGCTACTATGAGCCCTTCAGGGCATGATTTCAGTTCACTCCACTCCAGCTAATTCATATACATCTTCTGAAACCTGAGCTACACAATAATACCTTCATTAGACCATGCTGTCTTGGTGAGACTTTTTACCTTGAGTTGTTTTAGCCAGTAATTGCTCCCCTTTTTACAGACAAATATGGACTCCATCCAAGACCTTCCATTTGCATTGTACATCTCCTGGTAACAATGACCATGATCTTCATTTTCTTGGAAGTAAAAGCCAAGACTTTTGAAGAAGAACTGAGTACTTCAAAAAGTTTGTTAGGTAGCTCTGATCACCCTAATAATTTGGCAACACTTTTCATCCAAGAAGCTTACAGCACTTCCCAGAGAAAGAAATAGTATCTTTATTTTACAGATATGGGAGTTGAGCAGGAAAGGGTTTAGTGATCTGCCCAAGTCATATTCTCAGAACACCTGGATTCTAGCTTTGGTTTTGCCTCCCAAGTTCAGTGTCTTACCCCTCTGGACTGTGGTGCTTTCCTAGAACACTTGACATCCAGACCAGTATACCTACTGGTGTTCACAGTTTTTTTTCAAACCTTCCATGACTTGGTCTCTATTGATCTTTCCATTGACTCTCCATAAGCCTTTCCTTATAATACAGCTGTACAGAGATTGCATTTTTCTTGCTAACAACAGATTTTGAAAGAATTTTGTATCACATACATTGAATTACTGTAACTCCCATCACTCCATCTTCCTTATCAATAGATTTATTTCCTTTCAGTGGTGATGCATAGGGGGGTGCACAGGGGTGCTGGTGCACCCCTGTCAGCCAACATTCCTAGAAAGCGTGGCAGGCGAGAGCACTGGTGCCCCCCCAAGAGCACCAGCCAGGGAGTGGGGTCTGTCCTGGAAGTGGGTTGGTGAGGTCAGCTGCGGGGGGGACTTCCCCTCCCCTCTAGTTGGTATGACCTCCCCCGCCCCAGTCGGTGGGATTGGCCGCTGACTGAGCACTGGGTAAGTGCCCCCCCCGACTCAGGATGCACCAGTTGCCCATGTTTCTTTTCTTCCATTTCTTTTCCCCTGATACATATGTTAAAGGGGGAAAAGTTCTTTTTAATGCTTGCTTAGCACAAATGATTCCTGTCCCTCTGTTTCCACTCCACAATCTTTAGTCTAACCTGCAAAGCTTGAACCGATTTGGAGGTGGATAAACATTTCCTTTTCATTCCAGAAATACAGGCACATGCAGTGGCTCAGACTAGAAGCTGGGGCATGCTAGAGCAGCCCTCCCGTCCCTTCCATAGTGCTGAGCTGAGGGGGAGGGTGTGGCCAGGCCCCAACAGGATGATCTGATTAGGGAGGGGTTTTAATCCCCACCCTGGCCTGCATCCCTAGGCTTTTCCCTGCTGTCTGCTCAAGGGGTGGGAGTGTTGGCAGACCGTGCACCTGTTGATACTGGGCTTTTCAATCTCTGTCTCCCTGCTTCTTCAGACAAAAATGACATGGTTTGCAGACAAACACATTTCTCTGTCCACTCTTGAAGACTGACAGATTGCACCCTCTCTCATTAGTTTCAAGCTCTTCTTATCTACAGGGTGCATTTGTATGTGCAAGCCACTAGCTGTCTGCCCTTTGTTCCAGTGAAATTGGAGACCCACATAGACACCTCCCAGCATTAGCTAGCAAGGGTGGGGGAGGGGGGCATGGCCAGATGCCGGGTCCCTGCACTGGGGTCCCTGCCATGGGAGAGGGGCGGGAGGGGGATCCCTTCTTGAGCAGCCAGTGGGGGGGGAAGGGAGTTAGGAGGGAGGGGAAAGCCCGGCAGCCACTGCCAGCCAGAGCAGTGATAGTGCCTTGGCTAGGAAGGAGAGGGGCAGGGACAACCCTGCTCTGCACCAGTAGACAGCCCTGCCCAGAGCCACAAAGCTTCTGGGATTCTGGGGGACTCTGATTTAACTTAAACCAGGAAGAGGTCTGGGACAGACATTGCATAAACTGGTTTCACCCAAATTAGTTAAGTCTGATAAAGACAAGGTTCTTTGGGTGAATTTGATATCTTTTATTAGACCAACCCAAATGGTTGGAGAATAGTTATTAAGCAAGCTTTCGGGTTCAAAAACCCTAAGTCTGATAGTACATTCAACCAGGTTCATCTCAAACCGGTTTCAGCCATTTTCAGACTGGTTTATATGTACTGAATGTCTGTTCTGTTACAGGTTTAATCCAGTTTCCGATCACTTAAACCAGTTTATGTGTAATGTCTGTCCTTAGCCTAGGTGGCCAGCAAAAGTACATGGCCTTGACTGGCTTGTCCCTGGAATGATGCACAATAGCCATACAGAGGTACAAAACAATGCCTGGGAAAAAGTGTTAGTACATTTTACCCTGCATACTTCAGAGGGGCTTGAAGCAGGACAGTTCCATCTGTACAATATGTACAAAAGGCTTTCTCCCAGGACATCTGTTCATAGCCATGGTGAACTTTGAGGTTTATACCCTTGGCTGCTTCTGTTGGTGAACATACTGGCCCTTTTAGAAATTGTCCCTCCCATTTTATTTGCTACTTATTAGCTGTCTTAATTCCCCAAGTGATGCCTTTAACCAGTTCAATATCTTTGCACTTTTGCCTTTCGTGAACCTGTTTTTTTTAGTCTGATGATCTTAAACAGCTTGTGATAACCAGTACCTCACTTCCCTGATTTTCTCACTAGATGTGAATGTGAACCTAAGCTCTGGCTCTGTATATTTCTGAACTTTATAAGGGCAGGGGAGGCTTGCAGTTTAAATCCAGATCCACTGTTTGCAGTTAGTTTCTGTCTTTACAAGAGGCCTTAGACCTAGAAGCTGAGCAATAGTGATTTCAGATAAGAAGCTAGGTAAAACACCTTCTCAATCTCTATTGTCTTCAGGGTATGAGAGAGATCCAGTATGGCTTGTCTTCTTGCTTGTCTCTGTATCCTCCAGTTGAGAAGGAAATCTGTGCTGAAATTCTTCATTCACTCTTACTTTATTTCTACCTTAAAATTATCAAGACTGTTCTTCGTTATCATGTTGCCTTGCTAGCATTATACATTCTACAGCATAACACAAAACTTATTTCTTATTTCTCTTCTGTAAACCATATCCTTGTACCACATATTAACATCACACTTATGAGAACTATTTCCAGCTTCCAACTCTGCCCTCTAGGTCAGTGTTGTTAGCAACACTTATCACTCCTGCTCTATATTCCTTGCATTTGTGCAAAGTCAGGTTAGTACCTTCCTGCTCTTTTACCTCTTTCCCTCTACTCTCTATTATTTGTTTCAAGTGCAAATTCCCCTTCTTTCCTTTATTTCCTATCTTGTTCAAATCTCATCTAACCAGTGTGAAACCCAGGCGGCTGTCAGCCTGTTTGCTGAAAGCAAAGCCCTTATAATCCAGTCACCTCTCGTGGCAGAATGCTCTATTTATCCCCACCCCACCTTTGTCAAGTGGAGTCCAGTGCAGACAGCGGTTTCTTTGTCAGCTGCTTTTTTGTTTCCCTTTTAAAAGCATTATTCCCAGATTGAACCAGGGCTCTCTGCCACATGCCCAGAGCTGTTTCCTGTTGTATTTTATACCCCTGGATCATTTCCAGGTGCTGAAATGCTGTTGTATGGGTTCTAATTAAAATGTTCAAAGAATGAGAGGAGCTTAGAATAGCACCATGAACTCTGATTGCTTCTTTCCTGATCCTTTCTTTGTCTGTAGCTTTCTGTGGGCTGGGGTGTTTGCTACATTGTCTATTCCGATCTCGGGAAGAACGTTTGATACAACCACTGCTATTAGCGATAATGATAATAAATGATACAATAATGAAATCTTATTATACACATTTCTACAAGGGCCTTTCATCTAAAAGATTTCGAAGTGCTTTACAGACTGGTGAACACAGATAATTTTACCCACTGGGGAAATGCAGCCACCATTGGACTGGTATGTGGATAACCATTTAAAAATGCAGAGCAACAGCACAGCATAGTTCAGCAATGGGAGCACTAGTAGTGTATCCAACTGAAATGTCAAGGGAATATTTGGGTGGTAGAATTATTTTTCTAGCGTGGAATTTACTTGCATCCCGAGGACTAATAACCCTTCTCAAAGAGTGCTGGGGTATTTTCGTGCCCAAGGCTGGCACTCTTTTAGGGACTGATGTACTTAAGTCTCATTGAATTCTAATATCTAATTCCCTTAAATTCCTCTAAAAATGCAAGTCCAACAGACATCAAAACCATCAATTTTATATCCCACCTGGAAAAGATTTCTCTGAGCCTGTGTTTACACAGCATATGGCTTTAGGTGTTCTCAGCTGCTAGAGATAAGAGTGTCATCTGTTGAAACCCCTGCAAGAACTCTCTTTTTGTACCCTGTACCTTGGGGTTTTTTTTGTTGGTCTCCCATTCAAGTACTGACCAAAACTTGACCCCGCTTAGCTTGTGAGAGTTGACGAGATTACAACCCAAGGCAAAATATTTCCTGGGCATATTTGTCTTTAGGAAAAAAACCCCTAAAGACACCAACTGCCTCCTGCTTATTAAATGGCCCTTGCGTCTGTTTATAGAAGCAGATTGAACAGGGCTGGCCCTGGCGCTCCCTTCGAACAGGATCTGTATGCATTCCCCAGTGATCTATGAGGTTAATAATATTCGCGGTACAAGCATTATGCAAAGCAGGACATCAGTTCCGCTGGTTGGCAACCGAAGAGCGGTAAGCAAAGGCAGCAGTGCAATCAATCTTGGAGACCAATGCGTTCCCTTCCACTAGTGCAGAGATAGGACATCGTAAAGCACTGGTAGGGCGCTAGGTACCCCAGGAGTCTTCCCATACTTGACACCTGCAACTGGGGACTTGCCAAAGAGCTTAGTGTCCAAAGTGTTGAATTCTTAACATTCTGCGATCTTTTGAAAACAATTGGCTGGTTTCTAATTGAGATTTTTGTTTAATCACAATATAGAGAAATGAAATCATTTTATTAAAAAACCTATTGTAGAACAGCTGGGATACTGGAGGTGGTTTATGTTTATAAGCAAACAGGAAGCACTTGGTGAAATCTTCTGGCCTTGTGATGCAAGTGGTCAGACTAGGTCATAATGGTCCCTTCTGCCTTTAAAAATCATATCATGGATGCATCTGCATGAGACATTTACAGACAATGTCCACTTAACTCTGTTTCACTTAGCGCTATTTCACTATAATGCTCATTTTAAATTGATACCTGATTCCACTTAGCGCTCAGTCACCATCTTGGATTGTGGTCACCATCTTGGATTGTCAAAAACTTGCAGTTTTGCCTAACGCTTGTTTCACTTAACTCTCAGTTTTTCAGGAACCCGATTAAGAGCACTAAGCAGGGATTGCCTATACTATGCAGCTGACTAATTAGCTCCACAGTAAGTGTCTCAGTGTCTACACATATGTCCCTATTAGGACTTAGGAAACAAATAAACTCTACAGCAGGGTAGTACATCTAAATACTGATTGCTCCAGAGTTAATGGCTTCTGGGGGCACAGTGGAACAGTGTGCCCAGGAGCAAAAAACTCTGGAGCAATAAGTTCTGGAGTTTGTTTGTGTGCACTAATTGCATGTATACACGTGCCCCATGAGAGTAACAAGATGTGGTCCGTAGCGGCCTGGCATCCAGTCAGGAAATGAGACCAGTTGGGCAAATGCTGCTAGAAATCAGCTGACTTGATTCCATGATATGACCCCATTGGTATAGAGAGCTTGCAATGAAGACACAGGAGAGGTATAGACAAACACTGGAGATTCTCCTTAAATAGGTCCTGGGGTGATGACAACCTTGCTTCCTGGTCTGACCACAAGAAATTTGGGACTAAAACATGTTAGATTAAATCTCACTCCTTTCACAGTAACTTGAATACTGCATAAATTGTAGTTTTACTAGGTGAGATCCTAGCAAAAAGTGAACACTGACTTTTCAGTGGTGAGTACTTGGACAGTAACTATTCATTCATTCAATTGGGGAGCATAACAAAAAATTCAGGATGGCTTTTTTGAGCAATAAGAAATGAGCAAGACCATGTGTGAACTGAATACTGCCAGACTTTTCATGATTATCTCAGGGACTTTGAAATTATACTGAATACTGGATCGTCATGGTGAGGATTTTGTTATAAACAACAAATACACTAGGATAAAATACAATACCCTTATCAGGAAGGCCAGATTTTGAACCTGAGACTCAGACTGGGGAACAGTTATAAACATGTCTGTATAGAGCCCTTCTTTGGAGACTGCCATTATCCACTATGCATCACAATGGCACCTGGAGACTCCAGCCAAAACTGGGAAAACTTACAAAGCTTCTGGTTTAAATAATTCTGGAGAGACCAATAGTCACAGGGGAAACTGAGGCATGGAGAGCTGGCTTGACTTGACTAAGGTTACACAGTACATCAATGGAAGGTTATTTACATTGAATAAATCATTTGTTATTGTTAATAAATGGTTCACAAACCAATGTGGAGTATTCATTAAAAAGGAAAGAGAAGACACATTAAATAAATTGGGTAAATGATTTACTGTAAATGATTTACTTGGCTTGACTTTAAACTAGCTAGTTGAATGACTTGCCCAATCTTAAAATAAAAGTTTATTTTAATTTAAGTCCATTGTGGGAAGCCCCAAACCTTCAGTACAGGGTTCTGCCTAAATATTTTTTCTCCATGCAGATACAAGGCTCTAATTAAGGTTTTGTCAGCAGTTCCATTATACACCTCTTGTCTCAGTCTCTTAATATTTATCACTCATTCCACATCACTCCAGCCTGGCACTGGGGATTCACTCAGCCCTGGCACATTATTCTCATCAAACCGATATCATCACCAATGTTATTTTAAACCTTCAGAACATTAATAAAGGTCATTTCAGTTTGCTATAAGAACATAAGTACATAATGCTGTACTGGGCCAGACCAGTGGTACATCAAGCCCAGCATCCTGTCTCTGGCAGTGGCAGCAGCAGATGGTTTAGAGGGAAAGCATATGAACAGGGTATATCTAAGGTGATCATTCCCTGTCATGCCCTCCCTAGCATCCACCATTGGTTTAGAAATGTCAGAAGATACATCATTGACTACTGTGTTGAATAGCTATTAATGAATCTATTATCCAGCCATGTTTTAAAATGGCATCTCAGCTCTGACCTTACATCATGGACTCTCCCAACTCAACCCTGCCCAGTAGGGTTCCTTATACATTGGGCTTGGATTTCCCACCAAAGCCATGCCCTACAGACTCCCTCACCCCACTCATGACCAACAGGGGTCACTGCAGACTGGCCTTGATGCGGATTCCTATCTTAGCCCCACCTGATGTGGTCCACTGAAGGGCTCATGCTATTCCATCTCCATGGATGATACCTTCACTGATACAAATTCCTCAGCAGCCTCAAAGTGGCTGCTGTGTTGCAACCCCAACTTAGAGGATCACTGCTGACTGGGTGCCAGTATAACTTGCCTCCTGCCAACAAACTGCAATGTAGCTAGTTTGCTGTGACTTTCAAGGCAAGTGCTGAATACGTTTCCTATCACAGGCTGGTCTCCTGAGGTTCTGCAGGCTGGAAGTCTATGGAACTATCCTATGAGCTTGCTCACAGGGGCACTGCAGGCTGATGCCAATATGGTTGTCCCTAGAGTAGAGCCAAGACAGCTGCTTCACTTTGACCCTGCTCCCTTGGATCCCTACAGAATGCTCATCCCTCCCTGGCACTGTTTTTTTATGTCCAGGGATGCTGATACTATCAGGGTTGCTCCTCCTTAGCATTGTTGCATGGGATCCTTGTCAGTAATGCTGATGCCACTTTATAATAAGAGTACCAATGATCTGAGCCGGGGGGGCATGTTCTATTCCCAGCTCTGCCACTAATGGCTGCATGGCCTTGGGCAAGTCATTTTCCCTCTCCATATTACTGCTTGGCTGATTTTAGTTGTAAGTTATTAGGGGATTCTCTCTCACTCTGTGTGTAGTCAGCACCTTGTGCTCTTAGGCCCCTAATCTTTGCTCAGACTTTTCAATGCACGTTCTTCTTTGAGGTAGTCTTATGATGACACCTCAGCAGATAAGCACCCTTTTCTGCAAAAAGGATTGTATTAGGACTTGGGGACAAGAGGGAACAGAGCTTCAGCCAGAGAGCAAAGTGCAGAGGAGTCTATGGGCATCAATATGTAAGCCTGCTGTGTCTACTATGCTAATTCATTTTCGTTGAATGAGAAGCATTTATTATATGTCAGGGAGAGTGTGATGAATGGGAAGTCAAGTTTTCCCCTGTATTATTTCAGTTCCCAGCCCTACGGGTGATTTATATAGCTGTGTTTATGGTGTTACTAGGCTAAAACCAAAAGGAAAATTATTCATCTCTTTTCCTTTCTTCTTTTTTGTTTGTGTGCTTGTGTGATTTTTAGCTCTGTCTTTTGGACAGATGGATCCTATTCTGTTATTGCTGTGACAGATTTTTTTCAAGTGCTCACTCCTTATTGTCACGGCAAAAACTTGGTCGCATTGGGTGCTGAGCTTTATCCAACATCTAACCAGTAGTATTGTGATGGGAGCACATATGCATACAGTGCACATATGCAAATCTAACCCTTATTTACTTATCATAACAGGTATTGAGCTCTTTTGGGTGGTGAACTTTTAAAAATCAGGCCATGTGCTCATTGGAAAATCTAGCTTTTATCATTTAAGGCCCCATTGCAAAGTGGATAGGACAGTTGGGGGCAATTGGATTGACCCTGTGTTATATTTTTAATCTTGCTAAAAATATTTCAATATCTGATTGTGAAAAGCATCATACTTAACTGGTGACCTATGTACAGAGGGTTTGGGAGATTACAGAGGCCTCTTTGCTTCGGTGTTCGGAGGCTATTACGTATTTCTGGATATGACAGATGCCTGTGTATTTTGTCCATCATGCATATAGGGTCAGATTTTCAGCTGGAGTAAATCAGTGTAGTTGCATGGATTTCGGGGTCTGTTTACATTAACTGAGGAGCTGGCTTGTATGGTGTCTCCTGACCTGTGGTACATAAATTGTGCCTGAGGGACCAGATTCTCAGCTGGTATACACCCACTGAAATTCATGCAGCTGCACTGATTTACATCAGCTGAGAATCTGACTCTCTTTTAATATGCATGGACCTACTGACTTCTCTGAGACTCCCAGCCTAGTGTGTGGACAGTGTCAGGCCTGAAGTGTTGCTGATTACCTTTCTTTCAAGTCAGGACGCATAGGAACTTGTTGGAGGAAGTTTTCTGCTGGTAATATGTTGGATTTAAGTGGCACATAAACCTGCAGGCTCTTTATTGAAGCTGTCGGGCAGTAAGGACATGGGGAATTATAATGGAGGAATTGTGCAACAGTGCTTTGCAGGTGATGTCTGGCAGGGGACCCACTATTTATTTATCTAAAGGAGCAGGTTTGCAGAGGTATCTGGAGGAACAGTTTCCAGGAGACATAACAATGACCCAGGTTGTTATATACCTCTCCCTCACTCATCTGCTAGCATCCACCCCTTAAGAATTCCTCCTCTTTCTGCCAAGCTTTAAATCTGTAATGAAGAAAGGATAAAGAAAGCCCAGAGGAGATCTTGGGATGCTGGCAGGCAAAGCAATGGCATATTGGAAACTGGTGGTGTCTTGTAAAGAAATCTGGCCTTATTTTGCTGAGCATGGCATTTTTCGCTATTTACAAACTGTGTATTTCACTAAAGAATGAAATGTTTAATTGCAATTGGCATTTCTCAGCCTTGTAATGGGAGCAGTGAGGGAGCCTGGAATGAGCGACTGTAAAAATCAGTTTCCATCTGGCTTTAACAACCGGGAAGGTCTTTACTGCTGCTGCAGTTGGAGATGCTTTCATTTGTCGCTTCTATCCTGGGCTCACATGTGGTAGTGCTATGTGTCATTAAGCAGATGCCATATTCCACCTTAGAGACTGCTGCGGTTCCACGATATCAGCATCGATTCTTCTGTGTATATATTTAGTTTATAAAGTAAAATGGGATTATGTGAGATGAACAACAGAATGGCACCATCATTTTATAGGGGCCCTTTGCTGTCCTACAGTGCTTGTACAACAGGGCACTATAAAAAAAATCATCCGTTTCTGGGGTTTGCCATGAAGTATAACTTATTTAAACTTTAAATCAGGACTGTTTACAAAGATAAATGTCTAACTGAGCTGGTAGTTCTTAGGCTTCTTCCCTGTGGGGTATCACATCTCTTTCCTTAGCTCTTTTGTCTTGGAAAAAATCATTCTGCAACATGCCTAAGTTGGGGACTCAGCTAATCTGTCTGACAGAATGAGTCCGTAAAATAGCTGTATATATTTTAGGGTATGTCTACAGATAATTATACTGAGGTAAAAGGGGAGGTACTTTCTTGGCGCATCTACATGTGTCCCTATGGCACCTTTGTTACTGGTGTGCCATGCGTACCGCGCATAGCTATTTTTAGTTGGTACATCGCTGTAGCAATGCGCTATAATGAGGGAGCATGTTGCTACGGTGCTGTAGCTGCATCGTCAAGGTTTGTGACCACTGACACTACATTGCTGTAGCGTGTTGCTACAGTGACACAGCATCATGTGGAGAGGCGCCCTCTGTTTTTCAAATTGTTCATTACCACAGAATAAAATGAACATGCAGAAAGGTTATATAGAAGTTAACAATCTAGGTAATTTAGCAATTTTTCATTCAAATGTAAACCACCCCTATTTGCTGCGGGATAGAATAGATGCACAAAATAGTTATTATGAATCATCTGAAATGCAATAAGGCTCTCCACACTTTTGATATAATGCTTTTTCCTATCCATACCCATAGTGCCTTCCTAACATCTGACATCCTGTCACAAATGGATGATTGCCTTACCTGGGCTTTTGCAGAATAGATGCACAACACTTTTATCGCATCTGATTTTGGAAGACTGGAAGGAAAGAGTTAAGCATGATCCTGTAAAGTTTCCAAGCTCTCTTGGGTGAGTATTATAACCTCACTTTTCAGAAGAGGGAAACAAAGGCCCAGAGACAATATGCAATTTCCCCAAGGTTGCAGACTCTTGCTACTACAGGCAGAGCCGTCCCTAGGGGTGTGTGGGGGCTGGGGGGTGGCCGGTGGCCAGAGTGTGGAGCCGGCGGCACGTGGTGGGGCCCGGGCTACTCGCCCTGATTCACCCCTTGCTAGGGACGGCCCTGACTTTGGATTTTGAGTTGAAAGCAAGGGACTGAGAGTCAAGAGACCTTGAGTCTAATCCTTTCTCAGAGATGCATACAAATGTTCACATATAGATCCATAATGGTGCACAAAACCAGGATCTGGGATATAGCTAGATATGGGCAAACCCTCCTCAGATGACTGTTGGCTTAGCTGGGAGTGATTTGGATCTAGGAACCCTGTTAGCTCAACCTCCAAATCAGGTGTTAATAGGGTTTAAGAATGATCCCTAAATTACTGATCCCTACTAAATACAGTACAACAGCCTGAACCCTGGTTAGGACTAGATGGTATCTCTGTCTGGTTAGTCGTTGCAGCAAAGAGAAAGGACAGGCATTGGTGCTGATGTAGGGGAGCATCATCCTTTCCCATGTGAAGAGAGCTTTGTGCAAGAGGCTGAGGCTGGTTGGTTGTAGCAATCTGCCAGCTGTTTGCACTGGCTCTTGGGGAGGAAGGATATGGTATTCTGCTGCTGTTGCTGCCAAGCCATGTCAAACTGCTGTTGTCACTGGAAAGATTTGTTGGGCAGGAAGTGGCAGTACACACACACACACGCGCGCGCGCGCACACACACACACACACTCTTCTGAGCAGGGATTTTGTCGAATGGTGCTCCCATGCTCTGCTTCTCCACCTGCTCTGATATAGTCTGTCTAGGACTCTTAAAGGCACAACTGCACAGCAAGACATGAACAGAAAAGGGCAAGGGAAGTTAGATTTTCCCAGGGGGCAGAGAGGAAGTACGTGCTGCAGCCTCTCAGATTAAAACAGCATTGGAATTTGGGGAAATATATTAATATTTAGGCTTGGACTCATGTCTAAATCATTTAATTCAGGGATGGCTAGCCCTAGGGGTCATGATCCCCTTCCTAAGCCCACATTGCTAAATGGAAGAGGTGAGATCCCAGTGCTCAGACTGATTTATTCCAATCAACTCCATTAACCTAGAGTGCATTTTTTCAGCAAGTTGCACCCTTGCTCTCATTCTCAATCTCCGGCTTTCTACACAAGCAGCATTGCTCAAGGAACAAAATAAACCCCCTAGTATAGTCACACTGATATCAATGGAGTGACATCAGGGATGAACCTGATGCCAAGGGCTTCCCATAAGCCGTAAGTCTAGGCACCTATATTGAGCAGCACAGAGGGTTATAGGGAGAATATACTGTGCTTTGAGTTGCAGCCTGAAGCAAAGCAGCTGAGAGTCATTTGCTGTGGTGAATGGAGACACCTTTCACCTAATACTCCATCTACAGCTTGTTCTTTTCATAGGGATTCAATATGGCTATTTTTAAGAGGGACAACAGAGAGTCGCACCGCAGTGCATAAAAGCCAAAGGAGGACAGCATAACATGTCAGGATGTGACTGGAGTCCCTTAAGTGGCTCACATTATTACCTCACATTTCTGTGCTCCTGGAGTGAATAAACCTAGGTCATGTTTGTAAACTTCTGGGATTCTTTTAAAGACAGCATGAGCATGGCTGGTTAGATTAGCTCCTCATAAACACAGAAAGCTCCACACTGCCCTTTCCTAGTAGCCTAGGATTTTGAGTGACAGTTGTGGTTAGGTCTAGTGGGGAATTAGATAAAGGACTTCCCCACAAAATGGAATTATATCCTGCTTTAAACAGGATGGCTGAAAGCCTTTCCCTTTTCAAGCCAGTGCCAATGGGTCTTCAGCAAGGAAGCAACTTACTGCAAAGCAAAGCAAAGCAAAGCAAAGCAAAGCAAAGCAAAGCAAAGCAAAGCAATCAGGCTCCTGCTAGACAGAGTATCACTTCCAGCTTTGTCTTCACAGCACATGTATGCCAGGTTAGTCTCAGGTCTTTCCCCTGGCATGTGGCAGAAGAGGTTATACATTGATATGACTCTGGACCCCAGCAGGCTGAGGTAGCGTTTACTTCTTGAGTGACAGCGGACCTTGAAGCAGCTGTTAATGTATGCAGACTACTCAATGCAATTATCTTGCAAATGTGCAATTATTTCTGCCAAGATAGACTGGTCCTACAGTCATTTCCCACAAGTCTCTGGAGCACCCATTTTTGCCATCTAAAAGTGGTCTCTGAACTTGTTCAACTTTGCTTTATGTTATATTCAGTTACTTTTGATTCCTTTTGCCTGATATTGCTTTGTACCCCCCAAAATAAATTTATTGAGTTTTTCCTTCCAATAAATTGTCTCCTGATGTGTGCAGACCAGTTGCCCTATGATGTCCTGCAGATGGAAGCATAGAGCAGTGCAGGAAGGCATGGAGATAGGAAGCTTGGGTATGCTCCTAGATACCTGTGCTGCTTGTCACTGCCAGATATGTCACCAGTGTAGATGTCTACAGTAATGGCACAGCATGAGGGGGTGCACTGTCCTGGGTTGAGGCTAGCCCTTGTTTACTTATATTGTGGGTAGCATGCACTAAAGACAAGTCTGGTGTCCACCATTAGACAGACCCCATTCTCAGCTCTGCTTTAGAGTTGAACTGGAATCTGTTTTCCAATCCATTAAAGCTCTGAGCTTTCAGAAATTTCCCGTCTCACTTCTGGATGGACCCAAGACCCACTGATGTTCATTTAAAAAAAAAAAAGAAAAAGTGGGGGAGGGGTAACAGAGAGAGACAGACCCACCCCAGCACAGCCACTAACCCGGTGGTTAGAACATTGCCATGACAAGGGGTTCAAATCACAGTTCTGCTCTTCTCTTCCACCCCAAGTGAGTGCCGCAGTCACAAGGCTTTGGGCTCTTCCGGAGTCTATATCAGCAGAAAATTACAACTGGGAGCTGAGAAATCTTTCCTGCTGAAAATTTGATCAGGACTGGTACTTCCAACCCATTTTTCTCTGGATGATGGAGACACCTTGTGGTGTATTACATTCTGCAGACAGGCTGCAGTGCACAGGGAGGGGATGCAAGGAGTCCCTGCCACTCCCCATGCCTACTGCACCCATGCTTAAGGGAGGCATTATCTGGTGCACTTAACACTCCAGTGGATACATGTCAGCATGGAGACGGTGAGGCCATTGTCCACTGCTTAGGGCAGAGGCAGGCAAAACATGGCCCACAGGCTGGATCTGGCCTGCCAGGCAATTCCATCTGGTCCATGGGTGCCCACCAATTAATTGCACCCCACCCAGCCCGCGCACCTCACTCCCACCCTTGTGTGCACAGCTTCTGGGCAGGGCTGCTGCTGCCACTGCTGCAGCCAATGGGGAACATGCTCAGCTTCCCCAGGTCGAGCAGCTCCTTCTTGTCTCCCTGCTGCAGTGCTAACTCTGGGCAGCAGGTAGGGAAGTTGCAGTTGGTTAGGGCCAGGGAGCATGGGGCTGTGGCTGGCACGAGTGCAGAGCCCATGCCCAGGGGTGTGGTGGGAGCATGGAGCTTGTGTGGGTAGGGTGTAGGGGTGTGAGGGAGGGTGGGGGGTGTGGGGATCTCCCACACACTCTCTTTTCATGGTGCACAGCTTCCACCAGCGGTTGTAGCAGTAGCAGGCAGGGGCCCTCAGGGCGCTCATGGCCCATGCATAGACTGTTACCTGGTGGCATGTGGCTGTGGTCAGAGCTGTACATGGTGGCAAGGAGCTCAGCCAGGCCAGCCCGCCTCTATTGTGTGGGGCACCCTGTGGTGCACATGCAGCTTCCGGCACTCGCACTCCACAAAGGGGAAGCTCCCTGCGATGGAGCTGGCTGCCATCCCCGCCATATGCAGCTGCCGGGACTCTTGGAAGTGGCAGGGAGCCTGCCCCTTGCTTCCATGGTGGCAGGCAGCAAAGAAGGCAGCCGGCTCCATTATGTGGGGCTTCCCCTTGTGATGCACAAATGCTGGGATTTGCACGTGCACCGCATTGAGCCCTGCACGATATAGATTGACTGGCATGGCTGTGCTCCTTGCTGCCATGTGCAGCTTGGGCTGGAACCGCGTGTCACCAGGTGGCAGCACCTGCATGGGGCACAAGCGCCCTGAGTGCCCACTGCCTGTTGCTGCTGCTGCTCCTGTTGCTGGCAGCAGGGGCTGTGTGCCATGGCAGAGAGTGTGGGGGGTCTCCCCACCCTCCTTCAAACCCCACCCTCCTCACATACCCACACCCTGCCCCCACAACCCTCCCCACATATACACACACCCCACAACATACCCTACACCCACCCACACAGTCACACCCCCACACCCCACCACACACACACACACACAATATACAAGAGTAAGACTTTAATTTTATTATAAAAAACTATTTTTGCCATGATTTGTGTTTGTGTAGTGTATATAGAGGTGATTGCATAATAGCTCAGAAATAAAGTATATTATAGTAGGTGTTTACCTTTTAGTGTATGATTTGGTTCGGGTTTTTTTTTTCTGGTTTAGTGGCAACCCCCCTCCAAAAAGGAATACTTCCAGGGGCAAGGGGAGGGAGTTCTGGTGCCAAAGGTCAGGGGTTAGGAACATGACTTCCAGTTTCAAGATGGTAACCAGAGGACAGGATACCTGTAAAGGGGCAGGGCTACCCTTGCAGCCCTTGACAGCTCACCAAAACTTATTAAGTGGCCCTCCAGTCAAAATAATTGCCCACCTCTGGCTTAGCGGATTGGACTACACTGGTCTCCTGAGGACCCTTCCAACCCTAATTGTCTATGATTTTATGGTCCTGCACTTCAGATAGTCCTGGCCTGCAGTGTGGGGTGGGATGTACCCTACAGCCTTTCTTAATATGGCTCATAAGTGAGAAGTAGATTCAGAACCTGCCTCTTAAACCTTACATAGGACCTAAAGTGGTATGTGAGCTCAGACTTCAAGAGGTGAAAGAAAAATACATTAACCCACTGCACCTGTCCCCTTGTCTAGCCCATCTCTCCTATAATTTATGATACATTGTATTGCATTTTTATTATGACTACAGTACACCCTTTCTTAGGATCTCATTTGGCATAATTCCCAGAATGCAATGCAGAAAGGCTTTTGTATTGAGATCTTAAACAGGGGAACAAATTCCTTGTGAGCTTTTATATCCATTTGTGGATTTAACAACCGGCTCCAAAAATAAACTTTAATAAAATGTGGTTTTGTGTTTAATAATTTCCTTGCTTTTTTGTCAATGAGGTTGATAAAAAATCTTAGAGGAAATATGAGTCATTCCAATCATCTGCATATAATCACTTTCAGTATAGAACATAATTGTGTTTGAATTATAGAGCAATTAGACTGTCATGTTGATACGCATTATACAAGAGCCCTGGCACATGGAATTTTCTTGGGAGTCTTCAGCATTTCATATTCTTGATGTGGGGGCTTTGATATGAGGAGCTGTTATACTTGAAGTTGGTAAATCAATACATGGTATTAAGAACAGTCATTTCCAAAGACAGAATGATTGTCTCACTGAGAAGCCAGACACATGAGAGGTCACACCTTATCTTACTGCTGAAATGTAGCCAGGTAGGATGTTTTAATAGCACCATACTAATATGTAGTCCTAGATATGGGAGGTTCCCTCCCATTGTGCATGTAAACTTGCATACAGATGCACACAGGCAAACAGGGAGTCTAGTATACCTTTGTAGCAGGAATCCTCACTGAGTGCTCATCTGATAATTCTTTATTGATAGCATCTAGTTGTGCTAGCTATACCAAGGTAGGAGATCAAGGGAATGGAGGTAGGTGAAGTTGTCATTATTCAAATAGGCCAAAATAGGAATTAGATCAAAATATTAAATAAATAACCACCTTCTCTTGGGGAAAACTATGCCATGGAATCTGTATTGACCACAAAATACCATAGATTCATATTTTCTGTTATCCAAAGGATAACTTCTCCAATTGCAAAGAAAACTTTAACACCATGTGCTTGGTCATGGGTGACTAAGGGAAGAAAGTGACCTGTTGAGTTACCAACAATATTTCCTGGGTTTTCTAGAAGAGGTTGGCCATCTGAGAACTGCCTCGGCCTCTCTTGGCTTGTGAGGTTAACTAGATTTCTACAATTCTCATATGTAGTAAATCTCCTTGTGGAAGATCTAGGCTGCAGCTGACCCCACAAGCTTCCACGCACAGAGATAACACTATTCATAGCTGGCTGTAGGGGCTGCTTTATTCATACCATATGGTACTCTTCCCTCCTTCCCAGAACTGTCTAATGGAGATAACTGTTATATTGTGGAAGGCACTAACATGATGTTCATGATCCTCTCTCTGCTTGTACATTCTGTCACCTTCCCTTTCCCCATGGCCTGTCTTTTCTATTTATAGCCTGTAAACTCCTTTCAGCAGGGACTGTCTCCCATTCTTTATTTATACAGTGCAAAATGGGGCTCCCTTTTGACTTGGTGCAAAGGTGCAACTATGATATAACTGCATAGTAATGGTTGCTCGTCAAGCCCCCATCAGGAGGCTTCTCTAGCTTGTGCTTCACCTATCCCAGTATCCACTTTCATATTGAGATATGACTATTTTGTAAGTACCAAGACACTACCCTGAGCATGTAACAAAGTTACTGGACGACAAAATCACCACCAGGCTCTGTCCCTCCAGAATCTCTTTTTTGGGGGTCGTTTGGGCACTGCAGCCCAAATGTCCTGTTCTCAAGACATCTCCTCTCAAATGCATACGGGACGGAAGGAGAATTGGCCATCTGTTCTCTCTGCTTGTTGTCCCATATTTGTAATCATATTAAGAGAAGATACTATCCACTTGGAAGTGGCAGCAGCACTGATTAGTATGTTTGGCTTGTCTTGCATGTGTGTGCCTGTAACTCAGATAAATGGATGAGGAACTAGGAACAAGGTTCTAAGGAAACACCTCCCCCAGCACTGCAAGACTCCCAGAGCTTTATCTCAACAATATTTATATTGATGTCTCTGTGTGCCTGCAGCTCCAAGTCTCTTGTTCTTTGCTGGAAATGTTCCCCATTTGTAACCTGCCAGACCACTTAACAGAATATCCCAGGCCTCAGAAAATGAGAATGCTTCTGAGGCAGGAGGGGAAAGACAGGAATGCAGGTCTGTTACAGCCTTGAACACGTATCTACCGCACTGAAATATCTCTTTGCATCTGAGACGTGATCATTTCTCACAATGATATTTCCAACTTTGACTGCCAGGTTTGGAGATTCAAGCTTTATCTACAAAGTCTGTTTCTCTCTGTGTGTGTGTGTCTCTCTCTTTTCTTAGACTGGATTTTTTTTAAGTGGCTGGGTGGTTACTTCCACTACCCTTTTGGCCTGGGACTCTGTGAACTTCTTTCCTCCTGGGGAGTAGTGAGAGCTTTTGTTCTGCATCTGTAGAAACTGACTGCAGGATTCCCTATGCAAAAGGTCCTCTAAACACTCTCAACTACTCCTGTAGATGAGGGGCAAATTGATTTCGCTTTTCTTTCTGTTAGTGTTCATCCAGTTCTCCCTATTTTCAAAGAGTGGAAGCAGGCCTTGCCATTCCAGTGCAGCAGGTCCTGAAATGCATCTGCTAATGCCATCACATCTTGACCTATGGCAGTGAAGCCAACCTTTTTTGCAGGTGTACCACAAATTAATTCTGGACATTCCCCAAGTGTCACTCTCTTCCCTTCCCCTGACAAATTTGCTGCTCTGTTTCCTGCTCATAGCCCTGTGTTCCCTGCCTGCTCTGCTGTTCTGCTTTTTGTTTCATTTCCTGTGCTCCCTGCTAGATTTGTTACTGAACTTCTTGTCCCTTCCCAACCTGCTGTATGCCACACACAAGCTGCCCATGCCAATTGTGGCACCTGTGCCGCAGGTTGGCCACCTCTGACCTATGGTATTCCCAACTCTTCCAGACTTGTTCTCATAGCTCTTCCAATGCACTTCAGTCCTGACCTTCTGAAGCCTTGCTCATCCAGTTCTGGCAATGCTCAGACAGATCAAGCAATGCACTTCAGCCCTGATCTACAGTGGCCTTCTGCTAATCATATTCTAGTCCTCATTGAAACAATTGTCTGGAGTACCTGTCTTTTTTTTCTACTAATCCAGCTCTGGTCCCTGCTTTGTGACAAATATTTCAGAGTGTGAGGCGCTTTATTTATAACATTAGTTATACCAGGTTGTGAATGAAATATGTGGTTGCAGCTGAGTACACGCTTGTAAATCAGAATTAACACCCACCATTCTCTGCCAATATAGCTCAGACTTGTTTTAGAGAAGTCTGAGCTTGGAAAGGAAGCCATCTAGACAGGCAAAATTTGCTAACACAGCTCAAACTTAAGGAAAATGCCATGGTCAAACATCTGTAGATGGGCGAGGATGAATTCTGAAGGCATTTTCTAATATGGGGCCCAAGGAGATAATGAATATTAGTGTAAATAGGGCACCTCTTCTGATATATTCCATTTGGGAAAAGATGCTCTATGGGGAGTTAAGACAACTCCTTAAAATTTGGGATTGCAATGGTAATGCTGATGGAGTCCAGCTTTAAGCTTGTTCATGCAAATTACTTTAATCTTTCTGAATCTAGGAGCCAGGGTTAGACCTGGTGGATTAAAAGAGAGTAAATCCTGTACTCATGAAACACATTTCACGTAGCTACTCTTGGCAGGAGAACTATAGTGGCATGACTCTAGCATCCTACCCAACATGCTCTTTCCTTTGTTTTTATTGCTGAATGAAAACTTAAAACTCTAAAGCCCAACTTGAAGAGACTCCACAGGAAACTTCCCTCAGTCCTATCCAAAGGTCCCAGGAGAATAAATCCCCACCTCCCTGAAATAAGAACCTTTGCTGTCAATCCAGCGTGCAGGAGGGATTGATGAAAATTATCCTTATAAGAGTTCTTCTTACCCCTGAGTGTCAAGCTAGTCAGTGTTTCTGTGGTGTGAAACAGCTTCTATCATGGCTGAGAACCCCAAACTGCTGTGATTTGTTGCTGAATTTAAATTAAATGTCCATCTCCAAGAGGTCTGAGCAGTCACCTCATTAACCCCTGTGTCAGCTCTCCTCCTTCTCAGTAACATGTGTTTTTTGTCCAGCTCATGTGAAGGGATTGCAAAACTGATTTGCTTTACAAGGTCTCATTTTTCCCCCTTTGCAACTCATTTGAGTGCTCAGGTTCAGTAGGGCATCTTATAAGGAGAGAATACTCAAGATCCACAGGAGATATAAGCACAGAGATTAATAGCACCGCATCTGCAGACAGGAATGACCTGGAAGGCATAACCTCCCACTGTCAGGATAGTCAGGTGCCAGTGCCTTGACAAGGGACAAGACAGGCAGGATTAAGGGTCTTGATTTGGAAATACTTAGCTCTAAACTCCTTCACCCTATTGCATTGGTAAGAATTTGCAGGGAAATTTCAGGTCTGAAATCTCCTTAGAGCAAGCTTTTTAGACAGCTTTTAAGTCATTTGTAGTTCCTACTGATGATGAAATGCTATGAGAAAGTACTGCTCTTGCTTTTATAAAGATAATTGAAGGGCTCCCACTGAGATTAGGTCTCTGTTGGAGTAGGTGCTAATACATGAATACAGTAGGTACTACTGTACTTGTGAGTGAGTGTGTGTGTGTGTGTGTGTGCGCGCGCGTATCCTTCTGTCTCTCTATGCAATGAATAGAACCTGCTATAATGGAGACCTGATATGTACCATAGAAATTATTCTATCTATCTATCTATCTATCTATCTATCTATCTATCTATCTATCTATCTATCTATCTATCCTATATAGAAATAATTATGTGTGTGTGTGTGTGTGTGTATAATATATTTATAAAATATGTGAATGCACACACTATAGTGGGGGCCTGGTATATAGAAGAAATTATTATTATTATAGGATTATTATATAAGAGACTGTAAACCTGGAAATTTGGGTTTAAACTCTCTAAAGGAGGTGACAAAGAACGTTTTGCATTCAAAACCTTGTCTAACTTTATCCCAACTACATAGTTGGTCCAATAAAAAGAAATCCTTGTCTCTCTCATTATTTTGGTCCATCACAGCTACAACATCACTCTTACACTTGTATGTAGGGGCCTTAAATTACCAATAGATACCTTGGTTTTAAAAGTGCCTAAGTGAATTAGGCAGACAAGGTTCCTTGGGTGAATTTGATATCTTTTATTAGACCAACCCAAATAGTTGGAGAATATTTATTAAGCAAGCTTTCGGGTTCAAAAACCCTTCATCAGGCTAAGGAAGTGAATTAGGCATTTAACCTGCTTAAGAGTTTTTGTAAGTCCCACTAGGAACTTACCTGCATCTTTGGGTGTCTCAGTACCTTGGATCATGTGGCCTTACAGAATGAAATAGACCGGTTCCCAAATTGTAAAAGGGGGATTATAATCCCTCCTTTGCCCATTTCATCTAAGTGGCTTCCCCTGTATTACCCAGGGAGTCTCTGGCAGAGGCAGGATATGACCCAAGGTCTCAGAAGTTCCACTACTTTACTTGTAAGGGTACCCTGAAATGCTCCTGGTATGTTGGCATTGACTCATAGGCCTGTGCCAAGCAGCTAATATTCGCTTCAGATTTGAATTCAGCCAATTCGGGGGACAGTGATTCGATTCGGTGGTTTGAATCACTTTCCCGAATTGATTCGTCTGAATCTGATTCAGCTGCTACCAAATCTCCGAGTCAGCCAGGCCCATGTCCTCCAGCCTGGCAATGGCTGTCCTGCCCGCCCCAGCTCCCAGCACTTGTTAAAAAAAAGTCCCAGCTCACCGGATGCTGCTGGGCAGGGAGGGCTATCCCCACTGCCCCATGCTGCATGGGGGGCTCTGCATGAACTCTCTGACCCCCCCCCCCAGCCCCCCCAAGGCTGTCCTGCCCGCTGTGGCTCCAGCCCTTTAAGAAAAAAAAACAAACAACTCACCGCTCCTGCTGGGTGGGGGGCAATCCCTGCTGCCCCCTGCTACCCCATGCCACGTGGGGGGCTCTGCATGAGCTCCTCGAGGCAGCAGGAGGAGCGGTGAGTTTTTCTCCATTTTTTTTCTTTTCTTAAAGGGCCAGAGCATGGTGGACAGGGCAGCCATAGGGGGCTGGGGGAGTGAGGGAGGGGTTGGGGGGCTCGTGCAGAGCCCCCTCCATGCAGCGTGAGGCAGTGGGGGGCAGTGGAGATTGCTACTCTGCCTGGCAGCACCTGGTGAGCACCAGGGCTTTTTTTTTTAAAGCACTGGGAGCTGGGGTGGGCAGGGCACTTACGGGAAAGGGCTGGGGGAGTGGGTGGGGGTCGGGGGCTGGTAGGGGTTCCCCCCATGGTCCCCTTCCCCCTCCCCCACCTCTAGTACTTACGAGCTCAGAGTCAGCTGCAGCTCCCTGCTGCAGCCACTGGGGACTGCCCGAATCATCAAAGCTCTCCCAGTCTTTGCTGAAGATTTGTAGAGCTTTGAATTGGTTTGGACCTTTTAATTGGTCCCCTGATTTGATTCGGAGATTTGGCCACTGAATCGGGCTGAATCTCCTCCGAATCGAATCACCACTCGAAGCTTTGCACAGCCCTACTGACCAGCCAAAACATGAGTACAGTGGAAACTTCCTGTATCTTTTTGAGTCACAGCAAAATACAGCTGCTTGTTGTTTATTCCAGCCTTTGCCCTTTCTTTGTCCCTTTTGTGCCCTCCTTTGTTGTGTGCTATTTGCTTATTATTCTGTCAGTAGGAAAGGCTACATGCAAGGTAATCACATCCTACCTCAAACTAGTGTTCAGTAAAGCTGGAAATCAAAAGAAATGACAGTACTCTGTGCATATACAATTTAAGCCAAGCAGGAGGCCACCCCAGCACCTCACATGCCAATTAAATGCGTTGATATTGTGCACAGCATAATGTTTGCTTTGTCTTTGCTGTAAATGATATGAAAGTGGTTTAGTGACAATGCAGTCATATCCTCACCTTCCCCTGTGGGATAAGCCACTACTTCAGAGGCTCTGGCTGGAGAGTCGAGTCCTCTAGCTGAACCCAAACTCCGCCAAGCTCTGCTCCCTCTCGGGATCCTCTGTGAACACAGCACCTCCTGCTGATGTGCTCCCCACGTCAAGCAGAGTAGGGATCCGAGCCTCTTCACTCAAGTCCAGTTTAAAGCTGGGTAGATTTTTGAGGTGAAACATTTTGTCACCAAAAATAAATTTGGATCAGCCAAAACAATTTGTGAATTTATAGCAAATCCATCACATTGTGTCACAAAAGAAACAGATACATTTATTTTGCTTGCTATGGCATTTTCAAATTTCAAAATTTACCTACATTTAATTATAAAAGCAGGAAAAAGGCTTGGATAAAACGAAATCATATTCTTAGCTGTTGTTTTGGGTCAACCTGAGTTATTTCCCCCCCCAACACACACACTAAAACTATTTTTTTTTAAATTTTCATGATGGCCAATAAACTATCAAGCACCCACACAGCTCCAGGACAGCCTTGGGGGCCAGGAAAAGAAAATGGGAGCCAGGTCTGACACTAAATAGTCCTGCTGCTCCTCTCATTATCCTGCCCCTTTTGCTCTGTCACAGCTCCTGAATTTCTGCCTTGTGATTTCCCCTATTACATTTGTAGCCAAAACAAGAGCTGCTCCCAGAATAGCTGGGGACATAAATGTCTCCGTTGCCTCTGCTGTCTCCAGAACGTTGTGCCACTGGAAGCGTTCCTCATTACTTTCACCCTCTGGGTGCCAGCTCCCCACAATGGAAGTAGCTGCCATAGAAAGGCTCTGAGCACAAGACTATTGCTCCATTTCAGCCATGGTTATCGGTTCCTGGGCATTACTGCTCTACAAAGGTGATATTATCTCATTTGTGGAATTTGGTGCCTGTGGAATGGATTTGAGAGAGTTGGGCTTACTTCACAGAGACTCCTGAGCACTGTGTGAAGCCAGGTCTCTTAAGGCTTTTTTCCAAATCCTTGGACTGGCAATGCCAGAGATCCTGGCTGTTTCTCAACTGCTTAATAGATCCTTCTCCAGGAAAGCCTATGATGTGTTCCTTACCAAACTGATACATCTTTCCAGCAGTCCTTTCTTTAGCAGACCCTAAATCCCATCAGTCCTGCAGCCATTCCCCCCAGAATACTTTTGGACTGCTTAGAAGCTAGGCTGTTTTAAGAGGCACATTCAAAACAAAAATAGAGAAGTTAAGGAAGTCCATAGGTTAGAGGTGCACAACTGCTTCTCTGAAGGATGTTTTCACTTTGTCCTTATGTGAGTCACATTAACACAAGGAAGTGTGATGATATCTGAGTGATTGGTAGAAGTGACTTGCTTCAGGACATGCCCTCTTCCTGACTGCATGAGGTAGGATTGAGAAGAGAGCTCAGCCTACTAGTATGGTCATGGCCACCTACACCATCAGTTCATGAACTCCGTTGTTTTGTATCTTGTAGTAAACCAGGTCTAGATTTTCCATGTGGACTATTAAGTTTTGTATCTGTGGCTGTTCTGACTGAAAGCCTGAGGCAAGGTAACCCTGCAGAACCAACCCCAAATGGATGTATACCAATGCCCTGTAAAGTGAGCCTGTCTTGAGAGTGAATGGGCACTGGAAAACCTAAAGCATGTGTGCCATCATGACTTATTGAATTTTATTCCAGATGAAGCTGCCATGTCACAGGGCCGGAGTGCCCTGTTGCTGCTTTACAGACTGCCTGTCCTGTAGGTGATACCTTGCCTTGTGCAATGAATTCCAAGTGAGTTCCTATGGAAAAGGCACTCTTTTTCTGTGAGGACAGGTTGGACATCTTATTCTGTAAGAGCCCTCAAGGATACCTGCTGGTAAGAATTACCCATTACCCAGGAGAGAGCACACAAGAAAGTGGATTTTGGGACTAGGACTGAGGAGTTGGGGCTGGCATTGAGTTTCTGGTTTGCACCCAGATTCTCTGCACTCTTGGGACGGTGTTTCTTCTTTCAGTGTCTCAGTTCCCTCTCTGAAAACACGGATGGCATTTATTTTCTGTCTCGTAGTAGGGTTGGGATGGTAAGCTTTTTATGAGGTGCTCATTTATTACAGTGAAGGCCTCCATATAAGACCTACGCAGGTAGGGTTTTGTGTGCACTATAGATATCAAGCATCTGATTTTCTTCTAATTGGTGTAACTCAACTCTGTAGACATCGGTGGCATTACTCCGGGGAGAAGGGAGGTGTGGAGGGAGATGAATGAAAGCTGAGAATTGTACGGGATCTTTCCTCATATCTTTAATTGATCTTTTTATTGCATTTACTGTTTGTAGTATCCTTCCTTTGGGATTATTAGTGTTTGAATTAAAGCAGTACCTGGAAGCCAAATCCTAAATCAAGGCCTTAGAGATTCATAGATGTTAGGGTCGGAAGGGACCTCACTAGATCATCGAGTCTGACCCCCTGCATAGGCAGGAAAGAGTGCTGGGTTCAGATGACCCCAGCCAGATGCACATCTAACCTCCTCTTGAAGACCCCCAGGGTAGGGGAGAGCACCACCTCCCTTGGGAGCCCGTTCCAGACCTTGGCCACTCGAACTGTGAAGAAGTTCCTCCTAATGTCCAGTCTAAATCTGCTCTCTGCTAGCTTATGGCCATTATTTCTTGTGACCCCCAGGGGTGCCTTGGTGAGTAGAGCCTCACCAGTTCCCCTCTGCAGTTGGAATACTGCATGCAGTTTTGGGCGCCACACTTCAAGAGGGATGTGGATAACCTGGAGAGGGTACAGAGAAGGGCCACTCATATGGTTAAGGGCTTGCAGGCCAACCCCTATGAGGAGAGGCTAGGGCACCTGGACCTCTTCAGCAAGAGAAGGTTGAGAGGCGACCTTGTGGCTGCCTATAAATTCATCATGAGTGTGCAGTCAGACTAGTGCCCGATAGAGGGGCAGTATCACCTCCTTGGCTCTGTTTATCATGAATCTGCTGATGCATAATAAAGTGCCATTAGCTTTTCTGATGACTTCATCACACTGACGACTCATGTTCATCTTGGAGTCCACTAGGACTCCAAGATCCCTTTCCACTTCTGTGCTACCGAGCAGGTCATTTCCTAGGCAGTAGTGGTGCTGGACATTTTTCCTCCCTAGGTGCAGCACTTTGCATTTCTCCTTGTTAAATTGCATTCTATTGTTTTCTGCTCATTTGTCCAACCTATCCAGGTCTGCCCATAGTTTTTCCCTGCCCTCCAGTGTGTCCAATTCTCCCCACAGTTTTGTATCATCTGCAAACTTGGACAGAGTACACTTCACTCCCTTGTCCAAGTTGCTGATGAAGACATTGAAGAGTATCGGTCCAAGAACTGAGCCCTGCGGGACCCCACTGCCCACGTCCTTCCAGGTTGATACCAACCCGTCCACCACCACTCTCTGGGTTCGACCCTCTAGCCAATTTCCCACCCACCGGGCTGTGTAATCATTCAAGTCACAGCCTCTTAACTTGTTCACCAGTATGGGGTGGGATACCATATCGAAGGCCTTCCTGAAGTCTAAGTAGACTATGTCAACCCCTACTTCTGCGTCCATGTGTTTTGTAACCTGGTCATAAAAAGAGACTAGATTAGTCAGGCATGATCTACCTGCTACAAATCCATGCTGTTTTCCCCTCAGCATAATTTTTCCTGCTGGGATCTCGCATATATGAGCCTTAATAATTTTTTCAAAGACTTTGCCAAGGCCCCACTAGGACCTAATCCCCAATCAGGGGCCCATAAACACTGAGTTTGATAAGTTCCACACACTTCTGTTTACAGTAAAAACCAGGGAACCTGTGGCCCTTTGTGCCACTGGATCTGGCCTGTGGAGCCAGAGGGGCTCATTGGCATTCGGTGGTGGAAGGGCTTTGCATGTGCTTCAGCCAGGTGGGTGGATCCTAGTTCTGGCCTGCCCACAGACCTTTCATAGACTTTCATAGACATTAGAGCTGGAAGGGACCTCAGAAGATCATTGAGTCCAGCCCCCTGCCCCAGGGGCAGGAAGTCAGCAGGGATCATAGGATCCCAGCAAGATTGAACACCTTCAAGAGACATTTGGATGTCTAAGTAGGTGCTTGAATCATGGTTAAGCATATATACTTGCATGGTGACCTGAGCTGGGTCAGTCTGGCTCATCACCTGGAAAGGTTGCTAACCACTGACTGGTCTACACAAAAAGGACAGACAAAGGAAACCTCATTATTTTTGCCTTTAATCTCTCTGTAACAAAATTTCCTGTCTATAATTGGCTTGACTAAAGCCACTCATGGAGTCTGTGTCAGAGTTAAGAATTAAACGCAGAATTCTTGAATGTAGTTCACCAGCCCCATAATCATGAAGCTACAAAGCATTTATTTCTCCTGACATGGCTGTGCACAAAGCATCCTGATTAAAATGTGCTCATATTGCCTTTAGCACCCTACCCCCTTCACTCAGGTAGGCCTTTTGCTTTCCACCCAATCTTCTGAGTGCCTACTGCCCCTATTCACGCATGCTGTATTGAACTAAAGCCACTTGGTGACCACGAGGCTGAATTCTCATCTCCCTTACCTTTCCTGGGCTTCACCAGGAAGTATTTATTAAGTGTCAGTATGATAAATGAAAAGTCATATTTTACTGTGAATTATTCCAACCCTGCAGTGGAGCCCAGATCTATAGCCTCAGAGAGTTATTAACTGCTTACCACAGAGAGCTATAAAAACCTCATCATTTTCCCTAGTTTCTCTTATGTCAGGGAGGAGGAAAGAGAGCTGGGATACTCACTCAAGACAGTTGGGAAGCCGCTTCAAAAATTCCCCTTCATCTCCGATTGATTTTCAGCAATGCTTTGGGCTTGAATGATTTTATTGGGTGAGTCAAGTTTTTGCACAGACTGGGGCTGTGGTATGTACGCTACAGACCTGGTTTTGTTGGAGGTGGTTATCTTTAGGTAATTCACAACCTCTTCTCACCCCTAGGATCCCAGCACCCTGGAATATTTCTCTTTGCTCTCATTTATTTCAAGCTGTGAACGGTTGTAATATTTTGTTCAAGCTTGGATTCTTAATGTTTTTTGATCAGACACACGCAGGAGAAAACATTATAGGCTCATTTCCATTACTGAAGCACCAACCACAGCAAATGTACATACTGATTTGTCCTTTCTACCTCTCTTCCTGTTGCAATCATCAAAGAACAACTGAAAAGAAATCCCAAACTTCTTAGGGCCACATTTCATTAGCATCCCTCTTCTCCTGGCATGTGGGATTGGGGATCTTTAATATCCAGATGCACGCTGCCCACCCTGACAACCACAATCATGGTGCAATCTACCTTATATCCTTCTTTTTAGCCTTCTGACTAGCTAAGACTCCAATCTCACTGGTAAAGTTGAAAATATAATGCTCAAGTCAGATTACTTTTAGAATTTTATGCACTTAGCTACTTATATTCATTAAGCTCATGAAATCCAAGGCCAGATCCAGACATGCAGGCATGTGCAGTTTGTGGCACCATAAACCTCTTTGCAGCACCAAAAACTGTACACCTGGCACATTAACACATGACCCATGCTGCACGTTTGCAGTGTGGTGCCCTGGCGGACTCAGGTTCTCAGGACCTGCCCCCTCCCCTTTCCCCTCTCCCTGTAGACAAGGCTTAGGGTTCCTCACTCTTTTGCAGGCAGCTCTTGCAGTGCTGTTTGCAAAAGGTGAAACCTGCTGTATCCTGCTTCAAGGGGGGAAATCTGCATTTCTCTGTGGGAAATGGAAAACCCAGATCCCTGGGTAACAGTACCAAGGGGATTTGTAAGCCAAAATTCTATTAATTTTGATGGGAACTGTGTGTCCAAATCCCCTAGGTAGCTTTGACTCTTATGGAGATTTGTCTGCCTGTTCTCTCAAGTGAAAGTCACCTCTGTGCAAATGACTAACACAGAGCAATTATCCATCAGGGTGACCAGTGCACAGGGATCAGGTGACCTGTGGATTCATGAGCTCAGTACATTTGTCAGTAGAAGCATATTCCCTACTACTGGATTGTTTTGATATGGAGGTTCTCAACCTATAGGTGGTGACTACCTTATCCTCATATTTCTAAGTATGCATGTTAGGGATGGGTAAGACTAGCTAGATCAGAAGAGGATCAGAATAAGAAAGGGTGAGTGCTTTGCCTGGTACCATAATCCTGGTAGATCCCTCCAGGGATATCTCTAGACCAAATATGTATGCAGAGGTAACACTGTGCACTGGATGGAGTGTGAATGTCTGAAGCGAGAATATCAGTTTAGTCCAGATCATCCTCAGTGCAATTGGTATGTGGCAACAAGTATGTGGATGTCTTCAAATACTCTAAAACAGCAGCAACAGCAGGCAGGAGCTGGGCAGATTCATTGCCAGCAGGTTGGTGGACTCTTGGGGCTCTTGACATGTGGCTGCCTCCATTAAATTAAACTCCACTTCTAATTATATTCCATAATTATAGCCTTCAACCAGTGTGATTTGTAAAGAGAGGGGTCATTGGTATCAAGATCACTCTGAAATTGACTGTGTAGATATCAGTAAACATCCTTGGCTGTCTACTGAAGCCTGACAGAAATATAAGGGACTAATGCAATAAGGCAAGGTGCATAGCTGGATTGATAGAAGCACTGGGGTGGCCTCTGGCCCCAAAAGATTTTACATGACAAGGCAATGAAAGCTGCAAACACTAGGACAAACCATCCATTTAATATGACGGTGCTAGACAGAGGTTAAGAATCTTGCGGACTGCTCCCAACATCACTGATCAGACTCCAGCAAGAATCTGTATTAGCTTGTTGGGTCCTGGCCCCCTGTTCTCTGTAGCAGCAATGCCAGTGTCACTTAAGGTGGGAACATAATTTTGAGCAAACTGTACGAGCTAACAACACAGGACCTAGGCTTTGGACAAGAGTGGGCAGCAAAGGAAGAATTCTGTCACGCAAATGCTTTGGTTTGTGTGGATTCTACTTTTGTTATCTAGGAAGTCCCTGGATAGATTTGAAGCCATACAGGCTCCTGTCTTCTGCTTAAACACAATTCCTAAGACATGACTGTGATTTAAATTAAGGCAGTTTGAAGCATCTTTAAATGGGAGGAAGGACATGGAGGGGAGGGGGGCGGGGGGTCGCAGATGCTTCAAAATCCTGCCACACTGCTAGAAAGGGGTAAAGGTGCCTTGACAAAAATGAAAATGAAGTTAATAAATTTTAAGCCCAGAAGAGACCATTATGATCATCTAGTTGTAAGCTACAGTGTTATGCAGGGCAGTGACATTTCCCTAATGGTTCCTGTATGGGGTCCAGTAACTCATAGTGCAGTGAAAGTGTTGCCCTGTGGGGTCAGGCCAACTCTCAGGATCTCAATATTGTGCTGTTAGATAGGAGGGTGTGACACAATTGCACATATACAAACACACAAATCAGATATGCATGTGCGTAGGCTGGTTTGAATGTGTATGTACCTGAGGTGGTAGTGTGCGTGTGTATGCACCTATCACCAATTCAAGCACATACACTATACACCACAAAAGTAAGACACAGATCACTAATTTGTATATCATGCGCACAATGCCATATATATATGTGTGTGTCTGTGTGTGTGTGTATACACACACACACTCACACTAGCAACTCAGATACACACATGTTCAAAATAACTAGCTTAGGTTCATGCACACTTATCACCAGTTTAAGCCCATACACGCTACACACACCAAATTTAGATGGAATCAGTTACCAGTTACCAACGCCTGCACATCCAATACACATACGTGGATTACTAATTCATATACCACACACACACACAATGATCTCTATATATGTATATATATGTTTATTCACTAATTTACACACATACTACCCACCTACACATACACACAGGTGAGTTCCTAAGTTGGGTGTTGTGATGTGTATGTATGTATGTGCTTGGTGTACTTGGGATACCTGGGGAAAGGTTAAGGTAAGAAAATAGAAGTGTAAGGAATGAAAGTTACCAGGACCGGGATTAGAACTGGTAGATTAAAGGGGCCCGGGCTGAAGAACTGAGGCTCAGGGGTCACTTTAGGTTAATTGATCTTAATTGATTAAAAGACAATGCCCAAAGCCTACAGAACAGGGGAGGATGCTGGCACAGAGGGTGGGACTGGAGCCAGAGCTATGGGGGAGCTGAAAAGGTAGGTGGGGAGAGGGAAAATGGGACTAAGGGAAAGTGTGGGTGTTAAAGAGGGGCTCTGGGTGTGGGGTGCCAGAGGATGGCTCTGGGGCAGCTAGAGAAGTTGCAGGGTGTGGCAGTAGGTGCTGGGAGCTGGAGAAAGGCTCCAGCTGCTGGAGAAAACTGCAGGACAGCCATGAGGAGCTGGGAAGCTGTGGGGGGGAGGGGGAATGACTATAGAAGGTATGGGGGAAGCCTGAAAACAGAGAGACGGACAGCAGAAAATCACAGGAAAAGCAGCAGGAGAGACTGAAAGGTGGCATGGAAGCAGGAAAGCAGAGAAAGGCAGCAGAAAGTCACAGTGAAAAGGCAGTAGGAATTGAGAGGAGATCAGGAAACTAGTGGAGAGGGGTGGGCGCTAGAGCTGAGAGAGAGAGAGAATGAGGCTGGAATTTAAGGTAAGGAAGGGACTGGGATTCAGTAAAACATGACCTAACTCGGGGTTGCAAATGACTGTGTCACCATCTCCCCTGTTCAATAAAACCATTATGTCTTATTAATTCCCTTGCACCCACACACACATACACACAATGGCAGCAGGGGTTAGAGAGGCTTGGTGCAGGGGCTGAAATCCACTGAGGTCCAGGAGGAGAGAGAGAGACAGAGACAGAGAGTCCAAATTGTAGGAGGAGGTATGCAGGTAATATCTACCTATCCAGGCTGAAAGGGGTCCTTGTCCAGTAGGTGTTGTCCAGAGGGGGTCGCCAGCAGGGCCTCTGGGTGGATAGGTGGTATGGCATGGTGCTGCTTCGGGTGGAGAGGGCGTCCCACTGGGTCTGTCTTCACTGCCCCTTTTTATAGGGGCAGACCTTGTGTGACCCTAGTGACAGGAGGCATGCCCAGGCAAGGGCCAGCCCTTGGCATACTGAGCATGTGTGCTCCATGCACGAAAGTGCAGTTTCAGGTGTCTGTAATGGTGGGGTATACCAGTTGCTGGTTCTGCAGGATCTTTTGTCTTTCAAATGCTGGCCTTGTCTCTGTTCCTGGGTGAGGTCCGTGGTTCCTGGGTGAATCAATGCGAGGTGATGGCCCAGTCATTACAGGCCATTCAGTAGAGGCCTGCTACCATTGTATTTCAATCATTCCCAATCATTCTCTTTCATCTGGTAACCAATTTACATGGGAGGGGTACATGACTCATACAGTTGCAACATGGGATGCCCGGGCAGAGGACACAAGATGGAGGCTTGACATATAAAATGGAAACTTGACATGACTTTGGTTCACTTACAAACACAGGCCTAAACCATACAATATACATATGAAACAATAACAATCAATACAAAAATGATAATAATACAATATACAACAGTAAAAATCAGTACAAACCTAATAATAATACAATATACAACAGTGGATATCCAAAACCAAAATCTTGCTACCAAAATAAAAATGTTTAAAGCTTATCCTAAGTCTGAGCTCACTTATACTTATCTATAGGGAATTGAGAGGGAGAGAAAAAGTCAGAAATGGTTGGGGAAGGGGAGGGAATGCATTTTAAAATAAATACAAAAAAGAAAAACGGGGGGTTTTGCTACAGAAGCATGGCCCTCACTTTTGCTGGCACATAGGGAACAATACTGAGTATGTGCCTTGGGTGACATGACACTTGGCTTTCCCTGCCAATCTCAGTTTAACTTTCCTGTGGCCATACACAGTATTAGAGGATTTCCTGGGTAATAGTCACGAGCCAGGGACTACAGAGTCAGAGTGTATCCTTTAAGTCTAAACAGGACCTCTTTCTAAAGACACTGAGGGGCAGAGAATTGATCATTTTCCTTTGGAAATCCCATCCACTGATTTAATTCCTTTTGCCATTACATATTTGTATTTCATTTCTTGCCTTTCAATCTCCGCGTCCAGCCATTGGAGGCCCACTGTATGGAATCATCTATGATGCTGGACGTTTAATGACAACTGAACCCTGAGATTACCTAATCATATGAGAAAGGGGATGAAAATGAACAACACCACCAAAAAAACCCAAAAACATAAATCCAGCTCTACTCCTATTGGATTAAGTTTTAGAACTGGGAACTGACCTCTGCTTTAACTTGACATTTGTCCAGATGGACATACTTTTATTTCTTGTGTAAGTGCTGTGTTTCATCTATGCTTCCTTGTGCGCTTCATGAACTTTGTGGTGGGTTTCAGTAGATGTATCTTCTACTCTAATGTAGTCTATTGTTTTTCTCCACTGTCTAATTCAGGAGGGAACATGGTTTTGCTTTTAATGTGAGTTGTTCCCTTCAAGGGGGCTTGCCCAGATTCACTGATAATGAGGAGACTGCTGCATTGATGTTTGTTTTTTTTTGGGACCTCATTTGTTACATCTTGTATGCCTTGCAAACCCACAAGAAAATAAAGTGTACATGGGCTTCTCCACAATACAGGTAAAATGTTTGGTATAAACAGACCCAACAGTTATTGATGTGAAAGGATACTAATATAAGCTGTTATGATAGAATAGTTACATCTTTATGATTGTGTAGTGCTACAAGCGCAAAATCACTACACCTGCTTCATTCAGGGTCAAAGTTCAGGTGATTCATGTAAATTGTATACGTAGAGGGTTAATGTGTAGTTGTAACAGTAAGATCATAACAGCTGATGACTGCTCCCCAGTTGCCATTTCTCTGCCCCTTTTAAGCTGGATAAAAGTGTCATAACCCAGTGAGTTTGGTGCCTCGGCACTATGGAATTTTCTTGACACCTGAGAGCCTCTTGCACAGCGAGAGTTTTTGCTGCATAGAGAACCCGTGTGCAGGAGAGAGTTCCCGCCAATTTGCAGCTGTCTTTGCAGGATGCATTTCCCTTTGCAGCACAGAAATGCACGGTGCAAAGAATTCCTGCCATTCGGATGCAAATTCGTGCCCCGCAATTGGCTAGTGCTAAATTATTCACACGTGGCGGCTGATAATTGGCTTGCTGGCCGTTTAAAAACTAGCGCGACTTCCGCCCAAGTCGAAGAGCTTTGAGCATGCTGCAGAGTGCCTCGAAAGAGATCCGACTTGCGGCTAGCTGATCGATAGACTGATCACCTAACGATCCTTCTTCCCGTCGCTGAACACAATCCCAGACGTACCCTTTTCCCGCCGGCTTGAGTTACGGACGGATTTCCTGGCATTGGCCTCGCCAGCTGGAGCAACTCACATTGTTGTCCAGATGACCGAACTGTTTCCGTCGCAGCCACCCGTGACGTAAGTAAAGTTTTTTACAACCATTAAGCCTTGTCAGCCTCTCCATTCACCAGCCCGCCCTGACGAACGAACAGTTTTTAAATCATCTCGAGTCGGCTCAGCCCGGCCAAGACAAAAAGGAATACCTGTCCACACCCTTTTACCCCCTTCCAAACCAGGTAATGTTTAGTCAGAAGTTCTGTTCGCTAGATCCTCTGAAGTCAAAACTAAAAGTCCCTGTATCTGATTTCTTTTTCTGATGATTTGGAGAGGAAATGATGGCTTGTGATAGGCAGGAAGCAGTCCCTTGATCCCTGTCTACCTTACTGCCTATGAGAAGCTCAGTTGTAACTTCCTCGAGGCCAGGTACATTTTGAGTTTGGGCCCAAGCAGCATAAGGATTCCTTTGCTGTAGCCCCCATTGCTGTTGGCTGAGTAGGATTTCTTTTGACACAGCTGAGTTTTGAGGGCTTAACAATATATGGGAAGATCTCACTGTTTCCAGTTCAAGCACCCAAGCAACAGCAGAGAAATTACACTGAAGTGGGAAGCATTTCTTTCTGTGACACACAGTTTACTGAGTTTTGAAAAGATCAGCACAAAAGGACAATACTGCTTGGATCTTTGTAGCACTAAAGGTAAGATTTACCAAGAATGTCTTTATTGATTTACACGGTTCACCTGTATGACCATCCACAGTATTTCTGTTTGATAAAACAAAGTGATATTAAACATTAGAACAATATATCTGGAGCTTATGTGACCAAAACACTTTTACCTTTCTAGGGTATAAAGTTATACAAAATGTATACACCTATATTTATCATTTATAAACAGAGCTATTTAAGCTACTGTGTTTGACAGGCATGGTTGTATTATGCATGATATACTGTTTGTTATAAAGGGTCTGTATGAAACTTTTCATTTGTCCTTTGAGCATAAAGTCAATTTATAGATGATCGGTATTTCAAAGATCACCTCTGACCACTACAATTAGCTAGGAAGGATCCATGTATGGGGCAGGGCTTCAAGATTTGCATAAAGACAACTTGGCTGACTCTTCCATTTCATGTGGAATACACTTTGCTACTTGACTTGATGGACCCTTTCTGCACTGATGGACCCAAACAACGATGCTTGTCACTGATATTACTTTGATGTTTGTCCAAAACGACTTCTATCTATTTTCAATGATCATTTCATTCTAGTAGGTTGTAAACTCAAGAAATGGGCGTAAGATTTGGGGTACTTAGATGAGAACTATCAGCTCAATATACAATGATTAGAAACCACCAGCTCAGTAGGAAATGTATGGAGATGTTTGGGGACCGCTAGCCCAGCATCAAAGTGAAAAAAGACAAGCAAGTTATATTCAATGATATTAGCCAGATTAGAGATAGGAAATATTACTGTATTCAATATACAGTTAGGACCCCCCCTGTGAGTAATTGGCCAAATTCAAGTGTGGCACAAGTTGATGTAAATGTATGAACTTCTCTGGTATTATTGTGCTGAATAAAGCCAGGACTGAATGTGGCCCCATGTTTACAGCACTGGTCATTGTCTCAGGGAAAGGATGTTTATGCCAGGTAGAGAATAAAGCACAAGAGAGCAATGATGAAACAAAATGCAAAGAATAGATATGATGAGAATTTGATTGGGGGATTGGTTTAGTTCTGGTCAACACTGAAGTAATGAAATGGAGACTGTGGTGCCTGGGAAAGGAACTGTGTACATAGATGTAGGCATCCAATGGTCATGAAAGCCAAGAAGAATTATATAATGATGAGGTATGAGAAAATCTGATATAGGTGAGTCCCTGTGCCCGAGGTTATTTTCCTGATTCATGAAGGACTACATCTTTCTTCTCTCTGTGCCACTTACATACCTAGTTGATTATTGGGTGCCCTTTTGGGAGCTTACTCTGCCCCTCCCAAGCGCTGTCACTGTCTGATTCCAGTGTCTCCTACAACAAGACCTCTGAAATTGTGCAATTTGGGATCTTCATTGTTCTGGACCTTAGGAAGCCTATACTGGAAGGCCTTGCTGTCTAATTTTAACTTATTGTGCTACTTATAAACTGTATGCCCAAGGCCCCATGTGCTGAGTAGGGACCTATCAAAATTGTGATTGCATGATTTTGGCATAAAATGCGATTTTGGGCAGGCTATGCAAAAAAAGTGCAGGCTGTGCAAATCAAGCAGAGGGTTTTGGCCATCCCCATGCAGCAGGCCCTGCAATTTTAGTGGGCTCACTGCAACCCCCCCAAAAAAACCAAAGAATGCCCCCCCCCAACAAAAATGTACCAGCAAGCAGAGAAAAGGGTGGGAAGCACTGCAGCCGTAGAGCATGGGGAAAAGGTGGAGTGGGGAGGGCAGAGAGGTGGAAGAGGCAGAGAGGAGAGAGGAGTGGCACAGGAAAGGATGTGGTGGGGCGGCTCTTAGGAGCTGTGCCCCACTCTTTCTGCTTCCTGCCTCCTTCCCCCCATGCTCCAAGACTGCAAGGTTTCCTGGCCTTTTCTCTGCTTGCTGGTAAGTTGTTTGTTTGTTTTTTAAGTAAGCCAGCCAAAATCAGAGAGCTTGCTGCGTGGGGATGGCCCTTTTCTAGACCCTTTTATTTTATTATTAGCCAATTGCCTGTCCAGGATGATGGGGAGGAGCGGTCAGGGATAGAGCCCTGTGCCCACAGCCCTGTCCAGGCCCTTTTCCCGCTTCCTTCCTGCTGCTTGGGGTCTGGGCCCACACCCCCACCCCTCCCTGCTGCAGTGGCAGGGGGAGGGGAGGAGTGGGCCCAGGCCCGATGCAGGGGAAGACTAGGCCCAAGGATGTGGAGAAGCTGGGCTGCTGCGGTGTGTGAGGAGCAGTGGGCCCAGGCCAACCTGGCAGTGACAGGGGGAAGGGAGGAGTGGGCTCAGGGCCAATGGGGGGGGTGGGGTGCTGGAGGAGTTGGCCCAGCCCGAGGAGGGGAGGAGACCCGCTCCTCCCCTCCCCCCGCTGCTGCCGCATCAGGCCACATTAGGGTGGGCCGGGCCTGCTGCTCCCCTCCCCCACCCCCCACCGCCACCACAGCCAGCTGGCTTCTACCCCCACTCGGCCTTGCTCCTCTTCTCCCCCCCCCCGCCGTGTTGGGCCTGGTCCCACTCCTTCCCTCCCCCCACTGCCGCTGCTGTGGCATGCCCACTCCCCCTTGCCCTGCGTGGGGCCTGCTCCTCCCCCCACTGCCGCCACATGAGCTCGCATCGGACCTACAGGCAGCGACAATGGAAGGGGGAGCGGCAGGCCAAGGCCAGGGCCAGTGGCCCCCGCCCTGCAGTGTACTGACCCCACTCCTGCTCTATGAATTGCACTTTATCGACCTCGTAGCTACAGAAGCTCATGGACTCAATATAGACAGCGGATTCTGACTCACTGCCAGACATTTGACTTCCCAGCTACCTTTCCACTTTTACCTGTGCTGCTACACCCCTTCCTCCTCCCACCCCAGCCTGTCCCTCACCCCCTGACACCTCCATTTCCATTTTCACTGACTGGCTTTCTTGCCTGCATTGCATGCCAGCCTCTGGCTTCTTTCCTATTTCTTCCATCCAGGAACAGGAGACACACCAACTGCAGGTGCTTCCTCAGCCTGACAAAGGGTTTTTCAACCCAAAACCTTGCTAAGATATATTTCTGTAACTATTCACTTGGTCTACTAAAAGATTCTAGATTAGATGGACCCAAAGAACCTTGTCTGCCAGTGCCATGTCCTTAGATCAACACCCCTAGCACCTGTCCCCGATCAGGTGACCGGAAGGAGGCAGGGCCCTAGGCACATCTAAGCCCCAGGGCTGGGGATAGCAGGGAGTGTTCTCTGCCAGCTGCTGGAGAAGAAGCTCCTGCAGGAGAGGAAAGAAAGGCTCTCTGACAGTTTGGCTGCCTGAGATGCTGCTGGTGTTATTGTGCTGCTCACTAAGTTATTATTACCTGTTGTTATTTAAAGTGGTGGACCAGTAAGAGGCTGTAGGGGAGGAGGAGACCTCATTTGGGGCACACTACCATGTCATGTAGAGGCCCCAGCATCAGTGAGGGCGCACCTTAATGCACACACAAAGTTATACATGTCATGAGTTTTGCTTGTCAGCAGCCTGAGGTGCAATTTCCCAGAAATCCCTGCACCTGTCTCCTTGAAACTTGGCAGGCTTCGTGACCTCAGAACGGGCTACCATTTCTACAAGTTTCATCTGAATTAAGCAAGAACTGACAAAGTTATAGGCAGTTTTGTGCTTCCCCATTATAGCCTATGGGTGAAACGTCGAAACAGTTTCAATGAAACAAAACAGAACAGTGGTTTTGACACAAAATGAAACTCAAAATGAAACACTGTCCCATCAAAACAGCAACATGGAAGTTGAAACAAAATGTTGCTGTTTTGCACAGCCCTATTAATAGCTTCCCCAGGTTTAATCAGGGTTTTGGGCCATGTGACAATCTGCAAAGAGGGGTGGAACTGCTGAGACCTCTTGGCCCCACTGTGCTCAGCCCATGAAAATGGTGGCCGGCCTCAGGATCTGCCTGCAGAATCAGCTAGCCGTCTCCTCGATTTTGGTAGACCTCCGTTTATGAGCATCAATAAACTAGTGGATAATTAAATATCATTTGCATGATGGCAGCACCTAGGGGAATTCTTTGATATTGGGGGGACCCCATTGTGCTGGCTCCTGTCTAGATACATAGTAAGAGAGAGTCCTTGCCCTGGAGATCCTAACATCTAAGTAGGTTAATTGGACAAAGGATGGAAAGGGAAGTCAGCACAGAGAGGGAAAGTGATTTATCTCTGGTCCCACAGCAGGTCCATGATAGAGAAGGCAATAGACCTGAGGTGTCTTTGAATTGGCTGGAGGGTCGCACCCAGAGAGTCGTGGTGGATGGGTCGGTTTCGACCTGGAAGGGTGTGGGCAGTGGTGTCCCACAGGGCTCGGTCCTTGGACCGATACTCTTTAATGTCTTCATCAGCGACTTGGACAAGGGAGTGAAGTGTACTCTGTCCAAGTTTGCAGATGACACAAAGCTATGGGGAGAAGTGGACACACCGGAGGGCAGGGAACAGCTGCAGGCAGACCTGGACAGGTTGGACAAGTGGGCAGAAAACAACAGAATGCAGTTCAACAAGGAGAAATGCAAAGTGTTGCACCTAGGGAGGAAAAATGTCCAGCACACCTACTACCTAGGAAATGACCTGCTGGGTGGCATGGAAGTGGAAAGGGATCTTGGAGTCCTAGTGGACTCCGAGATGAACATGAGTCGCAGTGTGATGAAGCCATCAGAAAAGCTAATGGCACTTTATCGTGCATCAGCAGATGCATGACGAATAGGTCCAAGGAGGTGATACTTCCCCTCTATCGGGTGCTGGTCAGACCGCAGTTGGAGTACTGCGTGCAATTCTGGGCGCCGCACTTCAAGAGGGATGCAGATAACCTGGAGAGAGTGCAGAGAAGGGCCACTCGTATGGTTAAGGGCTTGCAGACCAAGCCCTACGAGGAGAGACTAGAGAACCTGGACCTTTTCAGCCTCCGCAAGAGAAGGTTGAGAGGCGACCTTGTGACTGCCTATAAGTTCATTGCGGGGGCACAGAAGGGAATTGGTCAGGTTTTATTCACCAAGGCGCCCCCGGGGGTTACAAGAAACAATGGCCACAAGCTAGCAGAGAGCAGATTTAGATTGGACATTAGGAAGAACTTCTTCACAGTTCGAGTGGCCAAGGTCTGGAACGGGCTCCCAAGGGAGGTGGTGCTCTCCCCTACCCTGGGGGTCTTCAAGAGGAGGTTAGATAAGCATCTAGCTGGGGTCATCTGAATCCAGCGCTCTTTCCTGCCTATGCAGGGGGTCGGACTCGATGATCTATTGAGGTCCCTTCCGACCCTAACATCTATGAATCTATGAATCCTATCCCATTGCTCTGGCTATTGAACTTTACTGTCTAAGAAGACTCAGATGCACAGCAAAGAGTAGTAATAGAATGGGAGGGATTTAAAATGGGGATGTTATGTTATGGGGAATGCACTCAAGTGTTAGTGAGG
The DNA here is from genome assembly GCF_030867095.1 of Alligator mississippiensis. Classification (NCBI taxonomy): domain Eukaryota; kingdom Metazoa; phylum Chordata; order Crocodylia; family Alligatoridae; genus Alligator; species Alligator mississippiensis. Next base: position 26,086,438 of record NC_081837.1, on the reverse strand, counting down.
ACAGTTCTCATTTCAGGGGAAACTTCAAACCCAATTTTAGGCTGTGGCAGGTGAAGGGGCATTCATGTTGCAAACCCTTGTTTTTGCAAAACCAAGTATATCTGGAGCCTGTGCAGATATTCTGCTGCTGAGCTGGGATTTTAACTGACTGCTTTATTATGTATTTACCAAAGCTGTGAAGTTTGCCCTTTACTGCTGGATTATGGTAATAATAGCACTGCGCTGCAGATGAAATTAGTTTTTTTCTGCACAATTTTGTTTTGTCTGAATGCCTGAATGTGTGAAATAAAAGGTGCAATCAGAAGCATTTTCATGAGCAATTCGCTCTCCTCTCCTACCCCAGCCTCACAAATGGAAAAAGTCTTACTATAACCCAGCGATGTGCTGGCTGCATAGAAAATGAATAGCATGAGAAAGTGCCTTGATAGACCTGAGGTTTATAGAGTCACATTTGCCATTTGGGAGAGGAGGTAGGGAGGCAGTGTTTCAGAGATTCATCAGTGTTAAGATGAGAAGGGATCAATATTACCCTTGTGTTTAGCATGGGCCAAGAAATTTCGCACAGTGCTTCCTCCATTGTGGCTTTTGCTTGAATTACAGCCTGTTCGTTAAAACAGTGTCTATCTTGTTTTAAGTATTTAAAGAGTCTATCATATCCCTGTGTACTATTTGATCAAGGTCTTCGGTTTTAATGCTTGTAGTCATTAATCTCTTGTTGATCATATCTGAATGGCATGGATGTCCATGGATGACTAGATTTCCAAAGTCCTGCCTGAAGATGGACTGGGTTTAGCATAACACCTGGCATGCAATATATTAAGTGAAGGGTTATCCTCTTCTTTGGTGGTCCTGAAGTCCTGGCAAATAATTTGGAGGCTCTGTTTCTAGGGTCTATCTCCACTGCATAGTAGATAGTCAACAGGGGCATTAACTAGTTGTGCTATGGATGCCTATCTCAATAGAGGCCAAAGAGTGAATGGGCCTGGATGATTAAACTCCTCTTGGGGGCTGTATCTACATTTTGACTCACAGCTGAACCATGTTGGAAAGGTGTAGGAGATGTCTATGCTGCACTTGCCTAAAGTTGAAGAGCAGATGACTTTGGCCTCTGAGGATGCCCACTTGGCACCCTTCACTAATAGTTGATACAGTGGAATAATTGAGGGGGGCATCTGGAGCAGCAGGGAGTAGGGGTCTGATTGTGCTGTGCCAGTTGGCATGGCAGCAGCCTGCACCCCCATCCCCAGGCATGAAACTGCCTGGCTTTCCCTCTGGGTAGAGAAATGTAGAAGGTGCCTTTTAACATAATATGTGGTGAACTGTCACACACAGTTCAAGGTAGCAGCTATTCCTGTAGCATGTGAATTTCAAGAGAAACTGTCACACCTGCCTAAGGGATTTTGAAGTGCAATTTTCATCGACAGTCAATGGGATATGTGCTTCTAAATGACCTAGGTACATTTGGGTAACTTTCCATCCTACCCCCTAGGAAGCACTGTTGATGCATTGGATCTCTCGAGTGAATCTATAAAGATGCTGTGTAAGTACTGGAGGCATTGATTTAGTTGGAGCATTTGATTTCCCAAGAATAGTATGATTATCCTTATTATGAATAAGCATAGAGCGCTATTAAATGTTTTACTGTTGACAGTAAGATGCTCTTTTCACTGTGCAGTTACAGTCATCTCTTCAATTGTATATTCTACCTCTAGTTAAAATCCAAATCTCTTCATGGTAAGAGAATTCAATGCCTCTCTTTATCTTAAAAATGGCTAAAATGTGGACATATCAATGTATGTTGCTTCCCAACCATTCATTTGAAGGTGAACTCTTGTGCTGGTTTGCACATTAAATTACATGCTGAAATAAATTTGCCTATTTCTCTAGTCCGGAACCATGACAATAGATTCATTTTTTTTATATACACAGCTAAATTGTCTTGCCTTGTAAATTTTCTGGGAACCACTGTCGACTGTTAATTCACAGTCACTATGGTGGCGACCCCTCTATTCCCTCCCTACCACAAACTCTGAACTCTGAGGACCTCGCAAACAAGGATTTAGAAACATTTTTTTCAGAAGCTTCAGTGGGAAAGAGTCAAGTACTGTCTGTTGGTGGTGCTTATTTTGCAATAATGTATTTGTTGAGTGAGAAGAAAAGCTGAAAGCCTCTAGTGAACCTAAGGGCTGTTACCTTAATAACTGCACTTCTTGGAGTGTTTAATTCTACTTCGAAAATAGCAGCATTGATCTTTTTTTTTGAGTGGAAAAACATTAGTTTTGTAGAGAATATTTCCAGGAAATACAGATCCACAGCCTTCTCTCCCCCTCCTTCCCTCCCCTGAATTAGCTATGGAGAGAGACGGTTAGATTTTTTTTTTTTCTGTAGAAAATTGCAACAGAAATGCAAAGAGAAAAAAAAAAAGATTGCCATGTTGCCATTAGACTCCCCTCCCTGCTCCCCCAGATATCAGCTGAAGCCCAAGAATTTCAGTTTGGAAATGCCATGACGGTGCTTCATGGTACCTTTACTCCAGGCATCTCATGTCCCAGTTCTCCTCTATGAAGAGGGCATCCTACTTGGACTATGTTGCCCAACAATTATCTGTCTCAGTGGGCTGTTGCAATTCATCATGGGAACTCTCTAATCTACAGTTGTACAAACCCCACATTCTTATCTAAACTTCCAGTCTGGGAATCCACTTAGGTTGTTCATAAAGTTGGGTTTTGAATTGCCTCCAGATTCTAATGAGATACATTTTGGATGGGCAAACTGTCCTGTGAGAATAGGAACAAGAAATAGGATGTACCCCATTCCAGGCTAACAGTACTTGAAAGTCACTGGTAGTGAATGATGCTTGCTATGAACATCAGCTTCCCAGAAACCAATACATTGAACTAGTGATAGACTTATAGTTCTCAGAGAAGGTGAAAGAGAAGGATCCTGTCTTACCTTCAGAAATGGGTTCTCCAGGTTTGATCTGAAGGATTTTGGTGACTAGTAAATGGTGGGAAAGGAAAGAAGATGTTGGAAGTATCAGGTAAAGCCACAGCCTACTCTGAGTAGGAGGAAAAAAGAAACAGGGAACTTTTTACTCAGGCTGAGAATTGTGAAATAAAGTTTTGCAAAAAAGGGAGAAAGATGATGATAAAATATTAATATTAATAGTGATCACAATAGCTTGAAAATACTTATTATTAATTTATTTTACCCCCTGCCCCATCAAGAATCAAGGCTTTGTTGCGGATAGGCAGGGTGTACCTAAATGGTGCATTTTATTCCAAAAGTTTTGTACACCAGAGAGAAGAATCATTTCACACACAGCTGAAATGCAACCACTTCTGGGTTTTGAATGCAACAGCTATTTAACAGCATGCAATGATTACTCTTATATCTATTTGAGACTGTACATAGAAATGTGAGTGTCAGAACTTAGTACACCTGCAGTTGCTCTTGCTAGGGACTTTCCTACTTGTACAGGGAGGTTGTGCAACTTTAATGAGCATGTGTTGGCAGGACCTTCTGTTTACATATGTAGCATGTCCAGTAGTGGGTGGCTTCTACCAGCATATTGGGTAACAAATTCATCACATACTGAGAAAGGAGAGAACCAGCACATTGTCTTACAGCACATTGGTACAGCTGAGCAGGATTAACTGTGCTTAGTCTGTGAAATCTGACAAGATCATCCCCAAAGGAGCTATGGTTGTAGCGTGACTTAACAGATCAATTTCAGTTGTGATGAAAAGCCACTAGCTCATGTGTGAAGAAGGTGGAAGTTTGTCTGAGACAGGATTGTCTCCCAGGAGTTCATGCTTGGATTGGACAATGCACTGCTAATCTTGCTCACTACAGAATTAAGGCCCTGTGATTCATTGGCCTGACTGAAAGTCAGCCAATGGAAGAAGACATACATTGGCTTCAGTGGAGTTTGTATCAGGTCATGATGTTTCTTTTGTTTAAACCCCAGACAGGTTTTTGCAATAATCATATGTAATTTTCATGCACTGTGTTAACACTTCACAACTTCATTCATCACAGCTATGATAGCCAATTAGTCATATCTCACTATTAGGCAGCACTAACAGCTACTTTAAATGCAGTCAAGGGTTCAATCTAGTGGTAGCTCAGATGGACAGGAGCAGCTATAATTAGTTCCTGAAATGTGGGAAGGAGAAATGTGCTATGTTTATAGCCAAGTGGACCTTTGCATTGAAATCAGTGGTAAATATGTATTTTTTATTAACATAGATTGAGTTAGTAAATAATGTCTTGTGTCCTTTTACTTGAGGGGCAGAATTACTTTTCAGCCTCTCTGGAATAAACTCCATGCAGCCATGGCTACCTGATTCCTGATTCCTCATTGCCACAGTGCCCCTGGATAACACATGCAGTGCTAAAGTTGCATATTGCAGCACCCAGCAAGTAGATTGAATGCAGAACACCTGGCTATGAGTGAGCTGTTTCCAAAGCTAGCTGGGTAGCTGCTGTTTGGGTTTCTCTCTGTTGTTTCATATTTTGTTGTTGGTGTCTGGCACTTCTTTCTTCTCTCAGTAAATTCACTGTACCTGATACTTTTTTGGCTCTGATTCTTCAGAAGGTGTGGGGGCCTGGAAACTCCATTGCAGATTATTAGGAGTTCATTACCTTTCTGTCTTCTTGCCCCTGTTATTTTCACCTGAGTCCAGGGATGACACTGTTTGTTACACTAGGTACAGGTCTGAACAAAACTTTTTGCTTTAAACATCTCTTTATGCTTTAAGGGATTATTGGGAATGAAACTCTCTGAAGTCATTATGATATTCTTAATTTCAGATTTAAAAAGGGTTTGTGAAACATTATGAACAACAGTTCATTTTTCAGTGAAATATATTGAAACAATAATTTTCATTCTGTCTCATTGGGGACCTCCCCTTCCCCCCCTGCCCCGCCATGTATGTGCACACGCATACAAACATTCTCTTTTTAGCTACCTCCTCCTTTTTCCCAGAGGGAGTAAAAGAGAGGAAATGGCAACCCCCTTCAATGGAAAAAAATATACATTGAAAATCTTTCAAACTGTTTAATTGAAAAAGGAACCATTTTAATGGAAAGGACCCAGTAAGACAAAAATGTAAATTTCTTTTAAGATTTACTTCTTACCACTTTGGTTTCATTTTACTAAATCAACTCTTCCACCTTCTGTTTTTGTGGCAGGAGAGAGGAAATATTCTGCAATGTTGCACCTGTGTGGCCTGTTAATTAACAGAAATTGTTAAAGTCTGTTAATTAACAGAAATTGTTAAAGTTCTTTATTCCTTCAAGATTAATTGATTCATCCTTCTTCCTGCTAACAAGCTATATATGGCCACAGTTGCCTCTCTATTAATGGAATGCAAGTATTTCTTTAATGGAAACACTTTTTCCTTGTAATATCCTCTTGGAAAAAAAAATCAGGAGATTTTTACTTCAAACACCTTTTACTTCAGTTCTGTATCACAGATGAGTCACCCAGTGGCCTCATTGCCCGTTGTTGGAAGAGTCTTGATTCATCTTTTTGACAAACTTTATTTCATAATTCTCAGTCTGAATAAGAAGTTCTCTGTATCTTTTTCCCTCCTACTCAGAGTAGGCTGTGGCTTTACCAGATACTTCCATCATCTTCTGTCCTTTCCCACCATTTATTAGTCACCTCTGACCATGGTGCTGAAATGCAAGAGATTGTTTGACAGAGGAGCCCCCAACCCATGATTTAACTTTCTGTTTGCCTTATTTACATACACAATTGGGTGTATGAATGCAACATTTTCAGGATCATCTCAATTACATGCATCTCCACATAGTTATATTTCAATGGTACATTTACTAAATCAAAACCAACTTTCTGTGGGGCTTTCGCTGTTGGAAGGAACTATTTACTCCAGGTCCTTAAGGTTACCTGCCTATTCATTAAAATTTAGGAAATGCCTTTCATGAGGATAAATGTTGCTGCAATGAAATGAAAACATAGAGATGAGTGTAACATTTACATGCTTGAAATGCCAGAGAATCTGACTAATATAAACTGGCCTACTTCCCATGTCTTTAATGGAATAATGCTCTTTTACACCAGGCAGGGATCTGTCTCAGATTGTTTTCCAAGTGAATTAGTTTCAATTGATATGTACAGAGCCCACCAAGGGAAAAAAAAAAGCCTTCACATTAGCTGGACAACATGCCTCTACCCTCCTAACATATTTCATCCAGCCTAAGATGCATAATATTAAATGAGATAATTCTTCCTCTTCAACAACACGAGAAAATGAAGGGCTTGCAATAAAAAATAATGGGAATTTTACAAGCTTATTCCCTCATTGCTTATAACTTGCTGCTGTATTTTATTGTATATTTCTTATCAAATGCACAAAGGCAGTTATCGCTGAAGCCGGCAAACTACAAGGGTCCTGGTATTCTGTTTAGAGACTAAAAGCATCTTAGATTTTAAAGGGTCAGATTCTATTCCATCTGTTAGGCACCTAAGTGTGATTTAGTCCATAGTTTCTCAGCCTGTGGTACATGTACCCCTGGGGGTACGCGAGACACAGGCAGGGGGTACGCGGGTGCGGAAAACTCCTGCAGCAAGGTTCCACTCCCCTTGCCACTGCCAGGTTCATGTCTGGCTGCTCGCCCCCACACCCAAGCCAGCCAAAGGCTGCTGCGGGAGGGAGAGGGCGGGCACACAGATACCTGCCACACCTCGCTGATAGGCAGGTAAGTTTTTGTTCTTTTTTTATCCTGCCTGGGCTTTGGGGGGGTGGTGAGGGGGCAGACCAAAACCCCCAGAGTGTGGGAGGGGCAGGGCGCTGCCCCACTTCCTCCTGCGCTGTGGGGATTGGCCCCATGACTTGGCCCACCCGGGGCCCAGTTCACTGCGGATGGGAGGGCTGGCGGTGGCACTGGGCTCTTCCCAGTGCTCAGGGCAGGCTATGGTGATGGGAGGGGGGCTGCTGCCTGCCCCCCTCAGCACCGCTGCCACTGAACATGGGGAAAAGCCCTGTGCCACTGCCAGCTTCCGCTTGTAGCCAGCCTGGGCTCTGGGGCGGCTGAAGCAGGCAGCTGCCAGGCTGCAAACAGCAGGCATCAGCTCCATGCTGGCAACTGCTCATGCGCCTCAGAACAGAGAATGGGTTCATCCCTGCTCTCTGCTCTGAGGCATGTGTGCAGTTGCCAGCACAGAGCTGATGCTGGGGCTGCAGAGTCCAGTGCAGCTGTTTGCAGCCTGCTTGCTGCAGCTGCCTAGAGCCCAGGCTGGATACAGGTGGTGCTGGCAGTGGCACAGGCCTTTTCTGGGCTGTGCTGCCTCAGCGCCCCCCCCCCCCCCCACACACACACTGTCTGCTCAGAGCTGCAGGATGCTGGAGCCTAGAGAAGTTCCTGGCTGCAGCCAGTCCAGGCTCGGGGTAGTTGCTGCCAGCCATAGAGCCCAGGCTGCTTGCAGCAGGGCTTGCAGCCTCCCAGGTGCCTGCTGGGAACATGGCTGGCAGTGGCGTGCCAAGCAAAATGGCCTCATGTGCCATGCTTGGTACCCATGTTCCAGGGTTTGCTGACCCCTACCCTACAGACTTACCTGACTGCGCTGTGGGCCTCTGCTTCTCCCCATCACCCCAACCCCTGCTGCAGCGGCCCCGGAAGCAGCCAACCCCACCTGCCTGTACCACAATTATGGTTGCTACTTGTCCCTTCTCTCTCCCTGCTTCCCTCTCTCTCTTCACCCTCCCCACTTCCCTGTCTCACTCTCTCTCTCTCTCTCTCTCTCTCACCCTGTAACCTTGTCTGTCTCTTTCTCTCGCTCTCTTTTCCAATCTCTCTCTCTTGCCATCTCTCCCCCTGCCCCATCCTCTTTCCCTGTCTTTCTCACCCCTTCCTCCTCTCAAAACTATGGCAAAAAATTTGGCAGGCCATGCATTGCACAGCACTTTAAATTCCCCAGCAATAATTTGGTGTGCCACGCTTTGTGTGACACTGGGTTCAGCCTTCCTAGCTTTGGTCAACATCGCCTCTAGCTCAGGTACATTCTTGAGCAGCCCTGGTGTAAAAAGTAGCAACCCTACCCACAGCACATCAGACATCTATCATATCACGGCCTTATATACGCAGCCCTTCTTCCAACATATAGCGTGCATTAGTCTGTAAATATAAAATCCCCTGGAAAATTGAGTGTTGGGGTACTTATTAAAATTTTCAGAAGTTAGCGGGTACTTGCTACTTAAAAGGTTGAGAAACACTGATTTAGTCCATGCTGCTCAAGCTCCTAAAAAAATTCACCGTTCTTGCTTGTGTAACAATCTATCACATTAGCCAAAAGATGAAATCATGAAAAGCAGGAGTAGAGGAGGACCCATCCATCCTCTTCATTAACAGTTTTCCAGAGACTCAAGCAGGAGGGAAAAGGATTGCATTTAGCTGCCTAAGGACGCGGGGCCCAGTTTTTAAAGGTTCAATTCTTACAAGCTCCATCAGATTGTTTATAAGTCTGGCTATCATCCAGGCACCTAGATGAACGCAGGAATTTCAGGTGTGCTCGGCATGCAGAAGCTCCCATTCTGATACTCAGTGGCTGGATTTTCAGGAGGATCAACAGCTAGCCTGCTCCAATGTGCTGAGCTCCATGGATTAATTGGTCTTGTAGTTAGAGAACTGAGCTCTGGGGGCAGTTACTGGGTTAGTTTAGTTTTAGTCACCTTCCTCATGCTGTCTCTTGGCCCCATAGTGTGCCTCTGCCTTGCTGGAATGAACATCTTTAAGGGGAAGAGGGATGGATAGCTCTCTTATTCAGCAACATTCTTAAGCACATGTGTAAATTTGAGCATGTGAATGACATTATTGACTTCATTTGCTTAAATTAATTCCTTGATCAGGGCTGTTCTATTCACTAGTGAAGGAGGTTTTTGCCAGCAATGTATTTTGGTCATTACTGCTGTGGGTAAGACTAGTACCAGTGACCTAGAATTGAAGGCAGTTCTGTCTCATCAGCCACGCCTCTGGCATCATCTGATCTTCCTCCTTGCCACTTCATCACTGTCATACCCATGTGATCACATGTGATCTCTCCTAAGCTTCTAGAACAATGACTTGCGTTGTCCTGGCTTCTTAGAAAAGACAATATCTATTCCCAGATAAACACATTGGGGAATTGCCTCTTTTGGCTATTTGGTCCTGTCTTTCATTCTCATCTCTTTTCATTTGCTTTTTCCTTTTTGCAAATGAATATCACGTTTATCTCTCTCCTCCCTTTTATACTATTGTTTCTCTTTCCATGGCTTCTTTTAGTGCCCTCCTCAATTCCCTTTCTATTTACCACCTCTTCCCCACCTTTTATGTGTATCCCACAGGATTATTTTATCACAGCTTTTTAGTTTCATGGATTAACTTTATTAGTTTCTTTTGTATGGGTCTAATTGACATGCAGTTTCCAAATCTATTTCATTTTAGCACAAGTGACCTTTATTCCCTTCTGGGCAAAAGATTTTCTCCCCCTGATGCATTCACTACCGCATCTAAAAAGTTCCATTCTGTGCTTGTAGAAGGCAAGCGGAATCTTAGGACAGTAGCAGGAATAATGGAGCAGTAGCATTGGAAAATAAATATGAGCTTTTAATCACATATAATAATGAATGAATGGATGTGTTTTTATTTAATTACTAATTACTTTTCCTTCTCCTTTGCTGCTGGGCACTGCTGTAATAAGAGCATTTGGAATCATTAGGAAAGTCAGATAGAGGAGTGCTCATACACCAGAATTCTGCCTCTGAATGTTGGAAGCATGATATGCTGCAGAGGAAAAGGCAAGAGCCCTCTCAGTAGATGGCTTTGGAATAACATAAACAGGATATTTCCTTCCTAGCCCCAGTCAGTCAGAGATCTGTTGTGGTCCTTATGTGTAGCTTTGGATTGTTCTACATTTACCTGCCTCTGCTGCCAGAAATTTTCATAGCAGGCAGCACTTGCCACCACTAAGTTACCAGAGACCAAACACACTCAGCACCGCCACTCAGCAACTATGGTGTCTGTGTGCAAAATGTTGAAGAGACCATAGCAGCAAGCAGAAGGCAAGGGATTTGCCTACATGCGGCTTCTTCTGCCTGCCAGGCAGTTGGCAGAAGCCTCTCCCTGCTTGGCAGAGGTGAATTATCTCAGCTGGCAGACAGGAGGCAGAGGTACATTGGGTATGCGCACACACACAGTTTGGGTGGCAGAAACTGAGTGTACTTTTGAGGCTTTTATATCTCTCCCAAATTAAATAAAAAATCCTTATGTTGCCCTGGTTGTCCTAAAAAAGGGACAATCCTCCTGCAAATCCTATTAACCTGTTGGTTTCAGTGACAGTTTGTTCCATGAACTGATTTCATGTTACTATGCAGCTGACTTGAATGAAGCAACCCCAAATAAAGACTAGTGCAAAATGCTGGTGCCCTATTTCAAAGGTTTTAAAGCAGTTTTCCTTAAGCAGTATTCATCATGTGGCTTGTCAGTTCTGAAGGACCCCTTATGCCAAGAACTTAGGGCATGAGGATCCCCATTCTGGCTTGTGCTCTCCCTGATAAGAAACAATGTACTTTTTTCCCCTTGCTTCCTTGTGCAGTGGAGCAGAAATGGCAATTCACAGACTTTTTTTATAAGATGTTTTCATTGTAATTTTAATAGGCTAATTTCTTCTACTGAGTTCCCATAATTCAAATTTAATGAAACATGTCTTATAAAATTAAAAAAAATACAATAATAGAATGAAATGCTCCATTAAGCCTGTGAACAGGGGAAGATTGGACATGCAGCTTTGAGTGCGCTGACCCTGTCATTCCAGCATCATTAACATCCATCATGTGTGGACACTGCATCCTTACAGACTGGGCCATTGTCTCCCATCAGAAAAAAGAAATCTTAAATCTCATAGGGAGACTGAGCTTGGCATCCTGAGCCTTCTACTGCCAAATCAGGGGCTCCCATCCAGTCTGGCTCAATAGCACTTAATCAACTCTTCATTTTTCATCATGATCCTTCTCGGTTTCAATTTTTCTCTCCCACCATTCTTCTGTCCTGTCCAGTTCAGTGTTAGACTTTTTAGGGAAAGGGCACTCTTAACACATGTGTATATTGCACTTAGCACAATGGGTCCCTGAGAAGAACCCAGTGTCTGCCTGCTTTGGCCTCTTCTAAAATGTCTGCCTATAGCAGCTCCATAGTGCCATTTTCCTCTCTGTGGCATGAGGAATTGGCAAAATGGATGAAGGAGATGCCCCCTGTTGAAGATAGGCTATAATTGGACCCTCTGGAATTTTTGACTTCTGGTCTAGGCCTTGATCCAAGTCATGTTTAAATTAATGGGAAGATACCCACTGACTACTGAACTTTGGGAGAGGGCTATGAATTGCAAAGCTATTACCAAGATAGTAGTAGCTTTGCTGAGCTGCTTGGTGGTATTGTGCAGAGCTGATGTGCATCCCCTATCATAAAAGCACACAGAATCAGCCTATCAGTGCTACTCCTGTGTAATGCTACATTGCCATACACCTTTTTTTTTTAACGTCTCACAGAAAATGCCGACCTCAGGCCAAGAGCAAAAGCAATTCAGGGATGAAATTTATTGTGGAGCTGCAGGAGTGAGAGAGATTAATGCTTTCCTTTCATCTCGTGACCCTTCATCTCTGTGTTTCAAATTAGATATGGTTTGAAATATAGCCCTTAGCCCATTACCTGTGGCAGAAAAAAAAATTAAAGAAAATAACCTGTTTGCAAGCGAACAGCCAGTATGTTCTATTGACTTTGGAAGAGTTGTTTTTTTCTTGTTCCTTGTAGCTGCAACGATAGTCATGGCTGGGTAGTGCAGAACATTAACAGAACAGAACAATTCAATGAAGGGATGTGTCAGCGACTGGCTGTACAATTCTATTTGTGACCTTTTGCCTTTAAGTAAGCGAGAAAGAGTAATAATATGAAAAAGAGAGGACTGAAGGGCAAGAATATTACTTGTATTACAGTTGGCCCACCCAAAATGAGGCTCCTGCTGTATCAGGGAGAATTCTTACCAAGAAAAAGACCCTGATAAGAGAGGACAGTCAAAGTGACAAAGGAAGCAGAAGTACAGACTTACTTAAAGACATTAGCATTACTAATTATCACAATAGTATTGCAAGCCTCTTACTACCAGGTGTTTTATTTAAAGGCCTGCCCCCTGGAGTCATGAGAATCTCAGCTCCTATTTGTTGAAGTAGGAAGTTTCACAAACCTGAAAGGTAAAGAAAATGGCCCCGTAATCTATTTTTTTAAATGCTGTAATTTTTAAGCCAATCTCTTGATCTTTGAGTCCCTGCCCAATCCCACCAATTACCTGTTAGACTTCTTAGGGAAATCTGCCATACATCTAGACTAGAATGAAGTACAGAAAGAGAGATGGGAAACTATGTGCTACTCTTTTAACATGTTGTATCCTTATTCTTAGGGCCAGCGAGTGATTTTTATCCTGGGGAATACTTACAGAATTGCGCCATATAGTTTAAGTATGGTGAAATGCTTTGAGAGCTTTGGCTACATGTGGTAACTATGTTAGAAGTGGGATTGTCAAAAAGGTCTAAGGGGGTTTGATGTTCAGATCCATTGCTACTCTCTTAGGTTTCATTGAAAATCTGAGATTCTATTAAGAAATAACAATGATAAACTTTTTGCTAGAGATGATGGGCCAAATCAGAATTGATGTGAATGAGTATGTCTATGCTGGTGAGTGAGTATGTCTATGTGAGCCTGGTCCCTTATCCTGCTGCCTTAAACTGTCAACTCTTATTCTCGATCTCTCAGGCCCATTTTATGCTTCACAAAACTGGTGGCTTGAAAATAATATTTAAAGGTTTGTTTTTTGGAAATTGGCTTATAGTGGTGTGTGTAGTGAACTAACTTCAGAATAGTTCAGGATGGGCAGCAGGGGTTAACTGATTTTTAAAAGCCTGGGTCTTATACACAGTTTTCTGAGCCTTCAGAAGCAGACAGGTTGTCTAACACAACAATGCCAGTGGATACACACACAGCCTGGGAAAGTGGGTGCATGTACGACACTGTTCCATAACATGAGATAAGGTGGCACCAGCTCACAAGGCCCCAGAGTGGAGGGTCAGAGTTTTCCAGTTTTGGGAGAACAGACCATATTAGGAGGACACTGGTAAAGCCCCAAATTAGGATGTGGGTATGTGATAGGTTTATGAAAATGGGATTTTGGCTGACAACACAGGACATGGACAATGTGATGATTAAAGAGAGACCTATCAGCCGTGGATCAAGAGTCATCAGGAATCATCAGAAGGAAAGAATACAAAAGCAGAGACTTGAGAGTAACAAAGGGCCTGGGTCTTTCTCCCTGTCCTCCTCCCTGAGAGAGTCCCTGAAAGGGGTCCTTGTCCCCTGGGAGGGGTCTCCGAGGCCACCATGGAGAAAAGGCACACCACCAGCCTGTCTTATCCACTCCACTGGAGGGGGGTGGGGTGGGGTGTGGTCCTTGGCATCCCACCTCCAGCCTGCTGACACACTGACATCTAACACCTAAGAGAGAGCTTCAGAATGAAGACTACATCCTGGCCAGATGTACTTTGACTCTGATGACAGCCCTAAGATTTGGTAGATATATAGAATTTCTTGATTGTTTGTATTGTTTTTTGTCTGTTATCACTGCGTATCAGTAAATTTGCCTTTCATCGAATGGAAAGATCGTGGTCAGTCTGAGAGTGGGTACCCCCCGCCCCAAATAAGGCATCTAAATCCAGAGCCAACAAAAACAACCTTGACTCTGAAACAAAACAAAACCCTCTGTACTTTCTGGGTATCAGGAGAAGAGGCAATTTTAGCTCTGGGCTTCTCTCCAGCCCATACCTCCTAGTGTCCTTAACAATCTTTATGGCATCATCCTTATTAGTTGGCCATCCCTTTGAGCTGGCCCCAAGCCTTGCAGCCTTGCGGACTATTATCTGATGATCACCTGCAGTGGGTTTCTGAGCCTCTCGGGGGCAAGCACCTCCTTTCAGAACCTAAGTAAGATCATGCAGTTTGAGGGGTTAGAGGAATTTATAACAACTAACAATAATATTGACGTCTTCAAGGGCTGGACGCAAAGTTCACTAAGGGCCTTGCTACACAGTAATTTTGTGTGGCTCTTGGAGCTCTTAATCCTTGGATTGTCTGCACATTGAACCACACAAGAAGTGTTTAAAACTAGTTTCAGGTGTTAAAGTTATGCCACACCAGGGCAGGATTATCTCTGATCCATGTTACCCAGCTCGTGTTCCACTAGGGTGTAGCCACTCTTGCACACATCCCACCTGCCCTCCCTCCTCTGTTGGCCTGGATTGAGGCAGGCGGTGGTGGTGGGGGCCAGGCAGGAAGGTAAACTCTTCCCTTACTTCTCCCCTGGGACAAACAGCACAGGCAACTACAAGTAAAGGGGTCTATGGGGGAGCCCAAGGGGTTGGGGGTGGGAGGGGAACCCTGAAGAACAGAGCAGGGCCACAGGGGCAGGGGGAAACTGGGGAAGCCTTGGGGGGCAGGAGGGAAGCCCAGAATGGGTGGGGGAGGGATTCTTACTGTTCAGTCCTCCCAGCTCTTGCTGGTCTGAACTTGTGAATGCTCAAAACATGAGCAGGCACTAACAGTGATCAACATCTCTGTGGCTCACAGTGTAAGGTGTAACAAGGCTCTTAGTTACTGGGACATTCACCATTGATTTTAGTTGCCTTTGTAAAGAGCATTGATCTATAAATAAAAGGTACCCCACTGGCTTGATCTAAAGACAATTTGCAGTCACTGCTGAGACTGCAGCTCATGTAGGTACAGCTTTAAACCTTTCAGCTTGGGTAGCATAGTAGCATGGCTATGACACTGTGGGCTAACCCAAATATTACCCAGCTTCTTGGATGGGCTTTGCAGACTGCACTCAGCTCTGCGCTACTTCAGTTACACTGACAGCAGTGCTTGAGCTCACTAGGCTGGGTATGTCCATACAGCATATAATGACAGTAGTGACTGCAGTGTAGACATACACTGGCCTTGGTCTAAAGAAAAGCAGGGTCAAAGGCAACTATTACTAGCCCTAATGTGCTCACCGCTCATTGATGCTGTTAATTTCTCTGGTTCCACAGGCAGCCTGGCATTAAAAACTTAGGACTGTATTCTGCTTTCAGTTGTATAATTGCCACTCTTTCATTGAAATCCCCAATGTAACAGGCAGACACTGGAGGCCTCGAGTAAGAGGCATCAAACTTTCAAGTAGTTGTTAAGCAAAGGACATGTTTTTAGGCTGCCTAAGGCAGCAGATACTGCAGACTCAGTGCTGGGCTGTCCCAAGCTAAGTACTGTTTAATGGTTGATTGCAATGTAGAAGTTAAGCCATATGTATTCTGAACCACAGTAATGATTTCTAGGGACATTCCCTAGGTAGATTCAAACAGGAGACACTCATTCTAGCACCAGCAGCATCTGCCAGCCCATGGAGCAGATGTTCTTGTCTGAGATAGTGCCTGCTGTGCAGAGACTCACAGTGGGCTTGGTGCAGCTGGAAGTGGCATGAGGGGGAACCTTATAGAATTAACAAATGTCCCCCAGCCATTTGGAGCCAAGCTCCTACCCATAGGACTGGCATTTGTTTTCATGTGGCAGGTGTGCTGGGGAATTGAGTTTTCTTGTCTAAGGGGATTAAAATTCTTTTGATGTCTCCTTGCAGAAGATCTCCCCTCTGCCTGGATCCAGCCTTCCCCACTTCTTGCTGCCATGGCTTATTGTCCTTTAAGGTTTTCTTAGGGGAAAGGCACACATCAGTAAAGGGCAAACATCTGCTAGCAGCAAGGGACATTTCAGAGCAGTGAAGTACAAGAACCCGATCCTCAGTGTCCATCCCCTTCATTTCTGCAAAGGAAAAAAATGTCCTCAAGTCAAGATAAATGTTCTTGTAAATATTGGATTCAACTTCATTTCATTTCACTTCAGGAACATCAAAATATCCCTGCAATAGGAATGTTTTGACATTGCTTAAACAGCATGTACTATCTGGACTCCTGGGTGGCCTATATTCCTTGGTGTCATGGCAATGCACCAGTCCAGCTGCTGAGAAGCCTAGGAGAAAGGGAATGCAAGACTTCTGGGCTCTTGGAGGGCCCGGAAGTGGCAATTTGTGGCAGGCTACCCTTGATCCTGGTACCTGGACTTGGAAATTTGAAATGCCAAGCAGCAAGGGATGTGGGCAAATGGCATAAGCCCTGCATGGTTTCTTTGAAAATTTCATAGAAATCATCATCTTCCCATGGAACCTTTTGAGGAATCTATATTTTCCACTACAAAATCAATCCATTTGAAAATTTCTGACCAGTTTGTCCCATATGTTTTGATCCTGAGTTAAATAATGTTCAGGCCTGTGATGTTCCAAAGGATTCAAAGTTACAAATAGCACCAAGACCTACATGTTCACCTTGTTCTCAGTTTAGTTCCCACTGAAGTCACTGTGAACCATTTTCCACTGTGTACACCTCAAGTTTAGAATGGCTTCCTTCATAGTAAATGGTGTGAAACCAGAAGTCTGGAGGGTCAGAACCAAATTATCTCCAGTGTCAGATCGAAGTGTTTACCCCAATGACAAGAAAATAGATACATTTCTTTAAATTTCTTTAAAATTGCGGGGGAGAAAAGAAATCCTTACTGATGCTTTGTAGAGATTATTCTTCCTGAGTAGTTAAATATTCACTAGCAACATATTTACAGAGTGGAAGGTTGTTAAAGTTCAGTGGGTTTCTTCTGAGCAATTAGACCCAATTCTGGTACAGTTTTTGGAATGTGCTAATTGGACAGTGACATTTAATGATACAGTGAAATGAAATTAATGACATAAAGATTGAGTTAATCATAAAGAAACATCTCACATCAAAAGGTATGCAGCAGGGCATGGAACTGGAGCTGCCAAAAGAGGTCTTTTTGATTAAATCTTTTTAATCAAAAGATACATTTGTTCAAAACTGAAAAGTTTAATGGAAGGACATTGAGCAGAAATTCCATCCTGGAGTCACAAAATGTTACCAACCACATTTCTGTCACAAGCAAAACCAGAGATGGAAAGAGAACGATTCCAGTGAATGAGGCATTCATTTGGAATATGGGAGACACGGGTTTAGATCATTGTCCTGGAGGAGGCAGTATTATTTATGAATAGTTTGTTTCCATATCTGACTTATAAAGGAAGACTCTCTAGGTCATGGGGGCAGACAGAAGAGCAGCTCCCCATTGCAACTCACAGTGTTTTGCAAGAAGTGCTGTGAGTTGCAATGATCCCCTGGACCCAACAGAAGTTTGTGGGTGGGTCCAGGACTTGGGGATTCCACCTGCTTGCTGTTGGCCTGCAGCCTGGTCTCCCTAGCAATGCCACTCCCCACTCCTAGCCCAGACACTGTTTTCAGATTGGGAGGGGGGAAAGGGAGCAGAGGGAGCTCATTCTTGGGGTTCCCCAGCTGGTGCTGGAGGGTGGCATGGATGGATTGGAGTGTTCCCCCTCCCTCCCCCGAGATGAGGGGTTGGGGTGGGGGGGCTCCAATCCACCCACCCCACTCTCCAGCACTGGCTGAAAAGAACCGCAGACCAAACTCCCTCTACTCCCTTTTCCCCCTCCCATTCTGACAACAGTGACAGGCTGGGAGCTCTGTAGACACAAGTTACAGAACGCACTCCATTTTGGAATGTGTTCGTTTGAACCCTCATTCAATTAGAGTTCAGATTTTCATGGGATTGGGCCCTTTTAAAGTGGTTTGCAGCCATGCACTTGTGTTTGGTCTTGGCTGTAGACCAATTTCTGGGGCCCAATCAGGCAAAAATTGTCACTTCTGTCTGTGCCCTACATGAGTTGAAGGACACTTGCTTCTCCACATTAATGTTAGGTTAATGGATGAGGGTATCTAAACATACATAGTTGTGTGTGATCAGCAGTTCATTTTGTGAGGTTCAGCTTGCTATCAATAAGAGTGTAGGATTAAAACAGTTTTTTTTTTACTACACAAATGTAATTGTGCAGAAAATGCCACTTCCTTAGATCCCATTGTAGGATGCTTATATGGAAATTTAGAAGCAAGAACATGGCTCACATGGTCAATTAGAAGATTACTATTCCCTTGCTGATCTGCTTTGGGGAATGTTGCTCCTTTACAAATCCAGTAGGAGGAGAACTATTCACTTGCATAAACAACTGGAAGAATACCGATGTTACCCTTATGCAACTGAAGGTGTGCTGCTCATTCAGAGATCTGACTGGAGGAGAGCTAATGACATACAAGTCAAATTGGAAGAATATTGATGCCACTCACCACTGATTGGAGTAAGGCTGCTTATTCTCAGATCCGATTGGAAAAGGTCTTAGCCATTCATTAAATATTATTTTTAGCTTTTACAATAAGATGAAATTATAAGAGGCATTTCTCTGGATAAATGTAAACTGTTAATAAACTTATCCTCTTCTCCATGCAACTTCTATTTTTCATTTTGAAATTCAAGTTGGCTTTTCTTATATGGCCACCTGTTTCAATGACTGTAGAAAAGTTTTAATAAATGACTTCTTTTCTAATTTACAGTGTGATCTAAACATGAATCCAAATGGGGCCAGATCTTCCAAAAAAACTTTAACACGTACAGCCTACCTTGAAAAATCAGGTTTTCATTGTTAAAGGCTGAGGCCTTCTCAAAATTGTATCTGCTACATACGTCAAGCAATCATATCATACCCACCCCATGTGCCAGAACTCCAACTCATTTCTGCTCATCTACACTTCCCCATCAATTTACAATTTCTTTGTTGCCTGTAGTCTGTGGAATTTATTTCCCTTTTTTCTTTCATAAAAAAAAAATGCTGCATTCTTCAGAGAAAAGTTGAAAAGAATGAGTTCCTCTCAACTTCCTGCCTAGCCATATATGCAAATGAAATTAAGATTCCTGCTACCTAAGCCGATTGATTTCCTAATCCATTTCTGAGGACAAATCACTAATCAGGGCCCCTTCCAATTGCTACTCCATGCAAGATTGCTAACTTCAACTGTGTGTTAATCTGGGAGGAGGCAGGGCAGTCAAAGTGCCCAGAGAGAGAAAAGAGGTAGTATCCTAGGATCTATCGTATGGGAGGGATAAGTGATGCTCCCATATTGTGAGACTTAATTCAGGCAGACACTGAGACCAAAGCAAGAAGAGATTTGTTTTGTGTCTCACCCATATCTGCCTTGGCTTGAGAGCTCATTAGTGCTGCTAAACTAAGCAGGGTTTTGCTTGGTTAGTTCTTGGATAGGAAATCTCTAAGAAAATGGGATTGATGGTTTCACAGGTGACTTTCTCTCAGAGCCACTACTGAACTGAGGACCCAGGTTGGCACTAGGATTCATTGGACATTGTACATATTGTGAATGATTAAAAGGCTGGCTCTACTTGTGGCTATTAAAGCAACCAGGGCATTGCATATGTTTCATCTGCTACATTAGAGAGATTAACTAGGTCAGTGACAAAACATTGTTCAGAACCCAGCTGTTTGCTATATGGGTTCTGAAACAATTTACTAGCCTAGTCCTTATATCTCATACTCAGTCTCTGCCTCTAGCTTGGCCAATTCCCTATAGCCATTCCTGCCTTGCTGTTGTGTGCAACTCACCTCAATCCAACTGCTCCAGCATGGAATGCATGCCCATTCTTGCCCCTACCTTCACCCAGAAGGGCAGATTGGTATGAATCCGTGTTTATATAGTCTTTTTCACTGGTGTATCACACAGACCTGTATCTTGGTGAACATTTGCCCACCATGGTCTTTTGTCACCTGTATTGAACAAGGAGGGGACCTGAGGCAAACAGAGGGGAAATGACCTGTCCACAGGGACAGAACCTGGAATGTGAATCTCTTGACTTCCAGGCCTGGACCTTGTTCTCTGGACCATGCAGGAGTGGATTTAAAAAAACCCAACAGGATGGAGGAACTTGCAGAGAGCTTTAAAAGTTGCCAGGGAGGAACTCAGGAACAAATCCTACAGATTAGGAGAAAACCCTGCCCAGATTAATGCTCTGGAGAAATGCCATGTCAGCTGGCATAGCTCTCAAGAGCTTTGTGGGACTTGGATGAAGATGATTTAGTAGGCACCTCTTGTATAGTCTGCATTATGCACAAGAAGGGGACCAAATTACTCTCTGTGAGGCTCTTCTCCTTTGCCTTGGCCAAGCAGGGGAAAGCTATGCTAATCAGCCAGTCCATGTAGACCAATGCTGCTCAACATTTTTGCCCCATGAACAGAGACCAGGCTCTGCCCATCATCTGTGGGCTGGATTCAGCAGTGCAGCATGGCCCAATTCAGCTGCGTGGAAGGGAAAGGAGTGTGGTTTCGCCCCAATCTGGACACGTGAGGGAGAAGGCATGGCCTGGCCCTGCCTTATCTGGCTGTGCAAGGGTTGGGAATTTGGCAGAGGAGCAGGGGTGGCAGGCCAAATTCCCTGACCTGTGGGAGCCCTGTGGGCCAAATGCTATGGCTCTGCAGGCTGGAATTGGCCCATGCGCTGGGGATGAGCATCTCTGATGGAAACCACTCCCCACCTCATGACCAACTGCTCTGTAGGAGTGAGCAAAGTACTTGAATCATCTGCAGGGGGCTGGAGAGGAAACCTTATTACCCAGTTCTGCCAGTGAGTTCCACTGACCCTACTGGAGGAGGACTCTGGGTAGGTCTCCAGGCACACACACGTAATGCTGGTGCCTGTAGAGAGGCAGGCTATACAAGTGGAACATGGCTGTTATAAAAGGTGCTTGTGCCAGGGAGTCTTGTGCTAACTTATCAACAACTGAGGTTATTTTAATGGGCATTACTGTACTTCAAACTAAGCTGCTGGTACCATCTGTTCCAATCTCTCATTATCGATGCAATAAGGGATTAAGAGAAATTCTTTTGCCTTTTCTGCAGGAAGGGAGTTATTAGCGCTTTAAACACGCATGCTGGCTCGGCTCTAGGTGCACTGCAGCAGCTGGCATGTTCTCTCCACCATTCCTACACAAATTGGGGGAAGAAACCTAATTGACACTGCGAGATTTCAGGCAGCAAGTGTGCCTGGGCTCTCAAAATGATTTCCCTGGGATTTTTTCTCCCGTCTCAAGCCACTGACCCTTTTCATGTTGCAGTGCATCATGGGAGAGCCATGGCCTGACCAGACAATTGGCATCCTGCATACATTCTCCTTGCCTTGCCTGGGGAAAGGAATTGAGGCCAGGCAGTTGGTGTGAGGCATGAGCAGAGGGAGACGGTGAGTGAGCGGGGAACTTTCTCTGGTTACACTTCAGGCCTTGTTAAGAATTAGTCAGCTTTAAATAAATCCCCAGTTTAATTGTTATTCA
Organism: Alligator mississippiensis; assembly: GCF_030867095.1. Classification (NCBI taxonomy): domain Eukaryota; kingdom Metazoa; phylum Chordata; order Crocodylia; family Alligatoridae; genus Alligator; species Alligator mississippiensis. Next base: position 26,065,065 of record NC_081837.1, on the reverse strand, counting down.
GTTACAGGTGGTGCTGCTTTGGAAGGTCAGAAATGATGCCGTGTAGGAAGCCATCATCCGAGATCGCTCATGGTCCAGCAGCTGTGCAAGCATACAAATGAGCATGCACGCATATTCATCAGTGAGAGAACAGAGGAAGAGATGGGGAGAGGCTCATCAATAAAACATAACCCAAGACAAATGAAATAGAACAACATTTTACTGTTGTAACGTGGAGCTCAGGCTGGGAGATAATGGTCTTTCAGTTCCCCACTCCCCAGTTGTGATCTGGGAGCAGGGGGCTTGGAGATCCCTGCTGCTGGGGCAGGAGGACATGGATCCAGGTCAGGCATCTACATGAGCACTATGAGGCTGTCAATTATCCTGAGAAAATTTGCTACTTGCATTTGCAGGCAGCAAATTTACTAAGGATTAGGGATTTTTACTGCGAAATAAGCATGTACATGTGTAGATGCACAGGTTTACTTCACAGTAAACGATGCTAATGAGAATGTAAGCATCTTTTGTAGACGTGCCCACTGTATAATGTTGGTCACACTGGGGTACCTGCTATGTATCTACTCCACCGCAAGGTAGCCATTTGTTCAAGGCAAACAGACTTCTCCCATGCCACCTAATGGCCAGGCATTATAATAGCGCTTTCTGCTTCAGTGACACCAGGGAAGACAGGGATCTAGAGCAGACAGACAACTAAGATCTAGTGTTGATTAGCGAAGAAAACCAATATAAATTATACTTAGGTAAGTGTGTTATATGTCCACACCAAAGTCCTATATTGAAAAAAGTTCAAAGCATGTAATCCATTTCCCTTAAGTACTTTTGAATCCCTCATCTCCTTTTGCTTCTCTTTCCCCTCACAGTCTCCACTGATCCTGCATGTTTAGACTAAAATATTTTAGATTCAGGGACTAATTTTTCCCATGTATTTTCACAGCACTGAGGACCATGGGGTCCAGACCTCTACTGAGGCCTCAAGGTGCAACTGTAGTACACACAATAGTGGAATAGAGTTTGTGTCTTGTTTAGAACTATTGATTAGGGACAATTCTGCTGTCACAGCTACCCCTCAACTTACATGTAGGCACTATCATGCCCGATTGATAGGACTTGCTCCTGGTTATGGGACTTCAGGGTAGTGCAGCATGTGGTTCTGGGCCACAGGATTTAATGGTGATAGAAAAGACAGGACTGGTTTTGTGCCATGCCCCAAAAATCAGTGCAGTAATGGAGTATGCAGACATGGCTCTTGGAGGCAGTGTTGGAAACCTCAGGGTAGTGTAGCACTGGCTCTAGGCAGTGCCGTTGAGGGTTTGCATTGGAAATGAAGTCCAGGCAGGGGAATGGCTGGAACCCATACAGTGCTACTTTGGGTGGGAAAACAGTGACTGCAGCAGTGTTTCTGTGAATCGGCAGCATTGTGGAGCTTCAGCGTCAGAACTAATGTAAGGCCAAGTTTGGGCAGGAGTCTGAAAGACTTTGGGGTAATAGAAAATGCATTGCTGGCAGTGGCTTGTTTAATATTCTGCAGACTGGCTGGTATTTATCTGCATGCATATTGTCTGAAAGGTCAGTACACAATCTTATGGTTTCACTGCACGTTTTCTTCAGGCCTGGAGTGAGCAGTTTGTGTTCACTCACCCATAGCAAGCAGAGAAACCATTTATCAGCAGTAAGTAGCTAAGAGAAATATGCCGAGCTGTTGATCGTACTCTTGACCCAGACAATGAAGCTGGTAGTGATGAAGCTGCTCCTGTTTACAGCTGGCCTCAAATTGGGGAATTCTTTCCCCAAATTGTTCCCCATGTCTGCTACCACTAGGCTCATTGGGGGCAGAGGGCAAAGGAAGGGTACACCAGTGACCAAGGATCAGAGCTTTACAATGCTCCCATGATAGCCCAGCTGCCACTGGGAGAAAAAGCATGCCTAGCACCACTAAAAGAAGGGTGGCAGAAACCTGAGGAGGAGAAGGAGGAGGGGCAAAAATGAGGGGATGAGAAAGCAATTTCTTTTGGTAATCTCATTAACCAGTGACCAGGACCTGATGAGGCAGTTCAGAAACATCCTCCTCCAAGTTTTCATGTGTTAGTGTCCAGTGCCTGCAGGTCAAGTGCTCTGTATTTTATAGGCATCCTTGAATTTACCAAAGGGTTGGGAGGTTGCTGCTACGTGCACTAAGCAATGCCTTGATTTGATGGTACAGTCCTCTGGCCTCTACTGATCCCCATACGATAGGATGGGAGATCATGCCTACATAGGAAGAGGCAGAGTGTTGTGGGTGGATGAATGGATACCAAATTTTAGGGGGCAGTGATCTGTCTTCCTGTGAGTGTAGACAGCCTCCAGCACTGTGTAGGCATTATGATAATACAATTAACGAGAGAACCATTTACCACAAGGCCACGTGCAAATTAGGGAGGCTGGAAGCTCTTGGAAATGTTGCCTTCCATTGTGGTTGGGGAGTGTTTGGAAATGTGACAGTGTATGGAAAGGCTGAGAAACCAGTGGGCACTGAATTGCCTAGAGTGCTGTACATGCACAATTTATATGGCAAACTAGACCACCCTTTCACTTACCTCCAGTGGTCAGGATTGCTCTGCACCTTGCCTGCCTTCATTTATTTTCCAGGGCTTGAGATAAGTTTCCCCTTCTTCATCTTTTACTTCAGCAGCAGTAGAACTGGGGGCCTGATTCCCTAATTAAAATGCAAATATATGAGGAGAGAGGCAGAGCCAGCCCCAGCAGAGCTGCACCAAGGGAGCAAGAGCCTTCCCCTAATTAAAGCTTCAGTGTCAAAATGGAATGACAAGGAGGTGATTTCCATGTGCTTTGAATAACGGAAAATATTTACAGTCTCCTTTATTTCGCAATGCACGAGAAAAGGGCCAGTCTGATGTAGGGGAGGGGGAAGGAAAGTGGTTGCGTGAAAAAGAGGGAGGGAGGGTTAGGAAAAATGAAAGCAGGAGATGAAGTGAGTTAATGAAAGTGAAAGTGGGAGGGAAGAACAGAGGGAAAATGAGGGAGGAAAGAGTGGTGGGGAGCGGGGTGTTAAAGTGGATGAGAGATTCACCTAAATAAATGGAGAGATTCAGTTAAGCACCTGCTTCATGTAATCTCCTACTTAGGTGTTTTGCTGAAGCTGAACAGGGCTGGTTTTAAGCACTTACTTAAGTTCTCTTAAGTTGAAGTTGAAATTTAAGGGGTTGTGGAGAGATTCTTGAAAGACGTAGCTGCTGGTATGGTTATGATGCCAGGAAGGGCCCCTTTCTCGATTCCAGTCAGAGAGAAAATAAATCCACTTCAGCCTTCTGAATAAAACACACAGTGGCAGGTTGGGAAGCCCCCAGATGCGGTGTTTGCTTTTGTAATGATTTCAAGTGTTCTTGACGTTACATGGGAAGGGATGGATGGATTTATGAGGCGAAAACATAAAACAAATTTGGAAAGTTCCCTCCTGCTGTTTTCCCCAGTGAAGGATTTCGCTGCTGAGAATGTGACAAGTATTTTACTGGAGCTGGAATTGATTGCTCTGGGTATCGAGGCATGAAAACCACAAACAAATGTAGATGACGCTGAGGGCATGGCAGGTCACTCAGTTGGAGAACTGGTCATAGTGCATATGTCAGCGTAATGGTTTGTCATCCTTTCTCTCTCTGCACACCTGTCCCTCTCCCAGAGACCTATTTCACACACACAGATGACTGGATAGACCATGAGAAGATGTGTAAGGCCTAACTGGATCATCATCATATTTGGGATGAGAGTGTGAAAATGTGTCCTGCAGACCCTCACACTGAAGCAAGGTTGGCACAGTCATCCAGGTGATAGATAACCTGGACTATCTGGTAATAGGAGCTGCAGGGTAAGAGGCTTCATATGTGGCTTTGCAACATAAAAGCCACAGCATCTAACCAACATGTGCACCACTATACCCACTGTGCAAACAGATACATGGGTCTTCTGAAAATCATTGGACCTAGAGTACAGGTGAAGTGATCTGCCCAGGGCCACATAGACCAATGTCAGTCAGTAAATGCAGAAGCTAGGTTCCCCCTCTCCCTCTCTAGCCCGTAGAGCAGGGATGGGCAAAATGCAGCCCTCAGGCCGGATGCAGCCCACCAGGCCATTCTGTCTGGCCTACAGGGCCGCTAAAAAATTTAGAAAATTAATATTTATCTGTCCTTGGCTGCCTGTCATACAGTCCTCGATGGCTTGTCAAAACTCAGTAAGTGGCCCTCCGCCTGAAATAATTGCCCACCCCTGCTGTAAAATATCTTGTCTCATATCTGGGAGTGCCCTGAGCCTGAGTCTCCTTAGATACACATCTTCCCTTCCTTTTTATCACAATCATGGGTGCAGAGCAGTGTTTTTCATGGTGTGGCTACAGAGCTATAATGAACTCCCTGGGACTCTTAAAACATACCTTACAGCAGCTCTCTCTCTGTCTGTCTCTCTCCCCATTCATAGCAAGGATGATTCTGATAACCTTTCCTTGCATTTGCACAATGTTGGTCACTTGGAATTGTTTATTATAGTGGATGCAGAAAGACCTTTCCTTCTACCTCCGTAGTATATCTGCTTCTGGTGGGGAATGTAACAGCTTTTGAAGAAAGCACAGGAATACCAAGTGGATTCTAGTAAAGGACATGAAGATATTACAGAGTATATCAAATTGAAATTTGAGGGGAAACATGGAAGCTGCTGGTTTAAATTACCTGTGTTGGAATTTGGTGCCAGAATTCCCAAACTTCCTCTTGCAAACGTGTCATCATGCTCACAAGCAGGAAAGAAAAGCCATGTCCTGTTCCACCAGTTAGGTACGTAAGTAGACCTATATGTAGATGCGTATATGTGATCCCATGCTACTCTGCCCAAGTCCCGGAAAAATGGTGACAGAGGGTGGGAAGATTGCCAGCCTCCCCCTGGCTTTTTTGTGACTTAGTTTTAAGGCTAAGACAAGAGCACTTACAAAAGTACATGCATTAATGGATTTTCAGAGACTTGCAGGGTGGAATAGGATCACACTTCAGTGCCTAATAGAGGTGGAACAGAATTGAGCCCCATGTCTTGTTCAAAAGAAGGTGCACTTAGCAATACAGTGTCCCACTGCTGTTAAGGGAGCCCCCTCTCCACACCCCCTCCATAGTGCAGCAATTAGGACATTGATGTAAAAGCCCAGACCTGATTAAATCCTCTCACATTTGGGTCAACTTTTTCAGGGAAGCATGGATAACATTAGGGTGTTTGGCTGAATTTTACTATAAATGATGTTTACAAACCATTCCTAGCAAACTAGGAAAAGCCGGCATTAGCCTTTACATCTGAGCACCTAATCTATTTGCTTAGGGGCAGTTCAAATTTCTGATTTGGCTCTGGAATAAAGTATTTTAGCCCCCCCAGTAATTCTAAGCACAAATCTAAGCAGATACCTGATCTCTGACACTCCTGGTTGAGCAGAGCCTCCACAGCTTCCTTGCTGGTGTGGGGCCTCCATTAGCCATAGCTCTTGGAGTGAATCCTCCTCTTCATGTCCATATGGTTCTAGTCATAATTTAAACTAGTATGTCTTAGCCACATGTAGATTCAGCAACTGCTGTATCTGCGGTATGCCACAAATCAGCTAACCAACCTGCATTAATCAAATGATCCCAGAAGCAGGAGACATTTGGCTCAGGAGGTGACTAATGATGAGTAGCAGAGAGCTCTAACCTCTAGGTGACTAGTTTGAACCAGACCAGACTCATTAGTGACCAAAAATCATCACCAGGTGATAATGGTTTGTTGATTTTTGGGAAATGTACTGCTCATCTCAGTTTGGATTTTATTACACGGGTATCTAGTTCACAGAAAATATCACCACACTTGGCATTAATTGTCTGTCTTATTGTCAGTCTCATCCTCAGAGAGGCCAAGGACTGTATGAGTCATTGGGAATAACCTCTCCTTTTTTTCCAAAATTGGTCACTTCAGAACAGGGCAGGGAAGGATATGGCAGAGCTGAGTGAAATATTCACTGTAGATAGCTGCCATGTGCACTTAGCTGCAATATTTAGATGCAGATTTCACTCTGTGTCTGTTTATCAAGTTGTTCATGACCTGATCCAGATATTATCAATTGTCTCTGTCATTTAGGGTAGTAACAAGTAATAGAGATGCTCACAATTTTCCAACTCTTAATATTTTTATAAAATTTCAAAAGGGGGGTGGGAATCAGCGATATACTTATTTTTCCCTGCAATTTTTCAGCCAGCGAGTAATATGATTAGGAAATTTTTCAGATTTTAATGATATCCCTCCACTCCAAAAAGGCAAAATTTTCTCTAAAATATTAACAAAATAGGTCCTCTCTTTGTCTTTGTAACTCCACTGAATAATTTTCACCCTCTGGGGCCTGTGCAATCTTTTCCAATTCAGTATTGCTAAACCTTGTTCAAATCATCTGTCTGACCTTTTGAGTTACATGGTGTCATTTGTGCTCTTTGACTGGATACCTGAACAAGAGACTTGTATATGGAAATGAATGCAAACCAATCTATGTCCAAATAATCATTCATAAAAATTTAAGACATCAGTGACCACTTTCATTATCTGGCACTAGTAATAAAGCCTTGTGTTTCAAACTGTGATGGTGAGGAAGGAAAGGAGGTTTAAGTCCTTGCTCTTCCACAGTCTTCATTGTGGCTTTGGACAGAGCACTTAGGTGGCTATCTGCTTGTTAAGGCACCTAAATCCCTTCTAAAAATTGGTTTCTTTATTTAAAAAAATGTTTATTTTTGGCTCATCTCAAAATGAGTTTTCCAGCTTTTTGACATTACTGGCATGCCACAAAATCCATTATTTCCCCAGCTCTAGCTTTGGAAAGGGGGAGGGAGGGATGCATTAAATCTGCAGAAGATTATGAGATGTTTAGATAATTCATTAATGGAATCCACTTAAATATCTCGGATAGATACTGAGTCAAAGTTAGCAGTGTGATTCAGGAAAAAATCTGCAAATCAATCATTTCAGTATTCAACCAGCTCATGGTTGGAATCTACTTGTGGTTGAGAAATGCTTAATGTAAACTAGGCCCGAACCATATGTTCTGGGGTTTCCATTCTAGTAATCACGTTAGCGTTGGCCACACACCAGCTCAGATTCTAAGATCAAAGAAGAATAGTAGAGACTAAGACTTACTTCAAATTAGAGACCACAATTGCTAAAAACTAAGTTGCCCTGTATCCATGGTTAGCCTTAAAGTGCTTGTCCCCTGGACAAACAGAAGCTGTCAATCGCCAATGACTGATTATTAGATGTCTTTTCGCTGGGACTTTGAAAGGAGATGAATTTAAAAGGATATTTTAACCTAGGGAAAAGCCAGCATACCTATTCTAGCAGAGAGAGAGAGAGTCTGACACTTATAATGAAGCAAAATTCAAATCACTGCAATAAATTTCCAAAATGCAAGTCTTCCAAAAAGTGCTTAGCATTTCCCATAAGGCCGTGCAAATTCAATCTGCATAAGCTCCCAAATAAGTGTATTTTCTACCTTAAACTAATACTTGGCAGGAACTTTTCAATTGGCTCATTTAATTAAGTCAGCGTGCAGCTTGGGTTTTAATGTATTTAATACTGCTTAAATGGCAGGCATACTGATCAGGAGGATTTTATTTCAGTATTTTTTTAATTTATCCTTGCTGCGATTTCTCTTCTGCATCACATTACATGCTGGTGAAGGTGCTTGCCTCCAGCAGCTGCCATCCCAGAGCAGCCAAAGTCAACCTAGGAAGAGACAAGGTGACAGAGCCTAGAGTAATGGCATGTAATTAATGGCAGGAAGAGTGAGGCTGAATACATTTTGTATCACAGGGATCCCTTCAACCCAGTATTGGAACCAGGAATAGGGCAAGGAGGGTGTGGGCCTCTCACTTTTGATGTGCCATACATGCACATTAAACTCCGAGCTCAGCAGCTAATCCAGGTGGGGTGAGGCTGGAGCCCGTGCTTTCACATGGCTCTGGAGCCCAGGAAATGAACAGTGCAGATGTTTGCCCTTCCCCTCCTCCCTCTCCTTCCCCCTCCCCTACCCTCACCACCCTGCTGAACTGGAAGTACTCATCCCTTGGGCTCCAGAGCCACATGAAAACAAAGGTGGTGGGTGTGACCAAGCTGTCACAACCCCTCTGGAACTGCCCCTGCTTAGATCATATTCTGTACTGGGGCCCACTAGGGACAGACATCCCCAGCATGTAGCAGAGACCTACTTGGAAAACCAATATCGGGATGTCAGGGTAGTAAAAAATTCCTGCCCCTGTTGGTGACCTGCATGCTGTGAAGGCTTTAGAACAGTCTACCTGGCAGGAGGGAACGGGTACTGATTTTTTAATGGTTGTGACTACTTGACATTTCTATTGTGATAGCAGCTAAAAGCCACAACCTGATTGGGTTCTATGAAACACATAATGTGGGATAGTTTCTGGGCCAAGGAGTTAAATGATAAGATGTAAGAGGTGTATGAGATGAAAGAGAAGGATGGAGTGCAGGAGAGAGGGTAGAAGATGGATGCAATAGGCTATGCCTATGATTTAAAGTGGGATTACATGTTATAATTTGCTCTTGTAGGAGTGCTTAAAATTTAAAAGATTGCACATTCAGGCTTGTTAACTAGTGCCAAGTGCCCTTTACACACTGGTAGGAGCTGTCCCTGACTACCCCAGAGGAGGCATTGAGCTTAGTGGCTAGCTGGAAAGGCAGGCTGGCATGGGGCTTGGTGTACTAGAACCATCTTCCCACCCCCACCAGGAAGAAACCCATGGACAAGCTCTTCAGTGCCCCCTCGCAGTCCCCCCCAGACCTGTGCCAACCTCCTCCAGGACAGTACCCCTTGCAGCTTATTCTGGTCTCCCCCAGCATCAAGCCAAAGGGGTGGCTGCACTGGCTGGGGTAGGGGGCCCCTCAGGGCCCAACTTTTTTCATTAAATTGTGGGTGGTGAGAGAAAGTGAGAGCCTGGAGTCTTTATTGTATTTAATTGAAGTTAAATAAAAGAGAGAAAAAATAGTTTTAAATAACTGGCCTTTACATAGTCCTCCCCCATGCCCATATCCATGCAGCTCCATCTCCAGGCATGCTGCTCCCCTTTCTGCCTAGGTGTTAGGGCTCAGACATGCCCCTACTCCCCAGCCCTCTAATGCCAAGTCTGAGAAGTGCAGGTGAGAGAGAGAGTATTAACCCTTAACATGCTCATTAAGCATGTTAAGGGTTAATACTGAGTATTGAGTATTAACCCTTAACATGCTCATTAAGATCATTAGCTCTTAATAACCTTAACACCAACTAACATTCCTTATGATTAGCACTTGCAAATTTGAATGTGTTAATCTCACCCTTAGTAAGTCAGCAGTAATGAGGAGTTTAGCTCTCTACTACCTGGTTGGATACATGATAGGAAAAGGCAATTGTGCGGAGGGTTTGCTGAGGAGAAGGTGATGTCCTTGCAGGTTTGATTGGAAGCCTTTCTTCTTGTAAAGGATATTTCAGGAGAAAGCACCTGTCAAGGGGCCACAACCTAGGAAGTGGGATCTGGCATCTCTGATGGAGGGGCAGGGGAGGCACACTGTCTACTTATCCAACCTATGCTTATAGCAAAAAAAGGTGAAAAGATGGGGCTTTGAATGTCACACCAGGATGGCATATTTGCAGCTGTTGGGCTTGGATCATTTAAGACTGGGCTGTGGCAAGCACTGAGTCAGGTCTTGGAGGATGGGCTGGCTGCCTGCAGAGCTCACATCTGTGACTGTAAGCACAAAGTAGTGATGTGGTGCTGCATGTCCGTAGGGTGCCTTCCAGGAGCCTTTCTGCCTTAGGCCGATTCAAGCACACTCTGGGCATGTCTACATCTGCATTAATGCACTATAGTTACTGTGCGTTAAGTTTAGTACCTGTAATAACAGGTACTAACTAAATGCACGGTAACCAGTGCTACTGCGCAGTGACACTGGCACACTTTTTTTAGTGATGCTAATGCACAGTAGACTAATACTACTGCACATTAGCACAATAGCACAGATGTTGCTGTGACATGCTAATGCACAGTAGAATTAGTCCAGTGTTCATTTAGCATCTCGTGTAGACATGTCCTCTGAGCATCAAGCTCACAATGGAATCTCCATTGTTTCTTATGAGGCTGCTGCTGGCACTCCTTTCTGTAGCCCCAGCTGGTGCAGAAAACAGCTGGAATAATGGCTTTGATTTAGCTGTCCCCAGCAGAGTGGAACTGTCACTGGAGAATATTATCAGGGTACAGATTAAGTTCAGGAGAACACAAGCTGTGTCTGTAATTGTCAACTGCATGGGGAGACACACTGGACACTACAGCCTTGGCATTTGTTCCTTCTATTAGAGTCCTATTACACTTTATACTGTAGAACTAACAAATGTTAATCTGTTTAGTGTTGTTCAGCTTAGTGGAGCAGTCACACCTTAAGGCAAAAAACCATCTCTGACTGTCTTTCACCTGCACAGCTATGACTTGCTACTAGAGGCTTGGTGAGCAGGGGCAGGACAGGCTCACTAGAGGCTTGGTGAACTGGGCAGAGCGAGCACTGAAGCTCTGGAGCCTGTCACCCCCACCTGGGCTGCTGGCCAGCTGGGCACCACCTGAGCTCCAAAAAGGATCGTGCCCCTTGGATCTCAGTCAGCACCTGGCCAGGCGGCAGTGTAATGGTGAGGGGGGATGAGGGTGGTGAGCTCCGGAGAAAAAAAAGGATTGGGTCTCCAGGACCTGGACATACACCCCACTGTGGACGAGCATTTGGAGCAGGGCAGAGCTCAATAGCTGAAGCACAGCAGCCTGAGGCTGGTTCTCACTGACCCCGTGCTCTGCCGGGATGTGCGGGATCTGGCCGCTGGCTCCCTCTGCCTGACTTGCCTGTCAGTGGCCACAGCTGGCAGGCACCTGAAGCCCCTGAATCCTCTCATAGCAGCTGAGTGGCTCTGTGCATGGAACGTGGGGTTTGGTGCTGCCCATCCAGGCTGTGGCTGCAGAGAGCAGGTGGAGAGGCTGTGCTGTTCAGTCGCCACTCAAGCTTGGTGGGGACAGGAAGTCCTGTCCCTGTACTCCCCCCAGGCACATTCCAGGACTACTGAGCCCAAGCAGAGTGAGCGAGCTCCAGGGCTGTGACACTGGCCCTGCCCAGCAGGAACAGTGGGTGGATCTGGCTCCTAGTTCTGGTCTGGGAACATGCCTGGGGGACGGGCAGTGATGAGCTCTGTGCTCCATGCATGGAGTTGCCTGGCTACTATGCGGGGTTCAGGCACCTGCCAACTGTAGCCTCTGCCTGGTGCGGGAAGTCGTGCTCTGCCAGGCTGTGCAAGGTCCAGCCATGGTGTCAGCAGGGACAGGCCTCAGGTTGCTGCACCACTGCTATGCTGCAGCTGCTGAACTCTACCCTGCTCCAGCTGCCTGGCCCGCTGGGGCAAGGGTCTGGATTTTGGGGGACACAGGCACTGGGCTGGGGATCTACGGCAGCAGAATGCGGGGCTGGGCACAGGTTCAATTGCGAGTCAGTGGGAGGGATGAGCAGAAGCCTGCTACCTCCCCTGCCCCCGCAAAAGCACTGTGCCCTGAGTCCAGCCCAGGTATTCGGAGCAGTGAGCTAGTCTGGGAGGCACTGCAGCCGCCAGGTGTCCCAGGGCTGTGGCGCTCGCTCTGCCTGGTGGAAGCAGTGAGGCTGAAGTGTTGTGCCCAGCTCTGCTGTACCCTGGAGTCCCCTCCTTGACTCACAAGAGCCCACTGCCTCCCAGGATGCTGGAGGACTTCAACTTGGGCAAAATAGCTGTGGAGAATGTCCCCAGTTTAATGGAAGAAGAGCAAAATTAGGCAGACTAGAGATAATCCTGCCATGGAGTGGGATAACGTTAGACTGAATAACAAGTTTTTGAAGCTACTTAAGAAGTGTTAACATGTAGCCAATCCAGGGGTTAACAGCTCCAGAAGCTACCTAAAATTATTCAGTAACAAGGCCCTTAGATCAGCACAGATTGTCCCACACTAGAGTATAGTGGATTAGAGACAGCACTGAAGAGGATGGCACTGGATTTGCTGGTTTACTCTTTAAGAACCCAGTGGACTTCTGTTGCACTAGAAGGGCATTTCCTGGAGAACAGCATGTTTTATGAGCTGCCTGCTAGTTATGAGGTGCACCTACATGAGATGTTTACTGTGGAGCTGCTTAATTACCTCCACAGTAAAGTCTTAATGTCTACATGTGACATTAGGCCACAGGAAACTAATTAAGTCTGCTGCAGGTTAGTACTTGTAAATACAAATACTATCCTGCAGTGGCATTCTTTAGTGTACAGCAACGCATGTGTAGACATTGATGGGGCTTGCTGAGGCATGAGGGCGCTTTAATGCAGTGCTGCTTGCCGGCTAGCTTTGCACTGGAGTGCACTTTTGCCTGTAGATGGTGGAAGGCCAGGGCTAAAGGGGCTAAACCCCCACAAATGTGGGGCAGCGGGTAGGGCCACAAGGCAGGCCAGCCATGGGCTCTGAGTGGCTGCAGCAGGCAGGGGTGGGGAGAAGCACACATGCAAGCCTGGTGTGAGAATCACTAGCAGCATGGCAGGCAAGTACTAGTCTATTCTGAAGGGGAAGTGGCTTGGGGGGGCAGATCAAGGCCCATGCATTGAGGGAGGGAGGCTGGCACAGGCAGGGGCACATGTCCCCCTGATCTGTGTGCAGGGCAGAGGTGGCTGCTGCTGTGCAGGGGCTTTGCTCCCTACTGCAGCTGCCCCAGGAGCAGTGCCTGCCGATGCTGGGCTGCACTGTGTCCCCTGTCCACCCGGTGGTGCGATGCACATGGCATTGCACCGCTCCCAGGACAGCTGTAGCAGGGATCAAAGCCTAGTGTGCAGCGGCAGCCACCTCTACCCCAGGCACAGATCGGGGGGAGGGGCACGTGCCCCCCCCGGCCTCTGCCAGGGTGCATACAGTGGCAGGAGCCCCCTGGCACCCCTGGACAAGCTGCCTGGGCTCCAATTGTCCCACAACCCAGGGTTCCATTCACCCCAGCCCCACTCCCTCCCTTACCGCTGGGACCTTGATCTACATGCCCCCCCAGCCTTTCCTTTCCCCCAGCCCCTTCCCCCCACAAGTTTACTTGCTGGGTTGGGTTGGGGGGGCATGCGCGCACACTCAGCCCCTCCCCCCAATCATTTTCCCCCCCCCACCAATGCTTGTGCCCCAGCCAGCTCCTCCACAGCACACTGAGGTTGCGGGGAGCGGCCCTGGGGTGACAGACAGACCCCTGGGGCCCCCTGTCAGCTGGGGCTGCTCTGTCTGGGCTCAACGTGCTCCTTTCCCAAACACATGTGAAGACATGGCACCCAAGAGCAATGAACTCCAGCATGATATGCACCAGAATTTATTCCTTCAGATTAATTAAATGTGTAGATGCACCCATGAGGTGGTTTGAAAGAGTTTCTCCTCCAGACTCCTCGAGAAGGCACCTGTGACAGATTGGTGTACGGCTATATCTATCAGTTGGGGCTGCTAGATCTTCTTAACTGAATTATTTAAAGAATATTCTTAATATGGAAAAAGCAAATACTTTATTTCCCTAATCCTATTTTGGAAACAACTGAATGAACTTTAATGAGACTTAAAAAATTCAGATTGAGGTAGTGCCAGCCAGACAACATTTCACCCTGAATGGTTGAAGTTTGCTAAAGTTGTAAGTGACTGAGTAAAAGGTTTTAACATATAAACTGGCAGACTCTCTCTTAACAATAAATGTCTAAAATAAAAGGGATAGTGAGGAGGCAGATGCTCAGGAAAATAACAAATCTGGGACATTTTCAAGAAGTTAGATACAATTTACAAAAATTGGTCTTTTTTGCAAGAAAAAATCCAGAGGTTTTTTGCTGCTAGTTATTTCTCTCTTACCCTCTCCATGGTAGAACTTCTTTGAATTTATTGTGATTAGCTGGAACGATTTACTGTTATTTTCCCCCCACCCTTGCGAATTTGCTACAATTCCTCTGTCCTCATATTTTTCTTGCCTTGCTTGTCCTCTTACAGTTACTTCATCCTGCTCTGTCTATGGGGATTTTTTTCCTGATGTCTTTATATGTGTTACCATGCCATCTCTTCTGAAGCACGCTATTTCAGAGTCTTCTTTGCAAGAAACCTATCATCCAGCCTCACCATTTACATTTTTATCTCAAAATCTGGAGTAGATTGCAAATAATCCAACATCCAGTATTGCTGCCCAGATTTTTTTTGTTAGCAATAAATTATGCCCTGCACTGATTTATACTGTGTGACCCTACACAGTCTGTTGAAGGAAAGATTCATCATTTTGGTTCTGTCTGGGTAAAACGGGGTCACACTTTTATGTTGCATTTTCATTGGTAACAAGCTTAAGGGATTAATAAATGATTAATAGCTGCTATAAACATTTTACTGACCCAAGTTGCATAACTTAATAGGTAATTATAAGCATGTCAGTAGAATGTGGTAAAGACAGTTTTAAGCAACTTATTGACTTTGTAATAAACTTCAAGAATTAATAATTTATTTAAAACATTTATTAATCATTTACTAAAATTTATCAGCTACATAAAAATATAAAGTTTGACCAAAGAGAGGCTAACGTACAAGGACTATCTAAAAATTGTACCTTCTTCCACTGTTGTTTTTCTTACTTTTGTGTGCATACTGGTGACTAAATATGGCCCTTAGTCTTCAAAAGTTTATACATGTGCTCCATTTCACTGCATGAATCAATATGTTCATGAAGCTAAGTATGTGCATAAATGTTTGTAGGATTTGAGTCTCTAACTGTCTTATCTTTTATTCATATTAGCCTGGCTGAGCTGGCAAAGTTATAGGAGAGGGAACCAATGTAGGTCTCTACATCAACAACACAGGATGCTTGTACACATGACAGGGGTTCAGTTCTCAGGGTTTTATTCTGTGCCCCCTAAATTAAATGGCTTAATCCTCAGGGTTTTATTCAATGTCCCACTGTTTCAAATTTGTCCATCACGTTACAGCAAGGGGCCTGATCCTTTCTTTTTTATTTGTTTTTTTGTTGGAGCCAGAGCCTGCCTGCGGCCAGGGGGCAAGCTGCTAGCAGGCCAAGTGGCCCCTGAGCTGTGGGGGACCCTGTTCCTTCTCTCTGCTGTGGTGATGCCCCCTGGGGCTGCCCAGAAGGGCTGCTAGTGGGCTGGGTGCTGCCCCAGCCTGGAGGTGGCACCCAGCCTAATCCAACTCATCTCCGAGCCCAAGCTGGGGCAGCACCCAGCCCACTAGCAGCCAATTGCCTCTCTCAGGAGCACTTCTCCTTTATGTTCCTTGCTTAATCAATTCAGGTGAAATTTCTTTGAAAATCCCATTTCTTCCCCCCCCCCCAAACCAGCCTCATTTAAAGCCTTGAGAATGTTCCTTCAGACCTATCCAGGGAATTGTTACTGTGCTTACACTGTAGGGTCCTCTTGCCCTGTGCTTTCATATCAATGGCACATAATGTGGTACAAATAATTTCACGGTATGTTTTCCCTTGTAACAGTTGTGCTGATGAGGCTAAAATGGGTCTTTCTGTTCTTGCTTACAATGACATTCCAGTTCATGCTTCTTGTTATGCTGTTGCTTTCCTTGGTATGAGTGCTAATTGCCTAAAATTAAGTATAGAGCAAACTGAAATATTGCTCTCTCCCAGAGTTCACACTTCCTTTTCCAGGTTTCCATATCGCTTGTTCTTCAGTTACTTATGCTCAATATGCCAGTACTCTCTGAATCATTCCTAACCCCTTTCCAGTGTTACAGTCTTCCAAAGGTTCCATAGCTAAATTCTGTCATTGTCATTATTCAATATTCACTAAATGCATCCTATTCTTACTGCGCGTAGTATGAAATCATTTGTACATGCTCCTATTTGTGGTTTCTGTGGGAATCCTTCTCTCTGTCTTCCTCAAAGACATTCTTCAAAACTTGCCAGCTACATTAATTAACAGTCTACCATGGTTTTTTTCTTCTGTTCCCCTTTTCATAAAATGGCACTGATTACCCAGTACCATGTAAAGTACCATGGTCTGATTGTTTTTGGGTAAATCTGAAGCTACTCCATTGACTTCATGACATTTCTTTGGAGGTGATTCTTATTTTGCCTAGTTTGGCATAAATTCAGAGTTACTTCCTTGGCTTTACTGCATGGCTTTAGAGTGGATTCTGATTTCAGTTTCATCAGCCTACACCAAAGTCACTCCACTGGCTTCACATTACCCTGAATTAGATTTTAGTTTCAGTCATACCAGAAAGAATCCAAAAGCTTTCCCTTGGCTTTATGCTGTTTCTCTGGATCAGATCTTGATTGTAGCAGCAGTGTAAATTTGAAGCATTGCTTCATGCACTGCTGTAGGTGCACAGAATTGTAGCTGAGATCAGGAGCTAGCCACCTGATTTTGCTTTTTCCAGGTTTTCTGTGGCCCTGTTCTGATTCTTCACATACTTTAGTAACTCGCATCCTCTTACAGAGAACTTGCTTGTTCAACCTGTTGGCTTTTGGCATTACACTCTTTCTTTTGGGAACTGTTTCCCGGATGATCTGTGCTTCTTTTTACTGTTTGCTTTTTTTACATGCTGTATCCACATCTTACAGCAAAATTATAAGCAAGCCCACACAGAAACAGGCAGGTCAAGAGATAATTATCAAGGAATGTAACATCTTATGGCCTTGGCCCTGAGGCAGGATGGTACAGTGGCTTGGGATCTCACTTAAATCATAAAGGGACAGTGCTCCATTCCCTGCCATGTCAGATTTCCTGTATGACTTTGAGCAAATTGCAAGACTCTGGACAGATGCTATTCCACTTACTGGGTGCTTATGCAGTCTTAATCTCCTACATCTGATCCTGTTTGAAAGTGCTAGCATCCCTGAAAAACTGTTAATGCAAAAGGCAGATGGATCTTCCTCCTCCTCCTCAGTGCATTATTGTGACAATCTTAAGGCTAAGATGATAGCATACAATGCAAGTAGTTGAGTTAATGGTTTTTAAGGGGCTTGAGAGGGGTGGAATTGGATCTTACTTAAGCACCCAAGTCCTATAAAAATGTATAATAGCACTGTATTATAGACTGTAAGATGCTCAAATACCATAGTAATGCAGACTGCAAAAATGGTAAGACTCACTATTTTTTAAACCAGACTGGAGAGAACAATATCCAACAAGGAGCAACACTACACTGACAAGGAGAAATGGGCCACCAAATGGACCCCTTCTTTGAGGACAGAGGCCCATATTTGATGGCTGAATGTGGAAGCACTTTGCTATTTCAGTGTTTATGGAAGAGACTGACTTTTTCTGAGCACAGTACGGTACTATTGGTTTAGTTCAAAGCAGATCTTGTCTCTTTCATATTTCCTGTGAGCTACTTATCAGAGAGGGGAGGAACATTCCTCGAACAGGTGTTGGGACTGCTTGAGTCATGCTGTGATGTGCTCTCCATCTCATATTTCACGTATCTTGTTTACCACATTGCAACAGTAGGGTTTTCTTTATAAGCCACAGTGCTGGGATGAAATTTCTTGTCACTGTAGTGCTGTTAATAATCTACTGAAGTCTAGGCTATCAATTCATCTGTTTCCAGCTACATAATTGTCTTGTTCATAAAATCTATCTACCTATCTACCCACCTACCAGTTTGATTCTTATCACTGTAGCATTGGCATTCCACACATGCATACAAATACAAAAAAGCCAACTTGGCCAAAAGCTTATTTCTCTGTCTCTCTGCTGACTGGTCAGTATAGAGAGAAGAAAAACAAAGATAAAAGCAAAAAACACAGATGGCATTACAGAAAGCTTGAGAGATCACAGAATTTAAAGAACGATAAAGAGAGGGAGAAGAAATCAGAAAATGATTGAGGAAAAGAGCAAGAAAGAGGGAGATCAGATAAAGAGAGAAGAAACAGGAGATGTCAGAAAGAGAAGAGGATGAAAGGAATTAAAACCCTCAGGAAGATGGTGTTAAAGTGATAGGTGGTGGATATCATAGTAACACTAAATTCCCCCAGCTAGGATCAGAGCCTCATGGTGTTAGGTGCTGTACAAATGCAAGATAGCAAGCTCCTCAAGGCAGGGAGCCACTCTATCTAATTTGGAATGGGAGGAAGGATGGGAGCCTAGCATCCAGTAGGAGGGCGTGTGAGGGGAACACTAATGAGACTGCATGGGGTCAGAGAGAGAGAGAGAGAGAGAGAGACAGGGTGTGTGGGTTAAGGCAGTGATTCTTTCCCAGGAAGCTGTTTAATCAAAAATATCGTATCTTGTCAGGAGTCAATGAACCAAAGTTAAAATGGGCACGTTATTATGCAAATCCCCTCACTGCCTGCTGGGAGGAGACAGGCCTAAGAAAACATAGACTTGAGCTGCTGCTGTGCTAATTGACAAGCAGAAAAACCCCACACTATCATTACTGCATTCTTTAACACAGCAGAAGAAGTAGAAGATTTGTGTGGAGAGAAACCTAATGATATAAAGTGGAAAAAGCAAGGCTCTATATTATATGGTCACCATCTCTTTCCCTTCTCTACCCGGCCTGCCTTACCTACCCATTCTGAAAAATGAAATGGGTTTTTTGCCTCACTCAATCTTTCTCCTCCAGAAAGTGAGGATGGACATTTCCAGGCCTGGTACATTGTTCGCTATCTGAGGTACTTTTTTGGCCCTTTACTCACAGAGTAGGTGAACGCTTCTCAATCTCTGCAGTATCTACAGCAGCCCTGAAAGGGATAGAAGAGCTGCTATTCTCAAATGACAGGCAAATAAGGGAGAGAGAAATACATAGTGATTTGCTCAAGGTCCCACAAGAACAGGGAACTGGACCCAGATTTCTCATGCCTTAGTCTTGCATTCAGGCCAGTGCATCCTCCTTCTTGCTGAAGCAGCATTTCTATCTGTAGCTTGTTTTATGTCCAGACTAGAATATATGTCTTACTGTGATGGGTTAGGTTTAAGTTGGGTTTGTTCTATACTTAATACTTTTGTCATCATCTCTATGGTGGTCAGGAGCCTGAAAAAAATCAAAATCAAAATCATACCACAACTGATTGCCAGCTTCCTTATGTGGACACAGCTATTTGGACAGGCAAGTGTGGATGCTGTGGAAACACTCATGGAAGTTCTTGGGAAAACCACAAAACTTTGTGTCTTGGACTCTCTCAAGCTTGTTCGTGTCTTTGTTAAAGTGTGGTGCCCAGAACTAGATGCACTCCAGACGTACTCCAGCTGAGGTCTCACCAGTGCTGAGTGGAGCGGAAGAATCACCTCTTTGGTTTTGCTGGAGATGCATCAATTGATGCATACTAGAGTATTATTTGCCCTACTGCTGGCTCATATTCATACCGTGGTCTGTTATTACCTTCAGGTCCCTTTCCTTCATGGTGCTAGCTAGTTTGGTGCCGCCAAGCCTGTAGGTGTGTTGGGGGTTGCTCATCCCGAGGTGGAGAAGTTTCAACATGTCTCGACGTTGAACTTTATCAGATTCTAATTTTCCCAACTTGCTGGCCTGTCTAGGTCTGCCTGTATCTATAGGTTATCTTCAAGCATGACCATGCTTCCACATAACTTAATGTCATCTGTGAACTTGGCCAGTTAACTGATGTCAACTGAGTTTTTTCACAGAATGAGACATCAGTTCTCCACATGGAATGACTTATATCAGTAAAAAGACATTTTTGCTGGTATAACTAAGAAGCAAGAGAAGGCAGTAGCTACAGCAAAGCTTTTGTGCTCATGTAATTACCCTAACTCATCGCTAATCTTTAGTACTTCAGGGACAGGAGTTACTAATGGGATTCCCATATGCAACACTGGAGGCACGTCTGCACGAGATGCTACATCACTGTAGCGTGTTGCGACATAGTTCATTGCTATGGCAACATAGCATCGGCAGGCCTTAACTATGATGCTGCCACTACAGCAGAGTAGCTCATTGCTACTGCGCAGTAGTGGTGGCATTGCCTGTTGGTAGTGCACAGTAGGGTAAAAAAAATGACCCAGGTGGTGCCAACTGTGCAGTCAGGGGTATGTGTAGATGCGTCCTGGGACATGCAGTTACCTGGATGCAGATAGTTCTGGACTGTATGGCTGCAGGGGGCCAGTGGCAAGGTATGTTGTTGTTTTGCTGTTCCCCACTGTAGCAGTTATTGGGCAGTCACTTGTGTTTGGTGTGCTGGCTTGAAACAGCAAAGCATATTCTGGGAAAAGCTGTAGGAGATGTGAAATACTTACTGTGATCAGAAGGTTTGTATAGTCTATGTCCTGGATGTCTGAACGGTGGCAACACATAGGAGGTGCATGGGGGTGCATGTGCGCCCCCTGAGAGTGCTGGTGTTCCCCCTGACAGCCAGCATTTCCCGCTTACCTGATGGACCGGGGGGGGGGGCAGTCAGGAGCTCTGGTGCCCCTTTCTCCCTCTGAGAGTGCTCACCGGGGAGTGGGGGTGCCAGGAGAAGCAGCGCTGGCACTTCCAAGTTGGCTCAATTGGCTGCGGGGGGAGTCCCCCCGCCCCGGCTGCTGACTGGCTCCTGGGGGGGGGCAAGTGCCTTCCCCAACTCAGGAGTCCTCATCCGCCCATGGGTCTGATCCCCTTCAAATGATGGAGGGCTTTGTGGGTAATTTGTGGGTCAGGTTACCCTAGAAGAGCCAGTCATTTTTCAATTCCCAAGAACTCAGGTAGCAGCAGGGAACAGGTAATTAGCACTCATATCTCCAGCTCTGTCACCTGTTTTTAATCCTCATGCTTGCTTGAGTTGCTGAGATAAAGTAATGTCACATCAGGCAGTAAGACTCAGCCTGTAGGAAATCTTAACACAGCGCATCTATAATAAGCATGAGATCCGTGAGCGGGTGCATGATGTGATGTTACTGACATGGAAATTCAAACCAAGTCCTAAATCTTCCATTCTACTATGTTTCTTATCTCATTACTAAAGCTAACTGTTCCTGTCCTTGTGGAGTTCTTATGCCAGTTGTGATCTCATTGTGAACTCAATGCCTGTGCTTATCCAGTGGAATCCATTTCTGAACCATTACAATATACCTACTCTAAGACATAGGGAAATCGCATATTTTTTTCCTGCTGGAGGCCTGACTGTGCTTCTGAACTCAACTACATCCTAATAAAGAAGTTTAACAACAGTTCTTATCCTCCTGGAATCTAAGTCCTCATCAAGATATGCACAAGAAGATTCACCTAGTTTGAAGACCAAAGCAATGAATGGAATTTGCTAGCATAGAACAAACCAGGCCAGCTTCTCAAGTTGTGTTATTCAGTGTTGACTTTAATGGAGCTGCAGCAGTTTACACAAAGACAAGTTCTAGTGTGAGAACTGCCAGATTCTTCTTTCAGAAATTATGGAAGCTCTTGCATTTTGGTTTCAGGGTCATCAACTTTATCTGTATGATGAGAAATAGAAGGGAAATAAAAGAGTACTGAGTATGCAAAGGTGTCTAGATCATTAGTAATGGTGCTTCCCTGCCTGCTAAATTCAAGTTCTGAAGTTACCAAACATGATGAAATAGATCTGAGGGTGATAGAAGGCAAAAATACGAGGTGAGCTGGCAATGTAATAGAGCAGCAAATAATGCCTGATGTAGAGGTTGTATGCACAGAGGCCTCTTCTCATAGAGCAGAGAGACAATAGATCCTTTCTGTGTGTGTGTGACTGCCATAATGCTGAATTCAGTTCTGCTCACCTCATTACTAGAAGGATATTGACAAATTGAGGAAGTTCAAGGAAGAGTGTTGAAAATTATTAGTGGGGTCAAATGGTCTCTAGCCAATGAGAAACGATTAAAAAAAATCTAATTATGTGCAACTTGGTTCAGTGACATCTAAGAGGTCAATAAGAGTCTATAAATATTTAAAACAGCATAAACACCACAATGGAGAAGAATGATATACAAGGACCAAAAAAAAAAAAAAAAAAAGATTAGAAAAAGGGGAAATCTTGGGTGAATATCAGGAAATCATAACAATGAAATCTACTGTATTAGGCAACAGAACAGTCTCCCAAGGGAAATAGAGAAATCCCAGTGCTTGGGAAATTGTGAAGTACTTTGGCCAGTCTAGATTTCAATGTCCTGTAGAGATCCTTCCTGTATCAGTCATGGAATGAACAAGATAGTGTTCTTTTCTATCAAAAAGTTGGATTATAGGATTCTCTCATTATTTAGTTTCAATATGTCAGTAATTTCATCTGCCTCACAAGGGAGGCTCTCCATACTAAATACCCACTTGGCTTAAAATAACGTAGCTCCATGGATATATGTTAGTTGAAAATCTGGTCCCGTCTTCCAATTTCTCTTTTGCATCAAATCCCTAAATTGATCGATCACAAAAGGTTCCCTGAATAATAAAAGGCTTTTAAGTTCTAGTATGCCAAGAATAGCTTCAAGATCTAATGAGTACTAAATGCAAGAAATATAATGAAAGCACTTACAAGTTCTTGGTTCTGGAGTGCAGTTAGGATATAAGAAAAGGGTTCACCAAAACATTTTCAGAGTGGACTTGCATTAGGCTATGGAAACTGTCCAATAGAGTTCCTATACTCATTTGAAATCCTATAGACAAACTTTCTGAATTTCATCCTTGTGGTGATTACAACAATTGTTTATGTGACCCAGTGGTGAGTGCAAGTTATGGGATCTTGTATGCTGATCCATACAGGCTAAGAGTCCTCATAGCCTACAGCTAAGGACCCCTTTAGCAAAACTTATAACAACTGGTGTTTTCAGCCTTGGAAATTCTTGATTCAGTCCCTGGCCAAATGGCAGATATCACATCTTTATGAGAAAGTTAAATTAGGGAAGTATTTTGGACTTTTTAAAAATAGAAGGTTAGTAGCTGGAAATGAGATGTGCCAGGTGGCCCATGAATTCTCCATGGACCATCAATGGTCCACAGACTAGTTTGACACACTCTGGTCTAAAGGGTTCTGAACTATGGGTTTAATTCCTACATTATTGTCATGGGATGGGGTCCCCTGGGATGGCCGTAATACCCCTAAAGCTCCTTGACCATGCCAATCCTGCCCCACAGGTACCCTCCTTCTCTCCTGCCACGTCTTGCTGTAACTGTACTAGATAGGGAGGCTACCCTCAAGTTTGTATTTTTGGACACGGTCCTGATGGACCCCACTGAACTCTATGGGTTCTCAGACCCCTTTTGGGTCCCGCTCCAATATGGATGCCTCTCGGGACACCCTCAGCCTTATGGGCTAGAAGTGTGGCTCCAAACCGCTGCTTTACCATGCCCCAAGCCTCACAGATGGCATTCACACAGTGTCCCTCTGAGGCCTTAGTTTAACTTGGCCTCTGGTTGTCACTGGGCTCTCTGCCGCCCTGTCTTTCTCTCTCTGCACCCCTTGGCGCTGGGGTCTGCTCACCCCCTTTGTCACCACACCCACACTGATGCTGGGGTCCCCACACTGCAGTGGGCCCCAATGAGGCTTCCTCCTTCCCCAATAGCCTCAGCCCAATCCACCGGTTTACAAACAGAAATCAAAATATGAGCCTCTGGGCTATAACATAATACAAGCAGCTCAAAGTGTGCTCTGTCCATTTAAAAGAATCACCCTTCCCCCCAGCGCTACATGCCTTGTAGGTCAGGGTATTTGTTGAGCTCCTGAAGTCCCTTAATCTTACCAGAAGCCAAACAGAGAGTCAAACCTCTTCACTTAGCTTCCTCTAGGAGAGCTCTTTCCCCCTTGGTTGCTGGTAGAAAGCTGACCCTCTGGTCCCAACCCAGGGGTTTATATATGCCCCAGGCCCTGCCCCTTCCGGTCAGCTGACTGCCAGCAGGTGCAGCTAATTCCCTTATTCCTGCTGCCACAGTAACTTGCAGCTGAGGGGTTCCTGACTGACTGCTAGGGCTCCCTCCCTAGGCAGTTTCAGCCCTTAAAGGAGCAGGCACCTTAGTCCCCTGCAACAATTATCAACAGAAAATGGAAGGAACAAGTTTGAATTTGTAGCCCCTATCCATAAAGCTAGAATATCAATAAATTAGGCCTAATAAAAAATTCAGGCATTTATAATCATAAAGAACTTGGAATAAAAAGCAAAATTAAACCCAGAGACTAAGGGTCTGATTCTAATTCATCAAATATCCCCACTGCTCACAGTCCCTAATGAAAACATGTGTAACAAGCCCTCAGGGTTAATTTTACAGAAAAAAATTCCAATAAAGATTCATGAGATTTTTCACGTTAAATTAATGTAACGGATGCTTAAAAGCCTTTCTAATTAGGCATTGTTATTAACAGGAATGTCAGGTGAATGAAATCAGCCCCTAAGCTGACATTTCTCTCATGTGAACTCCAATGTTGGTATTTAATTTGCAGCACATTGCTACTGCAGTGTAATGTAGTCACAGATTTGCTGCTGTTGTGCAAAATGCTGGTATTCCTGAGATATTCTATGGCAATTCCCTGTGCACTCCACCAACCCTCTCATTTGTGGTACATTCATGTTTCTGTCATTCCTTGGAAATAATAATTTAAATGAGAAGCAAGCAGTGAAGCTTGTAACTTCACTGGTTTGATGAGCAATCACATTATTTTTTTCTGGAGTTTTGTCCCCAAGAGAGCACCAGAACAGGTTAGATTGTGATTCCATCTGCTGTGATCCAGTATAGCTACCCTAAACAAGAATTGCCTATTAAAGAAAAGAACTATGCACTATAAACACAAATCAACACTTCCACACAAGTTGAGTTCCAGCTTTGTTTCTGTTGTTTACAAGGAACTACATCTTGCTTATTTTTCTCACACAGGTATCTAGAGGTTGAATAATGTATTTCAAGTAAATATTATGACACCATGGCAGGGGCCTCTGTGAGTTCTGTTCTGACTCTGGGTACCATGTCCTCTGTACCAAGAGCTTAGAGTACCAGGTTCTTCAGTTTCTGGCCTTTTGCATTTTGAATGTTAGGGGGTGCTTTATTAGGACTGCTAGAAACTGAAAGTTGCCAGTACCTTAGAAAAAATCAGTGTAAATTACTGGAACAAAGAAGAAGTGCAGTTCCTAATTTAGCCCCTGAAGGCAATCAGGGATGTAAAGGAAGAATCCGATACCTCCTTTACCCACTTTCGCCCTGAATCCTCCCACTGAATCTCTGATAGCAAAAGGATCCAGTTGCAGCTTTCAGGCCTCTGGCCATACATGTATCCAGCAGCTAATTTCTGAGCCTTGTCCCCTTTGACATTCTTGTCCCACACTCCAGGGATCCTAGAGCTTTTAATTGGAGAATATAGGAGCTTTCAACTTGGTGATGAAGTAGGTCCCCCTAGATTCGTTGGGTGCTGACAGACGTGCAGATCCCTGCTTTAACTAATGCACTTCACATAAAGCACCATGAGTTAGACCGAGCTCCCCCAATCCAACAGACTTTGAACTTCACTTGGACCATATCCAGTGGAAGAGATGACTTCCTGCAGCCTCTCTCCCCTATCCCCCCTCCCCCCACCAAGCTCCAGTGCTATCTGCAGGAAGAGAGGTTTTCTGCTCTTGCAACGACTTCATACTTAAATAGAGCACCTCCCACACACCCAAGAAGATTTCCTTTGAAGATGTGTGCTCCTTTTTCTCCTAAGAGGAGCTCTGCCCATCATTAGCTAAGGTATTGATGAGATATAGCCTATGCCCATGTTGGCTAGGTAGACAGCTTAGGACAATGTTCAGGTAAGATGTGCTTGCTGCTTAGAAATTCATAGAGATGCATTGGATTTGCATGGAAAAGATCTGTACCATAAACACTCCCTTGTTCCTGGATGGCATCTAAGCAGAATAAAAAATTACCATCTTGTGGGAAAATCTGATATTTCAACTTTTGTTTTCATCCCAATTTGGGAAGAAAAGTTGAAATTTTGAAATGTTTCATGATCTGGAATTTTAAACAAACAAATGGCAATATCTAAATATTTTGTATCAACATTTTCAATTGAAATACATTATGTTGTTTTTAAATCATGATGTTGTATTTTACTTTACTGCTGTGTCCCCACTGGCTTCATTTCAAGTCATTTAAACATTAAAAGCTACTGCCTCATGGGATTTGGAGTTTGTCTTCTCCCCATTGTCTCCTGTGATCTAGGTGGGTCTATATCTCTACGAATGTACCCAAAGTAAAATGACTGCCATGATGAATGAACTCAGCAGAAAATGTTTCATTTTGGTGGTGTTGGAGTAATGTTGTGGCCTTGATAGTCTAGGAAATATATGAGGCAAGGATTTGTGTGGGTGATACTTTTTATTGGACTGACTGCATAGTTGGGATAGATTCAGACAAACTTTCAAATGTATTGCATTCAGGTGACCTGGCCTTCTATTTCTTCATCAGGTGTCCTGAAGAAGAATACACTGCATTTGGAAGCTTGTCTAAATCTATCTCAATCATGTTGTTTGTCCAATTAATATATCACCCACAAAAATCCTTGCCTGTTGCATATTTCACTTTATTTTTCCTGTTGGAAAATAAAAAAGGCATAAATCAAAATTTTACTGCAGGCAATTTTCATGTTGTGGAAACTTCATTTTCTATTAATAAAGCATTCTGAGAATCTAAAATATTGTCTCTTACTATGGGTATGTGCAGCAGCTAGCACAAGTGGGCCTTGGGCAATCTAAAAAGACAAGATGGACAAGAGATGGTGGAAAGGAAGGATCAGTACCCTCAATTTATGGGTGAGGAACCAGTATGCAGAGAAACTAAATAACTTGTCCAAGTTCACATAGGGAGTCTTTGATGGGACAAGGAATTGATATGAAATCTCCTGAGTCATGGTCTGGTGCCTAACCTACAAGATAATCTCACCTTTCAAATTTGACTAGTGATAATACTGGGAGTATATTATATTTAGATTAGATACTTATTTAGTCTGTACTTCTCTAGAGGTCCTTTGCTACTCTCAGAATTTGCCCCTACTTCCTTCTGTCAAGGCATATTTTCCTGTATATTACCTCTTGTAATATACAGTGTATACAGTGGCCATATCTACACACGTGCTTAACATGTGTAGACTAATTAGCTGTGGAGTAAAGTGTCATTGTCTACACATGCGATGGTATTAAACCACAGTAAACTAATTAATGCTGCAGTAATATAGTATTGTCAGGGATAGTATTATTTTACACTGGAGTGATTTACTGTGATTAAATGCGTGTGTAGATGCTGACTGTGGGTCTAAATTGCATCTGGTCAGGTCAGCCAGCTGGGGGTCAGATTCCTGCCTGCCACCTGGTCACATGGCTTTGCACTTTTGGTACCCATGTTCCCCAGCCAGCCCCACCACACAATGCCACCACCTGGAGCCCTGGGTTGACTCCCCATGCCCCTCCCAGTTTGGCCTGCTCCGGCCCTTCTCAAATTGCTGCTGTCCTGGGAGCATGTGTAGTTTACTCTGGCTCAAACTGCTTCAGAGTTTATTGCTTCTCATTAATTACATGTGTAGGTGCACCCAGTAAGAGCTTTTAGATCTTGCTCACCATTTATCCCTCCATCTTATCTTTGGTCAGCCATTTAATCTCAAACACTATAGAAATAGCTTTTCTATAGAGGCTTTGGTGGCCTGTCTACTGTCATTTAAACCACATGCTCTCCTTACTGAAGTTGTTATAGTTTCACTGCATGTACTATACATAGCTTGTCATAAACCTCACAGAACTCTTTAGATCTTTTTCACAAATCGTTATTTTACTGCACCAAAATTAATCTGAATACTTTATCATGAAAATATTTAGCTGTCTTCCTTCTTTGTAAGTGTTCAGGGCTCCTGTTCATATAAAACACTGGGCCTTAAACTACTCTTGTATGTCTGAAGTCTGTTTTTTCTCAGGTGACATGTGGAACTAAATCTCTCTGCTGAGAAAGTAACAGGCACTACTACTTTCTGTCTATCCCTTAAATTCCCCCTTCATCAAATTGTAATTAGAAATTAATGCTCCTAGGTATTTCATCTGTCCAACTTTTGTATCTACGGTTATTGACTGCTAGATATAGCTATCTGAGATCTTCTTGTTTGCCCACAAACATGTATTTTGTTTTATCTTCATTGATCTTCAGTTCCATTTTTCTTACTGCTTCCTTCAAGTCTCATCCATCCTTTGTACCATATCTGTTGCTTCTACTAAGACGGCCAAATCAGTAGCATGTCCAGAAAATGGGTGAGGACCATTTAAATCCATCCCAGCCTAAAAAAGGCTAAACTATTCAAATGTGTAAAAGTATGAGCCAAGTGTGCTGAGTTCTTTCCCTGACATTTGCCCTTCATACAACTCTTGAACTCTTGGTCCAATTTTACAACAGTCAGTTTATTTTGTGGTGTGCTCTGCAGGATTTCTGCTTAGCTTATCATGACCTGAATTTCTCAAATGATTTACAGTTGAATCCCATAATGGCCTGTCACCTCTACTCCTGCCTGCTCTGCTGCCCCATGACCCCAATTTTCCCCTCTTAAAAGTTTAGAACAAAGAACAAAACTGGGCCTGAATGATACTAAACTGATTTGCTATGATTATGAGGAGATAATTCACAGGCACGAATTATCCTTTTGTTTCTTGTTGAAGCTACTGCATGTTGCCGGGGAGAGAGTGGCATGAATGCCTAATGAATTTTCCAGAGAAGAAGGGAGATAAATTTCTCCTCACAGAGAAGTCAGACATGGTGTTTTCATATCGCCTGCCTCTGGGAAGGTCTGTTTCTATCTCTATCTCCGTCAGTTTCACCATATACTTCCCTCTTTTTGTCTTTCTTTCTTATGTGCACCCCTCTCTCCCCTATAGACCTCCTCTCAAATGCTATCTATCCATCCATCATATATCCCTATGCACACCATTTCTCTCATATATCTTTCTCATTGTTTCTTGGACTTCACTAACTACTCCTTTCTTCCTTTAAACACTTTTTTCCTTCTTTCTGATGAATTGTGTGAAGTGCGTGAATTCCTTCTTTCTTTTGAAGTCTGTGCTTGCTTTGTGTGTTGAGTCTGTAGAGGTTCATTTATACATAACAGGAGTAAACTCCCTGTTGCCTCTTGACTCAACTATTTTCAAAGGAGCCCAACATTTTGTTCTTCCAAGCAGCTGCTGTGTTAGAGCGGAAAGAGGAAAAGACTTGACACTTTTGGATTTAGTAGGAGTTTCCTGGTGCTTACAACTAGGCTTGGAACAGAATCTCTCTTGAGCTCTTGTGATGGAAACGTCACCTTCCCAATATGCTCAGGTGCACAGCAAGGGACAGCAGCTGCTTTCTGACTCCAAGGATGCTTTTGGCTTCACCTCATAGGAACTGCCTTCTTATAACAGAAGGTAGACAATAAGGTTGGATATGTTTATGGCCACAAATACAAACAAAATGCCTGCAGGTCAGATCCTTAGCCGGTGTAAACTGGGGTTATTCCAGTGACATTGACCAAGCTGTGTTGATTTATGCTAGCCAGAGATGGAGACAATTTACTCTAAATCTTCATCAAATCATTAGTAATAGAAAAGGCCCATTAGTTTGACTATTCCACCCTGGGGATGCAGGACAGTAGAAATCTGTGCTTGGTCCTGTCTAGTTATTTTCTCATTTCATTTTTGATGAGGTTTGCATTACCAGAGTGCAAAAGCATGCAGTTCAAAAGCAAGCATGCAGTTACTATGGATAAAGTAGTGTACTGAACAGAATACACTCACTTTTATTATTGAACATACCTGTAGTGTTGTAGGTGCACAAATTATGCTTAGTGCTGTCTGGATAGGCTTAATACTCTGTAAGGGCAAAAATACCTGCTCTCAAGAGGTTACAAAGAAAATTCAAGACAAATGTTAGATCCAGAGCAAACAGCTGTTCCTGTGGTGGTAACCATAAACTTAGAACAACCAGGATCAATTATCTCCTCTGTCAATGACATCTTATATGACCTTAGGTAAGTCACTCAGTTTTTATTTACCTGAATTCCCCTGTAAGAATAATGGCACTTCCTTGCCTCCTAGGAGTATTGTTGAGAATAAAGTTTATGAGATCCTTGGATACTCATGTAATGGGGGCCAATGGTAAGGGCAAAATTTGTGCATTCAAAATATGCAGTGTGCACACACTACCTGGGACTGGTGCCCATGCATACTGTAGCCAACCCTTCTCATAACCATTGTAGGTAAGATAATTGACTCCATACAGATATGTAATTGGATATAAGATGGGTATGGAGTATGCATGTAACCCAACTGGATGGTGTGTGTTGTGCCTGATTCACACAATATATGAATATATCAGAGGCCCTAATTCTTTGGTTTAGAGATGCTTTTAGCTCTGGAAGTCTTTAGCTCTTAGTACTTCAGCCAACATGGCTATTCTCCCTTGTAGGTGGACAGGCAATAATTATTGCAAGCACTTAAACACAGGCTCAAGTTGTACCTGCAGTTGGGGAGGCATTTGCAAATGCCGTTTGTGTTCTGTGTGTACAGATACACGTGCAGTACACTGTTTGTACATAAAACATCATTTGCATATTTTATAGAGGAAGTCCAGGAACCACAAAATATTACCCAAACCCTGCTCTTACATTTCCATCACTCTCTTATATGTAAGATGGTGCTACATGCCTAGACCCAAGAACAGAATTTGGTCTGGGAAGATTCAAGCTTGAATGCTGGTTCTTCTTAACAGGAGCCATATTTTCTAAGTGAGCTTCAATACAGGTTCTATTTCCATTTGCAACTCTGTGAAGTTTAAGTGTGAATAATTTTCACAGATAGCTATCCAGTAGGGCTGTGCAAAGCTTCAGGTGCTAATTTGATTTGGAGGAGATTTGGCCCAATTTGGTTGCTGAATCTCCAAATCTGAATTGATTCAGGGGACCAATAAAAAGGTCTGAATTGATTTAAATCTCTGAATCTTCAAAAAAGATTTGGAGAGCTTCAATGGCTAGGGCAGCCCCTGCCCGCTGCAGCAGGGAGCTGGAGCTGGACTCCATGCCAGTAAGTAGGGGACCATGGGGGTACTTCAGCCAGGTCACATCCCCTGCCTGCTCCCCCATGGCTGCCCCACCTGCCCCAACTCCTGGTGCTTTAAAAAAAAGCCCCAACTCACCAGGTGCTGCCGGGCAGGGAGGGCGATCCCTGCTGGCCCCCACTGCCCCCCACTGTGTGGGGGGCTCAGTCACGAGTTCCCTGACCCCCGGTGCTCCCCCAGCCACCCCCATGGCTGCCTCGCCCACCCCAGCTCCAGCCCTTTAAGAACCACCCCCCTGCCTTACCAGCTTCTGCAGTGGCCTCAGGGCTTCTGTCAGCTCGTGGAAGAGCCCCCTACATGGTGTGGGACAGTGGGGGGCAGTGGGGATCGCCCCCTGCTGGGCAGGAACTGGTGAGTTTGGGGGGGATCTTAAAGGGCTGGAGCTGGGGCGGGCAGGGCAGCCATGTGGGGGCTGGGGGAGGGGGGGTTAGGGGCCTCATGAAGAGCCCCCCACATGGCGTGGGGCAGTGGGGATCTCCCCCCACCTGGCAGCACCCGTTGAGTTGGGGCTTTTTGTTCCCTAGGTGCTGGGAGCTGGGGCAGACGGGGCAGCCATTGCCGGGCTGGGAGGGCAGGCAGGGGTGGGCCTGTGTGATTCGGAGATTCGGCAGCAGCTGAATCTCGGAATCAGATTTGGCTGAATCGATTCAGGACAGTGCTTCGAATCACTGAATTGAATCACTGTGCCCTGAATTAGCCGAATCCGAAGCGAATATTAGCCACTTCACACAGGCCTACTATCCAGCTACAAAGCCAATCAAGTTGACAAGACTTCTACACAGATTGCATTGTTATTTCCATTGCTGTTTTCTTAACCTTATAGACTTGTGATAGCCAGACCTTGAGTGCTTATAGAGTGTCTGGAAAACGCCTAGCACGTACTAGGTGTTATTGTAATAATAATAACTGATTTGATGATGTAGTTGTGAACTGCATGCACAATATTGTGTTTTTGGCTTGCAGTTTTGTACACTCCATTTGGAAGCTACTTTCAACAACCAGTCTAGTTTGGACATCACTCAAATGACAGACTCACTTGGGAGAACATTCTGCTGGCTAATCACCATGGTCAGTGGGACGTTTTCTCCAATGCTCAGCTATGTTTTCCTCTCACTCTCCCAGATGCATTCCCACAAGGCCTCATGGTAGCAGCTTCTGTTTTAAATTACTCTAAACATTTATTTTCTCTACCAAATAAGCTGGAATTTAAAAAGCCAGTGAAACCCTTAAAAAGTAGAACAAAATGCCATGAAAGGAAAACGTTATTCCATCTGCTTCAACAGCAACCTTCCCTGCATCTTCCTGCTAAATGCCTGCTTCCCCTGTTTAACAGAACAAGTAATTAACGATGTTAATTTTAATCTCATTTGCTAATGAAGGCGGCCTAATTGCACAATAATTGGCAACAGCAATAGCAGAAAACAGAAAATAAACCCTGCATATGTAATTCACTTTAACTTCTTTCTAATTGCCTCTCCGATGGCCCTCCATCATCAGTGGTGCCTTTGGGGGATTTTAGTAATGAAGAGAAGCACAGGGTTTGGAGAAATAGCATAATGCCACTCCAAGGGGAGGAGCTGGCATGACAGGTTAGTATTGCTCCTTTCACCTCTGGCATAAGCTGGGATGCAATGAATTCCCAGGTTGCCAGACATGGAATATGGCTCCCAATCAATGTATGGTATCTTCATTGCCTACACTGATTAAGCTGCAGCAGAGGACCTGGCTGATGAAAAATGTTCTGTAGGATGCCTCATATCCCAGCTCACAAGTGGCAAAATTGCAAAATGGTTTGCACTCCTGAAGCTTCTTCCAATTCTGGATTTCAGAGTGCCGCTGGATGGTTAATTACCCAAGCCCTAAACTGACCTGGCAAAGTAGGAAAAAACATCCTTGTGGTATGAATGAAGAAACTGGTGCTCACAGATTAAATGACTTGTCTTCAGTCACATGGTAAGTCAGTGCCAAAAATGCAGACACCACTGATAATAGTGCTTCACAAGGAAAGTTTTGTGATCAGCTAGTTAGAGTATAGGAGAAGCAATCAGGTCTTCTCAATAGTTTTCAAACTTTTTGAGCTGAGCCCTGGTTTGCGTTACAATCTTGTTCACTCCCCCTGCCCTCCTCAACCCAGCGGAGCAGCACAGCCAGGCACAGGGTGTAAATCGTTCTAGCAGCTGCCACGGCTCAGCTCAGCTCGGCTCAGCTCAGCTCGACGGGGCAGGTTCCACCCGCTGTAGTTCCAGTGCCTTCTGCCTTGGCCCCGCTGTGGCTCGAGGCTGTGTGCCCCTATGCTGGACTCCTGGAGGCACAGCAGTAGGGCTTTGAGAAACACCTGTGTTTTGTTTCAGTTTTGGATTCAGCATTTTGGAGGGACAGTAATTCGTTTTGGTGTCTTGAATCACTGTCCTGTTGTGTTTCGGCCAAAACTGTTTCAGAGCTGTTTTGGAATGTCGGCGGTGTTTTGGTGTTTTGGCCATAGGCTATAATGGGGAATCACAAAACTGTCTATAACTTTGAAATTTCTTGACTGATTCAGATGAAATTTGCAGGGGTGGTAGCCCCTTTTGATTTCTTGAAGTCTGCCAATTTTCAAGGAGGTAGGTGCAAGGGTTTCTGGGAAAACACACCTGTAAGCAGGTTGTTGCACTGCCCAGAGTCACATCGCCTCCCGGCTGGAATAGTAATATCTCATCATTGTAGATCATCTGCCATGCCTTCGATGTTATGGGAGATATGCTTAGACACTTCTGGGAGACAACTGAGAATGGCTATGGACTCAAGATGTCAGCGGTCCTTTGCAGGGCTCCACCATCCCCATCCTCTGCTCTCACCACACCTGATGTTCCGGGTGTTGTTGATTGCCTCTGAGATCAATATTCCTATTCCTGTCGAAGGACACTAGACTAGGACCCTTGTCTAAGTGACTGCTTGCCCTGTTCTTCCCTGCATGGGACCAAAGACAGCTGTCTCTCTTCGGGTGCCCTTGTCACCCTCCTGTGACTGGGACCCACTCTCTCTTTCATAGATTTCATAGATTTCATAGACATTAGGGCTGAAAGGGACCTTGGAAGATCATTGAGTCCAGCCCCCTGCCCAAAGGGCAGGAAGTCAGATGGGGTCATAGGATCCCAGCAAGATAAGCATCCAGTTTGCTCTTGAAGGTGTTCAATGTAGGCGCTTGAACCACCTCCGGTGGCAGGCTGTTCCAGACCTTGGGGGCTTGGACAGTAAAGAAATTCTTCCTTATGTCCAGCCTGAAACGGTCTTGTAGTAGTTTATGACCATTCAACCTAGTCGTCATCCCTTGGGACGCTCTGGTGAACAAACGTTCCCCCAGATACTGGTGGTCACCCCTGATAAACTTATAGGTGGCCATCAGATCACCCCTGAGCCTGCGCTTTTCCAGGCTAAAGAGCCCCAGGACTCTCAGCCTGTCATCGTAGGGTCTGCTTCCCTGACCTCTGATCATGCGCGTGGCTCTTCTCTGGACTCTCTCAAGCTTCTCCACATCCTTTTTGAATTGTGGAGCCCAAAACTGGACGCAGTACTCCAGCTGCGGCCTCACTAAGGCCGAGTACAAGGGGAGAATGACGTCCCGGGATTTGCTTGAGAAGCATCTATGGATTCAAGCCTGTGTTTTGGTCGCTTGACTAGCCACAGCATCGCACTGCAGGCTCATGTTCATCTTGTGGTCAATGATGACCCCCAAGTCTCTTTCTTCCATAGTGCTAGCCAACATAGCACTGCTGAGCCTATAAGGATGCTGCGGGTTTTTCTTCCCAAGGTGGAGAACCTTGCATTTATCAGCGTTGAACACCATCAGATTCTCATCCGCCCACTTGCTGAGCCTGTCCAGGTCAGCTGGTGTGGATGCTTTGCCCCAAAGTTTGGTGTCATTGGCGAACTTGGCCAGTCCGCTTCTGACTCCAGTGTCCACATCATTAATGAAGATGTTGAACAGTATGGGTCCAAGGACAGAGCCTTGGGGGACCCCACTGGTCACAGGACACCACGATGAGTGACTTCCATCAATTACTACCCTCTGGGTCCGACCCCGGAGCCAATTTTCCAGCCAGTGGATCGTGGAGGACCCAAGGCGACAATTGGCCAGTTTCTCCAAGAGGTGATCATGGGAAACCAGATCGAAGGCTTTTTTGAAGTCAAGATATATGACATCAATCTCTTCTCCCTTGTCCAGGTGATAGGTCACCTGGTTGTAGAAGGAAATGAGATTGGTCAAGCAAGACCTACCCGCAACAAACCCGTGCTGGCTATCCCTTAAGATGTTGGCATCGGCCAGTCCATTAAGGATGGCCTCTTTAATAAACTTTTCTAAGATCTTCCCCGGGATAGAAGTCAGGCTAATGGGCCTATAGTTAGCCGGATCCACTTTCCTCCCTTTCTTGAAGATAGGCACCACATTGGCCTTCTTCCAGTCTTTGGGCACTACACCAGAGCGCCAAGAGTTTTCAAAGATCCGTGCTAGAGGCTGGGCTATGATGCTCACCAGCTCCTTGAGTACCCTGGGGTGAAGATTGTCAGGGCAGGCTGACTTGAAGGTATCCAGCTTCTCAAGATGTTCCTTCATGAAGTCAGCATCAATGGAGGGCAGGGGATCACCCTCACCCGGACTTCCCTGTCCCGTAGCGGGCATGGGCATCCCATGGGACTGATGAAAGACCGACGCAAAGTACCTATTTAATAGGTTGGCTTTTTCCTGGGCGTCAGTTGTCAGTTGCCCCATCTGGTTCAGCAGGGGTCCAACATTGCCCCTGCTTTTCCTCCAGCTGCCCACATATCTGAAAAAGGACTTTTTATTGTCCTTGATGCTCAAAGCTAGTTGGAGTTCAGTTGCAGCCTTGGCTTTCCTGGTATGCTCCCTACAGGCCCGGACCAGTGCAGAATAATCCTCCTTGGAGGTGACTCCCATCCTCCATCCTTTGTAGGCTTTTCTTTTTAGCCTCAGGAGGTCTGCTAGGTCCCCGGAGATCCAGGGGGGCTGCTGTGCCCTCTTGCTGCCTTTCCTCCGAGATGGAATAGACTTAGTTTGTGCATTGAGGATCGCTCCCTTGAGGAGCAACTACTCTTCTTGAACTCCCCTCTCCCTGTGGTCACAGTCCCTTAGGGCCTCACTGACAAGCCTCCTCAGCTTGTCAAAGTTGGCTTTCCTGAAGTCAAGGACTTCCGTGTTGCTGACTGACTTGCCAGCTTTTCAGCAGATGGTGAAGGTGATCAGCTTGTGGTCTCTGTCACCCAGTTTCCCATCGATCACTAGGTCAACCACTAGGTCATCCCCAGTAGCCAGTACCAGGTCGAGCAGCACTTTGCCTCTCGTTGGCCCATAGACTTCTTGAGTCAGGTAGAGGTCATCCATGCACGAGAGGAAGCTTTGCGACCACTCAGATTTTGCTGAGCGATCCTCCCACGAGATGTCTGGGTAATTGAAGTCACCCATGACAACCATGGTCCTGGAGCATGCCGCCTCAGCCAGTTCCCGGGCAAACTCCTGGTCAAGCTCAGGACTTTGGGTGGGAGGTCTGTAGTAGACTCCCACCATTGTGTCCCCTGTGCTGTGTTCCCCATGGATTTTAACACAGAGGGTCTTCAGTCGTCCACCCTGGTCGCCAATATTGGCTTGCAGGGATGTGTAGCTTTTCTTAACATAGAGAGCTACACCCCCGCCCCTTTTCTCTACATGATCCATCCTGTACAGGGTATAGCCATCTATACCAGTGGTCCAGTCATGGGTGGAGTCCCACCAGGTCTCCGTTATCCCTATGACATCATAATTATTTGCATTGAGCAGGAGGATGAGCTCCTCCTGCTTATTCCCCAAGCTCCTGGCATTTGTGTACAGGCAGGCAAATGCCCCCTGGGGGGCTCCTTCCTTGCCCAGAGATTTTACCAGGGCTGGGGCAGGGGTGGGCTCCCTTAAGTGCCTTGACCCGCTGGCTTTGCAAGGATTGCTCAATGGGCCAGCAGTGGCGGTAGTCCCTCAGTCCCCCAGCAGGCTTAGTTTAAAGCCCAGTGGAGCAGGTCAGCCAGTCTGGCTGAGAAGAGCCTCCTCCCTAGGGGAGAGAGGTGGAGACCATCTCTTCCCAGCAGCTCGCTGCCTCTCTCGCCAAAGAGCGGGCTGTGGTCATGAAAGCCAAAGCCTTCCCGACAACACCAGCGCCGCAGTCTTGGGTTGACCACGTGGATTCTCCTCTCCCTCCTTGGCCCATAGCCTGAGACTGGGAGAATCGATGAGAACACCACCTGTGCCCCCAGACCCTTTAGCCCTGCTCCCAAATCCCTGTAGCGCCTCATGACCCGGCTGGGAGCACTCCGAGCCGTGTCATTGGTGCCCACATGAATTAGGAGCATGGGATAGTGGTCTGTGGGTTTGAGGAGCTCTGGGATCCTCTCCTCAATGTCCCGGATGCGGGCCCCTGGGAAGCAGCAGGCTTCCTGGGCTAAGGGGTCGGGGTGGCAGATTGCCCTCTCAGTTCCCCTCAGGAGGGAGTCTCCCACAACAAACACCTTATGTTTTGTCTTGGGGAGAGCAGGGGTGGGAGCTGCAGTTGGGCCCATGTTGCCTGCGGGAACCGGCAACTCAGCAGGCTCTGCTGGAGCGGCAAGAGGTGCATACCTGTTGCTCAGCTCCGGCGGGGCAGGGGCCTTGCTGCGGCGGGCCTTAGGGCCCTTGACCACCTTGGTCTATGCCCCTGGCTGGACAGAGTGGGAGGTCCTGGAGTCCTCCTTTGGCCTGGAGGGAGACTGTGGTCTACCCTCCGCCTCCTGGGGGAGAAGGGCCTGGCAGTAGGAGTCTATCTCCTGCTCGCAGTCCCTGATGGCACGCAGTCTCTGGACTGTGGCCTGGAGCTCCTCCAGCTGGTGTGCCAGAGACCCCAAAAGGGAGCAGACCCCACAAGGGGAGGACACCATGCTCCCAGGCCCCAGAGCCTGAAAAAGGGACAGGCAGCCCCCGCAGCCGAGAGCCAGGGGCTCCGTCTGCGTGGAGCCCGGAACCAGGGGCTCCGTCTGGGTGGCCGTCTCTGAAGTGCCGGGGGGGGGGGGGGGCGCCGCAGAGCCCGAGGGGACCCTCGGGGTGCAGTGCATGCCCATCCGTGGCATGCCTCTGGTAGGCTGGCTACGGCTGGGACTGTCTACCCTGGGGGGTGCGCAGGCAGGGTCCGGGGCCCTCCCGCGCGAACTCCACGCTAACTCACGTGCCAGCAGAGAAGCGCGCCTGTTTGTGCAGCCTGTTCACACGGCTCTGGTCGCGTGGCTGCCTGGGGGGCTGGGCCAAGTAGGGGCCTGGGTGGGGCTTGACCTGGCCCGTCTCCACTCAGCCACCTCCTCTCACACACACACTAAGGGGTTAGTGTCTTCTTCATCCCCTTCTCGGGGAGTATCTTCACCTATGTCTTCTTATTCCACTGAGTCCCCAGAGTGGTTCTCTTCACCCCCTGGTACCAGACTCACCGGTCATTCAAGCCTCTCTGTCAGCTCCAGTTCCCCGCTAGGTCTTGTCAGGTAAGTTGCCAGGCCAGAGCTCTCACTTTGGCTCCTCAGTCAATCTCCCTCCCTTGCCTATTTTCTTCTCTTCTCTTCTCTTCTGCTCTTCTCTGTTTCTTCCCTTCGTCTGACCCTGGGACACTCTCTCGCCGTCCCTTAAATCTCCTTCTCCCCAGCTAGGTCCATCGTGGCAGCTTCCTATTCACTGCCTGTCTGACCCAGCTGTTCCTCCTTTGCTCTCTAGTCAGGTTTCTCTCTTTTTTTTCCCTTTTGTTCTCTTCCTGTGGCGCTTTCCTCTTCTCAGGTTTGAACCCTGGTGGCTGGGTTTGCCGTGGCAGCCTTTGATCTGCCATGGCCCCAGCTGACTCCCCCCATTGTTTTGAGCATGGCATTTGATGTCTCTGGGTTTGCTGTGGTTCCTCCTGCTCCTTGAGGGCAGTTTTTCTCTTTCATTTCTTTCTCATTCTGTCCATGGCAGGGTGCTTCAGGCACCCTGTCACAGAACCTCAAACTGCTGAAAGCAAAACTTGTGACATGTGTGACTGTGTGTGTGTGTGGTAAGGCACAGCAGGGTGAAAACTTCAGGGACAGTAGCCTCTGCTGTGGCCACAAAGCCTGCCAGGTTTCAAGGAGATGGGTGCAGGGGTTTCTGGGAAACTGCACCTCAGGGTGCTGACAAGAAAACTTGTGACGTGTGACTTTGAGTATGTGTTAAGGCGCAGCGGGGTGAAAACTGCAGGGATGGTAGCCCCTGTTCTCACCCTCATGATCCCACTGCAACCAGTAAGCCTCAGGCCTCTCAAGGCTCTTAAAGGTCTGGGCTTTCCCCAGCCAGGACTGTGCAGTGGCTGGAGGTTATCAAGTACCTCCTACATCCCCCTACCACCGCTCCCCCCCAGCCTGTCTCTCACTCCCTGATGTCTCCATTTCCATTTTCATTGACTGGGTTTCTTGCCTGCATTACATGCCAGCCTCTGGCTTCTTTAATATTCCTTCCATCCAGGAAGAGCATACACACACCAACTAGATGCTTCCCCAGCCTGACAAAGGGTTTTAAACCTAAAATCCCATGCCTCGCAGATGGCATCGCAGGCAGCTAACCTGAGCTCACCTGGAACTTCACAACTCCACTGCAACCAGCAAGCGTCAGACCTCTCAAAGATTTACAGGTCTGGGCTTTCCCCAGCCAGGACTGTGCTTGCATGTGGTGGCTGGAGGTTATAAGGTGCCTCCTACCTGCCTTTCATCAGGGAGGTCCTCGGTCCCAGCATTTCCTAGAGGCTGCCACACTGCCAGCAGTCCCACCAGTCCTCCCAACCCTGGCAGGGTGCAGTTTTAAGTCATGCCCAGGACCAGGGGCCTCCTCCTTCTTCATAGCCCCAGACCATACCTCCAAGTTTGTCCTGGCACAGGAGTTCAGCAGGGAAATGTTCTTCCCCTGCTGGCTGGTGATGCAGTGAGTGCTGCCTCCAGCTCTGAGAGCGGGGCATTAAATGGTTTAAAAAAATGAAAAAAGGAAATAGGTGTGGATGGAGTGAGGAAGGTGGGATAAATTCTGTCTGTACCTGGAGCTTAGGGAACCCCAGCAGCGGGAGGTTCACCTTGAGAAACACCAGCTGCTCCACCAAACCAGGATTCAAGCAGGTGCAGTGAGGTTTCACAACATCCCCAGCAATGCTGGACACCCTCTCGCTTGGAACACTGGTCAGTGGATGGGACAGATATTCCCGGGCAATCGTGGCCAGATCTTGCCACATCTGGCTGTGGGTTGCCCAACAGGCCAAGGGGTTGCAGTCCAGTGGTGAGATAGGTAGCCACTGAGGTCTTGGTGCTACCTGCCTGATGCTGGGGTCTGGTGCATCTAGACCCCACCACTGAAGCCATGCCTTTAGCCCAAATTGGCAGTGCCTGTCATGGAGGAGACTGGCTGGTGCTGGGAGTGCTGGCATGGGAAAGTGGATCCCCCTCTTCCATGTCCCCTCACCTGTGCCCTTCTGCCTCCTGGACTCTGTTCACCAGCACCTCCATCCAGTGACCCAGGGTTTTGCTGGCACACATGCTCCCCTTCACCTTTGGGTCATGCATGCCTGCCAGCACGTGGACTGTACTGGACCACAATGGATCCAGCTATTTTTTTATGCCATTGGTGACGCGTAAGGGGTGCATGCAGGTGCACATGTACCCCATGAGATTGGCAGTGTGCCCCCTATGAAGAATGCTGCTGATGCTGCCGGCAGTGCCTGTGGGCAATCGCTGCTTGCCCCCCACCCCTTGTTGCTGACACCACCAGCGGCGTCTGCAGGTGGTCCCTGATCGCCAATAGGCAATGTTTTCAAAAGTCTCTGAAGGGTTTAAAAGCTGAAGTATTCATTTCAAGTGACTTAGATATGACTTTAGGCACTACAACCATTTTACAGGTGTCCCTAACTCCCAATAATTTCCTAAAAGAAAACAGGGAATACTTTTCTTCACTAATATTATCTAATCAGAGGACAGAATCATTACTATGTAACCAATCATATTTCAGATATCAATACTAGTTCAGGAACAAAGTTTCTTTGGGTAAAATAGGCAGATGACAAACAACAGTGTAGTCCTTTTTGGAGGTTATAAAGTACATAGGAAGAGGATGTAATTTTACAACCTAAATTCAACATGTAAATTACTCAGAATCAGTTAATTGAGCACTGATGCTGATGCTGGAGTAGAAGTTGGTAGAGCTGTGAGTTTGAGAGATTCAAGAACAGGGCAGCAGGGCCAGGATAGGGATGTGTTAGCTGAAATAAGCTATTAGGAACACATGACTTATAAAACCAAGGGAAGCAAGGTCAACACTGAGCTTCAGCACAGAACAGGCAAACACTCAATTCTGTACAACTGTGTTGAGGGAGGTTAGCAAAGCTGCACTGAAAGCCCTGTTAGAACTGATGGGATATCTTCCGTTAACATTGTTTTTGATAGAAAATACCGTTTCAACCCAAAGGAAAGTTTTCATTTGCATTTCACATTTGTTTTTCGCATTTACACTATTTCAAATATTTCTGAAAATCTTCATTTAATTGCCCACCCTCTTTCATGGTTTTACTCTTTCCTTTTACTTTTTACCAGTGGAGAAAAGTATGAAAGTGAGAGAATGCATTTTTATTTCCCCCCATATCAGATCAAAATGGTGTTTTTTAAACAACTGGCTACAAAACCCTTTGGCCATTCCTCCCCATCCCCCTTTTATAGAAAATTTGAAATGAAACATATCAATTCTTTGCAATTATTTACCTCAAATACATTTACTTTTCTTTTTTACTTAGCACACTCTGCTGCTGTCAGGGCTTTGGACTCTTTCCCTACTTGCTGATAATTATGTTGGGCTGAGATGGGGCTGCAAAATTTGCCTTGTATCATGCCAGTAGCTGTACAAATCCTATCTTCCCCATAGCCTGGCTTGTTATTCTGACATTCCCTACCACATTTGGCCAGCCATTGAGGCTGTGACTACTCTGCATTCTAACACAGAGGTGGTCAAAATATAGCCAGCAGGCTGAAACCAGCCCACCAATTGATTAGATCTGGCCTGTGGCTGCCCCTCCAGAGCTCCGCATGGGGATGAGCCCTGCCCAGGGCAGCCCACACCTGCTCGCCTAGGTCTCAGCCAGTGTGCATCGTTTCCCAGCAGGGCTGTTCCTGGTGCAGCTGCAGCCACCTGGGTGCTGCTTGGCTTCCTCTGCCTCCAGCAGCTACTCCTCCTCCTTCTGCTCTTGCCCCTGCTGCACTGCTGCATGCAGGGGTGGAGGGAACTGTAGCCAGGCAGCTTCTGCCCTAGTGCACAGGGCTCCACCTCCAACTTCCAGTTGCCTTCTATCCACTCAGCTGCCTGCAGCTTCATGCTCATTATGCTGGGTGGGTAGAATGGGTGGACGGCAGCTGGGAGCCCTGTGTCCTGGGGCAAGAGCCACCCAACTGCAGCTTCTCCCCTTCTGGAGTGGTGCAGCAGGGGTAGGAGGAGGCAGAGGAGCTGCTGGAGGTGGGGGGACTAAAGCAGCATCTGGGTGGCTGAAGCCGCACCAAGAGTGGGTGTGGGCGGGAGTGCGGTGTGGGTGGGGCTCAGCCCCATGCAGAGCTCCATTGGGGAAGATTTGGGCCGGATGGTGGTGGTAGTGGGGGACTCTACCTTGCACTTGCACAGCCTGGGTAAGCTCTGCTGAACACTAGACCTGTACGAATAGGGAAGTATTCAATTCGGATTTGGATTCGGCTGATTCAGAGGACAGTGATTCGATTCAGTGATTCAGATCACTGCTCTGAATCGATTTGGTCAAATCAGCTTTGGAAGATTCGGTGCTGATTCGGAGAGATTTGGTGATACAGTGATAGACTATAATGGGGAATCACTGAAATACCTCTAACTTTGTCATTGTTTGTCAGATTTGAATGAAAATAGCAAGGATGGTAGCCCCTTCTGATGACATGAGGCCTGCCAAGGTTCAAGGAGATAGGTGCAGGGGTTTCTGGGAAACTGCACCTCAAACTGTTCAAAGCAACCCTTGTGATGTGTGACTGTGCGTGTGTTAAGGCACAACAGGATGAAAACAGCAGGGATGGTAGCTTGTAACAGGGGGCCTTCACAGTGCTCAGGCAGAAACAGAAACAGCACAAAAGCCTCGGTCTGCAGCCTTTCTGTCCCTTTTGTGAGCTATGTCCCTTCCCCAGAGCACTGTGATTGGAAGGGGACTCAGGGAAAGATCACAGTTACTGGTCAGCTACAGATGTTAGTTTTTCCTCCTCTGCTCCTCCTCCCTCTTCTTAGTTTCTGTTTCCCTGCAGGACTGCCTTCTGAATCGCTGAATCTTCTAATCTTTTTCCGAATCTTTTCTGAATCGATTCAGAGGCTCCAAATCGATTTGGAGGTTTATTTTTGTCTCCCCATTCAATTCAGATTCAGTGATTCAACCTCTGAATCAGGCCAAATCTTCTCTAAATTGAATTGGTGACTAAAGCTTCACACATCCCTACTGCACATATCCCCTGCACCTCGCCCTCCATTCCTCTGATTCCTGGAACCTAGCATGTGAGCAGCCCCCACAACATGTGTGCACCCCCCCACACATCCTCCCCCCACGCAATATACAAGAGCAAGTCTTTATTTTAAGCTATTATGCAATCGCCTCTATATACACTACTCAAAAAACCATAAATCAGGATAAAATTATTTTTAAAAATAAAATTGAAATATGTTATAGTAGATGTTCGATTTTTAGTATATGATTTGCTGTCTATCTACAATTTGTTAAAATGATGTTTTATAAAAGCTTGTATGTGTGTGGCCTTCGATAGCTCATTAAGTGGCCCACCAGCCAAAATAATTGCATTGAGCCAGGTGTTAGAACAGAAGTGAACAAAGTGGTTAAGGCCTGTAAGGTCAGAAGTTTATATTTTCAATACAGATGGTTCAGAAAAGCACACTTCTCCCAGATTCCTGGCTGATACCTTTTCTTAACAAATCCCCATGTTCTGCTGGCAAACAAAGAACTGTCATATTTCCCATTGGTCTTCCCAGGGTCAGATGCCATTAGCTGCTGTTTACTTTCAGGCAAATTTGGTAATGAACTGGGGTAGTTAGATGTTTTCATCTTTATTTAAAGACACCTTATTTGCAATTCAGTGCACACGACTAGATGCCTTGTTGGTGCGAATTTTCATAGTTCCATTAAAGTCTCTGGGCTTTCATTGTCAGACTGATGAACAATTGATGGATCTCATTGCAGGGTACAAGCCTTGTGTGGAAGCAACCACAACGTGTCCCAGGTCCTTGGGTGCTCCCTGT
Organism: Alligator mississippiensis; assembly: GCF_030867095.1. Classification (NCBI taxonomy): domain Eukaryota; kingdom Metazoa; phylum Chordata; order Crocodylia; family Alligatoridae; genus Alligator; species Alligator mississippiensis. The sequence goes on along the minus strand of NC_081837.1, from coordinate 26,020,710 downwards.
GTAACACTAAGCAAAGGGTTTTGGGAGGTAGCGGCAGGTCATTATGTAAAGGGAGCTCAATAGACCTACTCTAAATAGCTTCTTTAGACCATGACCCCCATAATGAGGAAGCATGTAGCATTTACAGTGGCAGTTATAGGGGGTGGTTTTGACTAATATGAGATGGGCTGCTTGGCTGGTGAGAGGAGAGAGGTTCTGCTTGCACAAAAAAATCACACTGACAGGAAGAAACAGTTTAGTTCTTAGGACTGGAAAACCGAAGCCTTTTGAAAACCTTAGGCTCCCAGCCCTATCTAGTATTCATCACCAAAGCACATGAGTGCCACATGCTCAGGAATGTACTTTATCTTCTCAGCAGCTATATTTTGCAGGGGGTATTATCCTTATTTGTGTACACAAGGGGAAACGGAGGAATGGGGTAGGTAAGCCTTGTCCAAACCACCTAGAGGGGCAGCAGCCAAGGGGGGGATTGACTCTTCTAGTTCAGTGTCCTCTCCTTGACATTATCCTTTTTACATTTGAAATAAGACATGCTGGGAGAGAGACAGTTATTTGACAGGAGCTTTTGGCAACTGAATCAAAATAACCCTTAGGCAGATTCAAAGCACACAAGGAAGCCTCTTCCAAACCACCAGCTGCCCTCAGGAAGTCCTTGTCCTAGAAAATTCCTGCTGACTCTACCTTTTCAAGATTAAAATAAATCCGTTGTTCAGATCCCTTGGTACAAATGGCCTAGGATGACTAGCCAGGGTGGTGTTTCTTACACAGGGGAAAAAGGACAGTCAGATTTATGACCAGTCTGGAGTTTCCAACCCTGCCCCACCCCCTCCTTTGCTTCTCCATGCTGTAGAGAATTAAAATGCCCTGACTTATGCATCCAGCAAAGTGATATTAGAACGAGATGGATGGGATGTCCACCACACGACAGCAGAAGGCAGCCTTTGGCAGTGCTCTTGGTCCTTCTCAGCACCCCTTCCTCTTCTGCTTCTACAGTGCTCCTCCCTCAAAGGGATTCGTCTCCATTTATTTGCAGATCCTTTTAAGAATATTCCTTTTCTAGTTCCTAGCAGATAATCCCCTTCCCTTTGTCTCCCTCTAATTAGCTCCTTTTCTGAGTTGCTCTGTTCAGCAGCACAATTGAATAACAATTGAAGCAAACACATAAGAGGGAATAGGAGGAGGAGAAGGAGGTTCATCTGAGGGGAAGCAGCTGCTGCTTCTGTCAGAGGCATTGTAAAGAAGGGAAAGAACTGAGTCCTTGTCTGTCAGGTGAAGCTGGTGACAGTCTGGCTTAAGACATGATTATTTGGAGAGAGGAGCATGTCCTGGGTAAAGAAATCTGCAGCAGGGGGAAATCTGGGGACACCTTTCTGGATAGAGGTCTTGGGGGGCACTCTAGCACTAGCATCTCAGTGAGCTTGCTGTACTACACTGTAATCCAGACACATTTGTTATAATCAGCAGCCCAAAGTAGCAGATGATCTTGATTGCAGTAGGGGAGGAAGTGAGGGATGCTTGTCAAAATGCCCCCCAAGTCATCTTTGCTTTAGGCCAAAATCAGTCAGTTGCCAATATGGATCTCCCCCTCGGGGACTTGTAAATGCCCACAATCTTCTAGAAACCACCGCTGGGGCCACTAACATTATGCCCCGCCCCCTTTCACCCGGCTCATTCAAGTCAGGTTCCCAGGTTATAGTGAATGGACTGGTTTCAAGTGCTCCCTCGATCCTCCAGCAATCCCAGGATTCAGCAACCTGTGGGCACGTCCAGCACCTTCACTGCTTCACTCTGGATTTGTTGTGCACTCTGGGAGCAGGTTTTGACATTTCATTACATTTCAAAACAAAACAACATACAAACAACTCCCTTTGCCCCATCTTTTGCTTATTGAATCCCATTCTCTCCATTTTGGGCCTGCTCCCAGCCCATTTAACCTTAGTGTCCCTTAGTGACAGCCTCAGGTACACAACTTCAAGCCCTTTATTTCATACCGTGCCCTGATGCCTGTTACTGAGCTAGTGCTTGGGAGAAAGCCCAAAGCAATACAAATGTTCAATCTGCGACGATCAGGAGAGAACTTCAGGCTCCAGGTGGTGGCTCAGGTCCGGTAGTACTGAATATCCCAGCCTTGCATGAAACAAGGAACAGGAGAGAGAGATTGTCCCTGCTAAGATGGTTGTTGCTCACAGACAGCACCAGTTTCTGAACTATGGGATTCTTTCCTCCCTGTCTGGAGGGAGAAGCAGAAGTGACCCATATCTGCTAGCACTACACATGGGGGAGGCATGGGGTTACCTTTCACTGCTCTTCTGATAGCTCCTAACTACTGTAGATATCAACATCGGCAATTCGCAGACATTGGTCTCAACACTGAGTATTAACACCAGCATAACTTAATGTAGTGTCATGCCAGACATTGCACCTGGAATATAGGCCTCTGGGCAAAGGATCTGTTCTCCCCTTGAGTTGACTGTGAAACTCCATAGCATCCATGGGAGCAATGTTTGAGCATGAAGGGCAGGTGCACTGGGCAATGTGTGCAGGGAGAAAACAGGAGTATCCTGTGGCTTGTTATTTATTTTTATTTTTTTTGCAGAGGCGAATGCTTTCAAATTCTCTGATCCTCAAAGGGACTGCTTGTCATTTGAAAAAAGTGGCAGTGCTGACAGATGTCCACAGTACTTGTAGGGATTGCAAAACTGCTAAACACTAATTTTTTAAATGAAGTTGTCAACTGATCTGTGATTTGATTGTGCAATTGCAGTGTTCAGGATAAATCATGCAGAAAATCATCTAATTAAAACTAATAAGGAGTCAAATGCAGGCGACATTTGGTGATGGTTGCCTTGGTCACAGGCCCGTTCGGACAGTTTGTTTTAAAGGAGAGGGGCAATGCAGGCTTGAGGGGAAACAAAAAAGTCAATTCACAAGAGCTTTGCAGGCCCTCAAAACCTTCTGGGATGTGTGGATGCTGGCAGCAGTGCACCTGAGACAGGGAGCTTCAGGGAAATCTCTCTCTCTCTCTCTCTGATCACTGCAGCTTGAGCATCTCATGGGGAACGAAGTAGCATATGACTTGAGAGTAAGAAATATTTGACCTCCCCTAGCACCTTGTCTGTTTGCAAAGAGCTTTGAGATCCTCAAATACATCTTCTGTGAGGTTATGATGTGAATGAGGAAATTCCAACACGTGATGGTGCCCAGTTGTGTTGCTGAAATAATAACTCCTTCCCAGCACTGTCCTCACCGTGCACACCTCCCCCTAGCTCTGTATATCATGCCTGGCAATGAGAAAATGAGAACCTGCTGTGAACACCCCAGCACTGTGCTCAGGGTCTAGGCTTATGGCATGTTCAGAAGCACCCCACTTCTGGAGTTAGAAGCAGAGGTGCCAAACTACACTTGCAGAAAGCTATTTCAGCATGCAGCTGGGGGAGCAGGTAGCCTGCTACCCCATGATTCTTTACACATCTGCTGTTAAAGCTTCAATAGAATTAAAAGCTGAAGTTCAACAAAAGTAGAGGTGTTTCAATAAATAGTAAATATGTTGAAAAGGTAGGTTTGGAGCTGCAGAATCAAGTAGCCAAGTTCAAGTAGAGTTTGACAAATAGTTTCTTCTGGGGAAAAAACATTTCCAGAAAAGATTAAGCATTTCATTTGGACATTTTCAAAATGAAACATTTCAACGCTTCATATTAGGTTGCTATATTGACCTACATTTTTAAAAAAGGAGGGGTTAAAACGAGGAAGTAACCAAAAGCAAAACGAGTACATTTTATTTGGGGTTAAACACAGTACGGTAACTAGGGCTGGGTGACTGGGACATGAGCCCAGAGCGCTGTTGGCAGTGGGGAGGGGGCAAAGGGGAATGGAGGCAGTGGGACACCAGAATGGCAGCATGGGGCTAGGCTTGGAGTGGGCTCAACCAGGGACTGGGTTGTGACCACACAGACCAAAGGCAGGAGTCTCTTCCTCAGCCTCACTCCACCCCACCCCGGCTGTGTGGCCAACAGCTACCGAGTCGGCCTTCTAACAGCTGCTGCCAAATTGAGACTTTGACAGTGTCATTCCATGTGTAATTTGGGGGCAGCGGTGAGAGGGTTAACATCATGGCAGTTGCAGCAGCAGTTTTCCTGCACTCAGTATAACCTGCTCCAATTCTGCCGAAATAGCTAGCTATGGTTCTGGTTGAACAAAGCACTTCAGTCAACTTGAGACAATTTTTTGTTTCAAGTGTTCTGGTTTGGCTGCTGAACTGAAAAGAATCCATTCTTTGCACAGCTCTAAGTAGAAATCCATGTCACAGACTCTCTTGACTAACAGGAGCAGCAGGGGAGACGAGAAGGGAAGACAGTGAGAATGGAATTAATACCAGCTTCCTGCTTCGGGGGCTGAGAGAGCTGTTAACTCACAAAAACATGTTAGGGTGTTATTGATTTTCAAAGTGACTAACTGCATTTCTTTTGACAGTATAATTTTTTCAGTCGCTGGATCATTTTACTTTTTAATAGACAAGAAAGTTGGAGGATAAAAAAAGCCCCAAAAGGGGAAAGAGACCTGGTACCTTGTTTATATCACTTCAGCAGGACAGGTTTGATTACATATTTGCTTCCAGGATTAGCTTGATGTCAGTGAGATTCATTGTTTAGTTTTGGGTCATGCCTAGAGGACTGGGCTAGGGGTCCTTCTGTGTAGGATGTGGCACATGTTATGGGATGGCTCGGGGGCAGGGGGCGGCGGTGGAGGAATTTAAAAAAAAATCAAGGTTTTTCACTGAAAAACTGAAAAATATAATTGGGTGAGACAGGGCCAAAAGCTACCTAAAAAGAGAAAACAAAGTCTTCCATCAAAGAAAAGTTTTAACTGGGCCCTGCCCTGAAGAGCTTAAAGAATAAGCCAAGGTACAAGGAGAGGGAGTAACTTGAACCATATTATCCATGCAATAGAGTCAGGGCTGGAGCCAGGAAGTGAGCTCATCTCTTGACTCAGAGGCTGGCACACCTTCCTGGCTTGCTCACTCTCCATTTGAGCTGCTGTTCATGCCCCTTGCTTCCCGTGTTTGTTTAAGTTGTCAAACAGAAATGTTTAAGGCATGTCTGTTGCATGTGTAAATAACTCTGTATGTAAATATGGTCAGTCATGCATACACACGAGGAACTGCTAGCTATCCTTCTGTTTACAGTCCTGCCACTGATTCCTACCATTATTCTGTTTTTGCAATGATTTTGCAGTCTGTATGAAAGCACTTGTTCTTTTCTTGAAGAAGGCTGCCCCATAGCTCAGACTCAGTCTGGCCTATACTTCCTCTCCCTTCCTTGCAATGACCTAGTGAGATATGCAATTATCTTGCCATGCGCTGAATGCTGTTGTTTAGGCCTTCTGGGGCCAGAGGCCCCATAACCATGGGCAGAAAAGATAACTTACCTCTTGAAGTGCTTCATTGCCTTTCAGTGGCTGCAGCTCATGGTAACAACTTAGCCCTGCTCTTACCCTCTGCTTGTTCAAGTTACTTTGCCAGCCATTTACTATCATTAGGTCTATAACAGACAGCAATAAATCACAGCCAGATGGTGTACCCTCCAAGTCAGTCACTCAAACTTCCATTGCCTGGAGCTAATGTGAAATATCTTCCACCTTGTGCTTGATCACGGTCAACAAGACCTGAGCTGTATTTAATCTCTTGTGAAGCAAATCAAGTTCTCTTATTACTGATGCCTTCAGCTCAGTGATGATAAACTTCTCAAGGGCCTCTCCAGCTAGGGAGAACAGCTGCCCATGGCATGCAGTAAGGGAATAAAATGCTCATCAGCCTGACTTCAAAACAGATCCCCAGGCCTAGGAGTCTTTGGGCTAGAGAACGACCTTAGGAATGTCCCAAGTGGAAAGAAAAACAATAAATACTGACTCTGAATATACAAATAGGATTATTTCTAGCTTCACTATTAGCACATGGTACCCAGCTGACTTCTGGAATGACCTGATGAATAATAAGATTTGGTGTAACTAGTATGGCTCAGTGTATTTTACTGACAAACCAGCATGCATTGCCTTTTCTTCTCCCCCAGTTCAAAATCAGTTCGGCCAGGTTCCCCATTGTAAATATCTCTCACCACCACCCCTAACCAGCTTGGCAGTTCTCCCCTGTGTAGCCATGTATCTTTATGATAAGGTTTGAGATCCTCTGATCTAATGCTTCCCAAGGCTACCTGGATGAAATCACCCCACTGTATAGAGTTTTGCCTCAGAACATCATGATCTTATTCTTCCTTGTCTTTATCAGAGATGTCAGGTATTAGCCATTGTTATAGAAAACATTGAATTAAATGGGCCAGTGATTTCCTCCATTGCTGTGGAAAAGGGGATTGTAGACTAGCTGGACAGATGATCTGATTCAACTGAGCAACAGCAAGGTTCTGAGACTAAATGGATCATTGATCTGATAGATGGAAACACCTAGAGCATGTTCCTACAGCTAGTTGTACTGGTAGCAGTACAGTCTATCTCAGCTGAGATGCTGGATTCAGTGAGACTGTCTGTTGGTTTCAGCAAGAGCTGGATCAGGCCCTTATAGCTAACCTGAAACTTGCTTCTTCCAGATTAGCCATCTGTGAACGGAAAGGGATGCTACATTTATAGCAAGTATGCAGGCTGGAAACTGCAAATGCTACATAAATGCAGGCTGTATCTGAGACAGGTAATATAATACATCAGGACGGTCATCCAAACTGAACCCCACAGCTTTGAATCTGAAAACATGAACTTGAGTTAAAACACCTGGGGTGAATTCCTGCCCTACTTTAGGTCAATTGAAGTTTTGCCATTGACATCAATAGGATCCAGATTTCAATCCAGATCTCTAGATGCAGACACAGTAATGGATTTATAGACTTCCCTTTGTGATTTAGCCACTACAAAAGGGCTTAGCCATTTCCATACTCTGGCACCAAGCCAGAACAGAGTAATGCTTTGAAACCTTCTTCTTTTTAGCCATAAAGTATGCAAAGGTACTTGTAACCCTTTAGAGCCCCTTTGCAACCCTTAGATAAAGAGTCCAGGTACTGCACAAGCAATTCCAGGAACAGCTATTTAAATGTACTTCCCAGAGTCCTTGTCCCTTTAATGATTTCAAATGTAGATCTATAGTCTATCAAGTTTCCTAAGCATTCGCTCTAGGACCTCAGGAGGACAGGTGTGGCTGGGGACAGACCTCTAGCAGATAAGTTTCCAGAACCTGTTAGAGAGATTTCCATGCATATGAAATATGAAGCTGCTAATTTGATTGAATTTACTTAATTTATATGGATGATAGGACACAGGAGGAATATGAAAATACAAAGGCCATCTCTTATCTGTTACATGTGCATGCATTACTGGGATGCTGTAGAGCGTTGGAGCAGTTGCAAAGCAACAGACGAAGAGAACAGAAATCTGAGATCTCTCCCAATATATCAAAGTCAGATATAAGGAAAGCATTGACTGCGAAGAACAGCCTGAGCAGTTAAAAAAAAAAAAAAAAGAAAGAGAGAGAACAACCAAAGCAATTTCTTTTTTATTTCTTTCAGCATCTTGAGCTTTGAATTACATGTGAATGAGAGCTGACTGATTCCATTTTCAAGGGAGAACTACACGCACAAGAAGTCAGGAAATTCAGAGTTATGGATCCCCCAGCAATCATAACTCCAGCCCCTTGTGTGTGTGTAGTATTTTGTATTACTGTTTATGGGGCTAACTTTAATGTCTTAATATATATGTGCAATGCGCCCGAATTACAGCCGAGGTGGGAACCATAACTTTGAACTTCCTGACTTTTGTGCATGTAAAAACTCAACCATAATGTTAATTTACTTGATTTTTTCTTTAACAAGAAAAGCAAGAAGGACAAGAAAGCAAAGTGCTAGTGTTGCTTACTTGACACCATGATCACCCAGCTATAGGTTACATTCACTTTTCACACGCAGCTCTGGTGGCACATTACACCATGTGGAAAAGAGGGAATGAGATGGTGCTATGCTGGGCTCAGACATACACTTGCTAAGCCTCCTGATCTCTTTTTTAAGGCATGTTATAGGTAGTGGGGCAAGGGGAGGTTTAATAGTGGGTAGCCCGTAAAGGGAGGGATTCACAAGGGTTACAGTCAAAGATTTTCCTGGTCCAGAAGGAAGGCTGGGCTAGTGTGGCTAAGGCACATGAGTTTCTGAAGTCAACAAAATGCAAGGATTTGGCCAGCATCTCACCCAGATGCCTTTGACTCGCCACTGAATGACCAGGTACCTACTTATATATGGGTTGACTAAAGGAGACCTTTGGTGTGAATCTGGAGGGAGGTTTAAATTTACACTACTGTATCCATAGCTAGATGCCCTAACTGCTCTGCCACTGTGTCCTTACTGGTTAAGGGCTGCAGTGTAACTCATAATCTGTGCAGAGGGCAAATGTAAGTCACTGAGAGGCTTATCTAAATAGCTGGTCCTTTGCACAAGGGGGTATTTTAGTTTCCTGGGAAGTGCTTTAGATGAGAGCAGCTTGGAGCATCCCATGTATTGAGAATGAATAGTCCTTGGAAGGTTTTTTACAGGTAAGGAGAATGCTAACTGGAAATAGGTAGAGGAGGCTTTTTTGTGGTATTTGCAAAATCAGAATTAAAATTAAAGGGGTTGAGGGTTAGATCTGGGTTTTATATAATCTGAATTGTCAAAGCTAAGGAGAAAGCACAAGGTTCTGGTGTCAACCTCTCCCAGAAACACAATAAGGCTGTGCCATAATGGTGCAAATTGGATCTATATGCAGTTGCCCCATTGCTGGGATGCTGCTGCTTTGTCTTACTGCTGGGGAACAGGATCGCAGAAGGGAGAAAGTACATATGCCTTTTTCACATCAAAGCAGGGGGAGCTTGTATTTAACTAGGGCATGCATTATGTTTAAACACCTTTCAGAGCTGAAAGGAACTAGATCCTGCTGTTAGCTGCAGCCTGTTGAAGAATGTCTTACCCAGCAGTTTGGAGACCCTCCTCTCCCTCTTTGAAACGTGATTCTTCTGCAGCTACAGCCCCACACTCTTGCAAAACCAAAACAGCTGGTCTCCATAAAAGCAAGTATTACCCTACATGCAGGCACCTCAACACAGAGATTACTGGTGAAAAAAGGGAAGCTGACGGCTTGCATGGATGGCATGCATCCTGTGGATGCTTAACATTTCTGGTGGGGAGACTGAGAAGAGTCTTCCTTTGCTGGCACTTCATGTTATGATGCTGCTGGGTCTTCTGTGCACAGGGGCAGTGTGACAATCCTCAGGCTGTAGTCCCTGGGTGCACTACTGACCTCTTGCAGAGAGGAACTTGGCTTGCTTTCCCAACCATCTGATAGTTTGTGGTCTTACCTGTCCTGCCTTAATCTTCTAATGGCTTCAGGCTTCAGCACAGCTGGGGAAAGGGGTGACTAGTGTTTGTTCTCTGCACAGCAGTCCCTGCGGCCTGGCTCACCTGCCCCACAGTCCCAGCTCACCAACCCAGCAACTGCTTAAGTTTGGCTCACCCACACTGCAGTCTCCCAGGGCCTGGCATACCTTCTGGACTTAGTTACTTGTGGCTCTGCACCTGACCAGTATTTCCATTAACAGAGCTCCTATCTCTATGCTGCCCATCTCCTGTGGTCAGGCTTCTTATATATAAACTGGGGGACCCATGGCCTCCTTGTGGCTAGGCACAGACAATCAAAAACCCTGAGGGTGAATTGATTCAGTGCTTGCAGGTTAGTCTAAACTGCACAGATTAAATTTAAACAGAAGTGAACAGACATTTACCTTTGATTCAAGAAATGCAGCCACATGCAGGGATGAAGTCAGGAAGGCCACAGCGCACTTGGAGTTGCAGCTAACAAGGTATGTGAAAGGTAACAAGAAGGGTTTCTATAAGCATGTCAGTAGCAAGAGGAGGATCAGGGAAAGTGTGAGTCCTTTAGGGGAGGCAACCTTAGGTGTTGCAACCTTGGGGAGGCAACCTTGTGACAGAGGATGTTGCCAGGCTGAGCTCCATGGGGCTGGCAGAGTCAGTCAGAGCACAGCCCTGGTTCTCCCCTGCTTCTCGCCACTGGGCTGCACTCATGGCAGTTCCAGGGGCCTGCAGCCCTGACAGGGCTGAGGGGCTGTGCCAGACTCCTCCGAGGAGTGCGGGTTCCCAGATCTGTGCGTTGGATGACAGGAGGCTGCCACTGCTGGCAAGTGTCATGAGTTTTGCTTTGAACAGTTTGAGGTGCAGTTTCCCATAAACCTTTAAACCTATCTCCTTGAAACTTGGCAGGCGTCATGCCCTCAGAAGGGGCTACCTTCTATGCAATTGTCATCTGAATCAGGCAAGAAATGACAAAGTTTTAGGCATTTTCATGATTCCCCATATAGTCTATGGGTGAAACATTGAAACGCATCAAAACAGTGAAACAGTTGTGATAAAATGAAACGAAACACTGAAATGAAACGATGAAACAAAATACTGTCCCTTCTAAATGGTGAAATTGTCATCAAAATGAAACGGTGCTGTTTTGCACAGCCCTACTACAGACCAGTCAGCCTCACCTTAGTCCCTGGAAAAATCATGGAGCAGATCCCCAAGGAATCCATTTGTAAGTACTTGGAGGAGAGAAAGGTGATCAGGAACAGTCAGCATGGATTCACCAAGGGCAAGTCATGCCTGACCAACCTGATTGCCTTCTATGACGAGGTGACTGGCTCTGTGGATACAGGGAGACCAGTGAATGTGCTGTACCTTGATTTTAGCAAGGCTTTTGATATGGTCTCCCACAACATTCTCCCAGGCAAAATAAGGAAGTATGGGCTAGATGAATGCACTGTAAGGTGGGTAGAAAAATGGCTGGAGTATCGGGCTCAGAGAGTATTAATCAATAGCTCAATGTTTAGTTGGCAGTCAGTATCAAGTGGAGTCCCCCGTGGTTGGTCCTGGGGCTGATTTTGTTCAATGTCTTCATTGATGACCTGGAAGATGGCATAGAGAGCACCCTCAGCAAGTTTGCAGATGACACCAAGCTGGGGGGAGTAGTAGATATGCTGGAGGGTAGGGCTAGGATTCAGTGACCTAGATAAATTTGAGGATTGAGGTTCAATGAAGTCAAGTGCAAATTCCTGCACTTAGGACGGACTATCCCATGTACTGGTACACGCTGGGGCTGACTTGCTGGGCAGCAGCTCTACAGAAAAGGACCTGGGGGTTACAGTGAACAATAAGCTGACTATTAGCCAGCAGTGTGCCCTAGTTGCCAAGAAGGCTAATGGCATCCTTGTCTGCATTGGTAGGTGTATTGCCAGTAGGTCAAGGGAAGTGATTATTCTCTCTATCCAGCACTGGAGAGGCCACATCTGGAGTACTGTGTTCAGTTTTGGGCCCCCCACTACAAAAAGGATGTAGACAAATTGGAGAGAGTACAACAGAGGGTGATAAATATGGTGAGGGCACTGGGGGACATATCTTATGAGGAAAGATGAGGGGAACTGATAAGGTTACCATATTTCCAGGTCCAAAAAAGAGGACACCTGTGTGTGTGTGGGGGGGGGGGGGAAGGGGGGGCAGGGGCAATATAGATTCATAGATGCTAGGGTCGGAAGGAACCTCAACAGAACATTGAGTCCGCCCCCTGTCTAGGCAGGAAAGAGTGCTGGGGTCAGATGACCCCATCCAGATGCCTATCCAGCCTTCTCTGAAAGACCCCCAAGGTAGGGGACAGCACCACCTCCTTTCGAAGCCCATTCCAAATTTTGGCCACCCTTACTGTGAAGAATTTTTTCCTGATATCTAGCCTAAATCTGTTCTCTGTCAGTTTGTGACCATTATTCTTTTTTACCCCAAGAGGCACCCTGGTGACATCTCCAATCCCTTGCTGCATCCCCCTAATGAATTTGTAGGTAGCCACAAGATCACCTCTCAGGCTTCTCTTGTGGAGGCTGAAGAGGTCCAGGTCCCTCAGTCTCTCCTCATAGGGCTTGTCCTGTAATCCCCATACCATATGAATGGCCCTTCTCTGTACCCTCTCAAGGCTATCTACATCCTTCTTGAAGTATGCACCCAAAACTGGATGCAGTACTCCAACTGTGGTCTGACGAATGCTGCATAGAGGGGAAGTATCACCTCCTTGGTTCTATTTCTCATGCATCTGCTGATATGGGGGTGGGGGGCAGTGAAATGCCAGTGCTCTGCCCCTGTCCATTATGTTTCCTCTCACTGACAAGCCACAGCCCCCCCGACCAGCCTTGCTGCTGCCCCTCACTCCCAATCCCCTGACCCCAGGCCTGCAAGTGCACCTCACTCCTAAAAAGCAATACCCTGCCCCCACAACCCCTTTCTGCTGGTGCCCCTCACTCCTAGCCTGCAGCTCCCTGGCAGTGCCAGTGCCCTGCACATCCAACCCACAATCACCCATTCCCTGCCTCCCCCATGCCCCTCAATCTTGAACCACAGTCTTCTGCCCTTCCCACCAGCCCTGCCGGTGCCCCTCACTCCTGACCCTCTGTGCTTCCTGCTGCCTCGGATCTCCCTCCCCCTGCTCCTACCAGCGGAGCAAAGCAAAATCGCAAACTCAGATCTGATTGTGCAGGCATGGTATTTTGGGAACTGTAGCTCTACCTAGCGGCGTTCATGTTGAACATGGACTGGGGGGATGAAATCTTGGACATTTTGCTTGCATTTAAAAAACCTGCCCAGACACAGCACAGGGGGTCAAAAAAAGAACATGTCTGGGGAAACCTGGATGTTTGGTAACCCTAGAAACTGGGCTTGTTTAGTTTAGAGAAGAGGAGACTGAGAGGAGACTTAATAGCAGTCTTCGACTCCCTGAAGCAGGGTTTGTAAGAGGATGGAGCTAGGCTATTAGTGGTGGCAGATGACACAACAAGGAGCAACGGTTTCAAGTGGCAACAAGGGAATTAGGTATTATATATTAGGAAGAATTTTCTCACTAGGAGGGTAGTAAAACACTGGAACAGGTTACCCAGAGAGGTGGTGGAAGCTCCAATCCTTGGGGATTTTCAAAACAAAGCTTTGGCTGGGATGATCTAGATGAGGGTGGTCCTGCTTTGAGCAGGGGGTTGGACTAGATGACCTCCTGAGGTCCCTTCCAACCCTAACTTTCTGTGATTCTATGCTTGCAGTGGCTCAAGCCAGAAGCCAGGGGGTGCTGGAGCATGGCTCTCTGGCTGTGTGCTCACTTCCTCTTCTTGCTGCCCCCAAGGTCTCTGGGATTTGTAGTCCAGAAGTACAGCAGCAGGAGTCTGCATGGTTTCTCATCATTTCCTCTTCCTTCGTCCAGGTGTCTCTGGGATTTGTAGCCAACAGCTGCAGTCAGCACTAAGTTTGAGGGTGTTTAAACCCCTTCCCTGGCCCCAGACCCCACCTATTTCATAGATTTCATAGACGTTAGGGCTGGAAGGGACCTCGGAAGATCATCGAGTCCAGCCCCCCACCCAAAAGGCAGGACGTCAGCTGGGGTCATAGGATCCCAGCAAGATAAGCATCCAGTTTCATCTTGAAGGTGCTCAATGAAGGCGCTTGAACAGCCTCTGGTGGCAGGCTGTTCCAGACCTTGGGGGCTCGGACAGTAAAGAAATTCTTCCTTATATCCAGCCTGAAACGATCTTGTAGCAGTTTGTGACCATTCGTCCTCGTCATCCCTTGGGGCGCTCTGGTGAACAAAGGTTCCCCTAGATACTGGTGGTCACCCCTGATAAATTTGTAGGTGGCCATCAGATCACCCCTGAGCCTGCGCTTTTCCAGGCTAAATAGCCCCAGGGCTCTCAGCCTGTCATCATAGGGTCTGCTTCCCTGACCTCTGATCATGCGCGTGGCTCTTCTCTGGACTCTCTCAAGCTTCTCCACATCCTTTTTGAATTGTGGAGCCCAAAACTGGACGCAGTACTCCAGCTGCGGCCTCACTAAGGCCGAGTACAGGGGGAGAATGACGTCCCTGGATTTGCTTGAGAAGCATCTATGGATGCAAGCCAGCGTTTTGGTCGCTTTACTAGCCGCAGCATCGCATTGCAGGCTCATGTTCATCTTGTGGTCAATGATGACCCCCAAGTCTCTTTCTTCCATAGTGCTAACCAACATAGCACTGCCGAGCCTATAAGGATGCTGCGGGTTTTTTTTCCCAAGGTGGAGAACCTTGCATTTATCGGCGTTGAACACCATCAGATTCTCATCTGCCCACTTGCTGAGCCTGTCCAGGTCAGCCTGGATCATCCGCCTGTTTTCTGGTGTGGATGCTTTGCCCCAAAGTTTGGTGTCATCGGCGAACTTGGCCAGTCCGCTTCTGACTCCAGTGTCCACATCATTAATGAAGATGTTGAACAGTATGGGTCCAAGGACAGAGCCCTGGGGGACCCCACTGGTCACAGGACACCATGATGAGTGACTTCCATCAATTACTACCCTCTGGGTCCGACCCCGGAGCCAATTTTCCAGCCAGTGGATCGTGGGGGACCCAAGGCGACAATTGGCCAGTTTCTCCAAGAGACGATCATGGGACACCAGATCGAAGGCTTTTTTGAAGTCAAGATATATGACATCAATCTCATCTCTGTAACCTGTAGCCTCAGCTGCCTCCCCAGCCAGGCTTGCTCCCCTTGTCAGCTAGTTCTCACTGCCCCCACTAGGGAGCAGAGGGACAGGGCCAGCCCTGCTTTCTGGAACAGACAGCACAGCCCAACACAGGGTTGAAAAGCATGCTGGGATGCTGGGGAAATGGAATTTAACTTGAACCAGGAAGGGGTCTGGGACAGAAGTTTAATAAACCAGTTTGACCCAAATTAGTTAAATCTGATACTACATTCAACCAGGTTTATCTTAAACCAGCTTCAGCCATTTTGAAACTGGTTTATGTGCACTGAACTTCTATTCTGTTACATATTTAAACCCATTTCTGATCACTTAAATGGCTTATGTGTAACTTCTGGCCCTAGCCTAAAGGTACAGGGCCCTATTTATATGTAATAGGGGAAGGGGTTTCCTACTACAGGCAGACCCAGGGAAGGTGAGTCATACTCCCCTTCCACCACTGTCTCCAGCTGATCTGGGTAAGGGTCAGCCCAGAGCCAGTCCTGCCCTCTCCTCCACAAGCTGAGGCTGTGTGGGGTGTTGGACTCAGCCAGGGACAGTAGCAACAGCTCTCAGTTTCCTCCTTCAAGCACCTTTCCCAGCTAGCTAGGGACACTGGGAGAGGGGTGAGTGGAAGGCGGTGTGGCTGAAAGAAGAAAGTGCACACCACTCCCACTATCCCCTGCTGTGCTTAGCACCCTGCTGAGCCACTGCCCACAGCCTCCAGCTGCTTCTGGAGAGGAGTGACTCTGCCCCCCTCCACCCCTACCTCCAGGTCAGCCAGGGTCAGCAGCAGTGGTGTTGGCAGCAGGAAGGTCCCAACCCTTTGTGCACCTGCTCCCATATCCCCCCGTGGTTTCAGGGGTGGTGTGCTGCACCTGCCTTTAGAAAATCCTAGATCTCCCCGTAGCTGTGTATAGGCCCAGAAAGTCCAAACTGATCACTGTGTTTGGACAGGAATGACTCCTGCCCCCATCTATCCAGTAGGAACACATGCAGAGTTTTCACTCAGGACTGGAGTGTTTTGCTCCAGAGAAGCTCATTTTAGGAATAATGAGTGTGTGACAGGTCTAACTGGGCTGAGCTGTTGGAAGGAGCTGGAGGCATTTTGGAGAGAACTGGAGGTATGGCGTCTAGATCAGGGTGCATGAACAGCATTGGGTTGTTACTTGTATTCAGAATAGCAGGTAGCTTGTAGTTTAGGAGTGACCTGCCCATCAGAACCACGTATGCACCAGGCTAGTTCTAGGCTAGAAGAAAAACACATTGAAATGGACACACACCTCCAAACATTGCTGGGGACATTTGAGGTTGTGATCCCTTTTCATGTCTCTGATGACTGCTGCAAGCCCCTCCCTTTCAGGAGCATTAAAAATAATCTTGCTCTTAATCTACCCATTCTCAGCTAAAAAAAAAATCCCCAAAAACTCCCAACCTCCCCCTCCCCCCCCTGCCCGATGCTAAGAATACAAGGGGTATGTCTACACTGTAGCAGCAGAGTGCTCAATTGCATCACCAACTAAATAAGGCCATCCCACTCATCCCTCACTATGTGTGCACTGACCCCAGAAATGAGGGGGAAAGGATGCCCCAAACTGATGTTCTTTACCATGCCAGATATCCAGGTCTTGATTGCAGGTTTTTGGGCATCTCCAAGATGTCCTTGGTACTTTATTTCCAGGGTTGATGGACACAGAGGAGGAGAGGATAGGCAGGGATTATTTTATCGCTACATGGACAATCATTCTATCACCATGTCATAGATGTACCCAAAGACCCTGGCTCCCTGCTGCCATGGGCCCATTAAGGTCAATGGAATGAGTCCAGCAGAGAATTTGGCTCTGGAACAATTAAAGATGGAAATGACAGCAAGGCAAAAAATTCCAGCAGAGCTGTGCCATCTACGTTTCCTGGTGGAAAGTAAAGTAACCCTTCCATATCTCCATTTCCATCTCAGAACTACTTAGAAATTTTAAGCATTAACGTGCTGCCTCTGAATTCCCCCTCTAGATAAAGCCAAAACATAATGAGACATAGAAGGAATGAGCTAGTTGCCTAAAGACACTTCTCTCCTCCCCTTCTCAATGCAGGAGAAGGAGGAGGTAGAATGTCTGAGAGGTGTTTGCACTGCCCCAGAGCCTTTTGCTTAAGCAGTGTGCTGCAAACACCAAAACCCTCTCAAAGAATATCAGCTCACTTTCCTGCAGGCTGATGTAATATTAAGTTCTTGTATCCAAATTGCTGTCTGCTGCTGCGCCTGGCATGTTACATAAATCTTTGCCAGGATCCTTGGAGACTGGAAGCGATTATGCTAAGCACTGAGGAAGCAAGCAAGGACTCATAGGAACATTGCTGTTAATAAATAAATAATAAAATAGAAGGAAAAAGAGTCAAACCCATGTGGGTCTTTGAAGTCTGAGGGAATCCCCCAGTTCAGACAGAAGTTGCATGACTTATCAAGGAGAGTGTTACATCTAGATGCACTCCACTCTGGGTGAAGAGGATCTTGTTTTGTTGACCAGTGTATATCATTTTTACCAGGTGGATGGGTTCAGTTAATGAGCCAGGAGTGGCAGAACCTAGTGGGTCCCAGAGGGCCAATGGATGTAACACAAATGGACACTGACTTTAATAAGGCCAGATACAACAGTGTCCTGATGTCGGAGTAGAAGACATTCAGCCCTTTGCATGATTCATACTTTCCTTGCTGCTCACTTGCCAGATGTGCACTTGATAATCTTGGGCTACATCTGACCTGTGCCTACCCAGTGTATACTGAAGAAGTATTTACTTGGCTTACCTGTTTGGCTTACAGAAGATATTCCTCTGCCTTTTCCACATCCAAGATATGCAACACTATCTTCTGCGTTTCTGAAATATAGGCCTGGATGGATGAGACATACCAGTGAACTTAAACTGTACATTGGTCCAAATTCTAGTAGGATCTGGAGTAGACAGAAGAGCAGCCATCCTGGAGTATCTGCATGCGGCAGGTACTGCTACAACACCTCCCCAGTAGTGGTGTGGAGGCTGTGGGCCAGTGGTTCTCAACCTTTTCAGGCTCAAGGCGCTCCTTGAGACACCCCTCAGAAAATGCCAGCTCTTAATTTGCCAAAAAAGAATAAAGCAATTATGCTGTTGCAAAGAACTCAGAAAGCCCATACTAGGTTAGAATGGTTTTAATACTATGGAATCCCATTTGAAATCTATGGCCTATCTTGTGAATCATGCGTGTACACCTGTGGTAGGCTCGTGGCCCCAGGGGTGGCCACGCTGCTCTCTGGTGGCTGTGTGGCTCCTGCTCAATGCTTACTCTAATGTTGCCCTCTCTTGATTACTTACCTGCCATGCCTTGTTCTTATCAGAAGTTGATTGAGGGAGGCTGCCCATAGACCTTAGAGTGATCCTCATTCTTGACAAATCCCACACCAGGTCTCAATACAGCCCTAAAGTCTGATAGACCCTGCAGGGCACCTGGAGCCTTAAGAGAAAATTGCATGGCTCTGTTCCTGCTCTACACCATGTCCCAACCCTCATAGGTGTCACCATACTGTTACTCTCCTGTTGGGGCTTCAGTCTTCTTGGCCTCTGCCCCTTTCCTCTAGCTGGGCCTTCTAGCCCAGGCCCATCATATTGGGCCTGGCTTCTAAGCACCAGCTTCAGTCTTGGTCCCTCAGAAGCTGGGCCCCTGGCCCCAAGCTCCATCCTACTCTGGGTGCTGAGTCCCCTGGCTCCAAGATATGCCTTGCTCTGGGCTCTGCTTGCTCACTGTGCTGTGAGCCTGCCCCCATCAGGGCTCAAGACAATCGCGTGCCCTTAAGCACTACTGGGACCCCCCTAAACCCACCCCTTCCAATCCTGACCCAAACCATGGGTCTGAACTCTAACTGAAAGATAAGCCCCCTGGCTATAACACAAAGTTTCCCTTTTGGACCCTTCAACATCAACGAAAGGGGAAGCAGGACACTGCCCCCTTAAGAGGGAAACCCCTTCCCCCCACATCAGAGCAGGCAGACAAGCACTGTGGCAGCCCCCACTGCATATTGCCATAAACCCCAGTTCTGGGCTACATCCCCGTAAGCTCCCTGAGTCTCACTGATAACCCCAAGACAGCTCAGCAGCTCCTCAGGCTCTCCTCTGTGACGTCCAGGGCCTCACCCCCTACTCTGGTTCTGGCTCTGGCTTATATGCCCCAAGCCTTGCCCCGTTCTGGTCATCTGCTCTCTGAGCTGACCTGCCAGTAGGCTGCTTATTAATCCCAGCCTGGCTGGCTGACTTTGTCAGGTTAATAAAGACCCTTCTCTTCAAGGGGCCCTTCCATCTTTCCATGACAGGGTAAGGATTCCCTGTTACAACACCTAATGGTGCTAACATTGTGTAGCACCCTATGGCACACTTGAAAAGCTCTCAAGGCACACCAGGGTCCATGGCACCCGGATTGAGAATCACTGCTGTAAGCCTTAAGCAAATGGATACCCTGAGATGGAAGTGGCTAGACAATACTTACAGCGGTGTAACTTATACAGTATTTACATTGTTTGTTTGCTGTCTTTTTACATAAGTGATTACATTGGTATAAATATGTCATTTTTTCAGGTCTATAGACACCTGTTCTCTATAGGCCCTGTGAACTGTGCGCCTGTAACAGATTACTTATTTCCTTTGACCCTTGTCTCCAAGGGTGAAATCCATACTAATTTCTCTCTGCCTCCTGTACAGGAGGTCAGCTGTTTGAGTCCTACATTAGATCCACTGGGCTGAATGATTGCTCACTGCTCAGAATCTGTTCAATTCAGGGAGATCAGGTTGGGCCGCTAAACATGAAAGTTACCTAAATGCAATGGCCATTTCTGCAAATATAATCCATTGTCCCACTCTATTTATAACCCATACTCTCAATCCATACTCTCAGACGGTGACTCTCAAATATCACACATTAACCTCCCCTTTCCCCAGTAGGAAAAGAAGGATAATGGCACTTATTTCATGGTGAGGCTGCAAGGGTTCTTTAGGGGCTGCCTGTAATGTACCTCCAGTTCTTAGATGGATCACACCTGTTCAAGTGAAGGCCTGGTGACAAGTCTGAACATAAAGCTTCCATCTGAGTCTGTGGCAGGAAATGCAGTTTCCCTACTGAGGACATGTAAACATTAGGTAACACATAAAGACTGCTTTCCTCTGTGCTTTTCTTGCCTTTAATCCCACAATGGTGGTATCCTTCCTGACCTGCCAGCTCTGGTATGTGGTCATAAGGCAAGTTTGAGGGGGTTAGACCTGGAGTGAATACATCAAGTAGATTTACAGGGGCTGGTCTGATGTCACAATGCTTATAACACATGCATTTCCCTAATAGATGGCAACATGGATTTAACTGTCAGTGTGTTGCATTGGATAACAGATCATAGGAGCACCCAAACTTTGTGTGGAGGAGACTGAAATCCCACTCACTGCTATGTCAGGTGTGTCATCAGATGGTAACAGGGCAATCATAATAATAGTATTTAGGTCTTACAGGTGTCAAAGGAAGGCTACCTTAGTCCTACTTTGTAGAAGAAGAAACCAAGGCATAGGAAAATTAGAGGAACAAACTGATGATTGGAAAAGAGCTAAGGTTTCTACTCACGGGACCCTTCAGTTATGCTACTTCGGTTATGCTGAACAACATTCACAAGAGGCATAACTGGATGGGCCATTAGGTCAGTGGCTCTTCTCTCTGTGCCACTGGAGACATGTGACTGGACACTTAAGGGGAATCCTCCATAAGAATGCCAGGAACCTAAAACATCTCCAGTCATCTTGAGGCACCTCTGAGATTGCACATCTCTGTGCTCCATATCACAGTGCAGCTCCATGCCCCATGGATCATATCTTCTCTTTTACAGTTGGCACGGTGGTAGTGAGATTCACCCCAGATGGTTTTCCAAGGGCCTGAATGCCTTCTTTTGAAATGAAGTAGCTGGAATGAAACTGAAACCAGATAACAATTGCATATATTTTCATGTGCTTTAGGATGCAACATTATTTGGAGTATGCTGTTTAATCTTCACGCAGGAGCGTTTTAGACTTTTTCCAGGAGACTGTTTCTATTGGTTTTCTTCATTAAACTGGGACAACCAAAATCTGGGATGAGTGAGGTGGGACCCTTTCACTGCCATAGTCCAATGGACTGAAGAGCCTCAGATGTGTTTTCTGTGTTGCTGGTAAAGACTTGGACTAGGCTGGCTCATGGCTGTAGTGATCACGAGGTTCACTGCACAACAAGTTTTATTCTGGAGCAGTAGGCAATACCTGCAGACCCTATATAAATCTTTGACTGACTGGCTATCTGGTTCCTAAGGGACCATGTTCCAATTCACAACTCCCTCAGTCTCCTGTTAGGGAGCATCTTTAAATTATAACTTCTATCACAACATCTTCCCTCTTAACAATAAGTACAAAATTAATTAACACAAAAGTCAATTAACATCCATCTACAGAGCAGAAGTTACTAGCATGTCTACTAGGATGTTACTAGAGGTTATTGGGGTGAGCCTTTACCCCACTCACTTTCCTATTCCCAATTTCTGTAGCTCTTTTAGCAAGTCTCTGTGAGTCTTTTATAGGAGGTTTACAGGGGTGGAGGTTGTAGCCATGTTGGTCTAAGCACATAGGCAGACAAGGTTCCTTGGGTGAATCTGATCCAGACCATGCCATGACAAGAAATGCAAAACCTGCCAACACATCTCCACCACCCCCACAATTACTACACCCCACAACAGAGCCATCAGCATCCCTGCATCTAATAGCTGCACCTCCAAAAATGTAATATATCTCATCCAATGCACCAAATGCCCTGATGAAAAATACATAGGAGAGACCAAACAACAACTGTGCACCAGAATGATTGCACACCAGAAATCTATTAAAGTCAAGAATACCAAGTTACCGGTGGGGACACATTTCTCACAAAAAAACCCACTCTCTCTCCAATCTCTCAATTCTAATACTCAAAGGGAACTTACAAAACACTTCCCAGAGAGGAGCCTGTGAACTGCACTTCATCAGCCTCCTGGATACAAAATATCATGGACTAAATATAGATATTGGATTTATGACACAGATAGTGGAGAGGTACCTGAGGAGTCAGATGACAGGCAGGTTTAACTGCTACATTCATCCCCCTTCTCCTCCCCCACCCAGCCTGTCTCTCATCCACTGACTCCTCAATTTACATCTTCACTGACTGCCTGTCTTGCATGCATACCAGCCCAGCCTCTGGCTTCTTTACTTTTCATTCCATCCATGAAGAGCACACACCAACTGCAGAGACTTCCTCAGCCTGACAAAGGGGTTTTAAACCCAAAAGTTTGCTAAATTTTTTCCCCAACTATTTAAGTTGGTCTAATAAGAGATATCAGATTCACCCAAAGAACCTTGTCTGCCTTTTAGGAGGTTTCACTTTCTTATCAGTTCCATGAAGTATCAGATCCAGTTTCTGATTTGGTTTTTTGATGAGAAACTTTTGTTCCAAGTCTTGATAGATTTGAATTCTTATCCTAGGATCTGACTGACTTGCAGTTTTGACAGCTGTGCTTCTGCACACAGTACATTAGCTACAGATCACAGATTTGCTCTTTCTGGATGATAATATTTGCATCTGTGTTCATAGGTACATTTCTTCCCATAAGGACATGGTTGCTTCTTGTAGCCAAGAGGATCATCAAGAGGCATGAATGTTGAGTCTTTTGTACTGCAAGCACACACTTAACTAAACTTGGTTTTTCATAAGCTGCCAGACCCAAAACTGGTGCCTTCTCCCTAGGTATCACAATGAATGGGAGTTTGTATACTCTACATCTATAGTGGATGCTAGCAGTATGTCTCCCTTTCACTGGTATATTTATTCCTGAATAGCCAGCCAGTTATATGATGTTTATTGGACTTATTTTTGGTCTCAGTTTTAACTTGCAGTATTCATGCTCTGGTAAGGTAGTAACCAGAGCTCCCACGTCTAATTTAAATGAAACCATTTCTCCTAGCACTTCCATTGGCAAAATCTAGTACCTCTCATTGACTTGGCTCGATTCTGCCATAGATATATCAAATTCTTCTGGTATGTGCTGAACTGTTTGCATTTGAGGTTTTTGTGGGTGGGATCTGCAGCACCTGGCAAAGTTGTTCCTCTTGGTACAGGTAAAACAGAGCTTTCCAAATGCAGCACGTTTGTTTGGTGCATGTTGACTCTTTTGCTTTCTATGCCTTAGCATGCTCCTAACCAATGGAAGATTTCACTCTGTGTCGTGACTTCTCTTGGCCACGTACTTTCTGGCCTACTGCATGGACAACATCTTTCGTTGCAGCCTGGGCCTTCAAAGAATTTCTGCTACCCTGCACATTTGGACAGCCCTTTCTAGGGACAAGTCTCCCTTTCACATGAGCTTTTCTTGTAATGCAGTGTCTGCAATGCCACAGATAATCTTATCTCTAATCAGAGATTCTTTTAAGCTCCCAAGAGCACAGTTCTTACTCTTAAGAGTACTCTTACTCTTTAGTTCAGTACTACACTGGTCTATACTATAATTTGTCTGCACACACAAAAAAATTGTCTTTCAAATGTGTCATTTTTTTTTGGCAGACACTACTTCACAGATTTGGATAGCAACAGCCAAGGCTTCCTCCCTAAGCATGTGTAAGGAAAAAGATTTGACTTCATCATTTTCCCCTTCTGCCCCTGTGGCCACTAGGTACTACTCAGATGTCTGTCTGTACGCCCTCCAGTTCTCTGCTACATTACCTGACGTCAGAAGGCACATGGAGTTGCAAAACTTCTGTGACTAATGTTCCTTAGAGCAAGTGGAACAACACAGCCTCATGGAAGGACAAAGGCCTCTGAAAATGACCTGCCTGCACCATTGCACTCTGTTTCCAACTTCCGTGTCAGTTTGGATCAAAACTCCTCTTAAGATCTTTCTCATTCGCTACTCCTGACACCATGTAGTGATCACTGGGTTCAGTAAATGCAGGCATATAAACAGCAATAAAAATGAACAGGTTTTATTGTGGAGCAGTAGATAAACCTCTCTTGCTAACTGACTAGGTGCTCCCTAACTGAGGAATGATCTCTAAATTCCAAACTAAACTCCCTCAGTCTCCTGTTAGGGAACATCCCTAAACTATAATTTGTCACTACAATGTGGCTACTTCTTTTGCTCTAGATGAGCCTTCCATAAGGTCAGATTCTATAGTTTGTGGGTTGTGGATAAAACCTCAAAATAAGATGCAAGCATAACATAACCATAGTTGTCTAACTGCTGAACACAGCATGAACCAGTATGAATTGCTTGATTTATCTAAATAGCTTGTTTGCTCTGAAACCTAATTATAGCAATTAAAATGTTGTTATTATTGCACCTTTCACAAAGTTTTTGCTGTTACTAAGAAACAAGACTGGCATTGATATTGGGGTTCAGAAAGATACAGGTGCTATTATAGCTGTCTGCCACAGACTCCCTGGCACTAAATCTTACATTATTCCCTGGGGTAATGTATGTCCTTATTTATATAGGGTGTTGTAAAGTTAAAGATAGATACAACAGATAAAGGGTGATCTGCACAATCTATCATAAATGGCATACATTGGTGGATGAAGCTTAATCAAGTCCCACAATTCCTGCTTTCTTTCCTTTGATGTTTGACACTGGGATCTCTTTCCTAGGTGCACCAGTAACTTTAAACCTGACCTAGCTCCCCCTCATAAGGAATCTACAAAGTCAAGGCATCAAAAAAGGAAGAACAGCTCAATACAGGCTGAGAATGAGCGGATGAAAAGAAGGAGCAGTTGGCCATTCAGCATCTCTCCTGGCTTCTCAAAATGACTTTGAGAGACTATCACACTTGTGACAGAACTCCAATCCTTCATCTGGAAACTGCATGAGGCTCATACAACTTCATAGTAGGATGACTTCTTCCACATCTCTGATAGCAGGGACTTTCAGAGTCTATATTTAGGCCTTTCTATAAGATGAGGGACAAGTCAGTGTGGTTCCTGTAATAGTAAATTTGTGCCTCTGACCTGTTAGAATCCTTTCTTTAGAAGAGTTAAGAGAACAGTGGATAAAAGAGAATGAGTTATCACAAAGGATTCTGAGATTCAGAAGAAAATATATATATGCAGAGTTCCTGACCAGAGACTGTTAAGCAGATACAGTGACCATGAGATGGAAGTTAAAATCCTGTGATAGATTAATACTGGTGGAGAGAATATAAATAAATGGGAAATCTCAGCAGGGAAAAATGTGACTGGAGGGGTCCTATTAGGTCAATGTTAGTCAGGAGATTGTTCAGGCTGTTTACTAATGCATATGTCTTGAGGTGAATAGCAAGGTAGCAAGGATTCCTAATGGAACATTTTTATTTAGCTTTGTCAAAACTAAGGAGGACTGTAAGGAGTGCTAGGAAACTTTAACATAATTGGGAGTCATATGGCTGGCTATCTGGCTGTTGTAAATCGGCCTAGTTACACTTCATTGGGCAGAAGCCCATTTATACCCAATGAAAATTAGGCCACATTGTGAGCAGATAGACAGGTTACCAGACTACAGAGGACACACGTCTGATCTGGTCTGGTAATTCCAAACTGTTTAGGTTTTCTGATGAGCAGCGTTACTTCCTTTGGCTCATCTGACTGCCATATGTCTCCAATCTAAAGTCTGCGGCTCTGAGCAGCCAAGCAAGGACAACCTTCCTGCGTGGGGACGAGGGATTCTAATTAGTCCACAGCCCTGCCAGAACATTGTGAGGAGGAAGTTAATTAGTAGAGTTCATTTAGGATTGCTTTCCAGGGAAGCCTGACTCACTGCTTCACTTCAGACCATCTAGCCATTTTTACTTTCCTTTCCCCTCTTCCCCCCCCCTTCTTTCTGTTTCCATGCTGATATTCTCTGGGTCCCATCACCCGTTCTGTGGCTTCTAGAAGCTTAGCATTCAAAAGGAGCTGAGAGAGAACAAGAGATTATCCCACCCAATACTTCATGACCCCTGCCTCTTCTCCTCATATTGTCATTCCCAGAAAAACAGGTCTGAGAAAGCCCTTCTTATGTGTTTTCCATTAGGAGCCACACAGAAGATCATTAGCTTATTCTCAGGGAGCCTCACTCCAACCATGTCTGCTTGCATTCCCATCCTCACTCTCCACTCCCTATTTCCTACACAAGAATTACAGCTAAATTGAATTAGGGTAATTAACTTTTGGTTACGCTTTTTATTCCGTCTCTGACAAAAAGAGTTAATTGAGATGAAAGGAGGTTCTTGTTTGAGGCACCAGGCAACAAACTCTGGTTAATTTGCACAGGGGAAGTCACAGCAGGGAAGGGATCAAGATGAAGGAATTTGAAAGAGAGAAGTCAGGAATGGCCTAGAAGAGGAGTCACAAAAAAGAATGACTTAATCCAGCCTGGTGTCTCTGTAGGCATGTCTGCACACACCCCTATGGCACCATTGTTACTGTGCCATCATTTAGTAGTTCCTTCTGGAAATATTAAATGATGGTGCAGTAACAGCCTGTACTGTGTCATCCATGTGGTGCAGTTATTTTTAGTCACTACATTGCTGTAACGACATACTATACTGAGGGAGTGCATCATTATGAAGAAGTAGCTGCAGCATTATGGTTTTTGCCTGCTGATGCTACGTTGCCATAGCACGTTGCTCCAGTGATGTAGCATCGTGTGTAGACATGCCCAGTGAAATAAGTTTAGAATATAAAGGTTTATTTGTCTTTATCCAGCATTTTCCATGCCTCAGGGTAGCCATAATTAAGAGAGACCACAAGAAGTACCATGCAAGGAGTTATCTCCTCAGATATGTCTCTCAAGTCCTGCTGTGGAGACAAGATATTGTGGCAATCCATCTCACTAGGGGTAGCGACTCTTATTAGAGATATGGGCTATGATACCTCTTCCTATTCATCAGTGGAGAGCCAATGGCATTGCATGTTGGAGTAGAGGCAGACACTACTGCTTCTATCTCAACTGGGGAGAGGCCCACACTGTCTCCATCCCCATCCTCATCTCTATCCCATGCTGATGATAACCTGCAATGCCCCTTTTCTATACCACATGGTTGCTGATGGCTTGAAAATAGTATTTAAAATTTTTCTTTTTGGGAATTGGTTTATAGGTATATGTATATGCATTAGAATGGTTCAGAATGGGCAGCAGGGGTTAATTGATTTTTGTTTTTAAATTGAGCCTTAAGTGGCCTTCCAGGAGTTTGTATCCATTGATCTTGGTCTTCCCCAGGTTCATGCTGAGGTTCATGTTTTGGGAAGCGTGTGCATGTGGTGAGCTTGGAATATGCTGATGGAACAGGACATAGATGATGTGACAAACATAGAGAGACACCAATAAGCAACAGCCATGGATGAAGAGTCATCAGGAGTCATCAGGAAGGAAGGAGAATACAAAATCAGAGACTTGTGAGTAACAAGGGTCCCTCCCCATCCTCGTCCTCTTTATCCTGCCCAGGTCCTCCTCCTTCCTGCCATTCTCCCAGAGAGGGTCCCTGTCCCCATCCCCCAGGAGGCGTCCCTGAGGCCACCATGGACAAAGGGCACACCAACAGCCTGTATCATCCACCCCACTGAAGGGGGTGTGAGCCTCGGCATCTGACATCCAGGTTGCTGACATGCTGACATCTGACACCTAAGAGAGAGCCTCAGAGTGAAGGCTGTGTCCTGGCCAGATGTACTTTGACTCTGATGACAGTCCTAGAATTGGTAGATATGTATAGAATTGTTTGATTGTTTGTATTGTTTCTTTTCTGTTATCACTGTGTATCAATAAATTTGCCTATTATCGAAAGGAAAAATCATTGTCAGTCTGAGGGTGGGAACAAGGCATCTGGTTCCTAAATCCAGAGCCAACATTTGCATGCTCAGTGATGCTCTAAAGTGGTCACACTGCTTCCTGCTTGGGAGTTGATCTGCATGGAACAGGAAAGAGTGGGTGAGGCAGGTTTCATCTCTACATTCTCAAGTGTGGCACAGAGACAGGTGTAGACATGTCTTGTGGGTCTAACTTTTGAGGGAGGTGTTGCTTGGCAAAAGAACTAAAAACTTTGGGAAACCCTTTGTTCTTTGAATCTCTGAGGATGAATCAAAACAATTTCCTCAGTTGTTCTGGGGAGGAAGCAACTAAATAAGAAGTATTGTTCTGACAAATATCTGCTTTTAAAAAAGGGAATCTTCCTTATCTCAAACATGTCCATGGCTGACTATTTCTTGAGGCTTCCCAATTTTGCTGGCACCCATCAACCCAGTAAAAGTATTAGAGATGCCCCTTGATACCTGGTTCTGGGCCTATGCTGTGCTTTCCTGTGATGGAGATTGATCTTTCTACCCACTGAACTAACAACTGTGCATTTATTTATAAGTCACATGAATTGTAATTGGAAAAATTGTTCCAAGTTTATAGTCTTCATACACTCTCATAAAACCAAACAAGCGGAATCTGTGCTGACTCAAGAAGCTTTGCCCGAGATGCTCCTCTTGTCCATAAACAAAGACATTATCTACAACTCTACAGTGGCTTTAAGACCCTCTGACATTTCAATCTGTGCAGAGATTTATGGGAGGAAACATGGTGGCTCATCTGTTAAATTAAGTGTCTCCAACAGGGGCTCCCATTTCAATTAATTGAGACAGTTATTGTATAATAATTAAGCACCAATTGATGATGGAAAACATATTTATGGAGGCTTAACAACTGCATGAGATAAATAGATGCTGTATAACTGATTGGGGTTTCACATACTGTAATTGTCCTATTAAATCTCAGGGAAAGGAAGAGCTTAATGTATTGAGGACACCCTCTGGGCAGTAGTGCTCAGTGCTGAATGTGAAGAATGGGGTGGGTGTAGAAATCAGTAGCTGGCATCGTCTATTAGTACCTACCCATGGAGAGAGAGCTCCATTTGGCACTAACTGATCAATGGGACTACACTTTCATATTGATTTCAGTAGAGCTGCAGGATGACACCTGTTGTCAAGCCACTGGATTTGTTTCTGTGCTCTTGAAAACTTTGAGGACTCATAGGATGTCAGTAGGACTGATGCCATAGTGCTATTGTGGGTGAAGTTATACCCATATTCATGGGAGTATCATATAAATAGCCATTGAAACCAACCAGCACTTCAACTAGCTCTGGTAATTTCATAGTATGGCTCAGATGGTAATGTTTTTACTTATGAGCCTGAAGCTTCAGGGCTCTTGTTCATACTCAGTACACTGGATACAGTTGATCTGCTTTCCATCTGACAGCTATTGTCTGGTAGAATTGATAGTAATATGCATACAGACAGCTCTGAAATATGGAGATAGTCTGAGAGAGACCTACTCAGTATTTTCTCTCCTCAGTGCTGGGGATGGCTAATTTTGCATTTCATTTTCTTTCCTTTTGTGCTCTTCTATAGAAGCCCCATCACATATCAGACCTCCTCAAATACCCTTTTATTTGGCAAACTTGCCCCTTTTGCTCTTCCTTACCCTGGCTCAACAGGACTGAGGTAGCTAAAGTCACCCCGTGCGTTCCATAGACATCAGGATCTTTTACTGCCAAAGGTAGCCCATGTAATTTGGAAGCCCGATGTTAGCACTGAAAGGCCTGAGATTTAATCCTGGGTCTACTTCTGGGTCGCTCTGTGGCTCTGAGAAATCCCCTTCCATGTCATTGTTGGCAGGAGACCTGAAAAGTTGCCTGTTATGGCCCCTCCTGGCTGCAGAACCTGTCACCTGACCGTGCTGGATGTGAGCACTGTCATGAGAAATGGATGTGATACAATGGAACACTTCTCCTTTCTTTCCAGTGTGCTGTACATGTAGCTTGGGAAGTCTTCACAAATTGGTAAGGGCCAAATCTGGCTTTTACATTATCTTCCTTTGCAAGCAAAGACTTGCTTTGCAGTAACCTGGAAGATCAGAATGGGGGAAGTGAGTGAATGAAAAAGGCTCCAGATAATTTGCTTTGGCATTAGGTAGGGATTGGGTATGAAGAATTTATAAAAAATAACTTGAAAGTTGCCTGTTCCCTGGAATTAAGAGCAGAGAGTGCTGGTCTCACTGCTTTTGAGCACCCTGGGGATGTTTAACATAGAAGTTTCAAAGAGGAGATTTGGAGAGGGATCCTGTGGACAAGAAAATAAATGTTCCCATCTCAACGCTGCTCTTAGAAAGCTTTAGAGTTATTAGTTATGGTGCAGTAGCCTGTAGATACCACAGCCAGGTTAGGGGCCCAGGGTGCAAGACACTGTACACACTCATGACCAATTGACCATAACCATCCCAGCTCCAGGGAAATTCCAGTCTCTAAAACAAAGGCTAACATGTGGATAAGAGAAATGAGTGCGGTGAAAAAGGGAGGATGAGGTGACAAAATAATAATGTTATGAGTAATCTGAAGAAGCTGTCACAGCCCAGTCCCTTCCCTAGTTGTTGTCAGGTTGCAGATTTTGGCAGGCAAGAAGCTAGGGGTATAGTTTTAGGAAGAACTGGAAGGAGGGTAGTTTCTTATAAGGAATTGTCCCCACATGTAAAGGGTCTGAATGGGACAATTAGTCCCTGG
Source organism: Alligator mississippiensis (assembly GCF_030867095.1). Lineage (NCBI taxonomy): Eukaryota > Metazoa > Chordata > Crocodylia > Alligatoridae > Alligator > Alligator mississippiensis. Next base: position 25,990,522 of record NC_081837.1, on the reverse strand, counting down.
TGTTTTTTTTCTAGAACTGGAGATCTCCTGAGAGACAGGAGGGGACTTGACAGAACTATACGGAGATCCATCCCCATGTCACTCCAATGGCATTGCTGAACTCATCCCTGAGATGCGTTTGGCCTCAAACTCTATGTTCAAGTCAGGGTCCTAACATAGTTGGAGGCAAATATGGTACATACGTAGTCAGGCATTCCTGCAGAGGTATATGCACCTAAGTTGCATACATGCACACAGATGCATGTGCATATGTACTTCTGTCTACCTTCACAGATAGATAACTATAACCAAATATGTACACAAATGGGTACACAACTAGATATTCATGCACACACACATGCACGCATGTGCCACTAGGTATGCATGTATACACAAACAGATTTAGATATCGACACACACACATGCATATACCCAGATATGTGCACTGCTACATACTTCTTTCCCTCTCTTATACACACACACACATAGAGGCACACACCCTTTTTACATACATACGTGGCAACTCTTTCTCTCTTCTGTGGAATTTCAGTGCATTTTTTTTTCTTTTCAGGACATATTTAAACCCAATAAAATAATCATTATTACTGCAATTATTTTCAAACAGATTAAATATCTATCATGCTCCCAGTTACAGTATAAAAAAGGGACCTATAAAGCATCCTAGTGCATAAAAATGGAGAAAAAAAACCCGATGACATTTCAGCCTGCAGTCTCATGGGGCTGCATAGTTACTGGGTTCATTTGCATATTTTTAATACACTGCCTCTTTAATAAATTTCCCCCTTCAGACACATTAAAAATGGTGTGTTTGCCTGAATGTTACTGAAAAATGGGAGTGCTATTGAATAGAGAGTCTTATTTAAGCTCCATCATGCACAAGAAAGAGTGGGGGCTGGGAGGAGACAAGTTGTTTTTATACACGTCAGCAAGAAGGGCTGTCTGTTTAATTGTTGACCTTTGCTGTGGTCTTGCCTCCTATGGACTTGGTGAGAATTCCCAAGGGTAATATATTTTCTTCATATCTGAGTGCTGGATTATTTGCTATTAAATTGGAATCCGAAAATGAATGATACTTAAATTCTTCTGCTGACCTGTTAATCTTCTAAGGAGTAAAAATATTGCCTGTAATTACAGCTTTTTTCCATCCTTCTTTTTGGCTTGAGTTCAGGCCAGACCCAAAGTTGTACTTTAAGCCTCTTATGACAGACTTCTCATTCCTCAGGACTGGGTCTGCTGTTAAGTTCTGATGTTGGCAGACTGTAGATTTCAGTGCATAGGCTTCATGGTGAGTGGTTGTTCACCAGCAGCTTCACTAGCTCATTGGTTAATGCTCAATAATAAATATAAGGAGATTTTTCAAAAGTGCCCAGAGTTGGCATAAATGTGTTCACGAGAGGGAAGTTTCATCAGTGACCTAAATGGTGGGGCATGGTTAGGTTTGGAAAAATGCCAGTCTAATGGCCAGATTTGGCCTAACCAATGCTCAAGGAATTGGATGACAGAAGAATGAGACTTTCACATCCTGGGCTTCCCTGTGCAGAGACTGGCCATATTTGCAGTTTTTGTGTGGTCAGAGTTGTTTTTTCATTCTGCTTAAGAATCCCTGGGGAGCTTGCTATCACGAAAGAGGGAAGGAGAAAGTCAGTGTGACCCTCTACCAAGAGAATCATGCACTGCACACTGTGAAATCATGGCACAGGTAGAATGTAAAGCTTAGGAAATGTGGCCATCTTCTCCTTTCATAACTGGACCAAAGGGAGGACAAAAGCCATAAGAACCAGTTTGTCCTTTAGTTCAAGTAGGAAAGACCTGTGCATTGGTACTAAAGATCTAGGATTCATTTCTCTTAGACAGACAGAGGTGGAAAAAGGAAACCTTGCCAAGTGGTTGCAGAGATAGGTTCGTATTCAGTAGATGTAGGCTGGATTTCCTCTCCTGCCATTAGCCCCTTTGTGACTGTAGGGCAATCTCTTAAACTCTCAACTCTCCATTGTCTCAGTGAGATTGCTGGATAAGAAAGATGCAAACCAGTTTAAGCGATGGTGTTAGAACCTGGTTCTTAGTTCATATGCCTGGCAGAGTGATACCTTGCTTTCATTTGCCGCCTCTGGTTGATAAGTAGAGGTCATCTACTTTTTATATAAAAGTGGGTTTTTCAAAAACTTCTTTCCCCCAAAAATGCCTCTTTTCCACATGGAAAAAAATAAACTCCTTAGTTATAAAACTGAATGTTCAAAACCCAAACTGTGTCTGATTTTCAACCAAATCCTAAAATATTTCAGTTCAGGAATGGTTTCTTAGTCTCTTACAACCTCTTGCTCCTCTGTGGACTGAGCTCCTCAGCAGGACTTCATCTCCAGTAGTACTCTGGAGCCATACAACTGCTATGATGTTCCAACCCACCTCTCACTAAGAGAGGAGATAATGATGAGATCATAGGAGATGGAGTCTGTACCTTAGAGGAGATGGAGTACATAGGACTTCTGAGCTACAACTTCCATAATTCACCATAGCATCATTTCTGAATGAAAATGTGCTGGCTTTTGGCTAAAGACTTGGAATTTTCTGCAGGCTATTCCTCCTCTTTCTCCATTTTCTGGTTAGCCCATGTGCTATAGTAATACAGAGGATCATAATCAAGATGGTGCTGCTGTCTAGTGCCCCCTCTGCACTATACATAGCTGGGTCAAATTCTGCCTTTGGTATCCAAAGTCAGGAAGGCTAGACATCAATTCCCAAAACAAGAACAGGTTTAATTAATGTGCTCCAGCAAGCTGCTTTCCAAAGCACCTTGCCTGGGCATTTTATCAGCAGAATAGAGTGAGAGAGAAATTGTAGATGAAACAAACTTAGAAAATACATTAAGAGAGTAAGTAATGAGATCTGGGTGAAATTGCATCTTATGAAAAAGTAATCTGTACGTTAGTGTGCCAGGAGGAGGGATTTGATGGAAAGGGGGATTCTCAAAGAAGGAATGAAGGAGCACATTACTAACAGACAAAGACAGCTAGGTGTGTTGTGCAACAAAGGGAAGTTGTTAAATTAGGATTTAATGGAAGAGATTATTTTATTATTCTCCTTTATGGGTATTGGTCTCAATTTTATTTCAGTTATGGAGGGGAGGAGGGAGGGGAACGTCTCTGTAAAACACACAATTAAATTGCATCGTGCATAGCTTTAGAAACCTCTAATTGAGAAGGAAGAACAAAAAATAAATGATAGATGTTGGCGATAGAAATTATTGTCAATGTTGTTTTATATAAAAGCCCAATCATGGATTGTAGTCCACTATGCTGAGTTCTGTACACATGCACACACATTTAGGTATAGGTATAGGTATCGGTGAAATGGAAAGACAATCCCTGTCCTGAAAGCTTAGAAGCTACCGAGTATGAGTGGGACAGGTCTCCTGTAGATGACGGGACCTCAAATGGGTGAGGACTGAGCTTGGATGTGCCTTGTATTGGAACCCTTAATCCAGTCCCTTCTTAGAGACTACAAATTCAGTACTTTCATTGATCATCCTTTGCTTTTTTTTTTTTTGCTGAAATACTGTGAAACACTTCATGGAAGCAAGCAGAAAGCTGAAGATAAAACTTCATAGAAAGCTGGTGAATTGAAATATGTCAGAGAGATGCTTTTGTTTTCAGGGCACTGTCCCTTGAAGTTTTTGCTGTTGCTGAGCCCAGCCACCATTTCACATTTGATTCAGCAAAGCCTGTTGAAGATGCATACACTGTGTCCTCTCCCTCCCATGAAGCCTTCACTTTTGTCCTTTGTTTTTTATCATCCTCATGAACAACGACAATAATTGTTCTCACTGAAAGCCTGACTACTCTTTGTACCTGGAAACATGATAAAGGCCTATTCTCAAAAGAGATCCTTCATCAGTCTATGGATTGAAGATGTGTGGTAAAATTGAATAAATGAGCTATTCCAATCCTCTGGAGGACACAACTCGCTGTAAGACAGCTCTACTAATTTCCAGTTCCATTTCTTCTTTTCCTATGACCATGATCCTGTCCACACTGAAATGAATGGGATGGGGATTTGGTTAAAAAAATAAAAAATGAGGGGTTATAATGAGCAACCAAACCTCTCTGCTTTTGCTTATTATAACAATCTAGATTTTTTTTCTGGTGCATTCTGTCCTTACTTCCCAAAATTTAGGGCCAATTCTCTCTCATTTACATCCTTATATGGTCCAGATTTGGCCATAGTATCCAAACACCTCACAAGTTTTCAATGCATTTGTTTACCGGCATCCCCATGACATTCAATTGGCACCATCATTCTTTACAGAGCATGGTGTATGCACTGTTGAGTTCTGCAATGGCTGTTGAGTCTGATGCCCAAGTGAAAGATAGGAAAGAGCTATTGCCCCTGTTTTACAGAGTGGGAATTGAGGCATGGGAAGTTAAGTGATGTGTCCATGTTACAGAGTAAGTGTGTTTCAGAGCAAGGTCTGGAATACCAAGGCTCCTACGCAAGTGTTCAAACCACTGAGCCACACTTTCTCTTTAAATTCCTTCTTGGTTCCCACAGGCCACTATAAATGACGAGTGACTGTTGAAGTCCCTGGCATTGTGCCAGCTTAATACTGGTAAAAATGAGATGCAAAACAGGCCCTCATTGTACAGAATGGTATCCAAGAGGCAGAAGAATGAAATGTTATCCTTTGTGATGATCTTTTCTCTCTAACATTTTTCTTCCTCCTGTGGTGAGCATCCTTCAAGAATGTACAAACCAAACAGCCCTCAGCCACCTTCCCCGAAACGTTATGAGAGGCTGCTCACTGTGATTGCCTGCATTTCCATCCCCATGTTCCTACTGGCTGGTGACATTTCACATACCCCGAGACTTATTAGCATCTCCCTGAGACGACCATAATTATGCAGTTGACTTCATTACACAGACAAGCTTGAGGTCATGTTGATTTAACAAGGTCAGCCTGACATATCTGTGGAAGGTACCTTTTTGTTTATTTCCTTTGCCTGCGAAACAGAAGCTGGAAATGCCAATAAAGGGAAGCAGAACGGTGTTGGATGCAGGGTGCTGACTAGGTTTCTTATTAATGCTTTGAGGAGTGAACCTGATGTTCAATATGGGCTTCCCTAGCCAAGCTTGTAATGACCTGCGTGTGGTGTGCTGTCCACCATTACTAATGGCTGGGTCTCGGGTAGAAGCTGATGCACCTGCCATAGGCTGGGGTCTTTCAGCTCAGGCAACAGGCATTTCTGCTTTTGGACTCAGAAGTCCTATGCTTCATTTTAAGAGAGGGATTTGGTGGGGGGGCAGGAATAAGCTGAATAGTAAGACTGAAACAACTTTTTAAAGAAATTAACATTGTGTCTCAAAAAATTCAAAGCATTTCTTTTAAAGAATTGTCAAAGCCAAACATTTCAGCTTTCCTGGAAGTCTTGTCAATTATTTGTCTTGAAACAATTTGCTGAACATGACACAAGTTTGTGAAATATGTCATTAGTCTTAATCTGTGCTTTTTGGTAAGAAAAAAATTCTGTGTGGAAAATTTCATCTCACAGCTCTAATTAACTGCAGGGATTTCAGAAGGCTTTGGGTCCAATGAGTAGGGCTGTGCGAAACTTCGACCCCTGATTTGATTTGGCAGAGATTCGGCCCAATTCAGTGGCCAAATCTCCAAATACAAATTGAGTCAGAGGACCCTTTAATCTCTCCGAATCAAGTTGAACCCTCTGAACCGATTAGGAGAGATTCAGCAATTTGGACATAGACACAACTTGAAATGTTTTTTCTACATACCTCGAGGTACCAGGCTACTTGTGAATGCTGAGGTGCTGGGGTGCATGGAGCATCCCACAGGAGTGCAGGGGGGCCCCCACATGATTGGTAGGAGACCCAGAAATGGACCAGAATAATTTCTGGTCCGCTTCTGGGCCTGATGGAGAGTGCGCTGCCCGTCCCCTTCCCCCCCGCCCTGTGCTCCCTGGCTCGATGACTGGTGCCTCCTGGGTCTGGGGGGGCCCCCCCGCAGCTGATCACCAAGCCAGGCATGGGGTGGGGGTCCCCCTGTGCACTCCCCGGCGGACCCAGAAGTGGACTTCTGGTCCACTTCTAGGTTCGCTGCTAAGCACGTGGAGGGCCCCCCTGCACTCCTGTGGGAAGCTCCATCTGCCCCAGCATTGCAGCAATCACGAGCCATGCTGGTACCTTGGGGTATGTAGAAAAAGCATTTAAAGCTGTGTCTGTGTCCAAATTGCTGATTCTCCGAATCGACATTGAATCTTCAGATTTGGATTCGGACGAATCGCATCGGGGACAGTGGTCCAAATCAATTAATTGAATCACTGTCCCTGATTCGGATCGATTCCGAATCTGAATCAAATAGGGCCCACTCTGCACACCCCTACTAATGAGACAGGGGGAATAATGATTCATAGATTCATAGATGTTAGGGTCGGAAGAGACCACAATAGATCATCAAGTCCGACCCCCTGCATAAGCAGAAAAGAGTGCTGGGTCTAGATGACCCCAGTTAGATACTCGTCTAACCTCCTCTTGAAGACCCCCAGGGTAGGGGAGAGCACCACCTCCCTTGGGAGCCCGTTCCAGACCTTGGCCACTCGAACTGTGAAGAAGTTCTTCCTAATGTCTAGTCTAAATCTGCTCTCTGCTAGCTTGTGGCCATTGTTTCTTGTAACCCCCGGGGGCGCCTTGGTGAATAAATACTCACCAATTCCCTTCTGTGCCCCCGTGATGAACTTATAGGCAGCCACAAGGTCGCCTCTCAACCTTCTCTTGCAGAGGCTGAAAAGGTCCAGTTTCTCTAGTCTCTCCTCGTAGGGCTTGGTCTGCAAGCCCTTGACCATACGAGTTGCCCTTCTCTGGACCCTCTCCAGGTTATCCGCATCCTTCTTGAAGTGTGGCGCCCAGAATCCCACGCAGTACTCCAACTGCGGTCTGACCAACGCCCTATAGAGGGGAAGTATCACCTCCCTGGACCTATTTGTCATGCATCTGCTGATGCACGATAAAGTGCCATTGGCTTTTCTGATGGCTTCGTCACACTGCCGGCTCATGTTCATCTTGGAGTCCACTAGGACTCCAAGATCCCTTTCCACCTCTGTGCCACCCAGCAGGTCATTCCCTAGGCTGTAGGTATGCTGGACATTTTTCCTCCCTAGGTGCAGCACTTTGCATTTCTCCTTGTTGAACTGCATCCTGTTGTTTTCTGCCCACTTGTGCAACCTATCCAGGTCTGCCTGCAGCTGTTCCCTGCCCTCCGGCGTGTCCACTTCTCCCCATAGCTTTGTGTCATCTGCAAACTTGGACAGAGTACATTTCACTCCCTCGTCCAAGTCACTGATGAAGACATTAAAGAGTATCGGTCCAAGGATTGAGCCCTGTGGGACCCCACTGCCCACACCCTTCCAGGTCGAGACCGACCCATCTACCACGACTCTTTGGGTGCGACCCTCTAGCCAATTTGCCACCCACCGGACTGTGCAGTCATCCACATCACAGCCTCTTAACTTGTTCACCAGTATGGGGTGGGATACCGTATCGAAGGCCTTCCTGAAGTCTAAGTATACGACATCCACCCCTCCTCCTGTGTCCAGGCATTTCGTAACCTGGTCATAGAAAGAGACTAGGTTGGTCAGGCACGATCTGCCCGCCACAAACCCATGCTGGTTTCCCCTCAGCATAATTTGCCCTGCCGGGCTCTCACAAATGTGAGCCTTGATGATTTTTTCAAAGACTTTACCAAGGATGGAGGTGAGACTGACTGGCCTATAGTTGCCCGGGTCCTCCTTCCTCCCCTTTTTGAAAATGGGGACCACGTTAGCCCTTTTCCAGTCCTCCGGGACTTGGCCCGTGCGCCACGAGCATTCGAATATTCCCGCCAGTGGCTCTGCAATGATGTCGGCCAGTGCCTTCAGCACCCTCGGATGGAGCTCATCCGGGCCTGCCGACTTAAAGGCATCCAGTTCTTCCAAGTGACTCTGCACCACCTCAGGATCTACGCATGGAAGTCTGGCGCCTTGCTGCTGCCTCTCTACAACCCCAGTGAGAGACTTGTCGTGCCCCTCGCTTAGGAACACTGAGGCAAAGAACTCGTTGAGGAGTTCAGCCTTGTCCCCCCTATCTGTCACCAATTGTTTCTGCCCATTTAGCAGGGGTCCTATTCCTCCCTGGGCCTTCCTTTTACTCCCAATATATCTAAAAAACAATTTCTTGTTGTCCTTTACTTGGGTTGCCATCCTCAGCTCCATGGTAGCTTTGGCCCGTCTAACTGCCTCCCTACAAGCACGAGCAGAGGAGGTATATTCATCTTTAGTGATCTCACCCTGTTTCCACTTTTTATGTGCTCCCCTTTTGGCCCTTAGGCTGCCCTGGATTTCTCTGGTCAGCCATGGAAGCCTCCTGGCCCCTTTCCCTCTTTTGCCTCACTCGGGGATCGTCTTGCTTTGTGCCCGAAGGATCGTTTCCTTTAGGCACAGCCACCCTTCTTGGGCTCCCATCCCATCAAAACTCCTACTCTGCAGTGCTTCCTTGACTAATCGCCTGAGTGCATTGAGATCAGCTTTCCTAAAGTCTAGCACTTTCACCCTACTAGTTACCTTACCCACTCGCTGTCTTATGTTGAATTCTATTATAAGGTGATCACTGTCTCCCAAATGGCTACCGATCTGGAGGTCCCCTACCATGTCATCTCCTGTTGCCAATACCAGATCCAGTATGGCATTCCCCCTAGTGGGACCATGCACCTCCTGTGTCAGGTGGAGGTCCTGTACACAAGTTAGAAACCTGCGTGAGCGATGGGACCTTGCTGTCTGCGTCTCCCAGCAGATGTCCGGGTAGTTTAGGTCCCCCATGACTACCGCCTCTTTAGCTTTTATGGTCTCCGAGAGTTGCCTCAGGAGCCCCGCATCTATTTCTTCCCCTTGGTGTGGGGGTCTGTAGCAGACCCCTACCACCAAATCTCTTTCTCCTTGCCCCCCATGTAGCCTAACCCACAATCCTTCTACTTCCTCAACCTCGGATTCTGTCTTGATGAGGGTTGATGTATATTGCTCACTGACATAAAGTGCAACCTCCCCCCCCTTTCTTCCCCTACCTGTCCTTTCTATACAATCTATAGCCCTCAATATGTACCGCCTAGTCATGGGATGAATCCCGCCAGGTCTCTGTTAGCCCCACTAAGTCATAGGTGTTTAGTGCAAGCAGGAGCGCTAGTTCATCCTGCTTGTTCCCCATGCTCCTAGCATTAGCCCTGCGACTGGTGCCTTTGCTGCCCCCCCGCTCCGAGTCCCAAGGGGCCCATTGTTTCTTACCTTCTTGTTTCTTACCTGTTCTGTAGTGCTGGTCTCCCCATGGCTTTCAGGTTCGCAATGTTCTCCTTCTTCAGGCTGGGCTGTCCTTGTGGGTGCCACATGGTTTGGTGGTCCACAGCTTCCCCTGCCCTCGTACTCCCCTCCCCCCGACGAGCCTAGTTTAAAGCTCGCCGGAGGAGATCTGCCAACCTAGTAGAAAACACACTCTTACCTTTGGGGGACAGGTGAAGCCCATCCCAGCTGAGCATGTCCCTCGTCGTGATGTGCGGGTCATTGTCCAGGAAGCTGAAGCCTGCCTCGAGACACCACTGCCGAAGCCGCCAGTTGGTCTCTCTGATGCAGTTCTCCTGCCGTCTTCCTCGTCCGGTCACTGGTAGGATGGAAGAGAAAACCACCTGGGCACCGAACTCCTTCAGCACGCCACCGAGAGCACAGTAGTCCGCCATCAGGTGATCGGGGGTTCTCCTGGCCGCATCATTAGTACCCACATGGACTAGGACCATGGGGTAATAATCGGTGGGCTTGATCCTGGCCTGGATTACCTCCGTCACATCCCGAATCTTTGCTCCAGGGAGCAAAGATTCGGGATATAGAAGCAACCAGCACTTCTCCCCACGCTTGAGTATGAATGAGGGTGGTAATATTGTGTGGCTCCCTGTAACACCCTTAAAAGGATCTCACAGCACCCCAGGGTGCTGTGGCACCTTGGTTGGGCGTCACTGGTCTAGAATAAGAAATGAAGGGAGTGCCTCTGTTGGAATGGGGAATAGGAGCTAACTAGGTAAATGTGTGAGGAACAACTACTTCCAGTGGTGGATGCCCAGGATTGCCAGCATCCCCTGCTAACTGCAGGGCCTGCTGCTTGCTGCAAAAGTCTCCCTTCCTGTGGGTTTTTTCTAGGTTCTGTTATAAGTAGGAGTGTGAGCCATTTTAAGACCCTTAAACAAGCTGTTCCAACCCCATTGGATGGTTGATGGTGTGCCATTAGGATCTTGCTGAGAGATAGTGAGCTCTGTAGCCCTTCTGTGATACCCAAGAGTGTCCACTGCTTTTGGTTGCTTGGAGAAACCTGTTGTGGTTCACATTCTAGCCCTGAGGAATAGATGGCCATGGGTCATGTTGCACAAAAAGTCAGATCTTGGTGAGGAGCCAAATGCTTTCAGTTCCCTTTGAAAGCAAGAGTAGCTGAATGTGCCAGGATCTCACATAGTCTGTGCCCTTACAGCCTAATTCTATGAGAAATTGAGCATCATGGGAATGGAGGGCATGCAGCATGGGGGGCATTTACCCATGTGCTTTATTGACTAATTAGCTCCACAGTAAAGTGTCACAGTCTACATGTGTGTTCCTATTAGGCTGTGGTAAATTAATTAACTCCACCATAGTACAGTACTGCCTGACAAAAGTACTATCTTAGATTTCACAGATTTCATAGACATTAGAGCTGGAAGGGACCTCAGAAGATCATTGAGTCCAGCGCCCTGCCCCAGGGGCAGGAAGTCAGCAGGGGTCATAGGATCCCAACAAGATAAACATCCAAATTTCTCTTGAAGGTGTTCAAGGTAGGTGCTTGAACCACCTCCGGCGGCAGTCTATTCTAGGCCTTGGGGGCTTGGACAGTAAAAAAGTGCTTCCTTATGTCCAGCCTGAAATGGTTTAAAGCACCTGTATGGTATAATGCCATATCCAGACTAACTCAACAAACAAACAAACAAAAGCTGAATGCACAGTATCAAAATGCATTCAAAGGCTACAAAAGGTAGGTGCAGTCTGTGACACAGTGGAAGAATTCAAAGGAAATATACCTCAGTGCTATAACTGAAAAATTGTGCAAGACAAGTCAGCACAAGCTATGTCAGGCAGCATTTTGTAGCAGAGTTATTTACTCCACTGCAATGCATGTGTAAATGGTGACCAGGGCTGGCTGGGGCATGAGGGTGCTATAGTGTAAGGGCTGCCTGCCAGCTAGCTCTGCATTGTAGTACCCTTGTGCTCCAGCCAGCCCCTCCTCAGCACAGTGAACTGGGGTGGAGCAGCTCCAGGTTGGCAATCTGACCCAGGCTTCCTGCCAGCTGGGGCTGTGCTGCCTCGGCTCCATGTACTGTGGTCCTGGGCACTTGTATAACTGTTGCGCCCGGGAGCAATTAACTCTGGCACAAACTGCGTCAGATTTTATTCAGGCACCCTTATTCCACGTGTAGGTGCGCCCACTCTGAATGTTGCAGACTCAAGGTGAGTATAGAGAAAGGTAAGCTGCTTGCAGTGCCACTTTGTCCCACACTCCTTCTGGGACACTGCTGATGTCCTGTTTTTTTTTTTTTTCACCCTTTACACTTTGCACTGAGCAGAGACCAATACCTTACATCACTTCATGGGTTGTTCCTTATGCTTTCTCATTTCTTTCTGAGTGTGAATGAAGTCATTTAACTGTAGCCCTTGGAGATGAAGGGGGTGGGCACTATTGCATTGTAGTTCACCAGTTGTTGCAATACCTTTTCTTTGGACACCTTAATCTCTGACAGTGCTTCCTATCTATTCCTTGCAATGAAATGGAATCTTCCTATCATCTTCTGCAATGAAAACCAATGCAAAGGAAGATGAATGAAAAGGAAGTCTTACTAAAAGCCTATCATGCAAAGCAGGTTTATCTGTCTTAGTGAGGGAGAGAAAGCTGTTTCCTAACCGGAGTCATAGAAATGAATGCAGATGAAATATAACAATTTAATTAATTCAACCATCTCCTGAACTTAAGGAGTGTGTGCGCACGCGTGCACACACGCACACACACACACAAGGCAGGGTAGATTTTATATATTAGCTAAAGCAAAGATATATAGCATAAGCTTTCATAAGCAGAAGTCTTACTTCATCAGATGCTGCGAAAGGATTGCAGGAAGCAGAGTTGCTAAATAGTATGGATTGGAGCAGTTTGCTTTAATCTGGGACAGCTGGTAGTGTACCCAAGGGACTTTTCACCAGTTAAGAATAGCTGGAGCTTGTTACCTTTAGGGCTACATGCCTCTTACTCACAGCATGAGGCTTTCCTAGGGTTAGAAGTTCTCTGAGAATAGAGACCTCATAGGACACAAAGATAACCTCCATCACAGATGGCAAGATCTGGCTGGTTTCTGACCCTTTCTGTGGACCTTTATTGTCTTAGCAAAGCTGATGTTACTTTGCTAGCAGAAGAGTGGATGCTGCCACCACAAAGGTTTAAATATGGATGCAGCATAGATTAGCCTGCAGTCCATGGCGCAGGCCATGAAAGTCAAATAGTTGACTTCATTGGACTTGTCATTGGATGCTGCGTTACCAAGGCCGATCTGGGACACTCCTGGATCAGCCTTGTCAGGCATGTTTGGACCCACAGATATGAATAATCATGGAAGACGATCATCCTTGTCTGTGAGAGGTTGCTGCTGAAGTTGAGGACGACCAAGGCAGGTTTTGAGTCCAGAGGAAGGGAAGGGAGCATTAATTTTAGAAAGCAAAGGGCCTTTAATAACAGAAGAAGAGAAGTAGCTAGGAAAAACGAGTTTAAAACTCACCCCACAAAACCTCAAGGTATTGGTGTTTGGGCACAATGCAATGGAATGTCTTGCAGCATGAACATCTCTGTGTAAGGAATAGAGAAAGAAAGCTGGCAAATCTTTCAAACGAGTTACTTTTGGATAAATCAACAATAAGGGAAAATAAATCTGTATCATTTATGGCAGAGAGAAGAAAGGAAATACTTGGTATTAGATGCTGCTGGGGCTGTATTATATGCTCAGCACTGCAGTATCTTGGAGAAGATATGGACAGCAAGTCGGTCACTAGAGGCAGAGCTGGCTGCTGGGAGAAGCATCTCTGGAATAGCAAAGGATTCTGCATCAAGGAATATGCGCAGAGATGGGGAAAGAAGAATGGTTGAAGGACTAGAATGGGGTGTGCTGGCTGTCCAGTATAACACCATGTAACTCTTCTACAGATATGTTCATCAGTACATCTCAAAGCAGTTATAAACATGGTCAGCAGCATTCTCTCCCTTTTACCTGTGGGGAAACTGAGGCACAGGGAGGCAAAAGTTTAAATCCACAATGAAATCAAATGATGGGAGTTAGACACATAGCAAAATCATTTTATGGGAATTATGCACTAAATACCTCTGTAGATCTGGTTCAGTGTGACTTGCTTGTGGTCAGTCAGCAGGACAGAACAGGGACTAGAACCAATTTTGCCAATGACCCAGTCTCCCGATCTGTCTGCTAGAACAGCGGGGACAACCTTTTTTGGAAGGCATGCTGCAAATTAGCCCTGTGCGCTACACCAGTCCCTTTCCCCTGCCCAATCTGCTCTGCTTTCTGTTCCCAGACATGTGCTCCCTGCCCAGGCTGCTACTTTGTTTTCTGCTCCCTGCTCCCTCCCTGATTCTGTCACATGCCATACACAGAAGCTGCCCATGCCACTTGTGGCACCTTTTTGTCACAGTTTGCTGCACTAGAACGCACTGTGTCTAATGTACAGATTCACAACTTGAAAGATGACAGTTGAGTTCTTTGGGATGCAAAGGTTTCTGGGAAAAGGTGGTGTGGTAAGTTTGGAAGAGCAAAGTTAGGTTGGTTGCTGTGGTAGGATAACAGTGACTGCAGAAGCTCATGAGTGCAGGGCAATAACTGTGCTGAAGGGGCATAGAGCTAAGCTCTAAATTGCAGTGGGTGGAAAGTTCTGAGCGTGGTGAGATGCCATAGCTGTGTGAGGCTGAGCACTGGCAGAACAAGGGGTGTTGCAGGTCAGGGCTGCCATGCATTAGCAGGGCTGCGCGGGAGGCGAGTGAATTGCATTATGCCTGACTTTCTCTCCCTTGTGCCATTAGTCCCTGACATTCATGAAAACCAAACATTACATTAAAAATAAAAGGCTTTTTCATTAATTCTTCCTACTGGAAGTCAGTGCCAAGACTAGACCTAGTTGGGCTGTCATATCACAGACATATTGACACTAGGCTGCAGCTCATAAACACACTCCATCGTCCATCATACGAAGGAGAAGCAGGGGCTAAGAGAGATGGTAATGGGGGTGCCACATCAATCTCAGACATAAGGCAGGCAGGTTGCACATTCTGGTTTGCACATAGACAGTGGAATTTCTTTTAAGGTAGATCCTGAGAGCAGCCTGAGTAACCTGTATTCTTTACCTTGCTGATGGGGAAAGGTGGCTCAAGTCAAAGTGAAGTCAAAAAGGGAGAAGCGGGGAAAACACATTTGCATCCCACACCTCTGTTGTGATATGACAAATGGCCTGTGGTATGGTTGTGCTACTCAGATATCAGCATGCCTCACTGTTCTATGACCTTAGCCCCACAGGAGAGGGGTTCTGAGAGTTCTCTGTGTCTGTATGTATGTAAAGGATAACCGGGGAAGAGGCCAGAAGATGGGACTCAGGATTAGGCAGAAGTGTTAGGAGCTTTCTGAAATCAGTAAAAGTAGTCCTTGTAACTGCAGGTAGTTCACAGAGCTCAGCAGTGGACATACCTGGCTCTTGCACATGGTGAGGATATGCATGGCTTGGGGGTTCAGTGCATGGAGCCTTTTGCCTGCTTGTTATTGCTTTGAACAGAACTTCTGACAATAGTGATCAACCTGAGGAAGCCCTTAAAAAATGAGTGTGGTTGAGTGTAGGGTTTTAGGGTGCTTATACACATGCAGAGAGGCTTCTCCCATGTGTTGTAATTACAATGTGTTGGATCAGACTCGATGAATCGAGTCTGCGGAAGCCTGGTAATTGTCTCACTCCAGCAGACTCCAGTCTTGTGTGTCAGCATACCCGCACTGAGATGGTGGCGGGGACGCTTTATCTAAAGTGACCTAGGTTCCATGCCCACCTGGCCGGCTGGGTGACACTCCATGCCTCAGTTTTTCCATCTGTAAAATGACAATGACACTGACCTCCTTCATAAAGTGCTTGGTGATCTGCTGATGAAAAACCCTCTGCTATTATTGTTCATCTGAGACACTTGACTCTGTAGAGCATGGGCTATATAGGAAGCTGATAATACGGTGATCACAATGCAAGGTAACATTAGCTTAAGGGTCAAGTGTTTTATGTGTCTGTCTTGGGAGACCTTAAAAGGAACATGATTTTCAGAGGTCTGTGAAGGTTGAGGTGCCAAAAATCACAGGTCACTTTTTGAAAAGCTCAACCCAGATCCTTCCTGAATTAATTTATGACTTCCTGCTTCCTTGCCTACACCCCATCACTAGCTCCCCTGCAAATATTTTCCTTGGTCAACCATACTGAGGTACTTTGTATAGGTCACCAAATCCATGAGAGCTGAAGAGGGGGAAAAAATAGTTTTATAGGGCATGCAGTGAGAGCACAGTGTATTATTTATAATGCTCAGCTGTAAGCAATAAACAGAGGCACCAAATGTAAATTGTGTCACTTCCCCTACTCTCTCTGTATAATTTCCCAGTAAATTTACATCACTCACTGTCGGCCTTAATGTGCTTCTATTTGTCTGATCTACAGATTTCTCTATGTGTTTTTTTGATAAAATAATACGTCTGTGGACAGCTGCCTTCCCCCCACCCTAGAGTCAAGTAAATTAAATTCATTTAAAGTTTGAAGGGATAATCTTCTGTTATGATGATGCACTGTATCATTATAGGTCACAGGGACAGGCTGTAAAATATGAGCTTGTGCTAGCATACCATTTATAAGCGTGTCTCCACCCCGAACCTAACAATGTATCATAGAGAACCCTACAAAGAATTGGAAAGAACTAACATCCACTTCTGTGCTGCCAGAGAGAGAAACTAACCAAGAGCTCATCTAATTGAACTTCAGAAGGTTAATCTGAGGATCCATGTTCTAAGTTTTGGGTTGTTTTTTTTTTAAGGGAGGTGTCTATCACTTCTGGTTGTAAAGATACCCTGTATGGAGTGCACTGGGTAGCTGTTGGTGCAGTGATATTTGTCAGAGTAATTGTTTCGGGCTGGTTTCAAGTTCAGAGAGATGTGAGCTCTTTCATTCATTTCTATACTGCATTACTCTGAAGCCTGATTTCAGTTGCGCCACTGTGAGAGTATTTCCATGATAATTAAAGAAGTAAGGCTGGATGGGGTTTGGTTTCTGGCTTTGCTACAAATTCCCTGCGTGACTGTGGGCATATCACTTAATGTGTCTGTGCCTTATTTCCCATCTGCAAAAAGCATGTGTGACTAATGTTTCCTTTCACTTACACTTTTCAGGGGCTGTCTCTTTCTGTATGACTATATATTCCTATCACCATAGGATTCTGATCTCAGCTGAAGCCTCATTTTTTGCTATAATGAGAATGCTTAGACCTGAGTAGAAAATGGAACTTGCATGCTGTGGTAAATTCCAACATTCTGAGATTTGATTTGTCACAAAATGGGAAGAAAGTTAAAATCTTATTTTAAAAAAAACCCCACAAATTCCAAAAATAATAAGAAAAAAATCCTGGTTAGAAACATCAAAATGTCATCATTAAATATTTTATTTCTGTATGTGATATGGCTTGAATCTAATTTAATCTAATATTGGAAATAAAATGAACCTGAGAACACTGGAGTAAAATGAAATGAGAATGTTGAAATGGAATATATCATGTCAATTTCAAATCAGTTCAAAATGATTCCACTGAAAGATTTGTCAATATCAGTATGTTCTTGGAGAATGTTTCCTTTTCAATGAAACAACTGTCTGTCCATAGGAAAAGCATTCCAGTTGAAAACATTTCAATTAGTTATACAAATGACTCATTAGTAAGTGCAAGTGAAGAAGTGGGAAGGCTTTGTGTGTCAAATTTGCTTTACAAGGAACATTTTTTAAATCTCCCACCAAAAGATCAGTGCTGTCTCTAGGGACCCACATCTCATTTTGATGTTGCGAATGTTTGGAATGTAGAGCCAGGGAAGACTTGGGGGACACTTGACTTCATTGGCCTTCAACATCCAAATATACTCGGCACTGACAAGAGACCTTGTCCTACATCCTGCGATGCTGAGCCTGAATTCAGATCAAGTAGTCAAATGGCTACACTGCTTGATGAAAAAGAAATAGACCAGCCCTCCCTAACCCTTTTTTTTTCAGAGGGAGCTCCACTGAACTGCAAAACATGTCTCATTAGTGATGCAATGTGGCTGATTCTAAGGTTTCCTCACAGCGATAGCAAATGCATAATGGCTTTGTTTCAGTCACATAATGAGGACTGCTCACTCATACTCATCATACATCATATCTGCAAGGGTTCCTTCGGTGTGTTTGGAACATTGATAGTAGTTTTGTAATTTATGACACTCATGGTGGCTTAATTATGCCGTCAACTCCATCTGTCACTTAACTGATATGAGGAATGATGGGATGCCATTAGCTAGCTAATAGTTGCTGTAAAGTGTATTGTTTTACACCATTAAATAGCAAGAGCATAAACAGTTTTTACTCCCTGGTATCAATGCTCGCTTTCATAGTGATATTTAAAAGGTTGGTCTTGACATCTGTCCTTGTGCTTGCAAGTTTGCTTTAGGAAATAATAAAAAAGCCAGAAAACCCCCCAAATCCCCAAGCACCCTAGTTAGATTTATGAGTGAGATGATTGTCACTGGCTTCTCATATTTTAGCCTTGTGCTGCTCAGACTGTGGAAATTCTGGTGGACTTTGGCTTCTTATGAAGGCAAAAACTAAAACCAGGTGGTCTTAGTTCTTGTAGGTATTTACCTGGCTTGCACTCATGATCGGCTCATGCCCCCAGAGGTTGGGGGGACACGACGACTGCCCGCAGGTGGCAGTGGCAGTGGTAAGCGGGGAGCTCTCGCATGTGGCCATGGCAGTGTTGGGGGGTGGGGGGGTGGCAAGTGGCAACCGCTCACAGGCACCACCAGCAGTGTCAGCAGTGGCCAATTGCAGGGGGTGCACTGCCAATCTCAGGGGGTGTATGTGCACCCGTGTGCACCCCCTATGCATCATCAATGCTTCCACTGCCACAGCATCTGAGCACCTTTCCATTTTCAGTGTTTCTTTAGAGAGCCACTGCAAAGAGCTATTTTAGAGTAGCAGAGCTTGAAGCACAGAGAAGCAAAGGGCTACATTCACTGAAGGACATGGGTGCCTCATTATAATATTTTTATCCTGAAAACCCTGCTAAACTGACACTTGACACCAAAGGCAGGTAGTTTTCAGTGTTAAAAATTTTTAAGTGCATCAGCACCTCCATCTTGTGCTGGGCAGCCCAGGGACTCTTGCGCCCTGGCTTCTGGTTCAGTACACTAAAGTTGAGATTACACGTTGCAATTTGCTCTTGTTAGGAGTGCTTAAAACTTGAAAAATTGCCTGTTCAGGCTTATTAACTAGTGCTAAGTGCCCTTTAGGTGTCTTAAAGTCATGCCACTTCAGGGGAGGATTATCACTGAATGGTGTTAACTAGCTAGTGAGCTTGAGTATTCCACTGACATAAAATGACCAATTTGGAGTCCTTCAGCATCCAAAAATGCCCCATTTTCAGCATTTCCCACTCTCCTACTCCAAGAACAAACCTAGCATCCTCCTGAACTCTAAGGTACCTGGTGAGTCCCACAAGGGAGCTGCGGGGGACTGGGTGGCTCCTCAGGGACCCATTTGCTCCTGGCAGCCTTCATTGCATGCCCCTGGCTTTCCCCACTCATGCTCCTCTGAAAAACTGCAACCAATAAGTTGCTGTGAAGCAAGACACTGTCCCTTTGAACTTGAAGCAGCAGCTCAGAAAATTGCAGGAGAAGAGGTTCTACTGGCTCCGGCCAAGGCTTGAGCCCTGTTCCCTGGGAAGGGGAGAAGGGTGTCAGCCAACAAGGGGTGCCAGTTCTTAGGTCAGCAGCCCCCGCTCCACCCTCCTTAGTCCCTGCTTGCAGCCTACTGGCAGGAGCTGTCCCTGGCTTCCCTAGAAAGGGCAGGGAGCTTGGCAGCCGGCTGGAATTGCAGGCTGGCCAGCTAATGGTGTGGGTTACCAGGGGTCAGGGTACCAAAACCATCCCCCCACCCCCACCAGGAGGGAACCCGTGGACAGGTTCATCAGCACCTCCCCCCACTTGCAGTCCCAGGCCCCAAACGTGTGCCACCCCGCTCCAGGACAGTCCCCCTTGCAGCATACCTGGCCTCCCTCAGCCTCAAGCCAAAGGGGTAGCTGCACTGGGCTTGGGTAAGGGGCCCCTTAGGGCCCAGCCCTCTCCCGCTATCCACAATTTACTGAAACAAATGAGAGTCTGGAGTTTTTATTTTTTTATTTCTTTTATTTAACTTCAATCAAATAAAATGCTTTTAAATAACTACATTTGATATAGCCCCCCCCCCCCCCCCCCATGTTTTTCCACCTCCTGGCATGCTTCTTCATGTTGATCCATCTCCAGGCACACTACTCCCCTTCCCACTCAGAGCACGGAGAGGGCAATTGTTGGGGCTGACTTATCCCTACTCCCCAGATCTCTAATGGCAAGTTGGAGCAGCGCACATTAGAGGGGATATTAACCCTTAATGTACCATTGATCATTAGTTAGTGATCATCTTAACATTCCTTACAATTAGCACTTGCAAACTCAAATATGTAATCTCACCCTAACTGTGTGGATACAGTTCATAGGTGCTTTATGCTTCTTATGCATTCCATAGAGAATGAGCAAGCACTCCATGCCAGGTTCCCAGCTCACGGTAAGGATGCTCCTGAGACCTTGGACTTTGCATGCTTGGAGGTCACTGCTGGGGATTACTCCAGAGAAGCTTCACTGGCACATTTCTGTCTCAGGAGCAGCTGATCAGGTGTGGAAATGGGGCATGCTGTGACGGTCTCTGCTGGGACAGTCTGGAGATGTAATGTGAACACTGTCAAAATTAGCCCGTGCCCAATGTTGAGCCCTTTGCTGAGCCTGTGCTCCCATTGTGGATCTAGTCCTAAACACAGAGGATGTATTTACTTGGTAAACTCTCCTTGCCTGGCAGTGGGTCCTTAAGCATCTGTGCACCTGTGGGTTGGCTAATTGCTCAGTGATGGGGCCGTTAGGCTGCCCCTGGCACTATGCACATGCAGCTTTTGGTTTAGGAGCCCCTCTACCTGGAGCAGTGTGGCATGCTTAAAGGCATTGCTGCCAGGCACAGGAAATTGACTATCTAGATGTGATCACAAAATCTGTAGAAGGGCAGAGACTTCAATCTAGAATTACAGCAGACACTCAAGCTAGCTGATAGCAATCTGCTTCCAGGATCCAGGCTGGAATGCAGGCTTCTTTGTGCAGCCCAAACAAAACCCCATCCAGCATGCCTAATCATGAATTATTTGTAGTTAAAGGACATTTGGATGGCTCACCTGCACTAAACAAGAACGAGCCCCTGCCCTAAGCAGTCAGAATAGGTAAGACAGACCAAGCCTGGGAGTGGCAGCAGCATCACAGAGGCAGGTGCCCCTTGGCCATATAGTTCTGCTAGTGCAAATCCAACCAGAGCTGCAACACACCTTGGTACTCTGTGTCTGCCTACCCCACCAGTTCTGCAGGTGGATTTCAGACCTCTGGTTCTGGTCTGTATTCCTCCCCTGTTCTGCCAATGCACCTTGATTCAGACTTGAAAGATCCATTTGCTTACTCCTGTCCCAGAAACCATACCTTGGACTTGCATTATTTCCAGCTTCTAAAGTTAATGCAGGCTGTAGGGCAGAGGAAGAACTAAGCACCAGGCCCAAAGGCTTAACCCTGCCTTCCTAGTTGTCTTATCACACCAGTTCTCTTATTCCCCATTTCCAGGATGTAGCAGGCTCTCCAATGAGGGGGGATGCTTAGAACATGCTGCTCCAGGACCTTTGGATGGCTCCCAGCACTCCATTAAACTGCCCTGAACCCCTTGTGGTGACCTCCCTTCCTAGTATGTGAGGAGTTAATTCATTCTGGCTGTTGGTCCATCTCCTGTTCAGATAAGTAGCCATCAATCAATGGACTATCTGCAGTAGTCAAATGGTAATAAAGTTGGAGAGATTATTTGCTATAGTGTCATTCATAATAAATGTATCCCAAAGTGCTTTGTAGAATTAATTAATAGCCAAAGGAGAGAGAAATTAAGAGCTGAACACCAGGCATAAAAGATAAGTTTTGAAATGAGATGTGAAAGGCTGGGTTGGAATAAATGAGGTGTGGGGTAGAGCAGAGTGTTGCAGGAGATAGGGGCTGCACTGGAGAGTGCTGTGACACCAGCAAGTGGCAAGAGAAACAGGAGAAGCAGCTGCCCAGATCCTCACCTTGTATAAATCATTACAGAGCTGCTTGCAGCCAGGGGGACTGGCACCCTGGGGGTCCATTAATGTCACTGTAGCTAGGCTATTTTGCACTGTCTTGGCCAGTGACTTCAGTGGAACAATGCCGATGTATATCAGTGAGTGATCTGGTCGAAGGTGCTGAACAAAAGAACCAGACTCTGCTCTCTGAGCTCTGTCCCTTTGTCCGACCCACAGTGTGATTCTGGGCAAGTCATGATCCCTACCTGTGCCTCAGTTTTCCTCGTCTGTAAAAGGCAGGCTCAGGTATGTCTTAACAATATTCTGAAGCTTAATGTATCCATAGTCATAAGGCTTTGCTGTTCCTCAGTGAAAAGTACTACATTAATCTCAGATGTTACAGCTTGTGTTTCTTTTTACAGCAGCCACATACTGAGGCCCTGAGTGAAAACCACCCCATTGTGATGGGTGCTAAACAATCACAGGGCAGGAGAGTCCTAGCTCCAGGGAGCTGACAGTCTAACTAGACAAGACAAAGTGATTTGGCCATGGTCACACATGCACACAGACACAGAACCCAGGTCTCCCTACTCCTTGGCCTGTGGACAAGAAAACACCACGTCTCCTGCTTAACACAGCTCCACCTCAGATTTTTGGAACCATAACTGTCCTGAAGTCTTGGTGCTGCATTGACATAAAGCTGAGAGCAGAGAGTCAGGCTCAAGAATGTGGCTGGGGACCAGGGCTTCATGATGTTCTGGTGGGAAGAGGAGACAGAAGTTGAGTAAGAGAAATAGTTTCCCTATTTTTCTGTATTGGATGCTATTCAGCCCTGGGTGGAGAAGCCAGGCAGGCACTACTTTAATTCTGCTGAAATAAGGAGGAAGAGCTGGAGCAAGAAGGAAAAGTGTGCACACAGGGTGAAATCCACTGTTATTAGGATAGAAGTGGTGCCAAGATCCCAGGAACTCAGGGTGACCTTCATCTCAGCTACATCTGTGGGCACAGAGCAGAGCCTTTTCTCTGCAGCAGGGTGTGCAGCATTGGCTGAGAACACCACGAGGCAAGGAAAACTCTGACAGGCAGCCAAGAGTACGGACATTAATACTTTATATCTCATTCACATTTGTTAAATTGATGCACAATAAAACAAAATGTCAATTTTCTTTTTAAATGTCTTTTATGGCAGATTTGATATGGTTTGACAGATTGACAGCCCTAGAGACTGATGACTTCCATTTATTCTCCTGTCTTACGCAGGCGGCAGGCATGAAGGATTCCCCAGGCAGTATCATCCCTGATCTGGAAGGACCACCCAGAAGGGAGAGTGGGCCATCACTGTGCTCTGTCAGTCTCAAAAATTTCTCCATTAAAACTGTTACATGGTTTTCCTTTAAGTTTGCTGTCTGCTGTTGGACTGAAGTCACCAAGGAATCCTTATAGCTATTTATTTTAGGGTGCATCTACATGACAGCTTACAGTGCAGGGGGACCTGGAATCTGGATAGATCAACCCATGCAGAGCTCCCAGTTACCATGGTTAGACAACTCCTTCTACCCAGCCTAGTTTAGAGCAAGCTTGGGTGTCTGCATTGCACCATTGTGTGCACCCTTGGAGTTCTGCATTGGGTCCAGCCACTGGATTAGCACTGTCCTCCCACTTAGGCTACAAACCAAGAAGCCTGGTAGTTGGGACCATGTGGCAATAGGAGACAGAACAGTGGATATATGAAACTGAGCAGTGCAAAGTAAAAGGAAATCTCAGAGCAGAACAAAGGTACCAAATATGCCTGGTAATAAGCAGCCTCTTCTTTGTTGGACTTAGTGGCACATTTCTACTTTGTTCTTTTCTAGAATGTTGCTGGCATAGAACTGAGTGCAAACTTCATTGGTATTGCTGTGGGAGTCAGGGCTGGTGGAGGGTGAAGGATTTGCATCACCCTAACAAGAAGCCCGGTGACTGGGACCACCTGTAGGTGGGCTAGGTCAGAGGCTCTCAACCTTTACTGTACTGATAATGTCATAGACCTCAGTGCTGTCTAGCTGGGGCCTGTCTTCTGCTCTACCTAGTGGCAGCATGGGAAAGGCAAGGTGGCTGTGAACTCCTGACACCTGTTTGTAGCATCTGACCAACATCACTCTTATGTGGCACTTCACATCAGTAGCTTTCAAACTTGGGCATTGACTTCAGTCAATGATCTACAAAGAAGGTTGGAATTATCATGCCCATTTTACTGATCAGGAAACTGAGGCAAACAGAGAGAGGAGATGTCTTGCTTAAGGTCACCCAGCCAGTCAGTGGCAGAACTGGGAATTCATAGATTCATAGACTGTAGAGTCGGAAGGGACCACAAAGGATCATTGTGTCCGACCCCCTGCCCCTGGCAGGAAAGAGGACCGAGGTCAGATGACCCCAGCCAGGTGACTATCTAGCCTCTTCTTGAAGACTTCTAAGCTAGGTGATAGCACCACCTCTCTTGGAAGCCCATTCCAGATCCTGGCCACCCTTACTGTGAAAAATGTCTTCCTAATATCTAACCTAAATCCACTCTCAACTAGTTTACACCCATTATTCCTAGTCACTCTCTGGGGCGCCTTAGTAAACAGCGCTTCCCCTATTCCCCGTTGACCTCCCCTAATAAATTTATAGGCGGCCACAAGATCTCCCCTCAGCTGTCTCTTGTGAAGGCTGAAGAGATTCAGCTCTCTCAACCTCCCCCCGTAGGGTCTATCATGAAGGCCACTAATCATGCGAATGGCCCTCCTCTGGACCCTCTCGAGATTCCCCGCGTCCCTTTTGAAGTGTGGCGCCCAGAACTGGACACCAGTACTCCAACTGCGGCCTGACCAGTGCCGCATAGAGGGGGAGCATCATCTCCTTTGATCTATTAGTCATGCACCTCCTAATCCACGACAAGGTGCGATTGGCCTTGTTGATGGCCTCGTTACACTGCCGGCTCAAGTTCATCTTGGAGTCAGTTATGACTCCAAGATCCCTCTCTGCCTCCGAGCTGCTGAGAAGGACACTCCCCAACCTATAGGTGTGCTGGGGGTTCTTCCTTCCCATGTGGAGTACCTTACATTTATCTTTATTAAATTGCATCCTATTTCTCTCTGCCCATTGATCCAACCTGTCCAGGTCAGCCTGAATCTGCTCCCTGCCCTCCAGTGTACTAACTTTGCCCCATAACTTGGTATCATCAGCAAACTTAGAGAGGGTGCTCTCCACGCCCTCGTCCAAATTGCTGATGAAGATATTGAATAATATCGGTCCGAGGACCAAACGCTGCGGGACCCCACTGCCTACCTCCCTCCAGGCCGAGAAGAAACCATCCACCACCACTCTCTGGGTGTGGTCCCTAAGCCAGTTGGCCACCCACCTGACCGTGTAGGCATCCACTCCGCAATCTGCTAGCTTCCCAATGAGGATAGGGTGCGAAACTGTGTCGAAGGCCTTCCTAAAGTCCAGGAAGATGACATCAGCCTCGGCTCCCTCATCCAGGCAGTGTGTGACCTGGTCATAGAAGGGAACAAGGTTTGTCAGGCAGGATCTACCTGTGACAAACCCGTGCTGGTTTCCCCTCAGCGTCGTTTCCCCTGCTGGGCCTGCACAAATGTGTTCTTTGATTATTTTCTCTAGCATTTTCCCAGGAATAGAGGTAAGACTGAGTGGTCTAAAGTTACCCAGCTCATCCCTTCTCCCTTTCTTGAAAATGGGCACCACATTGGCCCTTCTCCAGTCCTCAGGGACCTGGCCAGAGCACCACAAGTGCTCGAACAGCTGTGCCAGCAGCTCAGCTATGACACTGGCCAATTCTTTCAGCAGGCGTGGATGGAGGTCATTCAGGCCTGCTGACTTGTACCCATCCAGCTCCTCCAGGAGCTCCTTAACTATTTCAGAACTAACCGTAGGTGGACTGGTGCCACATGGACATCCGTCAGTGATCAAGGTGGGGGAATTGGCTTGGTTGATACATAGAAATACTGAAGCGAAGAACTCATTGAAGAGCTCTGCTTTTTTCCCCACGTCAACCACCACCTGTCCTGATTCGTCCTGCCCTATGTTGCTCTGAGCTCTCCTCTTGCCCGCTATATACCTGAAGAAGGACTTTTTATTGTCCTTGATTGTTGAAGCCAGCCTGAGCTCATGCCCCGCTTTGGCCTGTCTAACATTCCCTGCAATAACACGCCAGGAATATATTCCTCCTTGGTGGCTGCTCCCTGCTTCTATTGTCTATACAACTCATTCTTGGCTGAACAGGGAACTCCAGGAGAGTCTGGGGGCAAAGGGGGCTTTTTTGACCCCTTACCTCCCTTCCTACATAATGGGATAGACTCCTTTTGAGCCCCAAGGATCATACCCTTGAGATACCTCCAGCCCTCCTGGACCCCATTTGCTCTATGTTCTTGAGTTGCATCCCCTCACTAACTAGCCTTCTAAGCTCGCTAAAATTAGCCCTTCTGAAGTCCAACACCTTAGCCCCACTAGTTACTTTACCCACCCTTCGCTGGATGAACTCGACCAAGTGATGGTCACTATCTCCCAGGCTCCCATGAACTCGCATGTTCCCCACGAGATCATCCCCTGTTGCTAAGACCAGGTCAAGCAAGCCACTACCCCTGGTGGGACTAGACATCACCTGGGTTAGGTGGAGGTCCTGCACACAGTGTAAAAACCTCCATGAGCAGCTTGTTTTGGCTGTCTGCCCCTCCCAGCAGATATCTGGGTAGTTTAGATCTCCCATGACCACCACCTCCCTCGCCTGTGTGGCATCTGCTAGCTGCCTGGAGAATACATCGTCTAGCTCTTGATCCTGATGAGGAGGCTTGTAGTAGACCCCCGCAACCAAGTCCTTTTCCCTTGCCCCCCCTGAATCCTGACCCACAATGCCTTGGTGTTCCCCTCCTCCACCACCGCCTTAAAGGAATAGAAGCCAGGTCCCTTGTGCCCCACTGCATTTGTGACCTCTCAAATGTTCATGACTCTCAGAACTACTGCTCTAGTTAACTAGAGATCTGGCATAGTGCAGGCCCACACTGCACTGTCCCTTGCCTATCTGTCTCATCTTGACTGGACAGCATCATCAAGGCAGCAATGGGAACCCCCTTCTCTCTTGTCTCTGCTGATGACTCTGGCTGCTGGCAACCAAGATAGCATTAGCTTTCAGGGCAGAATTATTCAGTCTTCAGTGTTGTAACTTTGGCTCAGGATTTAGGACTCAGATGCCTTATTCTGGTGGGGGGACCCACCCTGAAACTGACCATGACCTTTTCATTCGATAATAGACAAATTTATTGATATACAGTGATAAAAGAAAAAAAATAATGCAACCAATCAAGCAATTCTATATATCTAACAAATCCTAGGGCTGTCACCAGAGTCTGAGTACATCTGGCCAGGATGCAGTCTTTACTCTGAGGCTCTCTCTTAGGTGTCAGATATCAGGATGTCAGCAGCCTGGACATGGGATGCTGAGCCCCCTGCTACTTCAGTTGGGTGGATGAGATGAGCTGGTGCTACACCCTCTGTCCCTGGTGGATGGGGTTGGGAATCCCTCATGGGAAGGAGGAGGAGGAGGAGGGACCCAGGTGGGGTCAGGGTAGAGGGACCCTTTATTACTTTCAAGTATCTGCTTTTATATTCTCCTTCCCTCCTGGTGACTCCAGGTCTGTGGTTGTCACTGGTTGGTGTCTCTCTGGGGTCGTCATATTGTCCACATAGCTCATCACATGCACAACCTTCCCAAACATGCAGAACCTTCCCAAACATGCAGGACCTTCCCAAAACAGGAATTTCAGGCCATCCTCTTTGGGCTTGCAACCTGGTGCCACCGTATCTTATGTTATGGAACAGTATGGTACATGCCCCCAGTTTACACTGTGTGTGTCCATTGGCCTTGTTGTGTTAGACAGCCTGTCTGTTTTGAAGGCTCTGTGAAGCTCTGTATGTGACACCCAGGCTTTTTAGAAATCAGTTAACCCCTGCTGCCCATCCTGAGCCATTCTAATACGTACATACTTACATACATACATACATACATACATATCTATATCTATACCTAGAGGCCAATGCCCAAAAAGCAAACCTTTAAATACCATTTCTAAGCCAACAGTAACCAGTGGTGAAACTCCCCATTATCTTCAGTAGTGACAGAGTCAGCTCTAGAGATTCCCCTTGCCTTACCTGTGTTTCTCTCTGACCTGTGCCATGCCACGGCACCCATGGTCTCCAGGTTCTGCCTTTTCCCCTCACTGCTGCATCCTTTCAAACCCTTTTCTTGATTCCGTTCTCTCTGGATGTATTATTAGAAAGGATATCCAGGCAAACCATAGCTGAATCATTAGAAATAACCCTATGTGTTCTGCTGACAAGGTTCTTCTCCTGTTACCGGTATTTGCCATGAGATGGTCATGACAGGGGTGGAGAACAGACATTTCATTTGTGGTGACAGGACGGCTATTAGCATAACAAAAACAATATTTTTCAGAACTCAGTAGATATCCTGAGAGCTGCAGAAATGGCTAACATAGCCACAACATAGTGGACACTTTCTTTTTTTTCTTAACTTTTTCTTGTTTTCCCCTTTTGTCCTCTCATTCAGTTTCCTAGCTTCATAGCGCCAGCTACATACAGTGTCTGAAATAATCTGAGGAAAAATATTCTTCCAAACTTCAGTGAATTTTTTTCCTTGAGAAGATACAAAAGGAAAGACTCAGAGTGAGAGAGCAGCAGCCAGAAGAAAGAAATGTATCATGTGGCACAAACAACCCACAACTAATGTGAGGGAGAAGACCACATTCCCAAAGTCCTGCCAAGAGGAAAGAACAAGGCCCAAAGAACCTGCAGAGAAATGCCAGTTTCTCAACCATATCAAAAGCTGTCCTGGAAAGCAAGAGAAAATGATGGCAGAGCCCTTGCTATTGTCTCCAATGTCTAGTCAGGGGAGCGCTTGCTAGGGATCAGTCATATGTTGCATAGACATGGGGTTCCCAGTGAGCAGGGACATGCTGTATGTGATGAGCAGGGGGAAGAAGGATGGGATGGAGCGCTAGAACACCCTGGTCCCCAGCTCCTCCAGAGGCTCAAGGGGGATGTGGGTGCTCCTGAGAGCCCCCTCTCCATTACTTCTTGGGTGATGGCTTCTGTGGCAAGGAAGAAAACCACTTTGCCATACATTTTGGAAGCCACCACTATCTTTGGGGCCCCCACTGCCCATGCCAATGACCACTCATAGGTTTTGAAGTGGGGCACATTGTCAGGCAGCCAGCAGTGCACCCTACACTGCTTGCTGATGTTGGGGAAGGGCCCTTGACTGCCTGAGTTAGTGTGGGCAGAGGTGGCGGAGGGCTCAGGCTCAAGGATTGCAGGTTTCCTTGCCACTGCCTGGGCATATCTTCAGCTGCCTCTGTGAGCAGCTGGGCTTGCAGGGGTCAGGTCAGATTGGGTCGATATAGTGCTCATTGATGGTGAGCACCTGGTCCCTGCAGGTGGGACTGCTTTCGTTTTAGCAGCAGGCACTTTCCCCTTTCACCCTCTATGGAGGAGGCGGCTGAGGAGTCCCATGCCCTGGTTAGATACAGGGGCCTCTGGGGGATCCCCCTGGCCCTGCTTGTTCTCTCCTGTTTTATTGACTGCCCCCTTGTTGGCAGCTGCAGGTCTGGCAGCTCCTCAGGGGGCTCTTGCCGTGCCATGGGGGGCTAGATGGGAAGGGGTAGGGTGCGGTGCAGTGGGGAAGCCTTGAATTTCCCCTCCATCTTGGAAAGAGGGTTGGTTGCAGGGGGAGGGAGGTTCCCAGGGTGTCTCCTCAGGCTGCACTTGGTGTGGAGGGGCTGTGTGAGGGGCTGGTGGGGTAGGAGGAGGGGACTGAGCATTGTGCTGGGGCTGGACCTAGGGGATAAACACAGAGGGACAGACAGGGACACACACGGCAGGAGGGAGTGAGGAAGCACACTGCTGGCTATACAGACACCAGGACTGAAACACAGGACTGAAACATAGGACTCGCAGGATGGTAGACACGGGGGTGCTGCTGGAGCATGTAGCAGTGGAGTTGGATGGACCCCACTGGTGGTGCTGGGGTCCTCTGTGCCTGGAGCTGCCATGGCAGCAGTGGAAGGATATGGAGGCCTTTTTCTCCTCCCTAAAAGAACTGAATAACTACACAACAGGATGCATTTGGTTCCTTTCTTAATTTTGCATTGAGAGACCGGGAGAATCCAGTATTAAGAATAAAATAGAAGATACTAGCTCAAACAGATAAACTCTGCCCTTTGCTACTGTCCTTGGGTAGCAAATCTTTCTATTAAGAAAGCAAGCCCATTTATTTCTTTAGCAATTAAAGCAGCGAATAATAAGTTTGCTGATGAAATATTGGATAAAACGACACAAGAAACAATACTTGATTCATTAGGAGACCACATATATCCCAGATCTACTAGTGCAATCTTATTGTTCATGTAATACTCTGAAACATTGCTCAGGATACCTAAAATATCCCAGCTTCTTGTTTCATCAATACAAACCATCATTTTTTCTCAAAAATGCAAAATATTTGTTTGAAACATTTTGCTACAGTTAGTGAATTTGCTGTTTTCACTAGGAACAAACAGTCATATTCAATAAGCATTCAGTGTAATGAATAGAATTTGGAGGAAGGTACAAATGTTAACAGTACTTATTCAGTGGTTCATAATAAACTAATTCATACACGGTGTTACTAGGGAAAAATTATTCATTCAAATACTGGAACATGGGTGACACTAAAAACTGTCACCACAAAAATGTTCCAAGTTTTGATTTTGAAAATATGTTCACTTTAATTATCTGTTTAACATATTGTTTGATGGATACTATTCACCCAGCTGTACAGCTAGAAGAATAATGCAAAAATTAGTTATTGGGCACACAACTGAGCCATATCTAGTCATTAAAATCAAATGCTTAATGGGGTGGTGTTTTTGAAAAAAAATTATGGGAATGAAAAAAATGTTGACATTTTTCATCAAAATGTTGACTCTTCATCGAAAAAATAGAACTGAAACAGGCTAAATACATTTAAGTCCTGAAATTTGCAATGTTTCATTCAAAAGTTCTCATTTAGCTTTCATTTAGGTTTTGGTTGGACATTAGGAAAAGCTTTCCAAGTGGGTAGTAAAGCTTTGGACCGGTTACCGAGGAAGTTTATGGAATCTCCAGCCTTGGAAGTTTTTTTAGAGCAGATTAGACACGCACTTGTCTGGAATGGTTTAGACAGGGATGAGACTGCCTTGAGCAGGAGGTTGGACTAGGTGGTGTCTTGAAGTGCCTGGCAGACTTGTTCTTTTATTTCCGTATTTAAAATGTTTAGTTTTTGTTTGAAAAGTTAGTGCTTTTGAGCCAATGAGTTTTCAGTTTGTTTTTTTAGTAACAGTAAACAATCACCTTGAAACAGGTAGGTTTTGTGAAACATTTAACTTCCTTGAGAGCCCAGTTTCCCATTGAAAAATAGTTTCAATGGAATTTGTCAATAGACTTTCTAATATATAGATTTTGTTTTTGTACAGGAATAATAACTAGCCAGTTGCTCCACAACCTGTGAAAGGAAGAATGACAAGTTTTCAGGTGAGCAAAAGTACAAAAATAGTCTCTCCCTTGGCCCTTTAATGAGGCACTTACAAGATCAAATGGAAAGAGGTGCCTCCCACGCATGGCCTTTTTAAAGACATAATTAATTGAAAAGTAACTAACATATAATTGCTTTCTCAGGAGCACTCCAGGGAGCAGGGCAATACCTTGACAAAGGTGCAAGTGCAAAAGAAGGTTAATTAACATTAAGAAGTAAATGGCTAATTGTATTCTGACAGCTTACTTTGCTCAGCAAAGCGTTTTTCATCCCAGCTGTGGCCCCTGCAGTGAGTTCTTGGGATGATCCACAGAGTGAGGTCCAATGATTTCACTTAGAACTCAGCGATCCTGCAGGATCAGTTGTTGCACTGCAGTGAGCCCCATGTACCTGACTGCTGTCAGTGATTTGTCCTCCCACCAGAAACAAGCCAGCATGGACCCAACTACTGACTGTCTGCTTAAGTTAAAGGAGCAAAGACATTATTCCTCCTAGCCTGGAAATGTGTTAGGTTCCTGGACAAAGGGGAAATATTACCTCCCTTTGTTCCTTTCTGAGCTATAGCTCATCTCTTCTACCATCTGGGGTGTGCTTTTGTCATGTTGGATAAGACACAGAGTATGAACTTAATAATTCATTCATTTGATGATGGCTGCTTCCCAGGGGAATTGGGGAGCAGGTTGGATCTCTTTGATGTGACAGGCAACAAATGAACTTAATGTGACTGTGCAGGCATACAAATTTGGGAACTGCTTCCCTGGTGCCAGCTAAGGCAGTTCCTTGTCTTTGAGAGGGCAGATGTTAGTTGTATCAATTAATGCAAGGCAGGAAGGCATTCATATAAGATAGCCATGACAGTGGAGTGAGTTTAAAACTAGCTAGAATAGAATAGAATAGAATAGAATAGAATAGAATAGAAGCAGTCCCAAGCAGAGGTGCCTTGTGCTTGTGGCCAAGCTATCAAAAGCATTATGGCCTGTTATTCTCTGGTTTGAGGGAAAAGCATCCTTGAGAAAAGTACCCACCATAGAGCATCTGAAAGGGAAATCTACAAAAAGGGGAAGGTAAAGGAAACAAGAGTTAGAAACAATGAGTTGAAACCAAGTTCTGTTCTGCATCACTGCTCATCAGAGCAAGAATGACTCATAGATGCCAAGCTGTTTCCACCTCAGCAGATCCATGGGGGGAGTGAGAAACCTGGGGAGGATGGTGAGGGCTTTCTGGGTTGCTCTACTTTGGTTCAGAGTGTGTGTTTAGGGAAGCCATGTCCACCTGCTGAGCTGTGATTTAGTGCATGTTTCAATATCCTACACCTGTCTTGGGGAGATAAGGCAGTTGGTGTCCCCTGGATCTTTGTCCATGGGTGTCAGGAATCCATCATAAGGATAGATAGGCAGGAGGAAGCCAGTACTTCTGCCTTAGCCAAAAGCTTTCTCCGTAGTTATGGGTTAGTGCCTATGCTGGTAACTCCAGGGCACCTGATTAACAGCAAATGAGATGGATAAATCACTTTGCATCTCATTCTCTAGCAGGACTGTGAAGGGATGTTTGCAGATCCCCAGGTTCACCCTAGAACACTGGAATGCTGCCACAGCCCCCCACAAGCCTTGACTGGGCTTTTGCTAGGCACTGCAGTGAGACACACCCTGTGAATGGTGGTAAAGCAGTGGAAGAGGATATTTTAACTTTCCCTCCCATAGCCACCAACAACCACTGATATTAGGGCAGGCAGAGCCTTGCTCTTGGACACTAGGTGAGTTGTCCACATTTTTGACCCTGCCAATAATGCCAGTGGCTGCCAAGAGGAAGACATTTCCAAATTAGTGCTATTTGACATTGCATACAGGAACCTTGCCCTTGGGCTGAAGGTGGTTTAGTAGCAGATTCTGCTCTTCCCCTCCTGATATATCTCTCTTCTTCGGACACACAGGTGTCTCCTCCACAGCTTTCCTAGATGTAGCAATCTTCGGAAAGGCTTCTCTACTACTTTATGAGCCAAGGGACAGATCATTGCATACCTGCTTTGTTCACTTAGGCTGTGTCCAGGTGCGTGTGGACATTTGGTTCCCTGGGGACAACGAGCAGCACCACATGCACCACTGGTAGTTGTCCCCATGGAATGCCTGTGCCATGTGCATGCTGGAACATGGCAAGTTACCCTGGGGGGGGGGGGTAGGGGAGGCTGGCCCCAGCAGCCTTACCTAGGGTACTGGGGGTCTCCTGGGGCTGCAGCAGTGGCAGCCCTGCTGCGTGGAGCGTGGCCGGCAGTGGAGTGTGGCTCTAACTGGCCAGGTTCCACCTTTGGGCAGCACACGCTACTGCTGTGTGAGCCATTCCACCTTTTTTCTCCTCAGGTTTTTTGCCCACTGGATATCCCTTTCACACTGCACTGGAACATGCAGTATGGGGCACTGCAGCCATGTCTGCGGTGCCACATACCGCATGGCCATGCTCATCTGGATGCGGCCTTAGGGCCTTACAGAGCTGACCCTGGAGCTCTTATTAACAGAAATCATTGGGCAATTTCATTGACCATGAAAGAGAAAGATGATAGACATGGTGATCTGTGCTCTGTGTAGCCTTCCACTGCATAACTCTTTCCAAACAGAAATCCTTACCTATGGCAGCTGGTGTTACCCTGGTCCTGGGCTCCTCACACAGCTACTGTGATGCACCTCAGTCTTGACTAGCAGTCCATTTCCCCTTCTATACCACCCCTTGGCCAGCACACACTGCTTGGATTAGACACTTCAGTGCTGATTTGCACTTTCCCTTATTACAGTCCAGATTTCCTGAGGACAAATTGCCAAGTACAGTAAAAAGCAAGGTTGCACTGAGAGATGGACAGTGGATGTTTAAAATAAGCAACCGCTCATCCTCAAAGCAGAACTGAGACTCAGCTCTCTAGCTGTGGTAAAGTCAGTAGTGCCCTTATTCCCCGAGGTCATCTTGGGGCAGCTCCGCCTCTTCAGTGCCACCCTATATTTGACCTGGGCAAAAAGGGCCTTGGCAGGCATACCACTGGGAGAAGCATTTGACTTTCACTGCAGTCCAGCTATAGAATCCCCTCTATACAGCTCCTTCCTCTGAGACATTTGCAAAGCATATTGATGCCCTTCTGCTTTCTGGAGGATTAGCCCGCCTTCATCTCTGAGCTGATTTGCTCAGAGAATTTGTTTGGGGGGTTGTTGCAGCACATCACATAGCTTTTGTGAAAGGTATTACATGAAAGATGCTTTGGAAATGATTTCCATTTGCTGAGGGGAGAGCAAATTGTTATCATCAAGCCTGTCTTGGTTTTGGCCTCATTCCAAACATCTCAGGGTGGTATGTCATTGAATGACCAGGGCATTCTCACAAGGTGAGCTAATGGTCCTCCCTATGGAAATTACTCTCATGCTTTAATTAACCCAAGATTAGGGTGGATTTTTACTCAGGTTATATTCCCTGTTCCCACTCTGCATGCACACACTCATGAAAACTTCCAGTTGTTTCTAAACACACAGTCACAAACTCTTTACACCCAACTTGCATCCATAGATGCTTCTCAAGCAAATCCCGGGACGTCATTCTCCCCCTGTACTCGGCCTTAGTGAGGCCGCAGCTGGAGTACTGCGTCCGGTTTTGGGCTCCACAATTCAAAAAGGATGTGGAGAAGCTTGAGAGAGTCCAGAGAAGAGCCACGCGCATGATCAGAGGTCAGGGAAGCAGACCCTATGATGACAGGCTGAGAGCCCTGGGGCTCTTTAGCCTGGAAAAGCGCAGGCTCAGGGGTGATCTGATGGCCACCTACAAGTTTATCAGGGGTGACCACCAGTATCTAGGGGAACCTTTGTTCACCAGAGCGCCCCAAGGGATGACGAGGACGAATGGTCACAAACTACTACAAGATCGTTTCAGGCTGGACATAAGGAAGAATTTCTTTACTGTCCGAGCCCCCAAGGTCTGGAACAGCCTGCCACCGGAGGTTGTTCAAGCGCCTTCATTGAACACCTTCAAGATGAAACTGGATGCTTATCTTGCTGGGATCCTATGACCCCAGCTGACGTCCTGCCCTTTGGGCGGGGGGCTGGACTCGATGATCTTCCGAGGTCCCTTCCAGCCCTAATGTCTATGAAATCTATGAACTTTATTCACATACAGTCCCACTCTTGTATATCCATACACACACACACTATCTCATAGACACCCACAAACGTGGTATTATGCACACAAGAGTACTGTTGCTTTGCATACACATACACACTCACAAAGCTAAAGAGCATATAAGGTGACAATCTTTCACACATACATGCACTTGCAATCTCCCTTATTCCTTCATACTCATGCACACTCCATGCACACATGCATTCATTCATCCCACCACCCATGCTCTTGCATGTTCAGTCACAGTCAGAAGTGTAACAACCAGGGTCTGTTCCCTGGCTAGCAATGGCCACAGTGGTGGCAGAAAGGTGGAGGTTGCTGTTCTGGCACCTCTTCTAACTGGACTCTTGGGACTGGTGCCCTGGTCATGTGGTAGACTAGTAGTTGCAGTCATGAGCAAAACAACATATTCATGGGCACAGCCATACTCCTAGGGACATACAAGCACTGTATGGAACATGCATGCATGCATACACATCACACAACTTTCCTGGATGGAACATGTGGCAAATGATCTTCTCTTGCAGCTCAGCTGTCTCAGTCTCTCTCTAAAACTAAAGACTCAGAGGCAGAGACAAGCAACCAAAGGAGAAGGGGTAAGGAGTGATGTATTAGGTCAAAGTTATTTGAATAGTAATGGAGAATCAGAATGCTCCATCTATGTGCAGGAGATTGGGAAACCTAGGGGAGATTTAAGGAGCTCACTGGAGGACTGGCTTGGTTGAAAAGCTGGTTGGTACATGTGTAAACATTGAATAAAGGCATTAGAGGATGATTGAGAGGAGCAGAGCTTCAAAAGTATTTTCTGAGGAGTTATTTCCCAGTCACTATGAGGTCCAGAATGAGTTCAGAGTAGTGTAGTGAAGTTTGGGAATAGGTAGATTAGAGAGAGAGCGAGTGTAAAGCCCCTCTTCCAGAGGTCAGTGAGTTGGGGAGTTGGGGACATTTGGTTATTCTTGGTACCACTGTTTCAGGCCTTACATCCCCAGAAGTAAGGTCTGTAAAATATGTTCTTTAGGGGGCTTGGGGAAATAACGAATAAACAGTGCTGAAGAATCTGACAACCTGCAGAAAATCCCAGGCAATGACACTATTTGTGTTTTAGCCTAACTTATCAGTTTAGAATTCAAACAGCTTTCGGGGTTCACAAGCTTTTTGTACTGATAGGTTCTGTGGTACACACATCCTCTGCCCAAGAGAATATTTCACCACTTATTAACAATGATTACAACACAGTTGTCTCACAGGTGAAAAAGGGCTAGGGCTGCCAGGAAGCTTCCTAAATGAAACTGAGTTAAAATAATGGTATGCTCCACTCAGCACTGGAGAGTACTTTTTACTGTTGTTCATTGGGATTGCAAGTCATGTAGCAACACCCTCCCAGCTTTGTCTCTCCAAGCCTTGATTGCTCCTGCCAGCATTCAGGTCCCACTGGAAGCACTAATGCATTTGGCACTGGCGTTTCATGTAGTTGTGGTTCATTCTGGATGTCACTGACACCCCATAGAGGCATTAACAAAAGTGTCATACTAAAAGTACTTAGGTTTAACAACCTCAGATAACAGCCTTTTAAAGCAGTACAAAGTTGTGAACCATAAGGGGAGATTGCAAATTCACTAGTGAACCATTCAGATATGGACCAGAAAAAGAGGACTTCAATTTTAAAAGGAATCCAGGCATGAGAAAAATTAATGGCTCAGGCAATTGGCAAAGAGATATGAAGCCTTCCTCAACAAAGGATGTGTTCTGCCTTTAGCTCCCGGCCAAGCACTGAACCCATTAAATGGGTTCTTTGGTGGCCTCTCTCTGAAATGACTTAGTTTGCAGCGTCACCCATTGGGGTCTTCTTCAGTCAAAACATTGCATCTTGATAGTTTTATGACTATAATTTATATCACTCATGTCTGCTCTGAAAGTAAAATTATTCACTTTACTAAAGGCCAGTACTAGATTTACAGCATCACTTAAGCCCTGAGGAACTTCACCAGTTGTGTATGAGTAGCTATACAGCGCGCTCTGAATCACTGGGGTCCTGTCCCATTGAATCACCTTGGAATTCTCTGGAGTCTGGAGGGAATACCTCCCAGGGCAATTCATCTGAGAGATGGCCCAGAAATGATGTATAAACAATAGTCATCATTACATTGTGGGGGAGGGCCTTTATGGAATGAATTCTGGCTCTCAGAAATATCAGAGATTGAATAGACCATGGGACTGAATTTTACACTCTTATCCTTAGAGAAAGTCAAAATGGAAAAAAATAAATCAAAATCTTTGAATCTCAGAAATATTTTGGGCCCGGTCAATTCAACTTCCAGCAAAAGCTTCATCTAGTTTCTGTTTTATCCAGTCTGATTTGCCTGTGCAGAGCTTAAATTTAGGCAGAAGAGGTGAACTGCAATAGTCTATCTGAAGGTCTGTCACTTGTTTAGCAGTTTGGAAGTACAGATCCTTTCACTTTGAGGTTTCTGGTTCAGCTCCAACTCTGGTTAGTAGTTAAAAGGTGGCTTGTGTGAAATAAGCTGGTAGGTTTCCATGGTACTGAACCATCATCATCATAGCCTGTTGATGACAGACTCAGTAGACAGTAAATGTACAGTCTGGGATATGCAAAGTCTGCTAAGGGAGTTAGGTACTCAGCTGCCATTGACATGCCATAACTTTGGGCATCTACATTCCTTTGTTTCCCCTAAAAACTTAACTTTAATCAATACATGGATTGATGATGCTCCTTTTCCACCTGTGGGAGGTTGATTTGAGGCAGAGTGAGGAATTCTTGCCCTGGCTTTCCTCACACTGCATAAATAAAAGAGTCATCCCCCAAGATGCCAGTCTAGCACTTTTGATCACATCTTATCATCCAGTGAAGACAAGGCCCTCCAAGAGGGCAACTTTATTCCACCCTGGCTCCCTGGCTCATGAGGGCTATGACGATGGGTGGATCCACAATTTCCTAAAGGGGGTGCAGCACACTGCTGCTCAGAACATGAGCAGATGAAGGTGAGGTGTTGCCAGAGCCCTTGGGCTGGCAGAGGACACTGGGGAGCTGGGCAGGGAGCAGGTGCACAAGGGGAGGGGACTTGCTCCTGCCAACACTGCTGCCACTGTCCCCAACTGACCCAGGGGTGGGAGAGAGCGGGGACAGAACCACTCCTGCCCCTCCTCAGCTGTGGCCTGTGTCAGGTGCTGGGTGAGCTGGGAACAGGGACAGCAGCAGTGGTGCAGTTTCCTCCTTTCAGCACCTGGTCCCTGCATGCTTCCCTTTCCCTTCCCTGCTCAGGTTTCCCAGCTGGCTGGGAGCAGGCACTGGAGGGAGGAACCTGAATGCTGCTGCTACTGCCCCTGGGGGAGCCTGGCTCCTTGCACAGCTGCCCCCTGCACCATGGGGCAGGAGTGGTCCAGGAGGGGCTCTTGGACTTCCCCCATGCCTGCATCAATCAGGGATAGGGGCAGTGGCATACAGGTTCTAGTGGGGTACACTGGGGGGAAGGACGAGGGGGGAAGCAAGTGGTGGCAGGAAGCAGGCACTGGAAGGAGGAACCTTGCGCTGCTGTGGGTGTCACTTGCCAAACCTGGCACCCTGCACAGCCACAGCCCACACCTGGAGCAGGGCAGGAGTGGCTCTTGGGTTTTATGTGCACCCATATCAGCCAGGGGCAGCAGTGGCAGTGGTGGAAGCAGGGGTGCTTCTGTACCACTGCACCCCCATGGGTCTGCTCTTGGCTATGACTGGATGACTCCTTCATGGAGCCATGAGCTGGTACGGTTCCCAGATGTCGCCAAGGCTGATCTTTTTTGTATTGAGAGGGAGGCTGGCCTACATTGACCTGGGATCAGCCATCCTTGCCATCATCTTAAATGGCTGCTATCAGTCCCAGAAGAAAACGTTTAAGTGGGAAGGGGGAGGGAAGTAATCTGAGACTCTGGGCCTTGTTTCTATTCCTTCCCCAGGCAGAGTTCCTCTGGGTGGTGCCCACTGACTCCTTTGTGGAGCTGTGGGTGTTACCT
Organism: Alligator mississippiensis; assembly: GCF_030867095.1. Taxonomy (NCBI): domain Eukaryota; kingdom Metazoa; phylum Chordata; order Crocodylia; family Alligatoridae; genus Alligator; species Alligator mississippiensis. Next base: position 25,951,224 of record NC_081837.1, on the reverse strand, counting down.
GAGGTTGTCTTATTAGGTCCTCAATGAGTGCCCTTGCTTTGACTCTGTGGCTATACTTCCTTTCTCATTTGACTCAAATGTTGCCCCTCAGATTCAGCTGTGTCCTAAAATCCATGGTCTCTCCCTCCCTCTTTCCCCTGAGAGGACAGGCCTTCAGTTCTGGTAAGCTGTGCGCACCTCTTCTTGGGATCTGGAGAAGCTGGCTCTAAATGCATTTTTAAAGAAACTGTTTTCAGCAATGTAAAGTAGCACATTATGCTGTTCTGGTTGTAGAGTCCCTGCTAGGCCTAATCTGTGGCACAGGGAAGGAGTCTAGGCCACTTGAGGAGAGGCAGAGTGAAAACTCCCTGCCAGGCCTGTCAGCCGTAGTATATCTGTCTTCCCTTTCTTTCCTGCAAAGCCTACATTGATTTGAAGATTTCATTTTGTCAGCCTGTTGCACATTGTTTCTCTCCAGCCTTCAGTCTCACCTAAAGAGAGTTAAACATTTATTAAGCACAGTGGTGAAATCAGATGACAAAAAAGCAGGATAAGAATTTCTGGATTAAAAAGATTAAAGTGAGGGTAGTGACAGCACTAAAATATTTCCCTTAGACAATGCACTTAGACTGACACGTTGCTTACAGGTGCTGCTCAGGCAGGGTGTCTTTCCAGCTGAGGAGCTGACAGTAGATGGTTTAGCCTGTTCATACTGGTTCTTTTTAGTCCCATTTAATATAAGAAGCATTCATCCAGCATTATGATGAGAGGCTGCCTTTCATTTTCATTACAGCATCTTCTAGAGGCTCCAAAGATAGTCACCATGGGGCATGTCTACACAAAATATGAATGCACAGAAGACTAATTCTACTGAGCATTAGCGCAGTGGGCAAAGCCCATGCTGTTGCGCTAATGTGCAGTAGATTTAGTCTAATATACAATAGCATCACAAAAAAAAATGTTCATCTGTGCTAATGCGCAGTAGTACCAATTACAGCACATTTAGTATCTGTCATTCCATGTACTAAACTTAATGGGTGCCTATAATTGTGCAGTGAGGCTGCTCCAATGTGCTGTAATTATAGTGCGTTGGAGCACACTCGATTAATCAAGTCTGCTGGAGTGTGATGCTCCAGCAGACTCCAGTGTTATGTGTATCAGTGTCCCTGCACTCAAAAATAGTGGCAGGGGCACTTTATCTAAAGCTCATTCAACGAGCTGTAGCTAAAGTGCCCCAGCTGCCCATTTTCAGAGTGGGGATGCTGATATACCTGATGCTCCAGGTGCTCTAATTAGACCAGCTCTCAGAGCCACTCTGATTAAAGTGCTCCCTCCCCACTCCTGGAGCACATGTATAAATATACAGTGTATTTTTTAATTATACACAGTGTACAATTATGTGTATAATTATGGCACATTAATGAACAGGTAAACATGGACACGTACTAGGTGCTGTACATTCAACTTACAAAGACAGGTCCTTGCTACAAATGGCTTATAGTCTACATAGCCAAGGAGCACATAGGCAAACAAGATTGAAGTGATGAGCCCAAGGACACCTTCCAGGACTTGAACACAGATCTCTTCATATAAAGCCCAGGGCTGTATCAACTAGACTACACTATTTTTTTCTTGCCTGGGAATACAGAAGAGACAATACACCTCTCTGTCCCAAGTGTTTGCCAGAAGAAAGTGCCTTTCACAGCACTGGGTGCTGCAAGGAAGGTGATCCCATCTGGACCCAGGCATTTTTCAACAGAGGGTTAACAAGCCCATTTCTTAGCTTACTGCACTTGGCCTAACTTTTCCCAGGGCTCTTCTCCTTCTTTGATGTAGCTGTTAATTCTGGGAATATTTCTTCCTGGCCTGACAGTTAAAATGCTGCTGCTAAGGTAATAAACAGAATATTAGCCGTGCCTTGTCAGAACAAACGGTGCTTCGCTGATAAAGAGTTGCAGGGGCTCCGCAGTAGGCATTACTCTCCTGCACCACATCTTCATTGCATGCACCTCTGAGTCATTGCCCCTCCCTAATACTGGAATGATGTACCAGCTGGACCACTTCACTCCACTGCATGGGGAGGGGCAGGATTACTCAGCTGTGTGTCCTTAACTCTGCACTGAAAGGAATTAATGGTGCTTCTTTTTTGGTTCAACCTGATTTTTTTTCCTTGCTACACCCCTGGGGCTCTGAGTGGTTCTACTGATGGCTATGCCATCCTAGATGGGCATAGGTTTGCTACAACAATCCAGAGTGGTGTAAACTCAGTGGTAGAAATGGGATTGTGCGTGTGATTATCACCATAGTCAAAGATCAGGATCATCGGTCCTGGTGACTGACTGACTGAAAAATGTATGTCTCATTGATTAAGACCATTGTCCAGGGTGGACCATGAGAGGCAGTGGACTTTATACTGGGTCTGCCAGGTTTCTGCTTCTTTTCCTTTCAGAGCAACCTGAATCTAGCTGGTTAGAAAAGCTTGGAGGGAAACATTATTAATCAGAGAAAGCCATTTGGTTGAAGTAGTTCTTGAAATCATGTTGCATCCCATCACTTGCTCTTGAATAAAGGGACCAGACACCATTTGAGTCTCCCTCTGCCTCCATTTGCCCATCTAAATTATGGGAACAATGTTACTTTAAGGCCATAGCTGGAGTCACCTTCCCACTGACTTTCAACATGACCCTGGAGAACTTTCTTAGATCTTGTTTCTGTGAAGAAGCAAACTGCAGGAGAGTGTTTTGCAATAATGATGCTAGACATTCTACATTGACTTTCAGTTTCTGAGCTGTAAATTGGAAATGATAGTCCTTCTCATTTTCCTGAGGCATGGTTTCACATAAACATGCTTGGATAAAGGCACCTGACTTTGGTATAGTAGAATTAATGGATAACCTACTGAGTGATTGTCCTTCTACCGCTATGATCTTCCTCTAGACCAAGATAGACCCTCTGGCCACCTTGCGTTTCGACCTTCCAGAGGTGTTGGCGCTCAGTTTTCATCTCTCCTTGCCATCTCTCAAACTCATTTCTCTGCAGCCTCCCCCCCTCCGGGTGAATTAATGATAGAGCTGATGATAATAAAGTGCTTCAGGTGGAGAGGAGGGAGTATGGTGGTTTGTTCATTTTCCTCTCCTGCTTTGTTTGTATTTGTGCATATGTGAAATATCTTCTGATAGGAACCTAATGTGCTAGAACACTGAAAATGCTTTCAGGCTGTTAGGTAGCTGCCCTCACCAGCATTACCCTGATGGCTAATTAGGCTGATGCTCATCCCAAAGTGATGAGTTTGCAGGGCTGCTGTTGCTCTGAAGGAGATTGATGTCGCATGGCTTATCAATTTTCAATCTCAACACAGCTAGATATTTATCGGGCCATGGAGAACAAACACTTGTAATATTTAAGGGAGGAAACTTTAATGGAATCCATTGCAAATTGCCAATCTTGCCTCCCTCTAGGCTCATTTTTTTCTCCTGCACCCAAAAAGAAATGAAAATAAGAAAGAGGGGGGAAAAAATCAGAGGTTTTATTTAAAATTGCTGATTTTTTTTGTGTATCTTCCCCATTCCATTCCAAGTGGATTGTGCTTTTATTTAAAAAAAAAAAAGTTTTTAAGCCATGAGGAACTGGCTGCTTTAGTCTCTACCGATACTGCGTTAGCCTGGGAAGAGACTTGCTCCTGAATCAACCATCCAAAACCCTGACCATCAATTTGGCTATATGGACTGATAACAACTACTGCTCATGTCTGTAACATATTTCCAACATTGATTAATCTTTTAGAAACTACTGGTAAACAGAAGGTTAATTAAACTATGCAAATACTTGATTTTTGGTTTGTTGGCTAAAGTGGGAAATCAAAAAAAAAAATTCCTTTGGGTCAACACAAAGTGTTATCCATTTTTTGTCCTGGATGAAAACAGAAGAGAAAATCATTTCAAGTTCAATGAAATATTTTGTTTAAATGAACTTGTCACAACCCAAAGTTGTGATTTTTTTATTTGTGTGTGCGCTTTGGCACCGCTAAATTATTTCCTGCCAAATTTGTCGCTTTCCTTGCACGGTAGAGCTCTCTGCTGCTAGAGAGAGCTCTAGTGCAACAGGGGATTTCCCACCAAATTACAGCTTCTTTGCAGCGTGCATCTCTTTTGCGTCATGGTGATACATGCTGTAAAGAAGTTCCCGCCATTTGTATTAGGGTCCACGCCATGTTATTGGCCGACTCCTAATTTAGGCACACGTGGAGGTTAGCGATTGGCTTGCTAGCCGTATATAAGGCTTGGGTAGTTTCCGCCCAAGTTGGAAGACTCCACTAACATCGGAGGAGGGAGGAGAGAGAGATATTCTGTGTGAAGATCTCCAAGCGCTGCGGACCCTCGCAGACCCGGCGCACCTCCCCTAAGCAGGCAAGAGAGGCAATAGAACCGAGCCTACGGAGCTTTCGCTTCTCGCCTCTCCCCATCACCGAGCGCAATCCTAGACGTATCCGTTTCCTGTAACTTCGGACCCCGCGGAGCCTAGCAAACTCCAGGGAAAACGTATTGGACCCGCGGAGCCTGAATAACTCCGGGGAAACTTTTCGAACACAACTTAACCGGACCCGCGGAGCCTAGCAAACTCCATGGGAGCAATCGTTTTGTCAGAGTCCTCCAACGAGGGTTCAAGCGGGAGCTGTGCCTGGAAACTTGTCCAGCCTACACCGATACCATCTTTGGGTGTAAGTAAACAATCTTTTCAATCAACCTTTATGCCTCCGTGACTAATTCTAACTCATGTGCACAAGACCATCCCGCGGTTTCTCCCACCCCGCGTGCCCGGGCTGATGGCCGCAGCCCGCGTGCACCAGAGACGGGTCCGGTACAACCCTGGTTCGCCCCCGGCTTGCCCATGGCGGCCAGAATGGGATTGGAATCACCGCCGCACATGGCGACGAGAGCGGGCTCGGGGCCCGGCCTGCACAGAACTGAGATTTTATTGCTGCTTTGTTTTGCTTTATTTTCTCTTTTGACTTGTTTAAACTTAAATTTAAGTCAACTCAGTTTCAAAACTTTATGTGAAAATGAAACAAAACAATGTTTGTTTTGAAAAAGTCATGCTGAATAAATTTTAATTTTCCAGTTGTTGTCAGGGTCTTTGTTGGCAGTAATGTTTAGCCAAGTTTGGCACAAACTTGCACTGGCTTTAGGTCAACCCACGCATACCGTATTTCATGGTGTATGGATCAAGTTTTGAAGCCCATTTTTTGTCTCTTAAAATTCAACCTTGACTTATACACCATCCCCTTGGACCAGCAGTGCCTGGACCCCCTGGGATCTCCTGGGAGCTCAGGCAGCACACAGCACACTGGCAGCCTGGGCAGCCCCAAGGGGTGCTGCTGCTGCAGAAGGAAGGACCGCAACTCAGGGGCTGCCCAACCTGGCAGCATCTCCCCTCCTGGCCAAGCCCGTCCACTTCTGCCTTCAGGTGCTTGTGGCTGGCAAGATACCTGGTGCCACCTGGGAAGGTGCTGGCTTGCCCCAGGGGCAGTGCAGGGTGTCAGGCAGGGGTGGGGGGGGAGGCTGGCAGTGGGGGGCCCCTTCCCAACACCCTTAGCCTCCCCCCCTGCCCCTATCCAACACCCCGTACTGCCCCAGGGGTGCTTAAGGCAGAAGCAGTGAGGGACCCCATCCTGCTTTTGGTGGAGCCTCCCTACCTGCCCCGTGGCTGGGAGGCAAAAGTCATGACCCCCCCAAATTCTTCTGGTTAGGGGAGAATTTCCCATATGTAGCCATCTAAGAGGAGGGCTGTGGGCCTGGTCCCCAGCCCAGGAGCCTGTATTGGATCTCCTGGGGTCTTGGAGCCAGCAGCATGGTGCCATGTAGGCTGTGGTCATATCCACTGTGGGGTGAGTAGGGGTGTTGGTTAGGGCCTGTTGGCACTGGATTTATGACCCAGATACTTTGTTCTGGGTGGACACAATCCCTCACCTTTCTATTTGCTAACAAGCAAATTTTATTAACACACAGTGGTAACAGATAATAATAATGCAAGCAATTCTATATCTACAAGTCTCAGGTTTCACAGAGTCAAGGTACATCTGGCCATTATGTGAGCTTTCCTCTGAGGTTCTCTCTTGAAAGTCAGATGTCAGCAACCTGGAGGTTGGAGGCAGACCCCGCCTCCTCCCCTCTCTGCCAGTGGGGTGGGTGAGATGGGCTGGTGGTATGCCCTCCATACATGATGGCCTCAGGTTTCCTTCTTAGGGGCCCTTTGCTGCTCTGAAATCCCTTCTTTTGTGTCATTTTCCCTGTGTGTTGACTCATGTTTGGGCATCACTGATTGGTCTCTCTGTGATTGTCATACTATCCACATTCTGTCCTGTCAACCTAGTCCTTTGTTTCACAAACCCATCACATGCACACATCCTAATTTTGTTCTTTCTAGGCCTCCTAATTTGGTCCATTCCCCCAAAATTGGAACTCTCAAGGGCCCTGCAGTTAGGCACTGTGACCTGGCCAACGTGGCAGAGTCCCTTATCTCAAGTTATAGATTCATAGATGCTAGGGTCGGAAGGGACCTCAAAGGATCATTGAGTCCAACCCCCTGCCAGTGGCAGGAAAAAGTGCTGGGGTCATATGACTCCAGCCAGGTGTTTGCCCAGTCTCCTCTTGAAGACCCCCAAGGTAGGGGAGAGTACCACCTCCCTTGGAAGCCTGTTGCAGATTCTGGCGACCCTAACCGTGAAGAAGTTCTTTCTGATGTCCAACCTAAACCTACTCTCTATCAGCTTGTGGCCACTGTTTCTGGTTATTTTAAGGGGTGCTCTGGTAAACAGAGCATCTCCTATTCCCTGCTGTTCCCCTCCCCAGTGAATTTGTATACTGCCACAAGATCCCCCCCTTAGCCTTCTCTTGCGAAAGCTGAAAAGGTCCAGGTCCCTCAGTCTTTTCTCATCAGGCCTTCCCTGGAGGTCTCTAGCCATATGAGTGGTCCTCCTCTGGACCCTCTTCAGCATTATATTACCTACTGGAGTCCTACAAATGTGGTCCTTGATAACTTTTTCAAGGGTTTTCCCAAGGATAGAAGTGAGACTAACTGGTCTATAGTTACTTGGATCCGCCTTCCTCCCCTTCTTGAAAATAGAGACCACATTGGCCCTTTTCCAGTCCTCTGGTACCTTACTCAAGCACCACGAATGCTCAAGCAGACGTGCCAGTGGCTCTGCTCTGACACTGGCTAATTCTTTCAGCACCCTTGGGTGAAGCTCATCTGGTCCTGCTGATTTAAACACATCCAGCCCCTTCAAGTGTTTCTTTACTTGGTCGGCACTGACAGTTGGTGGGCTGGTGTTTCTCCTGCTTCTGTCAGTAATGCCTTTGGCAAATTTGTCTAGATCCGCGTTCAAGAATACAGAGGCAAAAAACTCATTGAAGAGCTCTGCTTTGTCCCTTCTATCTGTCACCAACTGCCCTTGTCTATCCAGTAGGAGTCCTATGCTGCCCTGCACTTTCTTTTTGCTCCCTATATACCTGAATAAGGACTTTTTGTTGTCCTTAATTTTTGTTGCCAGGCTGAGTTCTAATGCTGCTTTGGCCTTCCTAACTGATTCCCTGCAAGTGTGAGCCAGGGAGGTATACTCCTCCTTGGTAGCTACCCCCTGCTTCCACATCCTGTATGTCCCTTTTTTGCCCTTAGGTTTTCCTGTATTTCCCTGTTTAGCCAGGAGGGTTACTTGGCCCCTTTGCCCCCTTTTCTATTCAATGGGATTGCCTTCTTCTGCACCCAAAGAACTGCTTCCTTAAGGAACAGCCACCCTTCTTGGACCCCCACTTTGTCAATGCTCTTGAGCTTTAATGCCCCACTAACCAATCTTCTAAGCACACTAAAGGCAGCCTTTCTGAAGTCTAGCACTTCTGCCCTGCTGGTTACTTTTCCCACCCTTCGCCAGACAGTGACTTCAATCAGTTGATGGTCACTATCCCCTAGGTTGCCTTGTACCTGCAGATCCCCCACCAGGTCATCCCCTGTAGCCAGTACCAAATTCAGCAAGGCGTTCCTCCTAGTGGGATCATATACCTCCTGCATTAGGTGGAGGTCCTGTATGCAGGTTAAGAACTTACATGAGTGATTAGATCTGGCTGACTGTTCCTAACAGCAGATGTCAGGGTGGTTTAGGTAATCCATGACAACTGTATCTCTTGACCGTATGGCCTCTGATTGCTGCCTGGAGAATTTCAGGTCTAGCTCATCCTCCTGGTGTGGCAGTCTATGGTAGACCCCCACTACCATGTCCCTTTCCCCTTGACCCCTTTGTATCCTAATCCACAGTACCTCATTTTGGCCCTCTTCTGATCCTACTTTGATTATAGAAGATGTATATTGCTCCTTAACATAGAGAGCAACACCCCCAACCTTTTCTCCCCACTCTATCCCATCTGTGCAACCTATAACCTTCAATGCCTACCACCCAATCATGAGTAGGGTCCCACCGGGTTTCAGTTAGCCCAACTAAGTAGAAGTTGTTGCCTGCAAGCAGAAGTGCAAGTTCCTTCTGCTTGTTCCCCATGCTCCTAGCATTATTGTAGAGACATTTAAGCCCCACAATGGGTTCCCTTGGTACCCCCCTGTTCTGATGTCTATTGGCCCCCTTAGTGCTTACCTGGGCTGATGCATCGCATGGCCTGTGGTTCTCTGAACCTAGGTTCTCATTGACCAATGCATCCCTGCCCCCCGACAAACCTAGTTTAAAGCCCTTTGGAGGAGATCAGCCAGCCTGTAAGAGAACAGACTCTTACCTTTAGAAGAAAGATGAAGACCATCTTGTCCCAGGATACCTCTCTCGTGGAAGTGTGGATCATGGCTGTAGAAGCCAAAACCTGCCCAATGGCACCAGGTCCGGAGCTGCAGGTTGACCTCTCTGATGCAGGCATCTTAGTGTTGACGGCGACCACTTACTGGGAGGATTGATGAGAAGACCACCCCCAACTTTCTAAGCCTGGCCCCCAGAGCCATGAGTAGTCACTCATGATGTGGTCCAGACTACTGCCTGCATCATTTGTGCCCACATGGACGAGGACCATGGGATAGTAATTGGAGGGCTGGATGACATCCGGAATCCCCACAGTGATGTCTCGGATCCTGGCACCGGGCAGGCAACAAACCTCCCACACCATGGGATCTGGTCAACAAATAGGCCCCTCTGTGCCTCTCAGGAGGGAGTCCCCCACCATGATGCCCCGGCGTCTCTTCTTCAGTCTGCCCAGTTGTCACTCAGCCTGAAAAGAATGTTGCAGTTGTGTCTTCCCTTGTGACTTGCTATGCTGCATCATCCTTCAGTGCTGCCAGGGCTTCATATCTGTTCCCCAGCTGTGTTGGAGAAGCAGTCACAGCTGCATGCTCTCTGGCTCTGGAGGTGACCATCTTCCACCTAGCTGCCTTGGGACCCTCTTGTGGTGTCTCTGTACTAGGTGTCTGGTCCTGCAGAGAATGAAAGTACCTGTCAAGTTCATCCTCTGCAGCCCTGATCCCCTGCAGCTTGTTCACCTCAGCCTGGAGTTCCCTCACTTGCCCCTCCAGGGCCTCAATCTGGGCAAATGTGGGACAGGCGAGGGGACCCCTGGCCCCCCACGCTGCCCCTAGGCCCCAGGGGTTCCTCCAGGCAACTCCTACAGACCTGGGGTTACTGCCAGCCCAGCCAAGGGCCCTGTCTGTGTGGAGGTCTCAGGGGAGCTCTGGGGCAGAGGCAGCAGCAGGGCAGGATTCCTGGCTGCGCTGTGTCACCACCCCCATAGTAACCCCCCTCCTCATTCACTCACCTGAAGTCTGTGTCTGTAGTTGCTGACTTTTGGAGCTTAGGCCTCTCCTGCGTGAACTGCCATGCAAACTCTGGTGTGACCCTGAAGAGCACGCCTGTTTCCTCGGCCTGTTCACGCAGCTCCCTCCCGGCACTGCTATATGGGGACGGGAGGGTGGAAAAACCCTTCCCGATCCCTTACAGTTGGCCCCACTCTTCGCCCCTGCCCCACTCTCTCCCTCTTACCTTGTAATTGCTTCCTCATCCAACGGAGAGCCGCTGCTCTGGTATGCTGTAGTCGGGGGGAGCTGAGGGCTCACATGTGCTGCCTCACACCTATGCCTCCTTTGGCATCCAGGCCCGACTGGTCCACTGTTATGGAACAATGTGATACGTGTCTTCAGTTTCACAGCCTATGTCTGCTTGCTGCTTGCCTGTGGCAGACACAGTGTGCCTTGCAGGCACAAACAAACTTTTAGAAATCAATTAACGCTTGCTGTTGCCCTGAACCGTTGTTCTAATGCATATCTATTTTACCTGTAAGCCAGTTCCCAAAAGCAAATCTCTAAATATAATTTTCTAGTCATTAGGGTAGTACAGCTTGGGAAGGTGGGTGCTGTGCATCCTGAGAAGCTGTATGACTGCAAATTGGTCACTTTATCTTTGTGGAGCAGACTAACAATACCCTAGCTTGAGCTTGGTAGAACAGCTCAAAGATCACCTTTGCCTGAAATGGCATAACTTTAAGATGCTTAGTGGCTGCTTAGCAGTTAAAAAGGGAGCATCCACATATGAAAGGATGTTCAAGTGCTTTTAGAATGTTTTATAAGCAAGGATCTGGGTTTTCTGTCTCAAGCAGAAATACAGCAAAAGCATGGATTTTCCCTTTTAACAGAGAAAAATGCAGGTTTTAATTTTAATGGAGAAACACTTGAATTTTATACTTTTGCAAAGAGGTCTCTGCAGGCTGGTAGAGTTCCAGTCTCCAAGGGGCTGGGGGGAGCAGGAGGAGGGTGGTCAGGTAGGGGGAGCCATGTGCATGTGCACGCTCACACATGCACATGGCCTCCAGGCAGCTTGGAGAGTAGATCCTGCAGGTAAGTCTGGCAGGGAGGGAGAGGGGATTGAGGACTCCATAGCGAGGAAGGGAGGGAGTTGGGTAAGGCAGGGCTGGGACTGGGGCTGGGGTTGTGGCTGCTGCCCAGCCCGAGTGGTGTGTGGGCTTTGGGCCAGAATGCATGGCTGCAGGGCCCTGGCAGGGAGTGGGATGGGGCTGCAGGCGTCTCATCCAGAGCGTGGGGCTGGATCCCTGCCACTGCACACACTCCTGAGGGAGGGAAAGGGAGAGACGTGTCCCCCCAGATCTGTGTGTGGGGTGGGGGCAGAGGTGGGCTGACCCCTGCGGGCTCCCAACCCTGCTGCTCTCCCCTGAAGGGCCTCCGCAGTCTAGTGGATGGGACCCGGTGCGGCAAGGAAGAGCAGGGCCAGGTGGTAAGTTCCTTGTCACTGGAAGCCCTACACCTCTCTAGTGAAGCACCCCTGCCTGCCCGGCAGTGGCGTGAGTGGCGGCATGGAATTGTTCCCCTTGCTGCTGCTGGGTGGCCAGGGGCACCTTGCCATGGCAGTGCAGAGCTCCCAGCAGCAGCAACGAGTTTCCCTGCCTGGCTCCACTCTACCCTGCTGCTCTGGGTCTTCCTGCTGGGCTGCAGAGGCCTCACGGGGAGAGCAGTGGGGCAGGGAGCCTGAGCCCACAGCAGGCAGCCCACACCCATTCCCCCCCCCAACTCCCCACCATAGGCTCTGCTCCAGCTGTGCCAGCCATGGGGGAGGGGGAAGTGGGCTCCATGTTCCACTCTGCCGCAGTAGCCACCACTTCCTGTGGGCAGCAGCTAGGCCTCAGGTGCTGCTGCAGGGGGAGGGGGCTGTGGACCCAGGTCCCTGGCCCCATAGCCTTGGCAGCTGGGGGCCCCCTCTGGCAAGGCTGGGGGGGTTTCGGGGGCTGTGGGTAGGGAGTGAGGGGCCCAAGCAGGGGTGGGGGGCTGTGGCTTGGGATTGAAAGGCCTGGACCTGCATCCTGGTGAGTGAAGGGGGCGGGGGAGCTCTGATTTTCCATGATAAAATACTAGAGTCAAATACCAAAATTTACAGGTACTTAGAATTTATTTTATTATAGTGATTGAGGCACTGGTAGGCTTCCAAATTGCTTTAAAATTGTGAATATATCAATAAAACTTTGTGTTCAACTGATACCTATGTATATAGTGTCATTTCATTTTAATTGCGGATTTGGGGTTATTTACTCAGATAATTTATTAGTGAATTTTCAATTTTTAAACAAAGAAAACCAATTATAAGTGTAACACCCTGCTGCGGGGTGCCTACTACTGCCAGTGGCAATTTGTGTAACCCTGGGGCACCAGCTACACCCGTCCTTTTGGTTTCTTTAGGCTAACAAGGACCCCAGGATCCCAGTATGGGGATACCTACTGTAACAGCACTCTGACAGAGTAGGTAACTATTTACAATATGTATACGTACTCTCTCTCTCTTTATATATATAATTCAGATATTTACATACATGCATATATTTATATTTGTACACACACATTGCTATCTATTCTAAGGTTTAACTCATAATTCAATTAACTTATGAAATAATACTAATGAACTCAAGGATTATAGACATATGTATAATTTGGTAACAATGTACGTACACTTATAGGTAGGTGATCATACCCCTGGTAGGCCTGATGTAGACACCCAAAATAGCAGTCTTTTGGTTGACTGTCATGGTCTTGATGCCACATTAGTTCAGGTATGAGCATGATGGGAGCCTCCTCAATGGCACTGGAGCTCTACTCCTGATGACAGCTGGTGCCCATTCTCAGCCTCCTGCAGTGGCAAAACATAGGGGGTGCACGTGTACCTCTGACAGGCCATGCTCCCCACTTAGACAACAGGTGGAGGGGGGCAAGCAGGAGCACTGGTGCCTCCCCGCGAGTGCCGGCTGGGGAGTGGGAACTTTCAGGAGCACTGTGGCCACTTCCTGGTTGGTGCTGTCAGCAAGATTGGCTGTGGGGGGACTTTCCCCCTGGTTGCTGACTGGTTGCTGGGGGGGGCATGTGCCCCCCCTGACTAAAACAACCTCTTTCCCACAACACCCCTTTCTGATCCTCAGACAGGGCTGGTGGGTCTACAGTTCTGATCGCTCACTCCTTCAGGGCACCCACGTGAGGATCCACTACAAGATGGGAGGGCTATGGCCACTTGCCAACACCCAGCCCTGGGTGCTTTCCCTTTAATCAGAGCCAGGGCTCACCTCTGGGCTCTGATTGCTTCCCTCCCTCACCGCTCTGATCTTCTAGCAAGATCCCTGCAGTCTCCTCATAACAGTTTCTCTCTCTCAGCTCCCCAACAATCCCTAGTTGTCCACCTTCCACCCCGCCTCTGGCAGCTGCCAATCCTGGCTATGCAATTCTGGGGGCTCCGAGAGGGACCCTGTTTCCAGGGCCTGAAGGCAGAATTTCTTCAGTCCTTTTGTTCTGGTGTTCTCAGGGGGGCAAAAAATCTCTCAGGCTCAGCCTGGTTTTGCCTTACCATGGGATGCCCCTTACAGGTGAGTATCCCTTCTATTACAGTCTGTTCCATAAGTAACCTGTAACACCACCTTTAGCCTCAGCTCAGAGGGAGGCAGTAGCTAAGATGGAACCCTTTCAGTTGTGTATGTGGGGGCAGATGGACATGTGGAAAGACACAACAAGGTGCATAAAACTGCCACTGAGGTAGAGTTTTCAGAGGAATAAATAGCACCTAGCCACCTAACTCCTGCTGAGATGTCTCAATGTGGTTCCAGAAAAATGTGTTCAAGCCTTGCTCTGGAATGATCCCAAAGATTGCCCCCTGCCAACCTGGCTATAAATCAGTACCTGCAGAGGTAGATCTTTAAATTTTGGTGCCCTGGATAATATGTGTGAGGAGTGGGGGGAGGGAGCGCTTACCTCCTTGTGCAGGAGCAGTGGCAGTGGCAATGGCATGGGCCACTGCTGCTTTGGTGCAAGCTCCCCCAACACAGGCTGTGAAGGCCCCCTGGATGTTCCCATTTTGTTCTCCTTTCTGAATAGGTGGCACCCAGAGCTGGTGCCCCAGTCATTTCCCCCACCCCACAATTTTCACTACTGAGTACCTTGTCACTTGTGCAAGGGAGTCAGAGGAGGCTGGATGTGTGCCATTGTTTAGAGAAATGGATATGACTTCACCATGTTAAACCTATGGGCTGCTAGGCTCTGGATATTTTTGCAACCTCTCTCTTTTTGCTCAAGTGACATGTAACTGCCTAAGCGCCATAGATAATCAGTGGCACCTAACTTCTTTTCATGCCTTTGGAAACCTGCCCCGCTTGCCTCCAGTCCGAAAGTCTAAATGTGGCATCAACATGGAGTTCAGATATCAGATTGAGAGGTGCCAACATGAAATAGCATTGAATGGCAACACTGAATGTAGGTTGAGAACAGCAACCAATTGCTTGGTGGCTGCTATTGGGGATGTTAGTTTTGGAGAGGATCTCTTCAAAAACTGGCTAACATGTTTTGCTTCACAGCTGAGAAGTGGCTTACCTATAACTAATTGCCTTCTGTATCCCACAGTCTGGACTCCTAACCTAGGGGCTGCATCCTATCTGGGAGATGGTGAGTGGGAATCAGAAGGGCCGTACTCCACTGCCCAGAAATGAAAAAGGAGCTCTGGATAGATCTCAACTATGTGGGATGGTGATACCTGGTGAATAAGAAACCCCCAGTAGAGAAAATGTTGAGAATCACTGCCTTAGAGGGGTTTGACTCTATTTCATGTAAGACCATAAAAAGCCTTATCAAAATGACTTAGAGAAACTTCCTTATCTACCTCTTTTCATATGAAAACAAGGAATAACTTAACGAAATTAATGGCTGGTGTATTTATCAGGGTGACAAGAGGCCGAGATAGTTGTTTGAAAAGATTAGCAGTCCCAGATTCCAGCTGAGGGAGGTCATTGCATTTCAAATTTCAGTGTCCTACACACATATGTTTATTATGCACATCCAGATACATCCACCCATACATGGGCAACTGGTGCCTCCTGACTCTGGGGGGTCCCCCTAGTGGCCAATTGCTGACCCCAGAAGCACCGCTGGCAAAACCAGAAGTGCCACCAGCACTTCTCGGGGCAGACACTGGCCAGTGCTCCCCACGCTCCGGCCAGTGAGGGCCAATCTCTGGGGGGGGGGGCATGTGCCCCCCTGGACCTCCCCTACATGTCACCTATGCACCCATACACACATACCTTATTGCTCACACCCATATCTGTGTACCTAACACACTCTCTTCCAAACACAAGAACAACAGTGCAAAATACATATTCCACACCATTAATGCACTCATTGTGCAGCAGCCATGGTGTCACTGCAACCATCATAATCACTCCATGCAGTGGTTAAATGTGCTAGGATAGTTGCAGTATTGTTCGTTGTAAGTACAGGGAACTTAACAAATATAGGGACTCAGAGCTATAGAGAATCCACTGAAGGCCAGATTTTCAGTTTGTGTAAAGTGGCATAGCTCGAGGCCCGACAACTTAATGGTGATGGCTCTGTCAATAGGTAATATGTTACGCATAATATGGGCACAACCCATCCTTACAACTGTGTACATACATGCTCACCCCTTCCTCTCTGGCCCCCAACACACATGCATACAGAGCCTGCTGAGTATAATCTTTTGGACCAAATCTTTTGGTAATAAATAAATAAATAAAATACCGGCTGCAGTTTAGTGAGCACAGCTGGTATCTTCAATGCAGAGGTGGAATTATCACTGAACTGCTTTTAAGACTTTCAGTGACTGTTAATGAATTTAAATGATGGGGATTTTCTTTTGATGCTTCATTGCTTATGCGCCTCACATTAAGATGCTAATTAAGAAAACATCAGTCCAGTCCTGGAAAGATGTGGGTACTGGGCAGAATGGATTGAGACTGTATCTTATGGGCTCATTGGTTGTACTTTTATCAAGGCTTGATAAATGATATGTTGGATCAGGTTAACTAGACTCATTCCCTAGCGTGATTTAAAACTCTTTGCTACCTTGCTGGGTTGGAATCTAATTGGCTATTTCTGGACAATTGGTTTAAGATTCCTTTAAAAATATCTGAGTTCCTTTTGCTTCCCATCTCTTACATCTGCCCATCCAGCTTGTTCTCAGACTTGATTGCTTCAGGGACCTGCAAAAAGGAATCTTGGTGGGATTCAGTTTGCTTTCTAGTGTCCAAATTTGGGATGTTTATTGTTGACAGGGGGCATGTCTTCATCATGTGCAACTAATTCTCCAAAAGCTTACTGTGCAGTAAAATACTGTGCAGTAAGCATTCTTTGACTGCATGTCTGCACATGTACCCGTTGGGAGCAAATTTGCTTCAGATGAGAGCAGTTCAGGGCAGAGATATTCCTGCCCTGCTCTGTTATTATATGGGCGCCAGGGAGGCTATAGGCTATGGGCGCCAGGGAGGCTATAGGCTTCCCCAGGTACTAGCCCCAGCTGGCAGAGGGCATTTGTCAGGCCTGGGCTCTGGGGGGTGGAAGGAAGATGTCCTGTAACCAGGGCACCTACCTCTCACCCCATATGCTGCCCTGGGCAACTGTCTGATGCCCAACTCCTGGTCTGATCACAGAGCCTGGCTGGGACAATGTCCACTGCCCCTGCAGCAGGCAGCTCCCAGCCCTGGCTCCATGATTGAAGTGGGGGCTGGAAGATTGCTCCTTGCCCCCAGAAACTGCCTGTTGTCAGGTGGGCTCTGGTTGCAGAACCTGGGCCAGGACAATGTCCCCCTGTGCCAGCAGCAGGCAGCTCCGATTGTGGAGCTGGGGGCTGGGACCTGCCTGCTACCAGAGTGGGGGATATTGTCTTGGCTCAGGCTGTGCAATTGGAGCCTGCCCAGCAGCACGCAGCTGTCAGGGGGCAGAGAGCAATCTCCCAGCCCCCGCTCTGACCAGGGAGCCAGGACGGGCAGCTGCCTGCTGCCAGAGCAGGAGGACATTGTCCCTACCTGAACTCTACAATTGGAGCCAGCCCCAGCAACAGCCAGCTCCCAGGAGAGGGGATTGTTTTCCTGTCCCCTGCTGCCCAGACTGACTGGGAGCAAATTGCTTCCAATTAGGTATCTAACCGTTTGCTACTGCACAATACCTACTGCGCAGTAAATCTACCTGTATTTACAAGTAGTAGTAAATCATGCAGTAGACTAATCAACTTCATAGTAGTTTATGCACGCTGTTACATAGTGAGGCTTTACTGTGCAGTAGATTACTCTACTGAACAGTAAAGCATCTCATGTAGACATACCCAGAGAGTAGCGTTTCTCACTCTAGAGTCCATGGGTGGGGGGGCATACAACACGGTTAATACAGAGTAAACTGACTTTCCCCAAAGAAAAAGTAGAGGAGACACACAGTGTTCAGCCATACATTAAAGCAGGGGTGGGCAATTATTTCAGGTGGAGGGCCGCTTACTGAGTTTTGGCAAGCCATTCAGGGCCGCATGACAGGCAGCCGGGGGCAGATAAATATTAATTTTCTAAATTTTTTAGGGGCCCCTTGGGCTAGATAGAATGGCCTGGTGAGCCACATCCAGCCTGCAGGCCACATTTTTCCCACCCCTGCATTAGAGTAAGCCAGTCCATTCTGGGGTAAAACTATTTCTCAGAAAGTGAGGAGTAAGTGCACATGGTGTCAGTACATCAACGTGCCAGTCATGTGTCCACTCCCCTAGTCAACTTCATCTGGGATAGAAGTTTGCTTAGTGCAAACCAGCTCTTCCCTACTCAGTAGCCAGGTGCTGTACTTTGCAGTGCAAGGGAGAGGTGAGCTCTCCAGAAAATCTTGTTTCATTTGTGGGTTCATTTCCAGAAGAAACAAGAAAATCTTGTTTCATTTCCACTCCTGGTAATCTGACCATGCGACTGATTGAAATCCAGTCACAAATTTCTGTACCTCAGTTAACTACTTGTAAGGAAAAGGGACAATGACACTTCCTTTCTCTTTCTCCTTGTTTGTCTTGCCTACTGAGATTGGAAGCACTCGGGCAGGGACTACAGTGGCCGTGATTTCGGATGGGGTTTCCACTAGGGCTGTACGAACTGGAGGAGATTCAGCCTAATTTGGCAGCCAAATCTCTGAATCCGAATTGAATCTGGAGACTGATAAAAAGGTCTGAATCGATTCAAAGCCTCTGAATCGATTTTGGAAAAGATTCAGAGATTTGGCAATTTGGGCAGTCCCTGCTCACCACTGCAGGGAGCTGGACCCGGACTCTGTGCTGGAAAGTAGGTTGGGGGGAGGAGGGGGAAGGGACCATGGGGGGACACCCGCCAGGCCATATCCCCTGCCTGCTCCCCCAGCCCCCTTGACAACCCCCCGACCCCCACCTGCTCTCCCAGCCCCATCTATGGCTGCTCTGCCTGGCCCCAGCCCCCGGCTCATTAAAAATAAAAGCCCCCACTCAGCAGCCTTGGGGCTTCTGGGGTACGGGTGCCTGGTGCCTCTTGAGTCAGCAACCAGGGGGGAGGGGGGTCCCCCAGTGGCTGATCACAGTGACCGGGGGGGGGGGGTCCCCTGCCAGCCGATCGCAGGGGATCTCACTCACTAGGCTACTGCCTGCCTCCCTCCCCGTTACCTAAGCAGTGAGCTTGGCCTGACAGGGGGTGCACTGGCACTCTCAGGGGGTGCGTGTGCACCCCTGTGCACCCGCTATGCATTGCCACTGTTCTGGGGGCTTGTGGCAGAGCACCCCATGCAGTGGGGAGCAGCAGGGATCATCCCCTGCCTAGCAGCAGCCGGTGAACGGGGGCTTTTTTTTTTTTTTTCAAGAGCCGGGAACTGGGGCCATTGATGGGGCTGGGAGAGCGGGCGGGGGATGAGGCTGATTTGGAAATTTGGCTGATTTAGCGGTGGCTGAATCTCCAAATCAGATTTGGCCAAATCAATTTGGGACAGTGATTTGAATCACCAAATTGAATCACTGGCCCCCGAATCAGCGGAATCCGAAGCAAATACTAGCTGCTTTGCACAAGCCTAGTTTTCACACCCTACTGCTGTACTACTCATATTAAAAACTATTCATATCATGTAGCAACTTGCCAGGCAGTCAGGAATAGACACAAGGGGTCAAATCTGTTTAACCACATACACCCCAGGTATCCAAAGTCTCTGTCTTTTCTTTTATGCTCTGGTAATAGGTGTATGGCCTGTCTCACTAGCCCATTAGCCCATTTAAGTCACTGAATGTTTAGTACAGTTGCTTAAATGGGATCTGCATCAGGCCCTTATTAAACTGCATTTACATCCGTGGGTGCATCTTGTGATTCTGAGGCTCCATCTGGGAAAATGCTCCCAGGCAAGAAACAGTTCAAGATTGTGCCCAACATCTAGGGTCCGGCATCTACATTTACAAGGTAGGTTTTGGAACCAGGACTTCTTGGCATTCTGAATAGCAAATCCCTTCCTCCACCATACAAAACCTGCCAGGACATCTCAGCAGTGACACTTTGATTGAGAAATCATTATTTTTAAAACCTTGGATTGAGCTGAAATGTTTGATTGCTTTATAAAGTTAAAAAAAAAGTGGTTTTATAAATCATGAAACCTATTAATTTAATCCTAAAACAAATTTACAAATTCTAAAATGGATTTGCAGAGCTGATGGAAAAATGGATTTTGCAAATTCTGACAATTATTCCTTCATAAAGAGCTTTATGCTTGCCAGTGCCTCTGAGTGGCTTTGTGTTTGGGACACTTAGTGAGAAAAATTGTTCCATCAGGATGCCTGTGGCCTCTCATTATGATCAGGATTGCAAATGCTAATTCTTATATTTAAACTCTTTGCTCTGCTCTGGAAATCTTAATCGGTTTTGCTTGAGGAATTTTTGAAGTTAACCATTTAGCAGCTGTCAGACCTCCTAGGTGCATCTCAGGAGCAGGAGCAGCATTTGCAAAAGAGAGTTATTTTGATGGCACCTAGCAATCCTAACTGATGACAGGCATCGGACAAACACATAGCAAGATACAGCAATCTTAATAGAAAAAGGGTGTCTGCAAATGACATGTTTATGCTGATGTGGCTTACATCACTGATGTAAAGTACGCTGAGTTGGGAGTGAACAGATGTGCAGCTATGCCAGGGTAGCAGTTTTAATAGGTGCTTTATATCACCTCACCTGTAAGTGGCAGGGTAACATCCTCAGTGGTATAGGTTGTAGCTGTGTTGGTCAGGGTACAGGGTAATATTCTGTTTTCCTTGAGCAAGCAGCTGTGGACAGATGACACCTATACCAGAGTAATTTAAACTGGTAGAGAGCTGGGACTAGAAATCTCTTGATCTCTTAGGATGGTGTTTTGCTCTCTACCTGCATCACTATTCTGTCTGATAGGGTATTGAGTTAAACTGACATATTTAAGGTGAAGCATGCTTGTTTTACTACTAAATAAGCCAAGTCTGGCTTGTTGCATCTCCTACTTACAGAGATGTAATTCCATTGATCTCCTGTTTTATATGTGGCAGCTAAATCAGTCCTATTTACATCAAATGAAATACTCCTGGTTTCTCCCAGAGTTAGTTAGAATAGGTTCAGGGCCCATATCCTTATTGGTTTACACTGACAGTCCCACTTGAGAGCTGCCTCTTTCAGCATTGTCCTGTTATTATGGCAATGCTATGAGAAGCCAGAGAAGGCATCAGCCATTGCAATTATAGCTACATGGGACGTGCAAAATTAGCCAGCAAAATGTGAGGCAGGGCTGTAAGGAAGCTACTGGCAGACTTAAGAGCAATTCTAGGAGTATGAAGAGACTGGTTTCCATAGGTGGGTGGTATGGTGAACCGTCTAGTGATTTTTTAAAAATTAGTTTGTAAGTTCATTGGGGGCATCGCTGTGATCTGTTTGTATATCGCTGAGCCCAATGTAGATGGAGCTCATAAAAGGTACACAGAGGAATAACTAGGAAGTTTTGCTTTGTGGACAGCAAGGGTGGCCGGGTTGGCAACAGCATCTGCTATTATTCTTGAGACCTGAGTCAGTGCCTAGGCTGTCGCCTAATTGTGCTACTGGTGCTATAGCAATACAGATCAATAATAATAAAAAAATCCTCCTGTGCAAAATACTGATGTGAAGTTTTATTTTGTTCCAAATTAGAATAGAACACTGAACTTTGGTACAAAACTCCCAATTTCAGTCCCCTTCAATGGTTCCATTGCCGTAATACCTAATAATTTAATTTGACATTATAATTTTTCTTTGACTTTTATTATATTAAAATATGTGTATATATTTATAAACATTTGACAAGGCATTCAAATTATATATACACCAGCAGGGAGGGGATATGAATGCTGAGGGGAAACACAAAATAAAAAAAAGGTTTTTTAAGTTGAAGGACAATATTGGCATAAGAAGAATTGGAGGTAGGAATTGGTTATGTATAAATGGAGATTGGATATTAGAAGTTTTACAACCATTGGGGATTCTGATTAGGAATAGTTTGGGCAGAAAATATAATTATGTTTCAGTTGCTGTTGGTGATTTTATGAAGGGTACTTATGCCTTGATTGCTGGAGATAGTGGATTGGACTTGATGATGCAGGATGACACTTTCCATTCATAAACCGTTGCCTCTATGTTCCTAAATATGTGGTCTTCCCTGAGCTCTGTTAAGGTGTGCATGGATATGGGGAAATATAATAGGATAGTACTGGTTTATGTTGAATTGGACAGACATTGAGGTCACTAGGGGATAGATCCTCTTCTTCTTCCTCCTACTTCTGTTCAGCTCTCCTCAACTTAAGTGAGATTTATTTCCAGAATGGGGAGAATCAGGCTGTCAGCTGGTCAGGTTCTCAGTTCATGTATCTGTGCATAGCTGTGTGTGTATCTGTGTGTGCATGTGTACACACATATTTTTAGGTGTGTTTATGCATGCATGTGTGAGAGAGAGAGACAAATCAAAAGAGACATGTTGAATTGAGGAAGGGCAAGGTTTATTTTCTAGCTTTTCAGATGTGTGCTGTATGCAGTTGAGAGGGAAATTAATTTGTTCATTAAATTTTCTAGCAGTCAGACAAGGTATAAGTATCAGATTACAGATGGCTGATGATTTTAATTTGCAGAGAATGGAAGATCAACAACAACAGGGAAAGAGAATAAGAAAAAGAGTAAAAAAATTACAGCTGGAGAAGGAAAAGGGGGAGGGAGGTGGGGGTGAAAGGGACGATGTTTAGGGAATGTCGGTCCCATGGGTTGTTTTGCCCTTGCTGTCACAGTGCAAATAGGGTACAGCAATTGTTCCCAAGGATTTTTCAAATGACATTGGGGATACTTGTTTGTTTTCAGTAGTCCGTGTGATTTCACTAGTCACTTGAATGCATCAGGGGATAGTCTGAAATTCGTACCCTTCGCCACAGTATATCATTCATCAACCCCTCCCCACCTCGATCCCTGCATTCCATTCACTAGTGTATAGTCCAGACCGTGCACAAGTCCACTGCGTTCAGCAACATGTGCAATACGCAATTTTCAGTGAACACTGTCTACCAATATATTCCTCAACAGTATACAGTAAATCCAGGACAGCTGTATATTCCCCTCCCCGTCTCTGATACACAGTGTTTACACGGCATTCACCAAAACGTTCCATTCACCACTGTGCCCAGTGCCCTAGGATATCTGACTCACTTCCAATCAGCTGAATGTCAGAACCAAAGTACTTGACCTTCAAGACCAGAGGCTGCTGGTCTTCTAACATACCTCTGAACTCAGCAGTAACGAGTGCAGCATGTTAGATCCACCTATAACACTGCTCTACAGAGAGAGCATGGGCCCAGGTATAATATACCTGGTTTTCAGACTTCAGTAGGCCCCGCACAGGCAGTAGCCCAATTACTAATATATATATAAGGTTAGTGCATTTGTGGGCATTGTTGGAGCCAAATGATATGAGAACATCTTGTGGTCAGCTGCCTGAGAATAGGGGTGCTCAGAGCACAAAGTGGTGATGCAAAAAATGTCCAATATGTGGCAAAGGTTGGTTGGTGAGAGGAGGATGATGGGAGGAGCAGAGGTAGGGCTCAGAGAAATGTGTTAGAATAGTGTGAGTCCTTTCTGGAGTGACACTCCTAATAGTAGTGGTGGGAAATGACACTTTCACCATGAGATTCCCTGCTTGAGAAGTGCCACAAAAAACAATTCTCTCTGGTCATTTTTATCAGTTTCCCTTGCAATCCCTGTTTTCCGGTTATTATTTGGGTTGTATAACCAGGTAGTGCCCCCCAAAGGGGGGCCTGTGGTGCCCTTTGGTGGTACACTAGGGTAGTACCTCTACTCCAGTCCCAGGAACTTACTTCATTTACTTGCCTGCCTCATCTTTGGTTTCTGAAGACAACCTCCTGAAATAAACAGAGACTTGAACATCAGAGTTAGGCCTTTGGTGCCTACTCACTCCTGCCCATCATCAGGCTGCCAGTCTTCCCTGGTCCTTGTACCTCACCTAACTGGGGCCTAAGCCAGGCCCCTTCTTAGTCTACAATCTTTTACCTATCTCAATCCCATATGCATTGGTTGTGCCTCCCCAGATACCCCCCCAGCCTCTGTCCACCCACACAGACACAGCGTGGTCCTCTGGTGGTAAACAGCAGCATAAATAAACATGCTACATAAACTATTTATGTCTAGTGCAGGATCACAACCAGTCTTCCTACAGTCCCTGTGGCCTGGAGCTCCTCCCCTGTGGCTGGCAAGGGCCAGATTGAGGCCTCACCAAGGTTTCTGGCTTCTTTAGGCCCTTAGCCATGCCCCCTTTGGGTCACCTGACAGACCTCTTATCTGGTCTGATTGTGCTTCCCACACCTGGGGAACAGCTGTATCTCTGAGCTGTTTAACTCCCCATGATCCTTATAGAGACCTCAAGCCAGGCTGCAGCTCTTTTCTCAGTAATGGGGTCGGGGCCCCATTACAGGTAGCCACAAAAATCTCCCTGTCAACTTGGGGCCTACTGCACTGAACCCTGTCCCTACACTAAGTAAGAGACAGCCTCTGCTCAGAAGACCTTTTAATAGATAGGACAGACCGCAGAGTGGAATGACTGGTAGCCCCATGTTAGAGAAGATAAGCAGAAAGCTTAAGTGGTTTGGCTAAGGTCATACAGGAACCAAAACAGAGACAAGATTTAGGTCTTGTGAATCCAAGCCTATGCACCAGCCCCATCCTACTGAGATTTCTTCATTCCCCTTCTCAATGTTATCCAATGTGTAAGTCACCAAGATAGAGAATATGTGTCTTTTTTCATCTCAGCAGCTGATGTCTCTGAAAGACCATCTTTGTACCACCTCTGTCACAAGTAAACCTATCCACCCTATCAACATGTCATATCCTTCATAAGATACCAGTACTCCCATGATACAAGGGTGCTGCCCAGTAGCTGTTCATGAAATGAAAGGTCAGATAAAGTGACAAACCACTTATTTCCTGCCTTCAGTACCCTGCTTCCTGTAATCTTAGCACTTTCATTGCTGCTATCTGCATTTGATTCACAATATATCTTATCTCTGAAGCAGTTGAGTTGTTGCAAAGGGGTTGGAACGATGGCCTTGATAAACCTTCAGCCATGGTACAAAACAGTCACTGGTTGGTGTTTATGTCCTTGCTCTTAATGCTGCTATAGAGAGAGAACAAAAGGCAGTTGCTATAGGCTGAGAAAAGTGCTGCTACTCTGCCACTATCTAAACCAATATAACTGAGGTCCTCACATCTGAATGCAAAGGAAATATTAGCAAGCAGCAGCCATAGACTTAGATAAATTAGACATTGGATTCCAGGCAAGAAGAGGAGCAGAACTGGGGAGAGAAAGTCAGACTGAAAGACAGATTGAAAGTTGCAGAGTTAGCTGGGGGACTTGGTGGGTTAGTGCCCACTGAACTTAACAGGAATTTGTTATTTAAATCCCCTGGGCAGCTGCTGTTTGGTAGCCAAGTTAGGTCCCTCTTCCTCAGGGTCAGTAGGAAGGCTGCATACAACATAGAATCTTACTGAGTATAAGTGCGACTTTATTTGACTCAAGCTATGCATGTTATGTCTCAAACATTTGGCATTGTGAAGTGGAGTACTTGGTGCCTGATACCTCTCTTTGTTTAGAATCCTCTAGGGTAGTGAGACTCCGTGCCAAGATCTGGTGGTGCAGCACTGCACAGCCCTAAATTGAGGAAAGGAAGGGGGAGTGGTGGTGAAAATGGACACCCTATTTCGTCTTATTGAGTAGAAATTGATAAGCTGTCTCTGCCCATATTAATGATAATAGAGTCGATGCTAATAGGCTTGTTTGCTTTCAGCTCTGGGTGCTTATGCATGTGTGTGTATGTAAGTGTGTGTGTGCATACACACAGGAAACCACAAGCTTTATTCAGATAGAGAAATTAGAGATGGAAATGATGCATTAATTCATCTACAGCATTCACTTACACTCCTCAGGCCACTGCACAATTATTCCTCATAGTCAAAGGCCCCTTTGTCATGGCGTAGAAAGCCTCTGGATTTGTGTGGGAAAGCAAGGCAATGTGACTCAGATAACAGGACAATGGGTTGAGGTCAGGATGCCTGGTCTCTATCCATGGCTGTGCCATAGATTTTATCTGTAACCTTACACAAGCCACTGCCCCTCTCCCTCTCTTATCTATGCAGCATGTAAAACCTTCAAGGAGGGAATTGTCTCTTACTATATGCCTAACAGAATGGAGTCCTCACTTTAGTAGAGGCCTCAAGTGCTATTGAAGTGCAAATAAATAATCATAATTAGACTCTGCTTCTATGGCTTGTAAATGCCTTCTTCAGCCCAGCTAGGGACTTATATCTACATGACTCTGGACAAGTGATCCAAAAAGTAAGTATTTGGATAGCAGCTTTTGGATATGGCCTTGAGTTTCTGTGTTCCTTCTTTGTAAACCAAGGCTACCCCTCCTTCTTTTTTCCATGTATGTTTTTTGTATTGCCAGTCTTCAGGTTAGGGACCATCCCTTGCTAAGTAGATGTATTACATCTAGTTCAGTGGGGCCCCAAAGAGGTTTTTTTTGTGGGAGAAAGGTAGGGTGTGTTGTTGCAGAACAAGGGAAGTTTGTGACAGCTGAAAAGTGTGCCTGTGTGATAAAGGTGCTTGCTGAAGGCTCTATGAAGATTAGACTAAGTGTTTTTCTGTATTTGTTTAGATATTAAGCTATATGTTGTTGCTAAAAGTCTAATTAAAGTTTAAGATGTAGTGAGGCCTTGTATAAAGTAAGGCCTAGTAAATTTAGCAAAGCCTTGAAGTAGTAAGACCCTGTGGTGCAGTTAAAATTACCTTATCAAAGGAATGCAAGGCTTGTACTGCTATTGGTCAGTCTAAGGACAGTTAAAGTAAAAGGAATCTGACCGGTCATACATTATCAGAACCATTCAGAAGCTATAAATTAGCTGAAATATCTGGAAACCATTCAGAAGGAAGATACAGCTCTGTGAAAAGGATTAGTTAGCTGTTGCCTGGATCAGTGGGCCCGTGGACCTCGAGGAGCCCAAGAACTGCATTCCAGGGTCCTTCCCAGTACCCCTTGGACAGCGCTGATTGGGGACGCCTCACTTCACTGAACTTTGTGGAAAGAGAAGCTTGCACTGTATCAGGCATCAGAGGGGACTGTCGATAAGTTGCCTACATGAATTGCTTTTGTCTGCCATTGTTTGTCTTGTTACTACGTGTAGTTGTGTTTTTGCTAAGTCAATAAACCTTTTTTACCTTTCTACCCCTGACCACACTCTCAATCCCGAACCCTCCACAGGCAGCTGGGACAGAAGTTAGATGGGGACCTATTTTGGAACAGATTATGGTTTAAATAAAGTGCCTTTTCTAGGGTTACCTTGAACTACTTCCAATTTGGATCCCCTTGTTCTAGAATAATAGTGTCTGTGCAGGGAGCTATTGAAGACCAAGGCAAAACTAAACAATGTTGGGTTTTGGGTGGTGGCAGCACATGAAGTTGTAGTAAGCAGCCACGCAGAGTTTTTTGCCCCCACTCCGAAGTAGAGACCTGGGGCTCACTTCTTAGTTATCCTACTGATGGCAGAATATCCAGTCCAGTCAATTTCTCCCATGCATACGATCTCCATCATCTGAGACTTTTTTTACTTTGTAACATTTTTGGGGCTGCAGAAGTAGCCACTTGGGGGAATCTTAGAAGCACCAGACAGTGCTTCTTAGAAAGAATTAAACAAAGAAACCTACACAACATTTTTTGTGACAATTTAGGAGATTTTTATGCCACAAAGTGGTGTTAGAAGAAAAATATGTAGCTACTTCCTGAAAAGCACGTTGTGCATGGAGCTTCAAGTAATTCAAGTCATGGAGATCCTACCACTCTCCTTTACAGATGATTTCCACAACTTCTGCTCAGTGCTTTCCCACAGAAGAGGCCAGACCACAGAGATGGATATGTAGGGACTTGTGGTTGGTCCTGCTTTCATTGGAAGGGGAAAGAGCATGGATACCTTTGCTTTGATGACCATGGAAAGCCACTGGGTGTCACTAGCAACCCATATCCAGACTGACTACTCAAAGCCTGTGGAAGCAAATATGCTTTGTGTAGACCAGAGAACTGACTCGGAGACTCTCTTGAGTAAAAGCAGCAATCTCAAAATTGTTTGCTTCAATGCAGGGAAGTTCCCTTCAACAGGGTGAGCAGACAACCGGACCTTCTGAGTGTAAACACTAGTTGTGGGTGACACTACATACTATAGGAGAGTTGATATCTACTGAAGGGCTTCTTTAAAAAGTAGTAATCATTTATCAATTTTTAAGGTCAAAATCATAGTTTGGAGTGTTAGCAGAATTCACAGGTATTACCAGGTAGTACCTGACAGGGGTTGTGACATGAATGCTTCTGCTATGGCCCCCAAGTAATTCTGAATGATAGCTGCCAATGCATCACAGGCTGTCTGAAGTCTACCACCTTAAACAGTGTGCACCTGCTGGCTGGCATCACTCCTTCTGACATCAGAAGAGTAGTGGTCAGCAGGATATAACGATTGAGACAAATTGAAGATGTGAGACACCTGCTGTATGACCATCCTGCGGCACACAAACATCTGAAGTCATACAGCAGCTTCCTCACCAGCACCCAACCTCTCAATGGCATACCCAAAGATACATGGCTACAGATGTGGAATGAGAAGTTGAAGAAAATACCTGACAGTGAAAAAATGGACATTTCAGCAGCCAAGTCCTTGCCACCAAGGGCTGACCACCCATGACAAAGGTGGTGATGTCTCAACCACCTACAAACCAGAGTTGGACACTCCAGGAACTAAGAAAGCAGTGGGGCTATACCATTGGTTCAGCCAGATACAACTGTGGCACAGAGCTTCAGACTATGCAACACCTGCTGCAATGCCTGCTGCTTGAAGGCACGTGTACAATGAAAGACCTCACAAAGTCCAATAAACGAGCACAAGCACATGTAAAAAAATGGTCAAATGTGGTGTAGAGACACGAGAAGACAAAAGGTAGTAATGAGATGTGGGTTTTTCCAGCACAAGTACATATGGCAAGAGGTACTATAGCTCCTTGATCTACAGGAGAGATCTCCTTATTGTACAACACGGCTAAGCAACCCAGGCAGGACTTCTAGATTTCTTACTGTGATACCTGCTCCCTGCATCACCACAGAGTCCATGTCGATGCCCATCCTGTCCTTGTCCCATCCAGAGTAATCCCTGAAATTTCTCTGAAGATGCATGTTCCTTTCTACAAGGCATTCCTTGAGTCCTTGAGACTCCTGGATTTGGAGACAAGATTTGAACTTCAGCCTTCACATCTGATGAGAAGGCACCATGCTACACATGCTGTTTTGGGATGGGTCTCTTCTGCTGGCTGTCTTTTATCATTTTATCAGAAGCCCTCCCAAACCTAGCAGCCCATTAGAGTAGGGTGATTAAAACATACCAGCTTCAGTAGGCGATGGCAGACCGGGGGGGGATGTGGCTGACATTGTATCTGACCATCTTTGACTACTCAGCCTTAATAACTCAAGGCATTTATACACCTGCTCCGGGAGCCAGGGGGAGGGAAGGGTGGCTGGTCTGCTCTGACTCAGTGTAATTAAATTGAGTCTGCTCTGACTCAGTGTAATTAGAATGGATCAGAGCAGCCTCACTGCATGTGTATAGGCATCCTAGGTATCCATATACAGTTGAGGGCTGCCTTTAGCATGAATCCACACTTCTGGAGCCAAAGACAGACACCTTAACCTTAATCAATGTATCCTCCTTTATGCAAGTAATTAAACAGTTGTGTTGGACTGAGAGAGACTGACTGTATCGCACAGTGATACTGGCACTCACTTGTGATGTCAGAGGCCTAAGTTCAGGGTCCTGGGTTCCTTAGGTAAAGTGTGGACTTGAACCTCTTCCTATTTTGAGATATTTGAATGTGTTACTTGAATGTGCTTATCTGAATCCAAGAATGGGTTTTTGCCCCATGTATTGTTGAATCTGCTGTTGGCAACTGATTGATAGTTTTACTTTATGTTTACCATATATTCTGTGCTGGCTAGCATGGAAACACTCTTACCCACGCCAGTATCTTAAGTCATTTTGCTTTACACTACATTAGGGGAGAGACTGCAACACCTACCACATCGTAAATGAGCACACTATTAGGCCAATCTGGAATCAATGCTTCTGCTCCATTTTATTAAGTATTAAGAAAAACTCCTAGGGTCTTTAGTTTATCTCATTGTGAAAAAGAATATTTTTAAACTAGAGAAAACTTTTACCAGACAGGAAAACCTTTTTGTGTCCTGAGGTAGCACTTCCAGCAACATTAATTGCTCTGCTTTCCTTGTAGACTTCTCCTTCTTACTGTCTCCTATAAACACCCAGGGCTAGGTTTTCAGCAGGAGTTTAATTCCAAGTCTTAGCAGCTGCCACCTAACATTTCATTCACAAGCCTCAAGCATTAAGAGACCATGACTTGTCCAATCTTAAGCAGGAGGCTTGCAGCAGACCGTGCACTTGCATGCTCCACTATCCCTGACCAGTGAAACAGCAATTCACTAGCCTACTACAGTCCAGCAATTTTCCCATCCCTGTGAAGACAGGTGCCAGCCTTTCCTGTAGTATAAGAGAGTGGCAGTCCCATCCATGCGGTTGCTCAGAGACGCTGAGGGAAGGGGCCAGGGGATGTTGATTTCTGTGGCACGCTGCTGCTGAGTGATACATTTTTAATACTATTTCCATGATCATTATTCCTCAGCTGCAGATATTGGTCCCTGCTCTCAGCTTGGGGAGTTAATGGTGTAATTGGAGCTCCAGCAATGAGGCCATGTGGGAGACAGGCTCCATCAATCCTTTTCCATGTACATGAGGCTTTGATTAAAGGTTATGGGGTTAACTTGCTCCTATTCACTGTTCCGAGGCAGGAAAAGGAAGGGAAAGAATAAATAAAAGCTCTGTGTTGAGACGACTGCCAGGCTCTATCAGCTTGGGCTGCACACAGTGTTGCTATCAGGCACCTGCCCCTTTTGCCCCTAAGAGCTATTTGTGTTACTAAGATGCTGGGGAGTAAATGAGTTTTGAAAGGAGAAGTCAGGCAGGTTAACGACAGAGCAGGAAGAGAGAGAAAGGGAAGATTCAATGAGGTTACATATCCTCTTCTCTCTGTCCCTAGAGCCCATTCAGCTGCTCAGCTCCCTTTCTTTTCCTTCTCCCGCCCTCCCCACACTGCTGTCCGCCACAACCTGAGCAGCACCTGCTGTCTGAATCTGTGACTGGATCTCTTCAAGTCAGTGGCTGTCCCTGGGGGACTGACAGGGGCAGTCACATCTAGTTCAATCTACTCAGACCTGGCCCAGCAGTAGGCACTGGATGACAAAAGGCAACAAACTGGGGTCTCACTTATGCTAAGGGCCCTTTCTGCTCTTCTTGCATAATATGGCTCTTCTATTTATCTGTACCAGCCCTGCTTCCAGCCTCTGTGCTGGAAGTGTGCGGCAGAAGCTGGATGGGAGCAGCAAGGATGGAAGGATCTGGGGCATAGATTAAGATGCCACAGATAGGCTGGGGGCAAGAAGATAGAGGGAGGGGATGGGTCAGAGGATGTGTTGGAAGATGGGGGGAAAGGAATGGAAGTGATGGTGTGTGGCCAAGCTTGAGTGGGGGAGGAAACGGAGAGAGTTGGAGTGTGGCTAGATAATAGGAAGGAGGCCATGGAGCATGTTAGGGGCAGGAAGAGGGCACTGAACAACTGCAACCTCCCAGGGTCTACAGTGGGCCGTAGGAAGGAGAGTGTAATTCAGAGCAGCTCTAGTTGCCTGCCGGTACTGTGACATTCCCTGAATGGTCCCAGGTTACAGAAGGCACAAAGATGGCTTTAACCCCCAGCCCCAGCCCCAACTACAAGAATGGGGTGACTGAGGAGTATGGACTGTGGTTCAGTCTTGAAACACTCCTAATCTCTGGGTAAATTATGCCCAGGCAAGATGGGATCTGTCCAGACCCATCAAAGCCTGGTGTCTTGCCAATTCACTTTTGATAGACAGAAGTGGCTGTCTGTGGCCTGGGGAATAGGCTCTGCACTTGGCCTAGGCTGAGCAAATAAGGTTTGCAGTGCACGGATAAAGGAGTGATTTACCTCCCTCTAAATGAGATTTGTAGTTGTCTTGAGTATTTATCAGTGATGAGCCCTGTCACTCCCTGCCCAAAGGATGTGGGTTTATAGCAGTGAGTCTGTTCTTTCATGGCCATGGGGGGTGATTTATGATTGACATACTCAGCTACAGTTTGGATGGGCTCATTGCCCTGCTTCATGCAAAGTGAGTTGGCTTCTTGTTTGGTGATGCCATGTAGCAGTATCTCCCCATTGCTGCACCCCCTCCTTAAGTCCTCATGTCCATTAGTTTGATAAGGGGCTGCCATTACCCTTCCGTCTTTCTCCAAACAAACTGTTGAGATTTTTCCTTTCTTTCCTGACTATCCTTTGTATGATCCCTTTTGCAGACCCTGCATATATAACTTCTCAGTCAAAGGAACATCTCAGCCATCCTGTCTGCCTTATTATCCCATTTCATCTTCAATGCACCCTTCAGTCTACTGATGTGCTTCTGCTATATCATTCACTTGAGTTGACACTATTAGTTACTATCAGTACGTCTAAAAGAGAGAGCAGCTCAGAGGTCATGTGACACCTTTCACTCCTGCCCCTCAGTTTCCCTTCTCAGCTATTTGTCTGATGGTATTTAGAGTGGGGACAGGTCCAGATCAGGATTGCCACCTATTGACTACAGTCAATATAAAAAGTCCAGAGATCCGGATTGTAATTCCAGCCATTTGATGTCACACCTGGTAGCTAAGCTTGGGCAGGTGCTCTGAGCTATGGTGAATCCCCTTCCGACTGAGCTCTATTTTCCTTGTGGCATGAGTATATCCAGATCCTTTTACTTCAGTGAGACATTGTCTCTCTGAGAATGGGGAGAATTTGGTCCCTTTAATATTTGTGATCTTTAGCTGCTATGGCCCATGGATTATGTTTTCATGACAATCATTTCAGGTTGTGTTTCCAGGTTAATCAATTTAGTACCCTTTTTTTTCTTCTCCTGACCCCTAGCCTGACCCCTGCCATGAGGTATTTATCAAGTTAATATCAGTTAGAACAGCACACTCCAGGATGCTCCTTGCTTCCTCACAAGCCACAGTCCATAGAGCTCACAGCATACTGGGATCCCAGGACATGACAGCCTGTAAGGCTTGCAGAACAAGACAAGAATGCATATCAGCCTCAAACCCAGCAGAAGGACTGAGGTTTGCCATGGGCAAAAAACACTGCTGCCCTGTCAGTCACCTTTTAGCATTCCCCTCTTCCCACTCTGTGCCATTTTCCTTTTCCTCCTTGGCTCACTTCTTCTGTTGTAACCTGAGCTGATCCTCTCTTAACCTCCCTTAATCTGTCCTCCTCCTACTGTTGTTACTTTGTATGATCACTAATCTTGTACATACCTCCAGGGCTGAACTAAGAGTACTTACAGTTCATGATGTTGACCTCTGAGTAGTAAGACAGTCCTGAGCCCAGGGATTCTTTGGCTTATCCCCAACTGATATGGCTCTTACAAAGGCACCCCAGGGGTGTTTTAGAAGGAGTACCTACTTTTCTCTAGGGGAGCAGAGTTAGGATGCAAGAGGTCACCTAGATTTATTGTAGTAACAGGTGGATTTGGATTTGTGCATAGCAAGGCTTCTTAAAGATGCCATGACCCTGCAAAAGGCTCTGTGAAGCCAAGGTCATTGCCTAGGCCTAGCTTGCATGTATACATATTGCCAACATAGCAAAAAGTCACATCCCAATCCAATACAGCTACACTAGCAGAACCCCTTGTGTAGATGAAATTATAATAACACAGAAACTGGTTTCCTGGTGTACAGCTCTTTTGCAGATATAAGCTATGTCTCCCATGTGGGGAGGAAAGCAAGTGTTTATTATAGTTAAGCCATAGGTCCACATGAGCCTAACAGCCCAGCAGGCAAGTGGCATTAAGGCTCTCCAGTTTCCATAACCAATAGCACACAAGAGAATGATTTGGTCTTAGGCACCTTTGACTCTCCAACCAAGTATTTATTTTCAACTCGGTAAACTCAGGGTGGCCTTTAGCATAAGTCCAGAACAGAACTCAAACTCTTGCCTATGTAACCATAGCAAGGCTTCTTAATCACCCAGCCATTGTGGTCCTTTCCTGGCATTATGCTATTGGTAACACTCTACCAGCAAATTCTTGTGGGTTTAGATAAGCTTGTAAACATTTCAGCATAATTATTTTGGGGACTATTTTATGTCTCCACTGAATGTAAGGCCTAGAGCAGTGATTCTCAGTCAGGATGCCACAATACCCTGGGGTGCCTCAGGATCTTCTCATGGGTACCATGCAATGTTAATACTTTTAGACGTGCAAACAAAATTTATAAAATAAACTCAGAGATTTCAAATAGGAACCCATAGTGTTAAAAACATTCTGACCCATTGGGTGTGTCCAAATGAGCCTTGATGCATGGTATGCAGTGCCACAGATTCGTTTGTGGCACCACACATCACATATGCACATGCAGGCATTCCCTGGGCTGGTAATTTGTAGCACAGGGTTTTTTTTAACACCCAGTGTAAAAAAAAATGCACCTTGAAAAAGAGGGGCGGTGCATGGGGCAGCAGTGTGTATTGCTGGAAACGGGAGCCTGGCCAGCCAGAGACACATTTTGGCTGCTGGCCAGGCTCTGTGCTGCTGGATTGCCATGGCTGCAACCCCTGAAGGCCTTCAGGACCCCAGGTCAGGCTGCTGGGGCCAGCCAGCCCAGGTGCTGACCCCAGCCTCCCTTACCCCACCCAGGGCAACATGTCATGGAGTAGAGCACACATGCACAGGCATTTCCTCAGGACAAGGGGACAAGCAGCAACGGCACATATTGCAGGGAAACGCACATTTCCACTCATGAGGACATGCTCATGGTCTTCTTCCTGAGATGTTTGAAATAGAAAAAAAATGCTGTGTTATTTTTTTACAGTAAAAGATTGAGAAAAATCTAATAGCTGGCATTTTCTGAGGAGTGCCTTGAGCCTGTCTAAGGGTGCCTTGAGTCTAAAAAAGGTTGTAGACCACTGACCTAGAGGGACTATGGGGTCATTTAATATGCCCTCTCATATAGCACCAGCCATAGAATTTCAGTCAGGGAGCCAAATAACTTTTATTTGACTTAAGCATATCTTTCAAGAAGGCATTGAGTCCTGATGTGAAGACTCCCTGTTGACATGTTCCACACCAATTCAGTGAAACACACTTTAACAAGCAAACTTTTGGCTGAAGGAAAATCTCCTTACATCTTTTATCTCCTGGTCTGTGTTCCATACTCCAATCTCCTTTGTTTTCTTTACTTTACAATTTAAGCAACCAGAATAATTAACTGTCTATTTCCCCCCTCATATTCCTCAGACTCTTTCTGACTTTACTGTTTTTCTTGAAATTGCTCTCTACTTTCCTGTGCCTCCACATGCTCCTTTCATCTTGCTTCTATTCGTGAGTCTAGTTTCCTTCTTGTGAGACTGTTTTCCCTAGAGATCTTGTCCTTGTTTTTCCTCATTCCCTAACCTGTCATCTTCTGGCTCAATATTTTTGCAGCTTTTCTCTCCTAAATTTTTTCCTTTGTGTTTATGTTTCCTTCCTTTCCTCTGTCTTAATTCTTTCCCATCTGCTGAGGCTCATTTGAGGCTTAACAGCATAGGCAGCAGAAGGTGGGGCTAATGTGGCTTAGTCCCCCCCCAAACACGGGGCAGCAGTAGGGCCACAAGGCAGCCCAGCTGCAGGCTTCTAGTGGCTGCAGCAGGGGTGGGGAGGGGCACGCACACACAGCAGTGAGGGGGGGAGTGAGGCTGGGGCTGGGGCAGGCACTTCACAGCCGGGGCGAGGTGCAGGACTGAACACCCATGTTTGGCTCCCAACGATTAACCTGCCTTTACTGTATCGGGAAGATCCCCAGAAATATTATTGAAGCCCATGGCCCAGAATTAAGCCTCTGTCCCAGAGGTGTATATGTGCTTCTGGGAACAGATAGAATGTATTTGTTTTTCCATGTAAAGCAAAGAATGGCAAGTAAGGTCATTTTTGGTGCATTGGCTGAAAAGACTTACTGCACTCACAGAATTTAATGCATATATGAAATCTGGCAGACTATTAAATTTGTGTTTGATGAAAATGAAACAGAAGGGTGATCTGAGGAGATCTGGGGTTTTAGAAAATACTATAGCAGCAATGGAATTCATAACCCAGGGATGTCCTCACCAGCTGGCATGTGGTCCAGAAGCGGGGATATTGTTCCAACTCCTCTTCAAGTCAACGGATGTTTTTTCTTAACAAGGGCTTCAGTGCCCCTGGGGAGTTCTCTTTACACATCTCAGACTCCTCCAGCATCATGTCCTACCCCCAAACCCTCACTTTTCTCTATCCTTTCAGCCTCAGAAAGGCTGGGGGCTATGGCTCCCTTCTGCTACTGTTTCTTTTGCAAGTCTCTCTTAACTCCGCATAGAAGCCTCCATCTCTCACATACCTTATGCACATCCTTTTGTCCTCCAGTTACCCTGACCATTCTATCCCATGGTATTCTCAACCTTACTTCCCTTCCATTCATGTTATCTCCTCTTCCTCCACCAGCATATTCACAATAGCAGCAGCAGAGAGGAGGACAATTTGATTCATGCTGGCACCCTGGCACTATGATAACTCCTCAGCAATGTAGACTTGGTATCTAGCCAACTGTCAGGTGTATGTATTCTAGGGCCGTGACCCCTGTCTGGTGAATGTTTTTATCTTGTGTCAGATATTACTTTGAGGATGCTAGTGTTCCCTCCTGAGTGTTTTCCACTTCAGTGATTCTTACCTGCCAAGACCTGATGTTCTGCTGCTGGGGGAGTTGGTCAGGCATAGGGAGTTATGCCAGTTCTATGCAACAGGGTATAAGGTCAATTTGTGGGGTCCTCCTCCCCTACACCCCACCCTTAACATTGTTCATGTAGGGCTATGAGCCCAGACCTTCAGTGCACCTCAAGCTGTCTCTCTGGGGAAGGAAAAACCTTCACAGTACCTTCCTGTCACTGCTTCTCTGGCAGCTCTTTCCAGCTTCCCAGATGCATCCTCACACTCCTGTCAGCTGTACCTCTGTTTGTAGTGATCCTCCAGCCTCCTGCCTTTCTGCTGAGCTCCTTCAGTATCAGCAGGCAGGTGCTGGCTGGAGAGCTTCCTTAGCATCCTGTCCTCAGGAACCCAGGAGGCTCTCCCTGGCTGTCCCTCTCCTGGGCCAGAAGTACTTTCCCAGTCTCATTGCTGGTCAATCACGAGGGAGCATTTGCTTCAGAAGTGCCGCTCACCACTCTGTGCTTCCCTGAGTATTCTCCCTTCTTCGAGGGTAAGTATATAGAGGGTTTATTCTCTATTGTGGGACCCACCCTTATCCATAATCTTCTTCTATCATGCCAACCATCATCATACAGAAGGGCAAAAATATAGGTAGAGGGTGCTTTGCTCAGAAGACAAAGCTAAAGCCAGTGTTGTGAGGAAAGGAGTTCTACACAGATTGAGACTCCAGAATGCAAAGGCCATTTGTATCCAAAAACACACATTGGCTATTTTTCAACTCCAGCATAGTGGCTTTTTCATACGAAACAGGCACTGGATGTTGCTGACCAATTGCCAGGACCTGGAATGGAACAGGACTCCCAGGTCTCTGTTATGCCAGGCTTCACTGCCAGCAGTGGTCAACATACTTTGGAGGAAGATGGGTTGCTGCACCACTGACAGGTATATGTTTTTTTTATGATTGAGTCAAGGCTTTGAAGCTTGGGAATTCAGGTTCTGAGGATGGCATCACCCCCTAGGTCTTGTGGCTGTACAGACTGTGGGGTAGAATCACCCTGTTGGGCCTGTGTTCCCCATGCATTTCAGACCTGCTGGTTTTGTAGGGGAGGGGAGGGTGGAGGATTGTACTTTGTCTCTGTGACCTGTTGGGTACATAGATTTCTGACTGCAAGGGACTGGAGTGAGTCACTCCTTTGGGTCTGTCCTGAACTGGATGGGTATGTTTGTCTAGTGAAGTGTGTGTACTATGATGTAGGAGTGTGTTTCTGTTGTTTATAGTGTTTGACTGTGTAACGGGCTCTGTATTCAGGTTGGGGAATTGTCATTGGATCTGCATATGGCTGTGTGTATGGGCAGTAGGGTCTGTAACCACTTGGGCATACAAGATGTGAGGTTGGAGTTGTCCTCAGGGTCTGGGCTCACCTGGTCATAAAGCTCTGAGGTTGGAGTCACTCCCTTGAGCTTCATTAAGTGTTTTTCTTTTTCTGCTTCTCAAATTTTATTTTGTGAACTGTGTTTCAGTGATTAACCTCAGGGCCATCGCGCCTCCTAAGGAAGATGCTCTCACTTCATTAAGAGATAATGGAAGCTGTCACAGATTTGAAGGATTGTGCTAGAAATAGGAGCGGGAGGGGGGAAGAAATATATTCTCAGCAAAGTTACATTTTCATGTAAATTGTTTAAAGATTTAAATGGTTTCTATTAGGAAGGGTCACTGGGGCTGTGCAGAAGCTAAATTAGTCCTTTTGCACAAAGGCATAATATTGTCTGTAAATGAAAAGGTATAAAAAGAGTTGTTAATTCTTTTATCTCTTTCTCAGTTCCTCTCAACCTACCTCCCTCCTTTATTTGATCTCTTGCCACTTCTTTCCTTCCTTCCCTCCCCAAGATCCATTGATTGACCTATCTACTGTTGATCTGTTGATCTAGTTATCTATCAATCTCTTCATCTTTATCAAATAGACCGATTATTCCACTTCCAAAGACACCTCCCTTCTTTCTTTCCTCCTTTCCTCTCTCTCATGGAACCCAGCCTTGGACTTCACTGTTTCCCACCCAAACTGTGGCCCATCAACCCCAGCCAGCAGCCTGCACATCCAGTGTGTTGTTCTCATCCCTCTGAACCATGAGACCAGATATGCATCTTTTGCTACTTTTCATTTAGTATCTCCAGGGCATAAATAGCTCAGAGCCTGCAAGATCCATTAATTAGTTAGTGAATAGAACAAGGTGGTTTCCAGCCTTTCTGCTGCTTTCAATAAAGCATCAGTGAGAAGGTGAAGTGATTGCTAGTTTTATATGCTGCATGCTATCTAGGGAGCTAGTCTCTCATGGGTGGGAAGCTGGGCTTATGGAAAAGGGATGCATGTCAAACTACTGCTTGGGAGACTAACCAGGTATAGCAAGGGCAGCCCCTCTTCCATTCTTCTTCATCCTCCACCCGTAGGAGTGAGAAGAGAGTTCTGTCTTCACAGCCCAGTCAAGCCTCCTTCACTCTGATTCTTAGGTTCTGTGTGTGTTTGGATTGTGGGATTGCTCACCTAGGTCTCATAAGGTTATTTTCCCCTGCAAATGCTATGTGCAACTGTTCATAAGTTCTCTTACTTCACTTGTGTATTCACATGTAAATGCATATATGAACAAAATTCAGATGTAAACATATATGCTCAGAATCGTGCAAATACAAGTGTGCATTAATATTCACATAAAAATAAATCCTTTCATAATTACTCACAGAAAACCCTGTTTGCAAATGGTCACATGCAAATGTAAAGCAACAGGTGTATACAAAGCAGAAATATTTTGTGAATGACTATTAAAATGCATATGCATAATTCATATGCAAATATACGTGTATATGGGTGTTTCAAGGCAAATGCACATTTGCAGAGTTATGAATGGACAAATACATATTTGCAGAATCATTGCATATGTGTGTCACCATTATTTGCAGATTATTTGCTTTGCTGCAAGGAACCCTGCTAATACAAGCCTTGTCGCCACTTTTACACAAGAGACAGTGAAGAGGTGTTCAATTCTGGCACCATGAAGTAGAGGATTTACCTGGCTTTGCCCATCTCTACTCATGAATCATTTGGATAAACATACCCAGAGGTGAAGCACTCAAGCTGCATTGCAGGGAACAGTCCTGCACCGCACATAACAATAATGGCAATAATTCATGGACAGCAAGGAAGATGCATTTATTTCAGTGAAAAGACCAGACAATTAAGGGCATTTTGTAATCATATTTGGCTCTTAGTGCTTCTCATTCACAGGCAGCTGGATAAACATTGCCATACAGGCTTATCAACCCCTCTCCTACCCCTTGTGTGGTATAGAAGCATTTTTGCCATTACACAGATGGAAAAAACTAAGGCATAAAAAACATTCTGCCTCTACATGTCAAGTACCACCTTTGTGGGTCCTCTGATTCTCAGATCATATTGTGCTGCCTCTTAGCTTCAAGGTGAGTTGTTCTGAAGCAAGATTCAGCCTAGCAGGTTCCCCCACCATGGCATACATGTTGTCTATTACTATATGGATTATTAATAGAGAGTGGCCAAGTTCCAGTTTTGCTTTCAGTCATGGAGGCAGAGCTCTGATTTTCTGAACTGGTGAAATAATCACACTTTACAACACTGTTTGTAATGTATAGGAAGATCCTCTGGTAGAAAGTGCTAGAGAACTGCAAAAATGATGAGGAAGATAATGAAAATGATAGTGATTTTGCATTTTGATGAAGGCGCTCAGTTAGAAGAGGAGAATATTGAACAAATCTGATTCTACTTGAGAAGGGAACATATTAGGGCTGTGTGAAATTTCGCCAGCTGTTTCATTTCAATGCTGCTTCGACTCGTTTTGAGCTTGAAAAAGTGAAATTGCAATGAAACGAAGGGCTTTGAAACAGCCTCAAAACATAACGAGGGCAATCAATACATTTTGAAAGTTCTGAAACGTTTCAAGTTTCAAAGCTGGGATTGCTTGCAGCTAAAGAGAAACTAAGGAGTGGGAGGGGGAGTGGGAGGGGGAAGGACTGCTCTGATATTGACATGTGTAGCTGGCCAGTGTCTGTGATCTGTCCCTGAGGTCCCTTCCAATCCCAGTGTGCTAGGGGAGGGATGGAAAAACAGCATAGAAAGCATTGTTTGAGCTGAGCTTTCTCTGTGCCTTCACACTTACAAGTGATGTAAGTTTTGCTCTGAACAGTTTGAGGTGCAGTTTCCCAGAACTACACCTACACCTATCTCCTACACCTATTTTCCTACACCTCTCTCCTTGAAACCTGGCGGGCTTCATGGCCTCAGAAGGGGCTACCATGCCTGCAGTTTTCACCCTGATGTGCCTTAACACGCATGTGTGACATGAGTTTTGCTTGTCAGCAGTTTGAGGTGCAGTTTCCCAGAAAATCCTACACCTATCCCCTTGAAACTTGGAAGGCTTTGTGGCCTCAGCAGGGGCCACCATGCCTTCAGTTTTTACCCTACTGTGCCTTAACATGCACACAACATGAGTTTTGCTTTCAAGAATTTGAGGTACAGTTTTCCAGAAACCGCTGCACCTATCTCCTTGAAACTTGGCCAGCTTCATGGCCTCAGAAGGGGCTACCAGCCCGGCATGTTTCATCCAAATAAGGCAAGAAATGATAAAGTTATAGGCAGTTTTGTGTTTCCACATTATAACCTATGGGCAAAACCTGTAAACAGCAACAAAACAGCGACACAGTTTCAGCAAAACGAAACAGAACAGTGCTTTCGAAACTAAGCAAAACTCTAAATGAAACACTGTCCTGTTGAAAGGGTGAAATGGAAGTTGAAACAAAATGGTGCTGTTTCGCACAGCCCTAGTGCATATAGTCTCTCTCCCTCTCTCTCATACATGTTGGCACTGGATTTATAACCCATATGCCTTATTTCAGGTGGACCCAAACCCTCAGACTGACCACAACCTCTCCATTCAATAATAGGCAGATTGTATTGATGCACAGTGACAGCAGATAAGAATAATGCAGGCAAGCAAAACAAAATAAAAGCCCACCCCAATTTTATATCTACCAGTCCTAGATCTGTCAAAGAGGGAAGGTACCCATGGCCAGTACGTGAGCTTCACCCTGAGGTTCATTCTTGAATATTAGATGTCAGTGGCTTGGAGGTCAAGAGCTGAAGCACACTTCCCCCCACTCTCCCCAGTGGTGGGGGTGAGACAACCTGGTGGTGTGCCTTCATTCCATTGTGGCCTTGGGTTCCCTCTCAGGGACCTGTTGCTGCTCTGAAATTCCTCCTTTTGTATCCTTTTCCTTCTCTGATGACTTTTCATTTCCGGGGATCATTAATTGGTTTCCTTGTGGTCATCATAGTGTTCACATTCTGTTCTGCTAGCATATTCCTTTGTTCTAGCAAACCCATCACATGAATTTGGTTATTTGCCAGGCCTCCTAATTTGGACTGGTCACCAAAACCAAAAATCCCAAGGGCTCTGCAGTTGGGTACTGTGACCTGGTGCCAATGCTGCAGAGTCCCTTATCTCTGTTACAGTACACTGTTCTTGTTATGGAACAGCATAGTACATGTCTTCAATTTCCACAGAAGTGGAAAGGGACCTTGGAGTCTTAGTGGACTCCAAGATGAACATGAGTCGGCAGTGTGACGAAGCCATCAGAAAAGCCAATGGCACTTTATCATGCATCAGCAGATGCATGACGAATAGGTCCAAGGAGGTGATACTTCCCCTCTATCGGGCACTGGTCAGACCGCAGTTGGAGTACTGCGTGCAATTCTGGGTGCCGCACTTCAAGAGGGATGCGGATAACCTGGAGAGGGTCCAGAGAA
This sequence comes from Alligator mississippiensis, assembly GCF_030867095.1. Classification (NCBI taxonomy): domain Eukaryota; kingdom Metazoa; phylum Chordata; order Crocodylia; family Alligatoridae; genus Alligator; species Alligator mississippiensis. The sequence continues at coordinate 25,909,173 of NC_081837.1, read as the reverse complement.
GGGCAACTCGTATGGTTAAGGGCTTGCAGACCAAGCCCTACGAGGAGAGACTAGAGAACCTGGACCTTTTCAGCCTCCACAAGAGAAGGTTGAGAGGTGACCTTGTGGCTGCCTATAAGTTCATCACGGGGGCACAGAAGGGAATTGGTGAGTATTTATTCACCAAGGCACCCCCAGGGGTTACAAGAAATAATGGCCACAAGCTAGCAGAGAGCAGATTTAGACTGGACATTAGGAAGAACTTCTTCACAGTTCGAGTGGCCAGGGTCTGGAACGGGCTCCCAAGGGAGGTGGTGCTCTCCCCTACCCTGGGGGTCTTCAAGAGGAGGTTAGATGAGTATCTAGCTGGGGTCATCTAGACCCAGCACTCTTTCCTGCCTATGCACGGGGTCGGACTCGATGATCTATTGAGGTCCCTTCCAACCCTAACATCTATGAATCTATGAATCTAAGCCTGTGTGTCTGCTAGCTTCAGACACAGTGGGCCTTGAAGGAAACTTTGCCACAAACAGATTTTCAAAAAACAATGAACCCTTGCCATGCCCCATGACCATTGCTCTAGTACAATATCTATTTTACCTACAAGCCAATTCCCAAAAGCAAACCTCTACATACCATGTTATAGCTAACAATATACACATACACATACACTGCCTCCAGGTCTGATTCCCTTCTAATAATCATAATAAATATAAAAAGCACTGATGCCCACACATATATAAAAATAGGTCTGTAAAATGCCACTAAACAGAGGTCAGTGAGAAATCCCTTTCTGCTAAAAGTGGACATCAAGGTCATCAGCTACACTGTCTACACACAGAAAAAGCTTTGAATTCCAATCAGTATGGAGGACAATGCTGTCTCCCTACCCTAGGCTTGATTCTGCCCACTAAGGTTGCAAACAGTGGATATACATACCTTATGCTGTTGAAATGCTGGTGTCTACTACATTAGTCAGTGGAGGCCCCCAGTGGTGGTGGCAGAGCATACCCTAATGATCAAGCGCCCAGTAGTGATGGTGACCTGGTTGCGGACATTAGGGCAAATCTGACATTCCATGGGATAGGGGACAGCAGGCCATTTTTGGACCATAGGAACATAATGTTTAGAAAGGTCATCTGGATCATCAAATCTGGTCTCTGCTATCTCAGGCACCATGGCATATAATCTGTTTTGGAAACTGACATTTCCTAAATAGTTCTCCCTCCCTGGTGTTTGTCTTTCATGAAGTATTTGGAGAAAGCAATCATATCCCCTCACAGTCTGTATTTTGCCAAGTTCTTTTAATCTGCTTTTATAAGACTATTTTTTTTTATTCCTGGGTTGTCCTAGGGAGATTTCCATTTAAATCCAAATCTGACCTTTTAGGTCTATAGCAGAAACCTAACACAAACCCAGAAAAATGTTTTGGCTCAGATCACTTTGGGAAAAGATTATTAAAAAAAAAAATGTTTTGTCCATGCTATCCCTTCTTATCTCTTCACAATCTATCATATCATTAGTATACAAAGTTACCCCATTCACTTTACCTTCATTTCCATCTTCCCTGAATAGTACATGCTATTTAATATGCAGGTTCCAGTCACAGCTGTTGTTCCACCAAGTTTTCATTATCCCTGTTTTCACATTTTCCATCAGCACTTCAAATGCCTCCATTTTGTTGCCCTGGTATTAGTTGTATCTCTCTGATGTCACTTTCACTAAATGTATCAGCTCCATGACTTTGTGGTTACCCATTGTTGTCAATGGCAGTCAACAGTTTCTCCTCCATCTTAATTTTGATTATGAGTTCTCATATGGCTACAGAGTCCAATTATGAGGAGCATTTTCTTATGCAAAGAACAATATAATGTTAAGTTTACCTAAAAGTTGTTTTTTCTGAGTTTCCTTTGAAACTTACCTGGAAATGGCTGAGTTTACTAATGTCCTCACTACAAGTCCGGTACAGCTCTCACATGCCTACAGTGAAGATGGTATAATTGATGTCTTATCGATCTTAAGTATGGTTGCCAATTTAATATTCCTTTACCCTCACAACCTCATCCACAACCTTTGGACAGCCTTTGGTTTATTTTGTCATGTAGAAGCATATCATGTGATGTGGCATTTCTTGCATAGATTATCTTATCCACTGCAGACAATGAGTACCCATCTGTGGTGATGTTAGGAGGTGTGTAACATGTACCAGGAGAAGACTGGTATGTGACTTCCATCTTCTTGAGATTAATAATAAGCCCAACATTCTTACAAACTCCTGAAAAAAATGGTCCATGAAGACTTGGAGATCCTCCTCTGTGCTGAGAGAAAGAAGCAACCATTAGTAAACAAGAGCTGTCAAGTTAGTTCTGAATTCTTAGTTTTAAATTGTAGGTGGTGAAGATTGTGCCCAATTATGCTGTCATCAGCATTAGCACTTTCTTTCTCCCTGCTGTCCGCCCTCTGACATTCCTGTATCCACGGCCATATACTCATTTACCTGATTCCTGCATTCTAAAACCAGGTGCAGAGATTACCAGAGTCTCTCCCAACCTGCTTCCCCTATATCTTGGTTTAAACTTCTTCTAATCAGCCATGCCAATGTCAGCCTCTAAGGCCAAAGCCCCAAGTATTTCAGAGGCTTCCTTCCTCTGAGAACAGGCCTCTTTCTATGAATGCCTCCTCACAGTCAAGCATCCCCAAACCCTCCTCAAAGCCACAGTACATTAGATATATGCTGATCTCCATGATCTTTTCATGATTTTCCCTACTTCTTTGCAGGCCTGCAGAACTGCATCAAAGTTCACCTGAGTTTCCACTTCTTTGAATATCTTCACTAGCCTGGTAAGTCACCCTTTATCCGTTCCATCGAGAGTCTGTCAGTGTCATTTGTTTCCAATCATTTGTATTAACCCACTCCCATCAGGATCCTTTTCAGCCTCCACTTCTTATCTTTCTCCTGGCAGACAGCTCAGCCTTCTGTTCTTTGGCTTTGCTCTGGTGACAGGCCTGTCAGTTCTTAACAAGGAGTCCCCAGTCACACAAACCTGCCTGTGCCTCCTGTTGGTGTGAATCCCAGGTTTTCTTCCATCTGTTTGTCCTTCTGTCTGTGGATCATCCCATCTTCTGCTTTTTCTCTTAGTCTCCTGTAGAATCCCTATTTCCCCCTCAGCTCTAGTCCCTGGCTATCTCGCTAGCCTCTTCCTCTCTGTTGCTGGGACTGGCTTCCCTTCTTTTTGTATTTGCTACTCCATTTTCTTCCTGTTTCTCCTCATTTTTCAAGGCAGCAATCCTTCCCTTAACTCTAATCCTCCTCCATTAGCTGATATCTTCCTCTACCATGTCCTCCTAATTATGAACCTCCTGGGCCACCCATCATCCATCAGTTTGTCCTTAAGGTCTTCTTGTTCAGCAAATGTCCACGATGTTTGAGTTGTTCTTGTAGCCTCATTTCTTTTCTGCTCCTTTATGCCTTCAAATCCTATCTTATCTTCACCAACATGTCAAGTTCCCTTCCCTTCTACAAATAGCTTTCCCCAGGTACTCGGTCAAGGACAGTGGTATAACTAAGGGGTAGCAACTGGAGAAGCTGTTTAGGACACCAACCTGGAGGTGGGGGCGGGAGGAACTGTCGTTGTCACAACCTGGATTCAGTTGCCATCAGGACATGTGACCAAAATCAGTGGCTTTCTCAGGCTCTTCCTAGGTAACAATTTTTAGGGATGGTTTGTTAATGACCACCAGGCTGACTGAGGTATGCAGTATATCAGAATGAGTTCTGTTCCTGGGAGCTGTGGGGTTGTGTAGGACACCTTTTTATCTACACCTTTGTGACTATAAGAAGAGTTTAGATCTTCTAAGAAAAGAATCAGACAGATTTGAATGGGGCTTCCATGTGTTGTTTAGATCTGTTGATTAGCAATTTTATCCAGAATCCAGAGCAACTAGTGAGCATCATAGACAAACATATACCAACTGACAGTACCTAACACCCTCTCTCACACTCAGGAAATCCTGACCCTGGACTTTTCTAGCAAATCCGAATCTAAGAGCTGGGCTCCACTCAACAAAGTGGAGTCACATTGCATTGACCTTCTGCAAATTACCAGTAAGCAGAAAGGGAGATGGGGACACCACAGAATCTGCTGTTTATTCAGAAGCTCGGATTACACCTTCTTGTGAGTGTGGTACACAGCTGCCAGCCTCATTTTTCCACCTTCCCATTCCCCTGTGCCTTGGGATTAAATGGGTCTTTGGTCTCAGCATCCAAAGCTTCAAGATACACATCACCATTGGCCATTGCCTGTATTGCTTCCCCACACAACTTTTGGAAAATTGGCAGCCTTTCCTTAGAGAATGGATGGTGTCCCCAAGGGGTGCCTTGTTTCTTTTGTTTTTTGGCAAGAGTGACAAAGATGGGGAGGCGCTGAGGTTGACAGGACCAATAGGTGGCGCCCATACTGTGGTCAGGGTTAGCAGGGATATGGCAGAAAGCACCAGTTGATTCCTGATGGGCTCTGGCCTCAAAGTTGCGCAAAGCATGAGATGGGAAGACATTCTGGCTGCCATCCAGGAAGACATATTTGATGACCCTGGTGGGATGGAAGAGGGTGTTCTCAGGGGAAGGGGGGAGATACCCAGGTGTCCATTGATAGATATCCTGCCTCACTCTCTGAGGAGCTAGTGTTGACATGGCAGCTGCCCTAACCTGTGAAGAGACCAGATGACTTGGTAAGGTGAGGATGGTACAGGAGATAACTCTACAATTAAACCTTGTCAGGGATTTCCTGAGAGGTAGTTTTTCTTTAGAAAATGTCAAGAATATGTTAGTTTTGACTATTTTTTTATTGAGAAAAGAAAGGTTTTTCAACTTCCTGATGATTTCTGGTCAAAACCAAGGAGAGAGACCTGCCTAAACTAGTCAGCAGTCTAGTCACACCTGAGATGCATGAGATATGTCTTCAAGTCCCTGTTCTGCCTGAGTTAGACCAAACTTGAGTTTCAGTCTCCTACATTGTGAGGAGTGCACTCAGCATCAGTGTCTGTGGCCAGTAGGCTTTCTCCTCCTGAACTTGCCCTACTTTGCATAAATAATTAAACATTTAGTAGAACAGGGACTTGAACGTTTCTCACATGCCAGGTGAGATCCCTGCCTAGTGAGCTACAAAGTCAATCCCTTGTTCTCTCTTCCTAGACCACTGAATACTTAATTATTGTTGCAAAGTGGAACAACTGCAATAGGAAGGCACTGGTGAGTAGGACTCTCAGTTAGGTAATGGAATACTTTAATTCATGTAAGGCAGGGCAAAGACTAGTATCTGGGTCTCCTATCTCAGTGTCATAACCTCAGTGCTATTCTCAGGTAAAGGACATAGTTCCATCAAAGTGGATGATGTTTTATGATGTTTTGCACCAGTGAGGACTTAATCAGTTATCTGTACAATCATGGTGTGGTGGCAGGCTCTGTTGAGGGTGTTAGTGGGCCCAAGCTCTCTTGTTCATGCTTCAGGACCTGGTTGTTCACTGAGTCAAAAAACACTTCATGGATAATTCATATCATACATTACCCATGCATATACATTTCATGAATAATTTATACTGAGAGGCTGTGGGCTCTAATGTGGAAATGAAGGATCTCTCAAAAACAGGATCTGATGGGAAGAGTCTGGATGCAGCTGCCCAGGGTCTGAATCTGGCAACATGAGAATGACTCGGGGAGCAGAACTAAAGAATCTCCAGGACTGCAAGACCTGCCAGGCAGGAGCAGACCAAAGGTCTATCTAGTCCAGTGTCCTGTCTCTGACAGTGGCTCAGAATCAGATACAAATAGTTGTGGGACAGGGTTGACTATGTAGATTTAGTTATAGGCAAGACAAGGATTTGTATGGGATAGTTTGGGAAGGAATGATCCTGCCTCAGGCAGGGGTTTGGCTTAGGTGAGCTCCAGAGGTCCCTTCTAGATCTGCTTCTCTATGATTCTGTGAGTCTAAGGTATCAAAACTCCTGTATCATTTAATCCTATTCTGGTCCCAGTACTTCAAGAGTGGCTGAATCAGGAGGTTTGATATCTCTATATTCTCACAGGAAACCTATAAGAAGCACCTTGCTACAGTCAGTATTGATAATCCAAATGGTCAGTTATAGCAACCAGAGAGCCAATACCAAGGACAAAGTGTCCCCTGCAGGTGACTCATTGGATGCCATCAGCTGCAATGGGATCAGAAATTAGCCATGTATCAGGCAGTCTGCCACATCAAATAGTTCGAAGGATGTTCTCAGGTTCCTGATGCTGCAGCCCCTTCTACTGAGGCTGAATGATACCTGCCTCAGTTTATTTTGCTCAGGAGCATTGCTGGGTGTCCCTCATTATCTGTTCTTCACCCGTCACTCTGTCTCCCCCACATGGCAGTGATTAAAAGTCTGATCAGAACCTGGGATTCCCATCCTGATGGGAATAGCACAGTGTTGGCTTTTCTATCATTTCAATTTCCTATGAGAAATGGAAATTTTAAAATTCCCTGTGGAATGATTCCAGCCAGCTTGTTTCTCCATCACCTTGGGATGCCCAGATCCTGGGCTGCTTTCCTGGCAATTTCCTATGTTGCCAGGGCTTCTAGTCACCCTAAGATCCACAGCTCTCCTGAACAGTTCAATCTTACAGAATCAACATTGTCCAAAGGAAAATTGTTTGGTCAGAAAATTTTCAGCCAATTATAATGACCAGCCCTTAATGGGGTTCATTCTACAGTCCACTGGTTTTTGGCTATGTTAGTAGAACCATGACCCACTTTTAAGCATATATGATACTGTGGAATATACTTAGTTATTCTGAGGTACCACCTAGAGGTTTCAGTCATGGATAGTGGCACCTTCGTGCCAGGCCTTGTACAACAGCACACAACATCAAAAAGTTCATTGCCCCAAACTGCTTATAGAGTACAGACAAGACAAGACATGAGAAGTGGCTATAACAGACAGACAGGCAGAGCCCACAGAAGCAGTGAGGGAGTACTGGACAGTACACTAGGCCAAAGTCTCGGTGTAAGAATGATCTATATTTATTTTTGTTTGGTAGGCAGCACAGCAAAGAGTTTTTGGGAGGGAGTTAGAAGAGGAAAATGAGGAATGGATCTTTGTGTATTCATAAAGAGTAGAGAAAAGGCTGTTACACTAAACAGGATAAAATTACAAGGGTATTTTTCCTGTCCCAATGATTTGTGGTATAAATGAAGCACAACATAAGGTGAGAATTCCTCCCTTCTTTATGCTGTCTTAGGCATGGTGAATTAGGTGCAGAGCTGCCTGGAGAGTAGAATTCTCATTCCATGGGAAATTCTGGTATTTTGACCTTGGTTGTCTTCCTAAATTGAGATTTAAAGTTGAAAAACTGATCCCCCCCCACACCCACTGAATCATTCTCCTAGTGTCTGTACTATGACAGTGCTTCATGGGATTTTTATCACAGGGAGAAACTGTTGTGCAGCAGAGAGGATGTAGTGCTGCTAGGAAGTTGTATCTGTAGAAGAAGAGGGCATGTGCAAGTCGGAATAACAACTCCCAGGAGGTATTACAGCAGCCGAGGCAATGCTTAGCCCCAAAACTCTATCACTGCATGCTGCCGGGTACAGGATTTGAAGGCAGGTAGCGCAAGGATCTGTTTTGACACATTCCATTTAGTTTTACTGGTCTCAAGCCCCACAGTTGACCCACTCTGGAAGATGTACTCTTGATTACAAAGGGAAACCACAGTATAGATGATGGCTGCAGCATCACAGCTTAGGTATGGTTGAAGCTGTGCAAAAAATGATGTCCAGTCCCAGAGGAAACATATATACCAGTTTGTAGAATCACGTTTGAACTGAATTTTTTTTTTAGTTTTTATCTATGTGGGTTTCTCCACAAATGTCATTAGAGACTCTTCATTTTCAGAAGCTTGCCTAGAACCAGACCAGTACTTGGTATATACCAGTACTGTGAAATATTTAGTCACATTTCTGTCCAAATTTAAATAAGAAAGCAACGGTAATGGGAGATATTTTTTGTCAAGAGTTTCTTAGGCTAATCCTGCTGACCCAAGAGGCTGCTTTTAAAAAATAACTTAATGTGTCATTATTCTTGATATCTACTATTATTGAATGGTGCTTATAATTACAGTGGCTCAGACCATTTTTTCTTCTGGAACATTTTATCAAAAATGATGTAGTCATGAAGTCAAGGAAATAGGCAAATCTTTCTAACGCAGTTCATTCTTCTTCAAAAATCTTTTCCTCTTGCATAAGTCTATCCCAGCTATGCAGTTAGTGCAATGAAAGATATTTTCCACAAAAATCTTCACTTCTTTTTTTTCACTATTCTCTGAAATTTTCATGAGGAGGTTTTGACTATTCATTGAAAAAACAACTGAAAATGAGTGGCCAAAACCTGGAAAATTTAGTTAAAAATAATGAAAACAACTACAAACTGCTGAAAATAAAATACTTGCTATTTATTTTTTTTATTTCTTTGTGCAAAAAAAAAGAAACTAAATCCCAAATTTTCATTGCAAACTGGATGGAAAAAATTAACCAGTCTTAATTGTAAAGTGGACTCAAATAGATTTAAGCAGTTTAATGGCGGTGTGTAGGAATGGATTAATCTTACCCTTAGAATGTAGCTCCAGTGGTTCCAAACCTCCCTGGAACATCCACTGGACAGTCAGGAAAATTCCCGTAAGCACTGACAGAAGGAACAGCTCCCTCCGTTCACAAGATCACAAGATTTATCTATACGTTTTGGACATTCTGTCTCTATAGCGGGTCTGGTTTGTGCTTGGTAACATGTACAAGTCACTGAGATATAAAACAGATGACATCCAATGACAAGATCAAGCTGCTTGCAAGCCCAAGGAGCTGTGCTAAGGAGCAACTCATAGACATCAAACATTTAAACAACTAGAAGGCTGAATTATTAAAATCATGCTATGTGAAATGTTTCTCTGCAAGGAGAATAGCACTCCCTTCCCTGGTTCATTGTCTCTCTGTGGGGTGTCAGCAATGCTAAGGCTCAGTCTGCCAATCCCATTCCCCTGACATGCTCAGAACAACAGAAATGCTCCCAGCTGCCAAGGAAACAGAATATTTATGGATTCCCTTAATCTCAGATGCAAGGGCCATTCCAGTCAACCCAGGCTTGTATCTTTTTCCTTCTGCAGGGTGTCTGAATTTTCTCACAAAAGATGAGATTTGCCAGCCTGGATCACATCAATGGTCCATCCCATCTTGCTGATGTCTAGCAGCATCTTAATTCAAGTGCTTCAGGGGAAGGTAACACTCCAGCCTCATGGTGACACCTAATTTGGTGTAATAAACACACCAGGACTTCATTTAGTGACAGGGAAGTTACATAGAGACATGCATAACCAACTTCTGACAGGAGAAGTAGGAAGATAATGAATGAAGGGAAATGTCTCCTATTGGCTTGCCCTTTTCACATGGCCTACACACTGCTGATAACCCACTCCAACACTACCTACTACTTCTGCCTACAGCAGATATTGGAAAAAAGAATACATACTTATGTGAGTTTTCACTGATTTACAGCGTGTAAGGATCTCATTAGTAATGTAGAAACTAGTAGTGTAATTTTGCCAAACCAGAATGAACTGTCTTTGAAAGAGCAGCCAGACTTCCAGACTCCACCTTGAGGTCTTGAGATCGCATACTCCCTGCCTCATCCAAAGTTTTGGGTAGGGACTTGGACTGAACCTCAAAACAAGACTCGTCTTGTAAAAATGGCACAAGTATCCAAGGGATGTAGTAGGCTCTGAAGATGGGGCCAGACACCAGTCTGTGATGAATGATTTGAACAGAATGATATAATCCCTCCCCATTCTTCAGGGCTGACACACTTTAATTTCAGGTTGTGGATATGGTTATATAGACAAATGTCTGAATGCTCAGTGAAATGAATGTTGAGGTTTTCCACACCAGAGCCAACAGGGATGAAAAAGCAGGTCAAAATGTTCATAGAGAATTTTGATTTGTCTGTGGGACTTACCTGCATCCCACTTATTTCTCTTCTTGGTTCTGTGTGTGATAGAGTTATTTCCTTGGAGTAACTTCTCCACCCTGACTTCACAAGTTACTGGCAGAAATTAGACATAAGTGCTATTATGACATCATGTTAGCAGGCTGAGCAAAGTTCTGGGACTCATATCATTAAGATGCAAATTCTGATTTCAGTGATGGATGAGTGTAAATAGCCACCATCTATTTTTGCTTTCCTGCAGAACAGCTTTCCAAGACTGGCTTTTTTCATACCTGAGAGTTTTCTGACCATCTTTAATTTCTTGATCTATTTTTCTTTTTTTTTGTTGTTGTTGCCTGATGAAGGACATGTGCATCCAAAAGCTTGCAAATAACAACTTTTTGCAACTATTTAGTTGGTCTAATAAAAGATATCACCTCTACTCAAAGATTTTGTCTGCCTCTGTGCTTAGACCAACGTGGCTACAGCCTAGATTCCTGAAATATAGAAGATATCTCATTTTGCTGTTTGAAATGGAAACTTCACAATATGAAGAAGAAAAAAGTCAATTTTAACAACCTGGAGTAAAATTTTAACATTGAGTTTATGGCCCCTCCAGCCTGCTGGACATCTGATACCAACAGTTAAACAACCTGCCTTTGTCTTCTGCATCTTTTCTAAATTTGCATTCCTGAAGAACAGCTTTCCAAGACTGGCTTTTTTTCATACCTGAGAGTTTTCTGACTATCTTTGATTTCTCTCTCCATTTTTAATTACTTTTTTTTTGCCTGAGGAAGGACATGCATGTCCAAAAGCTTGCAAATGACAACTTCTTTGCAACTATTTAGTTGGTCTAATAAAAGATATCACCTCTACTCAAAGATTTTGTCTGCCTCAATAGCCACCAGCTGCATTCAGGTTGGCTTAGTAGATTGCCTTTGAAACTGATGGTTAGAAGACATTGGTTCCCGTTCCACTTTTGTGACTAAAATGCTGTGGAATCTTGGGCAAATTATTTTCAATTTCCGTGCCTCTCTTTCCTCTCCCAGTCTTTGCTTTGCATGATTAAAATGTGAGCAATATGGCACAAGGACTATTTTCTATTGTGTATATATGCACCATTTGGTACAATACAGCCATGACCTCAATCAAAGCTTTTGTAGCTTCAGGGCTCTGAACAGAGTTTGGTGCCAAAGGCCTTGGTCTCATGTCATGTTATACTGGTGTAATCAGCCTTTGTATCGGTGTAAAAAAAGCTGCAGACACAATCTGTGGCCTGACACTGCTGCTGTTTACTTGATTCTGGTACAGAATCACCCTGGTAAAAATCATGGTAAGCCTATAACTAACTGGTGAGAAGTTTTTGTGTGCCCACAGCTATCCCAAGAGATCTATTTATCATAGGCAAATGGGTGACTTCCTGCTCCCCTTCCATCTACTGGTGAGGTGCTGTAACAGCACCTACTGCAAATAACTGCACTCAGGAAGCCAGTATAATTTCCATTGGTGTATGGAGCAGAGGTAAATTACGCTGATTTAAATATGTTGTGTGTCGAAATCTAAAGTATTGTTCTGAGCTCTGAATTGCACAAGACCCTGGATGCTGGAACTGATAGTGACAGAAAAAATTCACTTGGGTACAATTTAACTGTCCTAAAGTGTCCTTCATAGCTGCTCAACAGCTGCTGCACTGTAACCTACAGCAGGATCAAGGGATTCCTTTGCATACTGAAGGGGTTTTTTCAGCACACTGGAATTCTTTGGGAGCAGCAATGCCTTGTAATGGAGACCTGTAAATATTGATTAATATCTACTTTTTATCTAACATGTTTTCTCAAAGGTTCCTCTGGTGGGTCTGGCAGTCAAGCAACTTGCTTAGACAGCCCTGTAGCATAACTAGGGTGGGTTGATCAGAGCACCAGCCCCACAGGCTGACTTCAAGTGGGAGCACGACTGGTGATGGCTGCTGCTGCTTACCCAGCTGCTGCTGGCCCAGTCACTGCCACTGCTCAGGGGTCAGAAACTACTTGTTAAGCCTCTGAGACAGACCTTAGTTTTAAGAGCCCCAGATACATTTAGTATTGAGCACCAAACAATTCACTTACTGGACTCTAAACTCTCGAGGACCCAACTTACCCCATCTTTCACATGCTTTGTACTGAGTATTACAAACAGTGATAGTCTCGAACCCCACGCCTTCTTCTAAATAGCTCCAAGCTTTGAGGAAGTACAGACCCATTTCAGAGCCTTACTGGTTGGCCCATATTCCTCTAATAGACTGAACCCAAATCCTGGAGCCAAACAGTCCTGGACACTTGGGAATTATGAATCTGGATCTGGATTAGCTAATTAATGTCTGTTATATTGCCCTTAGTGTTGCCAATTTGTCAGTTGCATTGATCTGTTGTATTTTATCATAATGGTGGATTGTGAACTCCCTGATTCAGATACTGGCTTTCTGTTTGTGGAATCAGAAAAAATATATGCCTTAAACTTTGATTATTTTAGTTATAAGATGACATAACCGCTTTGTGTAGAATTGCTGGCTTTGTACAGTAGAACAGATAAGGGCAAGTGTTTGTTCTTTGTAACTCTTCTGCAACTGCTTCCCTCACCGCGGCCTTGAAGGTAGCAAAAAAAGTATGTACAAAGTAGATTACCAGGTGCAAGAAGGAGGTTTGTGAACTAACCTCGCCTCCCCCATAATTCCCATCCTGATTACAGCAAAGAAATAATGAAGTAATATTATAGCCGCTTTTCATGCTAATTTCACTATATGATCACGTGAGTTGTAAGCGACTGTTAAAAAGTATATAAGCCTCCTGATTTTGCTCTTGGGGGGGGACCCCTTCCAAGTGCTTGGGAAATCCATGTCACTTTGGAACTCCCCCTACAGCTGTAGTTTCTTTTGAATAAAAGCTTCTGCTGACCTGACCCAAAAGTACTCTGTGTGTGTTTCCACGACATGTTATATGGTTGGATAATGTCCAGCAATGATCCCCAACTGGTGTAGAGAGGTGTAATAATAATACCAGCAACAGCATCGACAATAATAATATTTTGCATATGTACAGTACTTACACGAGAACTGTTACTGTTGCTATTATCATTAATTCATTAAACTGAATCTGGCTGAAACCCATCTTTACTTGCAAACATTATGAAGTTCTGTCTCAGGATCACCTTATCCTTCAGTGAACTGCAGCCATTTCTGGGGCTGAACAAAGGGATGGTTAACAATGCACAGCAACAGCTGGTGTCACCTGGGGTCACCTGACCTTCACTTATCTTTCCTGCTTGGTGCTTGATGCACAGGGCTGGACCCGATGATCTTCTGAGGTCCCTTCCAGCTTTACAATCTATGAAAACACTGGAGGGCTTGATGAGCAAATGAAAAATCTGGTCTGTAATTGAAACTTGCCTGTTTTGGTAATTTCAAGAGAATGCTCAAACCATGCCCTGCTGCCCTCCCCAGACTTGCAGTTCCAACTGCACTGTTTCACAAGGTGAATTTATTTCTCTGTGTTCATTTGTCTTGTTTATTTCTTCCATGCATTAATACAACAGGTCATACATTTGGAGGAGTGTAGCATAGATAATATACATCCTGTCATAGTAACAAGATCATCAGAAGGAAAACTGAAGAGATAATAAACCGGCAGGAAAGCTGAAGGGTGAGAAACAAAAGGGGAACAGAGAAGAAGTGACAATGTTATCTTTGTTTAACGCTCCTCCGAGTCACCATTAGTTATTTAAGATATTCATCTGCTGGCTCCCAGAACCTGTCAAATGAAGAAATCCAAGCTTTTCTATTACAGAACAAGTTTCCTTAGCCCAAGGGGAAGGGAAGGTGCGTGTGATTGACTGATTACTTTTCATCATAGCTCACTTGTAAGGCAAGAAAGCTGCTTGGTAATAGTTGTAAGTCCATGTCAAAATACTGGCTCTGTGTTGATGTGATGTCAGCCTCTAGTGACTGACTTGGATAGTGGATAAAAGCAAAATGGCTGAGTACAGGAAGACAGTAAAATAATGGGCAGACAATGGGTGGGATTAAGAGATGTAATTGAAATGCAGTATGCCCAAGTGAATAAAACACTAAGCTGGGAGTCAGGAGACTTAAGGTGCAGACAGAAATGCAGCTCCCAGGTGTAACTCATGGTGCTTCACAGAAAATGCCATGAGATAGACTGATCCTCCTGACCCAAGACATTAGCTGTTGGGTTGGGAAGGTCGGGGATTGGGCTTCAATTTGGAGCCATTCCAGGGAGAGAGGCTGCATCTCTGCAGCCTCTTCCCCAAGCTTGCCACCCTCCCTCTCGGCTCCCGTTTTGTCTCAGGATGGGAGGGGGAGAAGGCAGGGGAAGTAGGTCTTTCTGGGGTTCCCTCAGCCACCCGGGATTCAGGGGAGGTGGATTGGAGTCCCCCACCTGGGGGAGAGCCTCCAGGCCACTTGACCCACCCTCCAGCACCAGCTGGGCAACCCCCCAAAATGAGCTCCCTCCGCTCCTTTTCCCCTTCCCATTCTAAAAACAGTGCAGGGAGTAGGGCTGGGCTGAATCAGTTGAACCCTGCTCCTGGCACATGTGAGCACAAGTTAATGAAGATGCTTCATTTTGGAGCACCTTCATATGAACCCTCATGTAATGAGTATTCAGAATGTCATGGGATCAGGCCCTTTTAAAGCAGTCTATAGTCATGCACTTGTGTTTGGTCATGGCTGTAGAGGGTTTTCAGGGGTCAGATTGGGCAAAACGTGTTGCTTCTGTCTGCACTTTCAAAGTCTGCCCTTCTCTGTGCCACCAACTTGCTGCATGTCCTTTGTCATGCCCCCATGCCCAGGGTATTATGTCTTTAGATTTGCCATCTTCTTCTATACCGTGTGGCATCCAGCAAAATGGGGACAAATTTAGCATGGGGGAGGGGGGAACCTCTGGATGCTTCTGTAATATCAAAAACAAGAAGTTTATTTTTAAAGGGTCCTAATTCAGCAAGGAGCTTACTGAAGCATGTGCCTAACTTTAAGCAAAGAAAGGTCCATTAATGCACAAAACATTGTTGGGGCTACTTTTCCTTTTTTTCCCCAGTGTCAGATATTGAGATAAGTTGGTAAGACCTGGGGGCTGCTGGCCCCACTCTTAGATGCCAGCTATTGTATGGAGTGTGAGCAGGAAGGTGTGAACTGGTATGTTCTTGTCTCTGCCTTTTTGCTTCTGGTAATTAGCTCAGGATTTGAAAATTGCCAAGATATTAATCTAACATAAGGACTCAAAATAGCCATCCCATCCTTTCCCTTTGGACTTGCAGAGACAGAAGGCACCTGGCAGGGAAGTGCAATGAGCAGAGGAGGCAGCAGCAAGGAAATTCAATCAGCTGCAGGCTGTGCTTCTTTTTTCTCTTCTACTTTTGCTTCTGTTTCCTGTTCTCTTCTTTTCTTTTTTCTTTTCACCTGTCCCCAGTTCATTCTCTCTCTCTCTGTTCCCCTTTTTTCTCTGCTTTTCATGCCCCTCAATCCAATGGCTCTGCTTTGTTCCCACCCCTTCCCTGTTTCCTCTTTCTCCTTTCTCCTCCCTCCCCATGAAATGGGAATGGCCTGTCTTTCCCTCTTACTCCTTCACCTCTCCCCCATGACTCTAAGCCACTCCCAGGATTACAGGCATAAACAGAGAGGTGAGGGGCAGAAAGAGGCTTCACTGTCCTCTGCTGCCCCCCTAGTTGTACCTTGCTGTCCTCTCACTGCTCACCCTTCCCCCAACCTCTATTCCCTTACAACAGGGGACTGCTGCTCCAGCAATGCCAGGTGCCTGGTGACATTGTTTCTCATACCAGCTGCCCATTACACATCACCTAAGCCACCCCAGTTCCTAGATAATTGAAAGTAATGTCCATTATAGGGTTACTTAAAATGTGTTGCAGATTGGAGCCTTCTGTTCGGACGCTGAAGTGGAGCAAAGCAAATCCTTTAGGCCTTTGGTTGATGAGATCAGTGGAAATGGGGACAGAATGGGCAGACCGCAAAGGATCATGACTTTCCCCTTGGTGCAAGTATGTGGGCATGCAGGATGGAGTAAATGAAATTAGCAAGGAAAAGAAACACTATCAAACAAGCAAGAGAATGTGCTAAGCCTGAGCTTGGGGACCTGAACTCCCAGCAGCAATTTCTTAAATGGAAGAATGATTTCTCTTCAAAGCACTGGTTAAACTTCCTCTTAAGGATATATTGGGCTGGTGATGGACTGCTTCAGAAAGGCATTTTGGAGCAGCGTTCCACATGGAAACAGAGAGGTTAGCAAAGTCTTTCATCAGAAGTCACAAAATGAATGAATGTTCTAAGACAAGGGATGAAACCTGGCTTCTGGCTGGAAAAGGAACCCAAACTTTATGTTCAGGGGATAACACTCAGGGGCCATTTCATATAGGCACTGAAATCCCGTGTGGGTTCTCTTCCCACTGCTTCCCCCAGAGTCATGAATGTAAGTCATGTAAGCATAAAAGGGCAGAAGTTTTGAGGCGATGATGAAGCAGGTAGGAATTTGAATGCTGGAATTACAGCCCAGGCTTGATTTCACCTTTAATTTCAAGGGTCTGATTTCATAAAATCTCAGCACTGACCTCTCTCTGCTCCCATTGAAATCAAGGGAAAAATTCTATGCCATGGGTACTGATAAGGGAGACAGGGTGGTCCAAGGGATGAGATCTTGGCCCTTGTTCTGACTCTTCATGAGGCCTTGAGCATGTCAGTTTGCTTTTCTATGCCACTTTCTCTTAAGTTGATCACCTCTCTTGATCATCATTTTGAGATCTAGCAATACAGAACTCTCTACCAGAGCTAAAGATAGTTATATATGCATCCTAGCATCAGTTCAGACTTAAGGAACCAGCACATTTCTTCCTCAAAAGTCCCAAGCACACCCCCAGGCTGAAACTTTGTGGACCTTCACCACAGGTTCTTAGCTTCTGGCTCTGGATCCAACCTCCTCTTCCTTGTGCTCTTCTAGTTGTAGCCTGGGTGTACATGGGTTTGTAGTTCCCTCTCCAATTGAGGGAATTATTGGCAGGGCAGCGTGTTGTGGAGGGACACAGCAGCCCAGTGGCCACCTCCGTCCCCTATAGAGTCAGATTCAGACAATCAATTACTTAACTATATACAGATTTATTATCACAACAAAATCATTAAAGGTAAGGATATATATATATATATATATATAATCTATGTACAAGTTTATAAAACAATAAACCTTATTTTTTATATATATATATATACAAACACAGATATACCACACCCAGTTTGGGGGGGCAGGGCTCCCCTGTGGGGACCTTCTGTCCAGGGTAACTTACTACTACTTTGCAGTCCCGGAGGGTTGCCTCTTGTTCTCCACGTCAAGCTCTGTGCCTGTTGGGTTTTCCTGTCACCTGACTCTGCCACTGCTGTCCTCACTTAGGGCCACAGGCACTGCTGTGTGTAGTGGATGCTTCGCCTTATGCTAGGGGTTGGAGGCCTGGACAGCCTTGTGTAGCACCGAGGCTTGGTCTGTTCCCGGAACCTCCGGGCTGCATCGTCTGCACTGAGCTGCTGCCCCAAGTCAGCAGCTGTAGATCCGAGCCACCTCAAGCAGCTCCCAGGGTCTCTCACCCTCCGTGCAGCGCCTCCTGCACTGAACTTCCAGCCTCGTTCTGGGGGCTGAGGACCTGAGCCACCCCAGGGGCTCCAAAGATCCTGCTCCATGCACTGGCCTGTGCACCATGTCTCTGGCTGCACACCAGAGGTTGCAGACCTGAGCCACCTGATGCAGCTCCCAAGGTCTGGACACCGTGCGCTGTGCTGTGCACTGAGAACCTAACTACTGGAGCCGTCCCCTGCTCTCCGCTGACAGAAATCTTCAGGGGCTCTTGCTGGGCTACTGCTTTGCCTTGCTTAGCAGCTCTCCTCAGCTCTTCTAAACCCTGCTCTTCTCTCTTCTCAGTCCTCGATGCATCTTCCCTTGTGCTGAGCACGCAGCTCCTTTTATATGCTCCAGGGCTCCACCCCTGAAGTCTTCTGGACCTGACAGTTTGCAGTCTTCGATCAAGTCTGGGAGAGCTTTTCTCCCCCTTCCCTCAGAAGAGGGGCATGATGTTATTTCTCTTGCTGCCTCCTGAATGGTGGATGGGCTGCACCAATCAAAACAGCAGGATCTCAAGCCTGGGCTTCAACCCAAGCTCTGAAAGGTAAGCCTGCTACATAGGTCATGCTTAGAGATGAGCCCACAGCTCTGAGTGCAGGGCTGCTGACAAAATGGGCCAACCCCAGATTTCAGAGACCTGGAGATTTAGCAGATTTCAGGTGCATAAACTGAGCATGAATATTTGTGTTACTGTATCCATTTATTTTAAACAGCTTTAATGCTAGAGAAAGATGTCAAATAATAGAACCTTCTGCTTATCCCCAGAAGTGGAGCGGCATAGATTGTGCATGAAAAAAAAATCTATCCCTGGTTCCTATGTTTCAGTCCTGAGCTGGAGGTGCTATTGCCATGAGTACAAAGGGTATTCAGAATACATGGGCCATTCAGTCCTTGGCTTCTCTGTTGAGACAGAGGTCAATTAGAACCAACTGTGTTAGCATCTACTAGAGATATGGACACCTGTGTTCTAGGAAATGGCTTGAGACCCACCAACCCATTTCACACATGCTATCAAACAGCTGCCAGCCAGTAATGACTTCCCATCACTGCCGGCTAGGGCCATATTTGAACCAATGACCTCGAGGCAAGAGGCACCGTGGACCATCACCAATCTGCTGAACCAGCTGTCAGCATCCTTGCTAATCAGCGGCTTGAAATCTGTGAGGCTGAGCCAAGAATATTGTAAGCCCCACTCTCCACCACTGGCAGATGGGACTGCAAAAGTTGAAGATGTTTAATAAGGGCAGATTGGTGAATGAGGAAAGCATTCTCATCTAGCTGATAACAAAGGGGTTGCTTATTATGAACATTATTATTACATCCATTATATTTTAAATGCTCATGATAGTGACCTAAGGGGATGATGAGAGAGCAGGAGATCAGAAGATCCCTAAAGGCCATGATTCAGTAGCTCAGCATTCCACAGAAGTCCAATTTTATTTAAATTTAAAAAATCATGATTGCCTCTTTTAATCTCATTTTTAAAGTGGATTTTAAAAAAAATATTTAACTAATTACAAAGCTCACAGTGCTGGAAAAGTACCTTGGTAACAGCCGTAGAGACTGAAGTTTGCCCGGAAACCATGGCAAGGGTCTATGGTTCCAAATGGAAGGAATGTAGATATTTATCCATATCATGGATGCATCTCTGTGAAACTGGAATATGTGAATGGCGTAAGAAGGTTTTCTCTCTCCCTTATTTCTGATCAAACCCAGAATAAACCCAGTTTAAACTTTTACACCATTGTAAGTAACTCGGTTTTAGTGATTCCCTCTGAAAGATGCTGAATGCTCAGGAACTCAGCTCTTGCATAAATGAATTTTCCTGCCAAGGCTAAAACTAAGAAAGAGGTGAGTTCTTGGAGCAAATAGCTAGTCACTTCAGAGCCAGCCTCCCCTCCTCCCAGCTCCCCAGCTGAGCCTTGCAATGTAAAATAAGGCAGTTGAATGCATAATTAACTCCCCTTTCCTTACTTAAAGTACTGTTTAGGGAATTTGATTCCCAACCTCCATTTATGGCTATTGATTTCTGTACTTCTATTACTGCGGTAACTGACCTGTAACCAGAGTTGCAACTGGCAAGTTTATCAATCTCTTTCAGGTAATTAGTAATTTAGGAAGTTGAGGGAGGAAGTAAACTGTGTGAATCAGAAAAGTTTACTTGATTTAGAACTGGATGCAATCTACTCCAGATGAACATAAAATCCAGCCCTGGATTTCTCCATAACTTGGACAGAAATAAAGCATGTACTGAAGTCTGTAAAAAAAAAAAAAGAGAGAGAGAGAGAGAGTGAGATTATCTCAGCACCTTAAGTGGTTTGCAAGATAAAGGAGAAAATGTTGAATTGAATACCTGGAACTCCCTGGAATGGAATCTGGCTAAAGTCCTTCAGAGAGAGGAAAACTTGAAGTAGATTGCTGTAGCACAGGTGAACTAAGTCAGCCAACAAACGATTCTGAGATCATTCTCTTCCCATCAGACACTAATGCAAACTTGGGCTGAACTTTGCTTTCATGGAAATTAATGAGATTATTCTATTGGCTTTACTTGGTTTTACTTGGAGTAGGATTTGGGGGTCTTGTTCTCGATCCTTTCTTTCAGGCTGCATAGTTTCGCTCAGCCCTGTTGTAGCTGAGTATCTTCCCCCGATAAAAGGAGTTTGATGTGTTAGGTGTGTGGTGGGCCAGTATGGGGTGCTCCTGCGCTGACCCACCCACCTCACTATACCTGATTACCTTCCAGGCTCCAAGTACCTCCCTGGGGGTGCCTCATGTCTGGCTGACCCCCTTCCTGGAGCACACCCACTAGCCTGGGGTAATGCTGCCACCACCTAGAGTCTGGACTGATCCTGGACCTGTGCCCTCTGGGAAACACAGACCCATTAGCCCTTGAGGGTACTTGACCCACTACAAAAACTTGGGGTGCTTCCCGCAGTCTGGTGCACAAATAGTTGTCTCCCTTAGTCAGCCGAACCAATAGGACCCCAAGGCATAATCTCCTACACTAGGTACAAAGGAGAACTTTATTGGTTACAAGGTGTAGATTTAGAATAGGGTACAGGGTAGAGCAATATCAGAGAAATCCCTTAGAGCAAAGTGGCATGGTAGCCTTTGATCATGCATCTGAGTTACTGAAAACTATCTATCTAGTTAGATCTCAGGTAGCTTACTCACGGAGGCAGGTGGAAATTCTGTCTGCAGGCAGCCAGTTCATTGCTCATGAGTTTCAAGAGAGAAAGCGCAAATTTCAGATGGCATCTCTCTGTGAGTTTTCGTCATGGCTACTGCCCCTCCTTAACTTATATAGCTCTTATGACCTCATTTACCTGATCCAATGAAGGCCAGCACCTGCTGGCTGCCAGCCAACCAATTTGAAATGTATCACTGGTTGCTGGGTAGACTGGCAGGTCTTTAGCCCCCTCCCAGTCAGGTTGGCATTGCTTAGAACAATAGGGAGCTTAAGCCCCTCAACCAGGTATGTGATGCCAGTCACGTAAGCAGAGGAAGCAGGTTTCCCCCTCCCTCAGGAATGTATCCAGCTCAGGTTACAACTCAGGGTTACATGAAGAGATGGAGCAGAGGAGTCTGCCCTTTGCAGTGACCATGTTATCAAACTGTCAGGTAGCAGAGTTTGGGGAGAGCCAGAGATGGTATTCTGCCGCAAGGCGTTCCATGGAAACTACCAGTACAACCAGAAATAACCTTTGTTTTGGTTGTCATAGATTCATAGAGTCATAGATATTAGGGTTGGAGGGGACCTCAACAGACCATTGAGTCTGACCCTCTGCTCCAGGCAGGAAAGAGCGCTGGGGTCAGATGACCCCAGCCAGGTGCTTGTCCAGTCTCCTCTAAAAGACCCCCAAGGTAGGGGAGGACACCACCTCCCTTGGAAACCCATTCCAGATTCTGGCAACCCTTACTGTAAAGAAGTTCTTCCTGATGTCTAAGCTGAGTCTGCTGTCTGTCAGTTTGTGGCCATTATTTCTAGTTACTCCAAGGGATACCATGGTAAACAGAGCATCTTCTATCCCTTGGTGCCCACCCCCTGATGAATTTGTAGGTGGCCACAAGATCACCTTTCTGCATTCTCTGAGAGCCTTCTCTTATAGAGGCTGAAGCGATCCAGGTCCCTCAATCTCTCCTCATAGGGCCTTACCTGTAGGCCCCTAACCATATGAGTGGCCATCCTCTGGACCCTCTCAAGCCTATCCACATCCCTCTTGAAGTACAGTGCCCAAAACTGGATGCAGTACTCCAGCTGCAGCCTCACCAGTGCCACATACAGGGAAAGTATCACCTCCTTGTACCTGTTTGTGATGCACCTGCTAGTGCGATTAGTTTTACTGTTCACTTCATCACATAGTTGACTCCAAGATGAACATGAGTCATCAATGACTCCGAGATCCCTTTGCTACAGTGGTGCTGGCAGGGTCAGCCTGTAAGCGTGTTGGTGATTCCTTCTCACTAGGTGCAGCATTTTGCATTTGTTCTTGTTGAACTGCATGCTATTCTGTCCTGCCCACTTCTCCAACCTGTCCAGATTTGCCTGGATTCATTCCCTGCCCACCTGTGTGTTTACTTTACCCCATAATTTGGTGTCATCCGTGAATTGGGAAAGAGTGCTTTCCACACCCTCATCCAAGTCACCGATGAAGACGTTGAACAGCACTGGTCCGAGGACCGAACCTTGGGGAGCTCCACTCCACACATCTTTCCAGGTCAATGCCGACCCATCCACCACCACCCTCTGGGTGCATCCCATTAGCTAATTTGCCACCCACCTGACCATGTAAGCATCTACGTCACAGCCACTCAGTTTATTTATGAGTATAGAATGAGATACTGTATCAAAAGCCTTCTTAAAATCCAGATAGATGACATCTACCTCATCCCCTGCATCTAAGCATTTTGTTTCCTGGTCATAAAAAAAAATTAGGTTAGTCAGGCAGGATCTACCTGCTATGAATCCATGCTGGTTGCCATTCAGCATTATTTTTCCTGTTGGACTCCCACAAATGTGATTCGTAATCATTTTTTTCAAAGGTTTTCCCAAGGATAGAGGTGAGGTTAACGGGCCTATAGTTATCCAGATCCTCCTTCCTCCCCTTCTTGAAAATAGGGACTAGGGCTGCGTGAAGCTTCAGGTGGTGGTTTGATTCGGAGGAGATTTGGCCCGATTTAGTGGCCGAATCTTTGAATCTGAATCAAATCAGGGGACCAATTAAAAGGTCCAAATTGATTCGAAGCTCTCTGAATCTTTGGAAAAGATTTCTGCAGCAACTGTGACCACCTGTAACCTGAGATCCTGCTCCTGCCTTTGTTTCAAGGTAATTTGCATCATCGCAGATCCTCGTAGGAGGTGAGAGGCTCCATACCAGCTATGAACTGGCTGCCCAGAGAAGTTTTCCATCTATTGACTCCTCTGTGAAATCTTATGAAATATGAAACATTAATTTCTACCCAAGAGAACTTTTACAATCCTTTCTCCAATGCCTGATGAAGGGTGTTTGTGCCCAAAAGCTTGCAATTAAATATTTTTTTTGCAAAAATCTTGTTGGTCTAATAAAATATATAATCTGTACTGTAAATCCTAATTGCCTTCACTAAATTGGCACTAACAGCTGGTGGGCTGGTTTCCCTCCTATACTTGCCTATAATCCAGTTGGGAGATTTGTCTTGATCCATGTTCAGGAATATGGAAGCAAAAAACTCATTGAAGAGCTCAGCTTTGTCTCAATTGCCCTAGTCTTCCCTACAGGGGTCCTATGTTACCCTGTGCCTTCATTTTGCTCCCTATATACCTGTAGAAGGACTTTTGTTGTTTTTAATTTTCATTGCCAGCCTAAGTTCCATTGCAGCTTTGGCCTTTCTAACTGACTCCCTGCAAGTGCGAGCCAGGTAGGTATACTCCTCCTTGGTAGCTACCCCCTGCTTACACAGTCTGTATACCTCTTTTTTTGCCCCTAGGCTTTCCTGGATTTCCCTGTTCAACCAAGAGGGTTTCTTGGCCCCTTTGCCCCCTTTTATGCGCAATGGGATTGCCTCCTTCTGCACCCAAAGGATTGCTCCCTTTAGGAATGACCACCCTTCCTGGACTCCCATCTAACCAATAACCCTGATCATCAGTGCCTCGCTGACTAATCTCCTGAACATACTGAAGTTGGCCTTTCTGAAGTCTAGCACTTCTGCCCTACTGGTTATCTTTCTTACCCTTTGCTGGATAGTAAATTCAATCAATTGATGGTCATTATCCTCTAGGTTACCTTGTACATGCAGATCCCCCACCAGGTCCTCCCCTGTAGCCAACACCAAGTCCAGTAAGGCATTTCCCCTAGTGGGACTGTATACCTCCTGCATTAGTTGGAGGTCCTGTGTGCAGGTTAAAAACCTATGTGAACAGTTAGATCTGGCTGACTGCTTCTCCCAGCAGACATCAGGGTAGTTTAGGTCACCCAAGACAAATATGTTCCTTGACCATATGGGCTATGAGAGCTGCCTTGAGAATTCTAGGTCTAGCCCATCCTCCTGGTGTAGCAGTCTGTAGTAGACCCCCACTACTAAGTCCCTTTCCTCTGGGCCTCCTTGTATTCTGACCCACAGTACCTCACTTTGTCCCTCCTCGGTCCCATCTTGATTATAGATGGGATTATAGTTTTGTTAGAGTTTTAGGTAGAAACCATTTAAATGAAAACTGAAAGTGGAATTTGTGGGGCGGTGAGGAAGTATAGTGGGGAACAGCTGAGAACCAAATAATTTCCTTAAAATATTAAAAACACATTAAAAAAAAATCCTGTTTTCTGGCTTAAAATGAGTTTGGTTTTAAAATGAGAATTTCAAAATACCATGGAAAAGGCAAACATTTTCCACAACCTAATTTGCTGATGGAAAAAACATCAACAGAAACTTGTCCATCAGGTATGCCAACAGATGGCTTCCAAAGGAAAGCATGTTGTGTTCCTATGTTCTTTTTCCTCATAAGCCTCATTATACTACTAATGATTTAAACATAAATATTATAATATTAAACATGTCTATTGTGGCTGCACCCATCAACTATAATGGCAGCTTATATTTACTGCACAGTAAGTGAGAATAGGTTGGCATCTACATGGGCAGGCATTAAAGCACATAAACACTGTGCATGGACTGACTTGGTACTAAAGTTTGTCCCAAGTCAGTCCACACACACAGTGTTACTGCACAGTAAGGCACATGCATTACTGTGCAGTAACTAATCAGGCATAAAATTGATACCTGCATGATGCAGGTATCAAATTTATGCTCAAGTTGGCATTTGTCGCCATATTAACTGTTCAGTACTGGTGTACACATGTAGACACATGCCCATAGTGCGCAATAATTTTGATTACTGCACAGTAAATGTGTATGTGTAGATGCATCCACGGAGTGGAATCTTAGTCCATTTGAACTCAATGGGAGTTTTCAGTGGTGCAGTCCCTATTTCAAATAACTTCATTTTTGTAAGACATTAGGTATAACAGGTATCTAAAATATACTAGCAGGCTGGAGTGATAATCAGTGGAGACAAGATACGTAATATGTAGCTCTTGCTTGTGATTCCTACGTACTGCACTTACATGTATCCTGTATCTTACATGTGCCATGAAACTAGGGAGTATCAGTATATTCAAGGCCCTAATTTATTTTGCATCCCATTGTAAATCAGCATGGTGGCAAATACAAGTTATGTGTTTGCTGATGCGATCCACCAAACCTCTGCTTTTGGTCCAAGACAGACAGGCAGACAGGGTACTCGCTTGGTGAAAATGAGGCTGATTTTGGTGTTAATAATGAACCACATTTTTCTGAGCCTCCACAATGAATCATTATATGTTTAAGGGGACTTGTGGGATTGATTCTAATTTTTGTCTTGAATAGTTCTCTTCACCACCTTGTTGTGGCCAAGATTATCAAAAATAGGAACCTAATGTTAGCATTCAGCTGCTCCCATTGCAATCAGGCTGTGCAGGAAAGAGTTCACAGACAGCTTTCTGCTCCTGAGGATGCTGCTCAGTGGAACCATAATCCATCAGAATAAGCTGTTTGATTGAAATTGAAAGGCAAAATGAGGTCAATTCAGCTAGAATTTCATTTCAGGAAAAAAAATTAAAGCAAACTAGAGCTGCCTGTGTTGAAATGCTCCATTTTTGAATGAAATGTTTCAATTTTTCATTTTGGAAAGATGTTCTGTTTCATAATTGGGTTTTTTTCTGTTATGTAGTACAGTGTAGTAGATTTTTTTTAAGAAAACCAAATCAAATGAAAACATTCTGATTTTGTTGCAAAGGAACATTGTGTTCAATGTGAAACAAAGTATTTCAAAACAGAGAATTAAAAAAAAATATATTCTGTTTTCACTCCAACTTGGAAATAAGCCAAACCTTAAAAGTCTTTGTGCAATAGACAGGGGTCCTGCACAACTTGTGGATGCAGCCAGCCAATTTCATGGGGAGATTGTGGGGCTGGCCACCACTTTCAGGGGCTGATTGTGGTAGGACTCCTGAGGCCTCTGAACAGCTAAGGGGTGCCAGTGGTCCCACCTCTCACTGCTGATTGGTTGTGAGGGCTGTCATATGACCCTGCCTTTTGCCACTAATTGGTGTGCAAATGCTGTCCATCACGCAGCTGCACACCTTTCTGCTGATTGGTGGAGAGGGGCAGGGCCGCATAACAGGCAGCCCTCTCAGCCAATCACTGGTAAGAGGCAGGGTTGGCAGCCATCTTGGGCTCTCCTTCATGCCACCTGCTTCCTCCCCCAGTGGGCTGCATGGCCGGGCCTTTGGGGAGCCATCATTTTACTTTTGGAGAGTGTTTTTTTTCTACAGATTTCACAGGCATTGCCCAATTTCATGGGCAATGCTGGATTTTGCGATTTCCGTGAAATCCATGAAATCACAATTTTGGAAGGTCCCTAGCAATGGAGCATCCATCTGCTGTACACCTCCCCTGAGTATCTCTGCTTGCTGGAACTACCCAAGAGACTGGTACAATTCCAAGTGCTGTCAACAGCACTGGAAGGCTGGGTTTCATGGTAACTCCTGGCCTGGCTTATCTTAGCTAATGAATGGTGCATTGTAGGGTTCAAGAGTGATAATAAGAAATATTTAAAAGCCTGTGTTTCACAGGAGATGGAAGAGTGTATGCAAAGTGAACCATAAATCCTGTGATGTTCAGGATGACAGTAGCATAATGGTGGGACCCATAGCTTAGTGTTATTAATAATCCCAAGCAATCTTTATCCATAGACCTCAAAGTACTTTACAGAAAAGGCCAATATCATTCCTCCATTTACAGATGAACAATACTGGGGCATAAGACTGTGACATGACTTGCCAATGTCATCCTGCAGGCCAGTAGCAAAGCTAGGAATAGAACCCAGCTCTCCTTCAGTCCAAGTCAAAGCACTCTCTTCTTTAGCAGGCTGGACTCCGATACCATGTAGGTCTGAACTGAAGAGGCAGAGAGGAGATGAGAATTAAGACCAACTAGAAAAGAATGGCTTTTCCTGTAGTCCCAAAGAGAAGGTGAAATCAGCCAATGGTGGATTTTACTATTCCTCCTGTCTTTCTCCCCAAAGTCAGATCTCTCACTCTATTTGTCTGTAGATCATTGCTTATGGCCAAAATTATTGATAGCAGTATCCAGTGGACAGAGCACTGGACTAAGATCCAGGAGATCCAGGATGTATGTCTCACCCATGAACTAATACAGGGGTTTTCAGCTTTTTTGGATCAGTGTACCCCAGGCAGCTGGATGTGGAGCAGTGTACCCTTGGTGGCTGGATGTGGAGTGGGGTGGGCATTATGCAGCCAGATGCAGAGAGGGAGGAGGTGGGGGAATGTGGCCAAATGCAGAGCGGTGGCAGCCACTGTGTGCAAGCTTACACTGCCCTCTGTGTTTGGCCAGATGGGCGGCACCTATGCAGCAATGCAGGATGGTGCATGGCAGCACTATGTCCCCACCTGCTAGGGCATACCCCCTAGGCCTTCTTAAGTACCCTGGTTGACAATTCCTGATCTAATGTGTTGCATCAAACAGAAGGGTCAAGTTGGTGTCAAGGGACCCTGAAAGCTGCTGTTCTAGATTCCCCAGGGGCAGGAGCTGCAAAAGGCAACTGTTACAGCATAACCTTCTGAGGGTTGCCTCCCAAACTCTGGAATGGAGTGAATGTTGGGAGTGGGGACTGAATAGGTGAAATTTGTCAGGATGTGGTCACAGCACAATCAAGATTCAGGTGCTGCTTTGGTCCTCAGAACAGTTTCGAAGACCCCCCAAGGTGAAATGATATCTTTGGCTCCTTGTAGCAAGATTCATATTCCAGGGGAGGCTGTGATGATCCCTGGTGACAATGCAACCTTTGTCCTGCTCCAGCTCCAGGGTGCCTTCTTGCTTTCCTCCCATGCCTTGATGTATCAAGGCCTTGGTTTGCCTTGGTTTGATCAAGAGGGAGGCTACCTAAAGGTCCTAGAGTGAGCTCCTGTTCTTTTAGCCACCAGCAGGTCCCTCCCAGACCTCGCTGGTATCAGTCCTGTCCCTCTTGGGCTAAGTGAGTCCTCCTGACCTGCCTGTGCCCCCCTCCTAGGGTACCTGTAGCCTTAAGGGCTATTACGTGACATCAGCAACCACACCATGCCCATGCCTCACAGACTTACTGTATAATCATTCTCTTGTTGGGCTCTTGGCCTTCTCAGCCTCTCTCCCTTTCCTCTGGCTGGAAGCCTCCAGCCCTGGCCCATAGATTTGAGTCTGGCTATCTTGGCCTCAACCCTGCAGTTATTAGTATTGCTGGGCCCCTGGTCCCAATCTCACCCTTCTTTGGGCACTGAGCCCCTGGCCCCAACTGTGCCTTTCTCATGTTGGGGCCCTTGGCTCGGTCTCTGCCCTTCCTGGGCTAAGGGGCCTCTGTCTCTGATTCTCGCTTGTCTAGGATGTGGGCCCCTGGCCCTGATTCTGTCCTTGCTAGGATTCAGTCAGTTTCTCCGAGCTTCAATCCTCTAGCTAAGCCTGCCCTATGCCTTAAGCCCCTAGCAGGGCTCAAGACACTCCTATGCCCTCTGGCATTATTAGGACCTCCACCTTTCTCTGACAGTCCTAAACCTAAGCCACTGGTTAAAACTAAAACCAAAAAATAAGCACTTTGACTATAACTAAACCTCTAGCCTCCTGGCTGTATGCCAAAAATCCTACCCAGCCACAGGCCTTAGTTCACTGCTAGCCCTCGACCTTTCCTTTGCTGTCTCTAGGCTGTCTCCAGGCATATAGCATGCCCAGGCATATAGCATGCTCACCAGGCATCTCACCACAGAGCTCTTTAGCTTTCAGGGCCAGACTGATTTCCCTAGCTCTGGCTCTGGCTTATATCTCTTCCAGCTCCTGCCCCTTTCCGGTCAGGTGACTCCACAGGACTCTGCAGGACTAGTGCTAGATGCCCTCTAATTAGACTCATTAACTGGTCTCTGTGGCAGCCCATCTGTAGCAGCCTTGTCTGCCTTGCAGGGTTCCAGTCTACAGCCCTGCTATGGAGCAGATAGCACTGCAACAGGCTTCCTACTGCTCACATGGGCATTATCCTGTTTTTCTACTCAGAGCACTCAGAGTCCCTACTTCCCGGGACCAGCTTTTCTGCAGCTTCTCCCTCACAATCTTCTCCTACTTGGGGCTCTCCCTGAGCTCTTTGTTCCTTAAAGTAAGAGAGAGCCTCCTACAGATGGCATAGTGTTATATTAATCCCACTGCCAATGGAGGCCTTCCCTTTGCATGTCTCAGAGACAGATGAGCAAATCTTAGCCCTGGATCCCTTCCCCTGCTCACATCTGTTATGCAGTGGTCGGGAAGCCACCTCACCTTGCCTCTGTATCTCTAAGTTTCCCCCCCTTTGTTGTACTGGGACAATGATGAATTCTCTGAAAGAAGGGCTGTGTCTTGCAGTGTGCATCTCTAGCACTGAAAGCCATGGGGCTCTGATCTCAGCTGCAGCCCCTAGGTACCACCATAATCCAGACAGCAGCAACAACTGGTTGCTTTCTAGTTCTTTAGGCTTAGACAAAAGACCCCAGGTATGACAGATGATCTGTATCTCTAGGTTTACTGAATAGAGAGAAGAAAAGGAAACATGATTAATAAACCACTGGAACAAATAACATTCACTTCTCATTCATGTCTTGTGCAGTATAGCAGCTGTAATACTACAGGGCAATTCTGGCTGGGGAAGAGAGCTCACTGATCCTTCTAACTAAGCAAGGTAAGGGCATGGCTGGATCCCAAGATGTCTTTCAAACACCTGTTCTCTTCCCTTACACCTGCAGGGAGTTGATTTCAGCTATTTAAATAATGGGTCACCCCCCTCACACCTCAAGGGTGAAAACAAAGCTACTTCTGTTGTTGATGAAGATTGGGGGGGAGGGGAGGTAACAGGGACCAGGGGTTGTATATAGTTTCCTTACAGGTGGAGTTGGTCAGATTATTCATTGAACCTACAGTAACCAATGAATTGATGTCTTGCTTTCTGTCCACAGTAGTCTTGCAAACTGATTCGATTCCTGCCAAATGATGGCAGGTTTGCTGCACATTGTTCATAGGTGCTATCCCAATGTGTTTGGTCCAGTGAGCTGTAGACTTTGGTTATATCTTGGTCAGTTTGCTGTTCACTACATGTGGAATTCTCCTTTGCTTGTAGGGTTTAAGTGCAATGGAGCAGGTGCACAGTCCTGAACTGCCTATCTGCCCAGTGTGAATTTCACTCTATGAATGATATGTGGTAGATCAGTGTTTCCCAACCTTTTCGGTCCACGGGTCAGGTAAGCAATGTCAAGTCCATTTGTTGGCTGGATCCAGTCTGTGGGCCTGATCCAGCATGTGGTGCTAGCCCAGCCAGGGCCAGTCCTACTTTAAGGGGCTGGGGCCCAATGCAACCATGTGAGGGTGAGGCCTCTTGCAGCTGTGTGGGAATAACCAGCCAGCCAGAACCTGATTCAGCCGCATAGGAATGGCTCAGTCTACACAGTTGCATCAGGCCCTGGCTAGGTTGTTCCCACATGGCTACATAGGGCCCCAGCTGGGCCATTTCTATGCAGCTGAATTAGGCCCTGACTGGACTATTCTTATTCAGCTTCATTGGGCCCTGGCCAGGCCACTACTGTGTAGATGGATCAGGCCCCAGCTCAGTTCAGTTATGCAGGAACGGGGCCTAATCCCACTTTGAGAGGCTTGGAAATTTTGTGGTGGTGGAGCAGTGGCAGTGTTAAATTATACCGTTCCCCCACTGTCAAATTTCTGGACCTGTGAAGAGACCTATGGGCCAGGTTACATGACTCTGTGGGCTGGATCTGGCTCATGGGTGGGGATTTGAGGATACTTCTGGTACATCATCTAAGTTATATAGGGACCCACAGAAGTTCTGTGCCATTTATACCTTCCTACATCCCATTGGACTCCCTTACACTCTGGGTATGTCTACACTGCAATGACTGCAGCTGGTAAAGATACAACCGCACTTGGGTCTATCAGGCTTGGAAAGTGTCAGCTTCCCTGTGGCAACTATTTTCTGCTACTGCCAGAAGCTCTGTTAGAGGAAGTCCCCCAGTGCAGACAAAACCTTGGGTGAGTTGTTGCCAGCACTGAGTACTGTTCTACTGTGGCTATGCTGTTGAGAGTACCCATGCCAATTAACCCTCGTACTTGAACAATTGTCTTCTCAGCAGTGACTAGTGAATCTCAGCAAGGGAACATGCTGAGATGCCAAAAAAACCTTTGAAGGTTGCTGGGAGGTGCGAGGAGATAAACAGAAAACCTCAGGCTCAGGTTTGTCCCTCCCCAGCTAATCCACCACCCCTAAATCTGCGCCCCTCTGAAGAAGGTAAGAACTGTAATCTATAAACTAGTTTTTGAAATTGGGTGCCACTCAATTAATAAGAGTAATGGAGGAACGTCTCGAGTCCATTGAGGGGTGCCTTGAGTCCAGACAGGCTGATAACCCCTGGTATAGATGTACTATCAGACTTCCATAGTCTGTACCACTGCCAATCTGAAGCAATCTAAACTGGCCTCATATAGACGTAGCCTAGGTTAACAGCAGTTCCAGAAATCTGGCTGGGATTGCTTTTTCACCCATGACCTCTCATACTCAGCACCCCAATGGCAACACTAAAAAGGCCTTGAATCCTGAGAAACAAGGAACACCCACTATTTGTATTAGAGTCAGTGGGGATAAGTAAGTTTCAGAATCCCTCGAGATCAGCCCTAGGACTTCAGGGTAAGGCATGGTTTAGAGTTTGACAGAAATGTGAGCCAGCAAAGTATCTTGGGCTTTTTCTGCATCTGAAAGTTGCACCAACTCCTGCCAGGGTTAAATCAATGTAGTCAGACAGGTGCTAACACCTGTGTGGATGCAGGTAAATCAGTTTACAACTAGTTTACATAGATTAAGCTCCATGAATTCACTGGAGCTAAATCAATACAAGTTAATTGTAAAACTATTTATGAGCATCTGCACAGGGGTTAATTAAATTGATCTAAGCAGTGATTTTAGTTAAATCAGCACAAGTTGTGTGTGTAAAATCAACCCTCTATTTCAGTCTCCATTTTATTAATAATGTAGGAAGAATGACTTACATGTAATATTATAGAGGGATTTAAAGTGCATTAGTGGAATCACTGCCTGTACACATTAGGGATGGGGAAACTGAGGGACTGAGCTATTGAGGTTGCATAGTTTGTCTGAGGTGGAGCAATACATTTTGGCAGTGTCTGTCATAGCTCAGTGACAGGATAGAAGTTAGGCCAGAGTACAACCTGAGTCACTAGTTTACAGTACCACCATGGCTAGACCTAGGCTTGGGACAGACATTCAAAAAGCCTGAGCCTGAATTGATTCAGTCTTTGCAGGTTAGTCTAACCTGGCTAGGCTAAACCAGTTTGTAACCGAGCAGACATCCCAGAAAGGCCCATGCCTTCAGCGGCTCAGGCTAGAAGCTGGGGGCACTAGAGCAGCCGTCCCTTCCCTTCCACAATGCTGAGCTGAGGAGGGGCATGGCCAGGCCCCAGCAGGATGCTCTGATTAGGGAGAGGTCTCCTCTCCCACCCCCAAGCAGCCCACAAGGCAGTTAATAACACAGTGTTTATCACCCCTAGCTCAGTGTTTATCACCCCATCAGAAAACAAATCCATTAGTTCAGGCTCTTCTTAAACAGCTTTTCCAAGGAAGGGACCAGTCTCCGACAGCACAGACCGTAGCCAGCATGTGGTCTGCTAGCTAATGCTGAGAGGTGTCTGTGTAAGGTAGAGGGGAGGAGGGGATCGCTACTTAGCAGGGAGTGGTGAGGGGAATGGGGGAGCAGGAGGAAGCCAGGCAGATGCCTGCAGTCTCTGCTAGAGCACCAGCCAGGGAGCAGAGGGGAGGGGCCTGCTCTGCTGTGGAGCAGAGAACCCTGCCCAGCCCAGAAAGCATGCTAGGATGCTGGGGGAGTCTGGTTTAATTTAAACCAGAAAGGGGTCTAGGACAGACATTGCATAAACCGGTTTGACCCAAATCAGTTAAGTCTGATACTACATTCAACCAGGTTTATCTCAAACCGATTTCAGCCATTTTCATACTGGTTTATGTGCAATGAACATCTGTTCTGTTACAGGTTTAAACCAGTTTCCGATCACTTAAACTGGTTTACGTGTAATGTCTGTTCCTAGCCCTGGAGTGTAAATGAGGCATTTGCTTATGGACTTTATTGGCTTTTATACTGTGTCTAGCAGCTGAGCCAGCCCTGTGATGAGAAAGCATTTTGGTTTCATTGAATTCCAAGGCTGGGGTTGTAGAGGTTCTGAGATGCAGATGCAACGAGTGATGCTGAAGCAGTGCTGAGCAATGTTTCACCCCCTGCAGGAAAAGAAAAGGTCATGTTCTGGATTTGCAATGCCCTGGAGTGTTTTACATGTAATTGGCAACTCTGCACCCGCATGACTGAAAGGTCACGGACAGTGTTCATCATTTTAAACATCACATTCTTCCCTCATGGTAACCTGTGATATGCCAGAAAGGAACATCTTTTTTGCACAAGGGAGGGCAGCTGAAATTATGACAGCCTCCACTGGTATGGTACAGTACCAGCAATTGTATATGCATGGTACCAGATTAAGGGGCAATTCCTTTTTCAGAGTAGAAAATAGAACATTTGGAATTGAAGCAGTTCATCACCTTCCAGTGCTGCCTGGTACCATGTGTTTCCAGGGCAAAACTGTTAAATTAGGAACAAAATCCTGAGTTTTTAAACTCCAGAGAGATGCTGGGGCATCTCTTCTCAAGCCAGGACTGTACAGCCCAGCCAGGATGTTTGGTGGGTTTAAGGCAGGAGCTGAATCTACTTTTGCATACAGTGTAATTTCAGGAGATCAGAATGCCAGCTGGTGTAAAATAGCACTTCTCCATTGGAGTTGATAGGATAGATCACAATCTAATGAAAATCAGCATAGCTCCATTTGATTCTATGGAGAACATCGCCAGAGCTGATGGATGAGATCCCCTGCTGGAATACATCAGCATTACGTCTTTGAAGACAACAGGTGTTGTTAGACAGTACCCGTCCCACATGTTAAATGCTCTTAAGACAGGGCCATCTGCATGTTAAGGCAGGAAAAGATGAACTAAGTGCCCTTTGAGCATCTCTGAGTTATACCTCTTTGGGTAAGGATTATCTCCATCTG
Organism: Alligator mississippiensis; assembly: GCF_030867095.1. Classification (NCBI taxonomy): domain Eukaryota; kingdom Metazoa; phylum Chordata; order Crocodylia; family Alligatoridae; genus Alligator; species Alligator mississippiensis. Next base: position 25,874,815 of record NC_081837.1, on the reverse strand, counting down.
GTTTTAGACAACTCATGTTACAGTAACATCAATCTGCTTCATGGCACCAGTACCAGCAATTTCCAGTTCTTCAGTATCCCTGGATGCACTGCTCCTATTGCTCCCCCCAGAACTCTACTGCATTGGACAGAAAGCTGGGCAACTGTGGGTGAGTGGGAAGCTGTGGGGGAAGGGCAGAGGCAGGCGAGCAGAGAGTGGGTGGGTGAGTGGGGAGTTGCCAGGGGCCCAAATGGGGTGGCGGTGGGGAGACAACAGGTGACTGGGAAGCCACTGGAGAGTGGGGCAGCCACAAGGCAGACTTGGCATCTCCTAGCTTATGCTGCTGCTCATCAGCCCTCTAGCGGCAAGTCAGAGCTGTGCCCTTAATTGGACTGCTCACCACATGTGCTAACTTTAATACTGCTTTACATTCCTTAGAGTTAGCATGTGTGAAATGTAACATGTAACACCACCCAGTGAGCCAGCTAATATAATTCAATACGGTCCTATTGACCTCAGTGATGCTGTGGCAATTTACACAAGTGGGAGATCCAGCTGGCTTCAGTGTGGTTACTCCTGATTGACATTGTGAGAGAAATCAGAGAAATCAGGTCTGATCCCTGCTGCCTTGTTCCAGTTTTATACCACTGACATGGGTGGAATGTGGAGTCACAATGGTACAAACTTCAAGCAACAAAGTGATGGGACAGGCCTTTTGATTCTCTCTTACTCCCACAACCCAGTGGTACTCTGGGATGAAAGTGACAAGCAGAGCTGGATGCCATGGTTTAAATAACATTTGTGTATAGTTACTTCTTATTTTCCAAGGCATAATGTCTCAGAATGGTGTGACTTACACAGGTGTAAGCTGCACATGGTGCGATTGCTACACTTTTTGTAAAGAGTGGGCGGATCTACATGTGTATTTATGGGCACCTAAACTTAATGTGCCTTTGCCTAAAGTGCATTACAGTGATTTAGGCATGAGCATACATATAGACATGCTAATATGCATTAAAGTGCATTAAATTTGGACGTGAATAGCTAAATTGCATTAGTGCATGTGCAGATGCACTAATGCGCATTAACATGGTATGTATCCATTAACACACACCACATTAATACGCATTAGTGTGTCTACCACATTAATGTACATTAGTGTGTCTACATGTGCGCTAATGTGACTTAGCTTTTTGCACCTAAAATTGATACTTGCTTTATGCAGGTTTCAAATTTAGACTCACATAACCTTAAATCACTATTTTAAAGGTGCATTAAGGGCATGCACGTGTAGACACGTACCCTTAATGTGCCTTAAAAATGGCAATTTTAGGCTAAGCCTGCATGAAAAAGGCACATGTAGACTTGCCCAGTAAAGTCAAATTACTCTGGGGTAAATATATAATGTGTTTGCAACCTCTGTCCTTTCCCCATGATTCACCTCCTCAGCAGTGTTTACTTGACAGGAATTCTTTAAAGAGAAAGTAGCCTCTCTATCCTCCCCTGAAAGTAGCCTCTTTATCCTCTTGATATGCAACTGACTCCCTGAAATAAATTACTCTTTTACCTTACCCTTCCTATTTCATGGCCTAAAATTCCTAGCACGGGCTGCACCTTATGGTGGGAGAAGGGGACAGAGACAAAATTATTGATTACCTGCTGTGGGTTAAGACTCAAAGGAGCACTCTGGGCATTTGATTGTGATGTATTAAGTGCTGTGTAATTCAAGTGGGCTGCAATGAGCAGAATTTAAACTCCTAGACAATTCCAGGTGATTCACAATGGCCACAAAGCAGGACCTGAGTTCTGAATGCACCAAATTGAATTATAGCACAAAGACTTTGACAGGTCTTGATAGTGAAGTGGGTCTTTCTCTGTCAGTGTCTCTCTGGTGCAGAGACACCATTAGGATGGAGAGGAAAGGAACCCAATACTGGAAGGTAGGCACCTTATTGAAAACTTTCACTAGGAATGCTCATTTTAACCAAGCCATGGAATAGAGTCTTGGAGCCAGATGGAGATAATCCTCGCCCAAAGAGGTATAACTCCAAGATGTTCAGAGGGCACTTGGTTCATCTTTTCATGTCGTAACATGCAGACACCCCTGTCTTAAGAAGATTTAATATATAGGAAGGGTATAGTCTAACAACACCTGTTGACTTCAAAGGAATGATGCTGTATTCCAGCGGGGAATCTCATCCATGAGCTCTGGGGATGTTCTCTGTATAGATTCAAATGGAGCTATGCTAATTTTCATTAGATGGTGATCTATCCTATCTCCCTGTGAGGAGAGGAACTTGGATTGAATTATGAGCTCCCGCACAATGGATCTCAGCTGCAGGTGCTAGGAGGAGAAGTTGTATCTGATTTCCCTGCCTGTTTACAACAGCTGACCTCATAGTCTGTAATGTACCTTCTTGGGGGTAAGGACTCCCAAAAGAGACCCCGCCCTGTAAAACAATAATAAGTATACATCCTGATCTCACATGGATGGTCTGAAGACAAATTTGTGATGATGGACTATAGAAAAAGCCTATACACTGACAAAAACCACATTGAGTCATCCAGTTTGTAAATTACATGCCAAGGAGACTTAGATTACAGCTAGTAGTTCCCTTGGGAGAAGCTTTTGTTCCTTTATTTTTTTACAGAAAAGCTATCAAGACAAAATAATGGATATAAGAAAGTCTTTGGTAACTTCTTAAACCATTAAAAACAAAATAACTCAAATAACTGAATGTACTTTCTAGAATTGGTGCTGCTGCTTTGCTCCCTACATTTTGCTCATTCTGCTTATCAGTAGATAAAAGCCAACATGACCCAGAGACAAGTTTCCTGCACCTGCCTGATCTTGGGGCTGTTTAGATCTAGTCTCAAGCTAGACCCGAATCCCCCTTAGCTAGAGGCAGGCAATTATTTTGGCAGACGGCTGCTTACCAAGTTTTGGCAAGTCACTGAGAGCTGCATGGGTAGCCCCACCTCCTGGTCTACATCTTGGGACCAGAAGTCCTGTACCCTAGCCCCTGGTCTTTGCCACTGGTACCACATCCCAGCTGCTCCTGCAGTCCTGGTGATGCAGCCAGGAACCGGGTGGTGCTGGAGCCACTGGCCGGCAAGCAACTGGTGGGGTGGGGGGAGTGGGGAAATGGATGTGGCAGGTGGGGGAAGGGGCAGTGAGCAGGCATGCAGAGTGCAGCGACAGCTGGGTGGGAGTGCAGGGCGAGCATCAGCGGGGCCCAGAGCAGGGTGGCAGGAGCATGGGGTCTGGGCTGGCAGGGGCTCTATGGAGCTGGGTTGGCTTCTCCTCTCCCCGCTTGAGCAGCTCGGCCCAGCTCCATACAGCCCCTGCCAGCCCAGACCCCGCACTCGGCTCAGAGGAAAGCGCCCCCCAACTCCCACCTCGCCACCGCCAAGGAGTTTCAGCTGCATCTACCCAGAGCCTGCGCCACGCTAGGCTGCAGTGTGACTCCTTCATCACTGCCTCTGGGCTGCCCAGTGCGGCAGCAGTGACCGTGTGGAGCAGCAGTAGGGCAGCTCACAAGTGGCGGTGAAGGAGCCGTACCACAGCCTAGTGCAGCGTGCGTTCAGGGCAGCTGCACCAAAACCTGCTCGGTAGCTGCGGGGGGCAGGGGCACTTTCCTCCATGCTGAGCAGCAGTTTCTGCCCAGCTGCTGCTGCTGCTCAGCCCCAATGGGTGATCCTGGAGCCAGTGCGGGGCCCAGACTGAGCAGTGGCAGCAGGGGACAAACTGCTGCTTGGCATGGGGGAAAAGTGACCTCTCCCCCTCCCACTGCTGGCACTCCCTTGTGCAGCCGTTTGGAGCCCACGCAGGGCTGCCTGTGCCTGCTCTCTGTTGTCATGGCTGCCCCATGGGACAGCCCAGAGGCAGCAGTGATGTGGTAAAGACACAGGCAGCCCCGCATGGTCTCTGGGCAGCTGTACCAGGAAGCACCACCACAGAGAGGGGGAGGGACCACTTTTCCTCCATTCTGAGCAGCAGTTTGTTCTGCGCTGCCTCTGCTCAGCCCGGATGGGTGAGCACGGGGCGTGCAGGGTTGGGGCTGTGTGCGCCGGTTCTGCCTGTACCACACAGCTGAGCTGGGGGGGACTGGGAGTGAGCTGGTGTGTGGGAACCAGAGACAGCTAGACTGGAGCATGGGGCTCACACTGGTGTCCCAGGACGAGCGCTGGCAGGGCCCAGAGCAGGGCGGCAGGAGTGCAGGGTCCCGGCCAGGTGGGGCTCTATGGAGCCGGGCCAGCTCCCCTCTCTCCCTGCTGGCACAGCCCAGCCTGGCTCCATAGACCCCTGCCAGCCCACACCCTGCGCTCCTGCTGCCCTGCTGGCACTGGCCCCGGTACACCAGCACAGACCCCGGGCTCCTGCCTGGCTGCCACTGTGCTCCATGTGCCCACTCACTGCCCCTTCTGCTCACCTGCCACAGCCATTTCCCCACTCTCCCCACTGCTTGCCCGCCTGCCCATCAGCAGCTCCAGCACCATGTGGTTTCCGGCTGCATCGCAAGGACTGCAGGAGCCAGCCTGGCCCAGCCCTGAGGACTGGGGTGATTGCCCATGGTCCTCCCCTGCCTCTCTCCCCCCACTTCTCCTTGTCTGTATTTCACTTGGTGCAGGGAGGCAGGAACAGTCCCAGGCCAGAAGCCCCTTCCACAGAAGCCCCTGCTAGGCAGAGGCTTCTGGTTGGGGTGGGGCAGGGCTGGGCTGGATTTGCTGCCAGGGCTTAGTTCTGCCACCGGCTCCCCCTGGCTCCCATCAGGCAGCCAGGAGCAGATTAATATTAATTTTCTAAAGTTTTTAGGGGCCCCATGGGCTGGATAGAAGGTCCTGGTGGGCCGAATGTGGCCCACAGGCTTTATTTTGCCCACCCCTGCCCTTAGTTTCACATTCCACTGCTTCTATGCTATTGCCATATTGCTGTGTTGTGCCCCTTGAATGAGTCAAAAGGCTACGTGTAAGTACTGTGGGGCCTAGTCTTATGGGTCAGGTTTTTCAGAAGATAGCAGCAGATTTCATACATTTTGTGTGCTGCTGAGTGAGCTGCCCATCATAATCAAATGGGGAAAACTGTCCTAGGTGTTCTTTGGTCTTTGACACAACCAGTCCCAGATACTGATCGATTGTGGGCAGCAAGGTCTGGCATGAATCTGATAAGAATTTAATAGATCCACAAAACTACTTCTTTGGAAGTGGATCCATTCATATTTTTCATATCTTTCCTTTCTGCTAATTTCTGCCAAATTTCACAACATATATATTACAAAATATTCTCATGTCACTTCTGGTTTTTCTCATATCACTTTGAAATGGCAAATTAGAGCCAATGTGCTAAAATAATGCAATTGGAAAGAGACCTGATTGAATAATGAATAAAGATTAATAAATTTTTGCAAACATAAATGATTACACAGTAATTGCTTTAATAATCTAAAACTATTTTTGCTGATAAACTATGATTAACAGCATAAACTGAGTATGTGAATGGTATTTATTGTTTTTGGTAACTTTGGTGATTAAATAACTAATATAATGATTTACAATTAATGTTGCTAAAGGCAATGATAATATTTTAATTGACAAATAAAGGTTGAGTGAACCTGGGGTTTCTGAACCCAAATGCATGCCAAATGCTTGATTTATCAAGAATAATATTAAAATGAATGAATAACACTAAACAATGTTGGGTGATTTTCTATAGCCCTATTGCGTGAGGTGCTATTTAGACACGTAAAAAGGGAGTAGCTGTTCTGAACAGGTTATAACGATGTGCCAAAACTTTTTCCCCTGTGGGACAGATGGGTGGTGCCACTCAGTCTGTCTGTGGGCTGGATCTGGCTGGTAGGCCTGACCCGGTCCATGGGTCACGAGCCCAATCTAGCCACATAGGGATGGGGAGTAGCCTGGTGTCACAAGGAGGCGGCAGCATGGTTCTGCCCTGACCTAGACACATGAGGCTTGGGAATTTGGCAGTAGAAATGGGGATGAAAAGGGGCAGTATTCATTGCCCCTTTCCCCGCCCCCCACAGCCAAATTTCCCAACCCCTATGGAGTCTTACAGACTGGATGCCAGATGCTGTGGCTCCATGGGCTGGATTTGGCCCTCAGGCCAGGAGTTGAGCACCCCTGGCTTATAAAACAGAAGCACCAGAGACATAGGGGGTGAGAAAAATGAAGGATTATTCAATCCATTTTACAGGTAAGGAGCTACAGCAAAGAAAGATTAAGTGACATGACCAGGGTTACATTGGGACATTGTATCAAAGACAAGGGTGGGAACCCTGAGCTTCCTGCAGCATCAGCAGCAGCATGCCTCTTTTTATCCTTCTCAGTTACTTTGGAGATTCAAATCACCTCTTCTTATACTTACTGAAGATCTTTGCAAGACCTCTATTATACATCTGATGACATGACCATCTTCACAATATGCTTGTGAAGTAGGGAGGTGTCAGCAGCTTACTTTTTTACATGGGTAAGTGAGTCAAAAAGATGTGAAGTGACTTGCTCAAGGAAGTCAGTGAATCTGTGGCAGAGCAAGGGGCTAACCCCAGCTTTGGCTAAATCAATGTTAGTGCCCTAATTACTGAACCAGTCTTACTCTTTAGTGCCTATGTCAGGGGCGGGCAAAATATGGTCCATGGGCTGGATCAGATCCCTCAGTCCCACCTGGCTCAGAAAACATCTGGCCCGTGGCATGTCCCGCTGCCCCTTGGGCATACAGTGGGGCTGAGGCAGATGGCAGCGGCTCCTTCTGGTTGCCACTGCTGCTGGCCCCAGCCCCGTGACACTGGCGGGTACTCACACACATAGCCTAAACTCTGACCTGCCCTACACCTTGTCTGGACTCAGCCCGGCAGTGTAGACCAGCTCCACACCAGGCAGAACATACCTACTCCAGGCTTGCCTGTCCACACTGAGCAGCGGCAGTAGCAACAGCAGCCAGGCAGTGGAGAGGAGCCACAGGGCAGCCTGGGTGCAGGCTCTGGGTGGCTGCAACAAGAAGGGCCTGGCATTGGCGAAGGGGAGGGGGCACTTTTTTCCTATGCTGAGCTGCTGCTTCTGCCTGGCTGCTGCAGCTGCTCAGCATCGGCGGGTGAGTCTAGAGCAGGCGCGAGGCAGGCCAAGGTCAGGGCTGCAGCTGTGCGCTTTTGGCAGGGGCAGGGAGGAGCTGCAGGGTGCACAAGTTTCAGGCAATTGCAGGGGGGGGGGGGTGCTGACTGGCCTGCGGCAGTTCCTCAGAACTGCCTGTGTGGCCTGCAGGCCCAAATAATTGTCCGCCCCTGGCCCATGTGAAGGGAAGAGCTTTTGCTACAATAGCTGAAAACCCCATGAGAGGGCATATCACCATATGCAGCATCTCTATAAAAGCCATGTGTGTGTGTAAGAGAGAACATATATGTATTCATGTGCCAGTGTGAAACTGAGACAGCATATGTGCATTTTTTTTCTTTCTCTCTTCACCCACCCCATCTCTGTATGCATTCCAGGTCAGCAAATACAGCCACGGACAGTTTCACAATCAATAACCATAAATAGACTGAGAATTCAGCTTCCTGGTGGGAGATCATTTGGTATGTGGATAGCATTTTATTAGTCAGAGACAGGTCAGAATAGCAGAGTTCAGAGCTGGCTCCACATCCAAAGTTGACCAAAGTTATTTCCAAAGTTCCACCTGGTTTCTCTCCAGAAAACTGTTGTTCAGGCCAAAAATTGACTAAAAGTGCAAAGGATCTATCTGGGGGGCCAGTGGAGAGAAAAGTATAAGAGTTTGGAGCAATGTCCTAAAACACCAATGCATTGAAAATCAGGAGGAAACACTGACAGTGAGAAATGGGGCACTTGTAAGAAAAATATTGGTTGTTTGCCCCTGTTGGCTATGCTGGCAACATAAAACAAAGCATTTATTCATGCCACAGGTCAATTCTAATGCAAGAGCATCAACGATGTCAAAAACTAACAGCAATGCCCATGTAGACTTAGGAAGAATGAAGACAGACTTATGATCAGTCTAAGCTGGTTACGTGAAGGCTGCCATCTTGACCAACAATGGGCTAGCTGTTTCCCTCCTGCGCTGCTCTGAGCTCTTGAACCCTCCTGTACAAGGTATAGCTATCAATACCTGTGGTCCAATCATAGGTAGAGTCCCACCAGGTTTCCATTATCCCTATGAGATTGTATTCATTTTTGCTTAGTAGAATGAATGAACATGGGGAACAAATCTACCTGTTTGTTCCCCATGTTCCTGGCATTTGTGGACAGGCAGCTAAGCCTGCCACTGGAAGCCCTGGGTTTCCCTGTCCTCTTAGAAGAGTCCCATCCTTGGGCTGGGGTAGGAGTGAGTTCCCTGGTGTTACCTGACCTGCTGATTCTGCAGTTGTCACTTCCAGGACTTGCACTAGTGATTGTCCACCCATCTCTCAGTGATCTTAGTTTAAAGCCTTGCAAAGCAGGTCAGCCATACTGGCCAAGAAGAGCTTCTTTCCCACTGGAGTGAGGTGGAGGCTGTGCCTTCCCAACAAACTGATGCCTCTCTCTCCAAAGTGCAGACTGTGATGAAGAAGCCAAAGCCTTCATCTGGCACCAAGGCCACAGTTATCTGTTGACTTCTTCAGTACTTATCTCCCTCCTGTGCCTATGACCCATAACCAGAAGGATTGAGGAGAAAACTACCTGCTCCCCCAACTCTCTGAGCTCAGCCCCCACCGAGGCCTGTAGTCACTAATGACCCAGCCAGGATTGCTCTGAGCAAACCTTAAGCTTATTGGAAAAAGTTGGACCTCTTAGTTTACAAACTAATTCTCATGGGGGCAGGGAGGGGAAGGTGGGGGGACTACAAAAGGTATCGTGGGCCTCTCAGATTCAGCACAATCACGCTGAAATATCTTAGGATATTCTAAAGTCTACAGGAGTTTCTAGGTATCCCCATTTGGGCTACCTGGGGCCCATTTTGAAAACTTGGACTACCATGTCTTGGTCAAGTCCACACAGGCAGTCAAAGCTCAAACATAGGAGTCCTGGTCTTAGATAACATCACCATGCAGTTTTCTTTTCAAAGTATTTTTCTCATCCCTCTCTCTGAGCCCTGGGAAAGAGCTTTCCATTCACAATTACTTGATCTAAGCACCTCTCTCTTTTTCTGTCCTGGAGATTCAGATGACTTGAATAAGCTGTTTGCTGAAATCAAGGGGTCATATTCAGTGTGGGGACCCTCCAAGAAGCGCTGAGTGCCCTCACCTCCCACTGACATCAAAAAGGAGTTATGGACATTTAGTACCTCTCAAAAGAGCCTTGAGGGATCAGTGTAGCAGGCAAACTGAATTATGCTAAAGCTTTTGCTATAGTTCAGGCCTTCCCAGAACTAAGCAACAAAATTGAACAGAGGGAGTTCAGTGTGAGTGTACGAGCTTTCTGTGGCACTGGGAGATGCGAGTGCTATGATTGGGCACTGGGCGAGCCAGAGACAGCAGTTTCCCTATAGGGAATGTGGCTGGCACAGTGCCAGGGGATTGGTGCACCATATAAGGAACGCTTGGCACAGAGCCAGAGGATTGGACAAAGTGGGATGAGAGAAATTACAAAAGTGATGGACAAACAAAGGAACACATGTGTTGTGTGTTGCCACCCTGGGGAGACAGGAACAACCTTGGACTTCTTGTTTGAACAAGGAGGAATCCAGAAACTAACAACCTGCACACCCAGCAAAGGATCTGAGGCTAGTACCACTGAAGGTCGCTGCCGTAACGCCTGAAGGAACTGCTTGTCAGGTCATATTGCAAGGAAGAATACATGTAATAAGCCTAGAGGTTACTATTAAAAGTTCACTTGATACCAAATTGGACGAGGAGCCATGTCAATCCTTGGGGGTCTCTGATAAAAAGGAATCCTAGGGGCAACAATATTCAGTGTGGGGACCCTTCAAGAAGTGCTAAGTGCCCTTACCTTCCCCTGACATCAAAAAGGAGTTATGGGCATTCAGTACCTCTGAAAAGAGCCTTGAGGGATGATATCTTAGGTGTCCAAAACATCTGTGCCTAAACGTTTGATTCAACGAACACAATTATCTCTGGTGAACTCCAAAGTTACCTCTACCCACTGTCAAACCAGTGGACAGTGTAACTCAGTAGGTAAGATACAGGACTGGAAGGGGGGTCAGAAGACTTAGGTTCTACTACCTTTGACCTACTGTATGACTTTTTGATGTATTGTTTCTTCTCTTACAACTTGTGTATTGGGATTGGAGGCACTTGGGACAATGACTTTCCTTTACTATATTTATGTGGACCCCTCTATATACAAAACAGAGTTTCCCTGACTAACTCTTTTTCCTTCCAGTGGGGTTAAAGTAACTTTTCGGGCTGTTCCTCCTTCTCCCATTCTTTTGCATTAATTTAACAACTGTACACCCTCTTTTACCTAAATCATTTTGGCACCTCTGTACTATTTGTCTCCATGGTGACAGAGATAAATAATCCAGGTGGCTGAGTCCCCCCTCCCCGGCCCACAGGATGTTAATGAAGTGTTTAATCATTCGTTTTCTGCAGGAATCAGAGAAACACTCGAGCGTGGAGAAAGGAGGCTATTGAATGACTGTATTTGTTATTTGCCCCCATGATGGGGAATTAATTGCCTTTTGATTAATGAGCCCTTCAGAACAATGCCAGAGCTGGCGGGAGAAAGAGAAAGAGAAAGAGAGAGGAAGATAATAAACTTATCTGCTCTAACCTTGAAGCCCTTAGAAAATGCCAGGTTGGTGTAACAGTGGCCTGAAGACATTGGAGTGCTCTGGTTGGAGGTGGCGGGGGTGTCACAGGGTGGATGCGGTTGGTATCATTTATGTGGTGTGTTTTGGAAGAAAAGAAACAGCTTTGAACTGTGACTCATGTTATGAGTAATTTAGCCCCTCTTGGATGGAGAATGGGGAAAATGATTTAATTAAAAATATATTTACTTTTAATGCAACCATCAATATTTTCCCTTGTGCTGATTGCTAAAAAGGTTTTGTGTTTGTGCAGGTTTAAGCAGAAACACACACATGCCGTCTCTCTCATCACTCAGTGGGAGCCTTTCCAGCATAGTCTTTCCATGAACTTTCTTGTTGCCCAAGATTGTATATTAGATGTGGGTGGCTCAAGGATCAGCAACTGGACTAGTGGTGTTGCCATACCGCAGCCCAACTTTGGTCCCTCTAGTCCATTATTCTGTATCAATCAGGTGCTTCAGAGGAAGACTCAAGAAAACATGACAAAAGTAGTTATAGTATTAGCTGCCCCTAGAGAGAAAGGTCCAGGGGGTTCTAGCCTAGGACCTGGGAAAGTTGGGTTCAGCTCTTTGTGAGTCTTAAGGATTCCCTCACTGCTTCATCTGCAGGGATCCTGGTTTTCTCTGTTTAAAAATCCCAAATTCTCTGATTAAAACCTCCAAAATCCACATATCAATGTTACTATATATAGGTATCAGTTGAACACAGTGTTTTATTGATATATTGTTGATGTTTGATTGATATATTTACAATTTTAAAGCAATCTGGAAGCCTACTGGTACCTCAATCATTATAATAAAATAATTTCTACACACCTATATATTTTGGTGTTTGATTTTGGTTTATTAGAATGGAAAATCAGAGGTCCTCCTACCCCCTTCACTCACCAGGACACAGGTACAGCTACAGTTGTCCCCTCCTGCTGCTTTGTGGCACTCAGCAGACCTGATATGTTGGTGCTCTGCCCCTGCCCAGGCTGGTGCTTCTCACTCCCAAGCCACAACCCTCTGGCCCTGTCAGTACCCCTCCCTCCTGACCCCCCGTCCTCTCACCCTGATGGTGCTCCTTACTCCAGACCCACAGTCCCTAGCCCCCAGCCCAGCTGGAGGGGGACCCAGCTGCCCCTTGCCCTGCCTGGTCCTGCGTGGACTCACAGGATTGTGGTCTGCGGGGACATGGCGGGGATGGTCTCCAGTATGAGGTGCATGCAGCACACCTCATGTGGAATCACAGGCAGTAGCTGCAGCACCACACGCTGTCCCACGGTGCCAGCTCCACAACAGCTGGAGGACCAGCGCCATGCTCCACAACAGTAATGTTAAGCCAAGCATGGCTTTGGCCTGGGCCATACTGTGGGCAGCGGGAGGAGAGCAAGGGGCTCCAGGTACTGTCCGTCCTACCCGGGCCAGAGCGCAGTGGCTGCACCTTGTGCAGGTAGCAGCAGATCAAGTCCAGCCCCAGCATGGGGTACCAGCCCCTGGTGCCGCCAGACCAGCCATGAAGCTCCCCATCACCCCCAAAGAGCCCCCTTGACCCCCTCCCCCACTGGAGGGACAGGTGCCTCTGGGCAGGCCCTGCTGGCAAGAGTATAGAGCTGGGCTTGCTGGCAGCACCAAGCACTGCCTCAAACCCTGCTACTCCATTATAGCCCTGGAGTCCAGAAACCTTCCCCCAGCGCTGGCAAGCACCCACTCACCCCCTCTACACACCCCTGCAACACACACACATATGCTCCACTCCCTCTGCCCCACCAGACAGTCCCCAAGCCCTGGCCCTCAAACCCCCAGCCCCCATAAATTTATCTGTATCTAACTGCCTGGCTGTATGTCGGCCATGTGTGCACAAGCATACAGATGCACATGACACCCCTGCCTCCGACCACCCTCCTCCCACTCCTCCCAGCCAAAGCAGCTCTTTGCAGGTTGGAAAGCTGACAGCCTGCAAAGGGAAACCCACCATTTCCTGCGTTTTTCTCCTTTAAAGGAGAAAATCCACGTTCTTCCACAGTGAATGGAAACCTGGATCCCTGCTCATCTGTAAAATTGGGATTCTAGCTCCTCTCTAGCACACACGAAGGGGTTAAGATTACATACACTGACATCAGAAAGGAGCTATAGACATTCAGTACCTCTCAAAGGAGCCTTGAGGGTTCATATCTCAGGTGTCCAAAACATCTGTGCCTAAGCAATGAGGACAAATTATCTTTAGGGGACTCTAGAGTTACCTCTACTCACTGTCAAACCAGTGGACAGTGTAACTCAGTAGGTAAGATTCAGGACTGGAAGGGGGGTCAGAAGACTTAGGTTCTACTACCTTTGACCTACTGTATGACTTTTTGATGTATCATTTCTTCTCTTATAACTTGTGTATTGGGATTGGAGGCACTTGGGACAATGACTTTCCCTTACTATATTCATGTGGACCCCTCTATATACAAAAAATAGCTTCCCTGACGAACCTTTTTTCCTTTCAGTGGGGTTAAAGGGGTTGAGATTACAGAAATAATGAGGATACTCAGAGGGTTTTGTAATAAGGGATCCTGTAGGTATCCCTGGGGTTTTCAATTCCAAAGAGTTTAAAAAGCCTTTCTGTTCTCCCTTTGCTCAGTATGTCTTGTCACATGTGGCCTGACACCCCAGCCTGGTCTCCCTTAGGAGACATGTATTTGTTGGACAGCAGAGGGTACTAGATTGTGCCTAAACACTGCCTACATATTATAAATTGGATCATAGCATGACAACCAAGCTAAATCTAAATTGTGGGAAGACCTTGCCTAAGAAGGCTGCAGGCTGGTAAATGAACAGCTCTTATATCCAAATAAATCAAGCTGATTAACTTTATCTTGGAGTCATCTCTGGTTGCTGCTGCCTGTTCCTTTTATTACCCAATCGAACCACTTGTGATCCTGGGTGAGTGTACAGATGCTCCATCCCAGTGAATGCCTTTTAGAAGTTAGAGTTACTGTTGCTAGCATTTCCATTTAAGAGCCATGATTATATCACACCTAATAGAGTGGTTCTGGAAAACTATCCATTAAAACCTAATCACTACTCCAAACTCATACAAGAACCAAGGAAAACCTTTTCCAAAGTTCAGAAAGAAAGAAACAAATAGATTGCTAGATTTTAAAGCTCACATAGTCTGAGTCCTTCGCTTAGTGGTTTTGTCATAAGCCTGCAATTCATGGCTGAACAAGAACATACTGTTCAGAAAGACCTCTTCCTGTCTTTTTAAAGACTCAAAGTGATGGGGAATCCAACATTTATATTAGATATGTTGATCCAAGGATTATCTTCCCCATTAAAATTTTTTTTTTGATTTTTCTGGCAGCCATTCAATTTGTTGTTGCCTGCTAAATAAAAGCCCCTTTCACTAGCCATAATATTTTCCCCTGTAGAAAATACTGACCCCGGCAACAAGCTTCTTGTTACCACCTGCCTCAGCAGTTTTTGTTTTTGATTACAGGAAACAATGAAACAAGAATGAACAAAAGTAAAACCTTCAGGATGAAACCAGGAGGCATCAACTCATGTAGAGTCAAACCAAAATAAAATGTTTTCATTTCATCTTGCTGAACATTAATACCAAAATATATCCTTGGTAGAAGAAAATATTGGTTGGGGATGATATAGATGTAGCTATGCCTAAGTAATACTATGGGTATTTCCTGTTTCTGGGCTCTGCTGCTTGCCACATGGGGCTGGGAGAGAATTTCATCCTCCCCACTCCCCTGCCTCCCATTGCTGTGTGTCAGGGTTTTGGCTGCAGCCAAGGCTGGGGATTTTGACTGGGGTGTGCCAGTGCTCCTGCTGGGATTTAAAGTCAGAGGTTCCTGGACAGATGAATCACCACATTTGGGGTCATGAAGGAATTTTACCCCATGGTCAGATTGGCATCTGTAGTGGGGGACATGGCTTTCTGCCTGGGATCTCTTAAGCGTGTATTAACAGCCTTTTACAGAAATAGGATGTTGGCTGCCATAGTCCTCTTGCTTTAGCTGTGTCATTTTAAGGTGTTATGTCTCGTGTTGTGTCAGTGTTGACAGTAGCTCTACTAAGGGCCTTGTTACATGGTAATTTTAGGTGGCTTCTGAAACTCTAAACCCTTGGGCTGGCTGCATGTTAATACCTTTAAAGTGTCTTAAAGTACTTGTTATTTGGTTTAACATTATGCCACTCCAGGGCAAGATTATCTCTAGTCCACCTAATTTTGCTCCTCTTCCATTAAGGTGTGGCCACTCTCCACAGCTATTCGGCCCAAGTTGAAGTCCTCCAGAATCCCAGGACGCAGTGGCCTCTCCTGAGTCCGTGTGGGGATGCACTGGGGCCAGGCACAGCAACTCTGCCCTGCTCCTCCCCCTGAGCACAGCCAGCAACACTGTCCTGGAGCACTCAGCAGTCGCGGTGCCTCCCTGACTGGCTCACTGCTCCAAATGCATGGGCTGGCCTCGGCTGATGCTCATCCCTCCTGCTGACCCATGGTTGAAACTGCACACAGCCCCGCACCCTGCTGTAGCGCATCTGTCACCTGGTGCCTGTGCTCCCACAACCCAAACACATGCCCTGGAGGGGTTGAGCAGCTGAAGCAGAGTGGAGTACAATGGCTGCAGTGTGGCAGCCTGAGGCTGGTCTCTGCTGACCCTGTACTCTTTCAGTTTATGCAGGGTCTAGCCGCTGGCTATTCCCACCTGGCTCACTTGGCAGCAGCCATGATTGGCAGGTACCTGAACTCCCTGGGGGAGGTATATAGGAACAAGATTTCCTACCCCTACCAGACTTGGGAGATGGCTGTAAGTGGCACAACCTCCCCGTGTACTCTATGCAGCCCCAGCCCAGAGAGGCAGTGCTGAGCTCTGCACTCTGAAAACCCCCATAGTAGCCAGGTGGCTCTGGGCACAGAGGCTTCAGGAGTCTGCCAACCATGACCACTGCCAGGTAAGCCAGACAGGGGTAGCTAGAGGCCAGACCCTGCACAGCCCAGCAAAGCACAGGATCAGCGGGAACTGGCCTCAGGCTGCCATACTTCAGCCACCAAGCTCTTCCCTGCTCCAGCCACCTGACCCTGCCAGGGCATGTGTCCAGGTCCTGTGAGCCCAATCCTTTTTTCTTCCTCTGGAGCTTGCCCGCCCATGCTGCCACTAGTTGGGTGCTCCCTGAGCTTTGAGGGATCAAATCTTTTTCAGAGCTCAGGCAGTTCCCAGCAGCGAGCTGGTCCTGCCTCTCATTCCTAGTCCTGACCCTGCTCACCAAGCCTCTAGTGGCAAGTCACAGCTGTTCAGGTGAAAGAAAGCTAGAGATGGTTTTTCACCTTAAAGTGTGACTGCTCCACTAAGCTGAACAACACTAAACTGATTAACATTTGTTTGGTTTACAGCATAAGGTGTAACAAGACTCTAAAAGATTAGATTATGCGTTTGTATAGAATCATAGAAAATTGGTTTGGAGGGGACCTCAGGAGGTCATCTAGTCCATCCCCAACTAGATCATCCCAGCTGGGTCATAAAAACATTTGAGGATGGAGCTTCCACCACCTCTCTGGGTAACCTGTTCCAGTGTTTTACTACCCTTCTAGTGAGAAAGTTCTTCCTAATATCTGACCTAAACTTCCCTTGCTGCAACTTGAGACCATTGTTCCTTTTTCTGTCATCTGCCAACACTGAAAACAGTCCAGCTCCATCATCTTTGGAACAACTCTTCAGGCACTTGAAGGCTGCTATTAAATCCCCTCTAAGTCTCCACTTCTCTAAACTAAATAAGCCCAGTTCCATCCCCCTCTCCTCATAAATCATGTCCCCCAGCCCCCACATCCTTTTTGTTGCCCTCTGCTGGACTCTTTCCAATTTCTCCACATCCTTTCTATAGTGGGAGGCCCAAAACTGAACAAAGTACTGTAGATGTGGCCACACCGGTGTGAATAGAGGGGAATAATCACCGCCCTTGACCTGCTGGCAACACTTTTACTGATGCAGCCCAGTATGCCATTAGCCTTCTTTGCAACAAAGGCACACTGTTGGCTCATATTCAGTATATTGTCCACTGTATCCCCCAGGTACTTTTCTGCAGAGCTGCTGCCCAGCCTGTCAGTTCTGGGATCGTTGCATTCTAAGTGCAGACTTTGCACATGTCCTTGCTGAATTTCATGAGATTTCTTTTGGCTCAATCCTCCATTTTGTCTAGATCACTCTGAATTCTAGCTCAACCCTCCAGCATATCTACTACTCCTCCCAGCTTGGTTTCATCTGCAAACTTGCTGAGGGTGCACTCTATGCCATCTTCCAGGTCGTTGATGAAGACATTGAACAAAACCAGCCCCAGGACCGACCCCTGGGGCACTCCACTTGGTACCGGCTGCCAACTAGACATCAAGCCATTGCTTACTACTCTGTGAGCCTGGTGCTCCAGCCAGTTTAAAAATGTATAGCAGCTGTCCAGTGGTTTAAAGTGGCATAGCTTCGCCCGAGCCTTGCTGGGGGTTGCAGTGCTGTGAGCCTCAGGCATTGGTGGAGGGAAGTGATTTTGTCATTACTCCAGTTTTCAGTCCATTCATCCAGCCCATACTTCCTTAGCTTGCCTGCAAGAATTGTAGGAGACCATATTGAAAGTCTTGCTAAAATCAAGGTATACCACATCCACTGGTCTTCCTGCATCCACAGAGGTAGTCAACTTATCATAGAAGGTCAGGCATGACTTGACCTTGGTGAATCCATGCTGATTGTTCCTGATCACCTTCTTTTCCTCCAAGTGCTTTGAGATGGATTCCTTGAGGATCTGCTCCATGATTTTTTCCAGGGACTGAGGTAAGGCCGACTGGTCTATAGTTCCCTGGATCTGGGCTCTGGGCAAGCAGCAGACTTCCTGAGACAACAGGTCAGGTTGGCAGATGGCTCCCTCCATCCCCTGCAGTAGGGAGTTTCCACCTACCACCACCCATCACTTCTTCTTGGTGGAGGTTGACTTGATCCTTCCCACCTTGGTGAGGCCTGGCCTGTCCTCTTCCACCAATGGAATGTGCTCCTCACCCTCTGTTGCCAAGGCTGCATATCTGTTCTCCAAACAGATAGGATCGATCCTACCTCAGGCAGGAGGTTGGACCATATGACCTATGGAGCTCCCTTTCAGCTCTACTTCTCTGTGATTTCTATGATTTCTACAATTGTTTTGGCTTGGAGGAGGGATTTTGACTCCTTTTAAAAATGAAACAAAGCTAAATTTGGAAATGAAATGTTACTTCAGAATGACAAAAATAAAACATTTCATTTAGAAAATGTTCAACTGGCACATTTTGCTTTTTTCAGACCATTTCTATCCGTATTTGTTTTTCAGTTGAAGCTGTTAGCCAAATTCAAATTCCTTCTGCAAGTTGCTTCAGACAACCCAAAATTAACTTTTTTCAAGTACTATTTGCCAAAAAAGGATCAGCTGTATTTAAAATCTGTGTAGAATAAAGCAGACATAAATTTTATGCAAAGTTTAAGCAAGGACATATACAGTAAGGTTCCAATATCCTTTCTGATTTGTATTCCCTCCCTGTGTCAAAATACATCCCAGTTACCCATTTGCCTTTCTTGTTACTACACTATGTGGAAGGATTTAAAGGATTTCTCTACAATAGCTCTTAAATCTCCTTGCTGGTTGCCTGCTGCATAGCAGTAGAGTTTAATATGTCTCCTCTGCCTGGGTGCATTGCTATATCATTTTGCATTTGACCAAATTAAGCTGGTTTGGGGTCTTTGTGCATTGTCTGAATCTAGTGGGAAACATGACGGGGGACAAAGTGCAGATTTCAAAAGACATTGTCAACAAAAGAATGCTCTTGGCTTTGCCCTTGAGAAAGAAGTTTGATGAAAAAAACATTGTGACCTGCTCTGTTATTCTACTTCACATGCCATAAAGAGAACCCGTCATTCTTAGACCTGAGGAGCATTGGTTCTTATTTTCAGAACTTTGATTGTCTATTAACTGAGCATTAGGAAACAGCTCTGAATGGATGCAAATGGGTCAGTTCACTGAATGGTTTGGCTCAACAGTTTTCAGCCTCAGATTTCTGACGTGGAAGGATATTACCCAGTGCCTAGGGGTAATAGTAGATCTACCACATACCTGGTGTAAAGGGTGGTCCATAGTTCAATGGCCCCAGAAGCATTTCAGGGGAAGACTCAAGCCTTAGCATGATTTTGGGAAAAGGAAGGGTTAATGTTAGTCCACATCCTTACTGCCATAACCTGTGCACCAGCTGGCATATTGTGGAATTGAAGTGGATGCTTCACTCCCTGCCCTCTTGCTGTTGGGAGCAGAAGTAGGCATGAAGGTTTCCTGCATGGTTCAGGTAGAGATCTCTCCACTTCCCACTAAGATCTGACAGACCTGTCATGGGAGAGAGAGGAACAGGAAAGAGTGGATCAACTCAGAACAGCACTTCCCTCTCCTCTCTGCCCACATCCAGCAATGGGGGTGGTTCCTCTTCCCCTCTCTGCAGCTTCTGGCCTACACATACCTGCTGCAGCTGCTCCCACAGCCCTGTGAGAGATTAATGAGGAGCCCCAAGAGCTGCAGAAGGAGCAGAAATGGGGGTGAGGGGCAGAGCTGACATGGGAGCTGAGAAAGCAGAATTGCTTTGAGGGCTAGAGGGGCAGAATAAATTGCTGAGAAGGGGACATAATTAGACCTTTTTAATCACTGGGCATGGCTTTGCTTCTCTCCCTAACCCCCCAGACCCTGTTTGGCCTGGTTTCACTTTTCCAATGAAGCAAAGGCTGCTTTGTTGTAAATAGGCAAGAATTGTGTAGACCCAACCAAACCTACAGTTGCTTACAGTTGCCTGTAGTAGGGTATCCAGAAGTGTTTTCAGTCATGGACGTGGGAGGCAATGTTAAGTATATCCAGTATGTGCCAGTAATGACATGCTGTAATATTAATTTTCTATTTACGCATCAGACAGAAAGGAACAAAATCACCCCTCTTTATTAATGCAAGGAACTGCTTCATTTACGCTCTTATATTTCAAGTGGAAAATTTTGCAAAAACAAAAATTAACAGGACATTCCTAATACTGCAACAACACACCGCAAAACCTATTAGCAAGAGCCAGTCTCTGTGTGAATTGTTATTATGCTGTGCATATGTTTACATCAGTGCAGCTAAAGGATAGGGCTGTCATTGGGATCAGCAGGATAATTCTTTCTTTCCTTCTGTAATATATTTCACTTTCCCAGCTCATCATGAAAGTCCCATCAATTCAACCAGAAGCCAGGGTAGAGATTCACTTTATAGACTAACTAAATCAGAGATGCATAAGCTTTTGTGTGCTTGAGCTCACTTCATTAGATGCTGTGAAAGGACATGCACAGAGGAATCTATCAAACAGAGTGATTTGAATACAAAAGACAGGGAAGGGAAGAAAAGGGAAGGGAAGGGAAGGGAAGGGAAGGAGGGACAGTGCTGGGAGAAGCAAACAAGCAATACAACAAAACAAAAACTAGTCCAGATAATGGGATAAAAATTCTGAGTCCCTGTTCAGGTCATACATACTTAGTATAATCCAGTCTGTAAATGATTTAGCATTCAAAGTGGTTTTTAAAGTTTTGTTGTTTACTCTGACGTGAGCTCACAAAAGCTTATGAATTTCTCATTTAATTAGTCCATAAGGTGCACCTGTACCTTGCATTCTGCCTGACTTCAGCCTAATATGGCTAACTACCTCTATCTGCCCATCAGTTCAATGCCTTTCTGAGGAAAACCACTTGGCAGATCTGTTCTTAAAAACAATAATATAATTTGGCAGTTTCTAAAACCGGAGTAAGTCAACTCACGTTCCTGAAAAACAGACCTCGGCAACAACTGAAAGTTCAGCATATCCCACTTGATCACACGGGTCAAATCAAATACTGGGAGAAATTCATAGAGTAGATTGGGAATTTTCTGTTAAAATGACCAATTTGTTGAAGCTGAAACTCTTCTTGGGGAAAAATTTTGTTTTGACAAATCTCCCAATTTAGAAATAAAGAGAAATAGAGGTAAAAATTATTTAAATTGTTGAAACCAGCAGTTTCAATATTTTTAAAAGTAAAAGGTAGCTTTTATCTTGTCTTCAGTGATTTCTTGTTTGGAAGGCATCTTCTGTGACTTTGGGCAAGAAACTAATGCTTGCATTTTTTTACCAGAATGTTATAACTCAGAGCTTGAGTGGCAATGATACCAGGCCACTTCTGCCCTCATTGAAGTCAATGCAGTCACTCAGGAATTTAGATGATAGGTGAGCAAGGGTAAGCCTTAAATATAACTAGATGGGAATTAATTAGACAAGTTTAATGAAGAATGTTTTTTAAGGTTTCTTCAAGCACAGCAAAGTTAGGAACTGTCTTATTCACCGTCTGGTGGTTCTCAGAGCCCAACCAGGTATTAAGAAAAAAGGACAAATGACTGGAAGTGACCACTTAGGTCGTGAAGACCAACACATTGTAAGACCCTGCAAGACTTCCCTGAGCGCCATCTTAAAACTAGTAAGGGTTTCTTTATTTTTCTTATAGAGCTGTTGAGACCCTCTATCACAGAGCATGCCCCTTTGGGAGGAAGCTATGCCTCAGAACTCCCCAAGAAGCAGCCTTAATCGGTCTCCCTCTCCTGAAGGACCCCCCTGAAGTCACACTTGGCATGGCTTCTCAAGGGACAAGCCTTTGGCTCAAGACCCTGGCTCTTCTTTATCCCTGGCTTTCCCAGAAATCCTTAGCACCCCCACCTCAGACAGCTCATTTTTTTTGGTCAGCTTCTGGAAATGGGGGAGATTTTCTTTTTAAAGGGTGGGGTGTGGGGGGGAGGAGGGGGCAGAAGGAAAGAGGGCAGGGGGTCAGACTGTCACTTAGCACAGCAGACCACACAGCTCCAAATGGGCCATCTTTATTGTGCCACTGCCGTTCTCTTGGTCCTCCCTGAGACCCCTGCTTACTCTCCATTCTGTCCTCCCTCTGACTCCCCCTTTCTCACCAGCTCTCCTTCCTCGCTGCAACTCCCTCTCTCACTTCACAGATCTCTCAGAGCCTCTCTCTTTCTCCCAGGACAGCCACTCTCTCAATATAGCTGTTACAAAACTGTATTATTACCCTGTGGACAGCACTAACCAAAATGAAAACTTAGTTGGGGGAAAGGAATTAGAGAGCAGGGTCTGTGACCTGCTGTCATGCCTAGACTCCCTCTGCTCCTGGGGTGAAAAGGGCATATGGGATGAGTATCCTGCTAATGATACTATTTAAGGGAACTATCTGTATCAACGCATGCTCACACTGAGCCCCACAAAATATTTCCCATGACAAATGCCGGAGAGAACTCAGCCCCCTTCACCTCTTTTGTCACACCTCTGCATCCCTGATGTTTAAAATCCTTGTTATTTCCAACCTAAATGTATTCATGGCTGGTCTATCTCCATTTGTTCTTGTGTCAACATTGTCCTTGAGCTTAAATAGATTTTCTCCCTTCTGGTGCATACCCCTCTGATGTACTTAAGGAGAGAATAAGCTCTGAGCTGTCTCCCACTGGAGACACTGCTGCCAGTACAAAGAGGATTCTACCAGTTTCTCTCACAACCCAAAGCTTCAACATAGGACTGGCTGGAAAAAAAATGCCAATTATTTTTCATTTGGAGATTTGGAAAGAAAGTGAAAAAAATCAATTTTCCAAAAAACAAAGCCCTAAAGTGCTTCCTTTTTCAAAAGCGTATGCCTAAAAAATATTAAATTCCAGCAACAGTGTTCCAGTTCCAAAAATCAAGTGTCAAATATTTTTACAGTAAATTGAAAACTTTCCCTGAGATGTAATTTTGGATTTTATTGGTAATAAAAGGAAAAAAAATGAGTTAAAAATAGTTTTAAACCAAATTGCCGTTAGTCATTATATTGCAGCTGCGATTGAACTCTCTATAATCAGCGTGATGGAAATCTTTGCTGTCCATGGAGTTATGCTGACTTACATCCACTGGCCATCATTGATTCATTTTTCTTAAAGAATCTATGTAATTTTGATCAGGCAAGAATGCATTTGAGAAGGCCAAATATCTTTTATTGGACCAACTGCATGATTAGGATAGACAAAGGCAAGCTTATGGACATTACACTACCCTCCCTCAGACCTCTTTTGAAGAGGCAGTGGCATTTGTGGGGTGCCCCCCTATGAAAATTGCCTGTATTGTATAATATAATAAAATGTGAGGGTCCTTTCCATTGCAATTATTGCAACAACCTACACACATTCTAATATTGGCCCATGCAGGAGGTTAATAGTGCCACTGGCTAAGAAATGGGACACCTTTTGAATGAAGATTTTAATGAAAAATGTTCCTTTTGAAACAAAATCCATCTTTTTGGCAATGATTTTATTGAAAAATGGGATTTTTTTTCCACACATTTTTTACATCTTTGGGTTGCTTCTTAAAACTACAAATTTAGTTGAAAATGGAAATGTCGAAATATAGAGACTGGTCTTTGCATACATGTATACATATATAAACACACACACACATGCATGCATGCATACGTACATACATACACATGCGTGCGCGCGCGTGTGTGTGTATTATGCAGAAATAAAGGAGCAAAACCATTACAGTCGCAACGAAGAAATCCATACTGAGGTAAATTGGTACATAATATTAGTATCCAGAAGATAGCCATTTTGTAAGGGAAGTACATGCATTGTACTAACTACAGTGTAACTGTGGCAAAGTTATTTTCCTCATGTTTTGGAACAACACTGTAAATAATGGAATAGGGTTTTGTGGAAAATATTTGAATAAAAATGTATAGCAGCTGTCCAGTGGTTTAAAGTGGCATAGCTTCGCCCGAGCCTTGCTGGGGGTTGCAGTGCTGTGAGCCTCAGGCATTGGTGGAGGGAAGTGATTTTGTCATTACTCCTGTTTTTCTGATTGTCCGTTCAGGCTGGGATTCATTCCCTTATCTGTACATGCACCTCCCTAACTCCTTGTGTCTTAAATTAATATAATATTGATTGGAGGGATTACAGGTCATTCTCATTCTTGCATCCCTCACCACTTCTCTAACAGCTTCATCTAGGCGAAGTTTGACTGCTTTCAGCTGAGAAGCCCTGTCTGGTTGCTATAGCTACCAGAAGCTTTATTACTCCAAGGGAGAAGGAAAACACAGACTTCAGACTAAAGCCATTTCATGAAAACTTCTCTTGCTTTTGAAAATCTGTAGATGAGCCCACATTTTCAGTTCAAATTCTCCTTGGACCTAACACCCTGACCCCTGTCTCCAGGTTTAAATGATTTATTAATTGGCTTTCTCTAGCACTCACAGCAAGAGTCCACAAGCACCTCTCACAAATTCCTGAATGCATCCTCACCCTTTCTCTTGATGGAAGGGATGTGAGAAAGAGATGGCACGGAGGTACACAAAGATTATGGCTTCAACTTGAGTGCTCACTCAGAAAGTCTGTGGCAAGGCTGGGAACAAAGTTGATCTATAACCACAAGAATATCCTCCAAAAGTGCAAGTTTAGTCAAAGGTTCTACCAGTGACCTACCATACACTTATTCTGCAGTAAATGAGATCTCCACTGATTTCAGCAGCAGATGCTGATGCTCAGCACCTCTAAGAACCCAACCCACTGTATCTGGGCACTCAGAATCAATGGCTACTTTTTAAAAAGTGCCATGGAGCTAGATCCAAATCACTTATTGAACAATTAAGTATGATCCTACTGCACTTTGCCTGAGTCCTCAAAAATGTTTAATACAGGAGTTGGACAGTGTTTTCTGACTTAGTCTGAACGCTAAGATGATGGAGTGTTATGAAATCAGGTGTGTTCACTGTTTTTCAGGAACTTGAGCTACCTTTGTATTTCTCAATGAAGGAAACATTTCTTCCAGACCACTGCAGGAATCAGACTCGCCCTGAAGCATGAGTTTGACGACCTTCATCATCTGGGGATGGGACAAAGGGTCTTGTTACATGATCATGTTGAGCGGCTCCTGGAGCATTTAGCCCCTGGATTGTCCACACTTTAACACTTGAAACTAGTTTTAAGCACTTATTGGGCATATTTGCATTCACTT
The DNA here is from genome assembly GCF_030867095.1 of Alligator mississippiensis. Taxonomy (NCBI): domain Eukaryota; kingdom Metazoa; phylum Chordata; order Crocodylia; family Alligatoridae; genus Alligator; species Alligator mississippiensis. Next base: position 25,850,004 of record NC_081837.1, on the reverse strand, counting down.
CTGACTGTGCAGTTGGCATGGGTTGTTTCCAACCCTGTGTTGCCATGGCAATGAGCTACTGTGCTGTAGCATCACTGTTAGTGCTCGCTGACACTACGTCACTGTAGTGATGAGCTACATCGCCATAGTTCATTGCTACGGCAACATAGCATCTCATTAGGCGGCTCAAAATTATACCACTCCAGGGCAAGATTATCTGTGATCTGTTCTACCCAGCTTGTGTTACACTAAGGTGTTTACCTTAGTCTAAACACCTCACTTCCCCGCCTCCCCCCACCTTGGCCTGGATTGGCCTCACTGCCTGCACCACCCCTCCACAGCACCCTAGATCCTGGCTCACTGCCCCCCCCTCCCCCCCCCCCCGCCATTAATTTGTGCCTGCCCACTCTGTCTGTACCAGGGGAGCAGGCAGGGAAAAGTTAACCTGCCTGCTTGAAATGACTGGTGCTCTTTGGGTGGCTCAGCCCCTAGAATACCAGCAAACCAGCAGCCCCAGTAGTGGTGGCTGGACAAGTAGGTTAACCCTCTCAAGCCTGCTTCCTTGAGACAGCGAGCCAGGCAGTTGCATGCAGGGGTGGGAGGGAGAAGGGAAGGGGGCCGTGCAGTGGGCAAGCCTGGAATGGGAGGTAGTGGGAGATTCTTACCTTTCAGTCCTCCAGGCCCCTGCTGGCCTGAATGCATGACTGCTCCAAATCTGAGCTAGCACTAACGCTGATCAGTATTTGTGTGGTCCATAGCAAAAGGTGCAACAAGGCCCAAAGTTTGAGAAGAGAGAGGGGTTACCTGGGTTTTGTAAAATATAATTCCCTTTAGCTCCCTCTTTCCAAATTTGTTTGAATCATCCACAGTTATGACTAGCACAACTATTATAATGATTATTAATTATTTTAATTAAGTAGTTCTAGGGGGACCCAAGCCCTTGGTGATCATATATATTTGGCTATCCAAGCTTTGTGAAAGAAAATAGAATCTGTATGTTACTGGACAAAAGCTGTGATTTGCAGCAAGTTTTTGGAAACAGCTCCAATGCAGAATAAATAAATCAATATATTAAGTCAATAAAGGTATAAAGGAACATGTGAGGTGGCCTTGCTGTTTTGAGGTAACTGTCCCTTGTCCCTCTACTCAGCAAACTCTGCTGAACAGATTTATTAGTTTTAATTAACAAGCAAAATAAATAAATAAAAAAGCTGGGAATACATCCAAATTCCAGTTCACAAAATCACTGATCTTTCTTCAAGATTGAGAGAGAAAGTGGGGAACTGACCAGAATATTAAAGGAGAGATCTGTGTGCCAAGAGAACCGTTCCTTCACCAAGCTTGAGTGTCTGCTGTTAGTACCAGAAAAGACTTGTTACAAGCTGGTTGAGGAGTCCCTGCTGAGTTCAGTTTTTTGTTTTGTTTTGTTTTGTTCCACCAAGTTTAAGGCTGGTTGAAACATTTTCATCACAACTTTTATTTTGGTGGGAAATTGGGTTTGGAATTAAACCATTACTTTTGCAAAAAAAAAAAGTGTCTGTTTTCCACAGAAACGCTGATATCTTTTTCTTGAAAAAGTGGACATACGAACGTTGCTTTTCAGTGAAAAATGTGATTTTTAAAATTCTGAACTACTGTGTGCTTAGAGATATAGGTTTACCATAGCCATGAGATTTTCATGAAGTGCTGTTTCACTTCATAAGAGAGGAGACCGTGATGAATCATGATGTACTCTGACCAGGTCCCCTAGGCCATAAAGAAGACTGGAAGCATGAGACACCTAAACTATAAGTCCTCTGCTTAGGGCATTAAGCTGGGAGGGAGGAAATCCTATGTACTGGTCACTGATCCCTGGACTGATGCTGTATTTTTGTCATTGGAAACTTTAGGAATAGGTTAGACAAACATTTGCCTGAGATAGTTTAGACAGGGATGGTGCTTCCTTGAAGGGCTGGACTACATGAGGTTCTGAGGTCTCTTCCTATTTTCTTTTATTCTAAAATTCAGGGATGTTCCTTTCCTGGTTTTGTTCCAGATTATTCACAAATACAAGCAGCTAGTTGTAAAGTATGGATTCAGATCTGGAAAGAGATGTCTCCAAAGTTCAAGGGTATTTGGAGCTGAGGCTATGTTTTCATCTTGCCTCTATTCCTCACAGATGTTCATTAAATGAATTTTGCAGAAAACACAGCATTTCTCTTAGGGAACAGCAGAGAGAACATTTTATCTTTGACTTCAGCATCTTCAACAAGTCCCTCGGGGAAGAGCACAAGCCAGTTTTATTAAAAATAAAAAACCCTCATGAATAGAGCTAACGCTTTGTCATCTGTATGTAACAGGAGCTGCTGGAGTCACTGAACACACTTCAGAAAGGCGCTTGGGGCGGAGCAGAGCTTAAATAAATGGCTGTAATAAAGACAAGCTATTCCATATAGTGACAGATCCACAGGAGCCATAATGTCACTTCCAGATAAAGCCCGTCTCAGGGCTCAAATGCACAGACAAAAGGAAATTTCACAATCCAGCTAAGTACTACAGTGTGAGGCCTTCATGAAACTATGGCTTCATGAGGTAGAAGACTATGAAGGTCTGCTCAGTAGAGACTGATCTTCATCCAAACTTCGGACTAGATGCTGATTTTATGTTCAGATTTGGAAAGGTTTCATTTGTCTTTTCTTGAGCTTTCCAGATTGAGTTAACAATGGATATGTATGTTTCAAGGGCTGACTCTGCATGTTGGCTAGCAGGAAATACGGGACATTTCAGAAGAAAGTTTTTGCTCTTGCCATTTTCATCTCACTTTTGCAAATGCAAGAGGCTCAACTAAAACTCTAAGTAAGGTTTCATGGTAGGGCTATGAAAAATTTTGCTGGCTGTTTCGTTTCAATACTGTTTCGTCTCGTTTCAAACTCCAAACAGTGAAACTGAAATGAAATGAAGAGCTTCAAAACAGCCTCAAAATGAAACGAGGGCAACCAAAACGTTTTGGAAGTTTTGAGACGTTTTGAGTTTCAAAGCTCAAGCTGAGCTTGCCTGTAGGGAAACAGGAAGTAAGAAGAGGGAGGGGGAAGAGGGGGAAGGACTGCTCTTCCATTAGCTGTGTGTAGCTGGCCAGTGACTGTGATCCTTCCCTGAGGTCTCTTCCAATCCCACTGCTCTGGGGGAGCGATGCAAAACACACAGTCACATTTCATTAATTTTGCGTATCAGCAGCCTGACGTGCAGTTTCCCAGAAACCCCGCTACCTATCTCCTTGAAACTTGGCAGGCTTCATGAACTCAGAAGGGGCTACCATCCCTGCAGGTTTAATCAAGATCAGGCAAGACATGACGAAGTTATAGGCCGTTTTGTGCTTCCCCATTATAGCCTATGGGTGAAACGTCAAAACAGTGTCAAAACACTGAAACAGTTTCAACGAAACAAAATGGAACAGTGCCTTCGAGATGAAACAAAACTCAAAACAAAACACTGGCCCACTGAAACTTTGAAATGGAAGTTGAAACAAAATGGTGCTTATACCCGCCTCCACTCGACTAGGTGTCCTCGCGCTGCATTTGCCCAGGACCAAGGTTTTGTGTGCCCTGGGTTCGCAGGTGCACCCCGGAGGTTACCCCGGCTGGTATCAGGGGGACCCCTGAACTCGCCTGTCATGACTTTGATTGAACCTTCAGTGGGGGGGTCTTCCCTTGGGGTATCCCTCGGCATTGGCGCGTTCCTCGGCGGGTAATCTCGGGGCTCCGTCCTTCCCTACACCCTGGCCACTCGCCACCTTAGGCCCTACCTCCTATGGCCTCAACGTTGTCCTTGGTTTGCTTCCCTCTCGCCCCCAGTGCGCCGGCCGTCAATAACGGTCTTCAGTCTGGGCATACTGCCTACTGGGATGCCAGCCTGGCCCTTCTGACCTGGTACCTGCTTCTCTCCAGTGGTCCGTGGGGTAGCCGTATCTATCACTGGCTCCCCTCTGTATGGTGCATCCGGTTACCTCACCGATGCTACCTCTTCCTTCACGGCTGGCTTCTCTGCTGCTCCTGCCGCTTACAAAGCAGCTGACTCCTCCACCAGCTCTGCAGTTGGGGATCTAGTCAACTCCTCCCCTGGCTCTACTGCCAGCGCTGCAGCTGGTTCCTTCCCCAGCTCGGCTGCCTGGGGCCCCGTCGGCTCGTCCTCTGGCTCTGTTGCCGGTGCTGTAGCTGGTTTCTTCACCAGCTATGCTAGCCAGGATCCCGTCAGCTCCCCTTCTTGCCTTACTACTGGTGTTGCCACCGGTTTCCCCACCGGCTGCGCTGATAGTTGCAGCGCTGACTCCTTCCCCAGCATTGCTGCTGGTGGCTCCGCTCCCTCTCTCAGAGCCGGGTCTGGTTCCGCCTCTTCCTCTCCCAGACTCTGTGGGTGGTGGCTGATCTCCCGCTCGCTGAGGCTTGTCCTTCCAGCCTCCTCCACTCAGCTGCCCCATTGCCTCGGTGGGGCCGCCTTTTGTTCCTCCCGGAAGGCGTCCCCCGCCCCCGCTGCTTTGCCGCAGCTGGATAAACGCCCGTCTGATAACCCGCACCGGCGTTCTTGGCGCGTGTGCCTCCTTCAGCCCTTCTGGCTCTGCAGGAGGTAAGCGGGACCCTTTGCTGCCCCAGGGGCCTTCCGGCGTCCCAGCTCCCCTGGGACAGTGCTCTTTCGCACAGCCCTATGATGGATACAGAACCAGTTTTTTAGCCAAGGTTCAAGCACAAGTCACAGTATTGGATCAGATCATCTTGGAATACCTACAAAATCAGAGGCCCAGTGATGTGGACTTTCTTTTTATAAAGATAAGGGACATGGGTAGAACTCAGGCCTTTCATAGATTCATAGAGTCATAGATGTTAGGGTGAGAAGGGACCTCAGTAGGTCATTGAGTCCAATCCCCTGCCCTGGGCAGGAAAGAGCACTGGGATCAGACAACTTCAACTAGATGCTTGTCCAGGTTCCTCTTGAAGACCCCTAGGGTAGGGGAGAGCACCAACTGCCTTGGAAGTCCATTCCAGATTCAGGCAACCCTTACTGTGAAGAAGTTCTTTCTCATGTCCAACCTAAATCTGCTCTCTGTCAATCTGTGGTGATTGTTCCGAGTTACTCCAGGGGGTGCCCTAGTAAATAGAGTGTCTTCTATTCCCTGCTGCCTTCCCCTGATGAATTTATAGGCAGCCACAAGATCACCTCTCAGCCTTCTTTTGAGAAGGCTGAAGAGATCTAGGTCCCACAGTCTCTCCTCATAGGGCTTTCTTTCAGGCCTCTGACCATACGAGTGGCCCTCCTCTGAATCCTCTCAAGATTCTCCGCATCGCTCCTGAAGTGCGGCACCCAAAACTGGACACAGTACTACAATTGCAGTCTGATCCATGCCGCATAGAGGGAAAGCATCACCTCCCTGGACCTGTTTGTCATGCATCTGCTAATGTAAGATAAAGTGCGGGTAGCCTGTTGATCACTTCATCACATTGATGACTCATGTTCATCTTGGAGTTAACTATAACTCCAAGATCCCTTTCCACTGGTGTGCTGCTGAGAAGGTCATCCCCCAGCCTGTAAGTGTGTTGGTGTTTTTTTTTTTTTGCCCAGGTGCAGCACTTTGCACTTGCCTTTGTTGATCTGCATCCTATTTTGTTCTAGCCATTTTTCCAACCTGTCCAGATCCACCTGGATCTGTTCCCTACACTCTGCTATGTTAACTTTGCCCCATAATTTGGTATCATCTACAAACTTGGACAGGGTGCTCTCTATCCCCTAGTCCAAGTCACTGATGAAGACATTGAATAGCACTGGTCCAAGGACCAAGATTTGCGGGACTCCACTGCCCACATCTTTCCAGGTTGATATCAACCCATTCACCACCACTCTCTGGGTGTGACCGCCAAGCCAATTTGCCACCCACCTGACCATGTAACCATCTAGTGGACTCCAAGATGAACATGAGTCGGCAGTGTGACGAAGCCATCAAAAAAGCCAATGGCACTTTATCGTGCATCAGCAGATGCATGACGAATAGGTCCAAGGAGGTGATACTTCCCCTCTATCGGGCTGGTCAGACCGCAGTTGGAGTACTGCGTGCAATTCTGGGCGCCACACTTCAAGAAGGATGCAGATAACCTGGAGAGGGTCCAGAGAAGGGCAACTCGTATGGTTAAGGGCTTGCAGACCAAGCCCTACGAGGAGAGACTAGAGAACCTGGACCTTTTTAGCCTCCGCAAGAGAAGGTTGAGAGGCGACCTTGTGGCTGCCTATAAGTTCATCATGGGGGCACAGAAGGGAATTGGTGAGTATTTATTCACCAAGGCGCCCCCGGGGGTTACAAGAGACAATGGCCACAAGCTAGCAGAGAACAGATTTAGATTGGACATTAGGAAGAACTTCTTCACAGTTCGAGTGGCCAAGTTCTGGAACGGGCTCCCAAGGGAGGTGGTGCTCTCCTCTACCCTGGGGGTCTTCAAGAGGAGGTTAGATGAGTATCTAGCTGGGGTCATCTAGACCCAGCACTCTTTCCTGCTTATGCAGGGGGTTGGACTCGATGATCTATTGAGGTCCCTTCCGACCCTAACATCTATGAATCTACATCACAGCCTGTCAGTTTATTTACGAGAATGGAATGCAATACTGCATTGAAAGCCTTCTTAAAGTCTAGGTAGATGACATCTACCTCGACTCCTGCGTCTAAGCATCTTGTGACTTGGTCATAAAAAGAAATGAGGTTAGTCAGGCAGGATCTACCTGTAATGAACCTGTGCTAATTTCCTTTCAGCATTATTTCCCCTGCTGGGCTCCCACAAATGTGATCCTTAATGATTTTTTCCAGAGTTTTCCCAAGGATAAAGGTGAGACTAACTGGCCTATAGTCTCCTGGTTCATCCCTCCTCCCCTTCTTGAAAATAGCGACCACACTGGCCCTTTTCTAGTTCTCTGGGACCTTTCATCTAACAGCAAATGTTCCCATGGGTTCAGTGAAGCAGTAGTTGAAGATTTTTCATTAAATCTGTTGCAACAGAAAATTAGTTTCAATTTTCAGCTAAAGTTTGGGTTTTTTTTCTTTAGTAGTGTATAATTTCTATGGACAACTTGATTTAAAAAAAAAAACAAAAAACAACCTCACACTAAGAACTCCAGAACTGTGCAGGGAGCAGTTGGTTACTGCCCCTCCCTGTAGTCACAGAAGGTTGTATTTTGTAGAAGCCTGCTGCTGCTCAAGATGTGCGGAATATCTTCTCAGGTGGTATCAGTTGCTGTCACTTTTGATATACAGGCTGCTGGGGTCTCTGTGTTCTGGAAGGCTGATGCTAGCAAATACTTTTCCAGATTACAAAGATGACAAAGAAAAAAATGGCTCAGATCCTTGTTCAGTGGTGAAAGCTCAGAAAAGTTTTGTGTCCTTGGACAGTGTACTGGTTGGTCTGATTAATGGTCAGCCCAACTTAGTGAAGCTTCTCCTTGACAGGTAAAGATACTGTGCATTTTATTCATATTCCCTCTAGGTCTTCTACAAGAGACAACTTTCCTAATCCCTGTAATTATACTTGTGTGTCCCCCTGTCTCCTACCAATTCTTATCTCTCTCTCTCTCTCTCGAGATATTCAACTCTACTTGTTTTGTTTGCAAAACACCACCTACACTTTATTTTTACATTTTTAATTTCTTATTGGATCATCAAGAAGTCATGAGGCCTCTTTCCCCCTCACTGCTTTTCCACACCATAGCTTACCACAGCATAGCATAACTACAGCCTAGCACAACCAGAACGTCTACACTTGCTTACTGTTCCACAAATACACTTGCTTTTTAGTTTTTCTCGTTCATGTATGCTTGTATTTAATTAATCTTGTAATTATCCCACTCCCCTCCTCTCCCATTCTACAGGACAAAGAGGAGCACCTCTATATTGGGGTGATCTTGGTCTCTGGAAGACATGGGAGCCTTTGTCCTGGCTGTACTCCTCCTAGCCCCCAGGTGGAGATAAGCCAGGGGAAAGTCTGCAGCTATTCAGTCTTCCAAATCTCCCTGGAGTGATTTCTACCTGGTTGTTGTCAGGTTATTTTTTTCTCTCAGAACAACCATTTTTGCCCCAGGAGAAAAAGCTTGAATGTCTTCACTTTTGGTTTCCATTGGAAGACTGGTGATTCTCCCAGTAGAAAGTAAATATATGTACCTGGCCAGAGAATATCACCCAATGATGCCCACAAGTAGTCCAACAACTTGCAGTTGAAGCAGAGAATTGGTGCCTGTGATGGCATTAGTTGGTCTGACCTGTGAAGTGCTACTTACCCAATAAATTGCCTTCTCTCCCATTCATTAGTATTAGCATCAGTGCCTTCCAGCTAGTAACCTTCTTCAATTTATTCTTTCCTTGCTGCCACAGTCCAGTGACTGTTGTGGGGTGATTCCTCCCATGTGTTGCACACATGGTTGATTTTGGTCAGTGACCTGATCTACCACCAACAAACCACTATGGAGTTGTTACATTAAGTCAAGTATTCAAAAATTGCCTCCCAGCCTCCTGCTCAATAGAAATCAGGTTCCTGACAAGATCATTGCTCATAAGAATCACAAGAATGCCGTACTCAGAAACAGCACAAGGGCTTGCCTGTCAATGTTCCACATTTTCTACTTCATATTGCTCTTCCATACCAAGTTCATGGTAAAGAACAAAGCAGAGCAAAGTCATTGGAGCATCCAAAATATCCTGATACAGTTCTGCTTGGGGCAAAGAGTCAATTGATTCTCTCCAAACCTGTCATAGCCAAGGAGGATATCTGGAGACAGCAAAACTGTTTACCTATCCAGCTACTCAATAAGCCACCACAGCAGGAAAAGTATGAAGAACTAACATGTCTATTTAATAGGGATTCTTCTGGGCCTGGTGTATTGTAGCTTTCATAGAATCATAGAATCGAAGGACCAGAAGGGACCTGCAGGATCATCGAGTCCAGTCCCTTGCATGCGCAGAAAGTTATTGGGCTCAAGTGAGCTCAACAAGGTTCTTATCCCGCCTCATCTTGAACACCTCCAAAGATGGTGACTGCACCACCTCTGCTGGAAGTATGTTCCAGATTCTGGTAACCCTTATGGAAAAAAAAGTTTTTTTCTTATTTTCAGCCTAAATTTTCTCTCTATTAGTTTGTGCCTATTGGTCCTCGTCCTCCCTTGCGGTGCCTTCCTGAAGAGGTGCTCACCTAGATCTTGATGCTCACCCCTAACGTACTTGTAGGTGGCTATCAAGTCACCTCTCAGTCTTCTCTTACTCAGACTGAACAGGCCCAGTTCCCGGAGTCTATCCTCATAGGGCCTATCTTCAAGGCCTCTAATCATATGGGTGGCCCTTCTTTGTACCCTCTCAAGCTTATCCACATTGTTCCTGAAGTGTGGTGCCCAGAACTGGATGCAGTACTCCAGTGGTGTCCTCACCAATGCCGAATAAAGAGGGAGAAGCACCTCCCTGGATCTATTGGCAACACATCAGCTGATGCATGCCAGAGTTCTATTTGCCCTGCTGGAAACCTCATTGCATTGTTGGCTTATATTCATCTTCTGGTCAATTGTGACCCCAGGTCCCATTCAGATGCTGTGCCAACCAGTGTAGCACCACCCATCATGTAGTTATGGTGAAGGTTCTTCTTACCCAGATGAAGAACTCTGCACTTCTCCCTGTTAAACCTCATCTGATTCCATTCCACCCATAAAACCAGTCTGTTAAGGTCATCCTGTATCTTTACCCTATCTTCTGATGTGCCCACATTTCCCCACAGCTTAGTATCATCCTCAAACTTGATCATTGAGCTTTCCACCCCCTCTTCCAAGTCATTAATAAATACGTTAAAGAGCACAGGTCCAAGCACAGATCCCTGGGGGATACCACTAGAAACGGCCCTCCAGGATGAGGCCATCCCGTTGATTACATCTCTCTGGGATCAGCCTCTAAGCCCGTTGTCCACCCACCTCACTGTAGACTGGTCCAGCCCAGAACCCTCCAATTTAGTTCTTGTGGGAAACAGAATCAAAGGCTTTACTAAAGTCTAGGTAAATGACATTAACCTCATGTCCCTCATCCAAATGGTTAGTTACCTGGTCATAGAAGGACACCAGGTTTGTCAGGCATGATCTACCCCTGCCAAAACCATGCTGGTCACTTCTTCATACCCCACCAGTTACCATTTTGTAATTCATGGCCTCCTTAACACATTTAATTTTTTTTTTTCCCCCAGGACCAAAGTCAGACTGACCAGTCTGTAGTTTGCAGGGTCATACCTCTTCCCTTTCTTGAAGATAGGTACCACGTTGGCCCTCTTCCAGTCGTCCAGTACCACTCCTGAGTTCCATGACTCTTTGAACAGCTTTGCCAGTGGCCCTACTATAAGCTCTGCCATTTCTTTCAGGGCTCTTGCATGCAAGTCATCTGACCCAGCAGTCTTGAAAACATCTAAGTGTTGTAGGAGATCCCTCACCTGTTCAGGACTGATTTCATGTAGGCTGTTATCTTTCCCATATTCCCTGGGCCTCTAGACAGGTGAACAGCCCCTATTTGATTTCAAGAATACTGATGTGAAGTATGTATTTAGGAGCTCTGCCTTTTCAAGGGGTGCAACTGTGGGCTGCCCCTCCGTATTCAGTAGGGGTTCCACAGTGGAGCTTAATTTTTTTTTTTTGCTCCCTGTGTATCTATAGAAGGACTTTTTGTTGTGCTTTATTTCAGTTGCCAGCTTGATCTTCATGCCTGTCTTGGCTTTCTGTGTCTTATAGCTTCAGACCCTGGTGATATAAATGTACTCCTCTCTGGTTGCTGAACCATTCTTCCAATGCTTGTAAGCTTCTTTTTTCTTTCTCAATAGTTCCCTAATATCCCATGTTGAGCCAAGTGGGTCTCTTGGCTCCTTTTCCACTTTTTGTCCATGTGAGGATGACCTCTTTTTGAGCAGTGAGAATTGCCCCCTTCAGGAAACACCACCATTCCTGAACTCCCAAATCGTCCAGTCACTGGCTACAGAGGGCCTCTCCAATTAGCCTCCTGAATTTGCCAAAGTTTGCCCTTCTGAAGTCTAGGACTTCTGCTCTACTAAATGATTTCCCAGACTTTCGATGGATGGTGAATATAATCAAGCGTGATCCCTGTCACCCAGAGTACCTCCAATCCTCAGGTCGCCTATCATGTCCTCCCATTTGGCCAACACTAAATCCAGAGTGGCCTTACCCCTATTAGACCCTTCCACAACCCGCATCAGGAACATATTGTCTGTAGCTGCCAAGGAGTTGGCTGACCTGCTGGAGCTAGCCAAATGGTCCTCCCAACAGATGTCAGGGTAGCTGAAGCCACCCATGACGGTCATGTCTTTAGTACTAGCTGCCTCAATCAGTTCCACAGAGAGTGCCTGATCTCTCTCCTCTTCTTGGGAGGGAGACCTGTAGTAGACTCCCACCATCAGGTTTCCCTCTCCTGTTCCCCCTTGTATCTTGACCCAGAGGGTCTCAAAGAACCATTCCCCTGCTATCAAAAGTGACCTGCAGGGAGAGGTAACACTTTTTCACATATAGGGCCACACCTCCTCCCTTCTTCCGAACTTGATCCTTCCGTTAAAGCCTATCACCCTCAATATCCACTGCCCAATCATACATGTCATCCCACCAGGTCTCTGTCAACCCAATGAGATCAAATTCCTTGTCTACCAGAATGAGTGCTAGTTCCTTCTGTTTATTTCCCATGCTTCTGGCATTCCTATAAAGACACCTGAGTTCTCCCCTAGTCACTTCAGTTTTTTCTGTCACACTGCCAGTGTCTCAGGGCATTAGTACCTTTCTGGATATCCACTATGCCCTCCCCTGTGTGATGTGAATGCCCTCCCCTGTGTCATCATGCCTAGTTTGAAGCCCTCCTCAACAAGTGGATGATTCTTGTAGAGAAGAGCTTCTTCCCTCCACTTGTCAGGTGAATACTAGGGCTGTGCGAGGATTTGGACAGAGCTTCGCATCCGGAGAAGCTTCAGATGCTTTGGTGTCCAAAGCAGCATGTCTGGATCAAAGCACTGGCCTTGTTAGGCTTTGCGAAGTGGTTCAAAGCTTCCGAAGCACTTTGGAAAAGCTTCAGAGCTGCTTTGGAGATCCAGCCATAGGGTATAATGGGGAAACAAAAACCAACAAAGTTATAGATATTTCGTTGTCTGATTTGGATGAAATTTGCAGAACTTGTAGTCTCTGCTGACAGCATGAAGCTTGCCATGTTTCAAGACAATTGGTGCAGGGGTTTGGAGGAAGTTGCACCCCAAATTCTTGAAAGCAAAACTGATGTCACGTGTAAATGTTACGTCACAGGGGAGTGAAAACTGCAGGAGTGATGGCTTTGGTTGAGGCCACAAAGCATGCCAAGTTTCAAGAAGATTGGTGCAGGGATTTTGGGGGAACTGCACCTCAAGCTCTGGACAAGCCAAACTCATGACATGGGTGACACTGTGTGCGTTGAGGAGCAGCAGGGTGACAGCTGCAGGGATGGAAGACCCTGCTGCAGCCACGAAGCCTGCCAGCTGTCATGGAGATTGGTGCAGGGCTTCTGGGTTCTGGGGCCCTGCACCCCTAGCTGCTGACAGGCAAAACTCGTGACACGGGTGCTTGTGCAACTGACTGTCTCTGTCTTGGGGCAGTTGATTGTCTGTATTGATTATTTCCTCTCCTTAGTCTCTGCTTTTGTAGGTGTTAATTGATGGTAATTAACTGAAACATCTACTGCTTTGCCACTGACACAGACAAAAAACTGTATTAGTGAGCTTATCAGCCTGATCCAGGCTGGTGATTCTGGGTCCATCTCAATGAAGCAAACATTGCTGTCCCTTTGAATAAGTGGCACATTATGTAAGTGGCCTATTAGACTTATAGAGCTGCATGTCTCTCAGAATAATTTAGAGCTTCAGGTACCTTTGTTTGTGGCTACTGTAACCTTGTAAATTAGGGTGCAAGACATGGAATCGCCCTACGGAACCCATGCTTAAAATTAACTAGGTATTCTGGCACATGGGATCCATCTAAACCAGCCACTGTAGAAGATCAGAATTCTCTCCACTGATGTTGTTTTCCTGATCTCCAGATCTGTTACATTGGAAAGGACCTATGCACATTACATTTGCAGCTCTAAAGTGAGAAGAGTACAAAATTCACTAATCTTATTTTTTTTAAATTCCCATACTGAGGTTAGAGTATGAAGCCGAAGAGGAGAGAAGGGGAAGTTGCATAGTTTTCAGCATGATGTACCCCTGCAGGGATAGATTGTTACTTTGACAAGAAGAAGGGGGTATCTTCACCCTGTCCTTCCTTCTTCAACTGATCCCAAACCACTTGCTCATGATACGGGCACATACTGGGCAAGCGTCTCCTGTTCTGTCCCCATGGCTGAAGCACGGCTACCTACTACTCTTTTGGGCATTGCACAATAGGGCCCCAGTCTTGCTTTGTCCTTAGGCAGGAGGGTGGCTACTGATGCATTCCCAGAATACAGTGCATCCCCATGGTGACAGGGGGAGGACCACCAGCCCCCTTGGGCAATCAGCAGTGAGGAGTAGGGCTGCCACCTCCTCAGCCAATCAGCAGTAAGGGGCAGCACCAGCATAAGATGGCCACCTCCCTCCCTCACTTCCTATCTGGCTGGGAACCCTGCTACTCCTGGCTGCGCACCACCCTATCTCTAGGCCTAGCCAACAGAGTCATGAGGACAAATGATTGACATGAACTGAAAATCAGGACTTTTTGCAGTCTGTTCCTCATTTAGAAATGGACAGGGGACAAAGTATTTAAAAACAGGGTGGTCTGGTATAAAACAGGACCAGTGGCCTACCCTATTAGGCAGTACCAGAATAAATCTGATTAATAATAAAAGAAAGGACTTGCTCTTCTTTTCTGGAGTTAGAATGACACTGATATAGCCTGACATACTGGGAACAGAAATCACTTCTATGCTTTGGTGTGTGCATGTTTGCCCCTTCTATAGGACAGTCCAAGATCATGACATCAATTCCTTCACTGTCAGACCTTTCCTTCTCTTAGCCTGGTCTAGTTTCCCCAGCAATTATGAACAGCCTGGGGTTAATAGGAGCACTTTATTGTGCCTAACAAGCCTATTCATGGATTCAGATAGAGAGCAGCCTGCTTGGTCATGTATCCTCTTTAGTTTTCATTGAGCAATAGGAAAAGTGCAGGGAAGACCTTTATTGTATTTTTAGTGAAAGACAAAAAGCCTTAATAATGGCCCTCTCTGCTTAGCTGGGAACTCAGGGACCCTGCAACAGCCCATAATAATTATTGTAAATAAAAGGGGACAAATCTAGCACACAGTATGAGCAGTTAAAACGAACCCCAGGGTGGAAGGCATGTCTTAAAAACAAGATATACAGAGTGTTTCTCTATATATCTCCTCTTCTCTCGCTCTTTTTTCCCTCTTCTTTCACATACCCAATTCTCTTTCACTGCATGGGGAAACATGAAATGCTGAAGGTTTCTCAGCAAGACATTACATTAGACCGTACTTCTTTACTAGGCCGTGACCGACTTCACATTTTTCATTACCTACAGCCATTTTTTTCATGGAGACTTGGCAGCAGGTGGAAGGTTCCTGCTTCACAACTCCAGAGGCTAAACCTCTTCCCTCAGGGTGACCTCAGCCACTACCATGGAAGACCATCTCTAGGGGGGTGTGGGCAGTTTGCTTTTCATGGTATTTGCCCCTGTTCCCTATGGCCAACTCTTGCAATTTGTTTGTGCTAACCTCTTGATAGTCTGTGTTTTTTCTAAAGTCCCAGCTCTTGGAGTTGAGTTAGTACATAAGAATTCAGCTTTTATTTATGGAGGGGGAAAAAAGGTTTCTGCTGTGGTTATGCAGAAAAAGCTCAAAAGCATGAATCCCAAAAGCTGGTAAATGAGAGAGAACCCTGTGTTTTATTTTATTTTTTTTTTTATTTCATGATTTTAAGCCAATCTTATGATTTTTTGTGTTTTTGGAATTGAGAGTGCTGTCAACAGCAACCCACCCACTGAATTTGCTGCTTCAAAAACAGCCCCCTATTTGCCAGTGCTATTTGCAGGCTTCTTTTACAAATTGCAAATGATGAAGACACAAGCACTATGAGACTAATCCAGAGCCAAGCTAATCTTACTGCCAGGAAGATCTCCCTGATGCTACATTTGCTTTCTTAGTTTCATGAGGCATACATTTTAAGAGGCCATTATGGTCATGTTATTCTGGCTGCCTGGGTAGCACACGCTAAATGACTTCAGAACTCACTCTCACTCCCAGCATCCTCATCAGCAATGATAAACTGGTCTCAAGGTATCAAAATTGCATCTTACTGCACCCTCATTCACCTTAACTTTCCAACCATTGGTTCTGTCCTGCCTTTGCCTGCAGGATTAAGGAGCTCTCAAATCCAAAGTATCTGACTTTGTAACTATCCCCAGGGCCAAGCTAACAAGATCGAGCTCCTCAAGTCTGCCTCCCATCTCATTTCATACAAGTACCCAACTTGTAGCCCTTTCTAAAAAGCTGATAAAACAAAAGCTAGTTTTCCCAGCTCTTATGAACATCCTGGGATTAATAGGAGCACATTATTGTTTCTAACAAGGCTATTTGTGGATTTGGCTAGAGAGCAGCCTGCTTGGGAATATTTTGTCTTTAGTATTTATTGAGCAGTGGGAAAAGTGCAGGGAAGACCTTTATGTGTTTTAGAGAAAGACAAAAAGCTTTGAAAGGTTGAAAACCCTGGGATTTTTTTTTTTTCAGATTTTCCACAAAAAGCTTCTATAGAGACATATCAGTTCTCCAAATCCACTTTCAGTTAAATGAAAGAGTACTTATAAACAGACAGAGCCCATTTTTTAGAGACTTCTGTGGACACATCTACACAAGATGCTAAATGTGCAGTAGACTAATTCTACTGTACATCACAGCAAAAGCTGTGCTATTGCACTAACACACAGTAGAATTAGTCTGCACATTAGCATCACTAAAAAGGCATGTGCTGGTGCTACTGTGCAGTAGTGCTGGTTACTGCACATTAAGTTATTACAGGTACTAACTTAATGGGCTGTAACTATGACACATTCATGCACATGTAGACGTGCCCTGGGTAAACTTCTACAAAACCTTAGCAGCTGGCTCTAATTAGCCATTACTCCTCTGAGAGGCTGCAGGCGGTGGGAGAGGCTTGGGGCTCATATAAACCAGACACAGATCATCTTTGTAGAGAGCAGAAGATAGAAGGGTTGGGGGGAGTTTTAGGCTAGGGACTACTTTCTTGGATGAGTAGGTGAAGAGATAAGAGAATATTTAAGGAAATGAGCCTGAAAGACTTGGTGTATGAATGATAGAAAACTAAATGCTAATCTGCCTCTCACTAACATCTCCTAGGTCCCTGATGGCTTCCTTTCTCTAGTTGACTTACCCCGGCACACTAGGGGGAAAAATAAGTGAGAAATTAGAAAGAATCCAGTTTCAATTTTTTTTTTTTTTTAATTTCCTCCCTCATTTTCTCTCTCTTTCATTGCTTTGACTGAAATAACACACTTATGTCAGAAGTCTTAATTTTGTTTAAAAAATGAGTGGAGAAAAAAACTTTGAAATGCTGTTAAGTAACTCTGCCTGCTACATAATTCCTTCCTTCCTTAGTAATCGCTCTGTTCACAGTTTCTGTATTCCATGGTAAATACTGCTATCATTGAGCTATCAGCTATTTTTGAAGTGTTGTTTTTATATAAGTAGGAAAGCTCTGTCCCAGTTTCCTTGTTTCTAAATTATGAGGTTTGATTATTGCTGGAGCAATTTGAAAAATAACTAAGCGATAATCAAAAGAACTATCTTGCTTAAGACCATTTCATTTCTCTGTGTAGCATTCAATTGGATAGCTAGATAAAGGTGTTAAAGCCCTGTTCACTGATGCTGATATGAATTCAGTGAAACATATTAAAGTGACATCAGTGGAACTCAGTCCTTTCTCAGACAAATGCATGTGGAGGTTAAAGGGATAAGGAGTTCAGTCCTTGGTTTCGGTCTGTGTTCAGAATCCAAATTACAATGCATCAAGAAACCATGCTTCAGACTCATACAAGAGATATTAAAGCTGGACAGTGTTGTACTGTTATTAAGCTCCAGGTGCTAGATTGTCTGTGGTTGCATTACTTATTACCCTAATGGTAGTATACTGATTTCCAAATAACCACTTCTGTAGTGCTTAGGTCTCATGGGTTTCATTACGGTAGTTTCCCTATTTCTAGCTCTCATGAATTTCACAGAAGG
The DNA here is from genome assembly GCF_030867095.1 of Alligator mississippiensis. Lineage (NCBI taxonomy): Eukaryota > Metazoa > Chordata > Crocodylia > Alligatoridae > Alligator > Alligator mississippiensis. The sequence goes on along the minus strand of NC_081837.1, from coordinate 25,832,750 downwards.
TCTTGCTTGGTACACCTAGTCTCTCCCAAGTAGCCCTTGATCATATAAATTAAGGGCTGGAAGGGACCTCAAAAGATCATCAAGTCCAACCCCCTTGCTTTGGACAGGAATACGGCTGAGATCAAATGGTCCCAGCAAGGTGTTTTGTCTACTTTCCCCTTGAAGACTTCCAAGGTTGGGGACTGCACCACCTCTGTGGGAAATCTATTCCAGATTCTGGTCACCCTTACTGTAAAGAAGCTGTTACTTGCATTCATCCTCAAACCATCCTTTAACCCAATGGTTCCCAATCCCAGGTCACGACCCAAGTAAGGGTCATGGGGGCAATCCTGTCAGTGCCGCACAGAAAATATGAGCCGCACCACGTGCCGGGAGCTCCCCAGCCCCTGCCTTCAGGCCACCGCAGCTGCAGTCCGCTCTCAGCACCGGGGCATGGGGAAAAAAAAGTTGGGACCCACTGCTGTAACAGTTTATGGCCATTGCTCCTTGTCTTCCCCTGGGGTGCCCTAGTAACAGTTTTTCTCCCAGTTCCTGATATTCACCCCTTACATACTTATAGATGGCCACCAAGTCCCCCCTTAGTCTTCTCTTCCCCAGACTGAACAGTCCCAGATCCCTTAGTCTTTCCTCATAAGATTTGCCCTTCAGGCCCCTAATCATTTCTGTGGCCCTTCTCTGGACCCTTTCAAGATTCTCCACGTCTTTTTTGAAGTGTGTTGCCTAGAACTGGACACATACTCCAACTGGGGTCTCACCAATGCCAAGTAGAGGAAGTATCTTTTTTTTTTAGCCCTGCTCACAACACATCAGCTGATGCATCCCAGTATCCTATTAGCTCTGACTACAGCATCACACTGGCAGCTCATGTTCATCCTGTGATCTACCATAAGCCCAAGGTCCCTTTCAGCCATCGTGCTGGCCAGGACATCTCCTCCTAACCTATATTCATGTAGCTGATTACTTGTCCCAAGATGAAGTACTTTGCATTTATCCTTATTAAACTGTATCTGGTTCTGCTCCACCCACCTTTCTAGCTTGTCCAGGTCTACTTGGATCATCATCCTATTTCCTAGTGTCATTGCTTTTCACCATAACTTACTATCATCCACAAACTTGACCATTGTACTTTCCACATCCCCATCTAAATTGTGGATAAAGATGTTGAACAGCACAGGGCCAAGAACTGAACCCTATGAGACACTACTGTCCCACAGGGACACTGAACCCTGAATCCTTGAAGCTAGACCTGGGTGTCACTTCAAATCAGTGCAAGTCCCATAGTTCCTTGGATTCAGAGCTTGGGTCTTTACATCACTGAAGTCTCTGTGGTCTGACCAGTAACCCCCAGTTATCTCAGTCCTGGCTGTACTGTTTTTCTTGCGAAGGAAACTGAGCCAATTGGGAACTGAATTGCAGCAAGGTAGAAGGCCTTTCAAAAAGCAGGCATTTATTGGTCACATTGCAGCTGGCAGAGCCCTTGGCTCAGAGCATACAAGCTGCAACATAAGCAGAGTCCATGTCAATTGGAATGAAAAGCCTGATGGACCATGTCCCCCTGCAGTCCACGCTCTCTCCCTCGCATCCCCCTTGGAAACAGTCCAAACTTTCACTGGGCCTGTTTTGATCCTTGCTCCTGGGTGTCAGTTATAAATTAATCTCTAGTTCTTGAAGCTTCCATTGCATTCACCCAGATGTTGCCTTCATAGATGAATTGTCCTAATTCAATTCCTCATGGTCCATTCTCTACCACCTCCAATGCTGGGCAGCCATGTATAGAAAATAGTGCTTCCCTCTCCCCTAGTCTAGGGTGCAAGTCAATTCATTCCATCCCAGTGTGTAAAAGCAAGCAGTCAAAACAGGGGAATTTAGGCATACACAATACTGTCAGAAAAAAATACAAAACAGTACCCCCTTCTGTTACACTTGGATAATGGCATTGCCCTGCCTCACAAGGCTCTTTTAAGATAACTACAGCTGAAACCTTTGTGGGGTCATATAATATGAAAAAGAGGCTGTGTAATTAGGATCATAGGGCATATCTTGTAAAAGCAAGTATTACATCCCTGTGTCTTTCACTATACTTCACTTCACTCTCCTTGAGTGCTGTGCAGGATAAGGCATCTGAGTTGTCACCCTCCACCCTAGAAGTAGAGGTTTTCCAGCAGTGCTGTGTAAGGAAAGTTAGTGAAGCAATTAGGATCCTTTGCAGTAAGTATAAAAAATCTTCCTGTTTCCTACCCCATTAATTCTTTTTCCCCCACTATCAGGCACATTTGAATTTTTGATTTGTACATTTGGACATAGATGATGTTAATTACTGGTTGAAGGTTGATATAACCCAATTCCATCAAAGCATTAAGTAAAGAGATGTCATGTCTAATGAACAGATAGAGAAACAGTACAAACCCTATGATTTTCCCACTTTATCAATATTTCAGCTTTAGACAATATATTATTGAGAGGACCAAAAGAATATTTTCTTAGACCTGTCAATGAGCATCCATGTCAATTCCAATACAGAGAGGCTCTGTCTCTCTACTAGCCAAAATGTGGTTGTACCAGTTTAAAACTGGAGCAGCGTCACAGCTCTGAAGCAACATTAAAAGGTCTCTATTGTTCTTTCTAAGTATATCATCAAAATAAATGTGGTTATTTTGTTGGCTGCAAAGGGGCTTAGAACAGGCCCCGAAGTTGAAGTAATTGCAGTGATACATGCTGAAAGCATGATTAATTTTCCAAATCAAAAGCAATTCTGGTTGAGCATAGTAGGTCCCTGTCCTTGACAAGGGCTCCTACATCAGTACAATTTATGTACCCAAGCTCCGTCCACTGGCAGATCCTATGTGACACCTGTAGCTACAGTCCTGTTGATATGTAGGCACTTGAAAGACTACTGTGGAAGTTAGTGCCACAGACTCCTACACTTCTGCTCATGTGAGTTAAGTCAAGCATATGCCTAAGCATTTACGAGAATTCTAATTCTTACCTGGCCCTGGTGTAAACCAGGAGCCATCCCAGTGAAACCAAAATAGCTCCTCTACTCTAACAAATGTCAAAGCAAGTAGACTCAGAACTAGACCCGAGTCCAAATTTGATTGTAGGCACTTGCTTGGCAAATCCTGGAGGGAATGGAATGGAGTCACAGGTGAACATCCTGGATTTGTTCTTTAAGCACTGAGAAGAGCACAAGATCAGAATGGATCACCTGGGTTACCCAGTCCTGTGCTTCACAATTGCAAGAACCATGTGATATAGGTTAAGTCCAAAAGAACATCCACTCTATCCACCTTCACACCATAAGCCATCAAACACCACCAAATCCTATAGTACAAAGGACAGTGTAAGACCTGTAGTACAAAGGCATGAATGCCACATGCCCCTGGAGGCTGGGGGGGGCATGGCAGCTGCCTGCAGGCAGTGGCAGTGCCAGCAGTGGAGGCGTGGTGGTGGTGAGTGGGGAGCTCCTGCAGGTGGCTGTGGTGGTGTCAGTGGTGGGGGGGGGTGGTGAGTGCCGAACAGTGGTCGGCGATCACCCGCAGACACCGCCAGCTACATCAGCGGCGGTCAGTGGCAATCGGGAACCACCTGCAGACCAATGGCAAAGTGGGGGTTGGCGAGTGGTGACCACCTGCAGGTGCTGCTGGCAGCATCAACGGCGCTTTTTGCAGGGGGTGCACTACCAAGCTCAAGGGGTGCATGTGCACCCCCTACACATTGCCAATGTACAAAGGACAGAGGCCTCAAACTGCAGTGTCCCCAGGAAAAGAGCAGGAGAGATGCAAGGCCTGGGAGCCATCCAGTAACAGCCCATGGGACATCTTATTTGATTCTAGATGGCATTATTCACAGTGTTGTCTCAGTGCAGTCAATGTTAAGATTTGGTCGTGAGGAATGGCAGCTCAAATTCAACCCAAGCTCCTTCACATGCTAGCCAGTGAATGTCAATCCCCTTATCAGTTAACAGATATAGAAATCAGGTTACATACTGCTCTCAGGAAGTTTCCTGTTTGTGCTTAGTGTTTGCACCACTGTCAGAAATCAATGAGAGCTGCAAATGCTCCGTGTCCTCTGGAAATTTGATTGTCCAGTGCTGGTGGCTTTAAAGCATCAGATCCCTTTCTGTCATGCAGCCTGGACAAGCACCTCAGTATGCTGATTGATGCCTGCTTTGTAGGGACAAGTCCCTTTCTCCTCATAACCATAAACGGTGCCCTGTGTTACTCTTTGCCCTGGGCATCATTGCAGGGCTGATGAGGGATACAGAAACTAATGGGACAAGACAGATTTGCATTCTCTCAAGCAGAGGCAAGTGTGCCCTGTTTTCTTCCCCAAGAAGTGTGGCTTTATTAGCTTCCCAAGATTTAGGATCCTGAAGCCAAAGCTATGATATCCCCTCCCTTCTTGCCAGAGGGCCCGTGCATGATTAATCTATGCCTTGCCTCTCACTTAATAAGAACACGGCTATAAATGTAATCATACAGTTTATGGGCTGCACAGATTTGCTGGCCTCAGCTAAATCAATAAGGCATTTAGGGTATTGGTGGCCACTCCTCTGTTTCCTTCCCTGAAGTATGCTTCATAGTGATAAAAACATCAGTTTAGTGACTTGAGAGGTCTCCGAATCATAGCAGGGGTAGAGAATAATATTAACCCTCTGTGCTGCCATCCATTTGATTTTCTA